>NC_135277.1:5000-1367500 GCF_051311805.1 Agelaius phoeniceus | reverse complement strand
CAGGAATCGCCGGTGCTTCCAGCCGGGGAGTTCTCGGAGCCATTTGTGCACTTCATCACTCAATGGTGAGCTGGGTCTGCAAACTGCCATGCCCTGGATGGAAATGATCCGTGCCATTAACTCCCAGCTCCCTGAGACCTTCTGGCTCTGCATCCCTTCCCGGAGCACGGGGGCTCGGGGGCCTTGGGCAGATGGGGCAGCAAAGCTGAGCAAACTGTTTAAATTATGTAAACGTTATTTACACAAAGGGTCGTAAAAGTACTTACAAGGGTTGGGCCTTTTTGGGTTTTTTTTTTTTTAACCTCTTTTTTTTTAATAAACCTCGCCCTGAATGTGGCTGCTGAGACTCTTAAGAATTCATCAGCAAAATTCATGGGTGTAATATCCTTATTTAGGGATGTTTTTTTAAAATATTTTGTATAAAATTGCCTCGATGTTTAGGAAGGCAAGCGGCCTTGATGAATTCATTGGCTTCTCAGCAAGTCATTTGTACTTTACAGTAAGTAATCCGTCTGCAAAATTCATGTATGTAATATCATTATTTAGGGTTTTTAAAAAAATATTTAATATAAAATTGCCTTGATGTTTAGAAGGCAAGCGGCCTTGATGAATTCATTGGCTTCTCAGTAAGTAATTTTTACTGAGAGCTGTGGTTTAAAACACACCACTGGGTATATTTGCTGTCCTTAAAACGGAATAGTTCATTGGAAACCTTTTAAATTAAAGGAGAATTGGGGAGAAGAGGAGGTTGTAGAATAAAGAATACGGTTCTTGAGGAAGTAGAGGATACAAATCTGGCAGGTAAGAGATCCTAAAGAAGCAAAGGGAAGGGAAAAATCTCTTTTTGACTGTCCCACACCCGTAAAAATCCAAAAATAATTGTAAAAGGGAAGAAATTTATGCACAACAGAAGAAATAAGCTTGAATTTTGTAAAAATAGGAGGTGTTGGAGGGAGAAACATCCCCTCTTGCAGGGCTGGGTGAGATCAGAGGGCGCCACCAGGGTGGGAGCTGTGTGTGGGTGGGAGCAGGAATCCAGGGTTGTGTCTTTACCCAGGGATTTGTCCTGCTCCAGGGGTGGGTCCTTGTCCTCCCCGAAGCCCCCAGCCCCTCACAGGTTGGGTTTTGCACATTTTGGGGTTTTCTGCCACACGCCAGGGCTGCTGCAGCAAAAGTGACCCCATGAAACTGAATTTTGAGCAGCTCGTAGAGCACAAAGTATCTCTGAGGCCTGCCGCGGCCTGTAACCAATACAGCCACAAAAAGCAGGCTGATGAGCAGTTAATTAAAGTAACTAAATAATTAAAGTTTGTGTAACAGAGGCCTCGGTTTTCAGTGGTTTCAGCTTACAAAGACCGAGGGTATTTGGAGGATCCTGCAGCACAGCCCGGGGTGTGGAGCTCCAGCTCCTCTCCTCCTCCCCAAACCAGCGATGCCAGGCTGCTCTCAAAAACCCACGGAGAGGCAGAGGGAGGGACAACCTGTGTCAAACCCCCCAGATGTCAACGTGCAGCAGGAGTGATGGTGGCTAATAGGCTGCCTCTCCCTGGGGACAGGGCTACTTTGGGCTGTCAGATTAGAGCCGCTGCCTCACGCTGCTCGTGGGACTGGAATATCTGAGGGGCTTGGAGTTATTTGTAGGGGAAGGTAAATTGTGTCCTTAATATCCCCAATTTACAGCGCAGCTCATTTGGTGTTTTATACCCAGTGCTTTATTAGCTGTGCTTTGCGGTGGGGGGAATTACTGCTTTTAAAAAAAAAAGCAAACAAAAAAACCAAATAAGGAGCAACTATATCTTATTTAAGCAATCAATTTGGAATAACCCTGAGAGATGTCAAGTGAGCAGCATCCCAGACTTTGTGCCAGGCCCTCCATAAAGCCTGGCTGCTTGGATGGAGTCCAATTAGTCCACAGGCAGCTCCTGGTGGTCACCTCTGTGCCACGTTATTGTGTTCCCTCACGCAGCTAAGCACGGCCTCCAGAGCTAATTGCACCTGTTGCAGGGAAAAGCAGGACTGTTTGTATGAGAAACATGATCCTATAACCAGGTTAATGCTGTGTAATGAACTATCACCCTGCAGGGTAATGGAAATAAATGGGGGAAAGTGAAGGTAGGAACCCCAGGGTATTGCGTGTTCAGAGGTGGAGTTGGATTTCCCACCTGTTTGGATAATTCTTTGTGTTGAGCTGTGTCATAATCCCCAGAAAAAAATGGTGTGTAAATACAGAAATCCACACAAATGGATTTAAAAATACGTAATCAAATACAAATCAAATGTACAAATGCATAATCCCCACCTTTCATGGTGTGGAGCCCTACATCCCATAAGGGAAGGCTGGAAGGGAGGAAAATCCCATTAATATTTTAGTTACTGTTAGGAGCCCTGTGTCTCATACACTGAAATTCTTCACTCTGTGATAAAAGGGATGAAGTACAATTGAAAAAAATGGGAATCAGATCCATGTACCTGCTGTTTTTCAGGGGTTTCTGTATTTACACACCTTTCTTGCTTACAAACAGTATGGAGCCCTACATCCCATAAGGGAAGGCTGGGAGGGACAAAAAAATCCCTTAATATTTGTGGACTGTTAGGAACCCCATGACTGAAATTCTGAAACCCCATACACTGAAATTCTTCACTCTGTGATGAAAGGGATAAAATACAATTGAAAAAATGGGAATCAGCTCTCTGTACCTCCTGGTTTTTGGGGATCTCTGTATTTACACAGTTTTCATGGTGACAAACAGTGTGGAGCCCTACACTCCCTAAGGGAAGGCTGGGAGGGAGGAAAAACCCAAAATTAATATTTTGGTTACTGGTAGGAACCCTGTCTCCCATCAGCACCTGCTAAATTTAAGAAATACACTGGAACTCTTCACTCTGTGATGAAAGGGATAAAATACAATTCAATCTTTCAACATTTCAAAACAAGCAATTGTTTTGATACAAACATTTTGTTTTATGACACAGCATGAAGAAGCAGCCAAAGGAAAGGCCAGCACCTGAAGATTTAATGGTGAGTGAAACCTCAGTTTGGATTTGTTAGTGAATATTTCTATTTACATAGAAATTTATCTCTTTTTTTCCTGCATTTTTCAGTGTGCTCAGTGTATTTCTCTCTAAACTCTTCCTGCTTGTGCAGCAATTCCATATTTGCACCCAAAGCAAGGGTGGAGTTGTAGTTCTGAAGTTGGTGGGTATTTTGCTGTTGCCTTCATTTGTGATTTGGGGAGTTAATTCAGAACTTTCACAGCCACTATCGAGGTTCAATCAAAACCATTTTGGTGCTTGATACACATTTTCTTGCAGTTTGGATGTCCAGGGATTACAGCTTAATGTAGGTCACTCCTTGTCAGCATTTGCCAGCCTGAACCTTCCCAAAAGTGAGGATTGAAAACAGAGAGTGGGGTTAAAATGTGTATTTTAATGAAATGCAAGAGCCACTGTTTTCAGTGATGGTCATATAAAAGGAAACCAGATTGGCTGCAGGAGAATGAGAATATTTGGTGAGGTGAGTCCATGGAAGGGCTTGAAATCTGAGCTCAGAGCCCACTTCTTGTGCAATTGTCATTTTTCAATTATTAATTATTCCTAAATACAGCAGTTTATGTAAACTCCCAATCCCCTCTGGCTCGTGTCAAACACCTTTAATTTTAAAATGTTTCCTTACTTCCCTTTATATTCCACTTGCTGTAACTCAAAAGCCTCTCTAAAATATCATGATTTATTTGAAATGAAAGATACATTTCAATATACATATTTATTTGAAATGAAATTTCATCTGTGCATGAAATACACAGGGATAATTGGAACACTGGAATAATTGTAAGGGACTTGGACAGGATCAGGACACTGGTGCATCCTCTCATTTCTTGCTACTAAGAAAGAGAATATTCTCATTGCTTCTGTGAGAATAAACAAGTTTTTCTCCTGCAGCAATTCTCTAGTTAAAGGCTAATCTGTGAAGATGCCCAGGGCCAGGTGTCTCAAATCCAGACCAGTCTCTCTCCTGGTTAGGAGGTGTTTAACTGTGAATCTCATTTTAGGGATATTGACTCCACCAAATCTGCACTTGGAGTTGGGCACCTGCTTAAATATCTCACTGCAATGAAACCTTCAGGTTTATCAGAGCCCCTCCACTTTGGGTTTTCTCCCACCAAAGGCCGATTTTTGTCTTTTTTATGAACTTTTGATGGCCGGGGAATTCTTGCAGTTAGTCACATCTGAGAAAACTTGGAGCAGGTTCTGGAGCTGCAGCCACATTTACCTCGTGCTCTGTTCTGCCATGGCTGGGTGCCTCAGCTATTAAAACAATGGAATGGGCTTTCAGAAAACCTCTCTCTGCTTGCAAATGCACATTTTGGTGATGCAATAGGCCTGCCACTTATAAATAAAACATCTGCAGATCCCAGCGCCCCCCAGAAGTGTGCGTGGGGATGGTTGTGAGCAATAACACCACTCCAGGGTGTAGAGCCATAAAAATGAGGCCAAAGGGTGAGTGCCTGCAGTAGCAGGGAAGTGCACAGATTTATCTTTCCAACTACATGCCCTGGAGTGTGCTGGGCCCCTTTAAAGGAGGTGTTTTGTGAAATTATTTGGAAATTCCGGCGCCTCTGGGGAAAAAAAAAATAAATAAAAAAGGAGCGTTGCTACTTTTTAAACAATTTAATGCATTTTTTTTTCCACCTCCTTTTTAGTCAGTTAGAAATGAGCTTGCAACGAGTAGTAAAACAGGAGCTGCTCACTCCTTTAGATTATAGAGGATATATATAATATTACATATATCCTCTATTACATATATAGAGGATATATGTAATATTATATATATATATTATATATTTATATTTTTATTTCATATTATATATAAACATATAATTATAATTAATTATTAATTATTCTTCATTATTAATTATATTATTATATACTGTGGTTTATTTTATCTTGTATTATAATTAATAATAATTAATGTTTTTTATAATTGATATTATTTATAGAATATGTTTATAGGTTTCTTTTTATTTATATATTATATATTTATAGAGTCAAACCCTTTGTATTTTTGCTTTTCCTCAGTCTTCTCAAGGAGCACTTTATTTATGAAATCAATATGAATATACACACTAGCATTATGTGTCTGTGTACACAGATATGCACACACCATATCTGTGCCTAAATATGTGTGCAGAAATTAATTTATAGTTTCTGGAAAACGGGGCCAGAAAAAAACCAAAACTTTAAATATTGTGGAATTAATGAGGTTGGAGAAGCTCTCCAAGGTCATGGAGTCCATTTGAGCCTCACCTTGAGCAGAGCACTGAGTGCCACATTCCCTGGGCACAAAAATCCTGTGAATTCTGGAATTCCTCACCACTGCATCCTTTAATTCCATCTTGCTGAAATTGCCACGTGGCTCTGGTGGATGGAAGGAATGCACAGAGGGATGCAGTGAAACCCTGCATCTTCAAGGTCACCTTCTCACTGATTTAAACCAGAGCAGGGTTTCACCTTGTTATTGCAGTTGGGGTTGGTTTATTTTAATTAAAAGCAAGGTTCCAGCAATGATGGGAGGTGTCACGCACACCCATCCTCACCTGCAGACACAGCTGTGCTGGGAGTCACTGGTTTGTGACCAGTTTAGGATAATTAAGTACTGAAAGCAAGTTGAAGGGAGCAGAAGATGAATCTTTCCCTCCTCTGCTGAAAATCAGTGGATTTTAGGGGCATTTGAGGAGCTGAGTGCCAATATCTGGAGTGCCAGGTTGGCACCTCCACCAGAGTCCTGGGATGGATTTCCCCTGCCTGTCATGCATAAAGCCCTTTTTTATAAAACCCAAAATGTTCATTTTTGTCAGGAAATAGGGCCAAAGCTGAGGCTGGGTGAAATTCCTGTTTGAAGTCAGGTTTTTCATTACCACAGATGTCTATGTTCAGGTGGATCAGGCTCCTGTATTTATTTATTTCATTATTTATTTACTCACTGCCCTTTCTTCCCTGCAGCCCTGCCCAAAATAAGATATCCCATTGGTTTTTCTGGATGTACATAATCAAATCAACTGACTTCTTCCACAGCAGTGAAATAAGGAACTTCACCAAGTAATGAGAAAAAAATTGTCCATTCAGGGAAAGGAACAACCTCAGAATTTACCAGTGCTCATCCTGAACTTGCTCTAAAATGCTGCTCTTTTATCTCCAGTTTGTTCCCTCTTAAGAGAAAGGCAGAGAGCCAATTAAATGAATCTATTCCTGTATTATCACAGGGAGGGCTGCACAGCACATTCCTCTCTGTCTCTCCCCTCCCTTTCTAACATGAAAATCTCAACAATTCTTCTGTATAAAGAGATTTTCCCCCTTTGCTGTTGTGTTTTTTGCCAGAAACACAGAGTTTTTCTGGCTCTCAGGGCAGTGCTCATTCAGGAGTTGTGCTGTGGCAGCCACGGGAAGGTTTCTATTCTTGTTTAAACCCAGGGAAGGTTTAAACTCCTGTTCCTGTTTTTAATTCCCTTGTTGTACTTGTGGGAGATGTGGGAACAGGCAGCCAGAATGCATTTCTGAGTCTCTTAACATCTTGACACGTGTCTTAAGATATTTAAATATACAAACTAACTGTTTATCTGGGAAAAAATACCCACTACAGCCAATAAAATCAGGGTGCCTGGTCCAGAGCCACTGCTGGAATGGAGAGGGGGATTGCTGGATGCATAGGAATGGGAAATTTCAAAATTGTATTAGGCATTGAAATAAATAAAATACCAAAGGAGAACCAAAGGTTTTCCAGCATGTCAGTGGCTTTGACACAGATGATAAACAGTTTATCACACAATGTTTAAATTGACACATTTAATTTTTTTTATTTTAATAAATTAATAAAATCTAAATTTATTTTAAGTGATTTTAAAATTTGTTTAAAAATGAAATTAAGTATCAACGTAAGAAACATCAGTAATTTAAATTTGTTACTCCTTTTTAAACCCAGGGAAGGTTTAACTCCTGTTTAAACCCAGGGAAGGTTTCAAGTCTTGTTTAAACCCAGGGATGGTTTAAAGTCTTGTTTAAAGCCAGGGAAGGTTTCAAGTCTTGTTTAAAGCCAGGGAAGGTTTAACTCCTATTTAAACCCAGGACAGGTTTAACTCCTGTTTAAACCCAGGGATGGTTTAAAGTCCTGTTTAAAGCCAGGGAAGGTTTAACTCCTGTTTAAGCCCAGGGAAGGTTTAAAGTCTTGTTTAAAGCCAGGGAAGGTTTAACTCCTGTTTAAGCCCAGGGAAGGTTTAAAGTCCTGTTTGAAGCCAGGACAGGTTTAGCTGCTGTTTGAAGGCAGGGAAGGTTTAACTCCTGTTTAAACCCAGAGTCCAGGGCAGCAGCCAGGCTGGGGCTGGGCCTGTATTTACGGTATTTTCCCAAAGCTTTCCATCCTAAGCTCTATTTAATGGAATCTATGCATAGTAAGTAATCAGGTCAGAGAGAAGCAGCATCCCCTGTTTGAGATCAATCGCTGGCTAATACTTTATCTAGGCCACTTTATTATCTCATGCTGATTCCATTCCCATTCTCCTCCTCCTTTGTAGTGTGCACTTCAGCTGTGGTAAAACTACGCCTGGCATACATATTAAAAACATATACCCATTCTATCTGTATGTAAATGGGGGAGGCACAGCTGGATATTGCAGGAGTTTGATTTACTAATAGTTATTATCTGTTCTAGCTGTTCGGAGGCAGGGAGAGTTGCAGAAAACAAGCTAGCGCAGAAATTGCCTTTATGATATCACTGCCCTGCTTTGGTAATTGTTTAAAATCTCTTCTTTAGCTGCAAGCTCGGCCCCGGCTGCTGCAGATTGTTGGTGCTTTTTTTGGAATTGCTGGAGCCTCTTGGTGAGGGGTTTTTTGTTGTTAGTGCAGCACTGAACTCCTCCGTGATGGTTATTGGAACGAAAGGTGTTTACGTAAAAAATGGTATTTGAAGCACCAAAAGTCAGGAATGGAGCAGTTATTCTGTTGTGCTCTCCTGTGGAGGCATCAAAGCACAGCCTTTAGGGTTTCTCAAGGAAAAATTGGGCAGGGAGATGATGCAGTCACCTCCTGCACTCCATTACTTTTGCACAGATCTAATGATTCTTCTTCAAGTTGTCAGCACAACCAGGAGCTTGTCTCCTTCTTAAAATTTAAATTACTGGTGCTTCTTATGTTAATATATTATCAATTTAAATTGTATCAATTTAAACATTGTGTGATAAATTCTACATCATCTGTGTCAAAGCCACTGACATGCTGGAAAACCTGTTCTCCTTTGGTATTTTATTTATTTCAATGCCTAATACAATTTTGAAATTTCCCATTCCTATGCATCCAGCAATCCCCCTCCCCATTCCAGGAATGGCTGTAGACCAGGCACCCTGATTTTATTGGCTCTAGTGGGTATTTTTTCCCAGATAAACAGTTAGTTTGTATATTTAAATATCTTAAGACATGTGTCAAGATGTTAAGAGACTCAGAAATGCATTCTGGCTGCCTGTTCCCACATCTCCCACAAGATGAAATTAAAAATGTAAGGTTTTACGTAGCTGGATTTTAAGTAGCTATATTTTATGTAGCTTTATTTCAGAGGGTCTGCACAGTAGCTAAACATATTTGCAGTTAGTTGTGTTAAACCCCTGCTTTCAGCTCTCAGGAAGCACTTTTATGGTTTAAACAAACAAATGGAGGATCAGCATAATCCTGCCTGGATTTTCATCTAAAGCCCCAGAATAAAGCCAATAAAACACTGGTGCTTAGGTTTGTCAATAAAGGGCTTTCCCCCAGTGGTATCAGTGAGGAGCCAGGGCTGGGGTTGGGATGATGATGGTTTTTGGGAGGGCTCTCAGCACTTCCCTGTGCACAAACACCGAGATCCATGCTGCTTGTGTGCACCTATCCAGATGTTTGGGCACCCTTGCTGAATCACAGGGAGCCAAGAATTTTCCCTCTTTGGCTACTTTGTTTTATCCTGGGCCGCTGCAGGATCTCCCATCAGGGCTGATAGAATTGTCTGTGCTTGGAGCTGTGATGAATGGCTTTGTTTGCAGATGTGCAGCCTCTCCTCTGTCACAACGATCCCAGTTATTCACTCCATGACAAGGGGAAGTTCTGACAGACACCAAACACAAGCAGATGTGAAGGAAAGGGCTCTCTCCTGGTTTCTCAAGGAAAAAAAAAACACAGAGCCAAGTATTTTAGCTGTTGTAAACATAGAATTGTGTAGGTTGGGAAAGGATTTTTAGGATCATCCAGTTCAATCATGAAATATATGTGGTAAATAATGAACTGGGTCTTCAGTCTCTCAGTTCAGACATGCAGTGGACAAAGAGTTCTGGATCAAATCTTGGATACACTGAAGACAAATCAGAATTTATATTGAGGCAAGGATTTCACAGCAGAGCTCAGGATGCTCCTGTCACTGCATGCTCAGTATCTTCCTTGCCCAAGGTAGCTTAAGAGGAAAAAAATCTGTGTTTCTTCAGGTGGCAGCATTGCTCACTGAGCTGAAATTGGGAGAGGTGGGTCAGGGATATTTCCCCCTCTGTCTTTCAAAAAAAAAAAAAAAGTGGGGGGAAAGCCATCTCTGTCCTTTGGGGTGTGAGTTCTTCTGTGCCACTTGAGAAATCAGCTCTTGAAATGGAGACATCCATTCTATCAGTGTCACTAAATCCAGCAACCACCCAAGAGCAGGATGGTGACAAGTTATGGGGTGGTGCCTTCATTCCCTGCCTGCTGCACCCATTGCCATGGGATCACCCAGTTCCCCCAGCAAATGGGAATATCTGGCAATAATATCTGGGAATAAATGGGAATATTCCCCTCCTACCATGCCATAGAGCTGCACAAAACAGCAGCACTTCCCTGTGAAATGTGAAAAGGAGTAACTCGAGTAGGCTCAAAGAGGTGTTGAAAATCTAAGGAAATTGGACAAAAACGAATTGGCAACAGCTTAGAGGGATACAGTTCATATTTTTTGGTTACTTGAGTCTCCTGGGCTTTGCAGTTTAATTTGAGCAAATGTTTCATTTGGCACCGCTGGTTGTTCAGTAGTTCTCCAGGCACAGGGACAAATATTTACATCTCACTCATTTTGGTAGCAGAATTGCAAATCTTTCAATTACTGGATATTGAGAAGTTGTGCATTTGCCTTGTTGATACTTGATTTCAGCTGTCTTCTGTATGTATTTATTTTGAAAAATTGAGGAAAACAAAAATGCTAGCAGTTCCAAAATAAGACCCCTATCTTTAAATCCCAGAATACTGTCCTTTCTATTAATTCCAAATCCATCAAGGAATTTGCTCTAACAGGCAACTGTTGAAATCCACATACGATTTTTATTTGTGTAGTGAAACTGGCATTTTAAATCTATTCAGACACTCTGCATAGATTAAAATGGCTGGTGCTTGTGCAGTACCAGCTACATGTGGGTCTCTAGTCCAATTAGCACCTCAGGACACTCCTGCAGTATTAAATAAGAGTAATAATTGCCTATGAATAAGCAGAGTATAAAGCAGGAGATAGAGATATGGCTTCTTAGTGACCTGTGTGCATTATGCCTCAAATCCCTTAATCAGATTTGTGCCGCTTGATTCTTCCATCCGCAGAAATTCTGCTGGAGGATCAGGGCCTAAAGTAGTAAAAAATCAATTAATACGACTTTCTAATTTGTGCAGTTGACAAAAAAAAAAAAAGGAAAAAAAAAAAAAACCCGCATATAAATAGGGGACATTTTTCTCCTGAAGAGGGGCCGTGCTGAAAGATTTTTTAATTGGATTTTCATTGTGATTGACAGCGCTTGATTATGACAGTAACTTTATTTGGCTGGACTGTTAGAGCCCCCTTGTTCAGGGTGGTTTTTTTCCCTTTTTTCCCCATCAAAGGCCTTTTTTTCTCGGTGGCATTCCCGGCGGAGAGGCAGAGTTTGTGAAAGAGCCTTTTAGCACCTTTGTTGCCGCCATCCCTGGTGACGATTGGGCCCAGCTGGTTGCAGGTCGCAAAATGCTCCTCTCACAAAGAGAAATCTCCCTGGCCTCCATCATTTTAAGAGCTCCAGAAACCTGTTGAGGATTAGAAGTAGCTTTAGATGTGAAATGAGTGTTAAGTATTAGTAATCGGGAGATTAGGGCCCCGGGGACAACGGGAGATAAACAACCGCAATTAAGGCAAATCTGCCAGAGTAAACAAAATTGAGCAGAAACAGATGCCCTCGCCATTTTGGGGGATTGATTGGAGGGCACCGAGGAATCGATTTTTGTCTTGTTTACACTTCCAAACCCCGGTGATAAACTGGGAGGCTAAATATTTCATAGCGCCTGATTTTAGTTAATTTTTCTCGGCTCCTCACAGTGACCAGGCCCGGCCTCGCTCAGCCTTCACAGGGAGCAGCTAATTGCCTATGAAGGGCCCCTGTGTTTAAATGGGCTTGACAGGAATTTAAATTTTGTTTCAATCAACCTCTGTGCTCACAGCCTGCTCCAGTTTCTAATTTTTAAATTAAACATGATTTCTTTTTTATTTATTTTCCTTTTTTTAAGCTGCAGCCTCCCCTCTGGAGCTGGCTGCTGGCGCTTCCACCCGGGGCAGAGCTTGGAGCACGCGGCTTTATTGAGGCTGAAACCCCAAAATATAACCCTGGAAAAGTTCATTGTCCCATCAATGGGCATCTGCCTGCTTGGATTTGATGGGAGAGGTTGGGGAAACACTCAGCTGCTGTAAATCGGGATGAGCCTGTGCCTGCTGGGCTGGGGACAGCCAGGTTTCCACCAGGGAAAGGTTCCCCTGGATTAAAACAGCTCTGAGCATGGAAATGGTGCTGGTGGCCTCGGTCCTCGCTCAGTGACCTTGGGAGGGATTCAAAGGAATTTATATTTTTTTTCCCCAAGCCAACTAGTAGTGATGTATTTTGCTCTCTCTGTGTTTTCAGCAGGGCTCTGTGCGTTTATTCCAGCATTGTTTCACACCTGAGCTTTCTCTGCTCCTCAGACAAGGGCATTTGGCAGCACCTTCCCCTCCATCATTTAATACTTTACTGAGTCCCTTCGCAGAGCCTGCCAAACACGGGGATGTCATTTTGCACTCCGTGCAGGCAGTGTGCAGCCATGGAATGCAGGATGATCGTAGTGGTACTTCTAAAAACAACTTGTTCATTTGCAGAAACTTCATCACAAAAATGCTAACGAAGTACGAGCTGTTCCATTCTCCCTTTTTGCTTCCAGCTACATCATTTTCAGGGTTTTTTTTTGCTTTTGTTAATTGTTGTTATTTGTGCGTGTGTGCACACAGCATTTTCTTCTCCTAGGTTTGGGTGAAAAACATTTAGGAGATTGTTTCAGTTTACTTCAGCTTAGTAATTTGCTTAGCTTTTTTTTTTTTTCCCCAGCACAAAAACTTGGGGAAAACAGTTGTTTGCTTCACCCTTCCCCCTGAGTCTAGGGGAGCACTTAGTCCTTGTTGGAAGGAAATTCTGTGTCAGCTTTGAATTCCTGAGGAGCTCTGTTTGGTGTCGCTGAGACCATTCCTGTGCAGGAGCTGAGGACACTTCTGCAGGTGCAGCTCCACCAGAGTTGAGGTCAGGTGTGCCTTTCTGGTGAGAATCTCTGCCCTTTCTGAGCCCCCACTCTCTCGTTCTCATCACAGCCAGGTCTTGAAGCTCACGAACTGACTCGATTTCAAATGAAGCCCCACCAGAAGATGTGCTCCAGGCACACACCTAATGAGCTCCAGCTACTAATGGGCACTGAGGCCACAAACCAGACCAGAGCTGGGCAAAAGTCAAAGCTCTTCCATCCCCAAAATGTTGCACCGAGCGTTTCACTCAGCAGAGCTGCTTCTGTTGTCGACAGCTTGCTAATGTTGACAGACTCCATCAGCCTTGGGCCACTCTCCCCATTCCTCCTCTGCAGCTCTCCTTAACCTCAGCAGCACTTGCAGAAGTAAACTCCAATTAGATTTCGGTTGCTTTAGTTTGTTTTAAGAGTTTTTAAGAGTCATAACACAAAAAGTGAAATACCTTTGCTGGGAGCTGGCTTGTTTTTAGCCGAGCAGCGCGAGGAGTGCCAAGGACAGTTTCTGCTTTAACAACAAATATCAAAAGCAAAGCTGCTGTGGAAAGAATGGTCTGCAGATGGGCAAATAGATTCCTCTGTGCCACAGCCAAACCCTAAACCCTGTAGTAAATTTCAGACCAGTCTTTGCCACAGGAAGGGAGCAAATACAGACCCAGGGTCCTGCAGGAGGAGGGGGTGAGGGGTTTGAAGCCAGGGCCAGCTGGGGAGTGGAGCTGCTCCAATTCCTGCTGTTCTCACCTGAAAAATTCCCTCTTGACCCTTTGTCCAAAATTCCCTCTTGGACACATCAGTCAAGTGCACGAGGGGTCTCTGAGGTCTGTTTTGGGGTCACCAGCTGTCCAAAGCTTGGGAAAATAATACTTTAATCATAATAAAGAATCTGTGTTGCTGTTTAAAAATGGTAATTTGGGTGAGGTGCGTAGACAGTTGCTGTTCAGGTTAAGGTGTTGAGGTCAAAGTTAAGGTGTTTTTCCTCTTGGTCCATCCATCAAGCCTGGGGACTGTTGTTATTTGAATACAAATTCTGTAAATTCCAGGAGAGTTTTGGTGCCTCAGCAAAACTAAACAAGCTGAAAATCGCTTGCAATTAACTTTATCGTATAAAAAGGAGAAATGCATTGGTGAAAGTCAATCTACAAACAGATAAATAATAGGGGAAAAAAGGGAAAAAAGTACTTCTTTAAAAAAAAAAAAAGGAAGAAATATAACCCCAGGGCTTCAGTGCTTAGTTGTGTTATCCATTTATCTTTGTTTTGCACCATCTTTTCACTGTCTCACATATCATCAGAGGGATAAAATCATTAGTGTGCTAATCTAGGTAGCCATAGTTCTAAGGCTGACCTAGGCTAATCTGCCTTTGCAATTTCAAGTACTATGTTTGACTCCTCTGAAAGTAACCTTAAATTGTAGTCTTGTAAGAATTCCAGAGCTGTATCCTTCACTCCTTCTCCTAATGAGGTTATGACCAAATGCTCATTATAATTGCTTTAGACTCCTTTTAATTTTCAAGCTTATTAATCATAAGAAGAGTTATTTAAAATTGCATAAATTAATCTTAGATTAAAAGCCCATCAAAGCCTCGAAACAATTAAGAATAAGTAGGATTTCCCTGGGGCAGCAAGTTTTATTTTAATAGTGTAGTCAGGTGGATATCAGAACATTGAAGTATGGTAGTGATTAATGTATGCAAAATTTAAATGAGAGTTTTTAAATGGCAAATCTAAATCACATATTGACCTAACTGTAGGCTTTAACTGCATTGTCTGTCATATATTTAAACTGTTTAGTAATCAACATTTTAATTACAGTGTATGTTAGGGAGGCCATGCAACAAACAAAACTCCCCACTTCCCGAGTGGAGCTGCTCAGCAGGCTGGGCTCTGCTCTCAGCTGAGGAGAGAGGAAGGAGCAGAAACTTGCAGGAAAATAACCAGACTTGGTTTTCCCTATGGATGTGTTCCTGTTCCTGCCTCATCTCCAGCCAGAAAACGCCACTGGTCCATGCTGGGAGGGCTCAGGGTTGGATGGGAGCAGCCTGGGCTGGTGGCAGGTGTGGGAGGGTGTTGAGGTCCTTCCAGCCCATCAGTGGGGGATGCCGTGGTTCTGTGGTGCCATGGTTTCACCCCCTGCTCTGGGGCTTTGTCTCCAGCGCCCAGCTGAGCACAGCTCTGGGGTGCTGGAGCCTCTCTGGTGCAGTGAGCACAGTCCTTGCCCTCAATAGTCTGAGGACAGAACAGTGAGAGAGAACTGGGCCAGCAAACCTCACTCCCAGATCAGGCACAGTCCCAAGGAGGAGCTGCAGTTTTAGGGTTAAGCTCAATCTGTGATCTGCAATCCCGTTTGGAAGGGACAAGGAGGCTGCAGCTGACCTTGCTGCAGCTTTGGGACACTGGGGACACTCTTGGCAGACACACAGACTGAGCCTCCTAGTCCCTGCTGTTCCAAGCACTTCAGGTGCTCACACTTCCCTTAAAAGGGTTTAAAAAAATCCCAAAATTTCAAAAGGAAAACAAGAGATGGAGCAGCTGGATCACACTGGAATAGTGTCCTGCAGGGCCCTTTCACCCATGGGAATGTTCTGTGTCTGTGGATTCACCTGTGCTCTGCCTTCAGAGTTCTCACCCCACTCAGGCCTCAGAAGCTGCGTGGAGCATCCCCTGAGGATGCCCTGCCACCTTCTGTGCCTGTGAATTAACCATGTTTTGGGAGTCTGCAGTGAGAGAATTGGCCTGAGGATTCCTCGCTGCTATTCCTGGCTGTGGGAGCCGCAGTTGGATCCTGTGGATAGCTGGCACAGATAATTAGAACAGCTTTTAGTGTGGCTTGTCCTTGGAGGCAGCAGCTCGAGATGGAAAATCTTCCAGCACTGGAGGCAGGGCTGGAATGATGAAATCCTGACACGTGCTGAGGGCACTGCAGGGGGACCCGGGGGCAGGTCAGGGTGTTTGGGTTACTCAGCACTTTGTGTTTCCAGGAATTCTGGGAAGCTCTTTGGGTCACTCAGCACTTTGTGTTTCCAGGAATTCTGGGAAGCTGGTGCAGCTCTAGAGCTGAGCTTTGTGTTTGTCCTGTTGGAGGTGGGACTTGTCCCCCGTTAAACATGAGGATGGGCAGGATTTCCCATCAAATCCATACCCTGAGTTCGTACAAGAGCTGTGCACGGCACAGGCACCTCAGGAGCAATGGGAGAACCAACTGGGATGTGCTGCTAGACAGCCAAGTTGGAATTTTTTGGAGTTGGAGGGACGAGCTGCCAGCCAGGCTTTCCTGATTTAACATTTGAACAGAGCACCTGGAGTGGGGGAAGGCCTGGAACATCCCACCTGCTCTGGGAGCAGCAGGGATTTGGTGTTTTACTCATGTTTCACATGGAGTTGGTGCTGGCAGGGCTGGAATTCTGCTCAGGGGCTGGAATTCTGCTCAGGTGAAATGGGGAAAAACAGATCCCAGGTGTCCAACAGAGAGCTGGGTCAGAGGGTGCTCTTCCCATTCCCAACTCCTGCTGCCAGGGAGGAATTAGGGAATGGCAGGGAAGGGGAGCAGGCTTCCAGCTTACACTCTGTTCTTCCCAGGTGCTGCTGTGTTTTGTGCAGGAAAAGCTGCATCTGATGCATTCAGGGCATGCCAAGACCACCCAATAAACTGCTCCATCTTCCCGATCCCCCCTTTAAAAAGCTGCAAGTTAAGCAGCGAGTGAGCTTCCCTCAGAGCAGCCTGCAGCCAGCAGTAATATTTATTTTCTCTATTTGTTTTAAGCCTGGGAAGGCTGTGGTTTCCTGCACACTGTCCTGATGGAGCCCTGCCCAGCGAGCATGCAGTGCCCCCAGCCCTAATGTGCCATTAATGATAGGTTAATGTACAGTATAATGTTTTTTGGACTATGGGTTCATTACACTTCTGAGTGCAAGGTCCTTCTGCAGAGCGCCCAAGGTCCCATTGCATTATATCATGCAATAAAAATACCCTTTTCATATCACACACTAATAAACTGTATTTGAAATGCTGTCTGAGGGCAAGGCCATTGTCTTCATAGGCTGTGGCTGCAACAGTTGGGATCTTTTTTATTGTGGTTTTTTGTGGCGTTGAGTTCAGAATTTTTTTCAATGGAAGGCATGGTTTGTCTGTGCTGCTTGGTGATAAATGGAGTTCAGGCTGGGAGGGTTCCTGGAAAAAGGAATGGTAGAAGGGTGGCACCACTGCAACCAGTGCAGTGCCACTCATTTCCCAACCTTCCTTGCATAAGCATGAGGAATTTTATTATCATTTTTAATTGGCTGCCCTCCCCAATCAGCCTCTAACCGCGCCAGGGAAAAAAATATAAGGAGGTGCTGGAGTGGGTTAGATCTCATGTTCTCCCACCATTTGGATCCAGGCTCCTGCCATGTTCTGTGCCCCAGGGAGCACCACCCTGGGGAGGAAAATCTCTCATTTTTGGGGGTTTCCAAGGAAATCTGTGGCTGAGTGGCATTTCACTCTGGAAGTGTCCTTTGTCACCATTCCAGGCTGGTAGCTGCCTGTTCCATGGACCTTTAGAGCAGTCTGACATAAACACTGACACCTTTTGTGCCTGGGACCCCAGGCATTGCATGAGGGGCACTGTTGATGGTCTGCCTGTCCTTTGGCATTGGCCTGAGCCCCCTGGTGCTCTCCAAACACAAACATTTTATGGCCAGAGGGTCCTGTTGGTGGGAGAGGCTCTCCTGAAGCTCTGCTCCTCCCTGGATTTGTGTGTGAGAGGCAGTGGAAGCTGTTCCCTGTGCTTTAGACTGAAGAGCTGAAGGGATTCGGAGCTGTGGGTGATTATTTTGTATCCCAGAGGGAATTTCATCCACCTGGAGCAGAGCTGCACTCTCCAGGTGGGCACTTGGAGCTGGAAAAGGCCCATGCACCTGCAGCCCTGCCCAGGATGCCATGCAAGCTCTGTGGCAATGAGCTCAGGGTGGGTTATTGTCAGAAACAAAGATTTTTTTATAGGCCAGAGGAGAAGGCCATGGAAGCAAATTGCTGAATTTTAGGGGTAGATAAAATGATGGAACTTTTACCCTTGAATAATGGGGATTTAATTGACTGGGCTAAATGATTGATGGTTGGTGAGCACTGAGTTGGAATTACCAGGGCTCTGTGTTCAGGGGGGCACTGCCCTTTTAATTTCCTGTCAGGTATTTAAATCCCTCACCTCCCCCTCTGCCAGGAGCTGCCCTGTGAAAGAGTTAAACCTGTCTGGTGGGACACTGCACCTCGAGAAATGTACCCTTTATCAAGAGAACCAGAAGAGACAAGTTCATTTAAAAAGCCTGGTTTGTCATTGTTTATCTCATTTTCAGGCTTGACACACAAAATTAGGCTGCCTGACACTCACTGGGGGCCAGCCCTGGCCCTGTCCTGCCTGATCTTTCCAGCTCCAGGCTCTGCAGCAGCCACTTCCCACTCCCTGTAGGATTCCCAGTGCATCCCACTGAGCCAGGACACAGCACACCAGTACCAGGCCAGTAAGAAAAACCACTTGGGTGCTGGATTTTCTACCTCTCTCCTGCTGGCTGTGCTGAGTTCCAGGTGTTTCTAAGGCTGAATATTTAAAAACCTGACATCTGAGGTTTCAGAGCTGGTATTTCATTTGGAGCAGCCTAAATGGAGGGAAATCCTGGGGGTGAGGGGGCTCTGGCTGCAGGGTCTCTCCATCCTGAAGGGGAAGGGACTGGCTGGAATATTTGGGTTTGGTTGCCCCAGAGCATCTGCTTTGCTCTGTCTGTTCCTCCTGCCTGCTCTCTGCTGCTTCTCTCTGGTGTCCTTGGCTGTTCTGCTGAAGAGGTGAAACAGCTGCTTCTAGGCTGTGTTGGAGATAAAAGCATTTATCTTATTCCTGCACTTTTCTACCCAAAACCACCCCAGTGCTGGGGCAGAACACCTCATCCTGTCACTCCCTGCCTTGTCCAGTCCCTCTCCAGCTCTCCTGGATCCCCTTTAAGCTCTGGAGGGTCAGTGCATGTGAAGGATGCACGGTTGGTTGTTAAAAAGACGAATTTTAGGACGTCACACACATTTACAAGCAGAGGGGCAGATTAACAGGGTTTTTCTGGTTTATCATTTTACCCAAACACCATTCAGCGACTGCTCAGCTCTCCTGGAAAGGGGCTGGCTCAAAACACAACGAGCAAATGGAATAACAAAACCAAAAAGAGCATTTCCAAGGAGTCTGGGCTGCCTCCCCTGCTCAGAGCAGGCAGTGTGGGTACCACGGATCTGCAGGGAAATCCACTGCTCCGAGCCGGTGCTTTACGGCCCTGCTGTGGCTGTAAGCAGGGGGTGCTGCAGGGGCTTTGTGCTGCAGAAGGGCTGTGTGTCTGTCCTGGCTGACCCTGGCTGTCCCCTTGCAGGGCCACCCCTTCGTGGTGCAGTACAACGACGGCAATGCTGAGGTGGTGTCCATGTGGGTGTGCAGGATGCTGGAGGAGCGGCGAGCCCAGGGAGCCCAGTGAGCCCTGCAGCACCCCAGGGGCTCTTCCCACACCAGGATCTCCACCTTTGGACTCCCAGCTTATCCAGATCCTGTTTTACTCCAACTGTTTCCTAGAAGCATCAACAAAATCAGGGTGTTTGTGGCTGCCTTTCCCTCACTGCCGCGTTAAGGAATTTTCTTAATTGTTTCTTTTGTTGCTGAGCAATTTCCAGGTTTACCTTCAGTTATACTGTACACAGCCTTAAAGCAAGTATTTTATATCTCTATTTTTGGGTTACTGAATGTTCTGTTTCCTGACTCCAGAGTATTTTTTAACTGTTGCTCCTATCCAAGTGTCCAGAGGATTTCCTGACGAGTTGGTGGCTGTCTCTGAGTGCAGGCAGCCACTAAATACTGGGTTTAAGTGTAAAACAAAAGCAAACAGACAAAAAAAAAAGAGAAATATCTGGGCTTGCCCACCCTGTGAGGAGGTGAGGGGTGCCAGGAGGGTCAGCATCACACCAGTGAATGACTGGGAATGCCCTCTCTGCTCCCAGTGCCAGCTGCTGGGGCATGAGGAGCACCCATGGCCAGGCTCTGCTGAACCAGAGAGGGTTTGCTGAGGTGGAAAAGGGGAGGGGAAAGAGGACAGGGCTCTGGTCTGGAGCCGAGCTGGGAATGTTTCCCTGGAGAAGGGAAGGATCCAGGAACCCTCAGAGCCCTTGCAGGGCCTGAGGGGGCTCCAGGAGAGCTGGAGAGGGATGGGGACAGGGGATGGAGGGACAGGACACAGGGAATGGCTCCCAGTGCCAGAGGGCAGGGATGGATGGGAGATTGGGAATAATCCTTCCCTGGGAGGGGGGGGAGGCCCTGGCACAGCTGTGGGTTCAGCCAGGCCAAGCACAGGCTCCAGGTTTGGTGTTCCAGGAAAAAGGAATGGCTGCAATGTCCTGCAATTCCTGGGGACGTTTCCACAACAGACCAACACAGGTTGAGTCATTCCTTGTGTAAAAATGCTTATTAAAAGGAAAAAAAAAATAAACCATGGATGTGAGAGGCAGGTTTGGGGTGAGCGAGTTGGGTGGGAGGAGGTTGGGGTTTGTTTGCTTGTCTTTGCATTAGAAATAAACTTTTGCTAAAAAATAAAAAAAGACTCAGGTGGTTTATTTTCTACCAGCAGCTTCAACCCCCCCCCACAATTCAGTGAATTATTCCTCCCGAACCACTGCAAATCCTAAATGTTATTCTGGAAGCAGCCTGGAAAAGACTTGCTTTCCTTCCTTGGAGGGATCGTTTGTCTTCTTTTGAAGTGTGGAGGTTGCAGGCATGAACTTACAGACTAAAGTTTGTCTTAATTGCTCTGATGTCACAACCTCGCTGGCAGATAACAGGCAATGAATGAGGCAGCAGCCCCCGTTCCTCCAGGTCCTTTTGCTAAAGTGAGACAAATTCCCTCCCTGTGAGCCAGGCAGGGCATGGCAGCGCTGCCATTTATTTATCCCTAACAGTTCCAGCAGCTTTCCCTGGATAAAAGGGCTCTCTCTCCCTCTCTCTCTCAGATTTAGTTTAAAACTCAGCAATGCCAGGGCTTTTCCTGCTGCTTTTCCTGCCAAGGAGTTTGGGAGGGGAGGACTCGCCCTGAAAATCCGTGTGGGATGGAGCTGGGAAAAACCTCCTGGTTAAAGCAGGGACAGAGTTATCATTCATGTGGTTCATCAGGGGGGATGAGTCCAGGGGAACTGGGGGCTCCATCCCTTCCCTCTCCCAAATCCTGGGATTCAGTGCAGCCAGGGATCTGCTCATCTGCCTCTTCCCAGCAGAATCTGGGCAGTGGGGTTGGATGAGAGGGCAGGGGAGGGAAGTTTGGGATTGAGCAGCTCCTCTCAGCCTTGCTGGCATTCCCAGCTGAGACCTTCCCAAAGCCCCCCCTCCTGCCTGGAAATGGGCTCTGGGGCCGGTTTGTCCCCATATGGACCCCAGTTTCTGCACCACCCATCAGCACCGAGGGGCACAGCTCAGGGGGAGGGAAATATGGCCAGGACTGAGCTCACCCACGTCCTGAACCCGGCCCAGGCTCCCCTCCCTGCACCAAGAACATCCCAGCCCGTGTCTGTGCCCTGTGGGATGCGGGTGAGCCTGGCCTGGGGCACCCCAGCAGTGCAGGAACCCCAAACCTGCCCCAGGGGATCCCCCAGCACCACCGGGCTGCCTTGGGGCTGAGCAACTCCTGCCTCAGGACACTCGGAGATGACACCAAACATGCCCCGGGCTCTGCCTTGTGTGTAACATCACCCTGCTCCCAAAACGTCCAGCGATGGGAGTGAAGCTCCAGGGAGGTTTTCCTGAAGTGCTGGGTGCAGGGAAGGGGCTCAGCAGTGCTGCTCTCCCCACAGGCAGGAGCTGACCCAAACCTGGGGCTGCTCAGGGATGTTTTTTCCCTCTCTCCTCTTTCCTGCTGCATTTTTTGTTTTTAGGGGGGGTCTGAATTGTGGCATTTCTTGGCTGGAAAGGTTGCAGGAAGTGCAGCAATATCACACCCTACAGCTGAGTCCTGCTCAGAGGATGGCATCAGGGGTGTGTAATGAATTCAGCAGAGGATCCACAGCTGCAAGTGACCCCCCAATCCCACTCCTCACCCCAGCAGCCCCACAGCAGTGTCACCTCTGTCTCCCCTCCTATAACCTCAGTGATGATGATCCCCATGTGGGAAAGACGGAATATGTCCCGTCTGTGCCAAAACTTCCAATATTTTCCACATTTCCCTTTCCCACTGCCAGGCAAAGCTCCCGTGAGAAGAGCCCGTGGAAGATCGCCTTTAAATCGGCACAGAATTAGAAAATATTTTGTTTCTCGCATCCCGTGGCCAAACCCAGCCCGCTGTCAGCATTCCAAAGGCAAAGCGCCCGTCTTTGTTTTCCGGAGAGCAGCCGGGAGGGGAGGCGGGGTCCTTTACCTGTCGCTGTCCCCCGGCCCCCAGTGTGGTGGCGTTAATACCCGAGCCATCGCCGGGAGCAGCTCTCGGGAGCTGCATTTGATCCCTGGATACCCGAGAGGAAAAGCCAGCGGGAGGGTTGGAGCTGTGGGTGGCGTGGGTGCTTTCCTGCCTGCCGGTCCTGCGGGGAAAGTTCACCTGGAGGCATCCACGGCACAGGGATGGACCGCGGGAGCGTGCGGGCAAAACCTGGGAATCTGGGGCTTTGCTGGGGGGAAAAAACCTCCTGCAGGGAGCCAAATGCACTGGTGGAGAGCGAGAGCTGCGGGAGAAGCGGGGACAGAGGGGGCGATGGCACCGGGCACTGGCCTGGCTCGGCTCTGTGGCCCCGGCGCTGTCCCCGGGCAGGACAACCCGGGAGCCATCACATCCCACAGGAGCTGCCCTGGGAACCGCCGGGAGCTGCAGCCCGGGCCGGGCAGGGGCAGGAGGGGCAGAGGGCAGAGCTGGGACTGGCCCAGGTCGCGGCTCCGCTCTGCCGGGGCTGCTCCGGGGGCAGGGTACGCACACAGAGCCCCTTCGGGCAGGGAACAGGAGCGGCCAATCCCGACTCCAGGACGTTCCAGGGGTGCCCAGGCTCCTCAGCTTCTCGGACACATCTCCGTGCTCTTCATCTCGCTCCCGTTGGGATGTGACAAACACAGAGAGAACACCGGAGACACCCCCGGGAGCCGTCCTTGCCCAGCTGCCACGGGCCCATCAAGGCACAAACAGAGCCCAGGTGCCCCCGGTTACCCGAGAGCCTCAGAGGATCCAGCCGTGCCCCTCAGCCCCTGCCGAGGTGCCCCTCTGCCCCCCGGGCACGGTATTTGTGGTGCCTCTGCCCGGGGAAGCGAATGCTGCAGCTGGGTGGGAGCGATGTCCCCGCGGGGACAGCCAGGCCTGGGGGCACAGGGGCTCTCCAGGGGAGGACTGGAGCCCACGGGGTGATGGTGAGGTCCTGAGCTGTAACCGGGGCTTTAGGGTAGCTCATGGTCAGCATTCCCGGGGGGTTTCACAGGCACCAGAATTTGGGGGCTGTCCTCTAAACTTTGTGGCCTCCTCCTGCTCCCCCAGCTCACCAGCCTGGACTGGGAAAACCTAACGGGGAAAAAAAGAAATTTAAAAATCTCCTATTCCGGTATTTGGTCGCACCGAATAAAAAAAAAAAGGTTGTGCAAGCTGCTCTAGAGGAAGGTGTCCCTGCCCATGGAGGTGGGGTTGGAACGAGAGGAGCTTTAAGGTCTCTCCTAACTCAAAGCAGCCACAGCGAGCCTGTGATCCTGCGCCTTTCCCGTCGGGAAGCTGCAGCCGGAGCTGCAGGAGCGGCGCTGACCCGGGGCTGCGTTACCTTCGGCAGAGGCTCTGTCTGTCCATAAAGCACCGTGCGCGCCCAGGACAGGATTTATGGATTGAGCCTTCCCGGCTGCGGCTGCTCCCGGCGCCGGGCCCGCGGCGCAAGTTCAAGGTTGGTGAGAGCCGGAGAGCCCGGGCGGTGTTTAATGGCAAATGGATGTCTGGGGCTTTTATGGGCAGCAGCAGCAGCAGCAGCAGGAGGAGGAAAACTTCCCCGCGGCCGAGCAGAGCGGCCAGGCCCGCGCAGGTGAGTGCGGCTCCGTCCCGGAGCGGGCACGGCACGGCACAGCACGGACTGAAGCGCTGCCCTGGCCTCGTCCCGCTCCATCCCTGCCCGGTGCTCGGCTCCACCCCATCAGTGAATTGGTGCCTATCGATCCCGCGCTCTCCGCAGCCGCTCCGGCCCAGGAACACCGGGAGGTTCAGAGGCGCAGGGAGGGCTCGGGGGGCCACAGAGGTGAGGGGAGGGGGACAAGGGGACAGCAGCTGCGGGTTGGGTCTGGGGCACGCTGGGGCACAGCCAGGGCTGTGTTGTGGGGATGAAGGATGTGTGGGGTGTCACGGGAGGCACGGAGGGGGCCATGGGAAAGGGGGCGCGCACACCGGGGATGCACGGAGGAGGCGCAGCGGGAGGGGGTCAGGTGTGCCCAGCCCTGGGAAGGGATCCCGGGGCGCTCCGAGAGGAAGCCCCAGGCTCCCCGGAGCCCGCACGGCTCCCCCCGGCCCGCGGGGGCTCGGCAGCCGGGTCAGGCGGAGTGTGCCCGGCCTGCAGAGAGCCGCCGCCCGCTCCCTTTGTCAATGTCCAGTAATTAAAATGTCACCGTTTAATTTTCAGGCCTCTCGGAGCAATCTTTTCCTAATAAAGAGTCTAATCGAAACGCTCCTTCCCCCGCCTCGGCGGGAAGGGCCGCGGAAGAGGCTGCGGAGGTGCAGAGCCGCCGCGGATCGATGGAGAGAAGCCCGGAGTGATCGGCCTCTAAAATTAAATTTATTGGGGTCATGGTTTTATATGGTGCTGATACAACTGTTAAATGGGGAACATTCATTTCCAATAGGAGGCGTTTATTAAACTTCCACTGAATTAGACCGCCGTGATTTATGTGGCAATCTCGGCTCAGCCCTCCAGGAGCGCGGGGCCTTCCGCGCCCGCCACGCGTGATTATTTATTTATACACCCGTGACACGGCTCCCTAAGTTTTAACCTAAATTATCCCCCGGCTTCGTCTGCCAGCGGCACCGGCCCGGGGAACGGGGAAGGATGGGGGGTCCCGTCGGGGCGCTGCGCCCTCCCCGCCGGCCGCGGCCCCTCCGCGCCCCCCGGCCCCGGGGGTGTCCCCGGGGGGGGTCCCCGGTTTGGGGGGCGGCGGAGCCCGCAAACGTCCCGGCTCTCGCGTGCGGCGATCGTTGAGCGTTAATTAGAAATTCATTACAATTAAAAGCCGCGCGCACACGCCTTAATTACATCTGATTTTTAATTCCGAATCCGTGTTTACACAGTAAGCGAGACGTACCTCCTGATTATCCCCAATACTCTTTATACTGTACTAATTATGTAAATTAAACCTAATTAACTGACAAAAACTGCAGTCAATTCAACTGTTAAAAGATACGGCGGTTGCGAGGAGCGGGGAGCGCGGCCGGGGCGGCGGGGCCGGGGTCGGGCCCGGGGCCGCTCCCCTCCCCGGGGCTCCGCGCCGCCGTCGGGGCGAGCCGGGGGCCGCCTCCGCCGCTGCGGGCTCGGACTGAGCTCCGCGGGCTCCGGGCAGCGGCAGGGCCCGGGCAAGGGCACGGCAGAGGGAACCGGGGCAGAGCCGCGTCCTCCCGGAGCGCCCCCCTCTCCTCCCGGTCCCGGCGGAACCGGCTCGGTCCGCGCCGCCGCCCGCTCCCGGTGCCTCGCAGCCCGGCGCGGCTCCCGCGACTCCCGGGCGCGGCGGGATCGCCCCAACCGCGGTGCCGAGAGGGGCGGCGGGGCTCGACCAGCGCGGGAGCGTCTCACCGCGCTCCTGCCTCCGTATGGCTGGAGGAGGGGGGGCTGGCGAGGATAAATAATTAAAAGGCGAGGAATAATTACCGGCTCGGGTTGCGATCATTGCGGGAAGGCCGCGCCGCAAGGCCCGGCCGGCAGCGCCCGGTCCGCGTCCCCCCCGACGGGGCGTCCCGGGGGGAGCCGCGGCCGCTGTCCCGCGTGGGAGCGCGGCCGGAGCTCGGCTCTCCGCGGAGGAGAAGGGCGGCTCCGCACCCGCGTTCCGCTCCGCGCCGGCTCCGCCGCATCCTCCCGGTGCCGCCGGTGATGGCGGGGAAGGAAGGCGCGGGGGCACACACAAAAGTGATAGCTGGGGGCGATCCGCGCCGTTATTAACTTCTGTTTGATCGCTGTAATTGCGCCGATCGCGGCCGGACGCGATGATTAATTACAGTTTAATTAACGTGGCCGTGACGAGCGCCGCATGCGGGAACCCAACCCGGGCAGGGATGCGGCGAGAGGCCCCCGCCACGCCGGCACGACCGGCGGACACCGGAGCGCCGGGTCCCCCAAGCCGCTCCGCCGGTCCTGTCGGCCGGTCCTGCCGGTGTGGCGTGAGCCCCCGTGGGGAACGAAAAACCCGAGCTCGCCCCTCTCCGCCCCCTCCTCCCGGCGATTTCGTTGCCGCCCGATGTCCCCCGCTCGGCCCCGGTACCGCTCCCGCACCCGCGCCCCGCACCGGAGCGCGCATCCCGGCTGCGAGAGGGATGCGCGGTAGCAGCGCATCCCCGATTTCGATGGGGTCCCTCCGCCGCTCTCCCCGGGCTCCTCTTTTCGTTACCGCCCGCTCCCCGCGCAAACTTTCAACGAGCATCGCTCCCCCCGGGCTGGCGGCACGGCGGGAGGCGGGCGCGGGGGGGGACACGGGGGCGCGGAGCCCCACGCAGGTGCGGCGCGGGGCCGATCCCCGCTCTTACCTCGGGCTGCCCGGGCGGGTCCCCGCTCGGTGGCGGCCCCCCACGCCCTCCCCCCCCTCCCGCTCCCTCCCCGTTCCGCCGTGCCTTAAAGCCGCGCCGTGATTGACTGGAGCGCATCGGTGATTGACGGCGGCGGGGTCCCGGAGGCCGTTAATGTAAATATGCTGGTGCTAAGTGGGTGTGTCTTCCCGTTATTTTAGCTGTCACCGGATCAATGTGCAGCGTCTCCAAGTACGGATCCGGATCCTCCCTCGGTGGCGCGGCTGGTCACTCGCTCTTGTTGCATCTCGCCCGGGCGGACGCGGCGGCGGCGGGGCGGGCGGCGGCCCCGAGGCGTCGGTGAAGGGCGCGCCCGCTGCCCGCCCGCCCCGCGCCCCGCAGCTCCGGCTGCCCCGGGAACGGGCTCGCTGCGGACGGGCCCCCCCGGCCGATGGCGGCCCCGGCTCCGGGCTGCGGCCCCTAGTCCCGAGCAGAGCCTGCACGTCCAGCCGGGCTCCGCGGCGCGGTGAGTGCGAGCGGGAGGCGGATGGAGGGGTGGGCACGGGGATGGGGGGGGGCGCAAAGCTGGGCGCGTTTTCGGGACTCGCTCCCCGTTATTTTGTGTAATTACCACGGAAGCGGCTTAAGCACCGGGAGCCCTCCCCGCTAAGCCAATTTGCCTGGCTCGCTGCTGCCCTTCTGCTACGTGCGGCGGGCGCTGCCCGCCCCGGCCCCTAATCCGCCCGCGCCTAATCGCCTGCCGGGGACACCACAAAGGGGCTCCGGGCCACCGCGCCCGCCGCCCCGCTCCGCCCGCGGGCACCGAGCGCCAAGTTTGGGCCCGCCCGCTCCGGCCCGCGGCTCGGGCCCCCGGGACGCGCCGGCCGCATCCTCCGGCGCGTTTCGTTGGAGCCCGCCCGGAGCCCGCCGCAAACCGGCACGGCACGGCACGGCCCGGCGAGCCGGCACAAAGGGAAGGGACGCGGCACCTCCCGGGGACTCGGCGAGGGAGGAAGCGGAGGTGGTGACCCCCCCGGGGTGCCCTTGCCCCGGGCTCCCGGGGCCGCTCAGCCGCGGGGCCGCGCCCGGCGGGCGGATGCGGCGGCGCTCGGTACCGGCGGCCGCGGCTCGGGGGATGCGCTCCGGCCTCGCCGGACCCCGCCGGCCGGGGAGGGTCCTGCGGCAGCGCCCGAGGGGCTCCGGGTCGGGGCCGGCAGCGCCGAGCGAGGAGCGGCGGGGATCGGGCGCGCCGCGGAGCGCGGGGCCCCGGGAGCGGCGGGCCGGGAGCGGCGGCGGGGCCCCGGGAGCGCCTCTAACCTGCGCCTTTCCCCGATTTCGTTTTGCAGGGGCGTTTTGGGGGGGAATGGAGGCGATCGCCAGTCAGATGGGAAATGGGAGAGATGCAAGCTCCTCCCCAAATTCAAAGCAAGAGCTGCAGCCGTACCAGGGCTCCAATACCCTCAAGCCCAACCAAGTGGGTGAGACCTCCCTGTACGGCGTGCCCATCGTGTCCCTGGTCATCGACGGGCAGGAGCGGCTGTGCCTGGCGCAGATCTCCAACACGCTGCTCAAGAACTACAGCTACAATGAGATCCACAACCGGCGCGTGGCCCTGGGCATCACCTGCGTGCAGTGCACGCCGGTGCAGCTGGAGATCCTGCGGCGGGCCGGGGCCATGCCCATCTCCTCCCGCCGCTGCGGCATGATCACCAAGAGGGAGGCGGAGCGGCTCTGCAAGTCCTTCCTGGGCGAGCACAAGCCGCCCAAGCTGCCCGAGAACTTCGCCTTCGACGTGGTGCACGAGTGCGCCTGGGGCTCCCGGGGCAGCTTCATCCCGGCGCGCTACAACAGCTCCCGCGCCAAGTGCATCAAGTGCAGCTACTGCAGCATGTACTTCTCGCCCAACAAGTTCATCTTCCACTCCCACCGCACCCCGGACTCCAAGTACACCCAGCCCGACGCCGCCAACTTCAACTCCTGGCGCCGCCACCTCAAGCTCAGCGACAAGACGGCCACGGAGGAGCTGTCGCACGCCTGGGAGGATGTCAAGGCCATGTTCAACGGCGGCACCCGCAAGCGGACCTTCTCCCTGCAAGGGGCGGCCGCCGGCGGGCCCGGGGCCGGCTCCCCCGCCGCCAAGGCCGCCCTGCACCCGGCGCCGCCCGCCGGCCCCGAGCTGGCCCCGGCGCACAAGAGCCTCCGGTGCAGCGGGCAGGAGGCGGCGGGCGAGCGCGGCGCGCTGGGGCTGGCGGCGGCGGCGGCGCACGGCGGGGCCGCGGGCGCGCACGGCGGGGCGGGCGCGGTGCGCAGCTACCCGGTGATCCCGGTGCCCAGCAAGGGCTTCGGGATGCTGCAGAAGCTGCCGCCGCCGCTCTTCCCGCACCCCTACGGCTTCCCCGCCGCCGCGTTCGGACTGTGCCCCAAGAAGCAGGAGGAGGCGCTGGGCGGCGCGGGGGGCGGCGAGGCGGGTAAGGGCGGCGCGCTGCCCCCCGGCATGTTCTGGGGACCCCCGCACCCCCACCCGCACCAGCCGGCCCAGCCGCCGCACCAGCCCGGCGCCGCCAAGGACACCGGCGTGTACCCCTCGTTCCCCGTGTTCTGGCCGGCCGCCGGCAGCCTGCCCGTGCCGCCCTACCCCGCGCAGAGCCCGGCCAAGGCGGCCGCCACCGCCGTGGTGGTGGCGGCGGCGGCAGCGGCGGCGGCGGCGGCGGCCGAGCCGGCGGGGCTGGCGGGGCGGCACGGGGAGCTGGAGGGCTCGGAGCCCTCGGGCAGCGGCCGCAGCAGCGCCACCCCGCAGGAGGGCGCGGGCGCCGAGGGCGAGCGCTGCCCCAGCGCCCTGTCGCGGGCGGCGGGCGAGGAGGAGCGCTCCGGGGACGAGGCGCTGCTGGCCCCGCTGCCGCTGCCCAGGAAGGGCAGTTACCTGTCCGCCTTCCGCCCGGTGGTGAAGGACGCCGAGAGCATCGCCAAGCTCTACGGCACCCGCGAGGCGTTCGGCGGCGCGGGGCCCCGCGGCCCCGGCTACCTCTCGCCGGACTTCCTCAGCGAGGGCAGCTCCAGCTACCGCTCGCTGTCCCCCGGCGGCGACACGGCCGAGGAGCCCGAGGTGGACGTGGAGTCCAACCGCTTCCCGGAGGACGAGGAGGAGGAGGCCGCCGCCGTGCCCGCCGTGGCCCCCGCCGAGGGCCGGGAGCCGCCGCCGCCGCGGCTGCTGGCCGGGCCCGAGGAGCCGCCGCCGCCCGCCGGGGCCGAGGGGCCCGAGGAGAAGCCGGGCGAGGCGGGGGCGCAGGAGGGCGGCCCGGCCCCCGACGGCAGCCCCGAGCGCAGCGGCAGCAGCGGCGCCTACGAGGTGCGGGGCCGAGGGGGGGGATCTGCCCTCGGGGGTCCCCGCGGGGCCGGGCCCGCTCCTGACTCGCTCTTTTGTAGGTGTTCGCGGCCGAGAGGGGGGAGCTCCTGCAGCCGCTGAAGCCCGCAGCCTCCCTGGGAGCCCCCGCCGCCTTCCTCTGCACCCCCGAGGCCAAGGGTAACGCGGGCCGGGCTGCGCGGCGAGGGCTCAGCCCCGGGGGGGGCGCCGAGGGGCCGCTTTCGTTTGGGGCTTTCGGGAGAAAAGCGAAACAAACGGGATCCGGGCGGGGAACGGGGCCGGGGCCCCCCCGGGCCCGGGGATGCCGCGGCCGGTGCGGCGGGGATGGGCCGGGGGCCGAGCTCCTGCCCACAAGCTACTTACTTTCCAACGGCAAAGCGATTAGGATGTCCGCTAAGAAGGTTTTAACGAGGGCTTTGTCCGTAATTATGTAATTAAGGATATATCAGGACCATACTTTCATTGCTTACGGTTGAAAATCGGTTTATTAACTTTAAGAGCAAGATAAAGAAGACAATCACTCCGCGGCGGAGGATTTAGAGAGCAGAAAATCCTATCAGGACCAAAGGAATGTCTCTCATCCCAGCCCTGTAAATACCGACAGAGGTAAGCACCGCTCCGCGGGGCGATGCGCGGCCCCTCCGCGGGCCCCCCCGGCGGGGCTGACGCCGCTCTGGCCCCCGCAGGCGAGGAAGGGCTCGCCATGGATGTCACGGGCACGCAGCTGGTGGAGAAGGACATCGAGAACCTGGCCCGAGGTGAGGAGCGGGGCTCGGGGCGCGGGGCTGGGGTCACGGCACCCCTCGGCCTCTCCCCGCGGCCCGAGGTATTTGTGTTTTGTGCAGGAGTGATTAACTCCTGTGATTAATGTAACGTAATGCGATTAGCGCCGCGCCGAGCCGCCTCCAGATGGAAAAGTGCGGGCTCCCCTCAACCCCGCCGTGTATTTTTAAACAGATGAGTTACAAAAACTGGTCCTGGAGCAAATGGAGCTGAGGAAAAAGCTGGAGAGAGACTTCCAGAGCCTGAAAGGTACCGGTGCCCCATCCCCTGCCCAGCCCCGCCCCGGCCGGGCAGGGGGGCGCGGCGCTGACCCCCGGCCCCACAGATAACTTCCAGGACCAGATGAAGCGGGAGCTGGCGTACCGGGAGGAGATGGTGCAGCAACTGCAGATCGTGCGAGGTAAGGCCGAGCCCGTCAGTACTTTTAGTTTTGTTTTATTTCTTTTATTTCTCTTTTTAAAATTTTAATTTCATTTTATTTATTTCTAGTTTTTTTGTTTGTTTGGCCGAGGGGGTTACCGTTTATTTTTGGGTTTTTTGTTTGTGTGAGGTTTTGTTTGTTTGGAGGTTTTTTGGTTTTGAGATTTTCTTTTTTTTCTGTTTGTTGTTGGTTTTTTTTGGGGGATTTTTTGTTTTGGTTTGGTTTTGCCTTTGTTTCGTTCTGTACCTTTTCCTGCCCTCCAACTCCTCTCGCGATTCCGAGCTGCCCCCAAAGGGCTGCGAGGCATCGTTCGCACGGCAGCGAGCGAGCCTCCCCTCCCGCAATCGCTCCCACTCGGGCTAAACTAAAACCCGAGCCGTGAAACGCCTCACCTGGCGAGCCGGGAAAGCCGAGCCCGGCTCTGCGCCCCCGTGCCCCCGTCCCCCTGCCCTGGGCGCCCTCAGCCAGCGCCGCTTCCCCGTCGCAGACACGCTGTGCAACGAGCTGGACCAGGAGCGGAAAGCGCGCTACGCCATCCAGCAGAAGCTGAAAGGTACCGGGGGGGGCTCGGAGGTCTCGGGGGGACCCTCCCCGCCCGGGGGAGCCCCGGGGCTGACGGCTCGGTCCCTTGCAGAGGCTCACGACGCGCTGCACCACTTCTCCTGCAAGATGCTGACCCCGCGGCACTGCACCGGGAACTGCTCCTTCAAGCCGCCGCTGCTGCCCCAGTGAGCCCCCCGGGCCCCCACCCCGAAGCCATGCGGGCAGAGCCCACACAAGCCATTCCCACGAGGAGCCACCTGTACATAGAGGACTCGGAGCCCGGCTTTGCTCGGACTGGCGCCAGGGCGGGGGGCGGCCCCCGCTCCGCCTCCCCCTCCCTCCCCGTGTGTCCGCTTCTTCCACCCTCGTCCAGACTGGAAACAAAAGTGGCTATGTGCAATGGATATAAATGTACTGTGATTCTCTTGGTACAGTATTTGTCGGATTTTTATTTATTTATGATGTATATCTATCTCCCCCTGCCCTCCTTTCCCCCCATCCCTGTAAATTCTGGATGTAACGGCACTTTAACGGGCGGCCCGCGACTCCCGAGGCACAACAACGCTCGCCCGCTCTGGGGACAGCCCCCTCTGTACGTGACTTTGGTTCTTTAATAAAAACACGCTTGGAGAAGCCGCCTGGTGCGTGGGGCTGGCCCGGGGCTCGGGGGTCCCCGGCCGGGCCGGCGGCGGGAGGGGCTGTCCCGGGGCCCCGCCGGGCTCCCCGCGCAGCCGGAGCTCATTAATGCCCATTTATATGCTCCTTTCACACATGAAGGTACCGCATTAATGAGCTCGGAGAGCGGGCGCGGAGGTGCGCGCACACCTATTGGCCCGAAATAGCCGTTTTTTAGCCCAGAAATAACCTGGCAGCGCTGCGGGGCCGGGATGGGGAGCGGGGCGGCACCGGGGGATGCAGAGACCGGGACCGGGGAAGGGATGCGGGCCCGGAGCATCCCGGGGCTCGGGGCCGGGGGAGGCAGCGGAGGGGCCCGGGGCTGCCCGTGGCGGGGTCCGGCCGGCCCCGGGAGCCAGGCGGACAAGGAGCCGCTGTTAATTAGCGCTGGGCTCATTAGGCCGTTCCGCGGCCTGCGCCGCCACCGCGTGGGCGCAGCCGGAGGTGCAGCTCCTCAATTCTCCCCCTAATTCCGAGCTCGGGATCAGCTGAGCGGGGGCAGCATCGCCCACCCAGCCCCGAGGGGGAGGAGGAGGAGGAGGAGGAGGAGGCACTCCCAGCCCATCCAGCGCAGGGGGGCACGGTCGGGCGGGATGAAGGCTAAAAACCCTCGGGGCGGAGCCCCCGATGAGGTTTTTGGGGTTTTGTCTGTCTGGGTCTCAGAGAACGTTCTCGAGGCTCCTCTGCCCCATCCCTGGAGTGCCCAAGGCCGGGTTGGACGGGGCTTGGAGCAGCCTGGAGTAGCGGGAGGTTCCCTGTTCATGGCAGGGGCTGGAATGGGATGAGCTTTAAGGTCTCTTCCCAGCCATTCTGGGATTCTCCCTTCGGTCACGGCCACCCTGCACAGGACATCCCGAGTGTGACCCTGGGCAGAGCAGCGGGGCTGGCGGCGCCCCCAGGCAGGTGAGTGCAGGGGGGATCACCCTGCAGGACACGGAGGGGACCCAGGTGTGACCCAGGGAGGTGAATTCAGGGTCTGAGTTGAGCCGAGAGGCCCTCATTGAGGGAATGAAACATTTGGACACTTTGGAGTTTGTAGAGGGGTAGCAGAACCCTTCCCTCTGCGTTTTGTGCCTCTCTGGGTCGTTGGTGCCACCTCACTGAAGTGGCACTGGGTGACCCCACGGAGGAGGTGCCCTGGGTGCCTCTCCAGCCCATAATTTCACCCAGGCCCCGCTGAGCCCACCTGCCCCAGCGGTGCCTCCCGACACAGGCACAGAAATGAGCCATTAGGTTGTATTAATATTGCCCCACTACTTAGTGCTCATTAAAATGTGCTTTGCAGAATTTAATATGCGGCTTGAAATGACACAACGTATTAAGTGCTTAATATACTAGAAATTATGAAACTATTACAGTCTAAGTAATATGAAATAATTAGAGTGAATTAAACTTCACTGGCAGAATGAGGGAAAGGCTTCAATTTTTTTATAGTGGTTTTTTTTTTTGTTGCTGTTGTTTAGTCTCAAAACAGTTGAATGCGATAACAGCCCCTGAAAATAAACAGCCAGAGTCAGGATTTTTAAATAATTAAAGCAGGAAGGAGCCCGGAGCGCCTGTGTGTGAGGAACCGGGGACGGGGGAAGCAGAAGCTCCGCGGATGGAGCCGCTCCCCGGAGCGGCCCAGCCCCGGCCCCATCTGCCGCTGCCGGTCCCTGCCGGGGCTCCCGGGGACAGAGCGGCCGCTCCCGGGGGCTGCAGGCACCGGGGACCCCCGGGAAAACCCCGGCAGGGATTCCCCCCTTGGGAAGCGCTGGGAGCCATCGCGCGGGTGCTGGGGTTGAATTCCGGGGGCTTTTCCTGGTGGGAGGGGATTCCTGGGGCCGGGGGATGCCCTCAGGAGGGTCTCCGGCAGCGGTGCCAAGCGCCAGCTTTAAACAGGGGGTGGGAATGGATGGGGGTGGGTGGGAATGTGCCACTGGGCACCGAGCGTGTCCCAAACCTCTGCTGCTCCCCGTGTGGATGAGTTTTAGATGGGATTTGGGGATGGAATTGTTCCCTGTGAGGGTGGGGAGGGCTGGGATGGAATTCCCAGCGCAGCTGGGGCTGCCCCTGGATCCCTGGCAGTGCCCGAGGCCAGGCCGGAGCACCCTGGGATGGTGGCAGGGGTGGCCCAGGATGGGCTCTAAGCTCCTTCCCACCCCAATTCCCGATTCCAGGAAGGCGCCAGGAGGTGGCGGCTCAGCCCAGCGCTCTCCTCCGGCGCTGGGATCCAGCGGAGCTTTTGTGCTCCTGCCCCGGGGAGCGCCCGGGCTGCCCCTGGGCAGGCACGGGCTGGTGCCAGCCCGGGCAGGACGCGACATTTGCGCTCCCCAGGTGCCTGTCCCCATCTCTGGTGGTGTCCCAGCCCTGCCCGCTGCTCCCCGCTCGCTGTGGCCCCACCGGGGGGGCAGATAAGGGACAGCGCTCGCTGCCCCCGGTGCCAGCGGGACTTTGTGCCCGGACCATCACAGCCCGGCCAGTTCCGCTGCTCGTTCCCTTATCCCGTCCCCAGGTCGGCGCTTTGGCCTCGAGGATCCCGCGGACGCTGCCGGAGCCGAGGTAAACAAACCCCGCTGTCCCTTCCCTGCATCCCTGAGAGCCTCAGGAACGATCCGTGCCCGGGGGGCCGCACCGGCTGCTCCCAGCCCCAGCGCTCCCTTGGGATGCATCCAGCAGGATCCGCTCCATCGCCTTCCCGGGGCATCCTCTGGGCATCCTCCTCCTCCTCCTCCTCCTCTCCCGGCCCAAGGCTGTGAGCCCCGGGGGCTTTTTCCCAGCCCCAGCCCTGCTGTGACCCTTTGGGGACGATCCCGTGGTCCCGCAGGGATGCTGGCAGATTCCCAGGATCCTGCCCACCCTGGATGCGTTTGTCCAGGATCTGAGGAGCACCTGGAGGGTTCAGGTGTGACCAGAACGATCCCGTGAGCTGTTGGCTGCCTGCAAATCCACAAAGATCTTCCTTGGGGAAAATCCCAGGGTCTGGCTGAGGACAAGGTGGTGTTTACACAAGGAACCTCCTTGGCTGGCCGGTGTCCTTTGGGTTGAAATCCAGCATTTTAGGGGTGAGTGTGAACAGGACAGCAAGGGCCTGTGCACGAACAGGGCAATCCACATGTGAGGAGGGGTGGGTTCAATTAAATTGATTGAATTTTGGATGCTAATAAGACTTTTTGTGAGTGCTTACAGAACCACTTTTATTTTCATACAGCAAATTGAACGCTATGATTCTCCTGGAAACTTAAACCACCTTTTCCTGGGGTTTTTTTGCCCCTCAAAAGCTGACAATCCCTCCCTTTGATTTCTTCTGTGACTCTTAACAAAGCTGTGGGATCTGCTCCTTTTGGAGGGACTGTTTATTGGAGATCTTGCACCTTAAGGTGCAATCCTAAGGTTCTGCATCTTATTTGATGTTATTTGGAGATCTCCAGGCTGAGCAGCTCCATCTCCTCCCCCTGTCCTCCCCAGGGGGGTGTTCAGTCCCCCCACCTCCACAGCCACCTCCAGGAGCTCCCTGTCCCTCCCAGGGCTCCGGGTGCTCCTGCAGGCGAGGGCTGAGTGGGGCAGGATCCCCTCCCTGACCCCTGGCACGGGTGGGAAATGCTGCAGAACTCCTGCCCTGAAGGAAAAACCCTTCAGAAGAGGCCAGGAGCACTTTTTGGGAATCCCTTGGAGCTGCCCTGGCTCTGGAGGGGGCTCAGCTCGGGCTGGAAGGGCCATTAATGTCCCCTTGCCCAGCCCTGTGCTCGCAGGGCCCTGCCAAGTCTAGCACGTTTTAATTTGCTCCTTTCCCAGGCATTCCTGGGTTTATGGCTCTGCTCAGCCGGCGTGGAAAGCTCCCTCCAGAGGGTCACTCCACGCCATAACCTTTGTGGGCTCCCTGAGGAAGCTGATGTGCTATTCCCTGGAAGGTTTCCACCTGAACAGGGGCTTTGGGCTGGATTTTGTGGGAATTTGGAAACCAGCAGGAGCCGTGTCTCTGGTGATTCTGTCTGAAGCTGGGGTTGTGACTCTGCTGCCTGCTTTAAAGGCTTCCTTGTTTTCAGGTAGGATGGATTTGGGAACACGCTAATTGTGTAAAAATTAAAGAGAAAGGGGGGGGAAAAGGAGAAACCTGTGAGAAAATGGATTTTAGTGATGCCTGCACCACGTTGAGGAGCACATTTGGAGCTGGTTACCACCTGCAGCATGAGGCCAAAGCAAACACCACCAGCCCAGCCAGCTTTGGCTGCGTGGTTGCCATAAACCATTGCAAGGGCATCCAGACTAGCACAGCCCTGGAACCACTTCTAGGATTAGGCCTTACTCCCTTGAAAAATAAACCTTGGCAAGAGCTCCGTTCTCCCCAATAAAAATTCCATTTTCACAGCTCTAATCAAGTTTTCCAGAGCCGTGGTCCAAATGAGAAACTGCTCACAGAATCTCTGACCTGGGAGAAGGAGACAGAGCCCTGCATTTAAAGCTGTGCCAGGCTGGAAATTTCCAAAGTTCCCGGTGTCTCACCTGTGGCAGAGCCCTGGAGTGTCCCAGGAAATCTGCTCCTGGCACAGCAAAGCTCTGCCATGACCAAATTCCTGCTCCCAGGTGGGTGAGGCTCCTCTGCAGGGCTCTTCAGGGAGAGCTGGCATTGTCCAGCCTGGAGAAGAGAAGGTTCTGGAACATCTCAGAGCCCCCTGCAGGGCCTGAAGAGGCTCCAGGAGAGCTGGAGAGGGACTGGGGATGAGGGATGGAGGGACAGGACCCAGGGAATGGCTTCGAATTGGAAAATGGGAAATTTGGGTGGGATTTTGGGAAGGAATTGTTCCCTGGAGGGTGGGGAGGGGCTGGGATGGAATTCCCAGAGCAGCTGGAGGATGTTCCCAGGGCCAGGCTGGACACTGGGGCTTGGAGCAGCCTGGGCCAGTGGAAGGAGTCCCTGCCCATGGAACTGGACAATTCCAGAATTCCACGATTCCATGAACTCCTCCATGGACTCTACCCATCAAAGGAGGATCCACACCACACCTGATCTTGGTGTCTGAAGATGCTCAGGAGCAAAAACCTGGGGTGAGGCTGGGGCTGGAATGCTCCTGTGGGCTCCCAGCTGTGGCAGCACGCTGGATTCCGTGGCACCAGGGGCTTACAGAGCACCTTTTACGGAGCTCTTGGCAGGAAAACAGCGTGTAAAAATAACAGATGTGGCAAATCACAACCACGTTCTGAGAGCTCGCTGCAGCTCGGTTTTCTGGAAACAATGGGCTGGGTTTAAATTGGTTTGGGGTTTTTGTTATTTTTTTTTTTCTTCAAGAAAACCTCCATGGGCAAAGAAATGGTTGAAAGAAGGGGGAAAAGGCTGAAAGTGCAGATGGGGATTTGTGCAGATTTGAAAGTGCAGATTTGCCTAAAGAGATGGGCAGGAGGGTTGAGCCTTGGAGAGCTCCTTGGGACCTGCAGTGAGATTTTCCTTCTGAGGCCACCAAGTTCCTGGGATGGATCCCAAGGGAATGAAGTAACCCAGTGTCCCCATAAGCAATTGTCCTTCTGGGACATCCCTGTGGAAATGTGGCACTGCCTGAGGCTGGAAGGACGTGGCTGGGGTGTGGATTCTATCACATCTGTCAGAGCTGGGCAGTTCTCTCCTGTCCATGGGGCAGTTTCCTTTATCTCCCCCACAGCCAATCCTCCCTCCAGGAGATCTCTGCTGTCCATGGGCCATTAATTGTTAATTATCTGCTGTCCATGGGCCATTAATTATTAATTATCTGCTGTCCATGGCCACTGAGTGTCCCAGCATGGCTGATCCAATTCCATTGTCCCATGGGGGGATGCTCCGCCCCCAGGGGAGGAGCCAAGCATTCCTACCTGGGTACAATCTGAATTTTGGAACACTCACACTGCATTCCCAGAGGAGCAGCTTCTGCTGCCCTGCATGGCCAGAGGGAGCCCAGGCCCATCTCCAGCAGCCCTGGAGCTGCAGAGGAAAACTCCCCCCTTGTGCAGGATCCCTGCTCCAGCAGAGCCACAGCTGGCACTGCAGGAGGGCTGAGCCCCCATGGGATGGGGCTGTGTCACCCCCTGACACACAGGGGACAGGGCATGGTCTGACTCTAGCAGGGTTGGTTTGTATTACTGCATTTTTTATTTTATTTTTAATTTTATTTTTAATTTTCAATTTAATTTTTCAAAATTTTTTAAAAATTTAATTTATTTTCATTTTTCCTAATGAATAACTGCTATTCCTACTCCCATATCTTTGCCCGAGAGCCCCTTAATTTCAAAATTACAATAATTCAGAGGGAGAGGGTTTATGTTTTCCACGTCAGGGGAGGCTCCTGCCCTCCTCAGCAGAGCAGGACAGCCCTGGGGACATGGCTGGGTCGGTGCCTGGACCATCCTTGCAGGGATTTTCCAGCCTGATGATTCCCTGATGGTCCCTTCTGCAAAGGCTGCGGGTTTGGGATGAGCTGGGACCACAGCAGGGAATGACAGTGGCTGTATCCTTGTTTTCCTGGGGTTTTCTGGGGTGGGCTGGCTCTGCAGCTCCTCAGAGGCCCTGGAAGCAGCAGCAACGTGGATTTTCCCCCAGGCCCCTCCCAGGGGAGCAGAGCAGAAGGGACAGGCTGTGCCTGCCCGGCTGATAAAGAGGAACAAACTCAATTGAGCACCACCAAACCTCTCTGTTTGTCATGGGACACGGCGTCCTGAGCACCTCAGACCAGACCCAGCCCTTTAAACCATGGCTATTGTGGGATATTGCTGGGGGTTGGGTGCTTTTTTGGTTTTAAACCCTTTTTTTTTTAATATATTTAAACGCCTTTTTTTTTTTTTTTTTGTTCCAAACCTCTTTTCTGGCCATCACTTTACAGCTGATTTTTCCTTGGACATATGGGAACATCCCTGGTACAGCAGGTCTGTCATAACCCTGTTTCCCAGAGGGGAATTTGGCCTCCAGTCTGCTCCAGGATGTGCCATTAATCCATAATTTATTGTTTGGGAGAGCCCAGATGTGAGCACAGGAGCAGCCACTCCGCAGCAATTTTGGCCAAGAGGTGCCAATTATTTGTTGGTATCATTTGAAAGAATTTTGGGTCCCCAGACGGGAGAAAACTGCAGGACATCTTCAATGGGAAGGGGAAAAGCAGTGCTAACAGTCTGTCTTTATTAGCAGAGAAAAGAAAGATATTTTAGCTAAAGGCTTCCAACTTGGAAAAAAAAAGGAAAAAAAAAAGGAAAATTCAGCTGAAAGAGAGAAGTTACTGTTTTGAAAGAGTTCGCTGGGTGGAGACATCAAACAGAAAGGATCTTGTGTAATTCTGCTCTTTTGGTCTAATGCTAAATTCACCCCTTTATTCCTTGGCTTTCCCACAGGGAGATGGCTGAGGAATGCTCAGGGAAAAGCTGATTTTTGGAGAGGCTGGAAGCATGTGGCATCTCCCAGGATCAGCCCCAGCCACTGCTGTCTCTCATTTTTGCCCAGACAGCTGATATTCCCCAGCTCTTCCCACCCTCCAAGTCCTCTGCAAGTGTTAAGTATTTTTTTGCATCCAGCAAATGGAACAATAAGGGAGGACTTAATTTTCCCATCTGTCAACTCATCCCGAACAAATTGTGCGTCTTCCTCTTCGGAGTGAAATCTCAGCTAAATTAAAAGCTTTAGTGTTCATTTTCATGTAGCAGAGGTTCTGGAGGAAATTCTGTCATCACATTTCTGCCTGTTTTTTTGTTTGTTTGTTTTAATTTTTTTTTTTTAATTTTTATTTTTTATTTTTTACATGTGTCGCGAATGGCGGATGGTTTGTTTCTGGAGCTTGGGTGGTGGCTCTGCCTGAGGTATCCAGCCTGGATTGTCCCCAAAGTAATGCTGGGCAGGTTGAAGCCAGAATTATCATGGAATTCTGGAAGGATTGGGGCTGGAGGGACCTTAAATCCCATCATGGGATTTAATGCCACAGGCAGGGACACCTTCCCCTGTCCCAGGGTGCTCCAGCCTGGCCTTGGGCACTGCCAGGGATCCAGGAGCAGCCCCAGCTCCTCTGGGAATTCCATCCCAAAATCCCATCCCTCCCTGCCCTCTGGAGTTCCCTGTGTCCTGTCCCTCCAAGTCCCTCTCCTGGAGCATCTCTGGGCTCTGCCAGGAGCCTCCCTCTCTTCTCCAGGCTGAAGTTTCGGGGCACAAACGCCGTGTTAAGGAAATCCAGGGTGAGTTTTTTTGGAGGTATTTCTGTGCTGCTGCAGAGCTCGAGGGTCAGGAGCCCCTGGTGGCACCACAGCTGCCACCCTGCCCTGCTGAGGGCACAGCCAGGCCGGGGGCGCTGCTCCCTTCTGCCTCTGAGCCGGGTCTGCAGCAGGGGTGGCACCAGGGGCCTTTGGGGTGTCCCAAGAGGGGTCTTGGGTGTCCCAAGGGGCGTTTTGGGTTTCCAAGAGGGGTTTGGGGTGGCACAAGAAGCATTTTGGGCATCCCAGGGGGCATTTTGGGTGGCTCAAGAGGGGTTTTGGCTGTCACAAGAGGTGTTTTGGGTGCAGGAACCCCCTTTTCTCTGACAGTTTTATTTCCTTGCAGATGCTGTCTGTCCTCCCCTGGGCCTGTCCCTCCTGCTGTCCCAACGTCACCCAGCTGGCCGGCTCAGATAAGGGCTCCAGGGGCAGATAAGAAGTTCCTCTCCTTCTCCTCCCTCTTCTGGAGCAGCAGCAAACGGTGAGGCTGAGCTTTGACAGCCCCACAAACCCCCAGGAAAGTGAAACCAATCCCACCCCCTCCCAGGCTCTGGGAAAAACATTTGTCAGTGCAAATCTTTGGTGAGAGAAGCGAAATAATGACCAAAAAAAAGTTGGCTCCTCTCATCCTCAGCAGCCCTAAGCCACCCCTGAGGTTCCAGGGCTGGGTTACCTGGAGCAAAACCCTGCTCTGTGATGTGGCAAGGACACACCCTGCAGGAGACAGGTAGGAATTTGGCTCTGGAGCTGTTTCCATGGGAAAACAAAAGGGTTTCTGTGACAGTGCAGAACAAGTGCCAGCTCCAGGCTATGAACTCTCCCCAGCCCCTGGTAGCTACAGGGTGTCCCTCACAAGGGCCCTCCAAGCCAGCAGCAGCTTTTCCCACCCTTCCCAATCAGCCTGAGAGCAAGGGGGTGACAAATCCCAGGAAACTGGGAGAATTCCAGGGCAAATCAATGCCTTCTCCTCATTGCCTGGTGCTTGTCCCTCAGTGAGGCATTCCCAGGGAGCACCCATGGTTGCAGGAGGAGCAGGAATCCTGCTGGGATGTTCGGAGGAGCTGTGGGAATGCCCCACGCTGATCATGATGCCTTGGGGAGGCTGAGCTGGAGCAGAGGCTGGGCAGAGCTCCAGAATAAAGCAGAGATTCATTCCAAGCATCTCCTCCATGGATGCACCTTGGGCAGCACCAGAGCCCAGCCAGGGCTGCACCCAAGATGAACCCAAATGGCCCCAAAATGCACGGCCGGGCACGGGCTCTGTCCCTGGGATCAGTTCTGCTCCATTTGCACCTTGCAGTTCATTGTCCCATCCCAGCTTTAGCCCCTGCAGTCCCACCCTGCTTGTTTTTCTCTCTCCAGCCCATGGGGTTTGTGCTCTTGGGCTGAGGTTTGGGTCATTTGTCCTTGGTGCCCAGCTGGAGCAGGAATTGTTTTGTGTCCCTGCTCTGTGCACAGAGCTCACCATGCCCTCATGTGAAGCCCAGACTCCACTAAAGCAGCAGAGAACCTGGAAAATATAAAATCCAAACCTGAGGCATCAGGAGGAGGGGCAGAGGCAGCTCCTGCCTGGGCCAGGGGTGTTGGGAGCTGCTGGTGACTCCAGGCAGGAGCTTTGGAGCAGATCAGGGTCAGGAATTTGTCGGTGCTGATGTCAGAACAGGGATGCTGTCATGTTGATCTCCCCTGGTGGCTCAAGGCTGGGCTGTGCAGCCCCCAGTGAGTGAGAGCACAGGGGCAGGAAGGGGCAGGAAAAGCTCCGGAGTGTTTGGGTCAGAGCTGCAGACAAAGGGCTCTTTGTGCCCAGAGCTGACAAGGACAAATAAAGAGGAACCTGTTGATCTAGGGGAGAAACGGAGGATTATGGACAGATCACATGGGGAGGAAAAGACCTTGGCTGTTTGTCTGGCTGTCAGTCTGGCCCTTCGTTAAAGCACTTTGCTTAAATTAAATATATTTTTAAAAAATTAAAATCTGAAATACAAAAAACTCTTAAAAGTCTAAATCTATAAACTAAAACTTCAACACCAAATTTAATATAAAACCTTAAAAAAAAAACCTTCTAAACTTAAATATTAAAAATAAAAATTTATAACTTAAAATAAAAAGAAACACATTTAAAATTTAAAATAAAAGCACTTTAAATAAAAATACTAAAATAAAAAAATTAAAATATAAAAATAACGACAAAAATAAAGAAAAATTTAAATACAGTACTACAGAAATATTATCTAGTATAAATATAAATAATTATATAAATATTATATTATGAATATATAAATATAAAATATTATAAATATATTAGAAATATATTATGTAATTTATTAAAATTATATTATGAATAGATTTACATTTATGTTGATATAATAAGTTATAAATATAATGTATAAAATATATTATAATTATATAAATATTATATATTATAAATATTAAAATTTAATATGAATTAAAATAGAGTACATTTAGATAACATAATTAAGTAAAAAACCTTAGACCATGACATAAATATAACATCAAAACTTAGGCTATAACCTATGGCACGAGCTCCTGTGCTTTTTCCTCAGCAGAGGGGATCTGCTCCTCGCTGGCTCCCAGCCAGCCCCGAGGCATCAGGACAAGAATCAGTGTTTGCAAAGCCCTGTGATGGCAGCAGCGAGGCTCAGCCCCACTGTCTGTCCATAAATCCAGGACACAAAGAAAAGCGGTAACAAAACGCCTGTAACTCAGCAAAGTTCCTGGAAGGAGCCCAAAAGCCGTGTCTAATGCTAATAATAAGCGTGTTTCCCAAAGGTAACATTTGATTTCTCTCCAAAACAAAACATATTTGAAGCCCTGCCTGGTTGGGGCTGTATAGGAGATTAACTGGGGCGCTTTAATGTGTGGCTGGGTTTGTAAAGCCTCCAGCCAGCTCTGGAGGAGCTGCCCCAGCCCTGACAAGATCCACAAAACACTTCCCAGATAAGCGTGGTGTTTTTCACAGCGAGCCTGGAAAAATCCGGGGCAGGGCTTTGGGTTTGTGGCACGCACATCTGGCCCGTGCAGAGCCCAGAGTGGCGTGCACAGAGCATGCTGACCAGAAATATTTGTGCTGAGCATCGATGGGCTGCCCAAAATGACCTCCAGAGCCTGCAGAGCACCGTGGATTCCTAAAAAAATCTATCCCGGCCCATTATGTGCTGGAATGCATCTGAGTGCTCCAGGGGAGCCTCTGCTCGGGGAGACTGATGGAAATGGGGGGGATTTGGGATAAATCAGGGTTGGGGGGGGGGTCACAACAGAATGCTTCCCCCTGTTTTATTTATTTATCTTGATTTATTTATCTCGATTTATTTATCTTGATCTCTTTATCTTTCCAGCTGGGGGAGGTGAGCCCCAGAGGGAGAGAGGCCCCGGCTGCCCTGGGAGCGCTTGCAGGCAGTGCAGATAATGCCCTTGCAAGCGCTCTCTCCTTTACTGGTTTTCCGTGAACCGCTGGGCACAGCTTCCCGGCGATAATGGCAGAGCTGTGCCTGTGCCAGCAAGGATTGACTTCCAAACAAAAAAGGAGAGCGCAGCTCCTTGGGATGGTTTAGTCTGGGAGCTCCCCCCGGGGTTCCACCTCTCCTTCCTGTGGAACAGAGCGTTCCTCCCTTCCCTGGAGTTCATCCCAAAGACACAACAAACCCAAACATCCTCCTCCTCCTCCTCCTCCTCCTGGAAGTGCGTGCTCAGGGAGGTCTGGAGTCCCCAGCCCTGGATGCTGAGCCTCCAGAATCCTGGAATGGTTTGGCTTGGAAGGAACCTCAAAGCTCCCCTCATTGTCCCAGGTACCCAAGGAATTCTGGATGTGGCACTGAGGTGACAAGGTGGGGATGGGGCACAGCCTGGACTCGATGACCTTGGAGGGCTTTTCCAGGGATTCTGGAATTCCTGCTCACCAACCAGAGCCTTTTTCCAAGCACTGCTCTTCCTTCCCCCTTTGCCATCCTGATTTTCCACCCTGGTAGTGGGTGATACATTCCCAGAACAGCTGGATTAGGCCTAGGGTTCAATTAGCCTCATTAAAAGTATAAAATAATAATTCCTCATTAAAAGTGTAAAATAATAATTCCTCATTAAAAATATAAACTAATAATTCTTTGTTCAAAGTGTAAACTAATAATTCCTCATTCTAAGTTGGTTTGCTATGGACAGCCCCACCAGGGATTTGGTGCCTGATGATGGAGTGGGGGGCTCAATTTTTCTTTTAATGCTATTTTTTAACTGGAGGCAGCTCTATTTATGTGATTTGGGAGGGTAATTTTTAGGACTGGATGACCTTGGAGGGCTTTTCCAGCCTCAGGGATTCTGGAATTCCTGCTCACCAACCAGAGCCTTTTTCCAAGCATTGCTCTTCCTTCCCCCTTTGCCATCCTGATTTTTCACCCTGGTTGTGCTGGATTAGGCCTAAGGTCCAATCAACCTCATTAGAAGTTAAAATTATTACACTAATAATTCCTCATTAAAAATATAAACTAATAGTTCCTCATTCAGAATATAAACTAAGAATTCCTCGTTCCAAGTTGGTTTTCCATGGACAGCCCCACCAGGGATTTAGTGCCTGACACTGGAGCTGGGGCTCAGCTTTTTTTTTTTAATACTATTTTTTATCTGGAGGCAGCTCTATTTATCTGTGCTTTGGGAGGGTAATTTAATGGGTAAATATAATCTTTATTAATATTTTCTTTGTTAACTCATTGATGTTGGTAAAGAGCTTTGAAGATGAAAGCGCTGCGTGCAATAAATATTAACGTTATTCCAACTTATTTGAATGTTGCCAGCATTCCAGCTCCAACATCTTTCATCCAAGAATCTCAAAGTGCTTTTCCAAATGTTAATTAATTTCCTCTCAGCAGTCCAGGGAGACACCTTTTATCAGCAGCATCTTCCTTTCCCCAAGGAGTCCTTCCGAGTGCATTTCACCCCACGGAGTTGGGCAAACTCAGGGAATGTAGCAGGAGTTTTTCTGGGATGGATCCAAGAATTCCTGCCTCCCGTTTTCCCAGCCCTGCTGCCCGACAGCATTCCCTTCCTGGGAGTGGGGTGTGACACTCAGCTGCTTTTATTGGTGGCTCTTGAAAGAAATAAAAACAGACCAGGATCACAGGCCCCACCCAGGGCAGGGGAGGAAATGGAACCCTTCCAAATCAGGATGGTCCCAATCAGGAATCCAGGAATTTTCAGGATTTTTGATGTGCAGGAGGAAATCCTGATGGGATGTTGAGTCAGAATCTTGTAATTCTTGCTTAAAAGATTATTAAAATGGAAATATGTTCTGAAATGCAGCACAGGTGAAGATCTGAGCTGAAGGAAATGGAACCCTTCCAAATCAGGATGATCCCAATCAGGAATCCAGGAATTTTCAGGATTTTTGATGTGCAGGAGGAAATCCTGATGGGATGTTGAGTCAGAATCTTCTAATTCTTACTTAAAAGATCATTAAAATGGAAATTTTTTCCTGAAATGCAGCACAGGTGAAGGTCTGAGCTGAAGGAAATGAAACTCTTCCAAATCAGGATGATTCCAATCAGGAATCCACCATTTTTCAGGATTTTTGATATTTCATTTGTTGTTTTTTTCAGGAGGAAATCTTGATGGGATGTTGAGTCAGAATCTTCTAATTCTTACTTAAAAGATCATTAAAATGGAAATTTTTTCCTGAAATGCAGCACAGGTGAAGGTCTGAGCTGAAGGAAATGAAACTCCTCCAAATCATGATGATCACAGCCAGGAATCCATGAATTTTCAGGATTGTTGATCTGCAGGACGAAATCTTGATGGGTTGTTGAGTCAGGATCTCGTAAATTTTATTTAAAAGACCATTAAAATGGAAATATTTTCTCGGGTGAAGATCTAAGCTGAAGGAAATTAAACTTTTCAAAATCAGGATGATCCCAGTAAGGGATCCACCAATTTCCAGGATTTTTGATATTTCATTTTTTGTTTTTTCAGGAGGAAGTCTTGATGGGATGATGAGTCAGAATCTCGTAATCCTTATTGGAAAGACCATTAAAATGGAAATATTTTCTGAAATGCAGCACAGGTGAGGATCTGAACTGCAGGGCAAATGCTGCAGGTGAAAATTCCCCTGAAAAACCCTCCCCAGTCCAGAGGTGAGTGAGTGATGAGCCAAAAAAAGAGGATTTCGAGACAATGTGACTCCAGCAGGCCATGAGAACAATGAGAAGTTCAAAAATAGCACTATTGACTGGTGGAAAAACAACATACATATAATTTTCAGGTAATTACTGCAGCATAATTAGCTGGGTTGTTTTCACATGAGCCATCTGAAATGAGCTCTGCTTGCTGCTGGAGCTCAGCTTTATTTGCAGCATTCCCATGACTCAGGGGATGCTGGAAGAGGAGGGATTGGGTGAAAAATGAAGATTTTTTTTTTTTTCCCTAGCTGAGCCCATCTCAGGGCACGGCCTGGCTGCTGCTGCTGCTTTATCCTGAGTTTATACTGGTTTTTAGGCAAAAAAAAAAAAAAGGAAATTTGGAGCAAAATCTACTCTGTAGGAATTCCTTGTGTGGTCCATAATGGGAATTATAGGACAGGAAAGAGACTCAAATTGGAACAGGCCTTTTTCTAGATCACTCTCTAGGAAAAATGATTATAAATTCAGATTATATGATAATATCAGCATTTCATGTGCACTGTGTGAATGGAGGGATGGGGGAACATCCTAAGGACTCACTCTCCAAGTTCTGGAAAATGTGATTTATTTTTATTTCTTTGTTTTATTGCCACAGGCTTTGCTTATTAAGAATCATTTACTATCTGTAGAAACAACTTCTGACTTAAGCACTGGGGCCTTAAAAATCACTTTTAATTGGAATGAGAGAGTTCCTCCCAGTGAAACCCTGGGTTTGTTGATGCTGGAAGTCTGGAGAGTGCAATTAAAAGCCTCCCTCACCTCTGTGATGATATTTGGGAAATAAATGCAGCTTTCTGGAGTTTTTCTCCTCATGTTTGAATAGTTTTTTGGCCAATTTGAAGCTTCTGGAGAATTTGATGTTTTCAGTTTTGTCTGGCTTTGAATTTCGCAGCTCCCCAGGACCTGCTGTGGTTGCCTTTTACTCTTTCTTTTTGTGCTGCATCCACAAATTATGAAAATGGGTGCTAATGACCAAAAAAAAAAAAATCCCAATCATGATTCATGGAAATGGAATTTTGTTGACAAAAAGAGGGGGATTTAACTTGGCCAAAGGAAATGCTTTTCCAACTGGAGATGAATATCTCAGGAATGACCATTTCTTCTCAGAGACAGAACTATTCCAGTTTTAATTTCAGAAAAAACAAAATAGAATAATTCAAATAAAGACCTGGAGAAGAGCAAGCAGATCCACCCAAAAGGGGCAGTTTTTCCAGACAGAGAAGTCCCAGAAGTGAATTTTGGGTGAGTGAAACGAAGGTGAGGAGGATGCTGGGGCAGGAAACGCTGTCACCTCCCCTGGGCTGGCCACACCTCGTCCCAGTACAAACCAGCAGCTCCCACAATCCTGGAATGGTTGGGCCTGGAAGGCACCTCAAAGCTTTCCTCCTCCTCCAGCTGTCCCCAAATCTGCTCCTGAGGTCCCCAGGCGTCCCCAAACCCCGTCCAGGTGTCCCTTAGACCCCCCTCAACCCCTTCCCCATGTCCCCAGGTGTCCCTCACCCTGTCCCTGATGTCCCTCAGTGTCCCCAGCCCTGGTCCTGGTGACCCCACGTGTCCACAGTCCTGGTCCTGGTGTCCCTCAGTGTCCCCAGCCCTGTTCCCAACATTCCCAGGTGTCCCCAAACCCTGTCCAGGTGTCCCTCACCCTGTCCCCGATGTCCCCAGGTGTTGCCAATGCTGCTTTGGATGTCCCCAGGTGTCCCCAAACCCTGTCCAGGTGTCCCCAACCCTGCCCCCGATGTCCCCAGGTGTTGCCAATGCTGCTTTGGATGTCCCCAGGTGTCCCCAAACCCTGTCCAGGTGTCCCCAGCCCCGTCCCCAGTGTCCCCCCCTCATCTGCAGGCAGGTGGCCCAGACCAGTACAGACATGGATGGGGGACTGGGGGATACTGGGATCTACTGGGAGCCCCTCCCACCCAAGATCATCCCGGGAATGCAAATCCTGGGCAAGAAGGGGCTCATTGTTGTGGCCACGGCCATTGTCCTGCAGCTGCAGGGCCCTGTGGGGCTGGGGAGTGACAGCGGCTGGGCTGGGAACTCTGTCACTCCAGGCTGGGAATAAAGCTGGGAATTCTGTCATTCCGGGCTGGGAATACAGGTGGGAATTCTGTCATTCCAGGCTAGGAATTCTGTCACTCCAGGCTGGGAATAGAGGCTGGGAATTCTGTCATTCTGGGCTGGGAATACAGGTGGGAATTCTGTCATTCCAGGCTAGGAATTCTGTCACTCCAGGCTGGGAATAGAGGCTGGGAATTCTGTCATTCTGGGCTAGGAATTCTGTCATCCTGGGCTGGGAATTCTGTCATTCCAGGCTGGGAATAGAGGCTGGGAATTCTGTCATTCTAGGCTGGGAATTCTGTCATTCCAGGCTGGGAATAGAGGCTGGGAATTCTGTCATTCTGGGCTGGGAATTCTGTCACTCCAGGCTGGGAATAGAGGCTGGGAATTCTGTCATTCTGGGCTGGGAATTCTGTCATTCTGGGCTGGGAATAAAGCTGGGAATTCTGTCATTCCGGGCTGGGAATACAGGTGGGAATTCTGTCATTCCAGGCTAGGAATTCTGTCACTCCAGGCTGGGAATAAAGCTGGGAATTCTGTCATTCCGGGCTGGGAATACAGGTGGGAATTCTGTCATTCCAGGCTAGGAATTCTGTCACTCCAGGCTGGGAATAGAGGCTGGGAATTCTGTCATTCCAGGCTGGGAATTCTGTCACTCCAAGCTGGGAATAAAGTTGGGAATTCTGTCATTCTGGGCTGGGAATTCTGTCATTCTAGGCTGGGAATAAAGCTGGGAATTCTGTCATTCTGGGCTGGGAATACAGGTGGGAATTCTGTCACTCCAGGCTGGGAATAGAGGCTGGGAATTCTGTCATTCTGGGCTGGGAATTCTGTCATTCCAGGCTGGGAATACAGGTGGGAATTCTGTCATTCCAGGCTAGGAATTCTGTCATTCCAGGCTGGGAATACAGGTGGGAATTCTGTCATTCTGGGCTGGGAATACAGGCTGGGAATTCTGTCATTCCAGGCCAGGAATTCAATCTAGGAGTGCAGGGCAGCCCCAAAATGAGGTGAGAAATGCAAATGTCTGTAAGTGTTTGCAGAAATCGCCAGGGCGGGGCGTGAACTCGAGCGGCGTGAGCAGAGCCTGGGTGCCAGAGGAGGGAAAATCCAGGGAGAGGGAAATGAGGGATGTGTCACCCCGAGACACCGCTCACGTCATTAACAATTACACAAACTCATTTGTGTGCGCTCCCCACAGGGCCATGCTGGGGTGACGTTCCCAAATGCTCCAGGATCCCTAAATTCAGGCCTGAGCTCCCCCTCTGGGAGTTCCCCCACAGGAAAGTTTCCTTTCTGAGCAGCAGCCCTCGTTTGGGCCCAGTCTGGGAGAGGGTGGAAACACAACATGATATAATTTGGTCAGATATTGCTCTTGGATGTGGGTTTTGGGGAGATGTTTGTGCCAGCCCTCTCCACATCGACTTCCTGCTCAGCACAAGGAGCCACGTGTGTTGTTATAAAGTTAAAAATGGGTTTGTTTTATCAGATATGGGCTATTCCATTGTCTTCTCGTGCAGCCAAGTAATTTTCACTGAAATATTCCTCTTTTTGTCCCTCAGAAAAGGGTATTTCACACATTTCGTGCCTGCAACAACCTCGGCAATAAAGGGATTTTAAGGGCTTGGTTGTGTTTTCTATCAAGAAATAGTAACTGAGAGTCTCTCATTAAATCAGTTTTATTCAGGCTCAGAAATGCCCTTTTATATTACTTTAAAGCAAAGAGTAAATTTGGATTATTAGGCAAAAAGGGAAAACTCTTGGATACTGGGACTAATGAAAACAATATGTTCAGAGAAAAAAATGCATATCTTTAAAAAATATTATTGTGTCTGAACATGGCTTTGAGTGTGTGAGTTATGTGACACGAAACATTTTTGGGGAAGTTACAGAAGGGGAAAATAAAATAAATGGGCGAGTAGGAGACAGATTCTTAAGTCGTTTATTTTACTGTGATACGGCCAAAAGGGGGAAATGCAACTTTGGAAAATTGGGAATTGAAAATAACAAAATTTTGGAGGGTTGAGGGAAATCTTGGTCTTTCGTTTTCTCTCCCCACAGAAGTTAAAAATCAAAAAAATATCATAGCTTTGGCTCAGAAGCAGGACAACTGGAGGATTGTTTTGGGGCTGTTCTCCCCTACTCCATTTGCATCCCAGTATTTTCTTCTGGAAATGGAGAGAAAAGGAAAGATTGAATTTTCTGACAGATCTGAGTGCTGCCATCACTGCCACAGCTGGAGCCACTGAGAGCACCTCTGGAAATGACTGCGTGTTGACAAAGGCTTTTTTTGGCAATAAACCATCATCTGAGCCTCGGGAGCAGAGAGGAACAAAATTTCACTACATGTAAATAATAGCCTAAAAATAGAAGCGCAGATTGTTTTTCTCATTAAGTTCCTTCTCCATCCTCCAGTATATTCTGCACTGAAAAGGGAGTGACTATCAAAAAGCCCAAACTAAAAAAAAAAAAAAAAAATGAAGAGCCTGGGTGAGGTTTGGCTGTAAAAAACACTGGCAGGACCATTTTAAACCTGATTTTCTGTATCCCCTTTTTTAGTTCTCTTCCTTATTTTAATGCAGCTGAAGCCATTCTGGGGCTGTTTTATTTAAGTGAGTTTTGAGAGAGGACGCTGTGGTTTATGGCCATGTGTCAAGTTTGATAGTGTTGTGCCATGATTTAGCAAAACACTTTGAAGCACATGTCCACATCCCACTGAATTTGGTAGGAAGTGAAGAAGCAGAGGAAAAGCTGTTTGGCTGTGCAGCAGCTTCATTCAGAGGGAAAAAAATACAAAAGTGATTGAAATAAACCAAGGATTTGTCTCCACACAATTACAGAGCTTTAAGGCCAAATTCTCTCGACTTGATGTGAGCTCATTGATCATATTAGATCATGATTATGAGGTGTGTTTAATAATTTCAAATGAAAGGGTTCTGCACTGGGCTGCCTCAGACCACTGAAATAGACGGGCTAATTATGGGAGCCGTGGGCGTTCTGGAGTCATCTGACTTTTATTTTTTTTAGCAATCTCACCGAGCACCCTGCCCCCTCCCCAAACCAGCCTTTCAGACACGGGGAGAAATCTTCATTACACACAGGATTATCAGAGTGCTGCTCGTCAGCCTCCTCTAATTGCTGCTCATTTTCCGAGTGCTTCGTTTGAGCGTGGCAGAGCTCCAGGAGAACAGTGGCCATCCATGGAACTGGGATGAGGAAAGAGGGGTGTCAGCCAGGAGTTCCCCCGATTTTCTGCCGGGCTGGAGAAGATTTCTGGGTGAAATGCTTGGAAATGAAAAGCTTGGAAAGAGATACGAGTTGTTTGCTTTGTATCAGGACTTCATATATCCTCACCATAAACAGGATGCCATCAAAAATCTGCTTATTGAACACATAAAATTTATATATATGTTCATATATTTATTTATATATGTTAATATAATTTATATGTGTTCCTTTTCTAGGTTAAGTGTATGTGACTTGTCCACCTTGGTCAAAATCCATCCAGTTTTGTCCTGGAATGATGGGATGTGACACATCCTGATACCATTCCATTGTCATCCCTATTTACTAGGAGTTGTTTTCTTCAGGTCTTCATATAAATATTCTTACCAATAACCAGCATTGTATCAAAAAGCTCCTTAAACACATTTGGCACCTCTCTCCCATTCTTCCCTTAACACAAACTACCTAATTTTAAATCCTGGGTAACCCTCTGAGTCAAATGTTTCAAATTTAAATTCTGTAACTACCACTCGTGGTTATCTTACCCCAGGTTCCCTGCACGCCTTGTTTGAATCTGCAGAGCTGGGACATTAAAGCTTTATTTTATTTTCAGTGCCCATAATCTAAGTGCTTTCTGAATGTAGGATGATGGATTTTATGGCAGCTATGGAAAAATAGGAAATTTTGTTTTCTTTGTTCCGTTCTGTGCATTAAGGTGAAGGCCAAGGAGAAAAATTGTCATGGTGATCTATATTTATGGAATAACACACAGGTAGAAAGAAGCTGAATCAAGCTATAGTGACTTAAATACTAATATTTAATCTACCCAAATTCACAACTAATGCCGTCATCTTGCCAGGCAGAATTTTGGTAGATATTTTCCCCTCTGGCTTGCTGTTGAAAGAGCACAAATTTTATTCAAAATTGACACGGAATGGGCGTATTTGGATCCAAATTCTCTGCTCTTTGGGACTCCTAAAACACCTGTAGTGCTGTTCCTCGGTAACAGGAAAACCCGGGAGAACTCACGGTGATTCCTGAATTTCTCGGCATTAGCCCAGGGAAATAAAAATTACAATTCCCCGAAATAAAGTTCATCATTTCCCGCTTGGTGCAGACCAGGAGCCGGAGGTTCCGCCGGCGCCCGCTGAGGTACCCCAGCCCCATCCCGTTCCACTCCTAAAGGTCTGAAGCCCGCGGATTAAGTAGCAGGAAGCGGAGTTCCAAAATCCCACTTTAATCAATTTATTTATTACTGCAGGAAGGCGCATCCACCGCTCCCCTGGGGCGATCCGCGGGGCTGAGGGGAGCCGGGGCCGCCCGGAGGGACCCGCGCCCCTCACGGAGCGCGCAGCGAGGCCGGCAGCACCGCGGGGGCCGCGCCGCGCACGGCGAAACTTTACAGGCAGGGTGGCGGCCACACGGCGTCCCGGGGCGGCTCGGGAGCCGCAGCGAGAGCCCGGCGGGTGCGGCGGCCGCGGGCCGAGGGCTCGGAGCGGCGGGGACGGCCCGGCCGAGGAGGCACAAAATGGCGCCGCGATTCAAACGCTGCGCGCTGCGGGCGGGCGGGGCGGTGGGGGGGGGCGGTGTCCCGGCGGGGTTCACTGCGCCTGCGCGCAGAGTCGCAAGATGGCGGACAGTGCGGAACTAAAGGTAAAGCGCAGCTCCGGGTCCCCCCGCGGCGCCGCCGGGGCCGCGGCCGAGACCGGCCCGGGGCGAGACGAGCCCCGCCGGGGCGGCCGCGGCGGAGCCCCGCCGGCAGCGAGGGCTGAGGGGCGGGGTGGGTGGGGAGCGGAGCGCGGAGCTGCCTCCCCTCGCCGCCCCCCCTCGCCGGCCGCGCTCCGCCGGGCGGCCCCGCCGGCAACCGGGGCAGCGCGGGCGGCTCCGCTCCGCGCCCGCCGGGTCGGGCCGCGCCGCCGCGGGCTGAGGGCGGCGGCCCGGGGAGCCCCCGCGGGGGGCGGCGCGGCCGCTGCCGGGGCGGGGGACGGAGCCCCGGGCGCCCCGCGAAGTTTGCAGGGGAGTCCGGCGGGAGCGACCCCCGGCAGCGGCGGTGCCCGCGGTGACAGCGGGGGCAGCGCGCCGGGGAGGCCGGCTCGCCGCCCCTCCGGTAAATAAAGAACGTCACAAGCAGATGTGGAGGAGTTCCGCGGTGTTGAGCTGGCGGCCGTCCCTGTCATCCTGCGGAACGCGTGCAAACGGGGCGCTCCGAGCCGCCCCGCAGCCCGGCCGGCGCTGCCCGGGCGGGGGTCGCTGCATTTGGGGCGGTTTTGGAGGATTTTTGGGGGGGGGGTTTGGGCGCTCACCCGCGGGGCAGGAGCGGGAGGAGCTCTGCCGGACGCGGAACTTCGCGTTTCCTAACGCGCAGGAGAATCAGCAGTTCTGAGGAAAAGCAGCATGGATAGAGGGTGGTAAGGGTAAGCATCCGCCCCAAAATCCGAGGAAAGGACCCCCCGAAACTTTGCGGGAGCTTTGAGGCCGTGCGTGGGTGCAGACTGAGCCCTGCACGCCCTGCAGGGTGTTAAAAAGTTGCAGAGTTTCCTCGCAGTTGTCACAGGGTCGTTATTCACCAGGAGGGCTCCTGCCTCTTGAAGTTGGCAGAGTGAACGGCACGAATCAGGTGGATATGAAATGTGTACGGGCACGGGCGTGTTAAATGTGTAGCATAAACTACGGAATACGTCAAGTATGACTAAGGAGATACTTTGTCTTTCCCTCAGTTTTCTGTGTATCAAAGGTATCGTGCACTTTCGTTTTTAGATGCTTAAGGAGCTGTCAGCAGGTGAAGAAATATCAAAATCTTGGGTGTGTTCTGGCTTGTGTGGGTCAGGAGCCTTCAGATCCTCCTTTAAATCCTCCCCTGGCCTTCGTTTTTCTGGGTATCTTCAGACCACATTGTATTGCTTGAGCTGTGTAGTCCTTAAGCCTTTTTTTCTTTTCAAACTCAGCTTCCCACATAACGAGATCAAAGGGTTAAGATGTGATTCCAGTGCTCAACTTTTTTGTTAATTTTAGCGTGGCAAATGGAATAGTGTGTTTTGGTAAGTAACTGCGAGAGTTTCGTGGTGCACAGCAGCCAGCTTGGCTTTATGTGATGCCTTTATTAGCGAGAGGGATTCAAAAGGAGTTCAAAGAGATGGGAGATAGGGAATAAAGTCATTCCAAACCTCTTTATTGATCACGGTAAGAAATCTCCTTCTTGAGAATCAGCAGAGAAAAAGCAGAGTTTTTTTTTTTTTTTTTAATTTATGTTTCCTAAAGCGCCGTTGCTGCCTCAGGGGTGTGGAGGGTAAATGGCAAAGTTATTATTTTATTGTCAGTCTCAGTTTTCTGCTCAGGTTATGATCGGAGTGGCACTTGCAGGCAGGGGCTGGAGGATGGCTCTCTGTGAAAAGTTGGGCTTTTTTTCCGTAGCGACAGGAGCTCGGCAGTTTGCTTAACAAAAAAGTCATTACTTCATAAATTCACACTTGGAAGACCTCAGGACATTTCTGAATTTTTTTTTTTGTCTTTAAACTTCAAAAGGCGCGTGGGTGGGTCCTGCTCTGTCAGGAAGGAGAGGGGGGCACAGAATCTCCTGCTTGGGCTTGGAGCTGTCACCCTGCAGCTCTCCAGGCTCTCAGGTGCTGCAGGAGCTCAGTGCTCCTCAGAAAAATGTGGCTCGTGGGAAGCCCTGACATCGTGGCTGGGGACACTGGCTATTTTTTAAGCAGGAGTAAATCCCCAGAAAACGTGCTTTTCAAGTTAGTTTTCGGTTTTTTTGAGAGTTGAAAGGTAGCTAAGGGAGGGTTTGTGATTAAGACTCTGCTCTTTGAAGAATGACCAGTGAATTCCTTTAATTATTTTCTTAGGTAAAGCCTTGTACGGTTCTCCTCTGATTAATTAGCAAATGGGATTGATTTCAGGTTTAGTGACCTTTAAAAACTAAAATCAACTGTAATACTTGGGTTGGGACTCTTTTGCCTGGCCAGAAAAAGTTTGTCAGAAAAACTTACTCAAGTTTCTAAAACTTCGTTGCCTTCCTGTGCAAAGAACCCTGGGGCTATATGTGGGGAGCATGTGGAAATTAGGGAATGTGATATGATGGGTGCTATTGCCAAAGGAAAATTAAAGTTCTTGCTCCCTCCAGAAAAACAGTGGTCAGTCTTACTTGCCACAATTTTTCATGGAGTTTTAATCATGAAATTGCCTTTCCTGTAATCTATTTTCTTACCACAAGCAAGAGCCTTTCAGCCTTTTTTGCCCCCATTTGGGATTGTTTGTTCTGTGGGGGAAAAAAAAAAAAAATCAGATAAGATGAAACACAACTTTGTAGATCCCAGCCTTGTGAGGTTCCTGAATTCCTGGGTACTCAGGAAGGTTGGGGTAAATTGAAGCAGTATGTTCTCCTTTCTGCTGCTGAAATAAGGTAACTGCAAAGTTTGTTCTTCTGCAGAGTTCTCCCTCACTCCATAGGCTGAGGCATATGTGAATTTTCCTGATCTTAATTACTATTCCTGTCTAATTGCACCCAGACTCTCATTTATCTCAAGGTAAGCTATTTAAAGCTCTTTCTAATTGGAAGGAGTATACTTGAGTGATTAAATCTTTCCTTCAATATTTCTTACATCTCTTTAAATTGGTTATTAGATTGTTGTGATCTTTGCCTTCCACTCCAGCATTTTGGAAATCATTACGCAGTTTGCAATAATCAATTCAATTAACCACGGATCAAAGAATGAAAAAGAAAAGCTTATGTTCAAGTATTGTCATTCTTGATACTGTCCTAAGAAGCTGGTTTGGAAAGCACATGCTGGGAGGTTTTCTCCTTTGTTCTCTCTCCTTTTAAGAAAGTGCCTTTGGGGATTGAAGAGATCCCTGGTGTGTTTCTTGTTAGACATAATTTATACTTAAAAAAAAGTGAGCCAAGAGTTTGAATGAAAATTCATCACAGCATTTCCACACAATGGTGAGGAACACAAACCACTTAGAAATATTCTCAGTTGGGAAATACCCCTCCCTGAAATCCAGGGAGGCACTTTTGGGATAACAGTGACAAATGGACCTGTGGAATTGCATCCCTAATTTTAATAAACATAATCTACCTGTTTCAGTGTTCAATTAGAATTTTACACTTCTGCATTACGAGCTCTTCCTGCTTAATCCTTTTATAAGTTGCTGAGGTTGTGTGTTGCTGAGATTAAAGTAAATATAATCCACTTTTCATTGTTATCTGAGCCCTTGGATTACGTTTGCTCATGCTCTAATTTGGTGTGTGCCAGCACAATTGTATTTTTCACTGGTTTTTGGACTGGGTATCTTTTTTTTTGAGCTTTAGGTCATCAGCACTGGGGTTGCAGATATCAGAGGGATAAAATTGGCAGCTGAACTGTGCAAGCCTCAATCCATAACCCTTTTTTATGGCCAAGAAACCGCAGATTGTTGCATGCTGCACATAAATACAGTGCCAGAAAACTTTGGGTAAACCTTCCCCATCCTGGGAGGATCTCTGGGTCTGTGCAAGTCAAATTGACTTGAGGAGGAAGGTATCAGCACCAGCATTTTGTAGTGGTTATTTTGAATGGATATACAGATGATTTTCTTTTGGCTATAAAGGTATTTGGGAATCCCAGTTAGAAGCAGTCAGGAGATGCACCTTATTCAGCTTTATTGGGCAAGAAAAATGTTCCTGCAGGGAGGAGAAGTGCTCAGGATTGCCTGGCCATTGGTGAGAATGTTCATGGATGGGGGCACACAAGAGAAACGGTGACCAGCATCCCACGGAGCAGGGTGTGGGGAGCTGGGCTGCCTCTGATCCTGGGGCTATTTATAGGGATGGAGCCTGAGTGCTGTGCTTTAGAGCCTGCCCTGCATCCAGCAGAGCCCAGGGAGGCCACACTGGTCCCTAATGCGTTTGGCACGGTGGGCTGCAGTTCCTGGAATCTCTTCTCAGGGAAATCAGCCTCTCATCAGCTCTCTTCAGAGCCATTAGAGTGAAAACCAAACCAGAGCTTCAGGCACTTGAGGCTCGAGTGCTGCCTGTAATTGTTCTGAGATGCCCCCAGCCCTGTCCTTTCTCTGGAGCATCTCCTGGCAACCTTGTTTGTCCTAAAGCTTGGGGTGAGGTGAGGGCTGACCCTTTAGAGCATCTCCTGGAATTCTTGTTTGTCCTAAAGCTTAGATGGAGGGTGGTTCTGACCCTTTGGAGCATCTCCTGGAATTCTTGTTTGTCTTAAAGCTTAGGGTGGTTCTGACCCTTTAGAGCATCTCCTGGAATTCTTGTTTGTCCTAAAGCTTAGATGGAGGGTGGTTCTGACCCTTTGGAGCATCTCCTGGAATTCTTGTTTGTCTTAAAGCTTAGGGTGAGGGTGGTTCTGACCCTTTAGAGCATCTCCTGGAATTCTTGTTTGTCTTAAAGCTTAGGGTGGTTCTGACCCTTTGGAGCATCTTCTGGAATTCTTGTTTGTTTTAAAGCTTAGGGTGGTTCTGACCCTTTGGAGCATCTCCTGGAATTCCTGTTTGTCCTAAAGCTTGGGGTGAGGTGGGCTGGTGCTCTCCATCCCTGTGGCATTGGGCTCTGCTGAAACGATGGAATTTGAAGCCGTAGTCCTTTGGTTGCTTGGGAACCAGCATTTTGAGAGGGTTAAGTTTTGGATCTCTCAGTGTCCCAGAGGATTTGTGGCTGGAGAATAGATTTTTTTCTCTTGGGGCTTTTCTCTTACACAGGGTGTTGGTGTTTGGCTCTTGGCTCCATGAGGAGAGAATTTCACCTCCAGAGCTGAAGTTGTGTCAGAAATGTCTCTTTGCTTTTGCTGCTGTGCTTTCAGTGTAGAAACTTTTGCTTTACAGGTGCCCTTCTAATGGAAAACTTGGCTTTATCACCCTCCATAAAAAGTAGTAAAAGCCTTTTGAAAACCCCAGATTTCAGGGAAGAATGCAAACATGGCTTTTACGTGAAAAACTTCTCTGTAAATACCTTGTGTGCCTCAGCTTGTGCTGCCCCCCTTCACCTCTGGTTAGCAGAATTGTGCCTGCAAGAATCACAAATAAATGTTTGTGTTGTTCTCGAGCAGGAGAAAAGGGGAAATGCCCATCTGGAGTGACTGCTGGGGCAGCTGGATTTTGGGATCCTCTTGCTGAAGCTCAGGTATTGATTGTGCTCTGTCACTGCTCCAGCTCTGTGCAGACCAGTAAGTGCTGAGAGTGTTGGTTTGGACTTTTTAAAGTGGAGATGATTGGATTTTATGATGCAGAAATTGCACGCAGTACCTTCAGTAGCAGTCTGTTCATGGAAACAAATGCCTTTCTTAAAAGCAGAGTGAGTAGAGAGAGCAGATATTCAAAAATCTTTTGCAAGGGAGGGGGATGAGGAGGAGAAAGGAGCCTACAAAGGGCTGCTTATATCTGTAATTTTACTCAACACTATCAAAGCCATTTCAAACATAGTCACTGCCATAAAATGTGGCTATTTCAAAGTAAATTAAAAGCTTGGGGGCTACAAGACAAACTAGAAGTATTAAAGCTTTGAGAATGGATGGGGCCAGGAGATGGTAGTTTTGCTCTGATCTTGCAGGTTTTCAGGCAGAATTCTGTGGAGCCAGGTGAACAGGATGTTATTGTCCCTTCAAACCTTTTCTTGTCCCTCTTTGGCTGAGGCTCCCGTGGCTGGTTCAGCTGCATTGATCCAGGAGCTGCTCAGCAATTTGCTTCATCTGGTTTTCCCTTTGGGACTGGGGCTGGCTGTGGCTGTCCCTGCTGGTCTGTTGTGTCCCTTCAGAGCGCTCTGCAGATTGGATTCCAAGGCTGGGGAGGAGTGGGAGGGTATTATGGGCTTGTCTGGAATATGGGAAACAAAGAAATGAAAAGCCAGGGTACAATTAGACCAGAGGTCAGCCTGAGCTTGACCTTCACGTCTATGGGAGATGATATACAAGAGATTTATATGGGAAGTGGCAGGATAATTAATGGGAAGGAAGAGGAGCCTCCTAAAGGCTGTGCTTGGGGAGAGGGGAGCCCTGGGCCCTGCAGCAGGGCAGGGACTCTGTGGCCACGTGGAGGTTTATTTAGGGGACACAGATAAGTGCTGTCACCTCATGGGCTGCACTGCAGATGCTCCACAGTGAACTTCCCGTGTTTGGGTTAGGAAATGGGAATGAGCTGGCTGGACCCATGGGAGTAAACATGGCTGGGCCCTGCCTGGGCTGCAGGAAATGCTCCAGTGGCCATTTCCATCCGGGAAGGAGGCCTGACAGCAGGACAGGGAGCAGGGGGCAGCTCCTGTCTCTGCCCTGCTTTGGGGCTCACACAGCAGCAGCTCCTCCTGCACAAATGGTGGAGCATCCCTTTATCTCTGTAGGGACTTCCTTCCCTGTCCCTTATCTGGTTCTGGTGTATCCTGAGTGCTTTTTCCCAGTTTCCAGCTCCAATATAAATGCTCATGCTGAATTCTTTAAACCAGAGTTCAGCAGGGCTCTCCCATTGGTTTTTCATGGTATTTCTTTCCTTTTGACACCTTCTTGATCCTGATTCTGGTTGGGAGGGACTGTGGGCAATCTCCAGCCCAGGCAGGATCAGCTGTGGGGTCAGAACAGGTCACTCAGGGCTTGGTCCAGTCTGGTCTGTGAAACTTGAGGGATGGAGATGGCACCATTTCTGTGGGCAGCCTCTTCCCTGGCTTAGCTGCTTTCATGGTGAAAACAGGGTTGGTTTGGCTTTTCTGGTCTTCATGCTGAGCCTCCTCCTTCGGCTTGTGCTGTGTTTCAGTGGGAGGATCGTGGCTGTTTCCGTGGTGACCTCCTGGACACGTTGGAAGGTTGCCAGGAGGTTGCTCCAAAGCCTTCTCTCCACCAGGCTGAACGAGTCCTGTTCCCAAACCTGCTGCCAGGTCATCCTGCTGGAACCTCACCTCTTTGACACAGAATTTCTGGGAATGGGATTTGGGCGGGTGATTCCATGCCACGGCGTCGTTCTTGAGGAGTTTGTACTCCTGAGGGTTTCTGTTCTTGCACATCCTCAGCAGTGTGCAAAAGTAGTTCCTGAGACTGTCCACTGATACCAAGGGAAAGGTGGGAATTGCTCCCAAAAATTGAAATTTCATAAGAGGGGAGAAGGTGACACGCAGCTCTTCACCAGGAGGCTCCATGAAATTCATGTTCATTTTGAACCTCTCCTACTCCTTCCCCTTCTCTGTTAAATCCGTGGCTCTAAAGCACCTGGAAAACTGAGCTCAGTCTCCTGCTCGCTTGGCTGCAACACCTGAAGTTGCATCTTTTGTGGTCACAGTCAGTGGAGTGTGCAAACACGTGAGAAATGTTCTCAGGAATTCGTGCTGGGCACAACTTAGAGGCCTGGCTTTTCTGAGCTGGGCTTATACGAGATACTCAACTGCAAATGGGATATACAGGATGGTTTCTACAAGATACCCAACTGAGAAATGATTAGTTAGTGTGCAAAATAGAATATAGGATGAAAATAGCAGCAAAGTGAGTTTTCCTTGGCAATTTAGCTTAGGTGCAGCTCCCTATTCTGTATTTTTTTTTTTGTAAAAAGCAGAAGCCAAATGCAGTAGGGGTAATTTGGTTCAGGTAAAATCCATGATGTGAGCTGCAGGAGAGTCCTGTGAAGAGTTGTGTGGATGAGAATGTTTTTGATACATTCATTCCTCATCTTGTTTCTCGAGACTCCCTTGACAAAATGATCTCACTTCTGTGCAGATGTTGCATCTCGTTTCCCTGGTGCAAAATAAGAGCCTTTGAAGCAGTCCAAGTATTTGTGGAGATTTTCAGCTTCTTGGAAAAGCTGTTGGAGGCAGCTCTGCTCAGGCTCTGGATGGAGCTGTGAGTGCACCTAGAAATGCACAGCACAGGAACGTGGGACAGAAACAAAGCTGTTCTTTTTGGTAGGTTCTGTGTTGATTTAACAGCCTCTCATCTGTGAATCTGCTGAGGCCACTCCATGGCAGGGCTTCAGGATTTTTTTTTTTCATTTCAAGTATCAGAACTGTTGTTGGTTTGAATCACAAGGATTTGAAATAATATTTTTCTAAGGGTGTCCACCCAGGTTTTCATTCAGCTAATTTCTACTTTTGCCTCTTTGCTGGTAAAATGTCTCTTTCTCTTCTGCAGTGACATTTTTACTTGAGGCCCTCGACGATGTCACTTGGCTTTTAGAGGAAATTGCTGAAAACAAACGTGTTAGAAACTGATTTTTGGGGATGGAAAAGTGGCTGTGGTGGTTCAGACCAAGGGTCCATCTGGCCTGGAGGTGTCTCCTGCAGCTCCTGGAAATGTGTGAGTGAGGAGAAGCAGCAACAGGGCAAAGTGGGAGGAATCCCCTCCCTGCAATATTCTTCCATCTGCAGCCACTTCCAGCTCAGCCCTCTGCATCCAATGGGGTGCATGAGCCATCCTAGATCTATTTTCAAGTGCCTTTCCAGGTTTCCTTGAACCTTTATAACCTGATATTGTTCCCAGTATTTTGGAAGGGATTTCTGACCCTGCTTGTGTAGTTTGGAGCCCTGGGTGTTGTGATGGAGGAGGACAGACAGCTCCTCCCTGTCCATCTCTGTGTGCTGCTCGTGGTTTTCTAGATTGGATCACAGCTGTCCCCAGGTCCTCTATTTTTAGGTTGAAAACTCAGAGCTTTCATTATTTCTTCATTAGGGAAGTCATGCTGGACTTCTGCCATCCTCTGACATTTCCACTTCTCATCTGTGTGTATATGTATATATAATTATTTAATATGTTTCTTATGATGATACCACCGAACCCACCCACATTTGGACCTTTGGATGAAGCAGGAATTGACACAATTTAGAATAATTTTTCTTTTTGCTCTGTGCTCCCTCCCAGCCATTTCTCCCAGTGATCTGTGTGCTCGCAGCTGAGCTGATGTTCCCATACCTGTGTTTACCTTGGGCCCAGCAGTGGCAAAGGCCACCCTGCAAAGCTCTGGGCTGGCTGCTCTGCTTTGCCCACAGGTTCTGCACATTAAACTGGGCTCTGCCAGTGATGCTCCATCCTTCAAACCCTGCAGATCTGAGCTTTTCTGGCTGTGCAGGAACAGGTTAAGCCCAGAGTGCCAGTGCAGGGCTCCATGCATGACCTTCCCCTATTGTTTGCTCAGAACAGCTCAGCCCCACGGTAACAGAAGAACTTTGAATAGCTGAGCATCCAGGGCCTGCCTTCACTGTCTTAAAGGAGTTCTCCATGCTGGAGGAATGCTCAGCTCCTGTGTGCAGAGTGGGTTTTCATCGGTTCCTTTGACCTGCTCTGCTGTTCTTAAACACATGGAGGACTCTGAGGTGGTGCCAGGCTGCGTGGAGGGGAAGCTGGGATGTGTTGGAACTTGTTTCCCACGTTCAGTTCACTCCAGAAGTTTGGTAGAACGTGCCTCTGTTTTTTAGAGGCCATTCACACAGTTTGGTAAAAGGCTTGAGATAATTAATAATTAATTAACTGCGTGGACTCCATTTCTTGGGCCCACACGATGATGTCTTGATGTCTTTATTTGTATTTTTCCTTTTGACATAGAGGCTGAGCAGTATTGTGAAGCAGTTAAAACATCCTTACCTGGAAGCAGGAGCTGTAGGTTGTTACCTAGTGAGTGGATCAGGAGGCACAAAGGTGAAGTCAGTTCATACAAAAAATCTCTACTGAAACCCAGAAATTGCCTTGTTTTGTCAGCAGACCCTAAATAATCCTGTGTGTGTAAAAGAGACAGGCAGGGTATAAATTCATGAACGTGTGAGAGTTATTCAGAGGCCATTAATGAGCTGCAAAAGCCTTGTCTGTATGCAAATTCCTATTCAGGGTGGGATTTGGATGAGGTGCTTAATGAGGTGGGGCAGAGGTTTGGTCAGTCAGGATGAAAAGGAGCAGTGATGGAACATCCTCCTCCTTCTGCCCCCAGAGTGGGATGGGAATGGGGGCAGGAGGCCTTGGAAAACCGAGGGAATGTTGAAGCAGAAGCTGCAGCTCTGCCTCTCTCACTTGGTTGGGATTTTGATCATTTTGCTATCAGAGTTTTCTCTTTGGATCCTGGTTTATTCCCAGTGAATGCAGGATCCCGTTTGAGTTTTCATGGATATGAAATCCTAGGTGTGGCTGAAACTTGGCTTCTAAAAATCCCCTCATTCCATCAAGGGGTTTGTGTCTGTGCAGGGTAGGGGTTGTTGTGGCAATAAATTACCTGGATTCATTCTGATTGTGAGGAAGAGTGTCTGGAGGATGAGGTGTGGGGTTAGGGGAATGAAATCTCCCTCTTCCCACCAAGCAATGGCCTTAGCATGTGCCAGAGTGCTGGGAAAATGTTCCTAAAGGCCCTGCTGAGCTCTGTGTGGGCCAGGAAAATATTGCATAGAGAATATATAGAATTTCCTAACTCGCTGCGTGCTTGAGCCTATAGGTAACACTCTGGTAATACACATAAAAATGCAGTTTTCTGGCATGGACAGCTCTGGAAGCTGGAAGGACAGAATATCCCAGATTTTGAGGGCTGAAATGGGATTGTTCTGTTGGGATCAGCTTTGCCAGCAGTTCAGGCCTTGCCTAAGATGCATCTTTGGCTGTGTTTTCATTCCAAACCAATTGGAATCTCCTCATTGAGGGCTGAAGAAAAGCAGGAAGATCTGCTCCCTCTGCCATTCTTCTGCCATCTCACTTTGCACAGTGGGGAGAAGCCCTGCTTGGGGCTGATATGAAAAACTGAATTTCCTGCTCCCCCTTTCCCTTTCTGTGTGCCCGAGGCTCTTTGGGCTCCAGCCCTGGGAGCTGCATTCGGGCCTTGGCACGGGCTGCTGCCATGTAGAGTGTAGAATTTATTTATTTAATTTATTAAATTAATTCATTGAAATTTATTTATTTATTTATTTATTTATTTATTTTAAATACATAACTAACTAAATAAATAAATAGCAGTTCTGTGAGGACATGAGGTTTTTTTTTTCAATGGGAGCTGAACTTTTCCCTGCCAGGATTTTCACCTGGGCTTGAATTCGCATCATAGAGCTTCTTTTGCTGATTTCTCTAATTATAAAATACATTTCAACACTTTATCTGTGTCAATATATGATGTAAGTTTAAATTCTGTACTATAAATATAGATTTTGATTATCATATTTATTTATTTATAACAAATAAATAAATTGCAGTTCTGTCATGACAGAATCTTTTCAATGGGAGCTGAAGAACTCCCTGCCAGGATTTTCACCTGGGCTTAGATTCACATCACAGAATTTTTTTTTTCTGATTTCTTTAATAATAAAATACATTTTAGCACTTTAATCAGTATCATTATGGGATGTAAATGTAAATCCTATACCATATAATAAATAAATTGCAATAAGTAAATAATTCCAGACTCATGGAAACACAAGTTTCTTGGTGCAGGTACCTGAAAACCTGACCCTGTGGATCCACAAGTAGAAGCTTTTATAAAACAGAAAGGGGCAGCAATTCTAATAGAACAATCAAATTCTTAACTAATACAGTGGGAAAACATCTCAGAGGCACAAATCCTTTATTTAAATATCATAAAAACAGAATGTAAAAAGACAATTTCTCAGGATCCTTCAAGCTCTTCATTAATCTTGATGACTTACTTGCCATATGACTACATAAAAAAACCCAAACCTGTGTACTTTGGCTGCCTGAGGTAATAGCTGTGCATGGCTTTGAAGACCTTAGGAAATAAAGAAATGTGGAATTTTCTTTGAAATTTGCCTTTTTCCATGCAGGTGCCAGGCTGGTTGCTTGGTGGAATCCTTGCTCTCTGCTGGTTTTTGCAGAGGGAACTCCAGGGCTCATTTCTGTGATCACATTCAGGCTAATTGGTGGCAGTAATCAATTATTATTTCAGTGCTGCTAGAGGGGCACAGGCTGCTCGGCCAGGGGATTTCAGAGGCATTTGTTTGTCAGCAGATTTATTTCCTTTGGGAAGGGGAATCTTTTAGTGAGAAATTATCATTTCCCATACCTGATGTTTTAGCTTATGTCATACTTTCCCCCCCATTTTTTTCCCCCCCATTTTTTTCCCCCCCATTTTTTTCCCCCCCATTTTTTCCCCTCCCTTTTTTCCCCTCCCTTTTTTCCCCTCCCTTTTTTCCCCTCCCTTTTTTCCCCTCCCTTTTTTCCCCTCCCTTTTTTCCCCTCCCTTTTTTCCCCTCCCTTTTTTCCCCTCCCTTTTTTCCCCCCCCTTTTTTCCTCCCCCCCTTTTTCCCCCCCCTTTTCCCCCCCCTTTTTCCCCCCCCCTTTTCCCCCCCCTTTCCCCCCCCCTTTTTTCCCCTCCCTTTTTTCCTCCCCCCCTTTTTCCCCCCCCATTTTTCCCCCCCATTTTCCCCCCCTATTTTTCCCCCCCCTTTCCCCCCCCTATTTTTCCCCCCCCTATTTTTCCCCCCCCTATTTTTCCCCCCCCTATTTTTTCCCCCCCTATTTTTTCCCCCCCTATTTTTTCCCCCCCTTTTTTTTCCCCCCCTTTTTTTTCCCCCCCTTTTTTTCCCCCCTTTTTTTTCCCCCCCCTATTTTTCCCCCCCCTATTTTCCCCCCCCCCTTTTTCCCCCCCCCCTTTTTTCCCCATTTTTCCCCCCTTTTTCTGCCCTTTTCCCTCCTTCTTTCCTCCCCCATTTTAAGCTGTTTTGGAGCTGTTAGTGGAGGTTTTTTCTGTATTCCAGGGAAAATCCCAACAAACCTCCAGTGGGATGGATGTGACCAGGGTGATCCTGGTCCTTGGTACCCCCTGACAAAGCCTGAGCTCCAGCCTTGGGAATTAATTTCTTGAAGGGAATTTTGTCTCAAATTCCAAAAGAAACCATGAATTTTGTCATGTTCCAGTTTGGCTTTCGTGATTTTTTTCCTTTTTCCAGTGTGAATTGTGAGCTGATCACTCCAGTTTTGCAGTTTTCCCTCTCTTGGGGCATTAGCAGAGCCATTGGTTACTTTTCAGGGAAATGAGATTCAATTATGTACTGCCTTCACCCTGCTGTTCAGCACTTTGCAATTCAGTATCCAAATTTAATATGATTCTTAATTAAACCTTCTTGAGATACCAGAATAATAGTCAGGGCTGATGTCGTCTGTCTCCTGTGCTGCATCCTGGAAAATGGGACAAATGAGGAGAAAAAAGGGGATAGTTTGGGTGTATTTGAGTGCATAATCTCATCTCTTGAAGTGTTAGCTCATTTGGAGCTAATTAATAGCAAAGTTTTAGTGGATAACTAATTTTTCACTTAGGCCACGTGGGGAATAAATCACTTTGCAAGGTACAGAGATAAGTTTGTATTTTCAAATCTTGGAGGCAAATCTGCATCTCTTATGTCAGTAATTTATTTGAATCAAGCTGGAGGTGACCAACACAGGCCAAGCAATGCTGGCTGTTGGTGCAGCAGAGATTTCCAGAGTTTTACCAGCAAACATCCCCCTGGGTGTGGGAATGCTGCTCTTGGTGAGTGTGTCCTGCTGCTGACAGGCTCTGGGAGCTGCTCCTGGGGTACATTCATGGAATTCCAGGTGCATTCTTCTCCAGCTTTCCCTCCAAATTCACTTACAAAAGCTCCCTGTGCTTCGTGCAGGTATTTGAGATATTTAGGAAGTGAGCAGAGCTTGTCTCTGGTTGGGAAAGGGAGTCTGACAGGAAAATCCAGTCTGGAAATCCCAAATCACCCCAGGAGCTGCTGGGCCCATTTCTTCTGTGTTAATTGTGGATTCCACAGTGGATATTTTATTGTTTTAAACCGCGGAGGGAGGGAAAATCAATGTGCATTTGTGACCTCCCATGTGGCTTCTTGGTCCCATCCTTTTTTACAAACAGCCAGCATTTCAGACTGTTCCTGAGTGCTCTGGCAGTTGTTTTAGTTTGATTAGAAGCTGTGATCCTGAGTGGACACTGGGTTTAGGAAGCTCTTTGCACATCTGTCTGCATCTGCCTGGGGCTCCAGGGCACCTCATCCCATGGGAGCTGGCTCTTGTGTCAGCCAGCAAGGCTTTGGTGAAGAATATCCTTCATAAAAAGTCAATTTGTCTGGCAGTGACCCTCTCCCAAATAATTGTCTTCACCCTTAGCCTCAGGTGTGTTTGCAGAGAGGCTCCTGTGTCAGGTCCAGGAATTCCTAAACTGGAATTTCTGCCTTTGCTCGGTGTGGAAATCATTCCCAGCTGCTAAGAGAAAAAAAACACCAGGGACAATTAAGTTTAAGCATGGCTGAAAAGAACCTGGAGTCTCCAAGAAAATGGAGATTACCACTGTGTCAGCAACCTTATTTAATACCAAAAGCAATAATATCCTTCACCTAGCAGGGAAAGTCTCCTGGGCCTGGTAAAACTTTCGTCACGGATTAAGATAAAACGGGGCTTGCTTTAAATCAAACCTGCTTTAGACATGACTTAAGTCTTGGCAGACTTCTCCTAACAAATCTCTCTCACAGCTGGAGCAAATCCCTGCCCCAGCAGCTCTGCCCAGTGTGGCTGGTGTCTCCTCATTGTCACCACACAAAAACCCCACAGGGCTTGGGGGAAAACTCTGAATTTGGGGGCTCTGGCTGGGTCCTGCAAAAAACCCCACAGGGCTCAGGGGGAAAACTCTGAATTTGGGGGCTCTGGCTGGATCCTACAAAAAACCCCACAGGGTTCAGTGGGAAAACTCTGAATTTGGGGGCTCTGGCTGGATCCTACAAAAAACCCCACAGGGCTCAGTGGGAAAACTCTGAATTTGGGAGCTCTGGTCACACACTGTGGCTGGATCTCACAAAACCCCGCAGGGCTTGGGGGAAAACTCTGAATTTGGGGGCTCTGCCTGGATCCTACAAAAAACCCCACAGGGCTCAGTGGGCAAACTCTGAATTTGGGGTGTGTGGTTGCCCAGTTTGGCCCGATCTCCCTCTCAGAGGAAAAAACTGTAGGAAAAGGGCTGGATTTGGGGTCTAGAAGGGCACTAAAGTGCCAGGTTTAGGTATTTCCCATCTCCCAGAGCCAAATCCCACAGGCATCTGCCAAAAGCACAGACAACCTGTAAGAGATGGGGATTATGTTAAAAATTCCAAATTCTGCCTTTGGCCAGCAGCAGTTCAGGGGGCTGGAGCTGCCTCTGTTTGTTTTTCCAATATCCTGTCACTCGTCACCGAGTTTTGGGACTTTCATCACTGTGGGGTTTTGGGATCCAGGCAGTGACAGACATGCCTAGAACTCGGTAACATCACTGGGGTGGGATCAGCTGGAGAGCTCTGGCTGGAATTTCAGTTTATCGGTGTTCAGGTATGGAACAGCATCACTGAGCTTCCTAACACTGAATTTGGGCATTTATTGGTGTTCAGGTATGAAAAAAAGCATCACTGAGCTTCCTAAAACTCACTGAATTTGGGGATAGTCAGGTTTCACCACCGTAATAAACTAGAAGAAGTGCTTGCCAGGGGAATATTCCTTGGATTAATTATTATCTGTGGAATTCCAAGTTCTGTACCAGTCCCATGGGCAGGTGCAGAAGGATTTTGGTGGGAGATCCTGCCCAGAAGCTTCCACCTCAAGTGCTGCAGTTTTTATGATCTCCTCCCTGCCAGCTTCTTGATGTGAGCACTGAGCTTAAAATGGCCCAATCACAGAATGGTTAAGGCTGAAGAGGCTGGTTCGAGGGTCAGAATGTTTCTATAAATAGGCTTGCAGCCATGGCATTGACAAGGAAATCTGCTGTTTGTGAGCCTGCAAAGGTAAATAACACCTGCTGGCTGCAGCTCTGTGGCAGGGAATGCATTGCTGGGGAAAATCGGGAATGCAGCTTGAATTTAAGGAAGCCCAGATCTCTGGGGGCGCCCTCAGCAGCTCTGCCCAGGCTGTTTGGGCATTTCCAGCGTTGTTTTGTTGGCTGATTTTCACTGTTTCAAGCCTGTTTTTCTTGTTAGCTGTTCAGTTTGCTCCCACAGCTACGACCTGGCCTTTCTGAGCTCTGATACCCTGTGTAAACAGAGCTTTCTTTGATGAGGAAAGCCTCAATCCTCCTGTATGTGCAACAAAATCATATTTATACCTGCTGCTGCCTGGTTCCTTTACTCCTCTAGTTCTGCCTTCATTCCCAAAACCTTGCAGGTGCCACTCCAGCCAAAGAAGAGCTTTTCCTGCTGAAACCCTCCTTAAAGGAAACATCATTTAAGCATCTTCATGGTTGTTCTCCTGTGCCTTTGCCTCTGCTCTGCTTTGAATTGCAGGGGCTCCAACCTGTGGCTGTTTTGGTTGCTGGACAAAGGCAGGAAGTCCCTGGCTGTCACTGCAGCTTCCCGGGGCTTGCTTCGCTCCCTCCTGCAGATTTTTGGGAGAAAGAGCCCAATTTTTATAGTTCAGCACTGAGAGTTCCTTCCCTTGGGTCAGCCTTGCAGGTGGGATTTAGGGTTAGGGGATGGGGGTTATTAAGAATGGGGATGTTTTAACCTTTGTGATTGGCCAGTTCACAAATCTGAAATATGCCAGGAGTTCTGTGTGAGTGTCACTTTTCCAGAACATTCCTCACAGGGTTAAGGAGGCTGCTCAGAGCTTGCAGGAGCTGTATTTTTACAGCTGGGGGCTGGAGTTTACAGGGATTCATTCAGAACCATTTCCATGCTCATCTGACACTTCCTTGTTGCTTTTGTTAGAGAAAAAAAAAAAGATCAATTTCAAAATTTTTTTAACCTGTCTTTTGGAAGTGATTACAGAATTCCTTTTTGATAAGGGAGAATTTGCATTTGTGTTGGCCTTCACCTTTGAAGGAATTTGCTGCAGAGCTTGCTCTCTTCGGTCATAATGACCCTTAATTACTAAAAGATCACTAAAGCTAATCACTGTGTTTTCAATAACAAATTTACTGTCACTGCCTGAAATTGATGTTTATAAATCAATGATCTCCCATTTCTTTTTTTCTCTCTTTTTACTCATTCTCTTCCAGCTTTTCACTGGGGTTTGAGGTGATTTTTTTATTTCATTCCTATTTTTCCCTCCCCTTAATCTTTCAGGTTAATGCTTGGAGGACTGGGGAGGACCTGCTGGATTGCTTTAGGCACAGAATGTGGTGTGGGCCCAAGCCAAATGCTTCTTCTTGTGCTGGCAAATAATTTAAATATGTTTTGGAGCTTATTCCCTGCTTCTACTTATCATAAACATCCAGGAATAACTTGTTGGATTCTCCTGATAGATCCTAGGGTTGATAACTGGAGAAATATCCTTTTTAAAAAAAACATGGATCAAACTTGGATTTGAATATTGTGCTTTGAGGACAGTTTTGGTGCTGCTGGATGGGTGAAAAATGCTCAGCCTTGTCCATCACTCTGTGGATGCCGCTCAGTTTATTGAAAATATAACTAAATATTGGTTTTTACCTCTCAGATAAATCCCTCCCTTCTAAAAATAGGGGAAATAATTCAGGTTCACAGATTATTTGCCTGAATAGTCAGTGCCTGTGAGACCAGCCACAGGTTATCCAGGGAATGTCTTATCCAGAGGCACCAACACTTGGATTTTATTTATTTTTAAGCTTAATTCCCAATTTTCATGGGTCATGGATACAAGATGCTACTCTTGAAATGTTCTGTGCTGAGGGCTGGAATTCCTTGAGCTCAGTTTGGGAATTTTTCCTTGGCTGGAACATCTGGGTTTGTCTGGAAAGCCAAATTTCATCTCTGCTGTTGCTGTTGCAGAGAAAATCCAAGTAAATGATTCTTACCTTCACCAGTTTTCATCTTGAACAGCTTTTTAAAAAATGTCCTGATTATTTTGGGCAAGAGCTGTAGGTAGAAGATCCCTTCCCTATGGATAATCACCCAGAGAGCCTGAGGGCAATGACATCAGTGCTGCCCATGGATTACTCCCATGTATTTCAATGATTTTATTTCAATTATTATATTTCAACATTTATTTCAATTATTTCTTTTCCAAATCTCCTGGGTGGAATACTCCTTGTTTCCAGGTGGATTCTTTCCGAGTGTTTCCTCAACACACAGAAATTTGGGATGCATGGGATGACACAGCCGGAAAAATGGCCCAGGCTGGACCCAGTGAGCACAGGGAGGTGGGAAAACAGCCTGGCCTCTCTCCCACCTCTCACAGACACTTGTGGGGCTGGTTGGATGGCAGCAAACGCCCTGAGGGGATTGGGAAGGCTGGGATGTTGGGATGCAGGGATAAGGAATCCATGGGTGATGCAGTTTTGGTGCAGGAACACGCGGTTGGGTTGGGTTGGGTTGGGTTGTGGAGCAGGAAATGTCAGGGGTGTGTTCAGAGATGCCTTCCTCACTCCAGGAAGGTCTTCACAGGCAGGCAGAGCAGCAATGTGCCACCACCCCCTGCCAAGCTGGGTTTTTGGAAAGCATCTTCTGACTTTCACTCTCTGAAAAATGTTTCTCACCATCCTCATCCTCTTTTTGAGCACTGAGTGCTCCCTCAGTGCCAGAATGCACAATACCAGTGCGTGCTTGATGCTGGGATTTGCTGGAAACCAGTTTGAAACTGAGTGCCTAAACCTCGACCTTTTTAGAGCCAAGCAGCATCAGCTCCTCGTGCCCTGCAGTGCTGTTTGCAGGAATGAATGTTCCCCCAGCCCAACACCTGGAATTGCAGCGTGCAGGATTTCTCTGCAGCCAGTCCCTGGGAGCCCTGCCTGTCCTTTCATTTCTCTGCAGTTCAGCTTTTTGCTGTTGTTTTGTTACTTTATTTCCTGTTAGGATAGAGAAATCCCCACGTTTTGCTCGTTCTGCTCAGCAGCCAGGGCTGGGGCAGTTGTTTGTTATTTGGGGGCAGTCTTTGTGCTGGGGTTTGTACCTGGCAGGTGCCAGTGGTCTCTGTGCTCCACTGCTGCAGGCAACAGGGGAGAAAAGCAGCATTTCCTGCAGCAAAACTCTTTGTGCCTTTGCCGTTCAGCTCTGCTGCTGCAGCTGAGCCAGCGAGGGCTTGGAGTTGAGGTGAGGCGAGATGTGACAGAGAAAATGGGAGAAATCAAGGCTTTTCCTGGATTTTCCTGGTGTGCTTGGCAGCACTTGGGCTGTTCCCCTGCTGTGTTATCCTGCCTGTCCCAGGGTCAGGATACCATGGATGGAGAGGGCTTGGGTTTCTGCTGGTGGAGCTGGCTTGGTGTCAGATTATGCCCTTTTCTGACCCAGAGATGGGGCAACTGAGAGGTGGTTTAAAACTTTTATTCCATTTTCAGTCTCATGTGAAGGGTGAGACAATACAGATGTTATAATTCACACCATCACAGTCAGAGGCCAGCTATTTCCTAATTACATTAAAGTGTTTCTGGGCCTATCAGCTTTAGCCACACCATGCTGTAAATGCCTTAAAGCCAGTCATCTAAAATTACCCCTTGTGGGTCCTACCACAATGCATCTTTCACAGTTCTATTTCTCTAAAATATCTAATTTTATTTGTAAGGCCATCCTTTGAAATTGTTTCTAGTACTTTCTCTCTCAGCAATGTCTGTCCTGTTCCATGGCATTTCTGAGTCAGCATTTCTTATCTCTTACAAATCCATTTCCCACAGGTTGGGTCCTGTAAACCACAGCTGGATTGGAGGAGGGACAGGAATTCTCCTGTTGATCTTGTAGGAGACTTTTCCCAGGGGCACCGACCCCTGGCAGTGCCCTGTGCAAGGTGGGCATGGTTTGAGGCATTGCCTCCCTGTGATGTGGACAGGAGGTTTATCTATAAATTATGAAAGTATAATAAACCCACCAGGTTTATTGCTGGTTTTAAGGATGGATCTGTCAGGGCCCTGAACGCTGCAAACAAAATTGTTCTTGTCCTCCTGTGCGAGGAATGCGCCGGGTGGGGAAGATGTGGGGATTTTGTTTGTTTTGGGCTCTGAGGCTGGCTCCAGCATGGCCCCTGCTCTCTGCGTGCTCATTCCAGCTCGCCTTTACCTTAAAAATGGAAATTATCCAGCGTGGAGCAGGAGCTTCTCCCTTGCCTCAGTTATTTCTTAATCCTCTTGTGCTCTTGGCGAGCTGAGCCCGTGAGTTTATCACAAAACAAGAACAGAGTGAAGCTCTGAGAGGTTCTGCCTGTTCAGGAAGTGACTTTTAATGGTGGTGGCATGAAACCCTTCAGCTGTAACTACTCATTCTGTTGAAGAAGTGTTTGTATAGCATTATAAATAGTGTTTTTCCATGTTTCAAATCTATTTGTTTCACTTTCCTTTCAGCTGTCAACACTTCAGATTGGAGCTGAAATGCCTTATTCTTTTAAGACATCTTCATTTCTTACCAAGTACCTCGTCTGTTCTCATTAGTGGCTCTCTGACAGTCTCAGAGTTAAGTGTGAAGAAGGTTCTTGGGGTATTCGGGGAAAGAAAAGAACTCCAGTTCTATCCAAAGGGTTTGTGGAAGGCTGCAGCAAGGATTTGCAGCAAGGATTTGCAGCAAGGTTCCCGAGCTGTGGTTCAGCAGAGCAGAAATCTTGTGGCAAATTTGACTTCAGTGTGGCTGCTGCAAACCTCATTAAAGACATGAATCATCTCATTTAGGGCTTTTAAATACCAGGAGCAGTTTCAGTGGAGGGAAAACCTCCCGTGGACACCTGGGCAGTGAAGATCTCTTGCAGGTACTGAAGCTCTGAGGAGATGGTGGGAGTTTGGGGCTGGTTTTGTTAAAGCCAAGGGTAGCACCTTTCTAATCTTGGCACTTCAGGTTTGAGGAATTAATGTGGAAAAATCAGTGTTGGGGACTGAGTACTTTGCACAGTTTGAAGGACCAGAGAGGATGGGAGCATTTGTAGTCAAATTCAGAGATGTCAAATGGAAATTCTGGTTTGGGTCTCCATCCTTCAGTGGCTGGGAAATTGCAGAGCCCTCCCTCGTGTGCTGCATTAGCTGCTTTGGTCCCAAATCCATCCATCAAGCGTTGTTTGGAATCAGATCTTCTGGGGTTCACTACAGAATGCTCAGGGTGTTTCATGCACAAGATTCAGGCAGCCTGTCACATCGATGGGTGGTAGGCATTGCATTTCTGTACGATTCCTTGGGAATCCAAACTTCTGCAGGGGTATCCACCATCCTCCCAGCTGGTGTCTCAGGCCTTCTGATGATGAGCAAGCCCCTGCCGAGCTCTGAAATGTATTTTTCAATAAAAAACAGGCCCTGGAGTTGATTTTCTGGCTCCTGCCTGCCCAGCTGATGCACACTGGTGCTTACTGGTTTCACTGGTTTGGGAAGTGTTTTTCTCAGTTCCGGGAGAAGTGGAACAGGTGACAAGTTGTACCGGTGTGATTCATTGGATCCTGTTGGGAGGCACTAAATGGCTGTGCTAATGAAGATGCTAATTAGCAGAGGGCAAAGCCCAGCTCCCCACTCAAACAGGACCCACAGCTCTGCTGGCAGAAGAGCAGAGCTGGAAGGGGAGGAAGTTTCCTTTAACCCAGGAAGGTGACAAGGCTCAAATGGGATTATGTTCACTCTCCTTTTACTGTCATTGATCTCCTTGCTTGGAACCTGCGTGGATCAGCTCTGCTGCATGGCAGAAGCTGAGGGAGGCTCGTGGAATTGCTGTTTGGAGTTGAGGACTGGCACAGCTTGGATGTTGTCAGTGTACGACTGCTTTCACATCCAGCTAGAGCAAGAAAAAAATCCATCAGAGATTCTAGCAAGCGATTAAAAAATAATTAGTTACAACCTTTATTTTGCACCGAGTCCTTTGCTCAGCTTTTTGCCCACGGAATGGAAATGCCTTTAGAAATCTCTCATTGCAGACTTGAAAATAAACACTGAGCATTGTAATAACTACTGAGCATTGTATTAAATCCGTGAGCATTGTAAAAGGGGGCAGAGCAGGGGCACAGAGCCTTGAAAACTTAATGCTTAACGGGCTTCAAGCCCTTTCTGGTGTCGTGAGGATGCTGAAGTCACCTGTTAATTCTTTTGTTTTCTTTCTGGTGAGGATTCTGGAACTCACCTGTTAACCCTTTGTTTTGTTTCTTTGAAGCAAATGGTTCTGAGCCTTGGTGAGGGTGCTGAATTTACCTGTTAAGCCTTTGGTTTGTTTCTTTGAAGCAAATGGTTATAAGCCTTGGGTGAGGGGGGTGAAAGTCACCTGTTAACCCTTTGTTTTGTTTATGGTGAGGATCCTGAAGTCACCTGTTAACCCTTTGTTTTGCTTCTTCGAAGCGAATGGTTTTGAGCCTTGGGTGAGGATGCTCAAGTCCCCTGTTAACCCTTTGTTTTCTTTCTGGTGAGGGTGCTGAATTAATCTGTTAACCCTTTGGTTTGTTTCTTTGAAGTAAATGGTTCTGAGCCCTGTTGAGGGTGCTGAAAGTCACCTGTTAACTCTTTGGTTTGTTTCTTTGAAGCAAATGGTTATAAGCCTGGGTAAGGGTGCTGAAGTCCCCTGTTAACCCTTTGTTTTGTTTCTGATGAGGGTGCTGAAGTCCCCTGTTAACCCTTTGTTTTGTTTCTGATGAGGGTGCTGAATTCATCTGTTAACCCTTTTGTTTTGTTTCTGATGAGGGTGCTGAATTCCCCTGTTAACCCTTTGTTTTGTTGCTGGTGAGGGTGCTGAATTCACCTGCTAACCCTCTGTTTTGTTTCTTTGAAGCAAATGGTTATGAGCCTTCGAGTTTCGGAGCTGCAGGTGCTGCTGGGCTACGCGGGCAGGAACAAGCACGGCCGCAAACACGAACTGCTGACCAAAGCCCTGCACCTGCTCAAGGCCGGCTGCAGCCCCGCCGTCCAGATGAAAATCAAAGAACTCTATAGGAGAAGGTTCCCCCAGAAAATCATGACCCCAGCAGACCTGTCCATCCCCAGCGTGCACTCGAGCTCCATGCCGGCCACGCTGTCGCCTTCCACCATTCCACAGCTGGGCTACGACGGCCACCCCGCCACGTCCCCCCTGCTCCCCGTGTCGCTGCTGGGACCCAAACACGAACTGGAACTGCCCCACCTCACCTCGGCCCTGCACCCCGTGCACCCCGACATCAAGCTGCAGAAACTCCCCTTTTACGACTTGCTGGATGAGCTGATCAAACCGACCAGCCTGGGTAAGCAGAGCTCCCACAGCGCTCGCTGGGTTTGGGGGAAAATGGTCAAATTCAGCTGCTGCTGCTGCAGCAAAGGGTTAAATATTGCATCACAGCAGTGTTTAGAGAATTGCTATTTTTGGTAACTTTTGGAACAGATTGTTCTACATGGAGAGACATCTTACCTAACACTCATTAGTTGCTTTAGCTGAGCCTCTAAATATGGTTTAAACATCCGTTATTTTAAGGGGGGGGGCTTTGAGAAAAAACAAACTCAATCTTAGGGAAAAAAAAAGGGAAAAAAAAACCCCCAGTCTGCTTTCAGTAGTTCTTATAAACCACAGAGTTTCATTATTAAAAAAAACCACCCCGAAGTAAACAGAACTATCCCCAAATCCGTCAGGCTTCTAGAATGTTCTCTCCGTGCTGGGAAGGAGTGCCAGGCTGGAAATTTGCTGGATCCATTACAGCCTGAGCATCTGAATTTAGGGTTCTGTTGCAGTTGTGGCCACTTTCCTTGCAGCTGATTTTTGTGTGCAGGTATAAATCACTGGTGGAGCTGCTGAGGAGAATCTGCTGCTCCCAGAGCGTTATATAATGTGTAATTTTCCAGGCTCCATGGAGCCCTGCACAGCATGGTTAACTTCTAATACTCCTCAGTATTGCCTAAATGCACCAGGCCTGGTGGTTTCTGTGTGTTTGGAACCTTCTGCTGGCTTGAAACCCCAGGAAAGATTCCCTGCTGGTAGGAGGAGCAGATTGGTGAGAGGAGATCTGGGGAGAGAGGGTGGGAGAGTGAGAAAAAAAAAAGTCCTTAGCAGAAGAAATCCCTTGTAAACAAAGCTGAGCAGGTACTTTCCAGTGACAGTCTGGAGGGCTGGGGGATGTGGGAGGCCTGATGTGTGACTGCTGAGGTTGTCTGTGCATTTCTGAAGGATCTGGCACAGTAATTTGCTTTTTTTTTTTTTTTTTTTTAGCTTTAGCTGCTGTAATTGAGGGAAAAGCAGAGAGATTTTTGGTAATTTGATCTCGTGGTTCAGGTGTTCTTTGCAGAGGTGCACTGTATCTGTTTAGCTTTAATCTGAGCCCTAATTGCTGAATAACCATTCCAGGCAGTGCTGGTGCTGGGAGCTAACGAGGTGCTCAGTATGAGTCTCATCACTTTTACAGCAGAAATACTTCAGAATAAGGCTGTAATTTCCACAAGACATTCCAGTGCAGGAGTGATGGTGTGCTTTTATTTATTTATTTATTTATCTATTTATTCCTGGATGTGGGAAGAGCCCCTTGCTGCCAGCTCTGAGTGGGACAGAGCACCCCAAACCCAGGGATCATCATTCACTCCCTGCCAGGTCTCAGGCCTCAGGAGCTGATGGACAGTGGGATATTTCTCCCCTTTGTGGAGTGTCAGGGTAAGAAAATGGGAAGTGCAATTCCAAACAGATACCTTTGGAAGCAATCCCTGCCCTTTCTGGTAACTTCAGGAATGTTTGGGGCTTGTTTTGTGTGGGAATTCTGTTTGTCTGAAGGAATCCTATTGAAAAGCCTTTGAGTTGAGAGTTTGGGGGGGAGAGCTTCAGTATCCACCATAAAATTCTGGAATGGTTTGGCTTGGAAAGGACCTTAAGGCCCATCCCCACACCTCCCACTGTCCCTGGCCTTGGACACTGCAGGGATCCAGGGCAGCCACAGCTCCTCTGGGAATTCATCCCAGCCCCTCCCCAGCCTGTTCAGGCTCAGATTCATTTTCTCCATTTATGCATTTACTGATCCTTTGACTACAAAATCTGGAATCATTTGTAGAACGTTTGCCCCAGATGGTCTGGGCATCCTTCTGTGTGCTGCCAGCAGTGTGGGTTTCCTCAAGTGTCCCATGTGTGGGTTCCCTGGTTTGTTTTCCACTGGCAGATATCACTGCAGCCACTCAGAACTTGGAATTTAGCCATTGTTTCAGCATCTCCTCCTTGCTTTTTCCCATCAGATTACTCATGGGATAGGGATAAAGGACTTTTGAATTGACTCTGGTTCCCTCCCCCACAAGGGTGAACTGGTGACCCGATGTGGGGTTTGGAATAATTCTCTGCTTGCTTGAGACAGAAGGGAAAGAAAATGTGTGTGAAGAGAGAAGAATTTGTGTAATTCAAACTTCACACCCTCCTGAAATGACATAAAACCGGGCAAAGCAGGTCCTTGGGTGCTGGGATTGCCCCTGGTCGTTCCCAAGTGCAGGTGGCACAGCTGGCAAGGCTTGCTCCAGTTTTCTGTCCCTTTGAGAAGTGATGGTTGGTTGAAGAAGCAATAACTCGAGCCAGCCTCAGGGCAGGGAGTTGCCCAGCAGGGCACTTGAGCAGGCATTCTGTACCCAAATATTTCGTGTGGGTGGGTAGCACACAGCTAATGTGAGGAACAGATAAGGAAATGAAATCTGCTCACTCTTATTCGTGCCATCAGGAACAAAAGGGGGAAATAGAAATTCTTATATATTTAAATAGATATTCTTATATTTGAATGCAGCCCCAGCCTGGGATTCAGAGGGATGTGCTGGGCTGGGCTCATGGAATGCAGGGATTTCTCCATGCCTGCCCTTCTCACCAGCAACCTGGGATTCTGGGCCGGATCCCGGAATCCCCGAGGCTGGAAAAGCCCTCCAGGATCAGAGTCCAGCCCTTGCTCATCACCTTGTCCCCAGCCCAGGCCCTGAGTGCCACGTCCAGTGCTCCTTGGCCACTGCAGGGGTGAGACAAAGAGCCATTTGTTCCTTGCAGTGGAGCTGTTGAATTTGATCCACATTTATTAGTCACCCTCCCTGCCAAGTGCAGAAAGCACGGGGATGGGATGGGTTTGTGTCCCAGCCAGCCAGGAAAGCTCCTCGTTCTGAGATGTGTGCTTGCAGCTCTCTGCCCCTGCTTAACCACCATTTTCAGGGATTTTACATTTTTTAATAAGGATTTTTTTTTTTGTGTTTGGAGGAAAAGCTGTCCACTCTGGCTTTGATGGAATGTTTGCCTTATTCCTGTGCTTCTCTGTTGTTCTCCTAATAGGATCAAAAGAGGAGAATTGAGGTTGTTTGTCGAGTGAAGCTGCAGCTCTCCCTTAATTCCCCCATTTCCAGCCCCCAGAGCACAGACATTGCTAATTGGTTGTTTTTTAAGCGCATTTTCTAAAAGTAACTCCTAACACACAGATAAGATCTCTTTTGTGTGCTGAGATGTGTTTGCTGTGAGTAGCAAGGCCCAGAATTTGCCAGATTATTGTGGAAGGGACACGAGATAGTTAAACAGCATCTTAAAAATGCCTCTTGTTACAGCAAATGTCATTCCTAATTGCTGGAGCTGTGTAGTTGTTCCAAAAAACATTTTAACTGGCTTAGGGGTCTTTACTTACCTGTAAGGGAAATGAAGCTGTTTTATTTTTTTTTCCAATTGAAAGGATTAAAGAGGCTGTGAGCTCTCCTCCTGTTTAAAATTAGTCCAAATGGCACAAGGATCATCCTCCTGCAGTTTATTTGCTGTGCTTCAGCTCTCAGTGATACAAACACAGCCCTGGAAGTTGGATCTGAGCCAGAGAAATGAGAATTTTTACCTGCGGCCTCCTGGAAGGAAGAGGCACAGATCAGTCATTATCCCTCAGAGGCAGCAGAATTCCAGCTCCATCAGAGCTTCCAGTCAGGCACTCTTGATGGAGGGCTCAGGTTAATTCCTTCATCTCTGTGCTCTGCTACCAGGCTTTCTGCAGGCAGCAGCATTTCCCCCTCAGGGGCTGATTCCCACCCTGCATTTGTGCCTTGCACTTCCCCTGGATTTTCCTGTGGCTGTGAGTGATCCTGGAGCCAGATCTTGCAGCTGAGCTGCCTAAAATCTTGAGGGTGCCTGTAGTTCAAGGTACAGCCATTAAACAATTAAACAATTCAGTGCACGAGAAAGCTGGGCTGGAACCCATGAAAGTTTTGTTTGGCAAGAATTTCTCCTTTTTCTCTATCAGCGAGCTGATCTCGTGCTCTGTGCAATTGCTATTATGGTTTATATGAAAGTCACGCTTTTACTGTCTGCTGTGTTTATTATTTTTTTGAAATGTACTTTGTGGGAGGAAGTTCAACAAAACACTAAATTCTCAACTCAGCTTTGAGTTCTCTGACTTCCGGCCCTGCAGCTTTTAACTGTGCAAGAACGGGGTGAAATATTGGCTCTGTGCTGGGGCTGAGCTGGAATTACAGCACATTTGGGGTTCTTCAGTTGCATTTGCATGTGCTGGGCCCCAGGTTGGGCTTTCCACAGTTGAGAGTTTCTTTTGAGAGAGCTTCAAGCAACTGGGTAATTCCTAAAAAAAAAAAAAAAGGATTTATTCAGGTTTTCTTCAGCTGATTGCTCAATCTCCTTGTGTGTGGAGCTGAGGTCAGTGAGGTTCCAGGCCATGGATGTCCCAGGGTTCCAGGCCATGGATGTCCCAGGATTCCAGGATATGGATGTCCCAGGGTTCCAGGCCATGGATGTCCCAGGGTTCCAGGCCATGGATGTCCCCAAGACTCCAGGCCATGGATGTCCCCAAGACTCCAGGCCATGGATGTCCCAGGATTCCAGGCCATGGATGTCCCCAAGATTCCAGGCCATGGATGTCCCCAAGATTCCAGGCCATGGATGTCCCCAAGATTCCAGGCCCTGACAAAGTTTCCAGGCCCTGCAAAGGACTTTTTTTGGACGTGGATGTCCAGAGGTTCCATGAGAGGACATGGATGTTTCCAGGCATGGCTGGAATGGAGCTGGGAAGCCATTTGGCTTCCAGAGAATCACAGAGAATATAAAGTATCCTGAGTGAGGACAAACAAGGGACAAAACCCATCTCCCTGGCCCAGCAAATCCTGTCCTGTGCCTAAGGAAAAAACTTCTCTTGTTGAGAGAAAAACTTTTTCAGAACAGGGATGTGGCAGTGCTGCCTTTGTGCTGCTCCTTTGAAGTGGCTGACTTGGTGCTTTTAGCAATAAAAGTTCAAATATCGAAGCCTGAAAGCAGCATTGGAGTTGTGGGACGTAATTCAGGTGTCTGCAGGAATCAGGGGGCTGAATTTGAGTAAGGAGGATCCTCTGGTGTTCCTTCCCTCTGGAAAAATGATGGGTCAGGGGAGATCCAGGGATGCAGGAGAGGAGAGCTGGGATCCATCCCCAGAGGTGGCTGGGAGAGTGAAGGGTTTGGCCATGGAAGTGTCCCCTGATCTTCCTGCAGGTCCTCAGGAATGCTCCACCCCACGAGTGATTTAAAGAATGAATAATCACACATAAATGTCTGTCCAATTGCACATAATTTCCAGCTGATCTCTTCTGTCTTCTGTTTATACAACATAGCAGAAAGAGTTATAAAATCCATAATATTTATGGATTAATTGTAGCCCTTGGAGTATTTCCAGGCTATTTTCATATATATCTTTAGGCACAATTTCAAATAAGCTCCTTCACATCTCTTTACTCCCTTCCTTTCCCACCCCCAGGGTGGCTCTGCCTGTTCCTCCTGAGGATTAACTGTGAGTTGAACAGAATCTAAAATTGATTTGAAGGGATGAATGCAGCAGCTGACCAGAGCCAGGGCTCAGTTTTTCACCCATTCCAAGGTGGAGAGCGTGGCCCTGGCACTTTCCTTTCCTCAGGGTGTTTGTGGGCACAGCTGTGACTCTGGGGGTGCCAGAAGGGCTCCTCAGGGGAAGAAGGATTTGGGTGTTTACCAAAATGCTTCCCCTCAAGTGGTTTTGAAGCGTTTGGAAAGGTCAAGGGTGCAGCATCCATTGTGATGATTGGAATGAAGCAGAATGGCCAAGGTGGGACAAAAAGCAGCGGGAATTTGGGATTTCTCTTGGCTCTGGAGCTCAGATCTCCTGAATCCCACAGCTTGTGTAGGGCATGGCTGAAGGGTGTCAGGTATTGGGTTTTGGGGTGCAGAGTCCTGCTTTGGCAGAGGCTGGGATGGATTTAGTGGTGGCTGAGAGGCTTTCCCAGGGAGAGGATCTGGCTGCTCCCAGCCCCATCCTGCTCGCTCCAGCTGCATTTATTGCAGCAGGAAATGCAGGAATGGTGGGTGTGGGCTGGAAGTGCTGCTGCTTCCAGAACGTGACAGAGCTGGGGGCTCAGAGGCAGGAAGTGTTGGTGTATAAATAAACACTGGGTTACTGGGGAACTCCAGAATTTGGGGTGGCTTTAAAGGCCATCCTGAGATTGATGCCTCAGGTTTGAGCTTTTGTATTTTTCGCATTCTGTGCTGCTTTAGTGCGTGGGTCTGGGCTTCACATTAGGGCATGGTGAGCTCTGTGCACAGAGCAGGGACACAAAACAATTCCTGCTCCAGCTGGGCACCAAGGACAAATGACCCAAACCTCAGCCCAAGAGCACAAACCCCGTGGGCTGGAGAGAGAAAAACAAGCAGGGTGGGACTGCAGGGGCTAAAGCTGGGATGGGACAATGAACTGCAAGGTGCAAATGGAGCAGAACTGATCCCAGGGAGAGACCCCGTGCCCGGCCGTGCATTTTGGGGCCATTTGGGTTCATCTTGGGTGCAGGCCTGGCTGGGCTCTGGTGCTGCCCAAGGTGGATCCATGGAGGAGATGCTTGGAATGAATCCCTGCTTTATTCTGGAGCTCTGCCCAGCCTCTGCTCCAGGGCAGCCCTCATCAATTTGAGCTCCCTCATCAAGGTGGATCCTCTCAGCATTTTCCTCCCTCAGAGCCCCTTGGATTGAGCTTCTCCTCAGCTCCAGCACAGCCTTGGCTGCTGCTCCAGGGGCAGCTGGGGAGGGAGCCCTGAGCAGGGGGATCCCAGGGGCTCCCCATGCCTGGGGTGCTATCACAGATTTCCCGCCCTGCAGCAGGCTTTGCACTCAAACCTCTCTGAATTCTCACATTTTCAAAGCTGTGCCCTCATCTGAGCACAGTTTTGGTCTGGATGGGAGGCAGAGGTGAAATTTTCAGCAGTGGTGTTTGATAGAGGATTGAACATGAATTGATAAAATGCCTTCTGTTGTTTAAAGGAAAAGCAGAATGAGGCACCTCACCTGTCTGGGGAGGGAAAACAAGAACTGGGGAATGTCCTGGGTGGGAACAGACACCCCAGCATCCCACCCTGTGCATCTCTGAGAGCATTGCCCCATTATTCCTGGAGCTGTGGGGAATGTGCCCATTCCCTGGGGAGCTGTCCCAGTCCCCCCCAGCCTCAGGGGAAAATCCTTGTCCTGATTCCCATCCCAATCCCCAGACCCAGCATCCCTCCTGCCCCTGGGCACATGAGGAAGCTGGAAACTCCGTGAGGAATTATGGAAGCCCCAGGAAATTCCACATTTCTGGTTAATATTTGGACAAATTTAGCTAACCCAGACCATTAGTTAGTGAATAACCAATGGGGCATCCTTTGTTTTTCTTACAGCATGCAGCAAAAGTTTCCTCTGCTCCTCATCCTCTTCCTTACAGCTCTTTTTGCCTTTGGAAACGAACACAATTATTGGGAATCATTGGGAATGGGCCCATGTAATGATATCTTAGATAATTCTTGTGCAAAGTGCAAGTTTAATTTTAGTCCAGGCCTTTCTTTAATACATTCCCTTCAGTATTCAATAATTGGTGATGCTGGTGGGAAGATGAACCTCAGTTTGTTGGTGCTTAGGGGGCATCACCATCCCAACTCCGAGATCCCAAAAATTCCTGAAGGATTTGAAGGTGTCTGTGCCTGAGTGGAAATTGAGAGAGTGGCTTTTTCTCAAGACAGCAAGAGGTGTTTTACTGCAGAAAGATTGTGTGGCTATTTTTAGCCCTGGGTACTGGTGAGGTGGAACAGAATATTTTTAGAGCTGTAGAAAATGCAGCCACTCAAGCTGGGTTCGTTTTTTCACGCTGGTGCTGGAGGGGTTTTCCAAAATAAAGAGCAGAATTAGTGGAAAATGGCTTTTCTGGACCATTTTTATTTATTAAATAGGTGATCGATGGATATACATATATATTTATATATACGTACACATACAGTGCATATTTATATTTATATTTATATTTATATTTATATTTATATTTATATTTATATTTATATTTATATTTATATTTATATTTATATTTATATTTATATTTATATTTATATTCCTATACGATTTTAAGTGGTTCCACCCTGTGAATACCATGTATTAAAACAGTTTTCCCTCAAATTTTGGAAACTTTTTACCTCAGTGAAGTGTTTTAAGGAAATCCACAACCAGCAGGGCATAATTTTGTCCCTCAGTTAATCTGTACCAATCCTGGATCATTCCTGGAGTGAGGTAAGCCTGGAATAATTTAGGAAATGTTGATGAAATTAGGAAAAGAAAAGTTTGGGAGAAGAAACTCTGTAACTTTTTAGGTATTTTGACTTTTCCAAACTCTGTTGCATTCACGGTGCAAAAGAAAATGTTTTGATATTTAATAAATCATAGTTCTGGAAAAGAAACAACGAACCCAACCCCCCAGAAACATTTCTGGCATCTTTCTGAAGAATGTCCATATTAACTCTGTTGTCCTGGCTTGATTCCAGCTTTATTGGATTATAAATTCTATTTCCATCCTCTTGGTTTTCAATTGCAGATCTATTTTTACCTTTCTTTTGTTAAATCATAATCGTTGTTCGCAGGGCACAGTTGTTTTTGTAGCCATCAGAATGATTTTTTTTTTTCTAAAACTGTATTTTTCTAGTTTTAATCATCCTCCAGAACTTCAAAAAGTAAATTATGTGCTTGATTTGCCAGGATCTGTTCGGTGTTTTAAACACAGCAGATACACCAGATGAATTAACAGAACTCTGTCAGCTTTTCTGCACCCTGAAATTCCAAATTCCCAGTATTCCTGCCTTGAAGAATCTCGGATCTTTGGGAATAGAGGAGTTGGAGGCGGAGATAAACACAGAAATTTGGTTTTTAGGGGAACAGCTGCTCAGTGTTTAATGTGGTTTGGTGGGATCCTCCCGCGTCGTTTGTGGGGTCAGCAGATCTGGAAGGGCTCGATGTGGGCACAGGAAGATGATAAGGGAGAAGATTAGAGAAAACCACAAAGAAAAATCAGATTTTGTCTCTTTTTTAGCGGCAGCTGCACACGCAAGGGGCAGAGTGGTGTCCTGGGAGTAGCTGAGGAGCCTGACCATAGCTCAGTTGGAGTTTCAGGGAGCTCCTTGCCGCCTCCCGTGCCTGCTCTGCTCCGTCTGTCAGGAGTTTGGAAATATTTTGATTGCCTTTTGGAGCATCTTTGCCTAATTAGCAGCTTTTCCTTCCCTTCCCTCCTTGCAATCTGGCCGGGCTCCCATGGCAGTCACAGCGAGGGCTGCGCACAGAGCAGGGCTGGGGAGCAGGGGAGGCAGAGCTGCCCTCCAGGGATCAGGGATCCAGCAGGGATCCAGCAGGGATCCACAGGGATCAGGGATCCAGCAGGGATCAGGGATCCAGCAGGGAGCAGGGTTTGCTCACAGGCACTGGGACACAGTCAGTGAGCACAGAATTCCAGGAGGATTTGGGTTGGAGGGGAGCTGAAATCCCATCCCATGGATCCTATCCCGATCCCATCCCATCTCATGGATCCCATGGATCCCATCCCATCCCCATCCCATGGATCCCATCCCATCTCATGGATCCCATGGATCCCATCCCCATCCATAGATCCCATCCCATCTCATGGATCCCATGGATCCCATCCCATCTCATGGATCCCATGGATCCAATCCCATCCCCATCCCATGGATCCCATCCGATGGATCCCATCCCATCTCATGGATCCCATGGATCCTATCCCATGGATCCCATCCCATCCCATGGATCCCATCCCCATCCCATGGATCCCATCCCCATCCCATGGATCCCATCCCATCCCATGGATCCCATCCCATCTCATCTCATGGATCCCATCCCCATCCCATGGATCCCATCCCCATCCCGTGGATCCCATCCCATCTCATGGATCCCATCCCCATCCCATGGATCCCATCCCATCTCATGGATCCCATCCCCATCCCATGGATCCCATCCCATCTCATGGATTTCATGGATCCCATCCCCACACCCTCCACTATCCCAGGGTGTTCCAAGCCTTCTCTTGGACATCCCAGGGATCCAGGGAGCTTCTCTGGGAATTCCATCCCAATCCCTCCCCACAATTCCAGGGAGGAATTCCTTCCCAAATCCCATCTATCCCCATTTCCTGGCCATTTAAACCCATCCCCCTTGACCTAAGTCCCTCTCCAAGTCTCCTCTTTGAGGCTGCAGCAGTAACTGCACCAACACAAAATAAATACAAAAATACAAAATAACCCCAAATCTCAAGAAGAAACATCAGAGGCCTTTTTGAATTCAGTTTTTGGTTCAAGCAGAGGCTTTGTGAAGTTTTCTGTCCTGGCTCAGCTCCTGAGGGAGAGCTGGAGCAGGGAAAGCTCCCATGGCCGCACTCAGGGGATGTCCTTTCCCATTTTCTCCCAAACAAAAGTATAAATGCTTTAATCTGACAAGTACTACAGTTGGATGGTAGGAAATATTATTTCCTGGGAGAGGGGATAAGTATTGAAAGAGCTTTCCCAGGGAAGGGCTCAAAAATCCAATTTTGATTTAATTGCCAAGGTGCTCTTCAGTCAGGAGATGAACCTGGTGAGCTTTGAGGTCTTTTCCAACCTTAATAACTCAGATTCTGTGAATATGGAAGTTCAAACCCCATTTTTCATATCACTGTTTAGTAAAGATAAATCTGTTACCAACACGAGCAGAGGAAAAAGGATTGAATTTCAGAACCTTGGGTCAAAACTTTGGCACAGTTTTCCTGCTGCACACAAATTCAGTTCCTCCCATTTGCCCATTTCCCTGCTGGATTTTTTATTGCAAAAAAAGATGGGAAAGGGAAAATATTGGGAGATCCAAGGAATTTTGGTAGTTGCTGGTTGGCTTCTCTGGATAATTGAGCTTTAAATGAAGGTGGCATTAGTTAAATAGTCAGCAGTTTTTAATTAGTGAAGTGCTGGAGTTCACACCAAAGGTTCCCAAAAACCTTCCTGAACTTTTCTAATAAAGCCAAAATTGACGGTTTCCAGGCTAAAGCAAACAATACCTGGGAGAAAAATCAACCTAGCAGCAAAACCCATGGAAAAGGAGGAAATAACAACTGGAATTCCCTCATTTCTCTGCAGTGCATGAGCTTGGCTAATTCAGCTTTTGTTAATTAGAGTTTGTAATTGTGATCTTGCCATTTATAGCTAAAAATAGGTGTCAAATTCTATGGAAGAGCAAATGTGAAAGCAGATTTTCATTGTTAATTGTATACATTGTGTCTGTTTCCTGCAGACATTGTATGCAGGAAATGTATGCATTTCAAAATCCGAGTTATTTATAAAAGTTAATTCTTTCTCAAAGATTCCAAACAGCAGCTTCATGTCCCTGTTCCTGCTCATGCACAGCAGCAAATCATGGGATCAGTGAGGGATTTTGGAGCAGTGTGATGCAGGAAAGATAAAAAAATGGAATTTTGGGAGGTTCCTGCTGCAATATTTACACTCAGTGTCTTTGCTATTGTTGGTTTCAACCCACCACACGCTGCCTGGAACAAAATCTCAATTCTCACCCTGAAATACTCACTCAGCTGTCACTCAGGGATGAGTCAGGAATGCATTATAGTAAACCAAAAAGTGGGAAATTTATCCAGTGTTTAGTGCACAGATAATTATATTGATTTATTCAGAATAACTGTATTATATTATATAATATTTATTCAGATATTTATTCAGAACTTAGAAAATGATGAAGAATAATGAGATTGAAGTGCAGCTTAGGAGCAGCTTTTCATTCACTGTGTGTTGGTGAGTGTGTGGAATCATTCTCTGGGGAGATGATGCTTTCTTTTGGTTTATGATTTAAAAAACCTTTTTCATTGCTGCAGTGGCCCTGTGAAGGGCTGTGTTTTAGCTAAAACCACTATTTTAGAGATATTTAACATTAGTTTCCAGCAGGAGCATTTTACTCCTGAGCACTGTTTGGTTCTGGAGCGCTGTAGCACAGAGTGGGAAGGCTTTAAAATCAGATTTTATGGCTGCGGATCTCATGAGTTCTTGGCTTATTCTGGATATATTTGGTGCATTGAAGTCCAAAAAGCATCAAACTGAAATGTGAGATGTCCCACGTGTTGTGCTCAGCCCCTCTGTGAACTTTGACAGGCCGAGCCTGATCTGGTGCACGGAGGGAAATAAAAAAGGGATTGATGAGAAATCCTCAGATGTATTTTTATTTCATATCAGGGCACGTTTGACATGAAATTACAGCGATAAAAAGCCTTGATTTGCCTCAGCTCTGCTGTTATCTCCAGCCCCATTTTAATGTACGCTTTATAGGCACATAAAGTTTCTTCATTGTATTTTTATTTACAGGAGGCTTCCAATGGCAACTTCCTCAAAAGCTCTTCAGAGCCAGATGTGGCTGTGTGTTCTGACTCGATGTAATTATTTATTTCCTGATTGTCCTGGCTGCTTTTTGATGCTCTGTGCTCTCTTGCAGCCTCAGACAACAGCCAGAGGTTTCGAGAAACCTGCTTTGCCTTCGCGCTGACGCCGCAGCAAGTGCAGCAGATCAGCAGCTCCATGTGAGTGGGCTCCAGCAGCCCTGAAATCCCAACAATCCGCCCCAAATCCACCCAGCTCTGCACAGCCCTGCTTGGGAACCGCAGGGGAAAACTCCTCTGGGGAATTTGTTTGTGTTGTTGTTGTATGGGGAGCAGGGGATTCAGCCCCGCCACTGAGTTTGGGGTGGGTTTCGCTGGTGTTAAGCTCCCTGCAAATCCAGAATTCTGCTTCCTGCAGCTCTTCCTTGCCACCATTCTCTCTGTTAATTCGTTATAAAGTTGTGACTTCATGGTGATCCATCAGAATTTTCTTTCTAATATACAAAAAAGCCAAAAAAACCCCACAAAAACAGCCCATAAAACGCATAACTCACCAAAACAAAAAAAAAAAAACCCAAACAAAATCCCCCCCAAAAAAACAGCAAAAAACCGTCAGCAAACAAACAAAACAAAACCAAAACAAAAAACCTAAAAAATGAAAACAAGAAAAAACCTCTAACAAAAACCCCCACAAAAATAGAGGTCAGACACAAATTTATTTACCTCAAAAAATAAAAACTCATCCTTTTAACCTCTCTTGAGAGTGGTGGTTTGAGCAGGAGCAGCAAAGTCTGGTGTGCATTACATACATACCTGAAAGTGTGAGTTTTCCATTTTTTTATGTAAAGATAAGATGAACTTCCAGCAAACTCTTGAGGAATCTGTATTGCAATACTGAGAAATCTTGTGAACAGCAGCATATTTTAATCCATTTTCTCTTGTTTCCAGGGATATTTCTGGGACCAAATGTGACTTCACAGTACAGGTCCAGCTAAGGTAGGGATTTTGCTGCCTGTTGGTTTTTAGGATTTACCTGCCCAGCAGGTTGGGAATTCCTGGATGGAAAAGAGCTGATTTTCCTCATCCTGGTTGATTTTCTTGTCAGTGAATCCTTCCTGTAATTCCACCTTGGTCATTCCAAATCCATGAGCAGGAAGGGTTGTTTTCCTTAGCATGGGCATTCCAAGATCTGCTTCTTTAGCCACTTTGGGAGTCACCACCCTGGTGAATTTGGGGGATTTTTAATCAATCATAAATGGATTAAATCTTCTGTCTCAGCCTGGTGGGGTGGGATGGACCAAGGGTGAGGAGGGGATGAGGGAAACCAACCCCTCTTGGATGATCCATGGGCAGGGATGGGGCAGGTCCCTGGAAGGAAGCCAGGGCAGCTGAGAGGTTCTGCTGCTCCTTGGAATGATGCTCATGGTCCTGCTGGGACCCAGCAGCAAAAACACCTCTTTGAGCTGGAGAGAAATAAATCCAACAGCAGAAACCGCCTGGAGCTGCAGCTGGGACGGGGGAAATGGCGTTTGTGCCACCTTGGTCTTGTGTGGAGAGGTCAGGCTGCAGAAGAGGCAAAGAAGAAATTGGGGGTGGGATGAGTCAGGCTGAGGAATTCAAGGGATCTGAGGAGGAACCTCCAGGCTGCTGAAGCACTGTGATTTTGGGGGGTTTTCCTGCTCAGTGACATCATTGGAGGGCTGTGTTTAGCAAGATCTGTCGTGAATTCAGAGCTCTGTGGAAAAACAGAAAAATTCCTTCTGGGAAGAGATGATCTTTAGATCACTGTAAAAGTGAAAGATGATGGCAGCTCTTTGCTTTTAGGTTTTGTTTATCAGAAACCAGTTGTCCACAAGAAGATCACTTCCCACCCAATCTGTGTGTGAAAGTCAATGGGAAACCATGCAGCCTTCCAGTAAGTAAAATCTCCTTTTAGTACTCATTTTGGGATGCACTGTTAGGAATTACCTGCCTGAAAATTTATCCCAGTCTTCGTTTTCACATTCTGGAGCATTGGAATGAACAGAAAAGATCAATTTGTTTTAGCCAGTAGATCCAGAGTTCATATGGAAGTTAAAATGCATCATCCCTTTTCGAGATGATGCATTTAGTAATATTCACATGAGCAGAGAAAAAAAGGATTGAATTTTAGAAACTCTGGTCCAAAGTTCGGGGGTTTCTGTTTAGTTTTGCTGGGACAGGAGAGGTGGCAAAGTTCCCTTTAAAATTCTGTGGGCAGGGTTAGGATTTTGAATTTCCATCAGGAGAAAGAGCTTCTAAAATGCTCCATATTTTATTGTCTGATCCTTCTCTCTTTGAATTAAACACAGAGCCTGGTCCAGGTGTATCGGGAGGGGCAGGAGGCAAAAGCACCGTGGGATTCTTTTTTCTGAGAGCTGAAATTTTGCTTTTCAGGGCTACCTGCCACCAACCAAAAACGGTGTTGAACCAAAGCGCCCCAGCCGACCAATCAACATTACCTCACTCGTCCGCCTGTCCACCACGGTCCCCAACACCATTGTCGTGTCCTGGACTGCAGAGATTGGCAGGGTGAGTGCCTCTGGGGGCTCTCCTGCCTGCTTTAGGGATAATCCTGGGCAGAAAAGCCTTGCTGGGCTGGCCATGGATGTCCTTGTCTGTGGTGGTGTTCACAGGGGTCCCAGGATGAGGGAGGAGACGAGGATCTGACTCTGTGTTTCAGAAGGCTTGATTTATTATTTTAGGATATATATTATATTAAAACTGTACTACAAGAATAAAGGATTTCATCAGAAGGCTGGCTAAGAATAGAAAAAGAAGGAACGATAACAAAAGCTTTTGTCTTGGACAAGGAGTCTGAGCCAGCTGGCTGTGATTTGCCATTAATTAGAAACAACCACATGAGAGCAATCCCAGATGCACCTGTTGCATTCCACAGCAGCAGATAACCATTGGTTACATTTTGTTCCTGAGGCCTCTCAGCTTCTCAGGAGAAAAAAATCCTAAAGAAAGGATTTTTCAGAAAATATCACAGCTGCACTTGTTGAGCTGGAATTCCGTGCTGCCGGGATGTGCTCCCTCAGATCCCCCCTTCACCTCGGGGTGGGATCTCTCCCTCCTCATCTCTGTGACTCAGGGAGGGCCCAGATAAAGAGATCAAGGCATCCTCTAAGCCTTTTGTTTGTTGATTTGGCCAAACTTCGGACTTTGAAGCTTTTCCTGACTGCAGGGACTTGACAAAGCTTGGCTTGGACTCGCAAGGAGCGGGTGCCATCGAGCGCAGAGTGGCCCTTTAGAGCTGTGAGTGTGGACACAGCACAGCCCAGCTGATTCCATGGACCTTTTCTACATTTCAGCTGCTCTCCTTATCCTTCACATTTAAAACCTCATGTTTTGACCATTTTTTTTTGTGGCTGTGGGGGAGAAGGTTACAACCAGTGTCAGAAAATCGCTGATGCTCCACCGGGCTAATGAAATCTGGAACATACTGGAAAAAGTGACTCCAGTAAATCAGCCATGAATTACTGAGCTGCTTTCAGTGCTGGCACCAAAGCTGCTGGGTGGGCATTCCAGAGGCACCGTGTGCTGCTGCCACTGCCCCCATCCTGTTTTTAGAAGTGCCCAGAATTGTCCTGAGGTGAAACTTTGGCCAAGAATTTGTCAGCGTGCAAAGCCCAGCGTGGAAAAATGCTTACACTCCAGTCAGGGACAATGGGCAGCTCTGAAACACCAGGGTGGGATTTCGGGGTGGATTTCTTGTGGAACAGAAAACAATCTCCATTCAGATGATGTCTGAGTTATTCTGGTCCAAAATATCCTCTTTTATCTAATGAGAGCTGCAGGTATCAGAAAGTAGCAGTTCCAAATCAGCCTCTTGGGTTTGCTGCTGAACTGCAGGTGGGTGAGTCCCAGATGCTGCTCTGAGGGATTCACAATTCAGGATTTAGGGACAAGAAGGGCCTCAAGTTTGAGTCAGTCCCTTGGGAGCTGGCTGCTTCTCAGGTTTCACAGATTAATCAGTTATAAAGAACATTTTGGGGAAGTTCTGGCATAAATAATCATTAGAGTTATAGGGCAGGGTTGGAGCAGTCTGGGACAGGGGAAGGTGTCCCTGCCCATGGCAGGGGTGGAATGGGATGGGATTTAAGATCCTTTCCAACCCAAACCATCCTGGAATTCTATAAAAAACAATCCTTCCTAAACAGATTCTTTAAGACACGACCTTTCCTGATTTGATTCTTTGAGACTTTGACAGTGAAATGTGAAGAATTATTTTATATTTGGCTGTGCCTGTGTAGCACAAAATCTGAGTTCCCCTCTCCCCCTTCCCTCAAGAGTCAGTTCTGGTCCCAACTGTGCTCCCTACCTTTGCTGGAGTCCTCACTGTGATTTTTACACAATCTGTTTCAAGAGCCTTCTGTACAAGATGCCTTGGGCAAGTTCCTGCCTTTGTAGATTCAAGCTGTCGGTAAATAATTTCACAACGTTAATTAGCATTTTTCTAACTCCTCTCCTAATTGAGGCATTAAACAAACAAGTTAAGGCAGTAGTGGTTTTTAACGATGTGAGAAGCGTTCATTGTGAGAATGAAATATTTAAAATGTGGTGTTTCTGATGCTGCTCCAATTGGTGTGATTTTGTGGTGAGATATATCACTGAGAGCCTGCCTTCAGATCCTAAATAAAGGATGGGGGATGTCACAATTGCATGGATTTTTTTAAAGTGGAAACGTGTGGCACTTGCTGAGGGAAGCCTTTTATTTTTCAATTTAAATTGTCAGAATGCAGCTCCAGGTTTAGCCAATGTTCAAATCAAAAAATAATTGGTGTGTCCTAATGTGAGAACACGGATTTGGTCCTTTCCATTCTGGGGGATGAGAGGTGTTGCTGCTGAGTCACATTTTTAGAAGGACATTTATAACCTGATTTTTCTGGAGATTATAAGAAAAATGAGAGCTTCAGAAATCCCAGGAATTTGGGCTCCGTGGCAGGAAGACTTCATTCCATGAGGGAAGGTTCACCTGAGTTGTGGCACTTGACAGAGTTGGGTTCTGCCTCTGACCTGCTTTGGTGGTGAAATTCCCATTTCAGAGACAATTGAGTGCAGGGAGAGAAGAAAAAGATGGCCAGTGCTTCAGGTGATACTGCAGGTGATGCATCTTGGGAAGAGGCATCACTGTTCCTTTTCCTATTGTGAAAACAAAATAGGCTTTTATTAAAAACAAGAAAAACTTCCGATCATATTTGACCTAACTGCTTTCCTTAAATGCACTGACACAAGTGCAGTGCTGAACTTTATCCATATAAAATTAAACCACTGACACAAGTGCAGTACTGAATATTATCCATATAAAATTAAATATACTGACACAAGTGCAATGCTGAACATTATCCATGTGAAATTCAGTGTACTGATACAAGTGTACTGAATATTATCAATATAAAATTGAAGTAGCTCTCCTCCATGGTGCTCTGCAATCCCATAACAAACTCTTGAGTGCTGCAGACAGGGTTTTCCCTGATGTTTTTGGGGTTTTCCCTGATGTTTTGGGGTTTTCCCTGATGTTTTGGGGTTTTCCCTGATGTTTTTGGGTTTTCCCTGATGTTTTGTGCTGTTTTCCAGAACTATTCCATGGCAGTGTACCTGGTGAAGCAGCTCTCCTCAGCAATGCCCTGCAATCCCATAGCAAGCTGTTATTTGCTGCAAACAGGGTTTTCCCTGATATTTTTGGGGTTTTCCCTGATGTTTTTGGGGTTTTCCCTGATGTTTTTGGGTTTTCCCTGATGTTTTGTGCTGTTTTCCAGAACTATTCCATGGCAGTGTACCTGGTGAAGCAGCTCTCCTCAGCAATGCCCTGCAATCCCATAGCAAGCTGTTATTTGCTGCAGACAGGGTTTTCCCTGATGTTTTTGGGATTTTCCCTGGTATTTTTGGGTTTTTTGCAGATGTTTTTGGGATTTTCCCTGATGTTTTGTGGTGTTTTCCAGAACTATTCCATGGCAGTGTACCTGGTGAAGCAGCTCTCCTCAGCAATGCCCTGCAATCCCATAGCAAGCTGTTATTTGCTGCAGACAGGGTTTTCCCTGATGTTTTTGGGGTTTTCCCTGATATTTTTGGGATTTTCCCTGATGTTTTTGGGTTTTCCCTGATGTTTTGTGCTGTTTTCCAGAACTATTCCATGGCAGTGTACCTGGTGAAGCAGCTCTCCTCCACGGTGCTCCTGCAGAGGTTGCGGGCCAAGGGAATCCGGAACCCGGATCACTCCAGAGCACTGAGTATGTCTGTAAAAAAGGACAAAAATTCACTTTTTGTGAGGGGAGATTGGGAATTAGGACTGTGCTAACCAAGCTTTGGACTTCCTACAGCCCTCTGGGCTTTGGGCATGTGATAGTGGTGTTCTTTGTGTTCAGCTCCAATTCAAAGACTCGGAGCCTTTGTTTGCACTAGGAGCCAGTCCAGGAACCCTGTTGACACTGTGAGGGGAAAAATGCAAGAGAATCTCTTTCAGCTCAGCCATCCTGGCTTTGTTTGTGCAGAATGGCACAACTGTGCTCTGCAGTCAAGTGGGCATTCAGTACCTCAGGAGCAGGAATTGGGGGAAGTTTGTGGCATAAAATCAGCACAAACTGCTGCGGGTTTGTCTTCAGGGAAAGGGGAAAATCCCAGCCCCTGATATAGTGGTGGTACTCTTTAATTAATGCTCTCATCAGGGGCTGTACCTTCCACAGAGGGGAAAAATTAGTGCAGCAGTAAAAAATGGTGCAGAATGGCACAAGTTCTACCATGTTTTACAGTGAAGTGGGAAAGCAGCACCTCAGGGCTGAAGCCTCCCCCTGGGCCTGGGCCTGGGTCTGGGCATTTTTGTTCCCAAAGTTGTGGGGTGAGCCTGGGAGAGTGCCCAGCACAGAGCCCCTCCTCACTACAGAGTGAATTTGCTGCCTCCCTGTTTCCTCTGACAAGAAGTTGATGGAAGTTTGTGGCATAAAAACATAAAAACTGCTGCAGGTTGGGTTTTCAGAGAGAGGGGGAAATCCCAGCACCTGATCCATATAAAATTACTCTTTAATTAATGCTCATATCAGGTGTTGCACCTTCTCCAGAGGGGAAGAAATTAGTCCAGCTAAATAATCATGCTGGGCATTAATTTGCCACAATGCGGTTTGATGATTTATGCACAAAAATCTACAGATTTATGCACAAAATGCACAAAAATGTACAAAGTTCCAGGTGGCAGCTGCTCTGCAGGGTGAGGATGGAGGTGTAGGTCCAGTTCTTAGAGCAGGAATAAAATGACTCTGACTTGTTCATTTTACCAATGGCTGCTCATGAAACAGGCCTTGTAAATAAAAATAGAGGATGAAAAACTCCGGGGATTAAAGACTTCAGTGTTTCACTGCAGTTATTTAAATCTCAGATTTTGTCAGGGCACTGCTGACTGCCTATTGCTCAATTTGCTTTTCAGTTTGAAATCACTTGATGATGATTTTGGGGGTTATAGTGGTGCCTGGCCATGTGAGAGTTGTTAACAAGTTTAGCTTGGAGTTGGAAGTGAAATTAATGTGATACTAAATATTAAATAATGGTCAGGTACAAAGTTGCATGCAAATGAGTGAAGACATTTCTGGACAAACACATTTTTAGGGGTCTCGAATTCAAAGTTTACTCTGCCATTTCAGATTTATTTCATTTCTTTATCATCCAATTCATGTTTGATTTAACCTAAAATAAACCTTTTCTTCTTTCAAATACCAGTTAAAGAGAAACTAACTGCTGATCCAGACAGTGAAATAGCAACAACCAGCCTAAGAGTGTCTCTGCTTTGTCCAGTAAGTTGATTTTTTATTCCCTCAAAAGTGATTCTGATGGAAATGTGGCTGTTGTGGGAGAAGTTACCTTGTGTTTACCTGGTGTAACTTTGTGGGGACAGGGAGCAGCTGAAATTCTCTGTGCTGAAAAGCTTCTGAAATGCCCCTGGGAAAATGAATATTCCATTAGCTTGGAAATGTTACTCAAAATATATGTAAGCATACATTTAATGTGTCACTGGATCCTCTTGAGAGTGCAGCTTGGGCTTGGGTTGATGAAAACTCTCACAAAAAGGGGGAAAAGGGGGGAATCTGATGTTCAAAGCAGCCAAAGGGAGGCAGCACCTCCTGGAACTGTGCGAATGCACACTTGGATTTAATAATCTGAATTTAAAACCAAAGCAGTGTCCTAGAATTGTTCACACAAAATGTTTGGATCCCACAGGAACTGAGCAGCAGCACAACTGTTGAAATTCTTACCAAAATTAATGACACATTAAATTAATCTGTTTCTTGTTTTGTCTCGATCTGCTCAGGCTCGACACAAAATTCTCAGTTTTAAAATCTAAACAAGAAAATTGGAGTTTATTCCTCCAAAATTGGAGCTTATTTTATTTTTCCAGTTATTAAATATGTTCTTAGACTCTAAAAAGATCAACTTTTAGAGGTGTAAGCTTTGCCTCATAAGAAGGACAAGCAACTGTGTGGTTACTTTATATCAAGTGTGTATATATATAATAAATATATAAATAAAATGATAATGCAATTAATAATGAAATACAAAATATAAATTTAAATTTATATATATATTATATATATATATGTATATGTATATATAAAATATTCTTGCAAATGCTTAAATGTGATATTGTCACGATCTTCAGTTTTATTCCTTTCTCCATGCCAACATTGATTCCGGCTGAGGAAGATAAGGAATTTATAAGGTAGATAAAATTAATTAATCTGTGGAAAGATCCAGGAATTTCATTCACCAAATTAAATCCTGATCTGTAGAGTCAAAACCTCAGAATTGATAATCTCAAAAAGCTGTAACTTCCATGTCATATTTTGGAACCCTGAAGCATTAATTAATTATTTTAAGTAACTTGGTGCATCTGGTGGAATTACAGATTTTATTCCATTTATTTGATTTGTCAGGGTGATGTTTTACAGATTGGATTTTTCTCTTTGTCCTGATTGCCTCCATCACTGATCAAGTTCTCCTTCAGTGCTTTTGGGTTCCCTTTTTCCCACTTTTTCCTCCTTCAGTGCTGCCTGATTTCCCTGCAGCTCTTGGAATAATCCATCCAGGCTCAGTGGGATGAGGCTTCACCTTCCAGGCTTTTACCTGGATCCAGCTCTGGATGGAATTCCATTTTCAGCCCCGTATTTTCACTTGCTAATCTACAACCTTTTGGCTCAGGGAGAAATTTTAATCTGTGTTTTGTGGTTGTCTTCTGATGTTTAAATGCTCTGAAGCTGCACCTTGAAAATGCTGATTTGCTCTCCAGCAGCAGAATGGAAAATTCAGGAATTTCACATCACTCTGGGATTGGGAGGGTGCTGCTCTCCTCTCTGCTGGCTGTGATTCTCCATGGGAATAGCCAGGAAATAAAGGAGGGTGGTGGCTTTAGTCTTTATAACTTTAATTTTAGTTTTAATTTTAAATTTAGTTTTAAATTTTAATTTTTATTTTTAATTTTGCCCTCCAAGCTGCTCAGAGCTTCCTTGGAATTTGGCATCCAGGATCAAGAGGGGCTGCTCTGAGCCTGGACTTCAGAGCACACTCAAATTCATGTTCATTTTTCCCCCTGAAAGCACAAAGAAATAAATCCCCAGGCCCTGCAGCAGGACCAAATACTTAACTGGAGGAAAATTCCAAATCCAGGGGTGCTCTGGAGGTTCTGCAGCTTTGTTTACAAATCCTGAACTCCTGTTTTTTAGCAGGGAAATAGAAATGTTTTGTGTGCTCGTAAAAGAAATTAATGCAGTGTTTCTTTGGCTGCCAGCAGGCAGGAGTCAGTCCCAGTGATGGGAATGCAGCTTTTCCACACTTGGGATGCATCCCTGCTTCTTTTGGTTTTGTGTGGCAGAGCTGATCCAGGAGGTTCAGTGCCAACAATGGGAAAAAAGCATCAACCTGGGAGCCCTGAGCATGGTTAAATCCCATCACAGGCAGAGGTTTTTTACCAAAACACTGGGAAAAAAATCTTACTGTTTTTTAAATCTGTTTTCTTTTTCCTCAGGGACATCACAGGCAGAGGTTTTCTACCAAAACCTTGGGAAAAATCTTCCTGGTTTTTAAATTTTGGGGTTTTTTCCCCTCAGGGACATCACAGACAGAGATTTTCTACTAAAATGTTGGGAAAATCTTCTTGGGTTTTAATCTGCTTTTTTTCCTCTGAGTAGATGGGGGTTTAAGTCCTTCCTGCCTTTGACTTTCCTTATTTTCCTTTTGAAGCATTTGGGTTTTCCCCCTGATGAGCTGGGGGACTGTGCCCAAAAATCAAATGAGCCATTGCCCCAGCAGCTGGGAGATGAGAATGCCTGACACACACAGGGCAGGGGAGGGGAGTTGGTTTTGGGATGGGAAGAATGCAGGTTTTGGGATGGGAAGAATGCAGGTTTTGGGATGGGAAGAATGTGATTTTTGGGATGGGAAGAATGTGCTTGGTCATGGATTTGGGGGGAGGAGTTGCTGAACACCTGGCACCAGAGGATCTCCTGTGGGAATTCTGTCCCCAGGGAATTCTGTGTCCCCTCCCATCACCGGGGACAGGGTGACAGTGACTGAGAGCCAGGGGGAAGGAAAATAAATGAGGTTTCAGTTCAGAGGGAATAAAAACAAGGCCTCACCATCAGGCTGGAGGAAGTGGTGGCCTGTGAGAAGAGCCTTTGTTTGTAGTGTGGGTTTGGGTTTGGGGATATTCTGGTGCCATCCTGTGGCATCCTCCCTGTACTGCTCAGCATCAGCTGGATTGAGCCACATCCCAAAAATCCACTGCCAGCCCTGGGAGCAGCCAGAGCTGCTCAGGTGCAGCCTTGTGGATGTTTTAGCCAAATAAACACAACTTCACACTCCTCAGTGGGAACAATTCTCCTCCTGATGCCTCAGGTTTGGATTTTATATTTTCCAGGTTCTGTGCTGCTTTAGTGGGTGGGTCTGAGCTTCACATTAGGGATGGTGAGCTCTGTGCACAGAGCAGGGACACAAAACAATTCCTGCTCCAGCTGGGCACCAAGGACAAATGACCCAAACCTCAGCCCAAGAGCACAAACCCCGTGGGCTGGAGAGAGAAAAACAAGCAGGGTGGGAGTGCAGGGGCTAAAGCTGGAATGGGACAATGAACTGCAAGGTGCAAATGGAGCAGAACTGATCCCAGGGACAGAGCCCGTGCCCGGCCGTGCATTTTGGGGCCATTTGGGTTCATCTTGGGTGCAGGCCTGGCTGGGCTCTGGTGCTGCCCAAGGTGGATCCATGGAGGAGATGCTTGGAATGAATCCCTGCTTTACTCTGGAGCTCTGCCCAGCCTCTGCTCCAGCTCAGCCTTCACAGGGCATCACTCCATAAATTGTTGTTCTGTTGGGTTTTCGTGTGGTGAAAATCCTGTTCAGACCTTGCTGCTCTCACCTTTGGTGTGGTCGGTCCAGGCCCCTCCTGAGCTGCACTTGGCTGCAGCAATGCTTAAAACAAAGAAGTGATTCAAATAAACAAAAATACATATTATAGTAGAGCCATGTAACATGAAATATTCGATAAACAACAAAGTTCAAAGAGTTTCTTTTTAGTTGTACCAAGAGGAAGAAATGTGGGAAATAGTAAAGGTAAGATTTTCAGAAAGCTGTAAAAACAAGCCTTAGAAATAGAACAGAGAAAAAGGAACTAACTACAGCTGCACAATCTGAAAGTAGAAAAATTACAATAGTAATTTTTAAAATAGGAATAAAAAAATGACAATAGTACAGCAAGCAAGAACATTTGGGGTTTCTTGAGCAACTGCTGGGGTTTTGTGAGGTGATTTTTATTTCAGATAAAAGTGAAATTCCTTTCTCTGTCTGCTGTCCTTTCAGTGTAATGATGCTTTCATGATAATGAAGGATAATTCTGGTTTTGGTCGATATAATACATTGAATAATATATAATAATTCTATTTTTGGTCCATCCAGGACACTGCTATTTACAGGTGCTCAGTGCATTTTTGTTACAGGAATATGGCAGGATGTATTCTTTCAGCTTCCTGGGTCAAATAAAACTCAAAACATGATTTTTATTCACTTTTATGCCATTTCAAACATACAGGAAGGAGGGAACTGTGTGCATGTGACAAAACTCAGATTTCTGAGAGTTCTTTCTGGAATAAAACTCAACCTGACTCGTGTCTCTTTTCAGGCAGGAAAGCCCTGGTGGTTAATTTAACTCCAAGGTAATAAAATCCTGTTTTTTTTATCTCTTCCAGCTTGGCAAGATGCGCCTGACCATCCCCTGCAGGGCCCTGACCTGCTCCCACCTGCAGTGTTTTGATGCCACCCTCTATATCCAAATGAACGAGAAAAAGCCCACCTGGGTGTGCCCTGTGTGTGACAAGAAAGCTCCTTACGAGCATCTCATCATTGATGGGTGAGTCAAGCTGAAATCAGAGCCCAAGTGGGATGGTCCTGTCTGAAACCAAGTGGGTTTCCCTCCTGTTTGGAGCTCCCCGTGCTGCATTTCCCTGCTGCTGGTCAGGACTTCCTGAGCAGCTCCTTCTCAAGGATTCTGCCCCTTCAAACTCAACTTGATAATAATGAGAGCAATTCTCAGTGAATTCCTGAGCTTTCCTAGGTGCAAACAGCTCATGTTGTATTTCCTTTTAATGGAGCAGCTGTACAAATGTGGCAGGGCTGATAACAGACAGAGCAAATCAATGCTGCCACCCCTCTGAGTGCCTGCACAATTCCGTGTACAATTTCACACTCGGGGAGTTGCTATCTATAGAAAGTGACACACAGATTGATTCCCTGGCTCTGCCTGCCTGCAAAACACTAAAAAAATAAACAAATCTCACCTCAGGCTGGGCCAAGTGTGCATTTCTGGGGTTGCATTTTAATTTCTTTAAGAGAGAAATTTTTCTTTTTTTTTATAAAGGGAGAGGACAGGTTAAGAAGTTTCTGAGAATACTCTCACTATAAAAGCAAAGCCCAAAAATGGATGAAACACACCCACAAAAACCCCAAAAGCAAAGCTGAAAACCCCCAAGAAACACCAAAATCTTAAAAAAACACCTCACCAACGATGAGTCTCTCAGGAAAGGTGTGTTTTATTTTGCCAGGGAAGGATGAGGTCACTCAGGATCCCTCTAGAGCCTTGCAAGAGACATTCAGGCTGTTCTGGACTCCTGCATCCCCAGATTTCCAGGGATAAATCTGCCTTGGATCAAAGAGCTTGGGGGCTCCTGCTTGAGGTTTCTGCCTAAAACAGCAAAGCCAAAAAGCAGGAATAATGCAAACCCCACATTTTCCTATTTCCCCAGGTGCTGCCAGGTGCAGATGTTGGGTCTGATCTAACTGGAGCATCCCAAAGAGAAAATTATTGGTGGAAAATGCTCCAATCTGGAAAAGAGGGAGCTAATTAAACCAAGCTCTAATTAAAGCCAAGCTCTTCCCTGCAGAACCACATGAATGGGCCTGGTCAGAAGCTGGAATTCCCACTGGCAGTGATGTGCTGCCAGGATCCTAAAATTTTAGGACATGCCTGTGGGAGAAGAGGCTTGCAAATTGAGATTCTCATGCTCAGCATTTGCTAGGAAGTTTCACAAGTCCTTAAATCCTCAGATTGAAGAGAGGTTTCCTCAGTTAAGTTTTGTCAGGATTTTTTATCAACTCTGGTTCACAGAATTCCTTCGTTTTGGGAAATAGAGAGTTCTGTGTCACGAGCTCTGCAGGATTCCATTCTCAGTGCTTTTAAATAAAAATCTTCATTTTTGCAGATTTTTATTTTAGGTAATGCTTGAGTTTTGTCAGTGATTCCTTTTTATCAAGGAGGCACTGAAAGAAGAGCAGAACAGTAAAAGCTTCACCACAAATTCAGACTTACACTGACTAATAAAGGGAAAAAAGCTCTTTTCTAGGACTGATATGAAATATTTTTATGGACAGGTTGTTCATGGAGATCCTGAAGTTCTGTACAGATTGTGATGAAATCCAGTTCAAGGAGGATGGGTCCTGGGCTCCCATGAGGTCCAAGAAGGAAGTGCAGGAGGTGACAGCATCCTACAACGGCGTGGATGGTGAGCCAAACTGGGACCTCTCAAAATGCTCATTTTTAAACATGTATTTATAGCTTCATTCATTTCTGTTCAGTTAATTGGGTCACACCTGTCTGGGGCTGGTGGTGTTTAAAGTTACCAGCGTTCTGTGATTATTTTTAATTTTAATTTGGAGTTTTTTAGCGAGCTGTGGTTGTAACCGATTGTTATTGGTTCTGTGCAGGATGCATCAGCTCCTCCTTGGAGCACCAGGTGTCCTCTCACCAACAATCCAACAAGAACAAGAAGGTGGAAGTGATCGACCTGACCATCGACAGCTCCTCAGATGAGGAGGAGGAGGAGCCCTCAGCCAAGAGGAGCTGTCCCTCCATATCCCCAGCATCCCCCATGAACAACAAGGGGTGAGCACACAGCCCTGCAGGGGGCACTCAGAGATTCCAGAAAAAAATCAGCTCTAGAAACTTCTGGGATTGGGTTAGAGCCTCATTTGGTAGCTCTGGGTTTGCTCAGGTTGGGATCAGAGCTTTGAGTGAAATGAAATATTTCTGTTGCGTTTGTGAATTGGTGCAAAGGGGAATCAAAACTTTAAGTGTGCAACACAAATATTTCAATTGTGTTTGTGAAATGGTGCACAGGGAATCAAAGATTTAAGTGTGCAACATAAATATTTATGTTGTGTTTGTGAATTGGTGCAAAGGGAAATCTCAGCTTTGAGTGTGGAGCACCATGAAATGTTTCAGTTGTGTTTGTGAATTTGTGCAAGGGGAATCACAGCTTTGAGTGTGCAGCACAAATATTTCTGTTGTGTTTTTGAAATGATGCACAGGGAATCAAGATTTAAGTCTGCAACATAAATATTTCTGTTGTGTTTGTGAAATGGTGCACAGGGAATCAAAGATTTAAGTGTGGAACACAATGAAATATTTCTGTTGTGTTTGTGAATTGGTGGAAAGGGAATCAGAGCTTTGAGTGTGGAACACAATAAAATGTTTTAGTTGTGTTCATGAAATTGTGCAAAGCGAAATCACAACTTTGAGTGTGGAGCACCATGAAATGTTTCAGTTGTGTTTGTGAAATGTGCAAGGGGAATCACAGTTTTAAGTGTGCAGCATAATAAAATATTTCAGCTGTTTGTGAATTGGTGCAAATGGAATCTTAAATTTGAGTGTGCAACACAGAATATTTCAGCTGTATTTGAAAAAATGAGTGTAAAATGATGCAGATCTGGGAATGTTTTTCTCCCATTGGGAAATGTGGAAGCAGCAGCCAGGGAGGAGCAGGGCTGTGGGAATGGGGAGTGCCCCAAGCACCTGGGCACACCTGAGCAGCCAGGCTGGAAATAGCTCCTGGTTTGCATAAATACTCTGGGATGGAAGCCAGGGATCCTGTGGGAAGTGTTCCTGCTCCACAGTGGGAATCACCTTGGAGGGTGCCAGTGCTGTGGGGTCACACGGGTCCCTGTGGGGTTTTGGATTCAGTGTTCCTTCAGGATTGTCTTGTCCTTGTGGAAAACACCTGTAACACATTTCCAGAGATTCCTACATCCATTTCCAGTTCCTGCTGTTTGGGAATGAACTTTCCCAAATTCCAGCTGTGCTGGGCTGAAGGGATGTTCCTGCTGGAATTCTGTGAACCTTGGGGAATGTGTGATGCAGCTTTGGAGTGGCTGCACATCCTCCAGGAAGTTCAGAATGTGCTTTGAATTGAAGTTCAAATTGAAAATAAGCAAACAAGCATCCCCTGATGGGACAGCAATAAACCCAGAGTGTATTTTATGCTTTTAACAAGCCTTTTTTTCCCCTTCCAGCATTTTAAATTTACCCCACCAAGCTTCTCCCGTGTCAAGAACCCCAAGCCTTCCTGCTGTGGACACCAGCTACATCAACACATCACTCATCCAGGACTACAGGCATCCATTCCACATGACACCCATGCCTTATGACCTGCAAGGTGAGTTCTGGCTGCACCTGCACAGCTCTCCAGGCACACATTTAATTATAAAATTTAAAAAATGAGGTTAATATCTCTGGTAACAAAGAGAATTTGGAGTGCCATCAGTGTTTGGCTGGTTTATTTCAAAATAAGTGGTGAAAAAATGGACAGGGGCTGTTTTGAGAAGCTGAATTTTGTTTTTTGTCTCTTGACAGGTTTAGATTTCTTCCCTTTCCTGTCAGGTGACAATCAGGTAAGTCAGGGAGAACCAAATCCTGCGGCAAACACTTTTCCAAGCAGGATTTGCTGTGTGGGAAGCAGCAGCAGCATTATCTGAACACAGGTGTGGGATGAGGCACAGCAAAAATAAATATTTGGACAGTTTTAAAATGTTAAACTCAGCAGCCACTTCATTGTGGAATGAAGGTGCAGCTTGATCCCTTTTCCTCCAAAAAAAGGGTGCTGGGATGTCTCCCTGCCCTTTCTGCCCTCCCAAGGAGGGAAATTGCACTAAAATTGCCCTAAAAGCTGAGGGACACTTTGATATCCTCATGGAGCCTGCACTGGGAATTTGGGCCAGGAAATCTGGCTGAATATCCAAGATCTGAGAGTGATTCTGACCCAAGGAATGCTGCTCTGGTTGGGGAGAAATCTTTGGAAGCAAGGCTGGGACAGCCTGGATGTTCAGTCACGGTGGGAAGGAGCACTGAGGGCAGAGCTCCCCCTCAGGGAGGTTGTGTTTAAATGGGATTTTTGGCTGCTCCAGCTCCTGCCCTGTGGGGCTGCAGCAGAGAGGAGAACCTGGGACACCCCTGCTCCACCCCGTGGCACCGAGCTGGCCCTAAATGCATTTCCCAGGATTGTGCCTTGCTGCCAGCAGGGATCAGCACAGCTCCACCTCTCTGCTGGGCTCGCCCTCACTTCTGGGGCTGGCAAAATGAATTTGGGGGAGTTTCATCCCCAAGGAATTTTTTAAACAGCTAAACAAAAAAAAAAAAAAAAAAGCCCCAAAGTGCTGCTGCTTGCCCTTTTTCCTGGTTTGGGTGCTGTGACCCCATTCCTGCTTGCCCTTTTTTGTGGTTTGGGCTCTCTGATCCCATTCCTGCTTGCCCTTTTCCTGGTTGAGGTTCTCCAATCCCATTCCTGTTTGCCCTTTTCCTGCTTTGAGCTCTCTGATCCCATTCCCTCTCCGCTGGTCTGTGGGGTTTGGGTTTACAAACCACATTTGTAACCCCAACATCCCCCAACTCCTTTCGGCTTCAAAACTGGGGGAACCACAGAACTAAAAATCCATTTCACATCCCACTGCCCGAGCTGCTGTGAAACCCAGAACTGCCAAAACCTCCCCTTGACAAAACCCCTTGATTTCCTGCTGCAAAACCTGAGTTTTAACCCCTTTATTTCCTGATGCAAAACCTGGGTTTTAACCCCTTTATTCCCTGCTGCAAAACCTGAGTTTTAACCCCTTTATTCCCTGCTGCAAAACCCGAGTTTTAACCCCTTTATTTCCTGCTGCAAAACCTGAGGTTTAATCCCTTTATTTCCTGCTGCAAAACCTGTATTTTAACCCCTTTATTCCCTGCTGCAAAACCTGAATTTTAACCCCTTTATTTCCTGCTGCAAAACCTGAGGTTTAACCCCTTTATTCCCTGCCGCAAAACCTGAATTTTAACCCCTTTATTCCCTGCTGCAAAACCTGAGTTTTAACCCCTTTATTCCCTTCTGCAAAACCTGCATTTTAACCCCTTTATTCCCTTCTGCAAAACCCGAATTTTAACCGCTTTATTCCCTGCTGCAAAACCCGCGTTTTAACCCTTTCTCTCCCCCCAGCATTACAACACCTCCCTCCTCGCCGCCGCCGCCGCCGCCGTCTCGGCCTCGGACGATCAGGAACTTTTGCACTCCCGCTTTTTCCCCTACACCTCGTCCCAGATGTTCCTGGATCAGCTGAACGCGGGGGGCAGCAGCTCCCTGCCGGCCACCAATGGCAGCAGCAGCGGCAGCAACAGCAGCCTGGTCTCCTCCAACAGCCTGCGGGACAACCACGGGCACCCCGTGCCCAGCAGGAGCAGCACGGACACGGCCTCAATCTTTGGTATCATACCAGATATTATCTCCTTGGACTGATTTATTTCTATTTTTTTTTTTTTTTTGGGGGGGGGAGGGGGTTTTGGGGGGGTGGGGTTTGGGGTGGGTTTTGGGGACAGAGGAAATCTTCGTGCTCGGTTTTCCTTTCTGTTCGGAGAGAAAAAAAAAAAAGTTAAGACAAGGTGGTTTTTTTTTTTCCTTTTTTTAAAAAAGGGGAAAAAAAAATTTATGTGTACAGAGAACAAAAAAAAAAGTCTATTTTCAGTTTTACTTTTGTATATAAACCTAAGATGGCCTCGCTGGTAAAAATATGAAAAAAAAAAAGACAAAAGAGAAAAAAAAATTAAGAAAAACAAGGAGCTTCAGTTCATTTTTATGGATGCTGAAGATTTTACACCTGTGCATTTGTCATGTGAGTTTCTTTCCTTTTCTTTTTTCCCCCCTATAGTTTGGACACCAATGGCATTATTTTCTCCACAGTTACAGAAACAGGAGAGGAGCTGAGCTTCTAAAGTTCAAGCTTGGGGAGAGGGGTTTTTTCTCCTCTTGGAGAATTTCCCTTGGCTGGTGGAATCTAATTCCCCCATCCCATATTTAGTGCAGGTTTTATAATTCTGGCAGCAGAGCAGGCCCTGCTCTGTCTGCAGCCCAGAGCCTTTCAGGAGTGGGGTTGTTTTTTTGGGATTTTTTTGGCATTTCTGGTTCCGTGTCCCCTCTACCCAAGCAAATTCTCCTTTTGAATTCCATGCTTTAGTCAGGAATGTTGCAAATTCATCCAGGGAGCCACACAAAGCTGACTTGGGAGGTTTAGGTTGGATTTCAGGGAAAATTCCACCTCCAGAGGGTGTGGGGCACTGCCCAGGCTCCCCAGGGAATGCTGACATTCCCAAGGCTGCCAGAGCTCCAGAAATGCTGGGACAAAGCTCCCAGGGATGCACAGGGTGGGATTTTGAGATGCCCTGTGCAAGGACTTTGATCCTCTTGGGTCCCTCCCAACTCAGAATATTCCACATTTCTGGGCTTCAGTTACTCCTGAGGGCTTGACCCCATCAGATCCCAGCTGAGCAGTGACCTGTGGGACAAGGTGTTCCATTTCTGTGCAGTGGGGCCCCAAATCAACACCAAATCCCAGCTGAGGAGTGACTTGTTGAGGAATTAATTGAGAAATGAATTTGATTTGGTTGAGATGTTCCATTTTTGTGGCGTGGAGCCCCAGCTCCCAGCTGAGGAGTGACCTGTGGCACGAGATGCTCCATTTTCATGGGGCAAAGCCCCCGACCAACAACGCCTCACTTGGGCTGGAGGGTTTTGCTCCTCAGAGCTTCAGATAACTGCTCAGATAACTTCAGCTGTTCCCTGAGCCTGTGTGGGTGGAGCTGCTGTGTTTAAACTCAGCCTAAGCCCCCTGCAGCTGGGCCTGGCCTGGCAGGGTTCAGCAGTGCAGGGTTCAGCAGTGCAGGGCTCAGCAGTGCAGGGTTCAGCAGTGCAGGGTTCAGCACTGCAGGGCTCAGCATTGCAGGGTTCAGCACTGTGGGGTTCAGCACTGCAGGGTTCAGCATTGCAGGTTTCAACACAGGTTTCAGCACAGGGTTCAGCAGTGCAGGGCTCAGCATTGCAGGGTTCAGCAGTGCAGGGTTCAGCAGTGCAGGGTTCAGCAGTGCAGGGTTCAGCAGTGCAGGGTTCAGCAGTGCAGGGTTCAGCAGTGCAGGGTTCAGCATTGCAGGGTTCAGCAGTGCAGGGTTCAGCACTGCAGGGCTCAGCATTGCAGGGTTCAGCACTGCAGGGCTCAGCATTGCAGGTTTCAACACAGGTTTCAGCACAGGGTTCAGCAGTGCCGGTTTCAGCATTGCAGGTTTCAGCAGTGCAGGGCTCAGCATTGCAGGGTTCAGCAGTGCAGGGTTCAGCAGTGCAGGGCTCAGCATTGCAGGGTTCAGCACAGGTTTCAGCACCACAGGTTTCAGCACAGGGCTCACCACAGGTTTCAGCACAGGGTGCAGCACTGCAGGTTTCAGCGCAGGTTTCAGTGCTGCAGGTTTCAGCAGTGCAGGTTTCAGTGCTGCAGGTTTCAGCAGTGCAGGGTTCAGCAGTGCAGGGTTCAGCAGTGCAGGTTTCAGCAGTGCAGGGTTCAGCAGTGCAGGTTTCATCACTGCAGGTTTCATCACTGCAGGTTTCAGCAGTGCAGGGTTCAGCAGTGCAGGATTCAGCAGTGCAGGTTTCAGCAGTGCAGGTTTCAGCAGTGCAGGGTTCAGCAGTGCAGGATTCAGCACTGCAGGTTTCAGCAGTGCAGGGTTCAGCAGTGCAGGGTTCAGCAGTGCAGGATTCAGCAGTGCAGGTTTCAGTGCTGCAGGTGAGGCTGTGCCCCAGCACCCCCTGCATGCTCAGAGCTGAGTGCTCCCCCCTGGACATTCCCTGCTCAGTGCCAGCCTGAGCCCCAAACCCACCAGGAAAACCCAAACTCTTCCTCCCCATCCTGCTCTTTTAGGGGTAGTGGCCTCCAAAATTCACTTTTTCCTCGGAGTTCTTTGGATTCCTCAGATTTTTTTTCAGCCATATTTAATTCCTGGTTTCTTTTCTCATTGTTCTTAAGTTGTGCATGACATAGGAAAAAAAATTTTTTTTTTTTTTTTTTTTTGGTCATTTGGGCTGATCCGTTCTTCTTAAGGAGTGGAATGTGTAAATAGCTGGAATGCAGATTTTTTTCAGGAGATTCTTTAAAGTCAGAGAAAGGGGGAGGGAAGGAAGTGATTCTCTTGTGTCCCAAAGTCCATGTCAGAGAGAGTAAATATTTCCTCTGGTGTGAAAAATATTTTTATAACTGGTTGAAAGTGCAGGTATTGAGTTTATCAGGAAAAAGAGAGTTAAGGAATACTAAAATTAGCAGATTCTTGTCTGAACTTTTTCATGTCCAAAAAAACTGTTGATTGCAAATAGTTGCTTCAAGCATTGACAAGGGCCACCTTTTGCCTATGAAGTCGTCTCAAAAAAACATAAATATAAATCTTGCATTGATTTTAAAAAAAAGGAAAAAAAAAACAGGAAAAAATTTTAAAAAATACAAGAAAAAAAAGAAAAAAATCTTTAATCCAAGTAGCATTAGGTATTGCTGTCTGATCAGTCGTATGGTTATTTGAAAGGTTCACATGATGTGGCATCAAAAATTGTTTTTAGTGTTTTTACAGCATCCCTCTGCCACTAAATAGTTGACTTGAATTTTGGAAAAAGGAAACTGTTGGTGTTTATATGTATATGTGTGTGTATATATGTATTTATAGATCCGTGTGTGTGAGTTCCAGGTGAGTTCAATAGTTTTTTCCCATGCATGTGTATTTCATACATATCTGGCTGATATATTCTATTTCACCATACACCGATTTTATAATTTATTAAATGTCAGTTAAAAAAAGAAAAAAAAAAGAAATAAAAGGATAGAAAATGGGAAAGACTTATTTTTGAAACAGTCTGATTTTGAAGTGATTCAACCTCTGCTAGGAATATCTCTTATCCCAGTTTAGGAGAAGATTTTTCGTGGATAAGCTGGAGGATTTCTCTGGAACTGGGGGTGTGAGTGCCGTGGTTTGCCTGGAGCCTGCGGGTCCCAGCTCCTGGAGCATCCAGCAGGAATTTGGGATTGCTCACAGCTCCTTTCCCACTTTTCCATGGAGTCTGTGAAGGGCGACCCCAAGAGCAGCGGGATCAAAACCCTGTGAATCCCGTGGGAAATGGAATGTGGTGGTGGTGGTGGTGATGGTGATGGTATCCCAGGATTCGGCACTTTGGGAATGGCAGCTTGGACAGGAGCATTCCCCATTCCCTGTGATCCTGCTGTGGAGGGACAGGGGCCCTGCAGGATCCACGGCCTGGGAGCGTTCCCGAGGCTGGAATTCCTCTGTGCCTGCAAGCACACGTGAGCCTTGTGCCACAGCCTCAGTCTGCCTCTCCCCATTCCCTGCCAGAGGCACTCCCAAATCCCCAAACTTCCAAATATCCAAACGCCCAAACTCCTAAATTCCCAAATCCCCAAACTCCCAAATTGCCGAACTCCCAACTTCCCAAACTCCCCAACTTCCAAACTTCCAAATTCCCAAACTCCCAAACTCCCAAGCTCCAGCTCTGTGGTCTCCAGCCCTGCAGCGGAGGCCTGGGCCGTGCTCCTGCTGTGATCCCTGGAATTGCAGGTGGGATTGTCCTCGGAGCAGGGTGTGTGCACACCTGGGGGGGTTCACAGAGCTGGGGTGTGCAGATGTGCCTGGGATGTGCACATCTGTCTGGGGATGTGCAGACACACCTGTGGGATGTGTGCACGCGTGTGTCTGGGGTGTGCACGCGTGTGTCTGGGGTGTGCATGGTTTTGGGGTGTGACGCGTGTCTGTGGGATGTGCACACATCTGGGACATGTGTGTGTGTTTGGGACGTGCACAGATGTGTGGGGGTGCACACGTGTGTCTGATCACACACATGTGGGACATGCACCCTTGTGTGTGTGACAGGCACACCTCTGGGAAGAGCAGACACCCTGTGGGATGTGCAGACACATCTGGGATGTGCACAGGTGTGTCTGGGGTGTGCACACAGCTGTGGGACAGGCATCTGTGTGTGTGTAGGGCACATTCACACACGTGTCTGGGACGTCCACACATGCTTGGGGTGTGCACGTGTGTGTAACACACACAGACTCAGGTTTGGGACGTGCACACAGGTGTCTGTGGGACATTCACACATGTTTGGCATGTTCACACGTGTCAGATGTGCACACACACATTTGGGATGTGCACAGGTGTGTCACACTCTCACACCTGGGATGTGCACACGTGTGTCACACCCTCACACCTGGGATGTGCACTCAGGTGTGTCACCCTCACACCTGGGATGTGCACTCAGGTGTGTCACCCTCACACCTGGGATGTGCACTCAGGTGTGTCACTCTCACACCTGGATGTGCACTCACTCGTGTCCCCGCCACAGGAGCAGCTGCAGCTGCCTCGGAGGCCCCGTCCCATCCTTTCAGAGCTGGAGATTCCCCCTGAGCCATCCCAGAGCCGCTCCTGCCCCTCCAGAGGGATGGAGCAGCAATTCCCCTTCCTCTCCCTGGAGGATTCCACAGCTGGGACGGTCCAAGAGTTCCTTGGATTCTCCAGGAGCTGCAGGGCCCAGGAGTGTGAGGAGAACGTGGTGAAAATTCATTCTTTGTTGCAGTTGAACATTTCAGGGTTTGAAGCTCATTTTAGTGGGAAAATAATTTGCTTTAGCGGTGTGATTTTATTTTATTTTATTTTTTTAAACAGAATTTAGATTTCTAACAACTGAAAATCACTGGTGGTCCCCATAAGTGCTGCTGTTCATGAGTTAACAAAAGGCAAAAAGTGTAAATAAGGACAATATGAAAATGACCATGAATTCCATGAATGGAAAGCTCTCATCCATTGCCTTAAACCTTTTCTCTTCATTTTCCTTAGGGCATGCCAAACCAATCCATGGATTTACAAATGTACAGTAGCCCAATGTCAGTTTGTATAAAAGTACCGAGTGAAAATATTTATTATATGCATTGGAAAAAAAAGAAAAAAACCCAAACAAACCCCTGGTTTACCCCCTGAATGTTCCCTGTTCCTGTAGAAATCCTTCAATGTAATAAAAAGCATTCGGTTATTTTGTGTTTCCTGAGGGGGTAAAGTGGGAAGAGAGGGTTTTCCTGGGTGGATTTGGGGCTGGGATGGGTTTTTTGGGATGATTTGGTGCTGGAATGGGTGCGAGGGGCGGCTCCTCCTGGCAGCTTTGGGAATGTTTTCCCAGCCTGGAGCAATCCCGAGGGATTGGGAGCTGAACAGGGAGGGATCAGGCCAGGGATGGATGGGAACGAATTCTCAAAGAATTCCAGGAATTCAAGGAATTCAGCTGCACAAACCAAACCTTTCCTGCATCACCATCCCAGCTGTGAAACTTCCCAGCTGAATCCAGGGAGAGCTGCCTGAAATCCCAGACACCCCTTTGAGGAAGGCTCTGAGATCCAGGTGGGACAAAAACGAGGATCAGAGGGAATTTCATCAACCTGGAAAACGAGGATCAGAGGGGGTTTCATCAGTCTGGAGCTGGGGAGGTTTCCCTGGTGTGGAAAAGGGGAATTTTCCTGGCCCTGCTTTTCCTTTTTTCCCTGTTTTTCCTTTATGCAGACACCAAACACCTGCTGGGCTGTGCTGGATTCTTGGAAAACCAGGAGACCTTGACCATGAGTTCCTTCTGCCACAATCCTGACATTTAAATGCTTTTTAAAATGATTTTTTTTACAGCTTGACACGTGTTGTCACATTCAGTTTATTTCAATAACAGTTATTATTGCTATAATAACATATATAAAATAATATTATTTCTTGTTTTTCCAGGAATCAGGGGGGAACCTATGGAAGTGTCAGCACTAAATGAAGGCAAAATCAGGTTTTGAAAGGCAACTGATGGTTCCTGAGTCTGACTAGAAAGTGGGGAAAATAGAAATAAAAACCCTCCAGGTGCTGCTCTTAGCAAATCCCACTCTGGGTTTCAGTAGTCGACCGAGGGAAGGCAAATGAGGCGCACAAATTCCTCGTATTTGATGGTTCCATTTGGCCCAACTTTGGCTTCTTTGAGCAGGTCATCCACTGCAAAATGGGAAAATACCGTTGGGATGGGATATTTGGGGGTGTTGGGGTGTTCAGAAGGAAAGCAGCACTGCAGGGTTTGGGGTCTGGGGGATTTTTGTTGGCAGTCACCTCTGGGATCAGGTGAGAGTTTCAAACTGGCACCAATCAGCACCTGGATTTTAATTCCATGTAAAATTCTCTGCAGCAGGAATATCCATCTTTTTGAGTTCCCCTGGGGGGAAAAAACACCCCCACAAATTTAGTCCAGATGGGCTTTTGGGTTTATTGTCCCCCTCGGAGCCAAATTTCTGACAAACTGGAGGGGTTTGGGAGTTTTGCCTGGTTTTACTTTGGTGTCTCCTGGTGGCACAAGGCCTGCCCTTGTCCCAGAGGCGGCTGCAGAGGAGGAGAAGGAAAAGAGAGGAGGAAAGGGGAAAGGGGAAAGGGAAGGAAAGGGGAAAGGAAGGGGAAAGAGGGAGGGAAGGGAAGGGAAAGGAAGGGAAGGGAAGGGAAGGGAAAGGAAAGGAAAGGAAAGGAAAGGAAAGGAAAGGAAAGGAAAGGAAAGGAAAGGAAAGGAAAGGAAAGGAAAGGAAAGGAAAGGAAAGGAAAGGAAAGGAAAGGAAAGGAAAAAGGGGAAAGGAAAGGAAAAAGGGGAAAGGAAAGGAAAAAGGGGAAAGGAAAGGAAAAAGGGGAAAGGAAAGGAAAAAGGGGAAAGGAAAGGAAAAAGGGGAAAGGAAAGGAAAGGAAAGGAAAGGAAAGGAAAGGAAAGGAAAAAGGAAAAGGAAATGTGTTCCCAGTGGGAATTGCAGGCACCTTCCTCCTCGGAGAGCTTCTCCCCCAGCCGGGTGAGCTTGGCGCGCAGCTCGGGCACGGCGATCACTCCTCTCTTCTGCCGGTCAATCATGGCCAGGGCCCTCAGGATCTCCTCCTCGGGCTCCTCCTGCTTCATCTGCCTGTACATGATGTTCAGGAAGGTGGAGAAGTCCAGCTCCGCGTTCCTGTCTGGGAAAGGAAGGGCAGATCCTTAGGGAACGGCTCCGTTTGGGGGCTGGACCCAGGCCCAAACGCTCCCCTCCTCCTGCCCCAGTTCCCTCTCCTGGGGTTTCTTCTCCCTGACCTTGGGCATCTGGATCAGGGCATGTCACAACCGGGGTTTTTCTCCTAAATCCCCATTTATAACTCTGTTCAATTTCTACTCTGAACTCAGATCCTGATTTTTTAATTCCCTCCCCCCCAAACCAACTTGATCTCACAATTCCTTGATTTTTGTGCTTTGTTTTTCCCCCAGATCTTCAGCTGAACATCTTTCTGTGCTCTTCCACCTCTGTTGGTTGGCCCGGACAGCCTCCCACCCTCCAAATCCATATTAAATGTTTGTCTCCTGCTTTTTTAGGGATTTTTAATGGCGCTGTTTTGATCCATGGGCTGGATTTAACACATCCCAACAGCTTCTGGAGACTGCTCTGGGTGCACGTTCCCTCCTGGAACATCCCAGCTCCAGGAAAACGGATTTTTCCCACGTTTAATCCCCGTTTTGGTGGCTGTGCAGGTCGCTCACCAATCCTGTGCAGCTGCAGGTGTCTCTGCACCTCTCCCGGCGTGGGGCTGGCTCCCAGGCACCTCATCACTGCCAGCAGGTCCGAGGCTTTGATCTTCCCTTTTTGTTTCTTGTCGTACAGGGAAAAACATTCCTTGAACTCTAATTAAGAACCAAGGCTGGGTCAGCGGGCAGGATCCCATTGAGCCCCGCTCCGGGCCGGGCAGGATTCCAGCCGGGATCCGCTGTCGGCCCCGGGGGTGTCGCCTTTCCACCAGGGTGATGGGCACGGGAGGGGGAATTCAGGGCAATTAAAACCCCGAGCGGAGCCAACTGGGGCCCTCCAGGCTGAGGAAGCGCGGCTGGGAGGGGAAAAGGGCTGGGAAAGGGGAGGGTTTTGGTTAAAAGTGCTTTTCTTGCCTTGGTGGGGTGAGAGAGGGGGGAGAGGGGGCTGAAGGAGGGACGGGGAGGATGATGGAGGGGGAGGAAGGGAAGGGAAAAAGAGAAGAAGGAAAAGAGGAAAGAAAAGAAAGTAGAAGGAAAAGAGGAAGGAGGGGAAGAAGGAAACGAAAGAAGAAGGAAAAGGAAGGAGGAGAGGATGATGGAGCAGAGGATGCTGGAGGAGGAGGATGCTGGAGGATGTCGGCGGTGGAATATTTTGGGGATGGAATATTTTGGGGATGGAATATTTTGGGGATGGAATATTTTGGAGGTGGAGGCCGCCGAGTTCCCCCCCCCCTCGCTCCCTCTCCCGCAGCCCCGCCCGGCTGCAGCTGACCCAGATCCGGCCGGGCTCTCCCCCTTCCCACCCCGCTCCCTCCCGCTGCAGAAACCCAGCCTGGGCTGGTGCCATCCCCGTCCTTGTCCCCTCCGTCCCCAGCCCTCGCTGCTGGGGCGGCTGCACCGGGCCGGGGGTGTCCCGGGGATGCTCCGGGGGTGTCCCGGGGGTGCCCCGAGGATGCTCCGGGGGTGCCCCGAGGATGCCCCGAGGATGCTCCGGGGGTGCCCGTGGGCGCCGTGGCCTCCCCTGGCCCGGCCGCCGCCTCCGCTCGCCAATCCCTCGGCGGAGCTGATCAGATTTGCATTAATACTCTCATTAATACTCTCATTAATACTCTCATTAATATCCTTATTTCAGCTTCCTTCGGCCGTTCCCGCAGCAATCCCAGCCGCGGGCGCGGCTCCCCTTTCCCAGTGGGAATTTGGATCCCCTGCGCCGCCTCCTTCCTCCCCATCCTCCTCCTCCTCCTCCTCCTCCTCTCCCACGGCCCGAGCCCCCCAGGACGGGCCTGAGCCCCCGGCATTCCCGGGCTGTTTTCCTGGGAATGGGCAGCGGCTGCTTCCCTCCCGGCTGCTCTTGCCCTGCAGAATTTCCCTGGAATTCGGGAGATTTCCCTGTTTTCCCAGGCAGCAGATCCGGGAGAGCCGGGACTGAGGGACAGCGAGCCCAGACTGAGACACTTAGGGGGAAAACGCCATTTTTATATAAATGTAAATTTAATCTCGCTAATTAACGCCCGAAGCGGAGCAAACCCGTACCTACCATTAATTTGATCCTGGGACAGAAACTTTGCCTGGAGCAGGAACGGAGAGAAAAAAAAAACCAAAAGCGAGAAGCTTTAAAATGAGATTTGGGGGCGCAGAGGGGCCCGGCGGAGCCCGCACGCGTCACTCACCATGGTTTTGGGGACAATCCCTGGGATTTGGGGTCCCGGCGGGAGCGGAGGCGGCTGCTGCCACTTTTGTGCTTTATTCGGGGCCAAAGTCCGGCCGGGCGGGCGGAGGCTGTAATAAATACCCGCTGCCATGGCTACGGCGCTGAGCCGGCCGCCTCCTGCTCTGCTCCTGCTCCTGTTCCTGTTCCTGTTCCTGCTCCTGTTCCTGCTCCTGCTCCTGCTCTTGCTCCTGTTCCTGCTCTGCTCCTGTTCCCGCTCCTGCTCCTGTTCCTGCTCCTGTTCCTGCTCCTGCTCTTGTTCTGCTCCTGTTCCTGTTCCTGCTCTGCTCCTGTTCCTGCTCTGCTCCTGTTCCTGCTCTGCTCCTGCTCCTGCTCTGCTCCTGTTCCTGCCTCTGCTCCTGTTCCTGCTCTGCTCCTGCTCTGCTCCTGTTCCTGCCTCTGCTCCTGCTCCTGCTCTGCTCCTGCTCCTGTTCCTGCTCTGCTCCTGCTCCTGTTCCTGCTCTGCTCCTGCTCCTGTTCCTGCTCTGTTCCTGCTCCTGCTCCTGTTCCTGCTCTGCTCCTGCTCCTGTTCCTGCTCTGCTCCTGCTCCTGCTCCTGTTCCTGCTCTGCTCCTGTTCCTGCTCCTGTTCTTGTTCTGCTCCTGCTCCTGTTCCTGCTCTGCTCCTGTTCCTGCTCTGCTCCTGCTCCTGTTCCTGCTCTGCTCCTGCTCCTGTTCCTGCTCCTGTTCCTGCTCCTGTTCCTGCTCCTGTTCCTGCTCTTGTTCCTGCTCCTGCTCCTGCTCTGCTCCTGTTCCTGCTCTGCTCCTGCTCCTGTTCCTGCTCTGCTCCTGTTCCTGCTCCTGTTCCTGCTCCTGTTCCTGCTCTTGTTCCTGCTCCTGCTCCTGCTCTGCTCCTGTTCCTGCTCTGCTCCTGCTCCTGTTCCTGCTCTGCTCCTGCTCCAGTTCCTGCTCTGCTCCTGCTCCTGTTCCTGCTCTGCTCCTGCTCTGCTCTTGTTCTGCTCCTGCTCCTGTTCCTGCTCTGTTCCGGCTCCTGCTCCTGTTCCTGCTCCTGTTCCTGCTCCTGCTCCTGCTCCTGCTCCTGTTCCTGCTCCTGTTCCTGCTCCTGCTCCTGCTCTGCTCCTGTTCCTGCTCTGCTCCTGCTCCTGTTCCTGCTCTGCTCCTGCTCCAGTTCCTGCTCTGCTCCTGCTCCTGTTCCTGCTCTGCTCCTGCTCTGCTCTTGTTCTGCTCCTGCTCCTGTTCCTGCTCTGTTCCGGCTCCTGCTCCTGTTCCTGCTCCTGTTCCTGCTCCTGCTCCTGCTCCTGCTCCTGTTCCTGCTCCTGTTCCTGCTCCTGTTCCTGTTCCTGTTCCTGTTCCTGTTCCTGCTCCTGCTCCTGCTCCTGCTCCTGCTCCTGCTCCTGCTCCTGTTCCTGCTCCTGTTCCTGCTCCTGCTCCTGTTCCTGTTCCTGCTCCTGTTCCTGTTCCTGCTCTGCTCCTGCTCTGTTTCTGTTCCTGCTCTGCTCCTGGGTTGTTTTATGGGGAATTTGCCCTTTTGTGAGAGCTGAAGGCGCTGGGGCAGAGATCCCTGGAGTTTCCCTCCTTCCTGATGGATTTTGGGGCCATTTGTGGGGAATTTGCCCTTTTGTGAGAGCTGGCAGTGCTGCTGCACAGACCCCTGGAGTTTCCCTCCTTCCTGACGGATTTTGGGGCCATTTGTGGGGAATTGGCCTCTCCTGCCCGTTCCTGTGCTCAGCAGTGAGAGTGAGTTGATTAACTTTAATGAATCCCCTCCCTGACCAGCCGTAATCACCACGCAGCCACCATCACTCAGGAATTTATTGGAAACATGTGAATCTACATTAGAAAAACTAGATTTCTTCTTCTTTTTTTTTTTTTTTAAATTCCCCCCTCAAAAATATCAAAAGCTTAGAAACTGCCCTTGGCTGCGTGCAGGTTGTTCATGTGCAGGGTGTAGAAGGCCCAGGGCTCGGGGATGTAAATCACCCCCGGGTACTTTTTCCGGAGGATTTTGTCATTCCAGAGCCAGCCCACCCAGGCTGCGATGAGGAGCAGGGTGATGATGAAGGAGAGGAAGAGGAAGAGCCCGTTGCTGTCCAGCACCAGCCCCTTGCGCCGCTGGTGCATCACCAGGGCCATCATGGCGAAGAAGGTGAAGATGTAGAGGATGAAGATCTGGCCCTCGGTCACCAGGTACCTGCGGGGAGAATTCCTGGGGATGCCAGGCTGCTGGGAGAGTGTCCCCAGCTCCTCTGGGACCACAGGGAGAGCATTCCCAGCTCCTCTGGGATCACAGGGAGAGCATTCCCAGCTGTTCTGGGATCACAGGGAGAGCGTCCCCAGCTCCTCTGGGATCACAGGGAGAGCATTCCCAGCTTTTATGGGATCAGTTTTGATCCTGGGATCACAGGGAGAGCATTCCCAGCTCCTCTGGGATCACAGGGAGAGCATTCCCAGCTGTTCTGGGATCAGTTCTGATCCTGGGATCACAGGGAGAGCGTTCCCAGCTCCTCTGGGATCAGTGGTGATCCAGGCAGGGAGAGCATTCCCAGCTGTTTTGCGATCACTGGTGATCACAGAACCCACAGGGAGAGCACTCCCAGCTTTTTTGGGATCAGTGGTGATCCTGGGATCACAGGGAGAGCATTCCCAGTTTTTATGGGATCAGTTTTGATCCTGGGATCACAGGGAGAAGCATTCCCAGCTCTTTTGGGATCAATGGTATCCTGGGATCACAGGGAGAGTGCTCCCAACTTTTCTGGGATCAGTTTTGATCCTGGGACCACAGGGAGAGCGTTCCCAGCTGTTCTGGGATCAGTTTTGATCCTGGGATCACAGGGAGAGCGTTCCCAGCTCTTCTGGGATCATGGGTGATCCTGGGATGCAGGGACAGCATTCCCAGCTCTTTTGGGATCAGTTTTGATCCTGGGATCACAGGGAAAGTATTCCCAGCTTTTATGGGATCAGTTTTGATCCTGGGATCACAGGGAGAGTGTTCCCAGCTCTTCTGGGATCATGGGTGATCCTGGGATGCAGGGACAGCATTCCCAGCTCTTTGGGGATCAGTTTTGTTCCTGGGATCACAGGGAGAGCATTCCCAGCTCTTTTGGGATCAGTTTTGATCCTGGGATCACAGGGAGAGCGTTCCCAGCCCTGCAGAGCAAAAGCTGCCCTGGGGAGCCCTGGGGGCAACAGAGCAGCTCTTCCTGGAGTATTCCTGGGTATTCCTGGGATATTCCTGGACTATTCCTGTGGAATTCCCTCCCCACCCCGAGGGACTCACCAGTAGTAGAGGCTGCTGGGCCCCACCAGGAGCAGGGCAGCCAGGGGCATCCGGCTCTGCTCCGCCGCGGGTGTGAAGCAGCCGGTGAAATAAATGAACAGGATCAGGAAAAACGGGATGTACCTGGAAAAACCAGCAATTCCCAGAGCTGGGATGAGCCTGGAAGGGATTGGAACTCCCCCAGGTCCACCCCACACCCAGAGCTGCTCCTGTGCTGAGCCTGGGGAAGGAGCAGCCGTGGGATTCCTCCTGCTGCTGTGGGATTCCCTGTTCAGGGATTCCTGCTGCTGTGGGATTCCTTGTTCAGAGATTCCTGCTGCTGTGGGATTCCCTGCTCAGAGATTCCTGCTGCTGTGGGATTCCTGCTGCCTCCCCAGGGCACAGAAGGGCTGGGCAGGGGCTGGGCCCATCCTGGGCTCTGCAGATCCAGAGAATTCCCAGCCTGGGGCAGGAAAAGCCCGGATTTGCTGATGAAGGCAAAGCTGGGTTCCAGCTACCTTGGACAATTCCAGCAGGGCACTCCCAGGCTCCTGGGATATGGATCAGGATTCCTCAACCCCCCAGAGCTCTTCATCACTTCAAAGGGCTCCAAAGAATGGGGTTTGCTCCTTCCCAGCACTCCAGGGACCCCAAATCAGGCAGGAGAGATTTCCCCAGGATCATCCAGAGGGGATCCAGGCCCAGCCAGGCCTTTCTGGGGTCTCTCTTGGGGTGTCCAGGGTGTTTGGGGATATTTGGGGTGTTTGTTTGGGGTGTTTGGGATGCTTGGGGTGTTTGTTTGGGGTGTTTGTCTGGGGTGTTTGTTTGGGGTGTTTGGGGATATTTGGGGTGTTTGTTTGGGGTGTTTGGGGCACACCTGGGGGTGCTGGCAGCCAGGAGGAACCAGGAGGACCCTTCTGTCCACCCCTGGAAGGACAAGCTGTTCCTCTGTCCCTCCAATCCCAAAATATCCCTGAGCAGAGGGGATTTTCCAGCGATTGCCAGCTCCACCCTAATCTGGATCCTAATCCTAATCCAGCCCTGGCCAGCAGAACATTATCCCCAGCCAGCTCTGGCTCAGGGGTTTTGGTTTTTTTCCACTTTAAGCTCTGCCCTTCCCCCTGTGCCATCCCATGATCTCTGGACCCGCTCACCACATGGAGTGCCCCAAGTACTCGTCGTAGTAGTAGAGCAGCTCGAAGGAGTCGATCTGTGAAGGACACAGGGGTGAGAATCCCAATCAGCAAACGAGGGAACCCCAAACAGCTCCATCATTCATAAATTCCAGAAACGCCTGAACCCAGCCCAGCCCCTCACCCAGGTCATTCCTAAATTCAGGATTTAGAAATGCTTGAGTTCAGCTCAGCTCCTTACCAGATTCTCAGGTTTGAGGTTCCTTTATCATTTATAAATTCAGATTTTACAAAACCAGCTCAGCCCCTTACCAAAATCTCTGGCTTAAGGTTCCTTTATAATTTGTAAATTCAGATTTTCGAACCCAGCCCAGCCTCTTATCAAGGTCTCAGGCTCAAGGTTCCTCTATCATTTATAAATTCAGATTTCAGAGCCCACTGTGCCCCTTACCAGGGTCTGAGGTTTGCGGTTCCTTTATAATTTATAAATTCCAATTTTAGAAATGCTTGAGCCCAGCTCAGCCTTTATCATTTATAAATTCAGATTTTAGAACCCAGCTCAGCCTCTCACCAAGGTCTCAGGTTTGAGGTTCCTTTATCATTTATAAATTCAGATTTTACAAACCCAGCTCAGCCCCTTACCAAAATCTCTGTCTTGAGGCTCCTTTATAATTTGTAAATTCAGATTTTAGATCCCAGCTCAGCCTCTCACCAGGGTCTCAGGTTTGGTGTTCCTTTACCATTTATGAACTCAGGTTTCAGAGCCCAGCTGAGCCAGGTTTGAGGTTCCTTTGCCATTTATAAATTCAGATTTCAGAAGCCAGCTCAGCCCCTCACGAGGTCTCTGGTTTGAGTTTCTTTTATAATTTACGAATTCAGAATTTACTAACCCAGCTGAGGCCTCATCAGGATCTCAGCTTTGAGGTCCATTTATAAATTCAGGTTTCAGATCCCAGCTGGGGCCTCACCGGGGTCTCAGGTTTGAGGTTCCTTTCCCATTTACAAATTCAGATTTTACAAACCCTGCTCAGCCCTCACCGGGGTCTCAGGTTTGAGGTTCCTTTCCCATTTATAAATTCAGAATTTACAAACCCAGCTGAGCCTTACTGGGGTCTCAGGTTTGAGGTTCCTTCCCCATTTACAAATTCAGATTTTACAAACCCTGCTCAGCCCTCACCAGGGTCTCAGGTTTGAGGTTCCTGATGATGGGGTTCTCCCTGACAGACAGGTGGTGCTGGTACCCGCTGAAGATCAGCCGGTGGTTCACCGAGTCTCCCACCAGGTGGATGCTGGCGCCCATCACGAAGGTGATGATGCTGACGTAGACCATGGACCTGGGCAGGGTCTTGGGGGACCTCTCGATGAGCTGCAGGCACAGGGAGGCTGTGAGGAGGAGGAGGAGGAGGAGCAGGACATGGCAGCTCCTGCCCTCGCTGGGTTTTGGGGTTTTTTTTGTCAGAGCGCTCAGAAATTCATCACCAAAAACCCCAAAATATCCTGAGTTCGAAGGGACCCAAAACAATCATCAAGTCTGGCTCCTGAGTGAACTCATATTGGGGTCAAAGGCCCAGGTTTTGTGTCTTTAGCAGCAGGAGCTGATAGAGTTAGGCTGTGCTGAAGAGAATGGATTGCTTCCTGCAGGTAAGGCACCTGTATCTCACCAGAATCACCAAAATCCAGTTCCAGGGTTCCCTCTGCCTTTCACTGAAAGTGCTACCAAAACAGATCCCCAGAGTTTCATATCATAACAGCAACAGATAGCCTTGGTTCATCGGGACAGGAATTAGAAATGGCATTAAATGTAATTTTAAATGAACCCAAGCTAAATATTCCAAGACAAATATTGTCATTCTGCCAGGCTGCTTCAAATCAAGTGTTACAGGCCTGGTTTTCAGCACTGGCCCTTAGGTTTTAAAGGTACAAACTCAGCAAAGTTCAGCCAATCCCTTTTTCTCAAAGATGTAACAACCTGTCCTGGCTTTGGGTAACTCTGGGAGGAAAACCCCTAAAAGGGTTTCTGCTGCTTTCAACCCCAAGAGTTCCTTTGGTTCGCTCTTATCGGGGTTTCCTCATTAAAGGCCGTGGTTCTCCTGCCTCTGGAGATGATTGGGAGGTTGATGTGCCCTCCAGTGGCAGCAGAGCCTCCAGCACAGAGCTCCTCACGCTCCCCACCCTGTCTGGACACTTCAGGATCCCCCAGGTGAACATTCTGGGGTCCTGTTCCATTTCCTCCCCATGGAACAGGACTCAGCTCCACAGAGAGCTTCAGGATCCCCCAGGTGAACATTTTGGGGTCCTGTTCCCTTTCATCCCCATGGAATGGGACTCAGCTCCACAGAGAGCTCCAGGACACTTCAGGATCCCCCAAGTGAACACTTTGGGGTCCTGTTCCCTTTCATCCCCATGGAACAGGATTCAGCTCCACAGCAGATCTTCAGGACACTTCAGGATCCCCCAGGTGAACATTCTGGGGTCCTGTTCCCTTTCATCCCCATGGAACAGGACTCAGCTCCACAGCAGAGCTTCAGGATCCCCCAGGTGAACACTTTGGGGTTCTGTTCCCTTTCCTCCCCGTGGAACAGGATTCAGCTCCACAGAGAGCTTCAGGACACTTCAGGATCCCCCAGGTGAACACTTTGGGGTCCTGTTCCGTTTCCTCCCCATGGAACGGGACTCAGCTCCCCACAGTTTGACCCCACAGCCAGGAGCAGCCACAAAACCACTCGGGGCAATTCCTGGGCACCACTTTCAGTGCTGGGCTCTCTGCCTGCCCCATCTCGAGCACCTGAGGCTGGCTCAAGCCTTGGGACAGCAGCAGGAATTTTGGGATGCAGCTCCACACTCAGCTTGCGCAGCAGGAAGAGCTCCCGAGGCGGATCCCAGCTCCAGGAGTTTTCCAGCTTTGGCTGGGTCAGCCCTGGGATCAGCCAGGCCCCCCCCCCCCCTCCCTAAATCAGCTTTGCAGCCCTCCCCAAGCAGGGAAAAGCTCCTTATTTGTGTTTAATTTTGACCTTATTTGGGTTTAATTTGGAGGCTTAACTTTCCCTTCCCCTGAAGCCGGGGCACGGACGTCACAGAGGACAAGGAGAGCTCAAGGTCCTGGAGGGGACAGGAGGGTGGGACACGTCCCTGGGCCAGGGAAATGCATCCTGGACCTTGCTGTGGGTGAGCCCTGCAGAAATCACCTGGGAAGGGTCAGCTCCCACGTCCTGGATATTCCCTTTTTGCCCCCAGCCTTGAAATCCTCCCGGAATATCGAGAGGGAATTGTTTCCACCTCAGGCTGTAATTCAACTCCCAGCTAGTGAAGGTTAAAATAGATTTATAATTGCTTTCTCCCGAAGTGTTTAATGGGAAAAGATTCCTAACGATCTGACAGGATTTCACCTCATGAATGGTTTATGGGATCCAGAGGTTGGCAGCTGGAGCCAGATAAATTCCAGCTCCAGCCACAATTCCAGTGTCAAAGATCAAGCGGAATTAAGCTCTGAACAATTCAGAAAATCCGCTCTGCTTCCAGCTGCCTTTTAATCCAAAGGTTGATGTTGTCCTAAAAAATATCATTGGGGAACAGGGCTCTGACCACTCCTGAAGCCAGAATTCCAGGGGGAAGTGATTTGCTTTGGATATGCAGGAAATTGAAGCGCCCTTTAAAAGGTGGCACCACAAATCCCTCCTGGAGTGGGAAACTCCTCCTTGCTGGAAGGGATTTGGGAATAACCAACATCCTAAAATCCTCTGAGCCTCTGCAAAACTGGGAATGGAAAACCCCTGAACATTCCCAGGTTTAACTTCAGCTCTGACTCCTCCTGGAGCCAGAATTCCAGGGGGATTTTCTCTGGACAGGCAGGAAATTGAGGTGGCATCACCAATCCTCTGGACTCTTCCTTACTGACAGCAATTTGGGAACAACCAACACCCTCAAAACCTCTGAAACTTTGCAAAATTGGGAACGGGGAACCCCTGGGCATTGCCAGGGTTACCTTCAGCAGCAGGAAGGGGGTGATAACGTTGTAAGCCATGTGGAAATAATCTCCAGCGCTGGGTTTGTTCAGAGGAAACCATTCCAGAGGGAGGATGATCTGAGGAGAGAGGGAAGAGCAGCACATCAGCGATCACGGGAGAGGGAAAACGTTGGGATTGCTCGGGAATGCTCAGCTGGGCTTCAGGGGGTTGGCAGGGACCACACTGGGCAGCTCATCTTGGAGCAAACTTCCCAAAAATCACCCTCTGGAAGTTTCCACTCCCAGCCCTGCCTGGTGCTGGCAAGCCGTGGGGTCAAGGAAGGCGTTTGGGATTCCTGGATCTTCCTGGACCTTGTGCCAGCTTCCAGCTTGAAAAAATTCCACTGAAATGCAATGGCCACTCCTGGAAGCAGCAGCCCCAAGCTCTGGGATACAGGCGAGGAATGGGGAAGAGCAGGAGGAACCTCCCAGGTGTGAAACAAAGGTGTGGGAGAGGGGACAGGGAACAGAGACCGGAGCTGGCTTGGCCCCAGTGCCACCAGAGCGGGGCTGTGGTCCCAGCTCCTCCAGGACCCCGTCCTGGCACAGGGGACAGCCCTGGGGACCCCCTGGCCGTGTCCCCTCACTCACCATGGCGATGGGGCGCCCGAAATCCAGCACCCAGTTCTGCAGGGTGAAGTAGAACCACAGGTCCAGGTGGAACGGGGACGTCTTGAAGGTGTCCTCAGCCTTCCCTGCCCCATGCCTGGAGGGGACAGAGGGACACGGAGCCCTGGAGCAGCTCTGGGAGGGGGCAGAGCTGTCACCCCAGGCCAGAGCTGCGCTTCCCTGGCTCTGGGAGCTGCGGGATAACAAAGCTGGGCAGCAGGCAGGACAGGAGAGCACCGAGCTGTCGCCGTCCCTGACCCGGCCCCGTGGGGAGGCTCCTCCTGGTCTCTTCAGCAAGGTGAAAAGTGCTGAATTAAGTGCAACTATTTTTAACTTTTGCATGATGAAGCAAAATCCCAACTCCCAGGAGTTGAGCCGAGGGCTGAAACTGCGGCGCTGCCCGGCGGAATTCCAGCACCGGGATGCTCGGGATGCAACGTCACCCTCAGCTCCTGCTCCCAGCACCCTCTGCCTCCACCGAGGACCCAGCCCCGAGGATCCAACCCCCACGGAGCCGATGCCCCCCCAGCACCTCTGGGCCTTCACCTCCCTGCAGGATCAATGCCTCTCCTGGTGCCCAGAGCAGAACGGGATCAGCTGGAGCAGCCCCGAGCTTGGGCTGCCCGTGGTCCAAAGTCCATGGAAGTGTCCCTGCCCATGGACCAACAGGATCTTTAGGGTCCCTTGCACCCCAAACCACTCTGGGATGGCTCAACGAACCCCGAGAGCTGGAGGGTGAGGATGGGGTACCATGGATGAGCTGGGAATGCTGCAGCTCCCTGGAAGAGCCTGCCAAACCCTGGATCGGCTGGGATGCCCCAGGTACGCCGGGATGCCAGGGGTAAAGCCGAGAGGGGGAACCCTGGGGGACCCTGAGCCTGGGGAGATATCCCGGACCCCAACCCTGGGGATATCCCGGATCCCGACCAAACGATGCTCCGGACCCCGCAGCACCCGCGGGTGGTACCCGGGAAGGGCCAGGCTGTCCCGGGGGGCTCGGGTCGGGCCGATCCGGGGGGGTTGGATGCGGTGAGGATCCCCAGTGAACCCGGGGTGGATTTTCCCGTTCCCGACCCCCCCGAGCCCCGGCCGCGCTCACCTGCCCGGGTAGAGCGGCCCGGCGGGCGGGGGCGAGCCCGGGGCCGCGGCCGGGAAGGGCCGGCGCCGCGCCGAGCCCTGCATCCGCCCGGCCCGGGGCTCCCGGCGCCGCTGCCGGGGCCGCTGCCGCTGCTGTGGCGGTGCCGGTGCCGATCCCGCTGCCGGGAGCTCCCGGCCCGGCCCGCGGAGCAGCGGCGGCTGCGCGGGGGCGGCCCCGGGCCCGCCCGGCGGGGCGGGGGCAGCGCCGGCCCCGCTGCTCCGGTTCAGCCCCGGCGCGGCCGCAGCGCGGCCCGGGAGAGCGGCGGGGCCGGGATGGCCCCGGCTGGGATGGGCGCAGCGGAACGGTCCGGGCCGCGATCACAGGGCAATCCCCCGGACCCTCGGGCAGGGAACGCTCCGGGCATTCCGTGCCGAGCCATCGCTCCGAGCCCCGGGGTCACTGCGAACGAGGAGCTGGAGCTCTCCGTGGGCCTGGCCACGCTGCTTTTCCCGAGTTGCCATTGCCCTGGGTTATTCGCAGTGGGTGCCCCCGCTCTGTTCGCTGCCTGCTCTGGGTTTTGGCCGGATAAATCCAGCGGGATGGGGTCGCGCCCAGGCAGGGAGGGATTCGCAGCTTTCAGGGCCGAATTGTCACTCGCTGGGGTTTGGAGTTTAGGGTCTAAATCAGAAGGTGCATCCTGCCATGGGCAGGGATATTTTCCCAGGATTATCCCAGGTTATCCTGTCCAACCTGGCCTTGGACACTTCCAGGGATGCGCAGCCGCAGCCAGGGGCCTCCCCACCCTCACAAGGGAAGAAAGTTTGAGGCACCAAACCCCTCCTGTAGGGCTTGGTCTGGGCATGGAGACTCCATCACCCCAGGGTGGGAGCTCTGTGTGTCACACCCTGTCCCCATTCCCTTGGATGGGCACGGTGTGACACGGGATGGGAACAGGACAATCCCTGGGAGCTGCTGTGTATTCCACTGAGGAATTCTGGCCTGGAATTCTGGTCCTTCCAAAGCTGAGGGGGCTCCCAGAAGCAGCAGAAGGGAGATCTTGGTCCCTTTTGAGGAGCAGGGGAACCCTCCCCACACCATCCCTGCTCCCCCAGCAGGACAGGGGTGACACCTGGGGAAACATCCCTGAAAAGTGTCGGAGGTCACCGAGATAACGGAGCCACTTAATCTTACCAGGACCCTGCTTGTCACCCTGAGCCTGACACGGCCACATGGCTCTAGACAGGGCTGGCCACGGCCTGGCTCCTGTCCCCTTGTGTCCCCTGGTGTCCCCCGGGCTCTCCGGGCTCCGGCTGCTGCTCCATGAATAATGCACATCCCACAAAGAGCCGCGGCTCCGGTGTCAGGACTCCAGGTTAAAAATTAACGGGGCTGAGACCGGATCCCCCACAGGACAATGGGGCAGCAGATGGGCCCGGGGTGGTGTCCCCTTACTGCCTGTGGCTCGTGTCACCAGCAGCCAGGGAGGTGGCCCAGCAGGAGGTTGAGGTGACAGGTGTGGGACAAGGTGTCCCCAAAACCAGGGGTGAGGGTCCCGTGTGTGCTGGGGGCATGGCTGAGGGGATGGGAGCTGCTGGGTCTGGCTTAAAAACTCAAACTGAGCCCAACCCAGCCCAACCCAGCCCAGCTGAACCCAACTGAGGGCAGTCCAGTCTAACCCAACCCAACTAAACCCAGCTTAGCCAAACCCAGTCCAGCTGAACCTGGCCCAGCCCAGCCCAGCCCAAATGAACAAATTCCAGCCCAACCCAACCCAAACCAGTCGAACCAAACCAACCCAATCCAGTCTAACCTAATCCAGTCCAACCAACCCAAAGCAACCAACCCAACCCAACCCAGTCCAACTAATCCAACCCAACCCAGTCCAACCCAACCCAGTCCAACCCATCCATTCCAACCCAGTCCAACCCAACCCAATCTTGCTCTCCACAGTCCCTGACAGGAGGGGGCAGCCAGGGAAGGTCAGGCTCAGCTCCCAGGGAACAGGGACAGGGTTTGAAGAATTTTCTTAAATTGCACCAGAGTTGAGGTTTAGGTTGGATTTAGGTTGGACATCAGGAGGAATTTCTCCATGGAAAGGGTGGTCAGAGGCTGCCTAGGGGGGTTTGGAGTCCCCATCCCTGCAGGTGTCCAAGGAATTCCTGGATGTGCTGCTGGTGACACGGTGGGGGTCAGGCACAGCTGGGACCCGGTGACCTCTCAGGTATTTTCCAAGCTCAGTGCTCGTGCAGTGGAAATGAGGATGAAAAGCTGAGCTGGTGACACGAGCAGTTGTCTGTGTTACTGTGTTTTGGGGATACTCGACCATGCCCTGGTGGTGCTGCTGATGCTTTAAGTTTCAGTTTTCCTATTTTCCAGATTCTGTACTGCATTGGTGTATAACTGAACTTTTTATAAAGTGTTAGCAAGTTCTCCTCAGAGCTCAGTCAGATAAAACAATCCTTTTCCAGGCCCAGAACCAAGGACGCCGCTGCAGCTTCAGGCCCAAAAAGTGCAAACAAGTGCAAACAACAGCGAATTGAGGAGAGCAATCTCACAGGATGGGACTGCATAACCTGGAGCTGAAATTGGACAATTACCCCCAAAATGGAAATGGACCAAAACGTATAAAAGTGTGAAAACGCTGTGACCTGGAGTCCAACTCGGGTGTAGCCACGGCCGTGCTCTCGCACTTCCCAAGGTGTATCTATCCTTTGAAGGCCTTTAATAAATCCCCCCTTTACCCTTTAACTCTGCCCGGCTGTGTTCCAGCAGCCCCTCACGCCCCGCTCCTGGGCCTGGCGCTGGGGCCGCCGGGGCTTCCGGAACGGCGCTCCCGGGCGGCCGCTGCCGGCCGGCCCCGCTGCGGCGGGCGGGCGCTGCCGAGCGGTTCCGGGGCGGAGCGCGGCGGTGCCGGCCGGGCCCGCGCTCCGGGCGGGGGGGCCGCGCCTTGCCTGCCGGGCGGCGGCTGCGCTCCCGCCGGGGCCGGGGCAGCAGCGGGAGCGGGGCCGGGGGCGGCGCGCCCCGGGGCGGCCGCATGTGCGCCCCGCGGGGCGCCGCGCCAGGACGGAGCGGGCCGGGGCAGAGCCGGGCCGGCCCGAGCGGGGCCGTTGCGGGCGGCGGGGCCGCGCGGAGGCGGAGGCGGCCATGGAGGGGCTGGCGGGGTACGTGTACAAGGCGGCCAGCGAGGGCCGCGTGCTCACCTTGGCCGCGCTGCTGCTGAACCGCTCCGAGAGCGACATCAAGTACCTGCTGGGCTACGTGAGCCAGCACGGCGGGCAGCGCTCCACGCCGCTCATCATCGCCGCCCGCAACGGGCACGCCAAGGTGGTGCGGCTGCTGCTCGAGCATTACCGCGTCCACACGCAGCAGACCGGCACCGTCCGCTTCGACGGGTACGTGAGGCCCGGCCCGCACGGCGCCGGCCGCGGCCTGGGCTGCTCGGGGAGAGCGGGGCTGGGAGGGCCGTGCGGGCCTCGGGCGGCTCCCGCTGTTCCGGAGCTCGGCGGGGCTTGGGAGCCTTCCCAGCGCAGGGTGTTCCCCGAGCCGATGGGCTTTGTGGGTTCTGTGCTTCGGCGCTGGGTTCTTTAAGGTTCTTTAAAGCTCCGGCTCTTCTGTGACGCGCTGGTCCCAGCTCAGATTATTCCGTGACTTGGTGGTGCTTGTGGATCTCTTACAGCAAAGTATTCTGTGACTCGGTGGCCCGTGTGGGTATTTTTCAACTCGGGCTATTTTGTGATTTGGTGGTCCTGGTGGGGCCCTTCCAGATATGTGTTCTGTGACTTGATGGCTCTTGTGGGTTCTTTTCAGCTTGGGCTCCTCTGTGACTTGGTGGTCCTTGCGGTCCCAACTCAGATTATTCTGTAGCTTGGTTCTTGTGGAGCCCTTCCAGCTCAGGATTCTTGATGTCTTTGTGGAGCCCTTCCAGCTCAGGATTCTGTGACTTGTTGGTGCTTGTGGGCCTCTTCAGCTCAGGCTGTTCCATGTCTTGGTGGACCTTGTGGGTCTCTTCCAGCTCAAGATTCTGTGTCTTGGTGGTCCTTGTGTCTCCCAGCTCACTTTATTCTGTGACTTGGTGGTCCTTGTGTGTCCCTTCCAGCTCAGGACATTCTGTGACCTGGTGGCCCTGGTTTGCCCTGTCCAGATCAGCATTCTGGGCTTTGGTGGCCCTTGTGGGTCCTTTCCAAGGCTGTTCAGGGATCTGTGATCACTCCCTGCCCTCTGTGGGCCTCAGCAGAGTTCCCAGGAGGATCTGATCTCTGATTTTCCCAGGCTGGCAGTGTCCAGGGCCCTCCTTGCTGCTGTTTTTAGATACGAATTCATGACATCCCCACCTAAACATCACGTGGGTGTTGGAGGCCACCGTGAGGTCACAGTTTGGTGATTTTCTGGTAAAAATGCCTGTGTGGTTGGAGATCCCACCTGATGCTTTAAGAGCCATAAATGCCTTTTCCATTTAGGAATTCCCCATGTGAAGCTGTGGACAGGATAATATTCACAGCCCAGAGAGCTTCTGCTGGGCCAGAGTGGCCTTTTTGGGACATTTTTGCTGCTGCAGGTGACAGTGCCATCAGGAAGGGTTCTCACAGTGCTCAGTTTTCACATGCAGAACATGCAGAACCACTTCCCTGTGTGGTTTTTTATTCCTTCCTTTTCCCTTCCAGCTGGGTTTGTTTTGGGTTTTTGTGTGTGTGTGGTTTTTTTTTGTTGTTGTTGTTTTGGGTTTTGGTTGTTTTTTTGGTTTTGGGTTTTTTTTGATGGTTTTGTTTTTTTGGGTATTTTTTTCCCCAATCAGAAGCAGGTTGAGAATTCCCGGGGTGAGAATTCCTGGAGGAAGCACCTCCTGACAGACAGCAGATGCTGGATTTGTGCCTGGCTGGGGTGGGGATGTTTTCCAGAGGCTGTGCCTGGCACGGATTGAAGGAGGAGCTGTGGGAGGCACAATGGATGCAGAGAGAGGAGCAGAGCCCATGTGATCCCCAGGGATTGTTGCTGCTCAGATAAGGTGGCTCAGCAGCTCCTCTCCCTTGGGCTTTCCACTTGGAACCTCAAAGCACCAAAAAGTCACCTCGGTTTCATAAAAAATCCCCCCCTCCCGACTCTCCTCCTGCTTCAATGCATAAATATTTTAATGGAGTTATTTACAAAATCAGGAACTTCTCGCTGGGAATTCTCTCTGAGATCCTGAAGAGCCTCTGGAGGTGTTGGATTTACAAACAGTTGCTGTGGAGCTGCAAGGGCTTTATAATAATTAAAAATTGCTGTGAAAGTGAAATTTCAGCTGATCTTGCCATATTTTAACTTTGGGGAACGTGACTGTTTGTTTGGAAATATTTGTCCTTCCTGTGCGTTTGGGACGTGCCTTTGAGAGTGTGTAAATCCTGCCTGTTTCTTCATTTAAATCCTTCAAAAACCAGGAAATGGGAAAGGGAAATCCTTTATTTTGTGTGCTGGGTTTGAGGGAATGAAAACAGCTTAGAAAGAAGGATCTGTCCCCTCATTTCCCTGTTATTCATGTGACACAGATCTGTGGAGCAGCCCAGCTCAGAACTTCTGCTTTTTTGGGTTTTATTTTCTTCCTGAAGTTCCATTTGTGTCACCAGGTTGCTGGGCTGGTTTGGAGCACGGGATCTCAAATAGGGAAGCACTGGGGAACTGCAGCTCAGGGAGACGGGGCAGGGGAAGTGATCTGAAATTTTGAAGCCAGGTCTGTTGCTGGTGTCTAAATCTGATTTTTTTTTTTTTTGTGTGTGTCAAAATATCCATTTTAAGGTTTTTCTCGGTCTTTAATATGTCACTTTGCGGCACTGAAGGGATAATTTTAGAACTCTTCTTGCCAGACCTCTCTAAACTGAGGCTGGAGTTTGTAAGTGGGATCTTCAAGGCGGCCAAACCCCTTTGGCTGCTTTGAAGCTCCAGCTTCCAACGCTCCGTGTGCTCCCTCGGCCTCATTCCTTGGCCGTGGGGATCCTGGTGAGTTCCTCGGAATCCAGGGACGGGCTGGCTGTGAAACCCCCGTTGACGGCTGGGTGCGGGATGCTTTTGGAGGAGCGCCAGCCTAATTCCCTGTCCTTTCGTCCCCAGCTTCGTCATCGACGGGGCCACCGCGCTGTGGTGCGCGGCCGGCGCCGGCCACTTCGAGGTGGTCAAGCTGCTGGTGAGCCACGGCGCCAACGTCAACCACACCACGGTGACCAACTCGACGCCGCTGCGGGCGGCCTGCTTCGATGGCCGGCTGGACATCGTCAAGTACCTGGTGGAGAACAACGCCAACATCAGCATCGCCAACAAGTACGACAACACCTGCCTGATGATCGCGGCCTACAAGGGCCACACGGACGTGGTGCGCTACCTCCTGGAGCAGCACGCCGACCCCAACGCCAAGGCCCACTGCGGGGCCACCGCCCTGCACTTCGCCGCCGAGGCCGGGCACCTGGAGATCGTCAGGGAGCTGGTCAAGTGGAAGGCGGCCATGATGGTCAACGGGCACGGCATGACGCCGCTCAAGGTGGCCGCCGAGAGCTGCAAGGCCGACGTGGTGGAGCTGCTGCTGGCCCACGCCGACTGCGACAGGAGGAGCAGGATCGAAGCCCTGGAGCTGCTGGGGGCCTCGTTTGCCAACGACAGGGAGAACTACGACATTTTGAAGACTTACCACTATTTATATTTAGCCATGCTGGAGAGGTACCGCGACAGCGAGAACGTCATCGAGAAGGAGGTGCTTCCCCAGATCGAGGCTTACGGAAACAGGTCGGAATGCAGGACCCCTCAGGAATTAGAGTCCATTAGGCAGGACAGAGATGCCCTTCACATGGAAGGCCTCATAGTGCGGGAGAGAATCCTGGGCTCGGACAATATCGACGTCTCCCACCCCATCATTTACCGGGGCGCGGTCTACGCGGACAACATGGAGTTCGAGCAGTGCATCAAGCTGTGGCTCCACGCCCTGCACCTGCGGCAGAAGGGCAACAGGAACACCCACAAGGACCTGCTGAGGTTCGCTCAGGTCTTCTCCCAGATGATCCACCTGAACGAGCCCGTGAAAGCCAAGGACATCGAGAGCGTCCTGCGCTGCAGCGTGCTGGAGATCGAGCAGGGCATGGCGCGCATCAAAACCACGCCGGACGCCGACATCCACACGGCCATGGACAACTACGAGTGCAACATCTTCACCTTCCTCTACCTGGTGTGCATCTCCACCAAGACGCAGTGCAGCGAGGACGACCAGTCCCGCATCAACAAGCAGATCTACAACCTGATCCACCTGGACCCGCGCACGCGCGACGGCTCCAGCCTGCTGCACCACGCCGTCAACTCGGGCACGCCCGTGGACGACTTCCACACCAACGACGTGTGCAGCTTCCCCAACGCCCTGGTCACCAAGCTCCTGCTGGACTGTGGTGCCGACGTCAACGCCGTGGACAACGAGGGGAACAGCCCTCTGCACATCATCGTGCAGTACCACCGGCCCATCAGCGACTTCTTGACGTTGCACTCCATCATCATCAGCCTGGTGGAGGCCGGCGCCCACACGGACATGACCAACAAGCAGAAGAAAACCCCTCTGGATAAAAGTACCACCGGGGTGTCCGAAATCCTCCTTAAAACTCAAATGAAGCTGAGTCTCAAGTGCCTGGCTGCCCGCGCCGTGCGGATCTACAACATCAGCTACCAAAACCAGATCCCCAGAACTCTGGAGGAGTTTGTCCAGTTCCACTAGGCCGTGTCCAACCTTTTGTGGTGGTGCTATCCCGGGACGACACCAGACAGCAGAATACACCCGTGTCCATGAAGTTGTTTTTCTCCATTCCTTTGGTTTTGGGTTCCTCTGGATTCCGTCTGCGGCCTCAGTTCTCGGGTGGAGATGGTGGAGGGCGGGGGGGCAGGAAAAGCCACATCGTTGTCCTGTAGTTGAATCTGATGTTTGAGATTTTGGTCCTTTTCTTTTATTGATTAAATGAATCCCTTCCTTAGCTCTTGGTTTTCTAAATGCCATGAAAAGAATCCCCCAGGTAACTCCTGTCGTGTCCGACACGATTCGCACAATTGGATTTCAAACTCCTCGCAGTGAGGTGGGAAAAGAAAAATTGGGAATTCTGTGGTAGTTGGGTTAAAAGTGGAGTGTCCATCTCCAGAGCAGTGTGTTGCTCTCATACCTCACCGTGCTTTTATGCCTTTCAGCTCGTGCTGAAGATGTTGGTAACGTTTTAAAAGTTGTGTTTTAAATCAAAATTTACAGTTACAGACGTGAGGGGTGCTCTGTTAGGAAATGCAGGTGGGAATTCAGCTCTGAGGGGCTGAATTCCATTATCAAGCTCTTCACTGACACTGCTCCAGTAAGTATTGAATAACCTATGGACAAAAAGCCACTTCCACGCCGACCGAAAATAACCGGAATCATCGTTTCCTTTTCCGTAGCTCCGTCGCTCCTATCCAGACATCATGCATGGATCCCTAGAAACTGGGTAGGGAATTTGTGTTTGTGTGTGTCCCAACATTTCAAACGGCTTTGAACTTGGGGTTTTTTCTGTTGTTTCGACGCTCAACACGCACCTTTTTTTTTTTGACTCAAAGTCTGTCCAGCTGCACTCTTGGATTCCAGATGCTGTATCTTCCTAACGGAGCCGTCTGCCGCCAAAGAGAGTCTTCCTTGAACCTGGCTTTTCCAAGAAGCGTTGGAGTCTGTGCCTCCCTGAATTGGACTCGAGGATTTTTCATGGTTTTTACTCCTTCCAGTAGGAAAATCTCTTCTTAAAACTGATTTTTACAGAAAAAAAAAATAAAAAATATTCTCCTCTCATCAGCCTCTTTGCTGATGAGCGAGTGATTGTACGGGGACGTTGCCGCTTGAGAACTTTGGGAGAAGTGGCAGATGCTCCAGCAGGAAAATGTCACTTGTTGGGACAAGGCTCCTGAACCCTCTGTTCCTTTCCCATGCAGCTTTTTAACCTGCAGGATGAACGAATGTTCCGTGGGGTTTTTTTAAAAACAATCCAGGTAGAACTTTCAGGCGAGATTTGGGGCACACGTTTCTATTTGTATGACAAAGAAATAAAACATTGAATGTGGAATTACCTTGGAATTCCTGTTTTTTTTTTTGTCCAAAGTTCGTGTCCTTTGAGAGAAAAGCTTTAGGGTCAGGCTTAGGTTCTCCAGAGAATCCGTGGCTGCCACATCCCTGGAATTTTCCTAAAGCCAGGTTCGAGCAGTCTGAGTAATGGAAGCTGTCGTTTTCCTGAGGAGAGGGTTCCAGAGTAACAATAAAAATTCCTGGCTGTTGATTCCAAAATAGTTCCAAGCGGGGGAAGGTCTTTGCTGTGGGAACGCTTCCTCCTGCCTCCTGGTTGTTATCCTGCTTCCCAGTGAATTCCTGCTGCCTGCTGTCATGGAATGCTGTCCTGCCACCTTCCCTGTGTCACCAAGAGCTCTTGGCAAAGGGTAGGGAATACCTGTGCATGCAGCCTTGGGAATCCTGGCATCTTCTCCGGGATCTGGAATTTGCCTCCCAAGCATTAAACGCTGTGAGGTTGCCCTTGCCCTCCCTGTTATTTAAAGCCCCTGATAAAATTCCTTGGAGCCTCCAGGTGCTGTTTTCCCTGGAAAAGCACGGGGTGAGGGAAGAGCCGGGTGCTGCCGGGAGTTGGGATCAGCACTGGGAGAGGCAGAAATAAACCCGGCCTAGAAATAAACCTGGAGCTGAGCCAGGCTTGGAATGCTGATCCCACTGTGCTGAGGGATCCAGAGGGACAGAGCCACCCAGGGACTGGGGACAATCCGGTCCCACCCAGGGACTGGGGACAATCCGGTCCCACCCAGGGACTGGGGACAATCCGGTCCCACCCAGGGACTGGGGACAGACACCTCCAACCCCGCCCTCGCTGCCGGCAGCGGGGCCAAGGGTCCTGAAAATCCGGGATTCCCAAATATTCCTTGGGAATGGCTGGGGAGGGGAGCAGGAATGGGGCAGCTGCAGCCTGAGCTTCACAGAAGTGGGAATTGTGTCCCGGAGTGTGCCCAGGTGTCCGTGGCAGGGGACGGGCACCAAGCACTGGGAGCTGCTGGAGGTGGGCAAGGAAGGTGGAAATTCATAGATATATATAAAAATGAATTTATATATACAAAATATATCAATGTATTTATATATATTTATAAAATATATCAATATATTTATATATTTATTTATATTTATATGTATAAATATATCCGTGTACTTATATATATTAAATAAATATATATTTATATATATTAAATATATAAATATATTTTTATATATAAAATATATCAATGTATTTATATATATATAAAACATCCATGTATTTATATATATAAATATATCAGTGTATTTATATATATAAAATATATCTGTGTATTTATATATATATAAAATATATACATATATTATATATATAAAACATATCAATGCATTTATTATATAAAATACATCCCTGTATTTATATATATAAAAGATATCAATGCATTTATATATATAAAAAATATGTCCATGTACTTATATATAAAAATGTATCTGTGTATTTATATATATAAATGTGTCAATGTATATATATAAAAATATATAAATGTGTGTATATATATATATAAATATATAGATGGATGTATAAAAACATATCAATGTGTATATATAACAAATTTTGTGTATTTATAGAAAACTTTTAAAGTATATTTATATAAATAATATCTAGATATAGAAATAAAAATATAAGGTATTTATGCTTTATATTTTTATGTATATACACACATATATTTTATATATTTTATGGATATATATACATAGATATACAAGTATATACACACACACACACATATATATATATATATATATATATATATACACATCTATGTTATATTTGTACACACACATATATATACATTTTTAAAGTCTAAAAATAAAATAATTTATAAATGTAGATGCACATACAGTGTATGTGTGTAGATATATATCCATAGGTATAAACCCACAAATATATATAAATTATATGTGTGTGCACACATATATTTTACATATAAGTATATATATAATATATATAGATATAAGTAAAATATATAAACGGTATATTTATTTATATTTATTTATGTATATATATTATATGAATGCATATATATATTTTATAGATATATATTATATACATATGCACACAAATTATATGTATAATTATAGATAATATATAATATACATTATATATACATATATATATGTTATGAAGACATATATAAAATCTAATATATATTATGTACATTATATGTACATATATAATATATATTATTATTTTATATATAATATCTACTGTATATTATATGTATTATCTATATTACACATATAATAAATATGTACGATTTAATACACATAATACAGATATTAGATTTAATATATATATTTATATATATGCATAGCATATGTACTAATACATACTTAACAAAAATAATATGAATAAAAATTAACAATACAAATGTATATATATAAAATATAAATATATTGATATATTGATATATGTTACATATTTATATGTATAAATATATCAAATTAATCAGATATAAATTTTATACATATACATATATATGCATATATACATATATATGCATTTTAGTATACATATATACATATACATATAAATATATACATATACACATATATAAAAATATAAATAGAAATATATATATATGTATGTATATATTTTATATATACATTTTATATATCTATTTTTATATAAATAAATATATTTTATATATATATATAAATATATATAAAATGTATATATAAATGCTGAAGAACCCTGTCCCTTCCTGCCTGCTCTCCATCTCTTTCCCCCCGTGTGCCGGGATCTGGATCCTGGGAATGTGGTAGGGAGGATCCTGTGGGATCCACTGGGGCTGAGCTCCCAGATCCCAGGTTGGGGTCTCCGGGGTTTCCCTGCACCCCAGCCGGACCCCTGAGCTCCCAATCCATCAAAAACTGGGAAATGCAGAATTCCCACTCCAGCTGAGGATTTAATTTCTGATTTGGGAGGTTTTTTATCCCATTTTTTTCCATGTTTGGGTCTCCCAACGGCTTCACTTGATTGCTCATACCTTTCAAACATCCTTGGAAAACCTCACATCCCTTAGAAATAAATGATGAAAAAATTCCAGGATCCATCCCCTCCCGGGTCCCAGAGCAGCCCCCCTCATATCCACAGAAAAGAGGGAACAGACACCAGCAATTTTTAAAATACCATATTTTTAATCCTTAAAAAATACCAGGAACACTATGTCCCGAACCTCACCCCGCATCCAGAAAAATCCTCTTCCCTCTTCTCCATAAAATTAATATTAGCATAAATAATTCCGCTATGCCAAGGGCATTCCTGCCCTTAAAATTCCATGATTTCCATGGCACCAGCTATGTACAGGTATGATACACGTGGGCTCCCCAAACTGCTCTGCTGGGACAAAACTCATCAAACTGCTTTTTAATTAATTCTTTAAACGATTTAAAATTTTTTCAAAATTTATTTCTGAGTTTATGGTTTGGTTTATTTTATTTTTTTTTTTGGCAGGATTTTAAATTTTTTCTCCCCTCCTTTCCTTCCTGTTTTTAGAAGAATTATGTACAGCTGGACACGGGAGATTTGGCATTTAAGGTGCTTGAAATCACAAGAATTTCATTCAGTGCATTCAGACTAATTAACGCCTCCACTTAATTACTCCTGTTAACGAAGGCAGTTTGAGAGCTGTGGCCAGCAGAGCCCGGGACCTGCGGCAGCTCCGCCACGGGAAGGAGCAATCCATGGGGGCTTTTTTTGGGGATAATATTTTTATTTTAAGGAGCTTTCCAGCTCCACATCAGGGACCCCTCACGTTGGCGTCCCCTCGTCCCCTCTGCTGCCACCTTGGTGAAATCCCGGTTGGAAGCACTTCCTAGGAGATTTTCGGGGAATTTTTGGTTGATTTGAGGTCTTTTTTTTAATGGAATCCCAGTTGAAAGCACCTCTGAGGATGTTTTTTTGGGACTTTTCGGTTGGTTTGTGATGTTTTTAATGGAATCCCACTTGGAAGCACTTCTGAGGAGTTTTTTGGGGAATTTTCCATTGGTTTGAGGGGTTTTTTTTTATGGAATCCCAGTCGGAAGCACCTCCGAGGAGTTTTTTTGGGGAGTTTTCGGTTGGTTTGAGGGGTTTCTTTATGGCTTTTTAAGTGCTGTCCCACAAGGGGCGTTCTCTCGTCCTGCTGCAAAGCCAAGCTCAGCCCCCAAATCCCTCGGGATCCCGGGAATCTCCAGAGCTGGGAGGGGGCTCCTGGCCCCGGCAGAGTCACTCCATCCCGTGGGAATTCTGCTCCCGCTCGGCCGCTCGCCGGCGGCTCCCGCTCTTGAAGAACCCGAGCTGTGGGGAGGGAAGAGAAACAAAATCCTGCCGTTATTCCAGGAGATTTTCATGGGATAGCAGTTGGAAGCTGGTCCTGGATATCATTTATATACAGAAAAGGGGATTTTGGAGGAGGTTTTGAGGATTTTTGGTGGTGTTTTGAGGATTTTTGGTGGTGTTTTGAGGATTTTTGGTGAGGATTTTTGGTGAGGATTAATATTAGCATAAATAATTTTTTTTGAGGATTTTTGGAGGAGGTTTTGAGGATTTTTGGTGAGAATTTTTGAGGAGCTCATGGGGCACTGGGCAGGGATCCAGAGGGTTCCTCCACACATGGGAATCTCCAAAAATCCCCCAAAATGCGTGGCCTGGGGGCTGCTCACCTTCCAGAGCACCAGGACCAGCAGGGCCAGGAGCAGGAGACCTCCAAAGGTGCTCCCAAGGATGATCCAGATGGGAATCTGCGATTCCTCAGGCTTGGAGATCTCGAATGTGATCTGGAGGAGAAAAAACACCGCGGATTCCAGGCAGGAATGGTGGGGAAAAGGGGATAGAAGGGAATGCTGAGCAGCCCTTCCTTTGGGAATGCTGCACCGTGGATTTGGCTCAGTTTTCCCTGTGGAATCTGGAGATTCCAGGAACAGAGCTTAGCCACAACTGCACTGAGTTTTTCCAGAACCTGGGTCCCTCCACCCACAGGGATTTTCCCAAGGGGATCAGGGCAGGGTGTGGCTGCATCCCGAAATTCTGGGTGCCCCCATCCCAGGGCTGACCTGGCGGCTGGGATCCTCCTCCCGGAAAACGAAGGGGCTCCGGAAGCGCCGCTGGAGCGCCGCGATCGTGGTGAGCTTCAGTGCCTTGAACTTCAGCTGCACGGAGAGGGCTGGGATGAGCATCCCACGTGGAATAGGAGCCCCCATTCCCAACGGGATCCATCCCATCCCCATGGGCTGGCTTGAGCATCCCATGTGGAAAAGGAGCCCCCATTCCCAACGGGATCCATCCCATGCCCATGGGCTGGGATGAGCATCCATGTGGAAAAGGAGCCCCCATTCCCAACAGGATCCATCCCATCCCCATGGGCTGGGATGACCATCCCACGTGGAAAAGGAGCCCCATTCCCAACGGGATCCATCCCATCCCCATGGGCTGGCTTGAGCATCCCATGTGGAAAAGGAGCCCCCATTCCCAACGGGATCCATCCCATCCCCATGGGCTGGCTTGAGCATCCCATGTGGAAAAGGAGCCCCCATTCCCAACAGGATCCATCCCATCCCCATGGGCTGGGATGAGCATCCCACGTGGAAAAGGAGCCCCATTCCCAACGGGATCCATCCCATGCCCACGGCTTTGTATCCATAGGGATTCTCTTTGCAGCCATGGGAGAGGAGGATGCGGGGCAGGCAGGGAGTGGGGCAGAACAACAGCAAAAAACGAGGTTTTGGATTAATTAAATTTGCATTAATTAATAATGCAAATTTAATGGAATTAAATAATCCATAATGAGGCGCTGTGGATGCACGATCCAATAGGATAAGTGGCTTTGGGAACAAAAACCACCCCATACGTTCCTGGGCTTCCCGGGGAAGGGAAAAATCCCACATTTTTGGGGTGTGAGGGTTCCTTTGGGGGATTTCTCCCTGAAATCCACATTTTCCGGTGAGCACTCACTGCTTTCAGAGACTTCATCCACAGATTCCCATGCAAGTGCAGGTTCAGCTCCTCATTGGGGGCCAATTTCACCTCGCAGTCGATGGAAACCACGTCGGAGTTGCTGTGGTTCTGCAAAGGGAAATGTGGGATCACAGACGGAGAAGGAGGGAAAATCCCACTGGGATTAATCCCTGGGATGAATGAGGGAGGGAGGATCCCACGTGTGGCCAAATCCCCCCATTCTTTAAATTTTCTCCCCCTTTTTCACCCCAAACTTCCCAATTTTGCTGGGTTTTGTGCTGTTCTTTCCCTCCAAGTTTTTCCTTGGAAAGAAATGATCCTGATCTTTGTGAGCTGGAGAATCCCCTTGCTCCCCATAAATCCTGAGTATTAACAGGGCTTAAGTTCCAGTGGTTGAGAGGAAAAATAAAAATAAACCGACCGAAGGGCTTAAAAATCTCCTAAAAAATTCCAGTGTGCCCCTCCCATGTCCATGGGCCATCCCTATTCCAGGCTTTTCCCTGTTTTGGGATACCCTGGGGCCAGGATTGGCCCTGTGCAGGTGAGTACCAGGTGTGGGGTGCGGGACAGGTCCTCCTCTGCCGGGGTTCTGCGGTAGTCAGTGGTGTTCCCCCAGATGCTGCAGGTCGTGTTTTCCTGTGGGAGAAGCCGATGGAATTCCAGCATGGACACAGGGATCACAGCAGAGTCTTTCCTGTGCCCCCATCCCGAATGAGGGATCCCCAGCACTCCCCAGGATTTGCTGGAGCTGGGATTGAGTTTGGCTCGCTGTGGGATGTGGCTGGAGGGCTGGGATCCCATCCGAAACTGGGACAGAATCCCATCCTAAATTGGGCTTGAATTCCATCCTAAACTGGGCTGGAATCCCATCATAAACCAGGCCTGAATCTCATCATAAACTGGGACAGAATGCCATCCTAAAATGGGCTAGAATCCCTTCCTAAACCGGGCTGGAATCCCATCCTAAAACATGCTGGAATCCCATCATAAACCGGGACAGAATCCCACCCTAAACCGGGCTGGAATCCTGTCCTAAACTGGGATGAAATCCCATCCTAAACTGGGACAGAATGACATCCTAAAATGGCCTAGAATCCCATCCTAAACTGGGCTAGAATTCCATCCTAAACCATGCTGGAATCCCATCCTAAACTGGGACAGAATCCCACCCTAAACCATGCTGGAATCCCACCCTAAACTGGGACAGAATCTCATCCTAAACCATGCTGGAATCCCATCCTAAACCATGCTGGAATCCCATCCCAAACCATGCTGGAATCCCATCCCAAACCATGCTGGAATCCCATCCCAAACCATGCTGGAATCCCATCCTAAACTGGGACAGAATCCCACCCTAAACCATGCTGGAATCCCATCCCAAACCAGGCTGGAATCCCGTCCTACCTGGTCTGCCCGGAATTCCGTGGGCAGCAGGAGCCGGTTTCCCGCCCGGGTGGCCACGGGCACGGTGATCCTTAGGGTCACCCCTTGCACCGGGAAGAATCCCAAGTTCTGCAGCTGCCAGGGAAGAGCACAGGGATGTGTTGGGATCGGGAGATGGGGATCTCTGCTCCTGGGGCAGATCCCAAATCCAGGGGAACTCAGGGATCCGGTTCCTGCTCACCGTGAAGGTGCAGTGGAAGGGGGGCCCGATGGGGTTGGATCCATCCAGGGAATTGTTGGATCTGATCTCAAAATAGTCCAGGCTTGACGTCCTGTGGGACAAAGAGGTTTGTAGGATTTTCCCTTTCTTTGTAGAATTTCCCCTTTCTTTATAGGATTTTCCCTTTCTTTGTAGGATTTTCTCGCCTCTTTAATAAAGCAGAGCCATTCCAGGCCCTGGCTGAGGTTTGGATGTCACAGGAGGTAAATCAATCCCTGCTTTGCAGCTGGAGAGGCAGGAAAAGAGCCAGGAATATCCTGTGGGAACCCATTCGGGAGCACCTGTGATGGCCCAAAATCCCCACATTCTTTAAAATTCCCTCCCTCCTTTTCCACTCCAAAATTCCCAAATTTGATATTTTCTCTGCTCTTCTTTCCCTCCAGGTTTTCTCTTCATTCTGAACTGGAGAATCCCCTCACTCCCCATAAATCCTAAATATTAAAGGAATTTTATTCGTGGCGTCTGAGTAAAAAATACAAAATGACCGAAGGGCTGAAAAATCCCTGAAAAATTCCAGCAAGCAGCGCCAGGGAATGTGCTTTGGGATCCCTGATTTTCCCATCAGCAGCTTCCTAAATTATCTCTGCCTTCATCCCTGGCTGTCCCAGACTTGAATTACCGGTGATTCCACGCTCATCCCGCAGCTGAGCTTCCCTCTGATGGTTTTGTGGGATGGCCACTGGCCCAGACACTGGGAACACCTGTTATGGCCATTATTACCTCCAAGAATTCCCTTTTTTTCCCCATAAAAACTCACCCTCACACCTCTTTAATAAAATTTATGCCTTTAAACATCGGCAGAGTCCAGCTCTCCATGGCTCACCAATTTTATAAAAAGCTCTCCCTGACTTTACGGCTCCTGTTTTCTCAATAAATTCCCGAATTAAACCTGGGTTTGAAGGCTGCTCCCAGCTGGTTTTCCCAAGGGGTTTTCCCAATCCATGACCTCCCGGGAGCTGCATCCCATCCCGAACCCCTCACCTGGTGAAGAGCAGGTCGGCCTCGTACTTGAGCTGGAAGTTGAGGTGGGCAACGTTGTCCTCCTTGGTGCTCTCCTTCTCCTCGCTGTCACTGGAACAGCAGAAGGGCCAAGGGGTCAGGCAGGAGCCAAATCCCCCCAGGAATTTTTTTTTGGGGAATGCTGAACTTTTTTTTTTTGCTTTTTGGTCAAAGCAGGATTTTATTCTGGGATTTTTATCATTAAAATGATTCGGAGGGAGGTGTCACCCCCAACAGCTAAAGTAGTGCAGGGGAATCCTCCTCTGCTCTAATAGTTGGTGAAATTAAAAAACTAATTAATTAATATTAATAATTTAGTTAATTAAGTGAATTATTTATTAATTATTTAATAAATATTAAGTTGATTTAATTTTTCCCTTTCTTCATAGAATTTCCCCTTTCTTTGTAGGATTTCCCCTTTCTTTGTAGGATTTTTTCCCCGCCTTATAAGATTTTCCCTTTCCTCATAGGATTTTCCCTTTTTTTGCAGGATTTCCCACATTTCCTTGTGGGAAATCTTTACCTGTGGAGGAGCAGGGAGTAAGGAGAACTTTGTAAAAATTATTAGGAGACATTTTTCCTGGGAAATATTTGTGGTGGGAGCACGGATGAGAAAGCAGCAGGGGCTGGAGATCCAGCAAACCCCAGCAGCTTCCACAGGCACGGAAAAATCATGGCTGTAAATCCCCAGATAAACAAAAATAGCCAGGTTTGGGAGCACAGGGCTGGGATAACCCACAGCAGCTGGGTCTCCATGGGGTTATTCCATGGAAAACCTCTGGCTCTGGAGGAAGGAATCCCAAGGAAAGCCAGCTGCATCCTGGGGTGCCCAGAGAAGCTTCCTGGATCCCTGGAATTGTCCAAGGTTGGACACCCTGGGATCAGGGAAGGGGTGGGACTGGATGGGCTTTTTTTCCAGCCCAAACCATTCCATGATTCTGTAATTCCAGAGGGAGAAAGCGTCCCCAAACCTGCTGGCGACCATGTAGACCTCCATGCTCTGCAGGAAGACGGACTTGCTGAATTCAAAATCCAGGCGGAAAGCGACCTGCAGAGACGGGAAAAACACTGGGAGAAACATCGGGAAAAACATCCCAGGGAATGAAATCCCGAGTGCTGAGCGGGGCCAGTGCGGGACCCTGCAGGAGACACAATTCCCAACCCCACTGGGACCGAGCAGAGCCTTTCCAGGCAGAGAGGATTTGCAGGAATTCTCTCAGCCCCTGCGATGGGAGCAATGAGCGGCTCCCTTTGGAAGCAGATCCCTCCAGAGGCCCGGGATCGGCGGGAAGGGGAGGCAGCTGGGGAGAGCCAACACCAATAAAACGGGATAAATGTGATAAATGTCACATCTGCAGTGACCTCAAACCGTCTGGGCCGGCACAGCTGACTGGAATATTAAAGCTCCCGCGGCTCCGGAGCCAAAATTCCATTTCCAGCCTGTCTTTGTTTTGGCAGGAACGGCACTACCTGATGGCCCACGGACGCATTCCCGACCCCGTAGGTCATGGGGAGCCAGCTCCTCCTGCAGCCACAGGCATCCCACTGGGATTTTTGGGAGCTTTAAAGCCGAGCCTGGTGCCTGAGGCTCATCCATCATAATCCAGGAAAGGTTTCAGACGGATACAGGAGCTGGGGAGATTTTATCTCCAGATCCTGCTTGTGTTGGTCCCTTTTCCCACGGGTGGCAGGTGGGATTCCATGCGGATCCTGAGTGGATCCCCCCCACTATTCTTTTCCCAACTGAACCCTGAATTTGATGTTTCCCAAGGGTTTATGGCTTATAAAAATGATAAACTGGATCTGGGCTCATCCCAAATACTGGGAACACCGGTTTAGAGGATGCCACCACCCAGAGGGGCTTGGACTGGCTCTGAGCAGGATCCAGAGGCACCTCAGAGCAAGAAAAACCTCTCAGGCAGGGAAGGAGCCTCATCCTGCAGGGAATCAGCTCAGGAAAGTTCCCATCCATGGTTTGAAGCCAACATTAAATTTTTCCACTGGATTGGAGGCAAATTCTGTCACCTGGAGGAGCTGGGTTGGATTCTGGGGCTCTCCTGAGCACCATGGCAGGATCCCAACCACCCCAGCTCCCCCTAAGATGCCTTTCAAACTCCAAAAGGGAAGAAACCAAAAGTTTATCTTCAAAATTCTGCTCAGGGCTGCCCAGATGTGACCCTGGGGGCAGAAGGTCCATGTGACAGCAGAGTGGGAAGTGGGGAATGTCCTACCTTGGCCTTGGCTCGGAAGAAGGGGTAGCTGACGTTGCACACCCGCCTGGTGGGGTGTCTGTCGTCACTGGCACAGTCGATGTTGATGTCGCTGTCGTCCTGAAATGGGACACAAAGTCCTGTCCATGGAGTGCCTGGGACACTGGGAATGAGCGCCGGCTCTTTGGGAAACTGGGAATACCCGAGGGGCTCAAAACGGGCCTTGGCTTTGGGGAAACAGCCAACCAATGGCCAACCAAATAACGGCCAACCAGTGGCCAGCCAGTGGCCGACCAAATAATGGCCAACCAGTGGCCAACCAAAGGCCAACCAATGGACAATCAACCAATGACCAACCGACCAAAATCCAACCAACCAATGACCAACCCACTGATAATCAACAACCAAAACCCAACCAACCGATGACAAGAACCAATGACCAACCAATCAACCAAAAACCAACCAACAGCCAGCCAACAACCAAAACCCAACCAATGAATGACCAAAACCCAACAAAACAGCAACCAGCCAATGACCAAAACCCAACCAATGAATGACCAAAACCCAACAAAACAGCAACCAGCCAATGACCAAAACCCAACCAATGAATGACCAAACCCCAACAAAACAGCAACCAACCAATGACCAAAACCCGACCAAAACCCGGCCAACCACTGGCTAAGAAATTAATGAATGAAGGAAAGATGCAACCACCAACCAACCAGCCACCAACCAAAATCCAACCAAGGGACCATGCAAGCAACCAGCCAATCATCCAGCCCAGCCTGCTCGCTGGAGCTGGGAATTCTTCCCATGCGTTTGTTGATGTTCCTGGAAAGGAGCATCTCTAGGAAGCAACTCCCAGTTTTCTGATTTAAATCCTCTTTATGAGTTTAATTACAGCAGTGAATGGATTTAGCTGTGGTGAATGAATGAACCTGATTATTCCTGGCATTCCTGATTTTTCTGCAATGAGGAGTGGTTGGGAAGCACTAAGAGACAACGTGAGATGTTACCCTGCATGGCCACCAGCCAAGCTGGAATTGCCTCCTCTCAACACTGACATTCCTGCTGCTGGAACTTCCAACTCTCCAGCCAGGCTGGAGAAGCTCCTGCCCATTGCAGGGCTGGGTGGGATGGGCCACCAACCCTGCTCTGTGTCCTCCACCCTTCCAGGTGTTGTAGCCTGCTTGTAGGCAGGTGTCCATCCTCACCATGAGAGGATGAGCTATTCCAGCTTTTATCCCACAAGGGGTCACTTTGAGCTGCTGCCACCGGAGAAGTCCTACCCAGCAACAGCCTGGAAGTTCCTCCCACTCATCTGCTGAAATTGTGGACTTTTTGGGGCAACAGCCACTTTTTATTTATAAGACACAGATATCCATCCCCCCTGGATGCTCCTTGGTAAGGAGGGACAGCCAGGAGCCTGTTATCCATGACTCCTCCATGACCAGCTGCAAATATTCCCTACAGCCACTGCTGCCTGGTGCTGCTTCCTGTACTCCACCATCCCGGGGATTTTCCCTGCTCCCCTCACTTTGTTTGGAATAATCTCAAAAAAATGCATTTTTCTTATTTTGTGGGCAGCAAGCCCCACAATTTTCCTTTGGCACGGCTCGGAGAAAAACAAAGGAGATGGGGTCTGTGGGTGAGGATGAAGTCATGGGGGGGTGAGGGAAGGCTCAGCAGCATCAGCACATTCCCAAACCTCGCTGGGAGCAGGGAGGAGTCGCACCAAGATTGAGTGAGTGGGGCAGTGAAATTTTTGGGGCACTCGGGGACCATCCAGGCAAAGCCATGGAGAGGTGGCATCGCCCGGCTCGGTGCTGAGCTGCGGCCACATTCCCATGATCAGCTCCTACTTCCAGGAGTTATTTCTCAGCTGCAAAAACTCATTCCTGACGGGAACTTGGCCATGTGCAGGGAGTATTTTTAAACAACTGCAGGAGAAAAATAGAGGGAAATAATTTCCTCTGTGTTTGACCTTCGCTCAGGCTCTTAAAACTCAAAACCTTTTTGTATTTCCAAAATAAAGAGCTGGAAGTGCTTAGAAACGGAGCCCATAAACAGCTCTGATTTACGAGGGATGGAGACAGGTTTGGGCTCTGCTTTAGGCTGCGGCTTTCTCCTCCGGCTGGGATTAGCAGCACCTCTGGAAAAGCCTGGCTCTGCCCCGGGAGCTCACCTTGGGGATCAGGCTGGCCAGCTGGAGGTTCCTGGAGAAGGAGATGTTGAGGGTGGTGCTGTAGGCATTTTCCCCGCGGTTTTCCAGCGTGGCTTCCACGGCCACCCTCCTCCTGCTGCTCTCGATTATGAAGACGGAGGCGTCGAAGGAGAGGCTGAAGGCCGAGCAGTCGCCCCGGCGCAGCGCCCTCCGGCAGAATTCCCTGCAAAACGGGGCATTCCCGGGATTTTACGACCGTGGAAATCCCTGCTCTCCCCCCTCTGTCCTGCTGTGCTGAAAGAGGAATTAGGGATGCTTCCCATCGTACACAATTTGGGGATTTTTGGCCGATGGTGCGATGCTTTCCTCAAACATTATTGGGAATGCTCGGGACAGCTGGGATGTAGGGAAAAAACAGATCCCATGCCAATAGCAAAGGTGGCTCCAAGCTCCAATGTCCAGCCTGGCCTTGGACACTTCCAGGGATCCAGGGACAGCCACAGCTGCTCTGGGAATTCTATCCCAGCCCCTCCCCACCCTCACAGGGAGCAATCCCTTCCCAATATCCCATTGATCCCTCTTTCAGCTTAAAGCCATTCCCTGTGTCCTGTCTCTCCATCCCTTGTCCCCAGCCCCTCTCCAGCTCTCCTGGGGCCCCTTCAGGCCCTGTAAGGGGCTCTGAGCTCTCCCTGGATCCTTCCTTTCTCCAGGTGAACATTCCCAGCTCTCCCAGCCTGGCTCCAGAGGGGCTCCAGCCCTCGAAGCAGCTCTGGGGCCTCCTGTGGATGCAGGGATAACCTTTAATAGCTCTGTAACCACGGAGCTGCAGTGTGGAATTATTTCCATGAGTCAAGCCCGTAATTGCCAGGTGGGTAATGCCAGCCTTGCAGTTATTCCCTGGTATTTCCTGATTTGTATCCCTAGAACTTATCACCATGGCACCAAATATTCGCTGGTTTGTGGATTCCCTGAAAAACCACAGGCAGGGAGCAGGGAGAGGCTCGGAAGTGCCAAGGAGCACCTCATGGAGGGCTCGGATGAACCTTGTGGTGATGCGGGATGAAGGACCAGTGATGTCAGAATTTACAGAACGCAGGCTGGGGCTGGATTTTTGGAGCCTCCCCGTGCTGGTGACACTCTTGGAGGGTGCTCTGGGTCACCTACTCACATGGCACTGGGAATGTCACTCCTGGCATCCAGCACCAGATCGGGGACACAGTGCTCATCCTCATTGCAGCCATTCCAGAAGGGGACCTGGGGGGACAAGGAGAGCAGCTCGGTGATGATTCTCCCGGGGATAAATCTGCCCTGGTGCCCTGGCAGGTGGAACTTTGGGAGGTGGCACTTGGGAAGGCGGCACCTGGGGAGGCGGCACCGGGGATGTGGCATTTTGGGAGGTGACACCTGGGATGTGGCACCTCGGAGGTAGAACTTTGGGAGGCAGCACTTGGGGAGGTGACACTTTGGGAGGTGGAACTGGGGAGGTGGCATCGGGGAGGCAGCACTTGGGAGGTGGCATTTGGGAGGTGGCACTTTGGGAGGTGACACCTGGGAGGTGCTACTTTGGGAGGTGGGAGGAACCGGGGAGGTGTCATCTGGGAGGTGTCACCAGGGAGGTGACAGGTGCTACCTACAGAGACCCTGAGGGAGGTGGGCCACCCGTCGTCCAGCATGGGGCCGTGCTCGGGGTGCTCCAGCTCGTAGTCGATGGAGAACGTCACCGGCTTCACGTAATCTGCCGAGTCCTGGGGCACAGGGAGAACTCTGAGAGGAGCCCGGGGCTGCTTGGGCTGGGGCAGTCCCTCAGGGTGTCCCCAAGGGTCACACATCTGTCCTGCAGCCCCAGCCCAGGGCTGGGATGTAACAGAAACCAGATCCCATCTCCAAGGCTGCTCCGAGCCCCGTCCACCCTGGCCTTGGATGCTTCCAGGCATCCAGCGGCGGCCACAGCTCCTCTGGGAATTCCATCCCAGCCAGGAATTCCTTTCCAATATCCCACCTAGCCCTGCCCTCTGGAAGCCCCTGGGAGCTCCCCCCATGCCTGCCCCACAGTGCAGAGGGATGCTCTCTGAAGGGAGATGTTTTTTGGGCTAAATCACAAGCTCCAGCTCCATCTCCAGCCTCTGATTTCCCAAAAGTTCACGGCAGTTCAGCCGGGGCTTGGGGCTGGGCCAGTCTGGCAGCTCAGGCCTGCCTGGCTTCCACGAGATTCTCCTCATTCCCTGGGAATGTTTGGGTTTGGCCAGGTTTGTGCATCAGCTGTTCCCTGCGAGTGAGGGATCCTCCAGCTCTGCACCCTGGGGTGGGACCCTGCTGGGACACAGGGGGACACCACCAGGGACTGGCACGGGGATGCTCCATTCCCTATGGAAAAACAACGAGCATCCCTGATTTTGGAGCAGGAGAAGCAGCCTGACCCCGGGATGAGGAGCACACACCCTCCCCGAGGACAGGGCTGGTGGAACGGAGCACGTGGAAGCTGATGTCACTGCTTGGGGACCCGGCAGCTGCCACGCGCTGGCAGCTCCGTCCCCGACCACATCAAACCGGCGGGGAGGAATCCAGCGGGACGAATCCAGCGGGATGAGGCTCCTTCCCACTGAGGAATGCTGGAGAGAGCATCTCCCGCTCCACACTCACCAGGACGTGGAAGGGCAGGGTGTGGCAGAGCTCCTGCCCGGCCGGCAGCACCAGCGCCCGCGGTGCCGCCCTGCCGTCGTCCAGGTGTGCCCGGGGCGAGTAGCGGCGCTCGTCGATGGTCGTGTTGTACCTGAGCCCTGCAAGGACAGGCCCAGCTCAGCCCTTGGGGGCCACACGCCCCAAACCCTGGGCAAAGAGTGGCCCCAGTGCCCATTCCCTGCTGAGGGAAATCCCTGGCAGTTCTGGGAAAAGCTTCCCCTCGCCAAGTGAGGGGTTTTGGGAATGAATTATTGCAAGGCCCCTGTGTAAAATCTGTGCAGGCGTGGAATTGTTTGCCTCTCAAGTGTTCCCGTGCTGGTCTGGAGGAATTGGAGCTCACCCCTGATTTATGGAGATCCTTTGGTTCCTGCACTACTGTTGGAAAACAACTGGAAATTCCCAACCAAGCAGGGATTTCAGAGAACCACAGAATCTCAGAATGGTTTGGGAGGGGACCTTAAATCTCATCTCACTGCAGCCCCTGCCATGGCAGGGACACCTTCCACTGTCCCAGGGTGCTTCAAGTCCTGTTCAGCCTGGCCTGGGACATTTCAGGGGCAGCCACAGCTGCTCTGGGAATTCTATCCCAGCCCCTCCCCACCCTGACAGGGAACAATTCCTTCCCAATTTCCCATCTGTCCCTCTTTCAGCCTAAAGCCATTCCCTGTGTCCTGTCTCTCCATCCCTTGTCCCTCTCCAGTTCTCCTGGAGCTCCTTTAGGCCCTGGAAGGGGCTCTTAGGTTTCTCTGGATTCTCTTTTCCTGGCTGGACACCCTCAGCTCTCCCAGCCTGGCTCCAGAGCAGAGGGGCTCATCCAGTGGGTGACTCTTTATTTCCAGGGGAAATAAAGGTAAAACCAAATAAATAAGGAAATCCCACTCAGATTTTATCCCACAGGGACAGCAGCAGGGAGAAAAATGCTGGATTTGACAGCACAAAACAAAGCTCTTGCTCTGGGCAATGGGAGTTTTTCCTTGGCTTTGGATCCTGATTTTCCTTGGACGGTGTTTGCTGCTGGCTCACAGGGGCCGAGCCGCTATCGCTTCCCTGCTCCGCTGACTCCCGGGAATCCACCGGGGATCACTCGGGGTCACGGCTCCATCCAAGGGTTGAATGGGAGGGCTGGCCAGCTCCAGATTCCCTGGGATGTTGTGGAAAATGCACATCTGGCCAGCAGATGTGTCCCGCTGCTGCTGCGGGAGGCAGGAGGGATGGAGGAGCCCTGCGGAATGCGGGCCGGGCTCGTCCCCTCCTGTCCCACTGCGGGGACATTCCCGTCACTTGGAGCGTGGAAAGGCAAAGCCCGGGAGAGCTCAGCCCAGGGAGTAGGTGAGGGATGAGGTGGGATTTATCCTGGGGGTGTTTCTTTGGCAGAGCCACCACCAGAACCTGGAGACTCAGCCGGGACAGGGACAAACATGAGTGACACCAAAGTGGCAAGCGGACACGTGAGCTCCTCCAGGCTCCTGGGGGGTTTCCTGTCACAGACACATTTCATGAAAAATCCTTTCCTTAGGATTTTTTCTCCTGAGAAGCTGAGAGGCCTCAGGAACAAAATGTAAACCATGGTTATCTGCTGCTGTGGAATGCAACAGGTGCATCTGGGATTGGTCTCGTGTGGTTGTTTCTAATTAATGGCCAATCACAGCCCAGCTGTCCGGACTCTCAGTCAGTCACAAGCCTTTCTTATTCATTCTTTTTCTATTCTTAGCTGGCCTTCTGATGAAATCCTTTCTTCCGTTCTTTTAGTATAGTTTTAATATAATATATATCATAAAATAATAAATCAAGCCTTCTGAAACACGGAGTCAGATCCTCCTCCCTTCCCTCATCCTAAGACCCCTGCGAACACCATCACAGTTTCCATCCCAAAAGCTGGGTTTTCCATGGGGCTGGAGACCTGAGCAAGGCAGGAATTGGGATCCTTACCCACGCTGGCAGTCTGGAAGTGAGTGGAGAGGAAGAGGGCAGTGAAGCAGACGAAGGCCCTCATGCAGGTGGCCTCCTTCCCATTGCGCTTGCAGTCCTTGGTGAAGATGTTGATCTTGGGGGGCTCAAAGCGGAGGCTGGCGTTGATCTGGACCACGCTGCGGGACCTGAGGGGTGGGGAGAGGACATGGGATGGGCTCTGGCTCGGGATGGGACATCCTGGAGTCTCCCACAGGCTCCAGGTTTGCCTTTTTCACTCCTCTTCCCTCCTTTTTGCAGAAGGTTGGGAAGAGCGAAGGTGCTCTGCAAGCAGAGCCCAGGGTGACCCATCTCGGGTGGGCACAGCCACCCTCCGTCCCAACAGCTTCAAGGGACTCTCCAAACATTAATTAATTAATATTTGAAAATATTGCTCTAATTAAATCAGAGCAGAAGGAGCCTGGGCAAATCCCCACACATTAATTCGGAACTTCTGGAGAACTATGGATGAAACTCAATGGAGAACCAACTCTGGCATCTTTTTAGGGCCTGAGGGTATTGAGATCCCACAGCCCTGTTGGACAGGGGGTGGTTATTCAGGAAAGATGGCTCGGATTGTTCTCAGACCGGTTTTTCCTGGAAAAAATGTGTCGTGATTTGGGCAGAGGAGACTGGGAGAGGGCACCAAGGATCCCTGGCTCACCACAGCACCACGGCGTTCCCCAGCGAGCCCACGGCCAGGTCCACGAGCCCGTCCTCGTTCAGATCCAGCTGCCCGTGGATGCTGCATCCAAAATACATCAGGCCTGGAGCGAGGTCGGCGGCCGCGATCCGCTGGAAAGGAATGGGAGCAATCCAGGCTGGATTCCAGCAGGAGCATCCCTGCCTGCCAAGGGTTTGCCAGGCTGGCTCTGCCTCGCCGCTGAAAATCCCCCGTTCCAAGAGAATCATGCTAAACATGGTTTTCCAGGGAGTTTCTCTTCGGAAAAAGAGAAAGCATTTGCTTCGAGAGCAATTTCTCTTTGGAGACACCATCCAAGGTTGCTACTGGCTTTACCCTGCGTATTTAACATATATCAAAAGTGTAATAAATAAATAAATAAAAAATAAAATAAAAAAATAAAATCTTTTTTAATTAATTAATCTATAGCCGTCCCTTGCAATGATTGCTAAACATTGCCTCTAATTTCAAGCCTTTTTCTCCACTATTCCATGGAACAATTCAGGTTGGAAAAGCCACCCAAGACTGTGGAGTCCAAACATCCCCTGGTGCTGCCAAGGCCACCACAAAATGTCCCCAAGTGCCACATCCACACATCTTAAATCCCAGCAGAGATGGGGACTCCACCACTGCTGTTCCAGTGATTGAATTCCAAGGTTTTGTCTTGGATGCCTCAAGAGAGGGAATATCTGTGCGAAATAATTAACAATTAAATCTCAGGTGCGGATTTGTCCTTAAAACCGGGACAAATTATATTTATTCCCACGAAAAGTGAGGAAAACCAAGCACGGGGAAGCCCCACCTGCTTGTACTTCTTCAGGACGGTCTCCTGGAATCCCAGGAAAACGTAAATGGCTCCTTGGTGCTCGTCCTCCAGAGGGGCCCCGACCACCAGGTCGTTGTAGGAGTCCTGGTTGAGGTCGGGAACGGCGGCGATGCAGGAGCCGAAACGGGAATTCTGGTAACTCTGGAGGTCCACCAGGGCTCCGCTGGGAACGAAGAGGTTCTGCCAAGGAAAAGAAGGAAGACAATTCCCAAAGCGTCAGCAGCACGGCTGGGAAGAGGAGACACCCTCAGGGGAACAGCGAGGTGATGTGGAAGGGATTGTCCAAGGAAGGAGGTGGGAGCATTCCCAGGGATGGGGGATTTTGGAGCACATCCCTGGGGAATGAGGAGCCCTGAGCCCCCCCTGAGCCAGCCCCACATCTGCTTTGTACCCTAAATAAATAATTCAGTAGTAGTAGTAGTAGTAATAATAATAATAATAATTCCATATTAATAATACATTCCATAACAAATACAAATTCCATAATAATAAACATCCCATACTCATAATAAATGCTATAATAAATACAAATTTCATTAATAATAACAATAACGATAATGATAATGATAACAGTAACAGTAATAACAACTATTATTATTATTATTATTATTATTATTATTATTATTATTATTATTATTATTACTACATAAATAATAAAGTGCTTTGGGTGTAGGGATTCCATGCTCCAGGCGGGTTTTATTTTGCTTCACAATTCCAACTGGGGGGAATTCCTCCTCCAGGGAAGCAACTTCCACAGGGAAGCACCTTTAGGCTCAGGAAGGGGCTCTGGGCTCTCCCTGGCAGGAGCAGGTTTGGAGGACGCTGTGTGGCTGGAGATGGTTTCTCCAGAGGGACACCCACATTCCCATGTGGCGAGGATCCCATTCTGCCCCTCCCTCGGGACCCCACCAGGGCACAGCTGCCATGAGAGCACCCAGCTGTGCCAGCCGTGTCCCCACGAGGTCCCCACTCACCCCGTGCAGCGCGTACACGTAGACCTTGCCCCTCTCCCTGCCCTCGCTGAAGAACATGGGCGCTCCCACCAGCAGCACGTCGGTGACGCCGTCGCCGTTCACGTCCAGGGAATTGATCTCGCTGCCGTAGTAGGAGCCGATCTGGGGGAGACGGGACGGGGTGGGAATGGTGCCACCGTCCCCCTGGATCCACAGGGATCCACAGGGACATCCCAGCCCTGCCACAGCCACGCTGTGGATGCTGACACAAGTGGCTGTCTTGGGCTGGAAATGGGAGGGTGGATTCTATCCCCATCTGTCAGAGCTGGGGCAGTTATCTCTGTTCATGGGGCAGTTTTCTTCATCTCTTCCACAGCCAATCCTCCCTCCAGGAGATCTCTGCTGTTCATGGGCCATTAATTGTTAATTATCTGCTGTCCATGGCCAGTGAGTGTCCCTGCATGGCTGATCCAATTCCATCATCCCATGGGGAGATGCTCCGCCCAGGGGGAGGAGCCAAGCATTCCTACCTGGATGATACCTGAATTTTGGAGCAGCACAGCAGCCTTTGCCCAGTGCATTGCCAGAGGAGCAGCTTCTGCTGCCCTGCATGGCCAGAGGGAGCCCAGGCCCATCTGCAGCAGCCCTGGAGCTGCAGAGGAAAACTCCCCCCTTGTGCAGGATCCCTGCTCCAGCAGAGCCACAGCTGGCACTGCAGGAGGGCTGAGCCCCCATGGGATGGGGCTGTGCCACCCCCTGACACACAGGGGACAGGGCATGGGCTGACTCTGGCAGTGGTTTGTTTTCTTTTTTGTACTATTGCATTTGTATTTTTAATTTTCCTAGTAAAGAACTGTTATTCCTACTCCCATATCTTTGCCTGAGAGCCCCTTAATTTCAAAATCACAGTAATTCAAAGGGAGTGGGTTTACATTTTCCATTTCAAGGGAGGCTCCTGCCCTCCTTAGCAGACACCTGCCCTTCCAAACCAGGGCACTGTCACATCCGTGGCTGCGCAGCGCTGCCGAGCTGCTCCAACTCGGGAAAAATCAAGGGAGAGGGTTGATTTTTTCCGGGGGGGAAAACCAGCACAGCATTCCTGGCTGGAATTACCTGCTCTCCCTTGAGGGCCTGGTGGATGGTGAGGTTCCTGTTGCTGTGCATGGTGAACAGGATGACCTTGCCCGTGTGGTTGAACCGCGGCGCTCCCGCCACGTAGATGCGCTCGTGCTTGGTGGAGACGACGGAGGAGACGGTGTAACCTGGAAAGGGACGGACGCGGAGCGAGAATTCCCTGCCTGCTCACGGGGCCTGCTTTCCATTAGCCCCCAGCTGCTGACACAGCTCTGGCCCCTTCCCAAAAAGGGAAGCTTAAAAAACCTGGATTTTTGCAAAGGTGAAATCACCCAGATGGACCCCAGTGCCCCCGAGCCGCCCGCTCCGGTGCTGCCATGGCCGAGATTTGGCACTGCCTGATTCCCACTCCCTGTGCAAATCTTTCCTTAATCGAAGGTCAGTCCAATTCCTGCAATTCCCGGATTTCTGGGTGTTTTATTTCATGGCTCACATCAAGTTGGACAGACACTCGCGAGGTGCTGAGTGTTGGGAAGTTGCAGCTCCCGCTGCTCCAGGAACACCAGGCAGGAAAAGCTCTCCTGGTGCTTGATGTCAACATTCCCAGTCCAAGAAAAGCCATGAATCCATCAAAACCATTCCTCCTGATGGAAATAACCCTGCCTAAGCCAGTGACCCCTAACAATCCCTTTTTCCTACTGGGATCACCCCCTGGGCTGCGGCACTTCCAAGGCTGCAGATGGGATTTTGTAGGAATATAAAGCTGGGGCTGCCAAATCCCAATTTTCAACCCCAAGTTAAGGTTCCTGAACCTTCAGGCTCAGGTTTAAATTCCAATGAAATCCTTAGAAGTGGAACAGGGTGCCCAGAGAAGCTGTGGCTGCCCCATCCCTGGAATGTTCCAATCCCAGGCTGGATGGGGCATGGAGAAACCTGGGATAGGGGAAGGTGGAGTGGGATGAGCTTTAAGTTCCTTTCCAGCCCAAAGCATTCCAGAATTCTATGGAACTCAAAGTCTGGCCAACCATGAAACTGAATCACATTCCCTGGAATCAAATCCAGTTAAATTTTGAGTATCTTCAGGGATTTTGGACCCTTTTCCCTGCTCGCCAGCCTTACCTGGGGTCCCTAAAAATGCCCCTCCTGGAGGGGGCATTCCTAAACCAACCACCAGCCCTGAGCCCCCCAGGCTGCTCCTCAGCAGGATACACCAGCATTCCTCAATATTCCCGGATTTCTCACTCCAGGCAGCGCTAAAGAGAGCCCAGCTGAGCTCCCACAGGGATTCCCATGGGACACCCACAGCCATCCCAGCTCAGGGACACTCTGCTGTCACCCCATGGATTCCCAGGGAAGAGCCTTGAGGTGCTGATCCCACAGAATCCCACAGAATCCCACCTCCCTCCCCGCCACGGGACAGCCCCATCTCCGAGGAGAGGCTGCATTTCTCAATCCAGGCCGATATTTTTATTCCAGAGCTCCAGTGGCTGCACATGGAATGGATTAACCCAGCAGGTATTTCCTGCCTAGGCATGAAATTCCATCAGCGCTTTGAAAGCACTCCAAGAAAAGCTGCGGATCGCCCGCCGGCTCGGCTGCTCCTGCATTCAAATCCCATTTGTGCCCCGCTCCGGGGTCGGAGCCGGGCTCTTCCCAGGTGAGGATGCTCCTGTGCTGCATCCCACAGCTCTCCCATGGGGAATACCCTGTGCTTCCTCTTTTTCAAGGATAAAAATCCCCAGTTCCCCCTGCCTGCGGCTGCACAGCCTCGTTCAGCTTTCCCACCTAAATAGGCGCCGTGGTTCTTCAGCTCCTCTGGGAATTCCTGCAGGTAGGATTCCCGCAGAGGGATCACCTTCCCGCTGCTGGTCTCCTTCAGGACGGCTCCGTTCCAGTCGTAGGCTCCCACTGCTCCCAGCAGGATCCCGTCCTGTGGGAACACAGGAGTGCTTTGGTGGGAATTCTTCCCAAGTGGAGGCGATTCCACCCCTCTGATCCCACACAGACCGAAAACACCTGGAATGCTGGAGGGTTTCAAAACTGCTGGAATGACATTTCCACCCTATTCCTGTTTTTCCAATGTGCTTTTTCTCCCCAGGAAATTCCCAAGAGCTTTTTCCATGGACACCCCAGCACGTCCTTCCCAAGAGGTCATAGCATCAGGAGGATCTGCTGCAGATCCTGAGGGATGCTGGGGTCTCCCAACACCTCCCTTTCCCATGGGATAATCCAGCAGCCTTTCCTTATCCTCATCTTAGTGATTTAACTCTGTAATTAAAATAATTTGTCCCAAATCCCAATCTCCCACCTGGGAGCAGGGGGTGATAAACAGGACAAGGCAGGAGCAAAAAAAAAAAAAAAAATTCCTGTATTTCCTCTCTTACTTCCACAACGTGGGATGAAAATCCAGTCTGGGACATTTCCAGTCCAAAGGAGATCTCGTTCTTGTTGGTTCCTTAAACAAAAAAGAAAAGGGAATTTGTGTTTAATGGAGATTTTTGCTTTCCTGGAACAGCTCCGTGGCCTCCTCTGGAATTGCTCCAGCAGCTCCACATCCTCCTGATGATCCCATTTCTCCCTAAATCCTCCAATTCCACAGCCTCGTGCTGTTAGGAGGTCTGGGAGCTCTGCTGGGGTGCAGGTTCTCCCCTTGCAGAGCTGCAAGATCACCCAAAACTGGGGATTTGGAGGTTTTTGCTTCGTGACTGGGGGAATTCCTCATCCAGGGCAACTTCCACAGGGAAGCGCCAGGCTGGACAGAGGAAACTGGGAAACTTGTGGGGAGTTTGTGAGCTGGTTTGAGCCAAAATCCCCCAAATTCAAGATGTTTCGTTCCCAGTGCGGGCCCTCCGTCTTCTGTTCCAATTGTTCATTCCAGGCTGCATTTTCCTCTGAAATTTGGATAAATTTAGTTTGGGAGAGCGACAAAGTTTTCACAAGAGCTGACATTTAAGACAGAAATATTTCCTGATATTTAATTTCAGCCAATAAAACCCGAAATCTCAGCATTATTCCCATAATCTCCTGATGTCTGGCACCCCAGGAAGCTCCTGTGTGTGGGTTTTCCTGTTTACAACCCTGGAATTTGATGGATGAGGGAGACACCGACTCCCAAATTCCCCCCATACCAAATCTCCAAGGTTTTCTATAAAAAGGAAAAATCAAAGCCACCGGAATTCCTCTGGCTGGAACGAGGTGTGTCCTTTGGAAAAGGGATCTCTGCTCCTGATATCTGAGGGAAGCAACAGCTCCAAATAAAGACATTTCCTCAAATCTGAAGATGCTCCAAGCAGGATTTTAGGCTCCGATATTGCGGAAGCCGCGTCCACATTCGGGGGAAAAAGGGATCAGCAGCACATTCCCAGCCCTGGGAGGTGCCAGGGAGGAGCATCCCTCACCTTCCAGGCTGAAAATCCTTTCTCCCAGGGCATCCACGATGTCCTTGAGGGCCGCCTCGTCAGTGACGTTGAAGAAGTGTTTGTCATCGGGGTCGCTGGCGATGAATTTGATCTCGTTCAGAAAGGCCTCGGGGTTGATTCCTCTCCTGTTGTAATAACCCAAGACCTGGTTGGGAACAAAACGCGAGACTTCCATGGAATTAGAATTCCCGGGTGGTTTGGGCTGGGAGGGATCTTGCAGCTCATCCCATTCCACGGGCAGGGACACCTTCCCCTATCCCAGGCTGCTCCAAGCCCTGTCCAGCATTTCCAGGGATGGGGGCTCAGCAGCTCCTCTGGGCTGCTTTCCCAGGATGGATAAAACCATCCCAAAACCCTTTGGGGGCTGTCCACGTGGGAGAAGCCCCATCCTCGGATCTGACACCGCTTTGTGGGAACAAACAGAGGAACTGCTGCAATTCTCCCCAGCAGGACATTCCTCATGGAATCTGGGGTCCTGCCTGTCCCAAGAGCAGCCACAAGGAGCTCTTGGAATGCTCCAGGAGCAGCAGGGATGGACAGGAGCTCTTGGAGTGCTCCAGGAGCAGCGGGGATGGGCTGGGCCGGTGCTTTGGGATTCCTGGAGCACACAAGGAGCTCTTGGAGTGCTCCAGGAGCAGTGGGGATGGGCTGTCCCGGTTCTTTGGGATTCCTGGAGCCCCGCCACGCTCCGCAGGCCTCCCAGCCCCCCAGAGCCCCGTCACTCACGGCCACCGCGTATCGGGTGACGTTGTCCCTCTCGCTGTCCTCGATCACCTTCTCCAGGTCTGGGCTGTCGTGGGACTCTCCATCTGTGATGACAATCATTACTCGCTTTGCCCCTTTCCGGCCACCTTTCCGAAACGCTTCCGAGCTGCAAGGGAAGAGATGCCCTGGGCTGCTCAGCCCCGCCAGCTCCGCGGTGGCTCCGCCGCCCCACCGAGCCCCTCCCGAGGGAGGTGCTTTGGGATGTGGATGGACTTCCCCACTTTTTTTGCAGGAAAGAGGCCATAATTCAGCAAAATCGGGTGAGGGAATGGATCTTGAGTTGGCCAGCAGAGTTCTGGCCGTGGCCTATGGGGCCTTTCCCTCCGAGGGAAAAATTTCTTTGTCCCATTGTCCATCCCTGCCAGAATCCCACAGTTTTGACAAAGCAGGGCCCCAAATTCCAGCATATTTATGGAAAAGGGACACTGAGCAGGGCTGGGGACTCCGTGTGACAAAAATCGTTCAGGACCTTGCTCAGATCTGACCAGGATCCCTCTAAAACTTTTCCAAGCTGCCCAGTGCAGAGTTGGAATCGCCATTCCTGCAGGGATTTCCAAACCACGTGGATGTGGTACTTGGGACATGGTCAGTGGTGGCCTTGGCAGCGCTGCATTTGATCTTTGACCTCTTTTCCTGCCTAGAATTCCATGATTCCCAGCAGGAATACTGCTTGGAAAAAGTGCAGGAGCAAGGATTTGTCCCTGGAAAGGGAGGAGGTGGAGCTGTCCTGAGCTTCTGGGGACTTTCCAGGGATTTCCAGGAGAGCTCCAGGTTCTGGGGCTGAATTTGGGGGCTGGGATCTCATCCCTGGGAGCCTCCAGGGAGAGGCCACAATTCCAGAGCCTGCCCCAGCTGCAAACAAGGACGGAACAATTTTGGGAAGCGCCACTCTCAAACCTTCCCCCACATCACATTTTCCTACAAACCCTGGCGATTCCCCCATTCTTGAGCAGCAAGGAAAACAAAGGGAGAGGCAAGGAGGGGGAAAAAACCCCTTGGGTGTGAAGGTTTTCCTGGGGGCGTGAGGGGTTTTACCGAGCGAACTCGATGCCGTAGGCGGTCCTGGTCTCGGTGCCCCCGCGCTGCTCGATGTGGCTGGCGGCCGCCACCACGTCCTGCACGGACCTGTAGTCGTTCAGATGGAACTCATGGACCACGTCCTCTCCGTACTGCACAACTCCCACCTGGGAACGACGGGAATGGCACCAGAAAGGCCGGCGGAACGAGGCCCCGCGCGCCGCGAGCGCCGGCAGCCGCGGGGGTGAAATTCTCTACGCTCGCTTTTCTTTTTCCCGGAATTCCATCGCCCAGTTTTCCCTCCGTGGGATCATTATCGATTCCCCAATTTTACGGCTCTCCCCCCTGCTCTGCTCCCGAGTTTTGGGGTGATCCAGATGTGCTGCACTGCGCTGTCCCACTTTGGAGCCACAGCATCTCCAGGTGGGACCAAACTGGGTTATTTGGGAAAATCTGGGATGTTCCTGCTTAAATTCCTGCCTAAATCAACGCATGGTTACTCGGAGCATGGAGAGCTCCTTTCCGTGGGGTTTAATCCTCCCTGTTCCCATTGGGATGTGGGATCTCTCCATAGCTCACTTAGGGACATTAATGGGAGCGGTTTCTTCCCATGGGATGAGTAAAAAATCCCATATTTTGACAGATTCCAGCCACTTGACAGAAAAGGGACACTGGGAATGGCCCTGGGATGACACAAACGGTTCAGGGCCTCACCTGGATCTGTCCAGGACCGATGTAAAACTTTTTCAGGATATTTATCAGGAAGTGCTGGACTTCAACCCACGGATAAATGCTGTTGGATCCATCCAGAACGATGATGATGTCCATGTAGGTCTGGCATCCTGTGGAAAATCCAGGGATTTGTTAAAAGTCCTCTTGTAAAGGGGCAGATTTATGGCTTCACTTCCAGCCAGGTACTTCCTCTTAGGATTTTTTGGGGAACAAAAAAATTTGATTTCAATTGTTTGGGAAAGAACTTTGGACTCCAGCAAGGTGGGGAGAAGCCACAGGAATCCTCTCTGCTGTGAAAAGATGGGATCGCTTCCTAGGAATAACACTCAGCGGCATCATTTGGGATTCAGCTTTGGAATTTGATCCAATTTAATACCATTCCACACTTCAAAGAGGAGCAGGGTCTGGCTCCACTCCTCCCGCAGAGCCGTTCCTGATCCCTGAGTCATTCCCAGCCCTGCCATGGAAAGCAAGGCGGGCATTTCCTCCCTTCCCCATGAAATCCTCGGCAGCCAAAAACCCCGGAGGGGACCCCAGGGCTCGGCTCTGCAGCCGGAGCAGGAAGGATTTAAGGATTTTTTTTCCAGTGGGGAAAATTGCTCAGGATCGTCACAGTCTTGCTGATGTTTTACAGCATTCCTTGGCGATCCCGGATTTCAGAGATTTATTGGCTGCTCTTTCACCCTACAATATTTAATGGATGAAAGAATCCATGGATTGGAGTTACTCATGGATCACTGGGATCTTCTGCGTGCTTCCATCCCATCCCAGGAATCAGGGAGAGGAGATGACCCTGCATCCCATTAAATAAACACTTCCTAAAACTCCCTAAAATCTCAATTATCCTTTGCAGCGAAGGCTGGAACATAACAAGGGAAGAGACACTGGGAATTTGATGATGCCTTTACTGCCTTGATCCCGAAAATCCCATTTTTCCAAGCCCCTCTTTATGCCCTGGGAATTTGGTGGTGGGTTCTGCCTTTCCTGCCTTGATCCTCCCAAATCCCATTTTTACCAGCCCACCTGCCCTGGGAATTAACCAACACCGGAGGGGTTCTGGAGTTGGGGAATCACATCCCATGGGATGAGGAGCTCCCAGGAGCAGGACAGATTTCTGGGAATCCTTCCCATCTCCAGGAAAGGCAGGAAACCTCAGTTCAACCCCCCAAAACAAAACCCGAGCTCCACATTCCCAAATTCCAACACGTTTAACTCCTGGTCAATGAGGGCTTTGTTTTGTGCAGCCAAAATGGGATTGGAGATGGGATTGGAGCTGAGATTGGAACAGGGATCGAAGCTGGGATGGGAGCTGGGATTGGAGGTGGGATCAAAGCAGGGATGGGAGCAGGGATGGGAGCAGGGATCTTGGTCCTCACTCTGCAGAGCTGGAGCCACGGTTCTGGAGAAGCGGAAGTTGGAGTTGACGCGGGAGCACATTCCCGTGGTGTAGTAGGAGCTGCCACACTCGTGGGACCACAGGGGGCTGCAGGCCTAAAAAATGGTAAAAAAAGCAGGATTTGGTTCAAAGGAACCCTTTTCTGTGGATGTGCTTTATTTTAATTTATTTTTCCCACTCGATTTAATTCAAATTCCATTCAATCCTATTTTAATACATTACATTTCATTGCATTTCATTTTATCCATAAATCCCTCTAAACCTCCCTACATTCCACCAAAAAAAAAAAAAAACAAACCCCACCGAGAGGAGCCCCCCGACACCTCCCCGTCCCGCCCCGCGTTCCCGGCGCGCATTCCCAGGCTCCCAGCCCGCATTCCCAGGAATGCTGCTCACCAGGAAGCTGCTGTCCCGGGGGTTGGTGGCCAGGCTCAGGCCCAGGCGCATGTTGTCCTTGCGCTCCGACACGTTGGACAGCGTCACCCGCCCTTGGGAGAGAGGCCGGCGTCAGGGACGTGCCCTGGGAAAACCGGGAATGTCCCCCGGAATCTCCGCAGCCACCAGGAATTGCGCACCGGAGAGGAATCTCTGCCGGTGTGAACTCCAGGTTTTGGTGATTTTTTTTTTGAAAAAATTTGGGGAAAAAAAAACCGGCATCACCCATCCTTGGGAGAGAGGCTGGGATCAGGGACGTTCCCAGGAAATCCCAAATGCCCCCTGGAATCTCTGGAGGAACTGGGAATTGTGTGCTGGAGAGGAATCTTCACGCCAGGTTTTGGGGATTTTTGGAAGGTGAGAAAAAAGTTGGAAAAATTGGGTTTTTTTCCTGGATGAACAACCAAGGAAGGAAAACTTTTTTGGGAATGAGGCTGGGAGCTGGAGAGGAGGAAATCCCTTGGAGGGCTCAGCTCCTCATCCTGGATTCCCAGGGAATCCCTGTTTTTTCCCATGGCACAGCCCAGAAATTGGGAACAGCCCCCAGGGCAGCCCTGTCAATCCCAAATGGGATTGGTCACTTGAGCTGTGTCCCAAATCCTGATCCAACTGCTCCTCTGGAAAACACGGCTCCCTGTGAGCCAGAGCTCCTCCCTGGGGAAGCAAACTGGGAATAATGGAATAATTTGGGAATTTAAAGCCCACCCACTGCCACCTTCCACCATCCCAGGGCGCTCCAAGCTCCATCCAGCCCGGCCTTGGACACCTCCGGGGATCCAGGGGCTTCTCTGGGAGTTCCACCTTCCCGGGGAGGAATCCCTTCCCAATATCCCGTTTTCCAGGGATAATTTGGGATGTCAGGGGCTGGAACGCCGTACCCAGGTTGAGCTTGGTGCAGTTTCCGTGGTTGTCACTCAGCACTGGACACTTGTAGACGTCTCCGGTTTTCTGCTGCCCGTTGGATTCGTACGGAGCCCCCACCACCAGCCTGCGGAAAACACGGATCTGTCAGCACCGGGACAATGGGAATTCCCTGGGGAAAAATCCCCTCAGCCACAATTCCCGGGTGTGGGAGTGGCAGGAGCGGGCCACAATCTCAGTGGGAGAAAGCTTCTCCTTCTCTTCCCGCTGGAAAGAGGAAAAAAAAGCTGGGAATGTGATTCTGCCGCTTGGAATTGTGGGATTCATTCCCATCAGCCCCAAGGAATGGATTCCTGGAGGGGAGGGAGGGATCCAAACCCATCTGGAAGCACAGGGAGGAGCAGGGAAGCAGCTCCAGGGTGGCACCAAATCCCTCAGGATCATCGTGGATGGTCCCTTGGATGGTCCCACTGCCTATGGAGGAGCTTTTCCACAGGGTCATGGAATGGTTTGGGATGGAAGGGACCTTAAGGATCATCTCATCCCAACCCCCTCCATGGATATGGGGACACCTCCCACGTCATTCCCAGAGTGTCTCCAGGACACGGATATGGATGCAGGATTCCAGCAGAACCAGAAGGAATAACCAGGAGCTGGTGGAGCGCTCCCAGTGAATCCCACTGGGATCCACGAAGAATTTTTCCCTGGAAAATCCTGGAAAAGGGAATTTTCTCCAAGCTGGGATTGTTACGAACACTGGGAGATGAACATTGGGATCTCCAGTGGGGGGAAGGAATTTTCCCCAGGGAAACCCTGGAAAAGGGAATTTACCCCAAGCTGGGGGCAAATTTGGGAATTTTGCTGCTCTCCAAAAGAAGGGAGCTGCTAAATTCCATTCCCCAGCAAGGACACCGACTTCCAGCTGAGATATTTTTGGGAACATCCAAACATTTTTCCCACTTTTTCTTGACCACAGCATTCCAACCCAGCAACCCAGAAGCAGGAAGAGTGCAGGGCCTAAGGAATCCATCCCTTCTTTCCAGGCTATCCCAAAAATCCTTGGCACCGCGAGCTGCTGGCAACTCCCACTCCCAAAATAAATGGGATTTTTTTTAAATTTAATTTTCAGCTTCCCAAAAATCCTATGGATGCAACCGTCCCAGTCTGGATCTCCAGATAAACAGGAGCTCTTTTGTTCCACAGGGCCCTTCCCAGCAGCTGGAAAAGCCACCGGCACAGATGTTCCCTGTTAGACCAGGAATTGTCATTCCTTAAAAATGCTGCTGCTCCAAGGACAAACATCCCATTCTTTCATCCCCAACCGGAATCGCTCACCCAAGGAAAAGCTCCTGAATCCAAGGATTCTCATGGAAACACTTCCTGAATTACGGCTTAATGTGGGAATTCACCACGGGAAAATCATCTCCAGCTGGAGCTGTCCTCAACAGCATCCAGGAAAATCTGGGATTTTTCAGGAATTTGCTCGTTTTCCCAAGGCTTTCCCACACTCTCGTTTGGTGGAGAGGAGGGAAAAGGTGGAAGATCAGGAAGGGGAATGGCAAATCCTTGAGGATGAGGAGGAATAAAGGTGGAGGCTCCGTGGAAAACGAGGATCTCCTGGTGTAATTCCCAAAGAATTTCAGACACATGGAATTTCACGACCTTCTGGGAGCAGCTCCGGCTTGATGTGCCCCCCATCCTGCAGGGAATCCTCCTGGAGGCTTTTCCATGAATTAATATTCCCATATCAATATGATCACACCACCCAACAATCAATATTCCCCAAAAACCAGCGGCTCTGGGGTTGGATCATCCCTTTGGGATGACGAGGCAGACCCAAAGAAACCCAAACATTCCCAGATTTTGCCATGAATGAGGAGCGGCTGCAGAGCTCCCAAAGTCGGGATTCTTGTCTCCCAAAAAACAATGGAATTGTTTTCCCTTTTTGGTTAAATGGGAATGATTCATCAGCTGGAGCTGTCAAATCCTCATGGAAACTTGGCAGCTCGGGAAAAAGGCTTTTCCAGCTGTTTGGAAGGTGTTTTTAGGGATGCTGCTCCACTCTTCCTTTACTTGGAAACTTGGGCTAGAAATCCTGGATTTTTCCTTCCAAAAATACAAAAAAAAAAAAAAACAAACAGGGATTTGGGATGGGTTATCCCAAATTCCCAAAAATACCCAAATAATCCAGCTCATCCCAAGAAAACCGGAGCATCTTGCTATGGAAGGGAGACATTCCTGGGTTTTTTCAAGTTTTCCCCCTCCACGCATCCTGGGATCATCCCAAATCTCCCGGTTTTTCCCTGGATTCCCAAGAGGGAAGCGGCTCCTGCATCACAACTTGGCCAAAAAAATGAGGCTTTGAAAGAAAATCAGAACCAAACAATTCCTGCCTCGCCTCCCTCTCCCTTCCCTGCTCCCGGAGAAAACAAAGGGAAAAAAAACCCAACAGGGATTAAGTGGGAAAAGCTCTCACTGCTCCAAGCTGTCTGAGGATGGATTTTTGACTTTCATCCCCAAAAAAATAAGGAGAGGAAAAGCAGGAATAGCCCAGGATATTGCTCTCCAAGCAAAGCCCAACGCTGGGTCCTGATTCCCAATTTCCCGGCCAGGCTGGGAATGGGATGTGTCCATGCCTGCAGACCGGGGAAGGCTCCAAACCAGCAAAATCCAGGAATTCTGGAATGATTTGGGTGGGAAAAACCTTAAAGCTCATCCCATTCCACCCCCAAGCTCCAGGCCCTGATCCTGGACAATCCCAGCCCGAGCGAAGGGAAAAGGAGGAGGGGGGAAAAAAAAAAAGAGGGAAAAATCTTCTGGCTGGATTGAAAGCCAGAATTGTGCTGATCTGGAAAAACACTTCCAGGGGTTTCTGTTTTCCAGCTCCTGCCAGAGGTTTTCTTGGCTGGAGTTCTCCCCTGGCTTGGCCGCCGCCGGAGCGCTTGGAATATTTTGGTGGAAGCGCAGAGAATTCCATAATGTCTGCTCCCAGCTCCCCCTGCCACCCTAGGATGCAGGATCTGTGGCAACCCACCCCATTCCCTGTTTTTTTGGGGGGGATGCTCCCTCTTTTGGGCCTCGTTTTCGAGAAAATCATGGAATGGTTTGGGTCATTCCAGCCCCACTTCCAGAGGCTGCTCTGAGCTGGATTTGAACATTCCAGGGATGTTCAAATGGGAAAAAAAAAATCTGGGAATCAACAGTGGTTCTGAAGGAGAAAGATTTGTTTGGGGTGGAAGTGGGAGACGGGGAAAACTCACCTGGGAAATTCCCAGTTTTCTTGGGAATCTCCAGAGGGAAGCAGGAGATGGCACAGGACCCTGTGGATACAGATCCCAGAGTGGCTCCATGGAAAATCCCGGCTGAGCCAAAATCACGGAGAGGCCTCGCCTGGAAACATCTCCTTAACATCCCAAAAAACGAGGAAAAAACACTCGGAAAAACAGGAATGTGGCATTCCTGCTGCCCACGGTATTCCAGAGTTCCTTGTGCTGCCCTTGCTCCCGTTTTCCGCTGTTTCCTGGGATTTGGGTCCGGATTTGTCACCACTGCCTGTCCCCGTCGTGTCCGTGCCCCTCTCCGGGATTCCTTGGAAAAGGAGCTCTGGGATGCTCCCAGCGACAGCTCCTGGAATGTTGGGAAGCAGCCGGGACAAACCCTTGGAAGGGGGAGACGAAAGATGAAGGGAATTTTTTTTCCCTGCTCTTGAACCTCCAGGAAGATACTTCCCAAAATTCCATGAGATTCCAGGCTGTGTTTGCCCCAAGCATCCAGGAGCTCCCACTCCCATGAGAGCTTCCAGGTTTTAAGGGATACACATCCCATTTGTGGGAATTCTGTTCATTATTCCCAAACAAATCCATCCACAGTGTCCAACCTGCCGGGATATGGGATTCAAACCCTCCAAAGCCCTTCCCATCCTCCCAGGAATTCCTTCTCCTTATCCCAAAATTCCTCCCAGGCCATTTTGTCCCAGCAGCACAGGGAGTTCCCATTTTTCCCAAACACCCCCATTTGGACACTGGGAATGCTCTGATCCCAAAATTCCAGGTCCCCCTTTCCCTGCCTGCTCCAGGAGCGGGAAGCCGCCATTCCATGGAGCTCCGGTGGTTTTTGGGATGAATTCCAGGCACCTGTTGTCATCTTTTCCATCCCCACTTGGAGAAGGCACCTCCAGCTCCACAGAAAAGCTGGAAAAAGCGTGGAAAAGGAGGTCTGGAAACCCCTCACTGCTCTGGAAAATGCCGGAGCAAAATCAAATCCCACATGGATGAGCTTTTCCAGCCTTAAATGTCCAAGTGGAATTTTTTTCCCCCCCCAGAGTTTAATAACCCCAAATTTTTCCTCATGGATTTTCCATTCTCTGGGATGCACTTCCATGAGTCCGGGTGGTTCCTTGAAAAGTCTGGAAAAAGGGGAAAATTCCCGACTTCCAAAAATACCTGGAAAATCCAATCTGTTTGGAGCCACTCCAAGCTTCCTTTAGAAATATATGGAAAAAAAAGCCATAAACACAAAATTCTTGGAATCCGTTCCCAAACAATTCCCGGCGGCCAAGAGCAGCATTAAAAGGCTCAGACTGAGGGAGAGGTGCCAAAATCCTCGGATTCCGTGCTTGGAATTTGGCAGCTGGATCCCGGCACATCCATGGCCGAGATTCTGAGAGATCCTCGGAGTTTCTGCTGCATTCCAGGGGATTTTGTGGAATCCTTTGGGATGGGATTGGAAGATGCTCGGCAGGAATTGGGGTTTCGGGACATTCCCTTTCCTTCCGTGTCCTGCCAGCTCTGGGAATTATCCTGAACCTGGAATTGTCCAGCTCCTGGAATTCGGATCCAGCTCCCTCCTCACATCCGTGGTTTTTATTCCAGAGGTTTCTGGTTGCTCCCAGATTTCTCCATCTTTCAGCTGCTCTTTCCATTTTTCCCTTGGAATTTTTTTCCCCGCTTGATTGCAGATTCCAGCAGTGCCGTCCTGAGTTTTTGTGTCTGTGTCCATCCATAGGATCCCGCTGGAAAAATTCCACTTTTCCAAGCAGAGGGACCAACAGGAGGAAAAACTAGAGGTGGATCCTGTGGATGTTGGCAGGAAAAGTTGGGAAAAGAAGCCAGGGATGGTCTTTGGTCCTGCTTGGGAAAGCAGGAAAAAATTCCCAGTTTCCAGGGAATTCAGGCCTTGGCCACCCCACCAGTGGTGGTAGCATGGAAAAATGGGATAAGAGATCCCAAAATCCCAGAAATTGCAGCCCCTCAGCTGGGATGGAGCTAAAACAGCTCCTATGGATACAACCGGGATGAGAATATTCCCAAAATTGGGATTTTCCAGCCACTTCCCTCAGAATCCCAGGAAACACTGAACTCCCAACTTCCTTCCCGAGGCATCAGCCTTTCCACAGGATGCACAATTCCAATGGGAAAAACTCCCAGTCCTGGTGGAAAGCAGGACCACTTCCCAAAATTCCATGGAATGGGAATCTCAGGCTCAGGGTAAGGGAGGGTTTTCCAAAGGTGGTAAAGGCTGGATTCTGGAATTCCAGGAGAATCCATTGCATTAATTATGGGATTAAGTCTGGATTCATCCACCTGGGGGGAAGATCCTGAATTCCAGGGAATTCCATGGGCTTTGGAGCGCCCGGATGTGCTCCTGGAATGCACCAAAGGTCTCTGCCAACACCTGGGTGGGATCCCCTGGGATTCATCCCTCTGGGATCAGCCTTGGATTCATCCCTGGGATCCTCTGGGGTCTGCCCTGGATTCATCCTTGAGATTCCACTGGGATCAGCCCCGGGATCAGCCCCAGGATCGGCCCTGGATTCATCCTTGGGATCAGCCAAACCCACTCCAAAATCCCAGACCTGAGCCAATCCCAGGCTCATCCCACATTCCCGATGGATCAATTCTCCAGGCCCCGGCCCCTCCATGCAAAACTGTAAAAACTGAGAAGGCCTGGGCCCAAATTCCAGACAGGATTCCAGCCCTGGGGGGCTCCAAGGAATCGTGATCCAGCCAGGACACCCCCTCCACACCCACCCTTCCCAAATTCCCAATATTCCCTTGTCCCACCGAAAAGTCCTCTTTTTTTTTAAGGAAAACCTTTCCTCCGTTCAGCACCTCCAGGAGCAACCTCATCCTGGCCCAGCAATTCCTGGGAATTCTGGAGGAGGAGATTTAGGGTGGGTTGGTGTAATTCCCAAGGAAATTCCTGCTGGAATTCCCAGTTTTCCAGAGCCCACTCACCATTTCTTCCCGCCGATGTCGTGCTGCTGCACCGTGTATCCAAAAAAAGATTCCCTGGATCCCGCGATGATCTGGGGCCTCTTGGTGTCGATGTTGAAGGAATTCCCAAATCCTGGGGAGGGGAAAAAAAAAAAGGGAAGGATCTGTCAGCCAAAAAAGCTGGAAAACACCAATTGCACACGGATGAACTTGGAATTCCGAAATCTCGGAAAGGTTCCAGCCATGGAATTATTCCAATCCCAGACCCCACTCCGGGTGCTCCCGCTTGGGGCTGGATTCGACAATTCCAGAGGCTCTTCCAACCCATCCCATCCTGGGAAAGCTGCTCCCGAATTTTTGAAGGTGCTGCAGGAGCAGGGATGGGCTGATCCCATTCCCATCCCAGCCAGGATGGGAATTGCAAAGCATTCCAGCCCCACCTCATCTGCAGCATCCCAAAATTCCATCCTGGAGCTCCAAGAGAATATCCAGCCCTTGGGATGGAGCTCAGAGCTCATTCAGGATTCGGAATTCTGGGAATTCAGCCCATTCCCAGCCCTCAGCAGCTCATGCCGGGAATTCCCTGGAGCCAGGATGGGAAGGGGAAGGAGAAAGGAGCTCCCCCCTCTGGATTCCATGGATTTGGCCACTTCCATGGGGATCACTGGATGGGATCCATGGAAAAGGGATCCCAGCCACTCCCGAGGGTTTTCCCAAGGATCCAAAGCTGGGATTTCCCATTCCCTGTGGGAGCAGGAGCTGAGGAGAGGCAGCTCCGGAGGGGGACATCCCTAAGGATGGAATTTCAGCTGGGACAGGGCGATTTTTGGGATTGGTCCTTTCCCTCTGGAAAATGCTGCTTCCCACAGAAGAGCGGGATCAGGATCCACGGCATCCCGATCCTGGGATCCTGGTGCTCACAGGGGACAAATTCCAGAGAAATTTCCTGTACCTGGAGCAAAATCTGGGGAATTTTCTGGCAGCTCCTCCCTGTGCCTGGAGCCAAATCCAGGTGGGAAATTGGGAAATCAGGAATTCCCCCGGGAGTGGGAATCTTTGGGAATGCTGGAGATGCTGTCCATGGGAACAGAGGGATATGGCCCAAATTCCAGGCTGGAGGAGCGGGATGGACACGGATAACCAGGATATCCCAGACTGGATTCCCTGAATCCTGCTGGATGCTTCATTCCAAGAAAAACCTTGGAATCCTCCTCCAGGACAGGGGACAGGATGCTCAGTTTGGAATTTCTCGGGATATAAAGGTGCTGTGGGCAGGAAAATTTGGCACTGCTGCTTCCCAGGTGGAAAAATCCAGGATGGGGATGTTTGGATAGGCAGGAATGTCAGGGAAAAAGGGAACGTTTGGAATCCTGGGAACAAATCCGCTCCTGGAGCAGGGAATGGAGGAATCCGGCCACGGATTCCGAGGAGAAGGAGATTCCAAATGATCCAGAAAGAAATTCTAGAAAGCCGGGATAAAAAAATCCGGGATAAAAAAAAAAACAAAACCAAAAACGGGAGACGGGGATGAGAGCCAAGATATTTTGTGGAGCGTTGACCTCATTTCACATCCCAAAGAAATGAAAACCTCGGGAGAGAGGGAAGCTGGGAAAGGCCATGGAATGATGGGAAAGGGAAAGGGGGAAGGGCATCGGAGCACCCTGGAATCAGAGGGAATTTTGGGAACTTTGGATTCCCAGCAAGAAATTCCAGGATCCAGAAGAGTCCTGGATGCAGAGGAAGTGTTGGAGAGGATGGGATGGATTTTCCTCTTAATTTTCCTGGATTTTGCACTGCACACCCCCAAGCTGAGGATTTTTGGGAATGGGAACACCGGGATAATTTGGAGAATCCCATTCCACAGTTTAGGATAAAAATCAGGAAAAGGAATAAAAATAAATGAACAGAAATATTCCATGAAATGGGAAATCTCCAGAAAAACAGGGGGGAGAGCCGGGAGTGGCTCCTGCTGGAGCATCTCAATCCCGAGGAAACGAAAAATCTGGGAGAGAAGATTCCAAGAAATGGATGGAACCCCAAAACTCTGACAAAAATAAATATTGGGAATATTCCAACCATTCCAATTTTCAGCTCAGGCTGAAATGGGAATTTTGGGAGAGGTTATCCAGGAGATTTGGAAGCCAGAGAGATTTTCCTGCTGGGAATCTGAAAGTTCCCCCCTTTGGTCACTGTCCCAAAGAAGCGACCAAAAGCTCCGGGTTTTCCTTGGAATTCTGAGGGCAGGAAGCCTCAAATTCCTCCTTTTCTTTGGAGCTTCTGGAGCATCCAAACTTTTTACCCTTGTCAAGGAAAACATTGGGAAACAAGAAAATCCTTGGGAAAGAAGGGTGGGAATAAAATCCACCTTTCCTGCCAGGGTAAAAATCAGGATAGAAGGAAGTCCTGGAAGGGAAATGTCTGGGATGGGGATGATTCCAAAGGCCCCAGCACCAGGAAAAAAAATGGGGAAAAAACTGGGAGAGAGAAGGGGGAAAAGGGGGGAAAGAGGAGGGGAGGAGGGCAGAAAACTGGGGGAAAAAAAATTGGAAAAACTGGGAAGAAAATTTGGAGAACCTGGGGAGAAAAGGGGGAAATTTGCCCTGCCTGAATCCTTCGGTCTTCCCAGCTGGAAAAAGAATTCTGGGAAGTGCCTGGAAGCTTTCCCATGATTCCCAACCCTGGTTCTGCTTCCATGAAAATTTGGGGCTGGATTTTGCTGCCTTTGCCCCAGAGTTTTCTGATTCCCAGGAAGAATATCCCAGTTTTTCTTGGGCTGTCAGGAAAATCCAGCCTTTTTCCCCCCTGGCTTCCGGCACTGCCAGAGCTGGGGGTGGAATTCCTGGAGAGGGAATATTGAGCTGAACAAGGAAAACTTTCCAAAGGATAAAGAAATTTTGGGGAAAAACCTCTGGGAAGCAGCAGGGTGGGCTTGAATTCCTGGGAATCCAAGGGAATGCTGCCAGCTCCCAGAGTCTGTCACTGGCTTCGGGGAAAATCCCGGGATTTGGATGGGAAGGCCGGGAATGCTGGGGATGAACAGAAGCTCAGTCATCCTGGAACATTCCTGCCTTCCCACAAAATTGTTTCCCAAAAAAAAAAAAAAAATTCCTGCTCTCCCAAAATTGTTTCCTAAAGCTCCGGAGGGGGCTTTGCTACAGCAGGACCTTGTGCTTCCGGAATTCCCACAAAATCCCTGGATCCAGAAACACCCAGGGACAGGAGCTCCCCAGGGTGGAAATCCCTGAGGGAAAATTCATGGCCAGAAAAATCCATGGATAGGGAAAAAACCCCAAAACTGTGAGAGAAGAGAGGAAACCAGGGAATGTTTCATCCCAGGGAGCAAATTCCGGGATCATTTCCACACATCCCAAGGCAGAATTCCCAAACCCCCCTTCCGCCATCCCCCCTCTATGGACCAGCACCGCGTCCATGGGGGAATTTCCCGGGAATCCGGCGAATCCCAGGATTTTTCCAGCATCCCATTCCAGAGCCACATCCATGCCTCCATCCACACATGGATCCAATTATTTCAGGAAAAGCGGCTCGGCCGCGGCTCCCTTGAAAGGATCCCGCGGCTGAAAAGGGGGAAAAAAAAATAAAAAAATCCCAAAAAAGCGCCAATCCCATAAAAACCCCGAGCAGGCTGGCGCGTTTTCCAGCAGGAAGTTTGGGAATGTTTGCAGCTGGAGGAGGCGCGAGCCGGTGGCCGAGCTCCTGGCGGTGGGGAAAAGCGCTTTTTTTTCCCAATATTTTTTTTCCCGATATTTTTTTTCCCGATATTTTTTTTCCCGATATTTTTTTTTTCCCGATATTTTTTTTTCCCTTTTCCACCCCTCATTTCGGCGGCTCCCGTGGCGGGCGGGTTCCAGATGGGATTAAAGCAGGAATGGGGAGTCGCTTTTCCCAAGGGAAAAACCCCGGGAAGAAAAAAAACCCAAAAAAACCCAGAAAAATCCATCCCAGCCCCCCCGGAGCAGAACGGGAGAAGCCGCAGGATCAGCTCCTGGAATTAAACTCCGCCTAAAGCCTCTCCTAAATTTAACCCCGAGCATTCCCCGTTTTCCAACGGGACAAACCTCGGAAAAGCTGGATTTCGGGAAAAGGGAGCTTCCCGTCCCCCCAGTATTCCGATCCTTAGGGATTATCCCGATTAATCCCGCTCCAAGGCCGAGGAGGGATCGGGAGCTTCCCGGGAATTCCAGGATCTCCATCCCTTTCCAGCAGCCTCCAGCTCCCTCCCGCTCCCGGGAAAAACTTTTCCAGGAGCCGCCTGAAGGTTTTTCCAGCACTTTTTCCAAGCCATTCCCGGTTTTTTTTGGGGGGGGATTGGGACGGGCACTCACCGGGCAGGAGGCAGAGGGAGCAGGCCAGGAGAATCCCGCTGGGAATATCCATGGAATCGCCGGCTGCCCCAGTCCCCGCTCCCGAGCATCGGCGGGACTGGGAGCTCCGATCCCAGATCCCTTCCCTTATCCCAAACTTTTCCCGGCTCCCTGACAGCGGGAGAGCGCTGGGAGGGAGTGGGAGGGACCAGGGAGCGGGGAGGAGGGAAAGGATGGGAATGGGGCCGGCCCTTTCCAGCCGGGACACCCTTTAGGGAGCGGAGTCCAGGTGGGAATTCCTGCCTGGAATCAGCTGTGCCAGCCGGGAATGCCCACCTGGAATCAGCTGGGCCAGTCAGGAATTCCCACCTGGAATCAGCTGTGCCAGCCGGGAATTCTGCTCTGGAATCGGGGCTGCGCCAGCCGGGAATTCCCACCTGGAATCCTGGGATGAGGCACGGCAGGAAAGGATGGGAATGGGGACAGCCACCTCCAGGCCGTGCCACCCTTTAGGGAGCGGATTCCAGCCGGGAATTCCAACCTGGAATCGGGGCTGTGGCAGCCGGGAATTCCAGCCGGGAATCCCGGGCCTCTCCCGGTGGGATCCCACAGGGATGGGGAGGGTTCGCCTCCTCTGGGAAACGAGGGGGGAGAGAGGAGAGGGAAAAACTGGGGGAAAAGGGGATAAAAACCTGGGAATAAAAGTGAGGGGAAGCTGGGAAGAAAATAAGGGAAAAACTGAGAAGAAAGGGAGGAAAAATCTGGGAGAGACGGGAGAGAATTTGGGAGAGGTGGTGGGGGGGGAAAACTGGGGGAAAATAAAAAACTGGGAGAGGGGAGGAGAAAACAGGGAATGTTTCATCCCAGGGAGCGAGTTCAGCTGGATGCAGATCTGGGAATGACATCAACCATTCCCAAAGGGAAGATCCCGTGTTTTTTCCCATCCCAAAATCCTTGGATGACTCCTCAAAAAACTCTGGAGAAGGAGGAGGCTGCTCCGGCCGTGTGCTCCCGGCTGACCCCTGGCTCCAGGAAAAGCTTTTGTTTGTCTGGAAAAACCTCTGGATAGCAGGAATTCCTCGTGGAATCATGGAATGGGGAGCTCATCCCATTCGAACCCCTCTCCATGGGCGGGAATGGCACCCACAAATCCCCGGATCCAAATCCCAGCTCCTCCAAATCCCACAGGATTTTGTGCTTCCATCTCACCACACTCCCGACCTTCCCTCCCTATTTTTTGGGATCATCCCAGGAGGTTTTCCGGATTTTTCCAGGCTCCAGCTGTTCCCGCAGCAGCTCCTTGATCCTGACCTGTGGGAGGCATCTGGCCTTGGATGCGGCTGCCTCGGGAGTTTGGGAAGAACCAGGCTGTAAACCAGGAATGTAAACACAGGCCGGGAATGACAACAAATTCCCAAATTCCCAGATTTCAGCGCAGGAGGAGCTGGGGAGGGGGGGCATGCAGGGATTTTATCCCGCTCCAGAGGCTTTTCCCACTTCCCGGGGAAAGGTGGATGCTCAGGAACGGCAAACCCCACTCCAGAGCTGGATTTGGGATTGGGATTTGTCCCTCTGGATACCCGGGAGCGGCTCCAAGCCGGAGCACGTGGATCCCTCATTCCTGATCCAGCGGCTCCGCTGAGCTCAGAGCTCCGGAGAATTGCTCCAAAAAAAAAAAAGTTGGAAGCAGAATTCCAGCCTCTCCCACAGCATCAGCTCTTCCCAGAGCCAGGAAAATAGGGAAGCAGAATTCCAGCCTCTTCCACACAGGAAAACAGGGATCAGCACCCCCCCTTTCACCAGATACTGGGATGGATCCTAGGATTATCCTCCCAAAATTCTGGGATGGATCCTTGGATCTGATCCCCAAAATTCTGGGGTGAGTCCTGGGATCTGCTCCCAAAGTTCTGGGAAGGATTCTGGATGTGGCTCCCCTAAAATGTTGGGACGGATCTTGGGATTTCCCCATCAAAATTTCCCTGGGGTGAATCCAGGGATCAGCCTCCCAGTTATTCTGGGATGGATCCTGGGATCTTCCCCAGATGCTGGGATGGATCCTGGGATCTGTCCCAAAATGCTGTGGTGATCTCTGGGATCAGCCCCCAGAATTCCGGAATGGCTCCTGGAAAACGGGTTGGGAATGGCAGATGGGTGGGGGGGGGATGAAAATTTTGGGAATTCTGGTGGGAATGAGGAGCTCTGGGTGGGGGCTCCCATCACGGCCCTTCCCAAGCCCTGCTCCCATCCCTGGGAATTGTGGGAATCCTTGTCTCAGTGGGAGGCACTGGGGGGTCCTGGTCCCCTCCCTGCCGTCCCAAGGAAATTTGGGAATGCTCCTGGAGCGAGGGGAAAACCAGGAGCCAAGCCAAAGGTGTCGGGTTTGCCTTTAAAATTCCCGGTGGAGCCAAGTGCCGAACTCATCCATCAAACATCGGATCCAGGCATGGAAAACGCTCCTTCAATTCCCTGGGCTGGCTTCCAACAGGATTCCTGCCAGGAGCCCTTTCCATGCTCCCCTCCGGCTGTTTTCCGAGCTGCCACCAGATCCCACAGTTTCCAAATCCAGCTTTTCCCCGGCACGACGGGAACAGGGCAGCCATAAATTCCCTTTTCATGGAATTCCAGATCCATGCAGGGGCCTGGGAAGCCCCAGGATGAGGAGGGGTGGGAGAGGAGCCTCCCAGTGGGAATTCCAGGATTCCCACCGGGAGACTCCGTGCTGCCCTCGTTCCCATTCCGGGGACACCGCTCCCTATAGGAGATGAATTATGGGATATGAAAACTCTGGGAATTTCCTGGAAGCTCCCACGGCTCAGGGAGTCCATGGGATCCAAATGCTGTTGGATTGGGAATATCCCCCATAAACCTGAATGTTGGCCCAGGATTTATCCCAAAATTTTTTCCCACTTTTCCCCCTCTGATTCCTTGAGCTTTATCCATGGGCATGGGAAAGAGAGTGGAATTTTGCCAGATAATTCCAAGGGGTCACCACAATTCTCAGTCCGTGAAGGATGTTGGGAAAATGTTGGATTTGGGAATGGGGACGGAGCAAAGCCGCCCACACAGGGAGATTCCCACCTGAGTCCACCTGGATTCCATGGAATTTTTGTAATCTCCTTGGATTTTCCCATTAATCCCTCATTCAATCTTCTCCTGATGGGGTTTCCTGGGATCCCACAGCTTCCTCTTCCTCCATCCTGCTGCTTTTCCCAAAAAATCCGGATGGGCAGAAAATAAGGAATCTGGGATAGGCACTAAGTATAGATACACAAAAATTACGGAATCCTGGAATGGTTTGGGTGGGAAGGGACCTTAAACCCATCCCATTCCATGGGCAGGGACAATTCCCACTGTCCCAGGTGGCTCCAAGCCTCATCCAACATCATCTTGGACACTCAAATTCCCCAAATTCCTCTTTTTCCTCCCAAATCTCTTCCCTGGATCTCTTGCCTTGCTCCTTTTCCATCATCCTCTCCCAAGCTTTTTCCATCCTACAGAATCCGCACTCCATCCCCAGGAATTCCCAATCCTGGTGGTCTCCAGAGGACTGGGAGCTGAGGCCACCACTTGGAATTGGGAATTTCAGCTCCCACTTCCCTCTCCTGTTCCTTTGGAAGCGATTTTCCATTGGGAAGAGCTTCTCCCCCAGATCCACACTTCCCAGGAATTCCCAGTCCTGGGTGATCTCCAGAGGACTGGGAGCCAAGGGCACCACTTGGAATTGGGAATTTCAGCTTCCACTGGGAGGAGCTGCCTCATTCTCCGATCCCTTCACCCCTTGGAATTTTCGTTTGCGCTCCACATTCACTTCATACTTGGAATGAGTCAAGGCGGCTCCGAATTCTCCTCCCAGTGAAAAATCGGGATCTTTTCCAGGGATAATGGGAACCAGCTGCCGGCGGCGGGGCAGACGGAGCTGTTTGTTCCTGCTCCCGGTGGAACAAATGGAATCATCTCCCTTCCAAATCCCGGGATCTGGGTTATCCGTGTGCTCCCAGCGCCAGGTATTGTTATTCCAGAGGAGCTTCCATCCAAAGAGCGCCCGGCCCTGGACTTCTCCATAAATTATCCACTCTGGAATCCAAACATCAGCCTCCGGATAATTGGCGGCTGCGGGTATTCCAGGACTCCCCGGGCGCCGTATCCATGGTTTTCCCGCTCCTCTGTAATTGTGGGCAGAGCCAGGGACGGGCCGGGATTCGGCCACGCGGCTCCGGAATGTCCCGGAGCCGGAATCCCGGGAAGGGCCACGGCGGCAGCAGCAGCTCTGGGGGTTTTTCCCTAAGGATCAGGTTTTGCCAAGGAGGAAAATCCATCCTTCATTTCAGAGGGAATGGTGGCCCTGGGGAAGAGCTGGAAAAGCTGGAATTGTCCCACCTGTCCCTGGGGGGGTCGGGATTGTGGGGGTAACGGGATCTCCATGAAAGATCGGGGTCACCACGTCCCATGGAAAAACTGGGATCACCATGTCCCATGGAAAGATCGGGATCACCAATCCAATGGAAAGATTGGGATCACCACATCCCATGGAAAAACTGGGATCACCATGTCCCATGGAAAGATCGGGATCACCACGTCCCATGGAAAGATCGGGATCAGCAATCCGATGGAAAGACTGGGATCACGACATCTTATTGAAAGATTGGGATCACCATGTCCCATGGAAAGACTGGGATCACCACATCCCATGGAAAGATTTGGATCACCACATCCCATGGAAAGATTGGGATCACCGTGTCCCATGGGAAGACTGGGATCCCCAATCGTGCTCTGCTCTTCCCGCATTCCCAGCCAGCCGGGTGGGAATTTTCCCCAGGATTGTTTTGAATTGCTCGCATCCAGCCCGGCAGCACCAGGAAATGAAATTCCGGGATAACCCCAGGGGTGGGATGAGGAAAGATGGAAAAATTATCCATGGCGGGCTGTGGGTGCTGCGAGGGGGGAAAACGGGAAAATTTTGGGAATGGTTTCATTCCTTTTCTCGGCTCAGATCCCTCATCCTGAGTTCCTGTGGAATTCCGCGCATCCCAGGGGTTGTCCCGTGTCCCCGCGGTGACCACACCCGTGCGCCCGGCGAGATTCCCATTCCCAGGATTTCCGCAGCGATTCCCTCCCGGCAGCGCCAGGAGAGGGAGCCCGAGGCGCTCCCGCATCCAGGAATTCTCCGCTCCCCGAGGCCGCATCCAGCGGGATCCGCTCTTCCCATTCCCGGGACACGCCGCGGGTCGGGAATTCCAGCCGGGATTCCGCTCCAGAGCTCTGGGAATGGGCTGCCTGGATCCAGTCCCGCTGGAGCAATTCCCGTGGGAATCCTCCTGGGCTGGGAGAGACATTCCAGAGGGCACCAGCACCAACCTGGATCTCTGCTCCTGATGGGAATTCAGGGATCTCTGCTCCTGATGGGAATTCAGGGATGATCATGGGAATTCAGGGATGCTGATGGAAAATCAGGAATCTCCGGTGCTGATGGAGAAGCTGCTCCAGCTGGAGGAGACCAGGACACAGTGCCCGGATCCTGCCCAGTGCCAGCAGGAGATTGGAATCCTTGGAATTCTTTCCAGGTGCTGAGCATCTCCCTTTCCCTGTATCCGCAGCAGGACCATGGATGTTCTCCAGGAAAAGAAATCCAGCTGGGAGCTGGAATGGGATCTCATCAAACATTCCAAGCCAAACCCGAGGCACAAAATCCCCTGGGATGTTCCCCTGCCCTCCCCGGTATTCCCAAAGCTGGGATTTGGGATTGCAGGGCTGTCCTGGTGGAGCCTGAGCTGTTTTCCCGACCATGCCAGAGGAATTCCCTCGGAAGGGAACTGTCCCATCCCTGGCAGTGCTGCAAATTCCCAAATTCCCGAGTTCCCACCCCATTCCCGGCATTTCTGCTCCTCCCAGTGAGGATGAGGGGCTCCTCCGGCTTTCTCGGCTTTCCCAACTCCCAGCCCCTTTCCCAACATTTCTGGGCTCCTCCCAAGCTGCAGCTGGGATTTGGGAGATGCTGGGATTTCCCCAGGTGTGGAAAATCGGGATCCATCCATCACCAGAATTCTGGGATCCTCCCAGCTCCAGGCACCTTCCCGGCCTTCCCTCTCCATCCTACCTTTCCCAGCTATCCCAGCTCAGCTCCCAGTTTTTTCCAAGTTTTCCGGGTTTTTCCAAGCAGTTCATTGGGATAATCAATTCCCCCTCTGGGATGAGGCAGCCGGGACATGGAGCTGCTCCAAGGCTTTGGGAAAACCCGGATTCTCCTCCTCTGGCTTTTCCAGGCCTGGATATTCCCTGTCCTGAGCTCTGCTTCGTTCCAAGCATCCTCTCAGATCCTTCAGATCCCGGGCAAATCGGGGGATTTTTGGGAAAAGGTCACGGCTGGGTGGGTCAGGGTTTAGCAGTGGCTGATGTCATTAATTCCCTGTTAATTGCATTAACCTTTCCCACACTTTCCAGCCCAGCTCACGTGGTTTATCCTTAAAAATAGTTGATTTTCAAGGAATATTTGGGATTTTCCCTCCTCTCGTTATCAGATCCATTGGTTTTTTTACAAGGATGCTGGGAATAAAACTCATCTTCCACCGAATTCCTGGTGGAATAATCTCCTTATGAAAGGGAAATCCTTGCTTTTGGGGCTGGCTCTTCTGCCAGGAGGATTGGGAATGCCTTTGGAATTGGCCTGGAGTTGTTTGAAAGAAATGAAATTAATTGGAGGAAAAAAAATAAATTTAAAAAAAAAAAATTAATCCTGGAGAATTCCAGGCCTGGACTGTATCCTGGAAACAAGGAGATAAAATGTTTTTTGGCTTTTTTTTTTTTTCTAAATATTTATCCCCAGCACTCATCTGTCATCCCGGAGATTTTGAAATATGGGAAAAAATTCCCAGATATGGGGCCTGAAAGGTGACACAGCCACGGGTGGCAGGGACGCTCCTAAATTCCTAAATTCCATATTAGAATTCCCCATTTTCTCCCGGATTTCCGTGGAATCGATGCCATTGGGAGTCGGGATTTCCTTGGTGGGCAGAGCAGGAGCTGGGATACAATTCTCCAGGATTTTTTCCCTTTGGGGCCTGGATTTTGGGGTTATTTGGACACATCGATGTCCTGAATTATTCTGAGTGTCACTTCCAGCTGGGCCCGGCAAACGGAGCCGCCAGCCCTGCTGGTGTCACTGTCGACAATAAAAACGGGGTAAAAAGAAAAAAAATCTCCTTTTCCATGCGGATGGATCCTTCTGGATGCTGCAGCAGCCTGGAATATCCGGGAGTACCGAAATATCCATGGGTTCTTTATTTTCCATGGAGCATCCATCCCCCTGGATCGCTGGAAGCAGCCGAGGCCAGGCCTGGGATGGGCTTTCAGCTCCTTCCCAGCTCAGCATCCCAGGATTTCCTGGCGCTGTCGGGATGGGAGGGAGCCGGGCCATGTCGCGACAGCGGGGAATCCTCGCCGACACCGCGCGTTTGTCGCGACCCCTCCCAGCATGGCCGCGCCCGGCCGGCCGCGCATCCCGGGGCCGAAGCGCGGCTCGCAAAGGGTTAAAACGGAACCGGACCCAAACCCGGGCTCCCAAAGGGTTAAAACGGAACCGGACCCAAACCCGGGGCTCCCAAAGGGTTAAAACCGAACCGGGGCTGAACCAGGGCTCCCGAAGGGTTAAAACGGAACCGGACCCAACCCGGGGCTGCCAAAGGGTTAAAACGGAACCGGACCCAACCCGGGGCTGCCAAAGGGTTAAAACAGAACCGGGGCTGGACCAGGGCTCCCGAAGGGTTAAAGCGGAGGTGGCACCGGGGCTGTTGAAGGGTTAAAGCGGTGGCTGCGGAGCGACACCGGGGCTGCCGAAGGGTTAAATCAGAACCGGGTCCGGACCCGAACCGGGGCTCCGAATGATTAAATCGGAACCGGGGCTCCGAAGGGTTAAATCGGCACCGGGGCTCCGAAGGGTTAAATCAGAGCCGGGTCTGGCCCCGAACCGGGGCTCCCGAGGGGTTAAATCAGAACCGGGTCTGTCCCCGAACCGGGGCTCCGAAGGGTTAAATCGGAACCGGGTCCGGGCCCGAACCGGGGCTCCCGAGGGGTTAAATCGGCACCGGGGCTCCGAAGGGTTAAAGCGGCTCGGGCCCCCCCGGCGGCCGGGCCGGGCCGCTCCCCCCGGGGGCGGTGCGGGGCTGACATCACGGCCCCGCCGCGCCGAGCACCGGCCGAGCTGAGCTGCGGGCAGCGCAGCGGGCACACCCCACCCTCCTCCTCCTCCTCCTCCTCCTCCCTCCTCCTGCTGCTCCTCCTGCTCCTCCTCGCTTCTCCTCCTCGGCTGCTCCTCCGTCTCCCCGGCGCTGCTGGCTCCGCATGCCCGTGCCGAGGTAAGCGCTGCCCTCCGCCGCCCCGGTGCCCGCCCCGGTGCCCGCAAGGTGCCGGGCCCGGCCCCGCCGCCTCCCCCGCCCGGCCGAGCCCGCGCCGCCGCCGCCGCCGCCGCTCCCCGGGCTCCGATCGCGGCCGAGCCCCTCCCGCGGCCGCGGCCGCTCCGGCCCCGCAGCTCTGCTGCAGTTTTAACCCTTGGAGGGGGCGGCGGTGCGGGGCGAGCACCCCCGGGGCACGGAACGGCCCCGGAGCCGCTCCGAGCGGGGCTGGGAGCCCGAACCGCGCCGCGCAGCATCCGAACCGAGCATCCTCCCGAAAAGCGAGCAGCATCCCCCGCAAACCGCGCATCCGCCGGACCGAGCGGCCCCCCCTAAACCGCGCATCCCTCCCCCCAAAACCGCGCATCCCCCCAAACCGCGCATCCCGCAAATCGAGCATCCCACAAATCGAGCATCCCCCGGACCGCGCATCGCCCGGGCCGAGCATCATCCGAACCGAGCATCCCCCCCAAATCGCGCATCCCCCCCAAATCGCGCATCCCCCCCAAGCCGCGCATCGCCCCCGGCCCGCGGCCCAGCCCTCCCGGGGGTCGCGCATCCCCCGGGCCCCTCCCTAGGCCGCTGCTTCCCGGACCTCTACAGGTGGCTGGAAGGGCGTGGAAAACCTCGGGAATGGCTCCGGGAGCTCGGCGGAGGGGGCGGGGGAGGGGGGGGGGGCCCAAATCCATCCTGGAGCAGCTCCCGGATTCCTGCGGGGAAGGTTTTGCTTCCTGGGGGTTGGTCCCATCTCTCCCCATCCCTGATCCCTGGGAACTGAGCCTGATCCCATCCCTGATCCCGCTCTCCCATCCCGTGGCGTTGGCTGTGGCCCTGGAGCGATCCTGAGCCCCTGGATCCTGCTGGATTTGGGATCAGGGAGCAAAGGGGCCGATTCCAGAGGAGCCGTGGGATTTGGGATCACGGAGCTCCAGGCCTGGGCCAATTCCAGACTGTGGGATCTTTGGGATTTGGGATCAGGGAGCTCCAAGCCTGTCCCAGCCCGAGGGTGTGGCACAGCCATGACTTTGGGAGGTCACCAGACATTCCAGGGAATCTGCCTTGGGAAAGGTCACGGGGTGGGAAGGGTCTGGAATGACCTCAGTGGGCTCTGGGAATGGGATTGATGATCCCATAAAAGCCCTGGGCTGTGACACAGGCTGGGAAAGGCCGGAACATTGGGAATGGCACTGGGCTGGTGCACTGGGAATGGGAGGCAGCGGGGCTGGGGCTGATCCCTCTCCAAATCCTGGACTGGGATGTGGGAATGTCCAAATGACCCTGGTTAGAACAGGGAGAATCCCTCCTTCCCCTTTTTTTTCCCCTTAGGAAAAAACTTGTGGGATGTCCAGCACCGTCTTTGGGGTTGGGTATTCCCAGGTGCCATTCCCAATCCGTGCCAGAATCCCTGGAAAAGTGTGTTCCCAGTAATTCCAGAGAGGGGTCGATGAGCAGGCCGGAGCTTGGGATATAAATCCACAACTGAGATCAAAGACCCCCAGATTCCCAGATATTCAGGGGTGCAGTTGGAAGCCAGGCTGGGAATTTGGAGCGCTCATTCCCAGGGTTTTTTTTGGGGGGTTGGGAATGGATTTATCCCAGAAAAAGGCCCCAGGGATAGCACCAGCAGCAGGATGGGGAATTTTCTGTTGATTTTCAGGGAATGGATGAGCAGATGGAAAAGTTTTCTGTCTTCTGTCCCAAAAATTCCTCTGTTCTATCCAAGCTTTCCTATGGATTTTATCTCCTGCAACGTGGATTGATGAAATCCTAAGAAATTCCAGGAACAGCTTCCTGACCTGACCCATCACCGATTCCAGGGCTTTTCCAGGCAAAACTGGGACACGGATCCGGGGAATGTCAGTCCCTGGACATTCTCTGGATGTGGAGAGGGAAAAGGGAAGCGGGACAAGGAGCTGTGAGAGGCTTTTCCGGGATGGATGTGGCTCTCCGGATTCAGCGTGGATCCGGGAAAAGCTCCGGTGATCCAAAGCTGCGGGGATCGGTGGGATGTGGGGGTGGGAATTGTTCCCACAGAAAGGCAGGAAAAGGGGGAGCCCCAGGGAATGTCTGGATCTGCATCCTGCCCCAGCTGCCGGCCTTATCCGGGACAGGAATTTGGGATTCTCCTGCAGCAGCTCCTCCCACGCCGGGGCCGCTTCCCAGAGGAGCTGCAAACCTTGGATAAGCTTTTCCAAAAGTTTGTAAATATTCCCGAGCAATTTGTCCCGGGAGGAAAATCCAGCTGAAAATCGGGAGCGGGGCCCTAAAGCCAGCACCAAGAGCTTTTCCTGGGATTTGGAGGGCTGGGAAAAGGCTTGGGGGGGGCTGGAATATTTCCTGGATCCATCCCTGTCCCGAGCCACCCCCTCCCTTCCCACGGGAAGGAGCAGCCGGAGCTGCAGCTCCTGGGGGAGTTTGGGACCAGGGAATTAAAAATAGGATGGAGCTGGATCCATGGGAATGCTGGGAGAGCCCACGCCTCACTCCGGGAGCTGCCCAAATTCCCTGGAATTGCGGCATGGATGCCATGGAATGGCCACTCCAGCTTTTTTTTTTCCCGGCTTCCAGAAGATCTGTGGGAATCTGGGATAATTATTCTGTGCTGTGGAGCCTGGTTTGGTCTCCGTGCCTTGGCAAGGGAAAAGCATCCCAAATTTTGGGAATTATTATCCCTCAGCCTGGATAACTCTCCCAGGAAGCTGAGGGAGAAGGGATGGGAGTCAGGATGGGAACAGAAAGGGAAAGAAAGAGATTCCTTTGCCATGAAAATGGGGATCCTTGGGAATAGCCAGGTGGGAATATCCAGGTGGGAATTCTGGTCAGGGAGGGGCTGGAGAATTTAACCTTGGATCATGAGCTCCCAACTCCCACCCATTCCAGAGGCTGCTCCCAAATCCCAAATTAACAAATTACTGGGATCTGGGGGCGTGGGCTTTTTTTGGGACGAGGGTTTTGAAACGATTGGAATTTTTCCCAAAAAAAAACACTGTTGAAAGGATGATGGTCCTGGGGTGATCCCATGGCCAAATGATGGAGCTGGGATCCAAAGGAATGGGAACATCCAAAGGAATGGGAACATCCAAAGGAATGGGAACATCCAAAGGAAATGGAGACAAGCCCAGATTCCGGAGAGGAAATTCCAGCTATTCCCTGTTAGGATCAAATCAGCGGTGCCCTCCAGAAGTTCTCCATGGCTGGGGGGTTGGAACGCTGGAATATTCCCAGTGGGAATTCTCTGTGTCCTCTGCTGCCTTGGAAGGGCAGATGTCGTGGCTGGAACAAATGCTGATCCATGGAAAAGCTGATACCGGATCAATCCGGGGGGAGCTCGGTGGAGGGGCTGGGCTGTGTTAGCAGGGAATTGGGATTTGGAGAACATGGATTGGCTTCCCGGGAATGCGGGATGAAGGCTTCTCCGGGGGGGCTGCTAAAAATGGATCTGATGGAGCAGCCTGTCCTTGAGAATTCCAGATATTCCAAAGGGGCTCCAGCAGAGCTGGAGAGGGATTTGGGATAAGGGATGGAGGCACAGGAGACAGGGAATGGATCCCACATCCCACTGCCAGGGGCAGGGATGGGTGGGAAACTGGGGAGGAATGGGATGGGCTGGAATTCCCAGAAAAGCTGTGGCTGCCGCTGGATCCCTGAAAGTGTCCAAGGCCAGGGCTTGGAGCACCTGGGATAGAGAATCCATGGAATGTGGAAGTGGGACATTTCCTGCCTCATTATTCCTTAAAATCCTTTCTTTTCCTTTTCCCTTTTTCCCTTTTTCCCTTTTTCCCTTTTTCCCTTTTTCCCTTTTTCCCTTTTTCCCTTTTTCCCTTTTTCCCTTTGTCCCTCATTCCCAAATTCTCCACAAAACTTTGGAAAAGCCTGGCTGGGGTCACCAATCTTTGGGATTGCTGTAGGTTGGGAACGGGGATAAGGAGCCGTTGAAATCTGGAAAGGGAAAATCCCTGTTCCAAGACAAATTCCCCTTGTCCAAGGCAACTCCAGCCCTCGGCTTTTTAATGAGCTTTAATTGGGATTCCGTGCAATTAATTGGGATTCAAAGGAATTAATTGGGGTCGTTAGCGGGGCCTGGCGGCGTCGCTGGGATCCGTAACCCACACCCGGCCGGGCAGGCTCGTTCCCAACCCCCTTCCCGCTCTTTTCCATGGAATTTTATCAAACCGTGAATAGTTCCATTCATCCCGGATTCCTATCTCCCGAGTCATTCCCTAAATCTGGCAGCTGGGGTGGGGGGAAAAAACCATCTCCGGATGGAGGGAGGCAGCTGCTCCGGTGCCCCCCAAATCCACGGATTCCGGCACTCCCGGAGCCGTGCCAAGGCCGCTCCCAGAAATCCCGCGCTCCTTTGTTCATGGCAGAGCCTCTGGCAGAGGCTCCAGCCGCGGATCTCCAGCGGGAATGGGGCTGGGAAAAGCTCCGGGAGGAAAAAGGCCAGGCTAGGGAAAGGCTGGAGCGGTCAAGGTGTTGATGGAGAGTGGGAAAATCGGGATAAATTGGGATAAATCGGGATAAATTGGGGTAAATAGACTGGGACCTGAGCCCGGATTGGGGTCTGGCTGTGGGAGATCCGGTTTGATGGGAGATGTGGGAATGCTGGGAATGGTGGCAGCCAATCCCTGTATCCAAAGCTTTTCCAACCTCATCTTTTCCAAGCTCGTCTAAAATCCAAGGACGCGTGCCCATCCACTCTATGGATCCAGAATTCTCATGGATGAGCCCCCAGCTGAGTCCTGCTCATTCCAACAGGAAAAGGGACTTTTCCCCCTCTCTGACTTCCCTAAAATCCCCTCAAGTTAGGAAAAATCCTGGAATATTTTTTCCCCTCAAGGAAATGGAATTCCACGGAGCTCAGCCCCATCCTGGTGGAATTCCAGCCGGGAATTTTCCCCTCTGGAAGTGGTGGCGTCTCCCAGCAACTCTTGCTGCGCAAATCCCAACAAATTATGCAAAATGATGGAAAAATTTGGGGAAAATGATGAAAATATCCTTCTCCGCCAGAAGCTTGGGAAGAGCCACGCTCCAGCCAAATTCCCTGTTATGCATCCTGGGAAGCTGCTGGGATGTTTGGGATAGGGCGGTGCCAGGAGCAGGGATCGTTTGGATTTGGGAATGGGAATGACCTGAAAGGCGGAGCCGCACTCTGGGGATGTCCAAGGAAAGCTTGGATGGGGCTTGGAGCAATCTGGGATAGGGGAAGTGTCCCTGCCCATGGAATGGGATGGGGTTTAAGCTCCATTCCCACCCATTCCAGAATTCCAGGATTCCACGATTTCCAGGGATGCTACTTGGCAAAGCGCGGCCCATGGCGATGCTGGATCCCCGTGGATCCCAACCCTTGGAATGCCGCCAGGGACTGGAGTTCATCCCAAAATCCTCCAGATCGTTATCCCCGTTTCCCAGTTTCGGCAGCACTGCAGCTCGGGATCGATCCCAGTTGGAAGCTGGGATCCAAAGGGTTTCCTTCTTTTCCAGGCTCCCGGAGCAGCCCTGATTCCCTGAGCTCCGCGTCCATCCCGGGCGATCCGGAGGCGCCCGAGCAGCGCGGGGCCGAGCAGGGCAGGTGAGGATCCCGAGGGACCCGGAGAGGGATGGGAACCCCCGGGATTCAGTGGGAATCTCCCATCCCATCCCAAATTCCTCCACTGGAAGCTGGGAATGGGCTTCAGTGGTTTTTTATCTGTAGGATTGTGGCGGCAGCTTCCATGGATTTCCTCCCAGAACTTGACCCCTTATCCCAAAAATTCTCTAAGGATCAAATCCCTGGGATGTTCAGTGTTTGTGGGAATGAGGATGAAGGGAATTAATTAAGGAAATGATGCAAAATGGGTGGAAAAATTGGCCCGGGGTGAGAATTCCATGCAAGTTCATCCAGAGGGATCCCAGCTCCCGGTGGGATCATCCCAACTTCTGGAAAAGAGAGCCTTGGGTGAAGAGCAGGGAACCCCGATCCCCAAAAAAAATCCAAGGAAAACCTGGGAAAAAGTGGGATTTGAGGCACATCCCGGGGCAGGGGAGGGACATCGCGGCCGCTCCCGGAATAACGAGGAGAACAAGGAAAACAAGGAAAACAAGGGAAAAAGGAGAACAAGGCTCCCTCGCCTGCCTCCGGAGGGTTCCGCTCATGCCGGGAGCCGGAGCACAAGGAAAGGCTTGTCCGGGATTCCCGAGGGTTGGGAAGGGGGGTCGGTGCCATCCCGTGACCTTCAGCCTCCCCCGGCGCTTCCTGGGAAACGGGAATGTGCAGCCTGGAATACTGACTGGATCCTGCCTGTTTTCCTTCCTCTCTTGTTGGTGGATTTGGCCGCTCCTTGATTTCTGCTGGAAAAGCCTGGGAGAAACTTCCCAAAAAAAAAAAAAAATCCTTTGGGGGTTCCGGGTTTGGAGCCACCCCAGGGTGCTCATTCCTGGGAATATTTGGAATTTTTTACGCGGAAAGGGAGAGCTGTCAGAGCTGCTTCCCGGGGCTTTTTTTTGGAAAAATCCCAGGAAAAAGAAATTTCCTAGGATAAATAAATCTCCCTGTCCCGTGCAGAGCTGGGGCTTGGGAAGGGATTTTTTCCAGGCTATCCCAACGTTTCTGCTCCCGGTGGATTTTTTCCAGCAGTTTTTTGATCCTTTCCCACCTGGCACCTCCCTAAGGAATTTTTTCCCTGTGGGGTCCCTTTTCCGTGACAATTCCATCCTTTTAATTCCCGCTTTAAAGTGGCTTTTCCCCATTTTCCCATTAAAAAGCTTCCTTTAGGAAAGGTTGGATTGATGAGATCTTCCCACCGGAGCCTTTTCCTGGGACAGATCCAAACTGCTGGATCCTGGCTGGAAAATCCTGTTGGATCCAGGGATTTGTGTCGGGATGTGAAGTAATTCTGATGGATGAATCCCTGGCTCATTCCAATGGGAAAAGCGACTTTTCCCCCCTCTCCAACTTCCCAAGAAGTCAGGAAAAAGCCTGGGATGTGTTTTCCCCTCAAGAAAATGGAATTCCAAGGAGCTGGAGGAGGGAAAATTCCCGGGGGTGGTGCCCCAGGGCAGCTCCGGGGGCTGGGAATGTTTTGTTCTCCATCCGGAGCTTCCTGAGGTGGGAAGGACTGGGAAAACAGAGTGGGAGGACAACTGGGCTTGCTTCCGGAATTTTTGCCGGAGGAGGAATTTTGGGATTGTTCTCGGCACGTGGGGCCTGGGAAAGTTTGGTTTTCCTCCTCCGGAAGTTTTCCCAGATGGAAAATGATCCAAACTCGGCTCCCTGAGGGTGCCAGGGGTGGCTTTTGCACCTTTCCAAGAATTCCATGAGACCCATGGAAACTTGGGAAGCAGCTCCAGGATCCAGGAGGGATGAGGATTCCTGGGAATAGCTCAGCTCCGTCGGGACTCACTTGGAGCTTTTTCCCAGTGTTTGGGAAGAGGAGAGGCCGTTCCCAGGATTTCTAGGAAGTTGAAATCCTTGAAAAGTTGGACTCCGGGGAAACCCTAGGCTGGAAAAACCTCAGCTGGGAGATTCCCAGCCGGAATTGCCCCACCTCCCCCATTCCATGGATTCTGTCGCTGCCCCAGGCTGCTCCAAGCCCCATCCAGCCCCACCTTGAACATCCCAAGGATCCAGGGACAGCCCCGGCTTTCCTGGGAATTCCAGCCCGGCCCCTCCCCACTTCCCTAGGGAAGAATTCCTTCCCAAATCCTATAATCCTGCTTTTTTTCAACCATAAATCCATTATTTTTATGGAATTCCTTCGTCCTCCAGAAGGACTTTGGCAGCCACGTGGAATTCCCCAAAAGTGGGAGGAGGAAACGGGATTGGAACCACCAAAAATTCCCTGCTGGGGGTCGGATCCCGGCCCTCTTGAGCGCCAGGAAGGGTTGGGGCGTTTTCCCTGGAATTCCTGGGAAATGAATGGAATTTTTTCCTTTCCCTCTCTGCACAGAGCTCCATGAGGGACCTGCACAAGTCTGAGGTGCTGGGGAGCAAGCGCGGCCTGGTGAGTGTCCCGGGCCGGGAATTCCCACCTGGCTGCGACAAAATCCATGGAAAACTCATCCTGAGCCAGCCCGGAGCCCCCCAGGGGCCGGCTCCGCCCCGGAGATCCCTCAGAATGAAGGGAATTCGTGGCATTCCCACCCCACATCCCAAATTTCTTTGGGATGGAGCATCGATCCTGTGGTGAGGTGGGACTGGGAATTCCAAACCCAGGGCCAGAGCTGGATTGGGAATTCCAAACCCATGGCAAGGTCAGACTGGGAATTCCAGCCCTGCAGTGAGGTTGGATCAGGAATTCCAGCCCCACGGCTGGGCTGGATTGGGAATTCCAGGTCAGCTCCTGCTCCTGAGTTTTCCCCTCCCAGTAGGAAAAATTCCTGGATTGGGATGGGGAGGTGGCTTTGGAGGGGCTCTCCCAGTCTGTTCTGAGGTTTTCCAGCCTGGATTTCAATCCCCCAAAATTTCCAGGATATCAACCCCAAAATATCCCCTGGCTCCGGCTGGGCGGGGTCTGGGATCTCCCCAAATCCATTCCCAGACAGATCAAATCCTTTGGGATTTAATCCCTGAGGCTCCCAAACCCTTCAGCCCTGATGCTCCCAGGTGCAGATTCCGCGTGGAATCCACCAGAAATTTGGGATCACGGGTCTATCCCAGGAATACCCCCAGGAATGTGGCACAGCAGCGAGTCCAGAGGGGATTTTTCCCTAAAAAAATTCCAGATTTTAACTTTTTTCCCCCCATTTTCTGCACAAAAGAATTGAAGGATGTCCATGGGGTGGGATTGGGCAGCTCCAGCTCCTTCCTGGGAATTCCAGATCCTTGATTTTCCTCTGGAAAAGCTGCTCCTGTTTGTGCCCAGCCTTAATGAGCCATTGATGCTGGAAATGTCAAACTCCAGCATTCCTGACCTTTCCCATGGGAAAAAAACTTCCAGGGATGCTCCGGATGCGGAGGGAGGGAGGGAAAACAACCCCACACCCGAGGCTGGGATCAGCTTGGATTTGGGATTTCTGCATATCCCCAAATTCCTACAAAACTCAGCCTTGATTTTATCCAGAAGATCCCGGACAGGGAATTTTTGTCACGACCTCTGTGCCAGGAGAGAGGCAGGAAAACTGGGAATAACAGGATTTGGGAGAGGCTCTGTCTCCTGAATCCCCTTCCTGAAAACCCCAGAGTTTTTTCCATTGGATTTCCTTTTCCCAGTGATTTTTCCAAGCAAATCCCTCCTTTTTTTCCCCCCTGCTACTCAAAACCAAATCCGTTGGAAGAACGAGGGAAGATCTCTTTATTCCCATTAAAAATCCTCAGGACATGGGAAGTGCCACGGTGACAACACAAAAGGGCACGGGCACAATTCCAAGGGGAAAAAAAAGTCTGGAAGGGAGGAATTTTTCCTCCCAAAAATTCCAGGTGAAGGCAGGAATTAATTTCCCCGTGAGCTCGGACGCTCGGGGCGGATTACCGGGAGCTATTTTTAGGATATCCAGGTTTTTTCAGGATTAGGGCCGGGGCTGTGCCTGTTGTTGTGGCCACAGCTCCTTTCCCGATTTTTCCCTCGCTCCCGCTGTTTCCAAGACTCCCGAGGGATGAAAGGATCCTTTGAAAAGCCAAGCACATGGAGACAAGAGCTGCTCCTGCTGCTGCTCCGGGAAAGGCCGGAGCTGCCAGAAAAGCGGGAAAACGTCCAAGCACGGCCGGGGGGTTGTTCCTGCGTTCTTTTCCCTGTTTTCCAGGCATTGCTATTCCTAGGGAATGAGGGCAGAACTGACGGAATTTTGTTCCTGAGTCCTTTTCCTGGTTTTCCAGGCATTGCTATTCCCAGGGAATGAGGGCAGTGCTGGGGATTTGCTCTTGAGTTCTTTGGGGATTCACTCCTGGGTCCTTTTCCACCAGGATCAGCTCGTGGATCCTTGGGATCCCTGCTGGATCCTGGGCTGCTCCATGCACGGAAACCTACAGGAAACGCAGAATATTCCCAATGCTCCCTCCGTCCCCCTCCCGCCCCAATTCCCGCTCTCCCGCCATCCATTTCCAAGCCATCACATTCCAAGCTGGAATTCCTTTGTCATGTGCACCCAGGCGTGTCCTGGATGAGCATTCCCGCTCCAAAGGGGAGCAGCTGGAATTCTGTGGCTTTCTGAGCCTTTGGGAACCCTTCCAGCACCGGGGTTTTTTGGGTGCCATAGGTTTTTTTGGGAATGTTCATGTTGGAATGGGCCCATCCTGATGCTTCCACGTGCATGGTAAAAACAGGAGAGCAACCAGGAATGGTTTTATGGGAATGGGGTTTTTTTGGGAGTGCTGAGCTTTCTTTTTGAGCCTTTTGGGAGCCATTCCAGCACCGGGAGAACGCTTTCGATTTTTCGGGAATGCTCCTGTTGGAATGAGCCCATCCCGATGCTCCCATGCCCATGGTAAAAACAGGAGAGCAACCAGGAATGGTTGTTTTGGGAATGGTTGTTTTGGGAATGCTGAGCTTTCTTTTTCAGCCTGTTAGGAACTATTCCTTCTCAGGGGGATGCTTTAAATTTTTCGGGAATGCTCATGTTGGAATGGGCCCATCCTGACGCTTCCATGCCCACGAGGACAGCCAGGAGCGCGGGGGGTTTTTTTATTTTTGGTTTTTTTTGGGAATGCCGATCCCTGCGTTTTTCCGGCAGGGGATGTCATGGCGGCCGCAGTACCGCAGCTCCAAGTTCCGGAATGTTTACGGGAAGGCGGCGAGCCGGGAGCACTGCTTCGACGGGATTCCCATCACCAAGAACGTCCACGACAACCATTTCTGCGCCGTCAACGCGCGGTTCCTGGCCATCGTCACCGAGAGCGCCGGCGGCGGCTCCTTCCTCGTCATCCCGCTGGAGCAGGTGAGATTCCCCACGGGAATTCCCAAAGAAATGTCCAAATCTCCTTTTACTGGGGTTTCCTCATCATTCTGCTGGAGCAGGTGAGATTCCCCACAGGAATTCCCCAAAAAAACTGTCCGAATTTCCTTTTCCTGGTGTTTCCTTGTCATCCCGCTGGAGCAGGTGAGATTCCTGACAGGAATTCCCAAAAAGTGTCCAAATCTCCTTTTACTGGGGTTTCCTTATTGTCCCGTGGGAGCAGGTGGGATTCCCAATGGGAATTCCCAAAGAAATATCCAAATCTCCTTTTCCTGAGTTTCCTTATTATCCCGCTGGAGCAGGTGAGATTCCCGATGGGAATTCCCCAAAGAAATGTCCAAATCTCCTTTTCCTGGGGTTTCCTCGTCATCCTGCTAGAGCAGGTGAGATTCCCAATGGGAATTCCTACATGGAGCCATCCCAAAGTGTCCAAATATTTTCTTGGATGGGATTCCCAAAGTGTCCCAATTCCTACTACTTTTACTGGGGTTTCCTCGTCATCCTGCCGGAGCAGGTGAGATTCCCAATGGGAATTCCCAAAAAAGTGTCCACATTTCTGCTGCTTTTTCTGGGATTTCCTCATGGCTCCTGGGAATGGGATTCCCAGTTGGAGCCACCCCAAAATATCCGAACCCCTGCCGCTTTTCCTGGGGTTTCCTGTGGAATTGGTGAATTGGGGTTTTTTAAGGAAGAATCCAAACATCCAATCAAAGCATTTTTGGAATCTCTCCAGGAGGTTTTCCCGTACTTTCAGACACTGGGAATGTCTTCAGCCTGACCCATTACAGTGCCAGGTGCCACTCAAATCCCAGTATTCCAAGGAATCAGCTCCTTGCAATCTCATCCCACTGCTCCTTCCCTTTCCTTGGGTTTTCCAGGGAATGGCTGGAGGCACGCCAGGGATTTAAGGTTGGATTTTTGGGAAAAAATTCCTCATCCAAAGGGTGGTTGGGCACTAGAACAGCTCCTTTCCATGGGAAAAGCAGGAATTTTGCAAGGGGTTTATCCCTCTCATCCCTGATCCGGGCGGGATCTTCCCCCTCCTCCCTTTTCCATTTCTATCCAAGATTCCCCTCGCTTTTCCCAGGAATTCCCCTGGGATCTGCCCATCTGAAGCTGAAATTCCCATCAATCCAGCGGCTGCTCCAGCCGATCCCGTGCGATCCGCAGCTCCCAGGAAAAGCAGCAGCAGTGACCTTGAGCCTGGAATTTGCCTTGGAGAGGGAAAGGGGAGCGTTTTGACGGGAAGAGAATCCGTTAAAATGAGATCAAAGGAATTTTTCCAGGGAGGGAGGCCCTGGCACAATTCTCAGGAAAGTTGTTGCTTCCCTATCCCTGGAATGTTCAAGGCCAGGTTGGAGCAACCTGGGATATTGGAATGGGATAAAATCCCTTCCCATGCAACCCATTGCTGGATTCTGGGATTCTGGGATTGCTCCCAAAATTCGGGCACTCACCTGGGCTATTCCTGTATTCCGAGCGGGAATCCACATCCCATCCCTGGGCACCTGCAGCTCTGGGATGCTCCCAGCCTCATTCCCAGGAGGAATTTTGCCATGGCTGAGCTGCATTCCCAAATTCCCAGATCCCAAATTCCAGCTGGGAGAGGGAGCAGCTCTCCCTGGTTTTCTTTCCCTCCATCCCATCATTCCTTCACCCACCCCTTTCCCTGTGCAACATTCCCGCCTCTCCTGAATTCCTTGTTCATTCCGGAGGCAGCTCCAGATGGAAGGAATTCTAATCAGGATTTAATTGCAGAGCACAGCTTGAGCCTCATTAATATTCCCAGAAAAAAAAAAAACCCGGGAGCTTTGTCTGAGCACCCGGAGCGCTCCAGCTCCGGCCTCATCCCCGCTCCTTCCTCACGGATCCCAGCTGGAATCACCATCCACACCCCCTCGATCCCGAATCCTGAGGAGCAGCCCCACATTCCCAGCAAATATCACTTTTTTCCTGGCAAAATCCCGGCGGGATAAAAGCAGGGATGGCGTTCCAAAGGGATCCTCTAAAATCCTGGGATATCCAGCTGGTCAATCCCGCCTGGAGCGGCCCTGGATGCTGGAGGAGTTAATAAATTCCCGATTTTTTTTTTTTTTTTTTATCCGGAGCCTGATTAGCTCATTAAGGAGAAACTCATTTTCCTTGGAAATCAGCAGCTCCCTAATTAATTGTGATCCATAATTAGAAGCTAATGAAGGTAACCCGGATACCGCGGAGCCGCTCCGTGGATTTGCTGCCGTATTTTTGGATCTTTTCCCTGGATTTTGCCCTCAGCAAAGCTCCCGGAATCTGGGCCGGGCCATCTGCTCATCCCAAATCCACACCCCGGGGTTTTCGTGGAGCGATCCAAGGGATGTGTGGGTTGGGAAAAGGGAGCTTTGCTCCTCCCTCCTCCCAGATCCTGGAGCCTCGGGATTGGGAATGAGCCTGTCCCCAGCACCAGGATAAAAATATCCCAAGGGAGTGGGCGAAGGATCAGGAAGAGCAGGATTGGCTCCCTGGGAATGGGAGAATCCCGGAATCCTGGAATGGTTTGGGTTGGAAAGGACCTTAAAGCTCATCCCATTCCATGAACAGGACAGGGCTGGATTTGGGATGGGAGAGAGGATGGATTTGGGATGGGACAAGGACAATTCCCACTATCCCAGGATGCTCCAAGCCCTTTCCGACCCGGACTTGAGGATTTGGTCCTGGAGACCCCTTGGAAAATATTCCCTTCTTGCGAGCCAGGGAACAAAATCCTTGGATGCTGCAATTCCGTCAGGAAACGGCTCAGTGCCGTCACATCCCATCCTTCTGGAGCCAGGCTGGGAATGCTGGGAATGTTCCCCGGGAGAAGGGAAGGATCCAGTGAATCCTCAGGGCCCCTTGCAGGGCCTAAAGGAGCCCCGGGAAAGCTGGAGAGGGACTTGGGATAAGGGTTTTGTTGGGATCCCCACGGATCCCGTTGCAGGGAGTCACTTCCATGGAAACAGAGGGATTTCTGTTCCTGCCAGGAATGAGGAGCTGTTTTCCAGAGGCAGCCAATGCTCTCTCCCGATGGGAGTGGCAGCAGGAAGGGGCAGCCTCTGTTTATCCAGAGGAAGCTGAAATCCAAACTCCTGCTCCCGCCACTGCCAGGATTGTGGGAATGGCTGGATTTGGGACGGGGGAAAGGCTGGAATTGGGATAGGGAAAAGGCTGGATTTGGGATAGGATAGAGTATGGAATTCCCAGACCTCCCCGAGTGTCTTTCCGTGTTTCCTTGGGATTTTCCATCCAGGAATGGGATCCAGAGGTGCTGCCAGACGGATGCTGCACCCATCCCTGAGGTTTTCCGTGTGGGATGGAGTGGAATGAAGGGATTTTTCCATGTTTGTGGAGCTTTCCGTGGAATATGTGGGTTTGGAAGCGCTCCTGGGTTTGCGTTTTCCGGGGGAAAAGCAAGTTTGGGAAATTTCTGATATTGAAATAATTTATCCAAGATTTCCTGCTGGATGGATTTCTGGGAAAAGTGGAGCTCAGCCATTGCCAGGGTGGAGCCGTGCTGCTCCAAGGATGGGAATTGAGGATTTCTCCCACCCCCTTGGATTTGATGCTGACAGATCCCACAGAAAATTCATCCCAGATTTCCATCAGGGAGGGAAATTCCATCCCTCTCATCCCAGAGATGGCTCTGAGTCCCCTGGAATTCCTGGGATTCTCTACACAGATTCCTCAATCCCGTTCCCTGATTCCAGAATCCAGAGGGTTTCCATCCCCTCTCCCTGCTGCTATTCCAGCCACTCCCAGGGAAAAAATTCCCTCTCCACCCCCCCAGTTCCCAGAATTCACAGTTTTTCCAAATAATTCTCCCTTTTCCCAACATAACCCAAAGGATTTTCCCTTTATCCAAGCGCTTCAGCGAAGGGAGGGGCGGGAGCTGCCGGGAGATTTCCTCCTTCCAGCCTTTTCCGTGGAAAACCTCGGAGCCGCCAGAGCCAGGAGAGCTCCAGGCTGTCCCCACAGGGCTGGAATCTGGGTCACCGAGCTTCCCTCAGCCGGGGATCAGGGATCCAGGGATTAGGATTCACCTTGGATTAACTCAGGCTGCCGGCAAGGTCCCACTGAAAAACGGGATAAATGCAGCCGGAATCCGGGATTTTTTTTAGGGGTTTTTCCCTTTTATTGCCTTTATTTTTCCTTCGCCTTTTCCAGGTGCCCTGGAATGGCACATTCCTTGTCCTATTCCCGGTGTGTGCAACCAATTTGTATCAAAATTCCAGACTTCTTGGGAAGAAACGATCCCTAATAACCAAACTCATAGCTGTCCTCCTAATAAATCCTGATAAATTTTGGGAAAATCCATCAAATTTTATGGGAAAAGGCATTCACTTGGCTGATTCCTCAGAATCAGAAAATAAAAGAAAAAGAAAAGGAAAGAAAAGAAAAAAAGAAACCAGAAAAGAGGTGGAATTTGAATTTGTGCTGTAAAAATTCCATCCACCTGGAATTCCGCGGTTTCTCTGGGAATTTCTGTTGTGACCAGGGTGTGAATGAAGTCCTGGCAATGCAAATCAGAAATTCGGGAAAAGCGGGATAAGCTGATCCTCTGGATAAGTGATGGGGGCTGGAATATTTCATGTAACAAAGATAAAACCAGGAATTGCATCCCAAGAATTCACTGGGAGGCAGAACTAAGGAATCACTGACATTCCCACGTTTCCTTTTCCTTCTCTGTCTCATCTTTGGGAATTTCTCCTTCCCGAATCCCTCCCTGCAGCTCGAGGGAAGAAATGAATCCCAAGAAACCTTGGGAGTGACAGCTCTGGAGCCGTTCCTGGCCCTGATCCGACTTCCTGGAGCTGCCGAGGGCAGAATTCCCAGCACGTTCCTTTGTTCCCAATAAACGGAGCCGGGAGCTCAGCACGGGAAAAGTCGGGAGGGAAAATCCATGAAATATTCAGCGGCCGTGCCGAGCTGACCCAGTTATTCCGCACGCTCCGAGCGCCGCTCCGGCACGGAGCCAGAACGGAGCAGGGAAGGACACCAGGGTGGCATCCGGACACGGAGCTTCCTTGGCAATGGAAAAAGCTCCCATCCCGGTGGGAATCTTCCCAAGAGGCTCCGTAAAAGCTTTGGAAATCCCGCATGGAAAGATCCCCCAACCTGCCGGGTCACGGATTGGGGATTAGCAGGAGTTGTGCGATCCCAGAATTTGGGGTTTGTTCCATGGAGGAGAACCTTGGAAAATGGTGATCCTGAAGTGTGGGAAGGAAATCTGAAATCTGGGAGGGAAATTCCAAATGCTCCGACTCCCGGCTGGGTTGGATGAGCTTGGAGCAACCTGGGATGGGGAAGGGGATCCTGGGCAATAGCAGGGATTGGGAATGGATCTCCTGGAAGATCTTCCCACCCAAACTGTTCTGGGATTCTGGGATTCACGCAGGATCCAACGGCCGAGGGGCTTTGGAGCCTCTGGAATCTCTTCCGGTCCTTTCGCCCATGGATTTGGATCCTGAAAGGAGAAGTTTGGATATTGGGAAAATTCCCTCATGGAAAGGGTTTTCCAGCCCTGTCTCCATTCCCAGAGGGACTGAAAATCCCTGTGGATCCAGCCCTTGGGAACATGGATCAGTGCTGGGAATGGTGAGACTCCACGATCTTGGAGTGCTTTTCCAACCCCAATATTCCATGATTCCATGAATTCCCACTAAGCTCCCAGCTGTCCTTTCCCTGCTCCATGGAGTCTGAAGAAACCCCTTCCCATCCATGGATCAGCTGGGAATACTGGGAATATTGGATAAACTCAGTCCCTGGCTTGGCCCGTCCCAGGCTGAGCCGGATCTCCCTTCTCCAACAATTTCCCATCCCTGGAAACACCAATTTCTCCCAAAATTTGATGTTTTTTCCCGATGTTTTCCTTGCTTTCCCACTCCAGACTGGCCGGATCGAGCCGAACTATCCCAAAGTTTGTGGTCACCAGGGAAATGTGCTGGACATCAAGTGGAATCCCTTCATTGAGAACATTATCGCCTCCTGCTCCGAGGACACCTCGGTGAGCCGGAATTCCGGGATGCGATTCCCAGATCCATCCATCTTCCCCATCCCATTGATTCCCCATTTTGATATTTCCATGGCATTTGTTTTGGGAATGCTGAGGGACAGGAGATCAAAGGCAATCCCAAATTGTGCCCAGCCTGGCTCCTGGGCCAGAATTCCCTCCTGTTCTTTATTTTCTGGACACAAATCCAGAGGATCCAGAGGGTAATTCCCATGAGGAGCAGCTGAGGGACCTGGGAATGCTCAGCCTGGAGAAAAATGGGATCTGAAGGGAATTCCAGGCTCTCCTAAAGTCCCTGACAGGAGGGGGCAGCTCGGGGAGGTCCTGGGGAAGGTTCAGGTTGGAAACCTCCATGGAGACAATGGAAAAGAGGAGCTAAATCCTGGGAAAATCCCTGGTGGTTTTTAGAGCAACTAACCTGGAAAATCTGGGAGTCTTTATCCCAAAGGATCCCAAAATGTGGAGTCTGTAGGGTCAGGAAGGGCTGGGAATCTGGGAATTCAGGATGAGGATTCCAGCGCCCTGTCTGGATAACACCACCTGCCCTGGTTGGATTTTTCCCAAGGGATCCCAAGGATTTGTTGTTTATCCTTGAGGTACTGTAGCAGGGCTGATCCTGGAATTCCCGAAAGCTTTGTTTTTGGGAATTCCAGGATTCTGGATGTTTTTGGGAAGGAGCTTTCAAGGCCAGGAGCTGGGATGGTCCAAACCCCATTCCGGGTGTGGATCCACCCTGGCTGGATTTTCCCCAAGGGATCCCATGGACCCCTTGCTCCTCCTTGAGGGCCATCAGCAGCAGGGCTGATCCTGGAATTCCTGGGCAGGACAGGAATTCCAGGGGCGGGAGTTGGGACGCGGCTCCGAACCCCGTTCCAGGTGCGGATCTGGGAGATTCCGGAGGGGGGACTGAAGCGGAACATGACGGAGGCGGTGCTGGAGCTGTACGGGCACAGCCGCCGCGTCGGGCTCGTGGAGTGGCACCCCACCACCAACAACATCCTCTTCAGCGCCGGCTACGACTACAAGGTCAGCATTCCTGGGACTGCCGTTCCAAAGGGCTTTCCCGGATTCCGGCACCGCTGGGGGTCACCCGTGGGTGGCCGGAGCGGGATCGCGGAACGCTGGAATGGTTTGGGTTGGAAGGAGCTGAAAGCTCATCTCGTTCCGTGCTTTCCATAGGCCAGGGAGAGCTTCCATAGGCCAGGGAGGCATTCCATGGACCAGGAACAGCTTCCAAAAGCCAGGAACACCTTCCACAGATCAAGAACAGCTTCCATAGATCAGGAATAGCTTCCACGACCAGGGAGACATTCCATAGTCCAGGAACAGCTTCCACACATCAGGGAGAGCTTCCATAGGCCAGGGAGACATTCCAGAGGCCAGGGAGACATTCCAGAGACCAGGAGCAGCTTCCATAGGCCAGGGAGACATTCCAGAGGCCAGGGAGACATTCCAGAGACCAGGAGCAGCTTCCATAGGCCAGGGAGACATTTCATGGATCAGGGAGACATTCTGTAGGTCAAGGAGACATTCCATGGATCAGGAACAGCTTCCATCGGCCAGGAACATCTTCCACAGGTCAGGGAGAGCTTCCATAGACAGGGACACATTCCATGGATCGGGGAGACATTCCATGGACCAGAAACAGCTTCCATAGACCAGGAACAACTTCCATAGATCTGGGAGAGCTTCAACAGACCAGGAACAGCTCCCAAAAACCAGGAACAGCTCCCTTAGACAAGGAACATCTTCCATAGACCAGGAACAGCTTCCACAGAGCAGGAACACCTCCCGCCATCCCGGGTTGCTCCAGAGGCTCTTCCCACAGGTGCTGATCTGGAACCTGGACATCGGCGAGCCGGTGAAGATGATCGACTGCCACACGGACGTGATCCTCTGCATGTCCTTCAACACCGACGGCAGCCTCCTGGCCACCACCTGCAAGGACAAGAAGCTGCGCGTGGTGGAGCCGCGCTCCGGGAGGGTCCTGCAGGTGGGACGGGCGCCTGGAGTGAGATTTTCAGGGAAGGGTCCTACGGAATGTCGGGAGAATACCCCTCAAGTGCCGCAGGTGCTCCCACGCGTGCGGTGTTTTCCGCGTGGTGGAATCCGGTTGCCAGCCTGGTTGTGGAGATGGTGGGAAAGGCTTGGCCTCATCCCAAGCGGAGGAGTTGGAGGCTTTGATTCCGTTGGTAATTAAGGATTTGTGGAAAACGGTGGGAGTAAAAGGGGAAGGTACTGGAGGTTTGGAGGAGGATGGTGGGTTCTCCCTGATCCTCGGGAAAATGGGAATGTCGACTTGCCCCGGGACAGGTGCCGAAGGACAGAGCTGGAATTTCCCCAGGATGAGGCTGGGGGAGCAAGGAAAGGGCTTTCCTGGGATGAGAGCTGGATCCAAGGGGAATTCCAGAGCCCATTCCTGTCTTGCAGGAGGCCAGCTGCAAGAACCACCGCGTCAACCGCGTGGTTTTCCTGGGAAGCACCAAACGGCTTCTGACCACAGGAGTGTCCCGCTGGAACACCCGGCAGATCGCCCTCTGGGACCAGGTGGGTGCCGGGATCCCCCTCTGTCCCTGCTGGAATTCCTGCTCCATCCCTGCCAGAATTCCTGCTCCAACCCCACCGGGATCCCTCTCCAGCCCTGTCCAGATCCCTGCTCCATCCTTGCCGGAATTCTTTCTCCATGCCACTGCCATCAGGGCACGGCTAACACCGGGATTTTCCTGTTTTCCAGGAAGATTTATCCATGCCTTTGATCGAGGAGGAGATTGATGGGCTCTCGGGGCTCCTCTTCCCCTTCTACGACGCTGACACCCACATGCTGTACCTGGCTGGGAAGGTAGGGATGCACGGAGCATCCGGATGTGCCATTCCCAGAAAAATGTCCCAGCATTGCCCAAGGGACTGGGGCTGGAATTTGCATCCTGGAATGGTTTGTATGGAAAGGGAGCTTCAATGTCATCCAGTCCCATGGATGTCCCTGCCATGGGACACATTCGATCATCCCAGGCTGCTCCAAGTCCCATCCATCCCAGGATATTCCAGGGATCCAGAGGCACCCACAGCTTCTCTGGGAATTCCAGCCCAGACCCTCCCCACCCTCCCAGGGAACAATTCCTCCCCAGTATCCCACCCATTCCTGCCTTCTAAGTGCTCCTAATCCTGGTTTTTCCCACCTTCTCATTTCCAAATCCATTCCCATCCCTCTTCCCTGCTGCTCCAGGGCGACGGCAACATCCGGTACTACGAGATCGGCTCGGAAAAGCCCTACCTGAGTTATCTCATGGAATTCCGCTCGCCGGCTCCGCAGAAAGGGCTGGGTAAGGGTGGAGGTGCTGCTGCTCCATTTCCCAGAGCATGGAAAAGGTGGATGGGGAAGGTGCTGGATGGAGTGACAGCAAGGAAAAGGGTTTGGATTGGGTTTGGGTTGGATTGGATTGGTTTGGAATGGGTTTGGATTGGGTTTAGATTGGAATGGGTTTGGGTTGGGATTGGGATTGGGATTTTCCATGCTGGAATTGCGTGGACGGGTGACCCCGGTGCCTCTCTGGTTTGGGATTTTCCATGCTGGGAATTCCACGGATGGCTGATCCCGGTGCTCTCCGCAGGGGTGATGCCGAAGCACGGCCTGGACGTCTCCGCCTGCGAAGTTTTCCGTTTCTACAAACTCATCACCCTCAAGGGGCTCATCGAGCCCATCTCCATGATCGTCCCGAGGCGGGTGAGTCCTGGATTGTGGGAATGAGGGGGATCTGGAATGTCCGGCTGGCTCTGGAGCCATGGACATGCCCCGCTTTGGCCAATCCCATGCATGGCTCTGTCCCCACCATCCCTGGACCTCTCCATCCTCACTCATCCCATGGAATTTCAACCACAATTAAACGGGAATGTTTTTAGGGAATGTTTCTCCAAGGGGTTGGTCTCACTTGAGTTTTGGGAATTTTGGGGAAAATATCTCTTGGATTGGGGTTTTCTGGGAAGCAAATCCAGCTGCTGGCCAGGGCTGGGTGAAGGACACGATCCCAGGTTCTCTGCTCCAGCCAGCACTTCCCAAATTTCCTCCCTGTGCCTAGAGTTTCCCAACTATCCGGGTGTTTATTCCCTCTGTGGGGCAGGGGATTATTCCCCTGGGCCCAGGGAGCAGATTCCCAGATCCCATTGCTCTTCTCTTCCCCTTTTCCCAGTCGGAGACGTACCAGGAGGACATTTATCCCATGACTCCAGGGACGGAGCCAGCCCTGACCCCAGACGAGTGGCTCAGTGGGGTCAACAGAGGTAAACCCACCGGGGGGGTATCCCAAAAATATCCGGGATGTGGGAAAAGACCACGGCATCCTGCTGATCCGCCAGCTCTCCCACAGATCCCATCCTGGTGTCACTGAAGGAGGGATACAAGAGGAATTCCAAGATTGTCTTCAAGGCTCCGGTGAGGGAGAAGAAGAGCGTGGTGGTCAACGGGATCGACCTCCTGGAGAACGTCCCACCGCGCACGGAGAACGAGGTGGGGCAGCCCTGGAGTGGGAATGGGAATGGGAATGGGATCTGGGGATGAACCTGGAAAGGCACCGTGCTGCCAGTCTCCATCCCAACAGGGGCAGGAATGTGGGATCCCTCCAGGGATGGGAGCCCGGGATCCATCCCATTAACCTTTCCCATGGTGGGAATGTGGGATCCATCCCATGAACCTTTCCCATGGTGGGAATGTGGGATCCATCCCATGAACCTTTCCCATGGTGGGAATGTGGGATCCGTCCCATGAACCTTTCCCATGGTGGGAATGTGGGATCCATCCCATGAACCTTTCCCATGGTGGACACCTTTTCCATGGACACCATCCACTATCCCAGGCTGCTTCAGTCTGGCCTTGGACACTTCCAGGGATCAGCTCCTCTGGGAATTCCTTCCCGAAATCCCATCAAAATCTCCCATCCTTCAGTTCAAATCCGTCCCTTGTCCCCAAAATCAGCCAAGTTACGGCCCATTCCCAGCATGGATCTGGCAAAATCCTGGGATGAGCCGATGTGATCCCACCCTTCATCTCCATCCTTGCTTTCCAGCTGCTCCGGATGTTCTTCCGGCAGCAGGACGAGATCCGGCGGCTGAAGGACGAGCTCTCGCAGAAGGACATTCGGATCCGGCAGCTGCAGCTGGAATTAAAGAACTTCCGGAACAGCCCCAAGAACAATTGACTCCAGGGATGTTTTCTAAAGAAATTCCTTTGTTTCTACTCCTGAATTCCTTGGATCCACTCACCCAGAACACAATTCCGGAGTCCGCGGCTGCCGAGAGCCTGGAATCACGTCCTGCGTGTCTTGTCTGGCACTAATCCCGCTCTAACCTGATTCCTGGGAAAGCCTGGAGGCTCCCAGTAAGTCGGAGCCATGTCCTGTCCGTTGGGATGAGCCAGCCCGGGGCAGATTCCCGGGAAAGCGCGACGCTTCCTTGCTATTAATTTTTTTTCCTATGCAAAAAATGTGACAGTGGGAGCGGAACTGGAAAAGGGGCGGGAAGTGGGAAGGGCTTGATCGTCAAAGGGGGTTTCCGTGTGGGAATCCGGGATCCTTCCCGTGCTGGGAAACTGGGATCATTCCCATGGTGGGAGCCTGGGATCCTTCCCATGGGAGCAGGACGGGATCCTTCCCATGATTGTAACTTGGGATCCTTCCTGTAGTGGGAACCTGGAATTCTTCCTGCAGCCGGAGCCTGGGATCTGTCCCAGGATCCTTTCCCATGGTGGAAATTCGGGATCCTTCCCGTGGTGGGATCCCGGGATATTCCTGGGGGTGCTGCCCCATGGATGGAGCCCAAGGGATGGATCCTGAGGATGGATCCCAAGGGACGCACCTGGAGCTTGCCAGGCTCAGCACTTTGGACAATCCCAGGACTGACGGGATTTGCCTGGAGCACAGGGAATGACACCAAATCCCATTGGTTTTTCCTGGAGATCCCAATTCCCACTCAGTCCGAGCTGCTGAAGTTCCCAGCGCGGGCCTGTCCCGTCCGTGTCCTGCGTTCCCTGCTGCGTTCCATGTGCTGTCATTCCTGATTTATTTATGCTCCCACGGGATAGTGATGGAATAAAATCTTTTCAGAACACCAGAACCGCGTTCCCGCCTCTCCTTCTCCATCCAGGGGCTGGGGGCGATCCCAAGGAAAATTCCTGGGTGCGCTCCCCCGGACCAGGGAAGGGGGGAGAAGCCAAAGATGGATCCCAGAATCCAGCATGGATCCTCCTTCCAGCATTCCCAGCTCATCCCAACGCTTCCAGCATCCAACTCATTCCGGAGGGAGGGAAGCACGGAGCGCTGCCTCTTACCTGGGATCCAGGGGCTCCTTCTTCCCAGCCTGGCAAAGCTGGGAGAGGATTTCCCAGGGGAAAGGCTCCGGTTTTCCTGGGATAACCCCCCCAGAACCCCCCGCTCCCGAGGGAAAACATTCCAGGAGCTCCCCAGCCTCTCCCTGGGCTTCATGCAAAGGATTTTAGGGAGCCGAAGGGGCTGAAAACACCGGGAATTCCCATTTTTCTAGAGCTGCAATTCCTTCTTTTTAGGGCACTAAAAAAGATGTGGGAACCCCCACTATTCCAGGGGTGCTAATCCTTGTTTTCCCAGAAAGAATTCCAGAGGCCGGATTTGTATCAAAAGCTTTATTGAAATTCCTCAAAGCCAAACAGACAAAAACTCCAAAGGTGGCTCTGCCGGGCCCCCAAATTCCCAAAAAAACCTGGAGCCGCTGGATTTCTACACACGGAAGCTTTCCTAGGAAATCCAAGTCACTTCCAAAGGGATTTTTCCCGCAGGATCTGTACATTCCCCAAGGATTTTCCTTGTTTTTTGCCTCCCACAAGGTAAGAAAATACAATTTTCAGGAATTTCCATGGAATTTCAGGCATTTCTCCTGGAATTCCTGGCTTTCTAGGTGAAAAAATTGGGATTTTCCAAGTGTTTTTTTTCCTGGATTGGGGCAGAAATTCCAGAAGGAGCTAATTGGGAAACAGGGGAGGAGTTGGTTTATTTCCAAGGTCGGGAAATTTGGGAATTTGGGATATTTTTTGTAGGGATCCCCATTTTTTTTCATGCCTGCCATTTCCAGGGATTTGGCTGCACTGGAGCCATGAAAATCCCCAAAAATTCCCCTAAAAACCCCCAAAATAAAAAAAACTTCCTAAAAAACCTAAAATTCCCTCCCAAATTAAAGGAAAACTGAGAACACACAACACACAGGGATCGCAAAGTCACCAGCTCTGAACCCATCCCAAAAAATCCAACATTCCCAGAAAAATCAATGTTTGATCACTATTTACAAAGAGGGAATTCCCAAAGTTGGGAAAAGGGGCTGGAAATGGCAGTATTCCCAAAAAAACCCCCATGGAGCAAGGCACCATTGCCACCCCAGGGAGGAGGCCCGGCTGCCATTCCCAAAAAAACGTGGATTTGGGAATGGCAGAGGTGGGAAAATCCCGGCTCATCCATGGATTTCAAGTCGGTTCTCTCCTTGTTTTGCTTCCGAGATGTCCAAGCTCTGCTCCGAGAATTCCCAACTCGGTTCCTACTCAACTCTCGCAGTTCCAGGGATTCAAGGAAAAGGATCCAAGGAAAAAATTCCCAAAGAATCGGAGGAGGAGCGGCAGTAAAAATAGGATTTTATTCCCTTCCCACCCTCGCTGCTCCCGCTCGGTTCCCACAGCAACGTTACAATCCGGAAAAAAAAAAAAAAAAAAAACAAAAAAAAAAAACCAAAACAAAAAAAAACAGGAAAAGAAAAGGAAATCCAAAGGGTCGGGAGTGGGAAAAGGGGGAATTCCGGGATAAAAACAGTCAAATCACAAGAGGGAATTTTTTCCAGGGAAAAGCTGCTCAGTCGTCCTCATCCCCGTCATCCTCAGGCTCTCGTTTCCTCTTCTGGCCCCGCTCTTCCTCTGGAAAAAAGAAAGAATTCCCATTATTATTCCAGGAGCCACATTCCTGCTTTTCCGGGAATTCCATTTTTCCACGGAATTGAGGTGGTTTTTTCCTCAGGAAAAGTGGGATTGGTTCCGTACCAGGCTCCTCCTCGTCCTCCTCATCGTCCACCTCGCCGTCGTTGTAGCCTTCCTCGTCCTCCTGGAATTCCGGGAAAAACCGGGATGTAAAGCTTGGGATCAGCCCAGGAGCTTTCCCAATATCCCAGCTTCCAGGGAGGGAAAGTCCTTGGAATGTCCTCAGCAAGGAGCCACTTCCCAGTATTCCCATTTTTTATGGAATAGCAGGAGGTGGCACTGAAATCCCAGGGAATCAATCCCTGAGCTGGAGCTCGGAAGGTGTGGGAATGTGCCATTCCCAAGTTTAGGAAAACTGCAGTGGGATTTATGGGAATGGGAAAAGCTGGATTGATCCAGAGGCTCCAAGCAGAATTGAGGAGGCTCAGGAACATTCCAGAGGGGCAGGAGAGGATTCAGGGCTGGAGGAGAGGGAAAACAAATTCCTGGAATTCTGTCTTCCCCTTTCCCATCCCATTTTCCTTCCTCCAATCCCACTCTCCCCTTTCCCTTTTTTCTCTCCCTCAATTGCATTTTCCCTCCCAAAATCCCATTTTCCTTCCTCCAACCCTATCATTTCCCCCCCCCCGTAATCCCATTTTTCCCCCCAATCCCACTTTTCCCCCCCACCCCATCCCTCATCCACCCCAGCACAAAGCGAATCCTAAAATTCCTCAAATCCCGGATTTCCTGCCCAGCCCCTCCCAGCCGGATCCCGCCGATTCCCGAGGTGGAATTCCAAGGCTCACCTCCTCCTCTCCGCTCACGTCCTCCTCCTCCCCTTCCTCCTCCTCCTCCTCGTCCTCCTCATCCTCCACTACCTGAGCGTCGTCGTCATATTCCTCCTCTGGAAAAACAAAATCCATGGAAAAAGTTGAGGCTTTTTGGAATAGTTCCACCCAAACTTTGGGAATGCAAGCAGAGAATTCCTTAGGGGTAGCACAGGATTGTCAGGGAATGCAGGGCTGGAGTTGCTCCAGCTGCTCCACTTCCCACTATTCCCAAGGATTTGGGAGCTGGGAAATCCCAGCTTTTCCAGGAATGGATGGAGCAGAACTTTCCCATCATCCATAAGGAGCCTTTCCATGGACACAAAATTCCAGCCTTTTAGGCAATTCCCAAAACTCCCAGCAGAAAACCGGGAAGTGCCGAGCCCCTGGAGTGTTTTCCATGTGTTTGAGAGCTTTTGGGAACCTTCCCAGAGTTCCCACTCAGCATTCCCGGGAAAAGTGCATATCCAGCTTTTCTGCTGTGCTGCTGGGATGGGAGAATCCAGCAAATTCCCTGGGATCAGCCAGATCCTCATCCTGGGATGGCTCCAGGGGCAGCCAGGGAAAGGTGGTGCCTACAGCACTGGGATTCCCTGGAATTCCAGGCTGTTCCTTCCTCAGTTCCCGGCACAGATTCACTGCAGCTCCCCAGTGTTTTCCATGCACTTCCCTCATGGAGCAGCTCCCCAATTCCTGCTTTTTTCCATGCCCATGGAAACCCTTTTCCATGAGGATTTCCACAGTTCCAGGATGTTCCTTCTCATCCATGCTCATCCCTGCTCCCGTAATTGCTTCAGACCCTTTCCGATCCCACCCCTCCATTCCCTGATGGAGGAATGGGATTTTCCAGGCCCTGCCACTCCTCCCTTCATTCCTTTGGGATGCAGGAATCCCATGGAGCACATCCCACGTACCGTCCTCATCCTCCTCCTCGTCATCCAGCCCTTCCACGTATCCCTCGGCGTCGGAATCCGGCGCTTCCTTGTCGTCCCGGTCTTTCACTAGGGATAAAACTGAGGAAGTTGCTCCTTCAGGCCATGCCCAGCTCCTTCCCACCATTCCCTCAGGACACCCAGCTCCTTCCCCCTTATTCCTTCAGGTCCTTTCCCTCATCCCCTCATTCCTTTGGGACACTGAGATCCTTTCCCTCATCCCTTCCCTCATTCCCTCCCTCCTTTCCTCAATTCCCTCACTCATTCCCCCTCCTTCCCTCATTTCTTTGTGACATGCAGCTCCTTTCCCTGATTCCTTCCCCTCATTCCCTCAGGACACTCAGGTCCTTCTCCCACTATTCCTTCAGGACAATAAGGTCCTTTCCCTAATTCCCTCCATTTCATTTCCCTCACTCCTTCCCCTGATTCCCTCAGGACACTGAGGTCCTTTCCCTCATTCCTTTGGGACACCAAGATCCTTCCCCTCAATTCCCTCAGGTCCCTTCCCTGATTCCCTCAGGACACTGAGGTCCTTTCTCTCATCCCTCCCCTCAATTCCCTCATCCCTTCCCTCATTCCCTCCCCTCAACTCCCTCCCTTCCCTCCCCTCAATTCCCTCACTCCTCCTCATTCCCTATCCCTCCCCTCATCCCCTCACTCCTTCCCTCAATTCCCTCAACTCCTTCCCCTCTTTCCCTCAGGTCCCTTCCCTGGTTCCCTCAGAACGCTCAGGTCCTTTTCCTCATTCCTTTGGGATACCAAGATCCTTCCCCTCATTCCCTCAGGACACAGAGGTACTTTCCTGCATCCCTTCCCCTCATTCCTCCCCTCATTCCCCTCGTTCCCTCAGGTCCCTTCCCTGGTTCCCTCAGAACACTCAGGTCCTTTTCCTCATTCCTTTGGTATACCAAGATACTTCCCCTCATTCCCTCAGGACACCATGGTCCTTTCCCTCATCCCTCCCCTTATTTCCCTCATCCCTTCCCTCAATTCCCTCAACTCCTTCCCCTCTTTCCCTCAGGTCCCTTCCCTCATTCCCTCAGGACACCATGGTCCTTTCCCTCATCCCTCCCCTCAATTCCCTCATCCCTTCCCTCAATTCCCTCAACTCCTCCCTTCAATTCCCTCAACTCCTTCCCCTCTTTCCCTCAGGTCCCTTCCCCAGTTCCCTCAGGACACCGAGGTCCTTTCCCTCATCCCTTCCCCTCATTCCTTTCCTCATTCCCTCCTCTCAATATCCTCACCTCTTTCCCCTCAATTCCCTGAACTCCATCCCCTCATTCCCTTTCCCTCATTCCCCCATCGCTCCCGGTTCCCGTTCCCGTACCATCCTCATCCTCCTCCTCGTCGTCCAGCCCCTCCACGTATCCCTCGGCGTCGGAGTCGGGCGCCTCCTTGTCGTCCTGGTCGTAGCCGTCCAGGTACGTCAGCTGCGGCAGCAGCTTGAACACGTTTTCTCTGTAGTCGTTCAAGTTGGTCACCTCACAGTTGAACAGGTCTAAGCTCTTCAGGTTTTCCAACTTTTTCTGGGAAAGCAAAGCGATTTGGGAGGTTCGCTAGCGCGGGAATTCTCTCCAAAGGCAAGGAGCCCGCGGGGAATGTGCTCAAGGGATTCCCGGGGGTGTTTTGGGCTCCCTGGAGAGCAGCAGGCATAGGGAAAAAAAGGGGAATCTTTATAAAAAAATACCCCAAATTCCCAAATTGCCTGACCTTGGAATAAACCAACTGCTCCCCCCTTTCCCAACCAGCTCCCTCTGGAATTTCCACCCTTAATCCAAAAAAAAAAAGGCTTGGAAATCCCAACTTCATTTGGGATTTGGGATGGGAAAGGCTCTCCCTGGAGTCCTGCAGCTCCCAAATCCAAAGGAATAACTGAATGCAGGGAATTATCCCAAATGAGCCAGATCCAGGAATAGCTGATGCCCAGGGAATTATCCCAAATGAATTCTTGCAGATGGAAGCAGGAATGGAGCACTTGGACACAAGAACTCTGATAAGAGGTTTGAAAAATGCAATTATTTTTCCCTAGACTATGGAAAATGAAAAAACCACATAGAAATGGAATAGGAATTTAATTCCTGGGGGTTTTGTGGAATTCTTTTTTGCGAAGTCTGCCCTGCTTACAGAACTTGGAAATCCTAAAACTAAAATCCAAAGGAATTGAGTATTTGTATCGAGGCTTATCCATGGATAAGGAATATCAACTCTAAGGGAATATCTCCCTTCCCTTTATGTGGAAAGCACTTGGGAAAAAGGCCTGGGAATGGGAAAACGGGGAGAGATGGGAGCACTTCCAGGCTTCTCCATGAGTTTAGCAGCTCTGCCTTTTCCCTGTGCCGCAGGAAAGGAGATCCAGGAAGGAGCTGCTCCTGGAAGGATTTTCATGGGAATTGTAGTGCCTGGAGATGGATCCAGAGCCTGCGGAATCCTGGGAAGCTGCGGCGATTCCCGCCGGGAACGGGGGAGCCCGGCCCGGCAGCCACTAGAGGGAAGCAGCGGCTCACCGGGAACAGGGACTTGGGATGCGGCCTGGATCCCGGGATTCGCTGGGATTTTGGGAAGGAATGACGGGGAGGATTTGGCACAGATTCCAGGAGTGACATTCCCTGGAAGCGCCCAAGGCCGGGCTTGGAGCAACCTGGGATACAGGAAGGAATTCCAAGGTTTTGGAACGGGATGAATCCCATTGCTTGGAGCAAAACCAACTCCCTGGGGCTTGGGACGCAGGGGGCAGGAATAACTGGGATTTTGGGAAGGAATGAGGGGGAAAAGACCCTGGCACGCATTCCAGGAATTACATTCCCTGGAAGCGCCCAAGGCCAGGCTTGGAGCAACCTGGGATACAGGAAGGAATTCCAAGGGTTTGGAACGGGATGAATCCCATTCCTAGGAGCAATCCCGACTCACCAGAGGTTCTATTGTCCCGAGATCTTTAATTTTGTTGCCGCTTAGGTTTAGGTGCGTGAGGTTCGGACACTTCTCTGCCAACACTTCCAGGCCTCCTGAGATTCTGTTGTCGCTCAGCTCGAGCTGCAAAGGCCCAAAAAAACATCCTCAAAAATCCCCTTTGATCCCGTTTCCAGCCGCTTTTCCAAACGCGGAGAAGGGGAAAAGGAGGGATTTGGCTCGGGGAGGTGGGATTTACCTTCTTAAGTTTGTTTAACTTTGGTAAGTTTGCAACTGAGGTTAAGCCGACGTTGATTGTGCTGAGGAATTCCAGCTCCTCAAACTCATCCGTGAGGCCCTCGATTTTCCCTTCGTACGACCTGCAGTTGTCCAGAACGAGCTCTTTCACCTGCAAAGGGAAGAAATCAAGGAAGAATAGAAGGAATTCCAGGGAATTCGCAAGAATCAGGAGGTTTTCAGCAGAGAAACGCGGGAGTTTGGGGTTGTGTTGAGAAGAAAGCCAAGATCGAGGCAGTGCTCCTGATCCCACACACTGAGGGTAAAAACAATCCCAAAATTCCCAAAATCAACTCCCAAACCACTCACTGGGGTGAAATTTAGATAGAAAACCCCCCAAAATAAGGAAAATAAGTGGATCTTTTCCCTCAACAGTGTTTAATTATCAGGATTCTCCAGAGGATCCATTTGGGAATAAAGACGTTTTTCCCCTCATGTGACGGAAAAAGCCCCCAAAATTCTCAAAACAAGTTCCCAAATTACCCATTGGGTTGAAATTTATGTGGATAATTCATGGATCTCATCCCTCAATGGTGTTTAATTATCAGGATTCTCCAGAAGATCCATTTGGGATAAACAGCTTTTTTTTCCCTTCACGTTCTCCACACACCCAGAGTTCCCGCCAAAAAAAAAAAAGGCGGGAAAAGTGCAATGGAGGCGAATCCTCCTTATCTGTGTCCCCGCTCCGTTATCTCATCCCAGCACCCCCAGACACGGAGCCAGGAGGGCTCGGGATCCTCGCCGAGAAGCCCCAGTTGGGTTTTGCCTCAGAGGAATTTGGTAATTCCTCAGAGGAATTTCAGGAGCTGAGGGGAGCGGGAATGGCGGGAAGGGAACGGGCCCAGAGCTCACGCTGAGGGACAAACAGCTCCAGCCCTGATCCAGGAGGTGGGATACCCATCCCTCCCTCCTCCCTCAGCACGGAAACCAGGGAATTGCACAGAAAAGCAGTGAGTTAGACAGCAATTCCCTCAGGTGTAGAGCGGAGATTTAAGGGAGAGCTGGAAATTGTCTTGGATACAAAGGAAAATCCCTTAGCACGAAGGCCGATGACCCAACTGCCTTTTTTTTCCCTTTTAATTTGTATTTTTTTAGAATCTTGGAATGTTTTGGGTTGGAAGGGACTTTAAAGATCATCCCATTCCCACCTCTCCATGGAATTTTTTACAAAAGGTTGTTTCCTCCCCGCTTTCCAGGAAGTTTGGTGCACAAACGCCACATTCCCTCTTTTCCCTGTTTCCGGCACTGGGTAAAGGCACAAATCCAACAAATCCATAGAGAATCCAAGACGCCATGTTTGGAAAGCTTGGATAAATTCAGAGACAGTTTGGGAAAAGCAGAGCACATTCCCAGCCTTTCCCAAGAGCAACATGGTGCCAGTGTTAACTCCCTGAATCCCTGGAAAGAATAGCATTCCAGACAAAATTCCAGGATGGTTCCATGCCCTAAGAACCCCCAAGGAAATCCAGGAGGGTTCCCCAAGGAAAGGAGGAGGTACTGGATTTGTGGGATTTTTCCCAACGCCCCACAGGCGTCTCTGCCTTCCCAATGGCACATTCCCACTCCATACAATCTCAGAATTCCAAGGAGCAGAAGCAGCCTTGGGAGAGGCCATCACTTTCCACAGCATCTCTAACAGGGAACTTGTTCCAAGGACTTGTCTCCCCCAAAAATTCCAACCGGAGGTGAGAAATTCTCTGGATTGCCCATTCCAATCCCACCTGGAATGCAGCCAGACCAACAAAAGCTTGGATGAGCTTCCTACTCAATCCTGGGATTACCGGAGCTGCTCCAAAGGCTCCAGGGAGCCGATCCCTGCTCCGAGATCATTCCATTTTAAAACACCCGAGCTCAAGAACTCAACTGAAATAATTAATTAATTAATTGAATTCCAGCTGCAATTCCAAGCTCTCCAGGATCCAACCCCATGGCAGCCCAGAGCGGTGCCATTCCCGGTGGGAAACAGGGAAGGATTCCACAGAATATCTCCCGGCAGCTGCTCTGTGTCCGCTCGGCCACCGCTCCAGAGCTCTCCCAGGTTTTCCAGAGCCCTTGGAATTCTGCCCAGGGCAGGGAGGGCAGCAGGTGCCATGGCCCGTGGCCACTGGGGATTCCCATTCCATGGGATTCCCATCCCAGGGGGATCCTCAGCTGCTGCTGCCGCTCGGGAATGAGGAGCTGACCTGGAGCAGGATCCCATTACACAGGGAAGGGAGAATTCCCAAGGTTTTCCACCCTTTTCCTGCCCCGGGAATAAACAGTGGATGGAATTCCTTCCCCAGACCCCATGGGATTTGGGATGTGGATACAGCCCTCCGGGGCTTTTTTGGGAATATCCCAGATGGGATAAACTGATTCCTGAGGAAAGCCAGGATCCTTGGGAATGCTCCATTCCCACCTCTTTCACACCAGCTCACCCCAGAGGAATTCCAACCTGGAATCAGAGAATCCTTGGAAAACACCACTAAGCCATGGAATCCCACCACCAATCCAATCCCACCACTCCTCCAGATTAAATCTTTCCTGGGAATACCAAATTCCCATTGGGAATATCGGAGATGGGATAAATTGATTTCCAACCAGTTATCCATGAGCATCTCTTGGCTGGGAATGTGCCGGGAAGAGAATCCCAAAAATCCCGGGGCAGGGAAAGACAGTGCGGGAAAATGGCCACGGAACACGACCCAATTCCCAGGAAATCCAGCAGCCCAACTCCATGGAAACCCCAGGAATCATCCAGCCTGGAGAATCCCACAGCACAGGCAGGGAAGGGACTGGATGGAGTTAACACGGATACTGGGATCGGGAGCAGAATTCCAACAGCACCTCTACGGATGGAAGCAGCACCGCGGCTGCCGGGGCTTTCCGGGAATTTCCTGGGATTTCTCCAAGCTCCAGTTTATGGGAATTCCCCCGGCCAAGAAATCCCGTTCCCTTCAGCAGTTCCCAGGTGGATCCGAGGAATCCAGGATTCCTGAGGAAAGCCAGGATCCTTGGGAACACGCTCCATTCCCGCCTCCTTCACACCAGCTCATCCAGCTGGAATTCCAGCCTGGAATCAAGGGAATCCTCGGAAAAGACTCGGAAGAATCAATGGAATGCAGCCATCAATCCAACCTCTCTGGATTAAACCTTTCCCAGGAACGCCAAACTCGCATCCGAGGAATTTCCACCTGGACTCCAAACTCATCCTGGCTTTCCCGAAATTTCCTATTGGAATTCCTGCTCTGCTGCAACTTCCTTGGAAAACCCCACCAGGAATCTCAACTCCCAGCCTTCCGGGATCCCTGGGGTTGGAAAAGGCATCCAGGACCGAGTCCAAGCTGTGCCTGATCCCAGAGCTCCAAGTGTCACATCCAGGAATTTCCTGGACACTTCCAGGGATGGGAATGCCACAAGGGCTCTCCATTCCAGTGTTTATCCACCTTTTCCATGAAAAAATTCCTGCCGATGTCCCACCTGAGCCTCCCCTGGCATTCGGAAGGAATTTTAGGAAGATTCTTGGCTAATCCTCCTTTTTTTCCAGGAAAAACCAGGAAAAAAGCCAAAGTATCTCCTTCCCTCCAATCCATGGGGATTCCATCAGGGATCAATTAATAAGAGAAATAAAATCACAGTTTTGCTGTGACTCATAAATTTAACGGGATAAAAAGTGGGAATATCTGGGAAAAAAATTGCCTGAACATCCAAAATTTCCCAATTTTCCAGGAGGAAAATCCACTTTTTTTCCTGACACTGAATTAATGTTAAAAAAAAGGGAAAATTTAAAAAATTAAACAATAAAAACGAGACTGAGGAAGGAATTTCTCCACAGAATCCACCTGACCATATTTTTAGGATGTTTTATTCATCAGGATGCGACTTTCTGGGATTATCCAATGAAAAAGCCCAGAATTCCATGGAAAAATAGGAGATACAGGTGGAAAATATCCCAAAGAAACTCAGGAAGAAGCACAAAACCCCATCCACATCCAAAGATTTAATTCTGATTTTCAGGATTTAAATCAAAAAGTAGCACAGAATTCAAGGAGATTCCCAAAACTCAGGGAGATTTTCCCAGGATTTCTTGCTATTCCACATGAAATTGGGAAATAATAAGGACAAACACTCAAAATCAAGGTAAACAAGTCCCAAACTCATCCTGCCCACCCAAAACTTCCTAAAATCCAGGAATAAATGACTTGGGCATCAATATTCCTGCCAAATCCCAATTCCAGAGGGTGGAATTAGCAGGATTTTCCTTTAATATTTTAAAGGAACAAAATCCATCTCACAAACTTCATTCCCTAAAACACACGTGCACACAGCTTAGAACACAACAACATTCCCAACTGGAATTTCCATCTCTCTCTGCCTAAAAACCTGGAAAACTTTGGATTTAGAACTCTTTGGGGGCACCAATTTATGATATTTACAAGGAAATTTACTGAAATTTACAAGGAAAACCAAGCGGTGAAAGGTGAAATTATCCCGATTTTCCAGCTCCCTGCTGCCCATTCCCAGCCCTGAGGAGCAGGGAACTCCCTCCAGCTCCGAGTTTTCCCAACTTTTTTTTTGGCGTTAGACAAAAATGAGCGGAAACAGCACAAAATGCAAGCAAGGAAAAGAGGAGAAAATTGAGTTTATCCCTTTGGAGGCTGGTTTTAAACCAGCGTTTAAAATGGGGAAGAAACCTCCAGCGATGTGGGTGGTGAGGCGATATGGGGGCAAAAATGAGCAAAAATAGAAAACTCTTTAGAAATTAGGGGAAAACTCATGAAAAAAAACAGAGAAAAATAAGAAAAAACAGGATGAAAAGGAGCAAAACACTTCCCAAGCCCAATGCTGCCTCCCCACAGGGCCCTGCCCAGGAAGGAGGCGGATTCCCCGCTCCGCGCTCCTCACCCGAGGGAGCCGCGGGGCTCCTCCCGGTGCTCCCCCGGCCCCGTTCGGACCTCCCGGTGCCCCAAATAGTCAAGAAAACCCAATTTTTTTAAAAGCTGGTTTTGGGTTTTTTTTTTTATTTTTACCCCCAACGCGGCCCTCACGAATCTCCTCCCGCCCCGCGGCCGGCGACAAAATGGCAGCGCTGCCCGTCATGTCGGGAGGGCCCCGCCGCAGCCTCCGCAGCGCCTCAGCCCCGGCGCCAGCGGGGCTCCCTCACGGCCCCGCGGGGCCGCCCGCGGCCGAGGCAGCGGCAGCGGCGGGAGGAGGAGGAGGAGGAGGCGGCGGCCGTGAGGGGAAGGCGGGGGGGCAGCATAGAACATGGCGCCGCGTCCTACTTGCGCTGCGGTCGCCTCACGGAGCCCCCCGGCCATGGCGGTTGTACCGCGGGGTTTGCCGTTGAGTCGTCCCCCCCGCTCCCTCCCTCCCTCCTCTCGCCGTCCTCCTCCTCTTCCTCCTCCTGCTCGCCCAGGAGTTTTTAAACTTTAAAGCGCAGCTTCCGCCGCCCCGCGCCCGCCTTTGTCCCCCCCCCTCCCCGGAGCACACCGCGCTCGGTTCGGCCGCCGCGTCCCGCCGCGCTGCCCCGGGCGCTGCCCGCTGAGGTACGTTCGCCCCCCGCTCGCCCCTTCCCGCAGCCCCCGGCGGCTCGGGGGACGCGGCGGGGCCGGGGCTCGGTGAAGCCTCCCCGGGCAGCGCCGAGGGCCCGGCGGGGCGGGGGGGGATGAGGGGAAGGGGCTTCCCCGCCGCGGGTTCGCGCCCCGCCTGCCCCCGGCCACCTCCCGCCCACTCTTTTTGGGGTGATTTTCCTATTTTTCGCTTCTTTCCTCCCCCCTCCCCCCGTTATTTTCTTGTTTGTTTTGGGGTTTTGTCGGGTTTTTGTTTTTTTGGTTAGGCTTTTTTTTTTTTTTTGTCCTGCCAAAGTTTTTCGCCGTCCCCCGTTTATTCCGCCAGACGCGGAACAACAACCTGAAGTCCGGCCCCGGGGGAAGGAAGGGGGGGAAAAGGGGGAAGAAGGAAAAACACGCACACACATCCAGCCTTTTTGTGCGTGTGTGGGGATGGAGGGGGTGGAGAGTGCGTTCATTTCTTCCAATATTATTTTTCATTATTCTTATGATTATTAGGATTATTATTCAACGCTCGCGCTACCGGCGGCGATGCCCCATCGCCCGCAAAATAAAAAAAAAAAAAAAACAACAACAGGGAAAAAAAAAAGCCCAAACCAAACCCAACCAACGCTAAGCGTCGGTTTCAAAATTCTTTCCTTTTATCTTCTCAGCATCTGGAGAGAGGGAGAGAGAGAGAGAGAGAAAGGGCGCGTTCATGAGGACTACAAAGTTACAAATATGGCTCCCCAGTCTCTCTTGCCTGATCACTGCAAAGAAATGAAGACGCACTTTAAACTAAACCATTCGCAACTCACTCGCAGTCCCTGCCTGCCTCTCCCTAGCCCAGCACCCTGCACAAATATTTGCCAACTAAACACGCCGAGAGAGAGAGCAGCGAGCAACTTATTTTTTATTTAATGCACGGCCAGCCCCTCTCCGAGGCATCGCAGCCCGGCACGGGCAGGAGGAGCCCCGGGGAGCCCCCGAACGTCCCCGGAGCGCCCCGCGCCCCCCAAAGCGGGGGGCACAGCCCCCCCCCACACACAGGTAGGCACCTCAAGGGCAGCAGCGGCCCCGCCAACACCTGGCACGCTCCACCCCACCAAAAAAAAAAAAAAAAAAAAATTGTGGGATGCCTTTTTATTATTCTCATCATTAGCGTTATTAGCATTAATTTTTTTTTTTTTTTGGCATTGCATTGCTTACATCTGAGGGCGTCCTGTTCCGCAGCTCTAAGTGGATCCTTCTCTTCATGTCCATGTCCGTGGCTGGCGGGAGGCGCGGAGGGTGCGCGGCTCGGCTGGCGCAGTGACCCCGTGCAGAGCCCCCCGATCGCGGGGCGCGGAGGGACTCGGGCTCGCCCAGCGCCGCTCGGAAGCCCGAGCGCAGCACCGCGGCGCGCACTAACCTGATAACCGCGGGGGCGGGCGCTCTGGGGGCTCCGCCGGGATTGACGGCGCGATCGGCCAACCGGAGCGCGCCACTGCCGCGTCTCAGCCAATCAGCAGCGCGAGGCGCGGCGGAAGCCAATGGGGGAGCGGCTGTGCCGGGCAGGGGGACAGCCCGGCGCCGAGCCCAGGCTCATTCCGCGCTGCCGCCTGATGGGGACGGAGCGGCCGCGGCTCCGCCGCGCCGGGCACGGTGCGCGCTGCGCCCTGCGCCCGCCCGAGCCTGGGGGAGGCGCCGGGGCGGGGAGCGGCGGCCAAACCGGAGCCGCCCGGCCAGGGGCGCGCAGCCAGGAGGGAGGGAAAGGTGCGGAGCGAAGCACGGGAATGGCGCGGGCAATGGCGCGGGCCCCGGCGGCGGGGGGCGGGCGGAGCGCGAGCGGCGGGCGGAGCGAGCGGGCGAGGGAGGGGCGGCGGCGCTGCTGAGGGCAGGGGGAGCGGCCGGGCCGCCCTCACGCGGCTCCCCGCGGCCGGGGCCGCCTCGGCCGGCTGGGAGCGGCTCCGGAGGGGAGCGGGAGGCGCTGCCCGTGCCCGGAGTAGCGGGAGGGTCCCCCCGGGACGGGCTCCGGCGGGGCGGGTCCGGCGCTGAGGGGACGGGGAGCGGCCGGGCCGCCCTCAGAGGGCTGGGAGCGGCTCCGGAGGGGAACGGGAGGGTTGGGGCCTCCGGGAAGGGAAGGGAAGGGCGGGAGGATCTCCCCGGGAAGGTCCCTGAGGGACAGCGGGGCCCGGCTGTGCTGGGGTGGAGCAGGGACAAACTCGGGAATCTTTCAGTTCCCAGGAAAAATGGGGAGGGTTTTTTTTCCTTGGAGTGCCAGGGTAAGGGGGATGGAATTAGGCTAGATGAGAGCACACTGAGATGGGATATTGGGAAGGAATTCCTGGCTGGGCTGGAATTCCCAGAGGAGCTGGGGCTGCTCCATCCCTGGAATGTCCCAAGGCCGGGTTGGAGCAGCCTGGGATATAGGGGAAGGTGTTGGGGTTGGAACTGGAGGGGTTTGACGTCCTTTCCAAGCCAAATCCCAGGAATTTTGATGGAAAACGGGATAGTTCAGGAACAGGGGAATGGGGATGGAGCTAGGCTGGGAATGCTGGAAAAAGGAATGATCCAGGAATACTCAAAACCTTTTCCAGGGCCTAAAGGAGCTCCAGGAGAGCTGGAGAGGGACTGGGACAAGGGACAGGACACAGGGAATGGCTCAGACTGGGAAAGGGGAGATTGGGGTGGGATATTGTGAAGGAGTTCCTGGCTGGGCTGGAATTCCCAGAGCTCCGTCCCTGGGATGTCCAGAGTGGGCTCGGAGCATCCTGGGATAGTGGGAATGATCCCAGCCCATGGACTGGGATGAACTTGAAGCTCCTTCCCATCCCAAACCATTCCCTGCTCCCGGATCCTTTTCCAGGTGCTGCAGGATGAGCATCCAAGCCCAGAGCTGCTCTTTTCCAGTGATTTGGGATTTCCAAACTGTTCCCATCAGCTGGAGCAGAACTCAGGTAAAAAGTGCTTCGATTCCTTCTAAAATCCCTGTTTGTCCCTTCCTGCTTTTCCTGGAAAACGCAGGGCTGGAAAATCCCAAAGAGCTGTTAGAAAGCATCGAGGGAATGCTGGAAATCCTTGGGAAACTTGATTTTATCAATGTATTTTACAGGACAGGATGGAGACAAAGTCTCAGCTGTGAGCATGGAAGAATTCCAGGATTATGGATAAAACCAGCAGGAACTGTGTTGGGAATGGGACAGGAAAAGCTGGATCCAACTCCAGGTAAAAATTCCAATTTCAGCAAAAGAAAACTGCAAAATGTTCCTTTTTTGGGATGTTTAAGGGGTTTAGGATGGAAGTTTGGGATTGGCTGAGAAACCCTTGATTGGAATTAATATTCCAAACTTTTTTTAAATGTTTGGGACTCGGGAATGAGGCAGAATTTGATTGGAGCTCTGTTTAAACTTCTCCTTTCCAGGTGTGTCCAGAGGTGGCTCCTGGGCTGAATCTTCAGGAACTTCTCATGGAATTTCTGCTCCTGGTGCTGCTGAAAACCACTGGAAAAGGACTTTTCTCCTGGAAAAAAAACAATTGCTGGGACAAGCTGGGATTTCAAAGGAATTTCTGGGAATCCAGAGCTGCTTTTCCCTTTGTTTGTTCTAAAGAAAAACATGGATTTTGATTGTTTAAAGGTGCAGAAAATTCCTTTCTCTTTCATTGTTGAGGGAATTTATTCCCAGTTCCAAGCCAAAATTCCACATTTAAAGCTGCTCCTGTCTTTCTTTGTATTCCAAGAGTTTGGGAATTAAAAATTGGGAATTGTAATATTGGGAATAAACCTGAAGGGTTATTTTTTCCATGGTACAACTTTCCTTCCGTGATTTTTCATTCCTGGGGTTTTTTTTTTTTTCCTGCTTTGTTTTTATAGGAAGTTTGAATTGGTGGGGTTGGTTTTTAATGGGAATTGTTGGGATTTTTTCCTTGTTTGTTTTTATCAGGAATTTGGAATTTATGGGATTGGTTTTTAGTGGGAATTTTAGGTTTTTTCCGTGCTTTAAATAGGAATTTGTGGGATTTTTCCTGTTTATTTTTAAGAGGAATTTTGAGTTCGTGAGATTTGTTTTTACCAGGAATTTTTAATGGAATTCCTGGGATTTTGCCTTGTTTATTTTACCACGAATTTTGAAATTATTTGGATGTGGTTTTAAGGGGAATTTTCAATGGAATTTGTCCTGTCCAATTTTACCAGGAATTCTGAATTTACAGAATTTTTCATTGTTAATTTTTAACAGGAATTTGTGGAGTTTTTTCCTTGTTAATTTTTACCAGGAATTTTCAATTTGTGGGATTTTTCCTTGTTTATTTTTAAGAGGAATTTTGAATTTGTGGGATTGGAGTTTTTTGCAGGAATTTGAGGTTTTTTTTCCCTTGGCTATTTTAACAGGAATTTTGAATTGATGGGATTTATTTTTACCAGGAATTTCTGGGATTTTTCCTTCTTTATTTTTCTAGGAATTTTGAATTTTTGGGATTGGTTTTTAGCAGGAATTTTTAATGGAATTTGTGAGATCTTCCCTTGTGTTTTTCCCCACAGGAAATCGCAGCTTTTCCCTTTCTTTTCCCAGGATTCCCTCCCAAATTCCATAGGAATCCTCCCATTCCTGCCCCGCATTCCTGGGGTGAATTCCCATGGAAAATCCCTGGGAATTGTTTGTTCATCCCTTGAATGTCCCTTTGTTTTCCCACACAAAGAATTCCTTCTTTTTCTTAGGAACAGCTCCCGGCTCTGCACAGCTGGGAATGGAAAAATTCCCAGAATTCCCCCAAATTCCCACCCTTAACATTCCCAGATGGGGAACTTTGGGATCAAACAAATCCCAGGGATCGAGGAATTGCATGGAAGACGCCCTTGGGATTCCACAAGGATTTCCAATTTGTGGTTTAACCCCTTAAAATCGGAATTTTTGCGGTATTCCAGGGAAAAAAGTGGGAAAATCTGATAAAAATGCAAGGAAAAGCTGATTTGAAGGGGAAAAATGAGGAGGAAAACTCTGGGATGGCTCAAAAATTCCCTAAAATTAGTTGGAACGTGTTATTCCCATTTTTAAAATATCATTATTAAACTTTCTTTTTCATGGAAAAATTTGTGGGATAATTGCCTTGTTCCTGATTTTTCTAATGGAATATTCCAAGATTTTCCTGCTTTATTGGCCTGGATTAATGGGAGAATTTGGCAAAATGCCCCAAAAATTCAGGATGAGTTGAAAGTCCTCAGAATTTAGGGAGAATGGGTGGAAAACATGGAAAAAATGAATAAATCTGATGTAGAATCCAAGGAAAAGTTGGGAATTGGGGGAGGTTTGCTGTGAAAAACAGGGATTGAATTCCTCCGGATGAGCAAATCCTTTGGAATCCAAGGAAAACTTGGGAATGGAGTGTGGTTCCTGGGAAAAATGGGAATGAAAGGGATTAAATTCCTCGGAGAATCAGGGAATCCAGGGGAAATGTGGGAAAATTGAATTCCTCAGAATGAGCAAATCCCGTGGAATCCAAGGGAAAATTGGGAATGGAGCTCCCATGCTGCTGGCGCCCATTCCCAACATTCCCACCTGGAATTCCCTTTCCTCGGAGCCGGGAAAAGCCCCTTTGGAGCCCCAAATCCCACATGGAGCGGGAGAATTCCCGGGTTTCTCCCTATGGATGCACCTGGATGTGGCCCAAAGAGCTGGAGAAGCAGCGGGGAAAGGAGGGAACGGCTCCATCCTGGGAAAAACCTTTGGGATCCATCCCAAAAACACTGGGATAAAGACATGGAGATCCCAGGAAAAGGCTGGATTTGGGATGGGACTGGGCTGGAATTGGGATAGGACAGGGCTGGATTTGGGATGGGAAAAAAAGGCTGGATTTGGGATGGGACTGGGCTGGAATTGGGATAGGACAGAGCTGGATTTAGTCCAGTTTATGCCGAGATCCTGGGGGCGTTTGGAAGTTTTTGGGATCAGTTTTGGGATCAGTTCCGTGCTCCAGCAGCTCCTGGTGGTTATTCCAGGTAGGAGCTGGGGGCTCAGCTGCCTCTGGAATGTGGGAATCGGGAACGTTTGTGCCCGGATCTGCTCCTGACATTCCCATGGCAACCTCCCATCGTCCCAGCTGGATTCGTTGTGGAGGGAATCCAAGGATGGAGGCTGGAGGAGACATTCCCGGTGTGTTCCTGACAGGCCGGAATTCCGGAGTGGACCCCGCGAATGGCGGCTCCAGATGGATTTGGCAGGAACACAATTCCCGAGGGATGGATGGGACAGGGAATGTCCAGTGCAGGGGTTGGCAAAGGGATAAACAACAGCTGGGAAAAGCGGGATTGGTGTGGGCCATGGAGCTGGGCGGGATTTGGGAAGGGAGCAGGGATTCGGGATTTATCCCAGCAGGACACATCCTTCTCCTCGGGAACACTGCGGGATTCTCTCCCTTTGGAGTCTCCCCGGATCCCTTGGAGGTGAATGGGAGAGGCTGGAGATGGGAAAAGGCTCCTGGAACCTGGATTTTCCTTTGGATCCTGGGGAAGTCTGGGATGCTGGGAAGTGCCGGTGGATTTCATGGAGCGTGGAGGGTTGCAGGAATTTTGGAGGGCTGGGAAAGGAGGGAATGGGAATGAGGAAGGAGGGAATGGGAGATGATCCCTGCTTGGGTTTCCTGGGAAAAAGGAATCCCCAGGGATGCTCCCATGGGCCCCATGATGATCCCAGGAATTGGGCTCAGCAGCTCCATGGAGATTTGGGATTCCATGGAATGCAGCTGATCCCTGCAGGATCCAGCTTTGGGATGCTCCGTGCCAGGAGCTCTCTGGAACCAGGCTGGGAGATCCCAAAAAGGGATTGTTGGGATTTAGGGATCGCTCCGGAACCATGGGAGCGGCGGAGGACACGGAGTGGCTGCGCTGGGTGAGCAAAAAATTTGGGAATGTCGCTGGGAAGGAGAAGGAAATCAGCCTGGAAGATTTCAAATCCACCCTGCAGGTCAAGGAGGTCAGGATCCGTGGGAAGAGGGGAGGGATCCGTGGGAAGAGGGGAGAGATCAGTGGGAATTCCCTGCTCCATGGGAACATTCCCTGATGCATGGAGAATATTCCCTGCTCCATGGGGACATTCCCGATTCCCAGCTCCACGGGAACATTCCCGCTTTTCCCGCAGTCCTTCTTTGCCGAGAGGTTTTTCGCGCTCTTCGATTCCGACGGGAGCGGCTCCCTGAGCCGGGAGGAGCTCCTGGGATCCCTGCGCCGGCTGCTCCGCGGGAATTCCACGGAAAAGCTCCACTTCCTCTTCCAGGTGTACGACGTGGACGGTGAGAGGAGAAAAACGGGATTCCTTGGGGTTTTTTGGGATAACTGTGGGATTTGGTCTTCTCCGAGCATCCAGCTTTGGCTGGGATGAGACTGCGGCCCTCGTTCCATGTGGGAATGGGGGAATTCCAGCGGGAAGACGAGGATTCCATCAGCTGGGGAGAGCAGGAACTGCTCCTCTCCAATCCCAACTCCCCATCCCGCCTTCCTGAAATTCTGGGATCATTTGGGTTGGAAAAGCCCTCGGAGTTCGAGTCCAACCATTCCCACCCCAAACCCCTTCCAATGCCTCCCTTTCCATGAAGGAATATTCCCAAATATCCAACCTGAACCTCCCCCGGATGCCATTCCCAATATCCCGTCCCTGGTTCCTGGGAGCACATCCTGATCCATCCAGGATTTTCCACTGGAAAATCTGTAGGACTGTGGAATATCGGGATGGAGATGACTCTGTAGGACTGTGGAATATTGGGATCAATCTGATTCTCCAGGGAGTAGATCCTGACCCAACCAGGCTTTTCCTTCCTGCGAGAAAAATTCCTGGATTGGGACTGGAAAATTGGGATGGAGATGACTCCATGGGGCTGTGGAATATTGGGATGGAAGTGACTCCATGGGGCTGTGGAATACTGGGATGAAGGTGACTGTGGGACTGGAATATCGGGATGGAGGTGACTCCGTGGGGCTGTGGAATATTGGGATGGAGGTGACTGTAGGACTGGAATATCGGGATGGAGGTGACTCCGTGGGGCTGTGGAATATTGGGATGAAGGTGACTGTAGGACTGGAATATTGGGATGAAGGTGACTCCATGGGGCTGTGGGATACTGGGATGAAGGTGACTGTAGGACTGGAATATTGGGATGGAGGTGACTCCTTATGGCCCCGTGGGACATCGGGATTCTCCCGGTTCCCAGGGAGCGGCTCCATCGATGCCGAGGAGCTGCGGGTGGTGCTCCAGGGGTGTCTCCGGGAGAGCTCCCTGGCCCTTCCTGAGGAGCGGCTCGGGGCCCTGAGCCAGGCCCTGCTCCAGGCCCTGGACCGGGATCACAGCGGCTCCATCACCTTCCCGGAGCTCCGGGAGCAGCTGGAAGCGTTCCCAGAACTCCTGGAGAACCTGAGCATCAGGTGGGGAGGGGAACTCTGGGATTGCTGGGAAAGGACTCCATGGGGAACCCACAGTGGGCTTGGGAGCAGCTGGAGAGGTTTGGGATTGGATCAGGGATGGGTTGGGATGGGATGGGTGCAGGGTTTGGATTTTGGGATGGATGCAGGGATGCTGCCACTCTGGCTGCAGGGCCGGGTACCACCCCGGGCTGGGTACTTCTCCAGCTCCTCATTCCCCATCCAAACACCCCCAAATTCCCATCCAAAACCCCTCCCTAGTTCCTATCCAAACCCCAATTCCCATTTTCCCAGTGCTGCCAGCTGGCTGAAGCCCCCCAGTCCCAGTCTTGCTGAGCCCTGGCTGTGCTGCTGCTTTTCCCGGGAATCCGGCGGGGATCAGCGGGCCGGGATGTGCCGCTGTTCCCGGGAATCCCGCGAGGATCAGCGGGCCCGGCTGTGCTGCCTCGGGGGCTGGGTCGCCAGCACCGCGCTCCTGCTCGCCCTGGGGGCTCTGTGGCACCGGGAGCGCGGCCCCGCCCTGGCGCTGGCCCGGGGCTGCGGGCAGAGCCTCAACCTCAACTGCGCCCTGCTGGCCGTGAGTGCCCCGCGACACCGGGGGGACACCGGGGGGACACCGGGGGGACACGAGGGGAGGGAGCCGGGAAGGCCGGGAAGGTGCCGGGTTAGCCAGGAGGGGCGCTGGCCCAAAGTTTCCCGTTGTCCCCGGCGTTTTCCATGGTCCCCCAACATTTCCCCTTCCCTCTGGAATTTCCCATTGTTCCCCAACATTTCCCCTTCTCTCTGGAATTTCCCATTCTCTCCCCGCATTTCCCATTGCCCCGGAATCTCTCATTTCCATTTGCTCCCTGGAATCTCCGGGTGCCCTGGCCCCTCCCCTCGCCCGCTGCCCGTCCCTGTCCCGGGTCCCCATCGCTGTCCCCTGCCCTGTGCCCTGTCCGTGTCGCTGTCGCCAGGCGCTGATGCTGCGGCGCTCCCTGACCTGGCTGCGCTCCACGCCGCTGGCGGAGCTGTTCCCGCTGGAGCTGCACGTGCGGGGCCACGAGCGCGTGGGACACCTGGTGCTGGCCCTGGGGACCGCGCACGCGGGGGCACACCTGGCACAGGCCGGTCAGTGACACAGGGGCACACCTGGCACAGGCCGGTCAGTGACAGGGGGACACGGGGACACACCTGGCACAGGGGGTCAGTGACACGGGGACACGGGGACACACCTGGCACAGGCCGGTCAGTGACAGGGGGACACGGGGACACACCTGGCACAGGGGGGGTAAGTGACAGTGGGACACACCTGGCACAGGCCGGTCAGTGACACAGGGGACACACCTGGCACAGGGGGTCGGGGACACGGGGGCACACCTGGCACAGGGGGTCAGTGACAGGGGACACGGGGGCAGAGAGCCCAGGGATGGGGATCGTGGCCCGGGATCCCATGGAAGGAAGGGGGTGCCCAGGGACGGGGGGGATGTCCTGGAGGAGGGGTGGCCGTGCCGGGAGGGCTGCGAGGGCAGGGACAGGGACAGGGGACACGGGCCGGACAGGGCAGGGCAGGGCCAGCAGCCGCGGGCTGTGATCCCCCTCTAGCGGCTCCCGCCGGACAGCCGAGGTCCCGAGCGGGATCCCAATCGCGCATTCCCAAATCGCGGTGCCGCACATCCTGGAACCCCCAGTGCCCATCCCAGAGCCCGTGCCGGGGCTCTCCCCTCTCTGCTCCCCGTGCCTCTCCCGTGCCACCACCCCCGGCGGGGGTGGCGCGGCCGCGCTGAGCGGTGCCCGTGTCCCCAGGGCTGGCGCGGCGGGACTGGCTCCGGGCCCTGGGCGAGTACGTGCGGCGGGCGCGGCCGGGCGCGGGCGGCGTTGGCGGCACGGCCCCGCAGACCGGGCTGGCGCTGCTGGCGCTGCTCCTGGCCATGCTCGCCTGCTCCAGCCCCTGCGTGCGCCGCGGCGGCCACTTCGAGGTGATCCCATGGGAATTCCCGGCTGGAATGCCGGGGGTGCCGAGGTGGGAAGGGGGGCACCCCTGGGTGCCCATCCCGGTGCTGCCCCGTGGGAGCTCTGGGCACGCCACACCCGCGGTTTGGGGTTCCTGGGATTTGCTTCCCCACGGGACCCAGGGAATGGTTTCCCAGTGCCACGGGGATATTGGGATGGGATTCCCAGAGAGGCCCCTGGATCCCTTGGGAGTGTCCATGGAGCAATGTGGGATAGTGGGAGGTGCTGGGATTGGAACTGTGTGGGTTTAAGGTCCTTTCCAAGCCAAATCCCAGAGATTCCAGGATTCCCTTGGGCTGCCTTTTCCCACTGGGATACCCAGACAGCCCCACCAGGAAGCACCATTTGGGTGCAGCACTTCCCATTCCCATTCCTACCCCCATTCCCATTCCCAGGTTTTTTACTGGAGCCACCTCTCCTACATCCCTGTGTGGTTCCTGCTGCTCCTGCACGGTCCCCACTTCTGGAAGTGGTTCCTGATTCCTGGCTCCCTGTTTGTGCTGGAGAAGGTTCTGGGCTGGGCGTGGCGCCGGGCGGGGGATCTGCACATCCTGGAGGCCAAGCTGCTGCCCTCCAAGGTGGGAAAAAATCCCAAATCCCAAACATTCCACATCCCAAACATCCCAAATCCTATCCATCCATCTCAAATCCCACCATCCCATCTCCCACCTCCTCCTGGCACTCTGGGAATGAAGGAATAAACAAACAGGGAAAAGCTGGAGGTGGCAGTGGGAAGCCAAAGGAATTCCTTTATTTCCAAGCCTTTTTCCCTATTTTGTCAAATGAAAACTCACTGAACAACCGGAGCAGAACGAAAACTCCCGGAACTCGGAATTTTTTCCCCAAATCCCGTAGTTTGAGCCCAGTCTGAACTGGGATTTTATGCAACCCAAACTGGGCAGGGAATGGGGAACAAACCCAACGGGGGGGCCAGAACCCAGAATTTCTGCTGCACAGAAACCAGCGTGAGGTATCCTTTGGACATTCCCGGTTTTCCTGCTCCCGTTCTCCTGCAGGTGACGCACCTGGTGATCCAGAGGCCGAAATCCTTCCACTTCCAGCCGGGGGATTACGTGTACCTGAACGTCCCAGCCATCGCCGCCTACGAGTGGCACCCCTTCTCCATCAGCAGCGCCCCGGAGCAGCCAGGTTCCTCCTGCTCCCTGAAAATCTCCCTGGAATGTTTCCCCTTAACATCCCTGGAATGTTTCCCACCCCTGGGATCTGTTTTTGATCCCCAGGATCTGTGAGCCACCCCTGGGATCTGTTTCCCATCCCTGGAATGTTTTCCATCCCCGGGATCTGTTTCCCACCCTTGGGATCTGTTTCCCACCCCCAGAATCTCTTTTCCCATCCCTGGGATCTGTCTTCCCTCCCTGGGACCCATTTCCCACCCCCAGGATCTGTTTTCCATGCCCATGGCGAAACATTTTTCCAGCTTGGATGGGGCTTGGAGCAAGCCGGGGTATGGGAGGCGGTTCCATGGGATGAGTTGGGTTTGGAGTTCTTCCCAATCCAGAGAATTCCAGGATTTTGGGATTGATCCCCACAGAAACCCTCTGGCTGCACATCCGGGCGCGGGGCCAATGGACCACCAAGCTCTATGAGTACTTCCAGCAGCTGGAATTGCACGGCCCGGAGCCAAATCCGCCCGGGAAGAGCTGCAGGGAGCGGAGGAGCCGGCACTGGGAACAGGTGGGATTGTGAGTTTGGGATCGGAGCAAAGGGACGGAAGTGGAGTGGATCCCATGGGATCATCCCAGCTGGGGAATCCCTCGGGATGAGCATTCCCTGCTTGTTCAGCCTTGAAGGATTTGTGTCCCAGGAAATAGGAATTTGTGCTCTGTGGAATGGGATTTGGGATGGATGGAAGGATGGGATGGTAGGATTGGGGACTGATGGGATTTTATGCCCCATTGAATGGGATTTGGGATGGATGGATGGATGGATGGATGGATGGATGGATGGATGGATGGATGGATGGATGGATGGGATGGTAGGATTTGGGACTGATGGGATTTTGTGCCCCATGAAATGGGAATTCCTGTGACCCTGCTGGAGGCCCAGCAGATGCCAGGAGAGGTGATCCCAGTGCTGATTCCAGCCTTGGCTCCCAGGAAGGATCCGTGGCCTCTGGCAGGGATGGAGCCGTGGAGCTGACGGCGTTCCGAGCCTCTGGAGCTGCTTTCCCAGGAAAGGACCCGGAGCAGGGGGTGAGCCCTGCCCTGATCCCAGGGGACAGGGACGGGATCCCAAATGGGATAAAGCTCCTTAAAAAGCTCCTCTTTGGAAAGAAACTCCTTGGATGTTATTGTGGCATTGACAGCTGGAATTGCGTGTGCAGCCCAGTGGGAAAATGCCCAAATCCAGGGAATTTTGGGAGTGCTTGGGAAGGGGGATGGTCACTGCTCCCCTCTCCTGCAGGGCGCCGGGCCTGGGGAGACCCAGCGGAGCTGCAGCGTCAAGGTGAGGATGTTCCCAACTTCCCTGGATCCCAGGAAATGGGCTGGGATCAGCATTCCCACCATCCCATCCCCATTCCTGTCCACCCCATGCCCATTCCCAGCTGCTCCATCCCTGTATCCCTGTGCCTGGATGATCCCACCTGAGGCTGATCCAAACCCTGCCCTGTGCTGGAAAACTCCAATCCTTCCCAGCCATTCCTTGCTCATACAAAACCCCATGAGGATCCCAAATTCCTGGATCCCCTTTGTGCCCTTCTCCTCTGCCCGGGAGCTGCTCCAGCCCCTGGAACTGCTGGATCTGACCCTGGAACTGCTGGATCTGTCCCAGTGCTTCCTGGACGGTCCCTACGGAAGCCCGAGCCGGCGGATCTTCACCTCGGAGCACGCCGTTCTCATCGGAGCCGGCATCGGGATCACCCCCTTCGCCTCCATCCTGCAGAGCATCATGATCCGGTGGGTCCCCCTGGAATCTGGGAACATCCCAGGGATTTGGGATGCGTGCCTGGGTGGAGGTGTCATCCAATCCTTGATCCTTGGGATTCATTCCCATGGCCACAGGTGGGGCCTGCCTCGGTGCCAGGATTTTCCTTGGGAATCTGGGCCGCAGGAAAGGTGCTTGGCCATGGGCAGGCACCGGGAGGGAAGGGGCAGGAAAAGGAAGGAAGGACCAGGAATAAGCAGGAAAAGATAGGAAGGGGAAGGAAGGAGCAGGAAAAGGAAGGAGGGAGCAGGAATGGGAAGGAAGGGGCAGGAAGGGACAGGAAGGAGCAAGAATGGGAAGGATGGAGGGAGCGGGAATGGGAAGGAAGGAGGGAGCGGGAATGGGAAGGAAGGGGCAGGAAGGGACAGGAAGAAGCAGGAATGGGAAGGAAGGAGCAGGAACGGGAAGGAGGGAGCGGGAATGGGAAGGAAGGAGCAGGAAAAGGAAGGAGGGAGCGGGAATGGGAAGGAAGGGACAGGAAGGAGCAGGAATGAGCAGGAATGGGAAGGAATGAGCAGGAACCGCCACTCCCCCATGCAGGTACCGGCGGCGGAGGCAGAGCTGCCCCAGCTGCCATTTCTCCTGGAGCGAGGAACGGCAGGACGAGGAGATGACGCTCCGGAAGGTGGGAACGGGAACAGGAGCGAGAGGGGATGTGGGATCCAGGCTTGGCCTGGGATGGGGCTGCAGGGTGCTGGGGTGGAGAGCCTGGGAGCATCCCTCAAATCCGGGAAAACTTTGGGAATGGGGGCTGGATCTGGTGCCAAGATGCGGCGAGATCCCAAGCCGAGGCTTTCCCGCCCTGCCAGGTGGATTTCATCTGGATCACGCGGGACCAGCAGCACCTGCAGTGGTTCCTGGGCCTCCTGGCCAAGCTGGAGGCGGAGCAGGCGGAACTGGAGCCGGGAGGTGAGCGGGAGCACCCGGCATCATTCCCGGGAAAACCCCCAGCCCAATCCAGGCCCCGGAGCGGGCCGGATCCCGGCGGGCAGCTGGAATGCCTGGGGTTGCCAGGGAAGTTCCTGGAGCTGCACCTGTACATGACCTCGGCGCTGGGCAAGGGGGACGTGAAGGCGCTGGGGCTGCAGCTGGCCCTGGACCTGCTGGCGGCCCGGGAGCAGCGCGATTCCATCTCCGGGCTCCGCTGCCGCACCCAGCCCGGCCGCCCCGACTGGGACAAGGTCAGGGAGCCGGGATACAGGGAATAACGGGAACGCTGGGGCGGGGGGAGAGGGGGAGCGGGGCTAAGGGAGGGAGCGGGGAATCGGGGAATGGGATCGTGGAATCGGGGAATGGGATCGTGGAATAGGATCCAAGAATCGGGCAATGGGATCAGGGAATCGGGGAATGGGATCAGGGAATCGGGGAATGGGATCATGGAATCAAGGAATGAGATTGTGGAATACGATCCAAGAATCGGGGAATGGGATCAGGGAATGGGATCAGAGAACTGGGGAATAGGATCAAAGAACTGGGAAATGGGATCATGGAATCGGGGAATGGGATCACGGAATCAAGGAATGAGATCGTGGTATAGGATCTAAGAATTGGGGAATGGGATCAGGGAATGGGATCATGGAATAGGATCAGAGAACTGGGGAATGGGATCAGACAATCCGGGAATGGGATCAGAGAGCTTGGGGAATAGGATCGGCGAACTGGGGAATGGGATCATGGAATGGGATCCGAGAATTGGGGAATGGGGTCAGAGAATCGGGGAATGGGATCACAGGATCATGGAATCATGGTATGGGATCATGGAATGCGATCAGAGAATCAGGGAATGTGTTGGGAGGGAATGGGAAGATGATGTCACTCCAAGCCTCTGATCTGGGTCACATTGTGGAATGGGATCATGGGATCAGGGAATTGGGGAATGGAATCATGGAATGGCTTGGGTTGGAAGGGGCCCCAAAGGTGACCTCATTCCAGCTGCCTCGTCCAGCCCCAGGGATGATGGAATGGGATCAGGGGATGCTGGAAGGGGCGGGGAAGGGCGGATCCCGGATCCCGGCGCGATTCCCGCTCCAGGTGTTCGGGCGGGTGGCGGCGGAGCGGCGCGGCAGCGTCCGGGTGTTCCTGAGCGGCTCCGCGGGGCTGGCGCGGGTCATCCGCGGGCACTGCCGCCGCTTCGGCTTCCGCTTCCACCGCGAGACCTTCTGAGAGCAGCCGCAATTCCAGCCGGGATCCCTGCGGCCGGGGCTCTGGGAATGCTGCCTGCGGACCGCGGGAATAAATCGGGAAAAGATGGGAATGTTTCCTTTGGATCTGAGGAATAAATCAGGGAAAGATGGGAAAGTTTCCTTCGGATCTGAGGAATAAATCAGGAAAATATGGAAAAGGTTCCTTTGGATCTGAGGAATAAATCAGGAAAAGATGGAAAAGGTTCCTTTGGATCTGAGGAATAAATCAGGGAAAGATGGGAATGTTTCCTTTGGATCTGAGGAATAAATCAGGAAAAGATGGGAAAGTTTCCTTTGGATCTGAGGAATAATTGGGGGAAAGATGGGAATGTTGGGGTTCATAAAAGCAATTCCAGCTCCTTGGCAAAACCAAGGAAAAACTGGGATGGGAATTGGTGCATGAGAGATGCTACTCCCTCCAGCCCGAAATCTGTGCTGGATTTGGATTGGGTTGCCTGGTAAATCAAGAGAATCCAGGAATCAGGAGCTGCTGAGGCTGTGGATAACAAGTCCACGCTTGGAATTCCTGATTTTCCACCCTTTTCCAGGCGTGGAATCTGCTCCAAAGCAGCAGCTCCTGGTGGGCAAGGCACAGAATTCCCGGGTTAGTGTTGGATTGGGATTGAATCACGTTCATCCGGGTTCTGTTGGGTTTATCCCGAGCTGGGTGGTTTTTAGGGATGGAGGATCTTGGAATCATGGAATTTGTTTGGAATCACGGAATTGTTTCTGTTGGAAAAGCCCTTGGAGATCCCGGACTCCAACCAGTCTGCTGTCCCCAAGTGTCACATCCAGAGGGCTCCAATCCCTCCGGGATGTGACTCCAGCCCTGCCTGGCAGCTCCTCCATGCCTGGAGCTTTTCCAGGTGGGAATTTTCCAGGTGGGAATTTTCCCAACGTTCCCAAACCTCCCCCGGCGCAGCCGCTCCCCCCCTCCGCTCTCCCTGAGCCGCTTTCCCAGCCCCCCGCTCTCCCGGTCCCTTTCATCAGTTACTCATTAATTATTCATTAATTATTCATTAATCCCCGTTAATTATCGCGATCAAAGCCGGCGCCTCACGCGGCCTCGCCACGTGACCGCGCTGTGGGCGGGGCCTGACGCAGCCAATCAGCGACGCGCTCCTCCCGGAAGCCCCGCCCCTTAAACGCGCGCTTCTGATTGGTCGCCGCCGCTCTCGCGGGAAGCCGGGGCGGGGCCGCTCCCGCCGCTCCCCCCCGGCCGCGCCGGTGCCAGCGGGGGCTGCGGCGGTGCCGGGGCCCCGCGGGGGTGCGAGCGGCGCCCGCAGCGCTCCCGGTGCCCCCGGAGCCGGCGGGGCGGCGGCGCCTCCTCCCCGCCCCGCCCTACCCTACCCGGCGCCGTTGTGGCGGCGGCACCGCCGCGCCGCGCTTTCCTATTGGCTGGCGCCCGGTGCTCGCGCCGCCCCCCGCGCTCTCCCATTGGCCGCGACGCGCGAGGGCGGGGCCCCGGCGCGGCCCCTCCGTGCTCCCCCCGCTGCCCCGCGCGGGGGTTCCGCCGCCCGCCAGGCCCTGGGCGCAGGTGAGGAGCGGGCCGGGATTCCCGGGAATTCCCGGGATGACGGGAATGATGGGAATGACGGGAATGGTGGGAATCATGGCAGCGGGAGAGGGAGAGGGCAGCGAGGTTACCCGGGCTGGGCGTGCTCGGGCCGCCTCGGGGTTGCTGCCGGAGCCTGGAATGAGGGAATGGGAGCGGTGGGAATTTGGGAATTCGGGAATACGGGCTGGGAATGCGGGAATGCGCGGAAATGCGGGATATGGGCTGGGGGGATGTGGAGTGCAGGAATCGCGGCTCTGGGATTCGGGAATATGGGATCCGGAATTCCTGGAATTCCCTGAGGATTCTCTTGGAATTATGAAGCGTTTCCTGGGAATCAGATGACTTTCCTGGGAATACCAGGATTTCCCTGCGAATGTCAGGATTTTCCTGGAATTCGGAGGAGTTTCCTGGGAGTACCAGGATTTCCTAGTAAAAGCTCCATCTGGGGCTGCTCCAGCTCCATTTTCCCCGGTTTTCCCTGCAGGAATCCCAAGAGGAATCTGTAAATCCCGGGATTTTTGCCTCTGGAAGCTCGAGATGCGTTAGAATTCCAAGAATTCCCAGAATTCCCTTTCCCTAAGGTAAGAGCAAAGCTGCTTTTCCCCATTCCTGTTTATTCCCGGCTCTGCTGGGATCTCTGGAGTTCCTGTCCCAGCTTGGAACCCAGATCTCCCTGATTGCTGGGAATGTTGGCACTGAGCCTGGACAGGGATACCACTCCCATCCAGGAAAGCCCAAATCCATGTCCTGATCCTGTTTTTCCATGGTTTTCCCAGGGATGTTCCACCATGAGTGACATTCCCCGCCGGAACATCCCAAATCTCCCTCCTGCTCCCATTTTCCCATGTTTTCCCATGTTTTCCCGTGTTTTCCCATGAATGCAGCACCATGTGCTGACCATTCCCATCCAGAACATTCCAAATCCCTCTCCTGATCCCATTTTTCCATGTTTTTCCCTGTTTTCCCAGGAATGCAGCACCATGCACTGCCTGGTCTGGGTGCTGTTCCCATCAGCAACATCCCAAATCCCTCACTTGGTCCTGTTGTTCTGCATTTTTCCCTGTTTTTCCCAGGAATTCTGCACCATGAGTGCCATTCCCATTTGGAACACCCCAAATCTCTCTTGATCCTGTTTTTCCATGTTTTTCCCATTGTTTTTCCCAGGAATGCAGCACCACGCGCTGCCTGGCCTGGGTGCTGTTCCGATCTGGAACACCCCAAATCCCTCTCCTGATCCCGTTTTTCCCCTGTTTTTCCATGTTTTTCCCAGGAATGCAGCACCATGCGCTGCCTGACCCCATCACCCTGACCATTCCCATCAGGAACACCCCAAATCCCTCTCCTGATCCCGTTTTTCCCATTGTTTTTCCCAGGAATGCAGCACCATGCGCTGCCTGGCCCGCCTCAGCTCCAAGGCGCTCCTGGTGCTCTGCTCCCTCCTGGCTCTGCTCTCGCTGCTGCTCTGGACCCGCTGCTCCCATCGCCCCCAGCCCGCTCCAGGCCCCCCGGAGCACCCCGGCATTCCCGACAGCGAGGAGGCCTCGCCCCAGGACGCCCCCAGAGCCCCGGGAATGCCGGGAAGCGCCGGGAGGGCGGCGGCGGCGCCGCGCTACGAGGAGATCGACTGCGTCATCAACGAGGAGCAGACGGTGAAGGGGCGGCGCGAGGGCAGCGAGGTGTTCCTGCCCTTCAGCTGGGTGGAGAAGTACTTCCAGGTGTACGGACGCATCGCCCAGGCTGACGGGGGCGAGAGGTTCGAGTTCTCCCACAGCTACTCCAAAGTGTACGCCCAGCGCGCGCCGTACCGGCCCGACGGCGTCTTCATGTCCTTCGAGGGCTACAACGTGGAGCTGCGCGACAGGGTCAAGTGCATCAGCGGCGTGGAGGGTGAGGGACCTCTTTGGGGTTGGGATGAGCCCTAGAATCTCCTGGAAGTGCTCCGTAAAACGTGCAGGAAGTGCTCTGTAAAATGTGCTGGAAGTGTGAAGCGAACCTGGGCGTTCTGGTGGGAATGTGGGAATGGTGGTAGGGTCAAGTGCATCAGCGGCGTGGAGGGTGAGGGACTGGGCGTTCCCCCTGGGGAGTCTTTGGGGTTGGGATGAGCCCTAAAATCTCCTGGAAGCGCTCTGTAGAATGTGCTGGAAGTGCTCTGCAAAAGGTGCTGGAAGTGCAGAGTGACCTGGATGGGAATGGGAGTGGTGACACCGCCAAGTGCGTCAGTGGGGTGGAAGGTGTGAGCCTGGGCATTCCCGGGAATTTTTGGGGTTGGGATGATCCTTAAAATCTCCTGGAAGTGCGAAGAGACACGGATGTTCTGGTGGGAATGTGGGAATGGTGGTAGGGTCAAGTGTGTCAGTGGCATGGAGGATGAGGGCCTGGGCATTCCCCTGGGGGAGTCTGTGAGGTTGGGATGATCCCATAACTCTCCTGGAAGTGCTCTGTAAAATGTGCTGGAAGTGCTCCGTAAAATCTCCTGGAAGCGCGAAGGGACGTGGATGTTCTGGTGGGAATGTGGGAATGGAGGTGGCACAGCAAAGTCCATGACAGGGTCAAGTGCATCAGCAATGTGGAAGGTGTGAGCCTGAGGATCCTTTTGGGATTGGGACGATCCCTAAAATGTGCTGGAAGTGCAGAGTGACCTTGATGTTCTGGTGGGAATATGGGAATGGCGGTAGAGTCAAGTGTGTCAGCGGTGTGGTAGGTGGGAGGCAGAGGATTCCCAGGAATTTTTGGGATTGGGATAAACCCGAAAATATCCTGGAAGTGCTCTTTAAAATGTGCTGGAAGTGCTCCTTAAAATGTGCTGGAAGTGTGAAGTGACCTGGATATGGTGATGGGAATGTAGGAATGGGGGTGGCACCATCAAGGTCTGTGACAGGGTCAGGTGCATCAGTGGTGTGGAACTTGGGTTTTGCTGGGAAAGCAGAGGATTCCCAGCAATTTTTGGGATTGGGATGATCCTTAAAATGTGCTGGAAGTACAGAGTGACCTGGCTGTTCTGGTGGGGATGTGGGAATGGGGATGCCACTGGCAAGGTCTGTGACAGTGCCGGGGGCATCAGCAGAGTAGAAGGTTTTTTGGGGTTGGGATGATCATGAAAATCAGCAGGAAGTCCTCCTTAAAATGTGCTGGAAGCGCGAAGTGACCTGGATTTGGTGCTGGGAATGTAGGAATGGGGTTTAGCGGTGGCACCTCGGGCCTTGGGATTGTCAGGGATGGGTTGGGTGGGACAGGACACGGGGAATGGCTCCCAGTGCCAGAGGGCAGGGGTGGATGGGATATGGGGCAGGAATTCCGGGCTGGGCTGGAGTTCCCAGAGAAGCTGTGGCTGCCCCTGGATCCCAGGAATGTCCAATGACAGCTTGGAGTGCCCTGGGATGGTGGAAGTGGCCTTACCCTTGGAAGGGGTGGAATGGGGTGGGATTGAGGTTCCCTTGCACCCAGCCTTTCCACAATTCCATAAAAGTTGGGAAGACCATGCCAGGGATTCCTCTGCCAGCTGAAACCATGGAATTCTGGATTTTATTGGGAAAGGGCCCAATGCCCTCCTTCCCTGTGACTTCCCTCTAACGTCCAACTGCATTGATGAAGCTCCCAGAATTTCGGGGTGCAGAGCAGGACTTTTTCCCTCATTCCAACGCTCATGCCAGTGTTTTTTTCCGGGCAGGAGTTCCTCTCTCCACACAGTGGGGCCCCCAGGGCTACTTCTACCCCATCCAGATCGCCCAGTACGGGCTGAGCCACTACAGCAAGAACCTGACGGAGAAGCCGCCGCACGTGGAGGTGTACGAGACGGCGGGGGACGGGAACGGGAACGGGGAATGGACGGTGCCCAAGGGCTGCTCCCTCACCACCGTCTGGGACAAGACCCGGCTCACCGGGGTCAAGCAGTTCTCCTGCCCAGGTGGGTGGTGGGAATTCCGGTGGGTGGTGGGGCAGGGAGTGGGAATTGTTGGGTGCTGGGGTTTTGTTTGGCCTTTGTTCCCAATCCTTGATTCCAGTCTTTCATTCCCAGTCCTTCATTCCCAATCCTTTTCATTCCTTATGCTTCATTTCCTGTCCTCTTCACTCTTCATCTTTTTCATTCTGCATCCTTTTTATTCCCCATCCTTTTTCTTCCCAATCCTTTGTTCCCAATTCTTCATTCCCAGTCCTTCCTTCCCCATCCTTTTAATTCCCAGTCCTTCATTCCCCATCCTTTTCATTCCTTATCCTTCATTCCCAGTCCTTCATTCTCCATCCTTTTCATTCCCCATCCTTTTCATTCCCAATCCTCCATTCCCCATCCTTTTCATTCCCACTCCTTCATTCCCCATCCTTTTTGTTCCCAGTCCTCCATTCCCCATCCTTTTCATTCCTAATCCTCCATTCTCCATCCTTTTTGTTCCCAGTCCTCCATTCGCCATCCTTTTCGTTCCCAATCCTCCATTCCCCATCCTTTTTGTTCCCAGTCCTTCATTCTCCATCCTTTTCATTCCCAATCCTCCATTCCCCATCCTTTTTGTTCCCAGTCCTCCATTCGCCATCCTTTTCGTTCCCAATCCTCCATTCCCCATCCTTTTTGTTCCCAGTCCTCCATTCTCCATCCTTTTCATTCCTTATCCTTCATTCCCGATCCAATCAGGTGAAACAGCCCAGAAACGTTGAATTATTGAAGGGCTGCTCTAAAAGCTTTGGAATCCCTCCTGGGAGCGGGGATGGCCTCTGGAATCCGCTCCAACCCTTTGGAAACGGGAATCTTTCCGTGCTGAGCGAGCCTTTTCCGGGGTTGCTTTTGCAGAAAGCTCTGAGGGCATCTCCCTGGAGCTCAACAACGGCCGGGATTTCATCATCTCCTTCGACCTGAAGCTGCTGAGCAACGGCAGCGTGTCCGTGGTGCTGGAGACCACGGAGAGGAACCAGCTCTTCACCGTGCACTACGTGTCCAGCACGCAGCTCATCGCCCTCAGGGACAGGGACATCTTCTACGGCATCGGAGCGCGCAGCAGCTGGAGCACGCTCACCCGGGACCTGCTGACGGATCTGCGCAAGGGCGTGGGGCTCTCCAACACCAAGGCGGTGAAGCAAACCAAGATCATGCCCAAGAGGGTGCTGCGCTTGGTGGCCAAAGGCCGCGGCTTCCTGGACAACGTCACCATCTCGGCCACCGCCCACATGGCCGCCTTCTTCGCCGCCAGCCGCTGGCTGCTGCGCAACCAGGACGAGCGCGGCGGCTGGCCCATCATGGTCACCAGGAAGCTGGGGGAAGGCTTCAAATCCCTGGATCCGGGCTGGTACTCGGCCATGGCGCAAGGCCAGGCCATGTCCACGCTGGTCAGGGCCTACCAGCTGACCAAGGAGCCGGCGTTCCTGGGCGCGGCGCTCCGGGCCACGGCGCCCTTCAAGCTGCCGGCGGAGCAGCGCGGGGTCAAGGCGGTGTTCATGAACCGGCACGACTGGTACGAGGAGTACCCCACCACGCCCAGCTCCTTCGTGCTCAACGGCTTCATGTACTCCTTGATCGGCCTCTACGACCTGAAGGAGACGGCCGGGGAGAAGCTGGGCAAGGAGGCGCGGCTGCTCTACGAGCGCGGCATGGAGTCGCTCAAGGCCATGCTGCCGCTCTTCGACACCGGCTCGGGCACCATCTACGACCTGCGGCACTTCATGCTGGGCACGGCGCCCAACCTGGCGCGCTGGGACTACCACACCACGCACATCAACCAGCTGCAGCTGCTGGGCTCCATCGACGACGCGCCCGTCTTCAAGGATTTCGTCAAGAGGTGGAAGAGTTACCTGCGGGGAGGGCGGGCCAAGCACAACTGAGCTCCTCCCCGTCCTCCCCGCCGTTCCGACGGCTCCTTCCCAAAATCGCGGGCCTTAAAACTGCTCCGGGGAGGGTTTGGGATCGGGACGCTCTCTCCCGCGTTGAGGTTGGGTTTTGTTGGGATTGGTTTTTCCTTTTCCGAGGAAAATGTTTGCAGAAGCCATAGAAGTCTTGGAAGCGCGGTCGCTGCCTGGAGAGCTCATCCAGGGCCTCCTAAACCGGGATTTTGTGTCCGTGTTGGAGCAGCTCCCGTGGGATGAGCGCCGTCCACGGGAATCACTCGGAGCCTGGGAGTGCAAAGCGTGGCTTTAAAGTGGGGGGGGGTTTCCTAGGGATTCGCTTTTTCGGGATGACAAATCCGCAGTTGGGAGTTTTTTGCCAGTTCTCTGCCTGGAGATCCTGGAGCTGGAGGGTTTCTTCATGGAAAACACGTGCCCGGCATCATGGAAGCACAACTGGGAGCCTGGAGCACACAGCCCCGGGCCACCAGCACCCGTGTCCCCTCGGAGCTGGGATCCCTTATCCTGGTGTCCCTTTGGAGCTGGGATCCCCTGTCCTGGTGTCCCCTCTGAGCTGGGATCCTTATCCCTGTCACTGGAATTCCCTCGGAGCTGGGATCCCTATCCCTGTCACCGGTATCCCCTCAGAGCTGGGATCCTTTTTCCTGGAGCTCTGTGTTTTCTACGGGATTTTGGAATTCCATCTGGGAGGTTCCTCAGAGCTTTGGGGGCGTTTCCGGGAATTGCTGAGCGGGACGCGGAGCTCATCTGGAGTTCCTCAGGAAATGCAAGAATTCGGGAATTCTCATTTTTCTCCTGCTCCAGCCCATCCAGCATTTTAACAGTTCCATCCCAGAGGTTTTTCCAGCTCTCCCTGGGCTGGAATTCTCAGAGGAGCTGTGGCTGCCTCTGGATCCCTGGAATGCCCAAGGCCAGCTTGGAGCAGCCCGGGACAGTGGAAGGTCCCTATGGAATGGGATGAGCTTTAAGGTCCTTCCCACCCAACCATTCCATGATTCCATGATCCCACCGGCTGCCTGATCCCAAAATCGAGGATGGACATTGGGAATTCCCACTGCTCCCATTCCACGTTGGAGCTGATCCCAATCCCAAAATCCTGGGCACAAGGACAACACCCATCTCCATCTTTTTATTGCTTTTTGAGGCTTTTCCTTCATTTCTCACCGATCTCGGAGCGACCTTTTCCCGGCTTTAATCCACGCGCTCCGGTCGGATCCATCCATCCCATGGATGGCAGAGGAGAAATTCCAATACCAAAGGTAGTAGAGGGGAATTTTTTCCATGCCCATGGAAACCCAGCAGACACAAACCCACCCCAAACCCGGGATTCCTGCTCAAAAATCCGCTCCATCCTCCCTCCGCGGGTTCCTTCCATTGTTTTCCCGGCTGGAAAAGCCAGAGAGCCTCCTTGGATGCTGCTCCAGGATGGTGTTGGTGCCTTACAGAGGCCAGAATTCCTCTTGGTTGGGTTTTTTGGGAATTGATGCTGATGGTGGGGTTGGAGCATGGCCCATTTTCCCGCTCTGGAAGAGCTCGGAAGCGCGGGATGGGCATTCCAAGGTTGAGGTCCCACCTCTTGTCCTTCCATCACCTTCTGGTGGCCTTAGCACAGGTGGAGCTTCCAGGAATCCCCAGAGGCTGTAAATCCTTGGAGAATCCATGGGGATATTCCTGATACTCTTTAAATTCCATTGTGCATTGGAAGAGGATCCTTGACCATGCCGGCAGTGCCCAGAACTTCATGGAATTCATTCCAGTTTGGGATCTTTTTCTTCATTTTCCATCTTCAAGCTCCCAAAGATCTTTGGGACCAAGATCAGCTTTGATCCCAGATTTTCCTGCGGAGATCCATGGGCTCTTCCCGTGGGATTCTTTCTCCATGGATGCCGCTGGAAGTTTGGGATGGAGCATTCCAAGGTTGCCCCTCCTGTCCTTCCATCACCTTCTGGTGGCCTTAGCACAGGCGGAGCTTCCAGGAATCCCCACCAGAGGCTGCAATTCCATGGAGAATCCATGGGGAATTCCTGATACTCCTTAAATTCCGTTGTGCATTGGAAGAGGACCCTTGGCCATGGAGCCAATCCCCAGAACTTCTTGGAATTCATTCCAGTTTAGGATTTCTTTGTTCATTTCCACCTTCAAGCCCCCAGAGATCTTTGGGACCCGGATCAGCTTCAATCCCAGATTTTCACCCGGAGATCCGTTGGCTCTTCCCATGGGATCCCCTCTCCATGGCTCCCCACCCCAGCAGCACAAGCACAACCCCCCCCCCCAGGATCCAGGCATTCCCTGGAATCTGGCATTCCCTGGGATCCGGGCATTCCCTGGGATCCAGGCATTCCCTGGGATCCGGGCATTCCCTGGAATCCGGGCATTGCCTGGGATCTGGGCATTCCCTGGGATCCAGGCATTCCCTGGAATCCGGGCATTCCCTGGGATCCGGGCATTCCCTGGAATCCGGCATTTCCTGGAATCCGGGATTCCCTGGGATCCGGGCATTCCCTGGGATCTGGGCATTGCCTGGAATCCGGGCATTCCCTGGGATCCGGGCATTCCCTGGAATCCGGCATTTCCTGGAATCCGGGCATTCCCTGGAATCCGGGCATTCCCTGGAAGCCGCTCATTCCCGTTCTCCTCCCCAGGCGTGGCTTGGCTGGGATTTTGTTGGATTTCCCGGGATTTTCCCGAGGATCCCGATGGAAAATATGCAATAATTTGTTTACAGGATGCTCCGGGCAGGGCGCTCCTTTAAGCACAATGTGCACAGGATAGTTTTGTATTCCGCCCCTCCGGAATTTTTGGCGGGAAGAGGTTCTCCTACGTTTCTATGGGACATTGGGAATGCTTGGAAAGCTTTCTAAGACTGGGAAATAAATTTTTTTATCTTAAGAAAAAAAAAAAACAAACCAAAACCTTGGGATGTCTTCCTTATTCTGGGATTTTCCAAGTATTTTATTTTCCAGATGTATTCCAAGTTTTTTCCCTGCGGTGGTGGCTTTGAGGTGTCGTGGTTTTAAGGAGGTTTTCTTCTGGAAAAGTGGGAAAATGTGGATTTTTCACATTAATTAAGGGTTTGGTGATTGAGGGAAGGAGCACAAGCGGTGGATTCCTGCTGGGAATTATTCCAGCTTGTTTGGAATCTTTTGGGAATTGTTAAATGAGGATTTTAATCGAGCGGTCACTAAAAATATCCCAATGTTGGGAATGGGGAAATGCAGCTCCAGGGAATCCCAGAGCCCCTTCCGGGAATCCAGGGAGAGCTGGAGAGGGATTTGGATCAGGGAGGGAGGGGCAGGACACAGGGAATGGCTGGAAAAGTGGACCTTGGGATGGAATTCCCAGCTGGGATGGAATTCCCAGAGAAGATGTGGCTGCCCCTGGATCCCAGGAATGTCCAAGGCTGGGTTGGAGCACCCTGGGATAGGGAAAGGTGTCCCTGCCCATCCCACCCAAAATATTCTGGGATTCTCCCAAGTGATTCCCACTCCTTGGCACATTGGGATTGAAAAGAGCCTTGGAGCATCCCCGAAGGTGGGAGCGGAATTCCAGAGCACCGGGAAGCTGTGTCCAGGGAAAAGCTGTGTCCCAGTGCTGGCAGGAAGGGGTTAATTCCCAGGAATTCCCAGGACTTTCCTGTGGGATTGAAGTTCGGGATAGAGCTGGGAATTCACCAGCCCTGCCCGGCTCCTCTTTCTCCCAATTTCTGGAAAACTGAGGGATAATAATTAATAATAATTAATAATTAACTGAGCCCGCTCATCCCTCTCCATCCCGCTGGGATCTCCCACTCTCCGAACGTTGGGAAAGCCGTTCGCAGTGGAACACTGCAGGAAAAGCAGCGGATTTTTGGGAAAAGCAGAAGGGGAAACTCACCGGGCTGGGATTCATTCCCATCCAGCTGGGAATGAATAATCCGGGAATGAGGAGCCGCGGGAGGGCTGGAATTGCCGGGTTCCTCCGGGAGTTTTCCAGAGGCGCCGGGAGCGGGAGATGCTCGGCAGGGCTGGGAATTGATTTTATTTTTTTTTTTTTTTTTTCCTGCTTTTTTTCCACTTCCTCGTCGCTGGCTCCGATCCCGGCCGCGTTTGGCCGCGCCGATTTCCGGGTTTATCTGGGAACTTTTTCCGTGGACGAGCCGGGGTTCATCCTCTCCCACAGCCTGGGAATTGCCGGCTCTGGGACCATCCCTGGGCGCGCTTCCCGGCGGGATCGTGCCTCTGGAAAAGCCGCGCCCGCCCGGCCGGGAATTCCATGTGGGCAGTGTTTGTTCCCAGTGAGTAATCCCGGGATTCGGAGGCAGCGCTGGAAAACGCCGCATCCAGCAGCGGCTCCGAGCAGCGCCCGTAAGTCCCGGCTTGTCCCCCTGTCCGGCATTCCCAGCTTTTCCCGCTGATCCCGAGGGTCGGCTCCCGGGAAGTTCGGGAATGGGAATGGGAAAAGCGCCGGGGCAGCGGGAGCATTCCCGGCCCTCCCACGGCTCCCGGCGCGGGGGATCGCGGAATTCCCGGGAAGTTTCACTCGGGAGCGGGATGGGGTCTGGGATCCCGCGGGAAGGACGGGTGGGATCGGCGGATTTCTGGCATGGAAAAGCTGCTGCTCCCGGCGGATCCCGGCGAATTCCAGCGGCAACAACAACAACAACAACAGCAACTCCCACAAAGCCGCCGTTGTCCCGCCGGGAGCGCTCCTGGCACGGCCCGCGCCGCTCCCGGAGTTTTCCAGCGCTGCTCCCGCTGCTCCCGGCGCCGCTGGAAACGCGAACGGGGCCGCTCGGGAATTCCCGAATATTCCCGGCCCGTGGAAAAGCTCCGCTGGAGCTGGCACGGAGCGAGGGATGTGCCAGGGGGTGGGATCTGCCATGGGGAGGGATAGGGATGCTCCATAGGGAAAGGAGATTCCGTATGGGAGTGTGTGGTGTGGGGAGGGATGAGGAGAGGAAAGGAAAGGAAAAAGGAAAGGAAAGGAAAGAAAAAGGAAAGGAAAAAGGAAAGGAAAAGGGAAAGGAAAGGAAAATGTGCCATGGGAGCTGTGCCATGGGCAGAGGACGGTGACAAGGTGACAGGGCCGGGCTCCTGGCATGGCGGCGGTGCCGGGTGGGGACATCGGTGCCAGGGGGGGACATTCCCCAGGAGCTCCCGGGCCGGAGCTGCGGCTGCAGGGCCGGGACAGCCCCGAGAGGGGTCGGGTGGGACTGCAGGGAACCGGGGGAGGCAGAGGAGGAGGAGGAGGAAATTAAGGAGGAGGAGGAAGAAGAAGAGGACGAGGAAGAAGAGAAGGAGGAAGGAGGAAGAGGAGGAGGAGGAAGAGGAGCTGTGGCAGCCACCTGAGCGAAGCCGCAGCGCTGGCAGAGGTGACTCGCAGGGGTCACAGCCCCGCCATGTCCCCATTCCCATTCCTGTCTGGGAAGAGCCCGAACAGGAGGAGGAGGAGGAGGAGCAGGAGGAAGCAGGCCCGGCCCGGCCCGGCCCGCAGGGTGTGCCCGGCCCCAGTGACTCACTGTGCTCGCTGCCCTCGTTGTGCTCCCAAACCACAAATTCCTGCCTGAGGCCGGGCCTGGAGCCTCCTCCTGCTTCCCACAGGGAACAGGGAATGGGAACAGGGAAATGGGGACAGGGAACAGGGAATAGGGACAGGGAACTGGGAGCAGGGAATAGGGAACTGGGAGCAGGGACAGAGAACAGGGAATGGAGAGAGGGAATAGGGAACAAGGAATAGGGACAGGGAACAAGGAATAGGGAATGGGGACAGAGAACAGGAACAGGGAACAGGGAAGGGATTCCTGCACAGCAATGACTGGGTTGGGATGGATCCAGGTGCTCCCAGCTCAGGGATCCCATCCAGGGGCTCTGAGAGGAGCCTCTGGAAAAGCCCAAGCCTCTGGAAGGGTTCATTCCTTTGTCCTCTGAGAATCCCAGAATTCCAGGTCAGAAGGGCCTTAAAACTCATCTCATTCCAGCCTGGCCATCGCAGGGACACTTCCATGAACAGATTCCAGCCTGGCCTTGGGCACTGCCAGGGATCCAGGGGCAGCCATGGCTGCTCTGGGAATTCCATCCCTGCCTCTCCCCACCCTCCCAGCCAGGAATTCCCAATTCCCAATGTCCCATCCATCCCTGCCCTCTGGCAGTGGGAGCCATTCCCTGTGTCCTGTCCCTGCCTCCCTTGTCCCCAGCCCCTCTCCAGCTCTCCTGGAGCCCCTTCAGGCCCGGAGCTCTCCCTGGAGCCTTCTCTGGATTCAGGTCCTGTTTCCACCATGGAAAACCACAGGAATTCTGTGGGATCCAGGGGCTGCAGGCTCTGTGGAGCTTTGAGGCAGCACCTCACTACTTCCAGAGCCCCGGGAAGCACTCGATTCCCAATTCCTCATTCCTGATTCCCCATTCCCCATTCCTCATTCCTGATTCCTCATTCCCCATTCCCCATTCCCATCTAATCTTTAACCAGAGGCGTTTCCAGCGGGGTTTTGTTGGTTCATTGCTCTCCTGCCTCATTAATTTTTCCCTCCCTCTCCAGCCGTTCCCGGTGTCCCGGGGCTTTTCCTGGAGCTGCCTCACCCCGGAGCTGGCAGAGGTAGGGCCGGGGTGGGAGGGAATCCCTCAATTCCAGGGGCTGGGAAAAGGGGTTCTTTGGGAATGGCTCTGTGGCGCACCCAAGGACTGGATCCCGCTGGGAATCTGGGATGGCTGGAGCAGCTGGAATGGCAGCCCAGGGTGCTGCAGAGGCTCCGGGAGCTCTCGGGATCTCGGGAATCCAGAACTTTGGATTCCTCTGGATCCTGGTGGGATCGAGCTGAGGCAGCACCTGGAGCAGGAGCTCCCTTCCCTCTTTTCCTGCTCTGGGTGGGAGGGAAGGAGGGATCACGGAGTTTTCCCTTGATTTCCCAGAGTGCCAGCGCCAGGATCGGGTAAGAGCCGGAGTCAGGACATTCCATGGGACTGGGAAAGGGGATCCAGCTGGGATCCCGTGTTCCTCCACTTCCCGGGATCCTGCATCCTGGGATCCTGAGGTGATCCCGAGGTGATCCCACATCCCTCTGGATCTGTTGGAATTCCCGTCCCTCTGGGAAGCGGGATCAGCCTTGTCTCACTGCTCCCTTGGGATCCCAGCTCCCCATCCCGCTGGGATGCAATTCCCTGTGGGATTTGGGATTTGGGGTTGGACCCCGTGCTGCATCCCAGGAATTCTCATCCCCTCCAGGCCATCCTGATCCTGGAATCGCCGCGGGAGCAGCGCCATTCCCGCGGGATGCGGCCGGGAGGGCTTTGAGGCGCCGTCCTGTGGAAGCTGAGCTGGAAAACCCCGGGAATTCCATCCGGAGCCGGCCATGCCGGGCCCCACGGCCCGGCTGCTCCGCGCCCACCAGGTGCCCGAGGTCAGCGGGAATTCCCTCCCTGATCCCGGGATCAGCGGGATTTGGGATTTGGGATGTGACATACGGGAACAGCAGCGGGGTCACCCCAAGGGTGGCACAGCTGTGTCCTGACTCCAGAATTTTGGGAATGCTCCCCATCCTTTTCCATTCCCATTTCCCATTCCTGTCCCCATTCCCATTTCCATTCCTACCCCCAATTCCCATTCCCATTCCCAATATTCCCATTCCCGTCCCTGTGCCTGTTCCCATTTCCATTCCCATTCCCATCCCCACCCCCAATTTCCATTCCCATTATTCCCATTCCCATCCCTGTCCGTGTTCCCATTCCCTGTTCCCAACCCCATTCCCATCATTCCCATCCCCATTATTCCCATGATTCCCATGATTCCCATTTCCATTCCCATGATTCCCATCATCCCCATCATTCCCGTTATTCCCAGAGTTACCGGGAGCCGGGAATCCTCTCCGGGTACCGCCCTCCCCGGAGCTCAGCCTGCGAGTGCCTGCTCAGCCTCTTTGGGATGAACAACGAGACCCTCAACATCTGGACACACCTGGTGCCCGCCGGGTGAGTGCCCGCGGCCCCGGCACAGCTGGGCACACCTGGGGGTGCCCCTCAACACCTGGGCACACCTGGGGGTGCCTCTTAACACCTGGGCACACCTGGTGGGTGCCCTCAGCCCCTGGGCACACCTGGGCTCATCTGGTGGGTAACCCTTAACACCTGGCACTCCTGGGCACCCCTGGTCATCCCTGGGCACCTCTGGTGAGTGCTCCTTAACATCTGGGCACACCTGGTGGGTGCCCTCAGCCCCTGGCACACACCTGGGCACACCTGGCACACCCCTGGACACCCCTGGGCACACCTGGGCACACCTGGGCACACCTGGGCACACCTGGTGGCTGCCCTCAGCTCCTGGACACACCTGGCACACACCTGGCACACCTGGGCACACACCTGGGCACACACCTGGGCACACACCTGAGCACACCCTCCGAGTGCCCACCATGCCCGGCACTGACCGCTCTCCCCCCCGGCTCCTTCCCCAGGTATTTCCTGTGGCTGCTCCTGTCCCGGCTGGGCGGTTCCGGCTCGGAGGCCGGGGCGGGGCCGTTCCTGGCCTACCTGGGCACGTGCGCGCTGTACCCGCTGGCCTCGAGCGCCGCGCACGCCCTGGGCGCGCTGGGCGGGCGCGGGCGGCACCGCGCGTTCTGCTGCGACTACGCCGCGCTCAGCATCTACGGGCTGGGTCAGCGCCACGGGACACGGGGATTACAGGGGGTTCCTGGGGTCTGGGGATCACGGGGGCATCGTGGGATTTGGGGATTACAGGGGGTTCCTGGGGTCTGGGGATTATTGGGGGGATTTGTGGGATCTGGGGATTATGGGGGATTTGTGGGATGTGGGGATACAGGGGGCATTTGTGGGATGTGGGGATTACAGGGGCTGCGAGGGGTCTGGGGATCACGGGGGAATCGTGGGATTTGGGGATTATTGGGGGGGGTTGTGGGATGTGGGGATTATTGGGTGTTTATGGGATTTGGGAATTGCAGGGGGTTCGTGGGATGTGGGGATTATTGGGGGGATTTGTGGGATTTGGCAATTCCGGGGGTTTGTGGGATCTGGGGAATTCCTGGGGGTTTGTGGGATCTGGGAATGCCAGGGGGGGGGGGGGATTTGGGAATTCCTGGGGGTTTGTGGGATTTGGGAATTACAGGTGGTTTATGGGATGTGGGGATTATGGGGGGATTGATGGGATGCGTGGAAATCCGGGGTTGGGGGGGATTGATAGAATTTGGGAGTTACGGGGGGTTTGTGGGATTTCAGGAATTGCGGGGGGATTGATGGGATTCGGGGAATGCCGGGGGTTTTGGGGGATGTGGGGATTATGGGGGAGTTTATGGGATCTGGGGATGATGGGGGGGGGGGGTTGGTGGGATTTGGGAGTTCCGAGGGATTGCGGGATGCGGGAAATCCAGGGAGATTTGTGGGATTTGGGAATTCTGGGGGGGTTTGTGGGATTTGGGGGATGCCAGGGGGTTTGTGGGATTTGGGAGTTCCAGGGGGATTTATGTGATGTGGGGATTATGAGGGGATTGATGGGATTTGGGAAATGACGGGGGACTGATGGGATTTGAGCAATTCTGGGGAGTTTATGGGATTTGGGGAATGCTGGGGGGTTTGTGGGATTTGGGAAATCTGGGGGAGATTGATGAGATTTCGGGAATTTGGGAGGTCAGGAGGAGCTGGGATAGGCCAGATTTACGGGATTTTGGGAATTTAGCCTGGATTTATGGGACGCCACATCCAGAGGGGAGGTTTGAGGCTTGGGGGAAATTCCTGCTCTTCCTTCTCCTCATCCCTGCACTCCAGAGCTCGGGAATGGCCTGGAGCAGCTCCGGCCACAAATAATTTGGGACAGACCTGGGATTTGGAATAATGGGAATGAGGAAAAATCCCCCCCAGCTGGAGGAGCCTCACTGGGAGCACGAGGCAATTCCAGGACATTCCCACAGCCCTCTGGAATGCTGCCTGTTCCGGAGATTCCCGGCCCTTCCCAATGTTCCAACCCGGAGCTCAGAGCTGAGCCCAGGAGGAGGAGGAGGAGGAGGAATTCCAGGAGAATTCCAGGGAATTCCAGGATTTGGAGCTGACAGCCCCGCTGTGCTTCCAGGCTCGGCGCTGGCCTATTCCGCCTATGTTTTCCCTCTGGAATGGGTCGGGAGCACATTCCATGATTTCTACGTTCCCGTGGCCGTGCTCAACTCCGTGCTCAGCACTGGCCTGTCCTGCTATTCCAGGTAGGATCCAGCGGGAATTTGGGATGAGGGGTTTGCTCACGGGCTGGGCTGGATGGGAGGCGGGGAAGGGGAGAGAGGGAATTTTTCTGTTGGGAAATGAGGAGAATTCGCCGATGAAAATGTGGAGCAACTGGAGGAGCTTCAATTTTTGGGAAGTTCCAAAGGGGATTTGTGGAATCCTGAAATGGTTTGTACTGGGAGGGAAACTTGGAGATGATCCAGGTTCGTTATCCCAGAGAAGCTATCCCAGAGTCCGCCGTCCTGGAGAAAATGTGGAATTCCCTGTGTATCCCATGTAGAATTCCTGGTGTTCCCTGGGATATCCCACGTGGAATTCCCTGTGTTTCCCTGTGTATCGCATGTGGAATTCCCTGTGTTTCCCTGTGTATCCCATGTGGAATTCCCTGTGTATCCCAGTGTATCCCACACAGAATTCCCGGTGTTTCCCAGGTTTCTGGAGGCGGAGCGGCCCCACCTGAGCAAAGCTTTCCGAACTTTGGCCTTCGTGTATCCCTACATTTTCGACAGCATCCCAGTTTTCTACAGGGTGTGTATCCCACAAAATCCTGGGAAATTTCAGCTGCCTGGAATTCTTTGGGAAAACAGGCCCAGCTCGGGGTTTGAAAGGCAAACAAACTCCGGCAGGAAAAGGCCCTGGGATATTTTTTCCTGCTCTCATTGCCGGCGAATTCCTCCCGCTTCAAAGGGCTGGAAAATTCCTGCCTTGGGAAGCTGGGAGGGATTAAACTTTTCCAGGGATTGAACTGGAGCAGGGTGGGAATTTGGGCCGGCAGGAATGGAGGTGATGGGAGTGGGGAACTGGGAATGGCTCCTTGGGATTGATGGATCAATCCCGCTTTTTTTCTGGGAAGCAGGGTTGGAGTGGGGCTGAGGGGAGTGGGGAACTGGGAATGGCTCCTTTGGGATGGATGGAGGGAGGGATGGATGGATGGATGATGGATGGAGCCATGGATGGATGGAACCATGGATGGATGGATGGATGGATGGATGGATGGATGGATGGATGGATGGAAGGAACCATGGATGGAGGGATGGAGGGAGGGATAGAGGGATGGAGGGAGGGATGGATGAATGGATGGATGGAACCATGGATGGATGGATGGGACCATGGAGGGATGGATGATGGATGGATGGAGCCATGGATGGAGCCATGGATGGATGGATGGATGATGGAGGGATGGAGCCATGGATGGATGGATGGATGGAACCATGGATGGATGGAACCATGGATGGATGGATGGATGGCTCCCGTTTTTGCCGGCAGCTGTCCCGGAGCTGCTCCGAGGCCTCGCTCCCGCTGCATTCCCGGCACAGCCTCTGCGCCCTCCTCACCTTCCTGAGCTTCACCTCCCGCCTGCCCGAGCGCCTGGCGCCGGGGAGCTTCGACTTCATCGGTGAGCATTGCTGGGAATGCCGGGAATAAACCCTGGGAATGAACCCCAGGAATGCTGGGAATTAACCCAGGGAATGCCAGGAATGACCCCAGGGGAATGCCAGGAATAACCCCATGGGGTCCCAGGGGTGAACCCAGGGAATGCCGGGAATAAACCCCATGGAATCCAGGGAATAAATTCCTCGGAGCCACAGATGTTGGGAATAGGAATTACACGGAGGATAAAACCCTAGGAAATGGGAATAGGATTTTGTATAATGATAAAACTCCAGCAATCAGGAGCAGGAATTTGTGGGATAAATATTCCCACAAATACGGAGCGTGCTGAGCATGAGTCAGTCCTGGAATCCTGGAATTCCGGGATGTTTTGGATGGGCAGGGCCACCTCCCACTATCCCAGAGCTCTCCAAGCCCTCGGAGCATTCTGGGGACGTGGAATCCACCTGGCCCAGCCGAACACCCCTGGAATTTCCATGGAATTCTCAGAGAGTTTTCTGTTGCAGGGCACAGCCACCAGGTTTTCCACATCTGCGGGATCCTGGGAACGCTCTTCCAGCTGGAAGCCGTCTCCATGGACATGGCGGAGCGGCGGGGCCGCCTCCCGCTTCCCTCTTCCCTGGAAACCTTTGGATCCCTGGGAATGGGGGCGGCCGCCAGCCTGGCCATCCTCGGGGTCTGCTTCCGCCGCCTCCGCCCGGAGCCTCCTTCCCGGGAAAAATCCCACTAAATCAGGGATTGCCTCGGATTTCCAGGAGCAGTCCCATTCCAGAGGTGTCCATGGGGCAATTGGATAGTCTGGAAATATTTCTTTGGGAATTTCCCAAGGGAAAACCACACCGGTTTTATCCGTGGATGGGTTGGGAAAAGTTTCCCATACCGTTGTTATCCACAGGGAAAGCGTCAAACAATCAGGATTTCATCCCTGAAAAGGGAGGGAAGCGCTCCTGCTTCCCATAGAATCCGGGATCCCTCAGGTCTGCCTTGGAAAATAATCCAGGGAATGTTGGCATCGCCAGCTGGGAGATTCTTGGTGAAGCCAAGCACTCCCTAATTCCCCATTTCCCCTGGGATGTGGAAATCCTTTGGAATTCCAAGCCTTGCACTCAGCCCAAGTGCCTGGGAAGGTGGGATGGAGGGGCTGGAGTTTCCCTCCCAGTTTAATTCCCACCGGCTCCACTCTTTATCCGGGAGAAGGGATTCCAGGAGAGAGCCCCAGTGGGATGTTCCTGCAGGAAAGCCCTGCCAGGGTCTCATTCCAGGAAATCCTGAGAAGTTCACTGCCGTGGGAATTCCAAGTTTCCACAGGGAGCGGGGGAGGAGATGAAATTAAGGAATTGAGGAATTCCATCCTGGATCCTGGGATTTGGGGTGGGAGTCGGGAGAGCTCCACACCCCAACCTCCCGGGATCCCGCATCCTTTAGGGAAAGGTTTTGAATGTTTTGGGAATGAGATCCATGGGGAGATGCTGGGAGAAAAGCAGGATTTGGGACAGCTCAAGGGTTAAAAGCAGCCTGGAATTTTAAAGAATTCCCAGGATTTTCCCTCTGCTGTTCCTTGTTTTCCTTCCCTGCTGCTCCTGGATTTTGCAGGAGGAGCCTGGAGCTCCAGGCTTTTCCAAGATCCAGGTTTTCCTCTTGGATTTCCCTGCAGGAACATGGCACACGCTTTGTTCTTTGGGAATATTTTCCTGGATAATCCCACGGGTCTTCCATTAATTTCCTTTAATTGCCTTTGCCGAGGTCTGACTGCTGCACTTTGGGAGCTGCTGGAATTTGGGATATCACAATAAAATCTGGGATGAACGGGTTAAATACGGGAAAAATCAATCCTTGGGAACGCTGAGCGGGATTTTCGGAATATTTATAAGCACTGGAATTGTTTTTCCAAAGGTTTTTAAAATATTAATATAAATCACTGATTTTATTCTGCTTAATAATAAAAATATTCCTGGGAAATCGAATTCCTTTGGAGATCATTGCTGATAATTCCAGAGTTTATTTACTTTGGGGGCTGCTGTGACCGGGGAGGAATCCAGCTGGGATTGGAGAGCCCGGAAAAACATCGGGAATCATCCCAGGATTATTCCAGGTCATTCAACTTTTGAACTGAAATCCTCCCATCCTCTCCAGTGCCGGGAATTTTGGGAAAACTGCATTCCAAAGGGGATGGAATGCCAGAATTCCACAGAATCCTCTGGCTGAACCCATGGAATGGGCGATGCTGGATCTTGGAGCAGGGAGAGGATTTTTCCTGCTTTTTACCAAAGATCTCTGGATTTTCCTCAATTCCCTTCCCAGGAGAAATGAAAACTCCGTGTCCAGTTGTTCCAAGGAAATAAACTGGGATATTTATTTGTGGAATGTTGATCCACACCAAGTGCCAAAGGAATTGGGGATGAAATTCCAGCAAACCTCCCTCACCCCTCCTAAGCCATGAGGATTTGGAAAAGCTGGAAAAAAGCAGGATCTTCGGGCTCCTCCAGGTGATTTTATCCTTTTTTTTTTTCTTTAAATATCCTCGAAGCCTTGTGGAAACATTCAGGACTTTGGACTAAAAATGGGAATTCCCTGGAATTTAAAAGAAATTGAATCCCTCTCCCCAGTTCCCCATTGGAATCCATTCCCCCATTCCCTGGGAAGGAAGTTTGCTTTTCCCTGGACTTGCTCTGCAGGATTTTTCCCACATGTCCCAGCACCACATTTCCACGGTTATTTTCCACCACGGATCATTTCCCACAGGTTGGGAATTAACTCATTTCCATCAGGTTGGGAATTAACTCGTTTCCTACAGGGTGGGAATTATTTCCAACAGGTTGGGAATTAACTCATTTCCAACAGATTGAGAATTCACTCATTTCCATTGGGTTGGGAATTAACTAGTTTTCCACACGTTGGGAATTAACCTGTTTCCACAGTTTGGGAATTATTTCCAACAGGTTGGGAATTCACTCATTTTCCAACAGATTGGGAATTCACTCATTTCCATCAGGTTGGGAATGAACTGAGTGACTGATTCACCTCCAGGCAGGCACACAGGGAAGCTCTGGCCCTGCAAACGGTCTGCATTCCACCTGTTTTCCTGAAAGATCGGAATTAAACGGATAAAAAGGGGGGGAAAAAAACCGGGATCGGCCGGGGCCGGGATTCGAACCCGCGGCCCCTCCACCCCCGCTACCAGCAGGGGGCGCCCGCTCCTCGGGCCGCGCCCCTTTCCGCGTTGCCGTGGTGACGTACCGTGCGTGACGACGTCAGCGGCGCCGTGCTCGCTGATTGGACAGATTTGAATCTCACGGGCGCGCGACCGCTGCCAGCCCCGCAGCGCGAGCACCGGGCCCTGTCGCGACAGCGGCGCCACCCGCGACATGAAGGCGGCGTGAGTGGCTCCGCAGCCCCGGGCGGGGAGGGGAAGGGAGGGTAGGGGCGGACCGGGGGGCTCCGGGGGGCGGCGGCTCGGCTTGGCGCGGGGCCGCCCTGCATGGCTGCCCTCTGCTCCCTCCCGGTTCCTTCGCCGTCCCGGCGCTCCCTTTCTCCCGGTGCTTCCCCGGCTCAGTGCTCCCCTGTCCCGCTTCTCCCGGCTCTCCCTTCCCCTGCCCGCCCCTCCCGTCCCCTGGGCTCTCTCCCCTCTCCCCCTCCCCTCTGCCGGTGTCCCGGTGCGGCCGTTCCCGGTGCCGGTGTCCCCTGTGCGGCCGTTCCCGGTTTCCCGGTGCCACCGTTCCCGGTTCCCGGTGTCCCCGTTCCGGCCGTTCCCGGTGCCACCGTTCCCGGTTCCCGTTTCCCCGTTCCGGCCGTTCCCGTTTCCCCGTTCCCGGTGTCCCGGTGCGGCCGTTCCCGGTTTCCCCTGTGCGGCCGTTCCCGGTTCCCGTTTCCCCGTTCCGGCCGTTCCCGGTGTCCCGGTGCGGCTGTTCCCGGTGTCCCGGTGCCACCGTTCCCGGTTCCCCTTTCCCCGTTCCGGCCGTTCCCGGTGTCCCGGTGCGGCCGTTCCCGGTGTCCCGGTGCGGCCGTTCGCGGTTCCCCTGACGCTCTCTCCCCTCAGTAGGGCCAGGACGCCGCGGAGGCCGAGGAAAGCCACGAACCCCACGCAGAAGGACCCGGTGGGGGTGAGTGCGGGGCTCATCCCGAGCTCCCCCATTCCCGCCCAGCCAAATTCCCGGCTTTATTCCGGAATCATTCCTGGTTTATCCCGGTTCCCGCTCATTCCCACCTCTCATTCCAGCTGTACTGCCGCGTTTATCCCTGTTTCCCAATCCCAGGGTCACTCCCAGATTTATTCCCGGTTTATCCCTGTTTCCCTCATTCCCCCCTCTCATTCCAGCTGTACTGCCGGGTTCTTTCCCAGGTTTATCCCTGTTTCCCAATCCCAGCTGTATTGCCGGGTTCATTCCCAGGTTTATCCCTGTTTTCCCTCATACCAGGTTCATTCCCGGTTTATCCCTGTTTCCCAATCCCAGCTGTATTGCCAGGTTCATTCCTAGGTTTATTCCCGGTTTATCCCTGCTTCCCTCATTCTCAGATTAATTCCCGGTTTTTCCCCCCTCCCAGGTGTACTGCCCGCTTCATTCCCTGTCCGTTCCCGGTTTTTTCCCCCCTTCCCAGCTTTACTTCCCAGTTTTTCCCCCTTCCCACGGGTTCTGCCCAGTTTATTCCCGGTTCATTCCCGGCTTTTTTCCCCACTCCCAGCTTTACTGCCCGGTCCATTCCCAGTTTTTTCCCCCCTTCCCAGGTGTACTGCCCGGTTCATTCCCGGTTCATTCCCGGTTTTTTCCCTCTTCCCAGGTGTACTGCCCGGTCCATTCCCGGTTCATTCCCGGTTTTCCCCCCGTTCCCAGGTGTACTGCCCGGTCCATTCCCGGTCCATTCCCGGTTCATTCCCGTTTTTTCCCCCCTTTCCCAGGTGTACTGCCGGGTGCGGCCGCTCAGCCGGGCGGACCAGGAATGCTGCATCGAGGTCATCAACGGCACCACGGTGCAGATCCACCCTCCCGAGGGCTACCGCGTGTTCAGGAATGGCGAGTACCGCGAGGTGACGGAATTCCCGCCTGGAATTCGCCTGGAATCCCTGCCCCCGCCCCTGGCTTAGCGGGAGGTGCCCCTGCCCTTGGCAGTGGGATTTGGCTTTAAGGTCCCTTCACCACCCGGAGTTCTGGAATTCCACGAATTCCATCCAGCTCCCGCTCTCCAAGCTTTCCCATGGCTTGTGGCACTTGCAGAGTGCAAAATCTGAAAGTTTTCCGCCCAAAAACCCATCCAGGACAAAAAAACATCACTTCTTGATCTGTGAAATAGATGGGAAGGACCTTAAAGCTCATCCCATTCCATGGGGAGCCACCATCCCAGACTGATCCAGCCTGGCCTTGGACACTCCAGGGAAAAGGAATCCACAGCTTCTCTGGGTGGGAATCTTAGCTGGGATGAGGAATATTTTGTTTCCAATTTCAGCTGGAAAAATCCTATGGGAAGGGTATTAAGGGGTCTTCAAAGCTTTAAATAGAACAGGCAAAGGTTAAATAATGAAATGTTAATTTAATTAAATAAGGTTTTGTTCAGAAATTTGGAATTCAGCTATTTCCCTAAGGAAGAGTTTTGGTGGAAAAATGACCATCAAAAATTAAAATTTGTTTAAATTTTATTAAAATAATTCATTAAAAATCGGTTTGAAATTTAGGATTATTAAAATGCATTTTAGTGAATTAAAAATCCTTTAAAATTATTAATAAGAAATAAAACCAGCTTGACATTCAAGACTGAAAACTGAGGCTGGGCTGGAAAAAGGTCCAAAATAAACAAAATCCCGTGAGGGAACAGCTCCACTTTGGCCACAGTGGATGTTCCTTTGCTTGGATTCTGGGGGGAGCTGCAAGGAAATTCCAGCTTTTGGCTGTCCTTTGGGAATTCTCTGCTCCGTGGGATCCCTCAGGCCGTGGGCTGGAATTCCAGGGTGGTTTTCCCTCTCTTGGCAGACCCAGTATTCCTTCAAGGAGGTGTTTGGCACGCTGGTGGCACAGAAGGAGCTCTTTGACGTGGTGGCCAAGCCTCTGGTGGAGGACCTGATCCGGGGCAAGAACGGTGAGCAGAGGTCCTCTCCTGTGTCCCCATTCCCAGGATTTCAGGGCTCCCAAGGTTGGGTTGGAATTGTGGCTCAGCTCCTCACACCACACCCCTGGAAACTCTTTCTGGAAGGGGAATCCTGGGATGGTTTGGGTGGGAATGGGTGATCCAGGGTTCCTGAGGTTTGGTTGGAATCGTGGCTCTGCTCCTCACACAAAATGGGGTTTAACTTCTCTTGAGCTCTTCCCTTGATGAAATGAAGGAAAAGTTGGGGGAAAAAAAAAAAAAGGCAAATATTTAATTAATTAGGTACTTGTATCCAGTTGAAATTCCCAATCTGCTCCTGCTGTTCTAACAAGAGATTTCAGCTTGGAATTCCCTTGGAAGCTCTTTCTGGATAGGAGTCCTGGGGTGGTTTGGGTGGAAATGGGTGATCCCGTGCCATGGAAGTGTTGTTGGAGCAGCCTGGCTTAGCAGGAGCTGTCCCTGCCTTTGGCAAAGGGATTGGATCCCTTCCCACCCACAGCGTTCTGGAATTCCATGAATTATGCATCCAAATCCTCTCCTTGCTCTCTCCCAAGTTTTCCCATGGTTTGTGGGAATTGCAATCAGCATTTTGGGCTTTTAGCAAAGCGCATTTTCAGCTCCCAAAAAAGCAGCAAATGGCAAAAAAGCCATCACTTCCTAAACCATCCAATCTATGGGAGGGACATTAAAGCTCATCCCATTCCATGGGCAGGGAAACCTTCCAGTATCCCAAGCCCCATCCAGTCTGGAACATTCCAGGGATGGCACAGCCCATGCCAGAGCTGGTTTGTGGCCCTTGGAGAGGGTGATGGATATTCCCAGCTGTGACCACTTTGGATGGTGTGCAGTATTTGAGGTAGGTTGGGGTTTTTTTTTTCCCCAATCCCGTTGATTTCTCCCTTTTCCCTGCATTCCCAGGTCTCCTGTTCACCTATGGAGTGACGGGCAGCGGGAAGACCCACACCATGACAGGATCTCCTGGGGATGGGGGGCTCCTGCCCCGCTGCCTGGCCATGATCTTCAACAGCATCGGCCCCTTCCAGGCCAAGAGATTCGTGAGTGCCTCCCCACATCCTCCCCACAGCCCCAAATCCATGGATTCCTGCTCCAAACCTGCCGTTGGAGGGATTGGGAGAGGGGAAAAAAAACCCACACCAGGGTCCTTGTTCCAAAAAGGGTTTGAATTTCTGGGAATGCTTCTAAAGCATTCAGTGGTTTGGTGCTTATTGCCCAAGCCCATCCTGGGAAAAATCTCTTAAAAACACATGGGAAGGAATCCAGCCAGGAATGTGTCAGTGTTGATGGCCAGGCGTTCCCTTCCTTGTTAGGATGGGTGATTAATGAGCATATCTTTAATTAATTAGGCAGTTGTATCCCACTGAAATTCCCAAACTATTCCTGCTGTTCTAACAGCTGATTTCAACGTGGAGGAAGCCTTTCCATGGCTTTTTTTTTTCCCCTGGAAACAGTGGAAAACACTGGTTTGGGTGCTCCATATTTCCATATTATTCCACTTCATTTCAGTAATTCCCATAAAAATTAATTGTCTCCTCATAAAATTAGGAATATTTTTCCAGAGGTGTGCACATGTGATGCCTAAAATATACTGAAATAATCCTGGAATTCTCATCCTTGGGAGCTTTTCTAAAACATCATTTTGCAAATTGTTTCTGTCAGATCTTGCTGGGTTGAGTGGCAGTGAGGGGCATGGTGTTAATAAATTAGTACCAGCCTAATCAGACTAATTAATGAATCGAATAATTATTTATTGGGCAGCACCTGGATGTTGGAATTGGCTGAAATTCCTGGTTTTTCCCTCAGGTTTTCAAGCTGGATGACAAGAACGGGGTGGACGTGCAGAGCGAGGTGGAGGCTCTGCTGGAACGCCAGAGGAGAGAGGCCCTGCCCACCCCAAAAACTCCAGCTGGGAAGTGAGTGGCTCTGGGAATAACAGAGGGAATTTGTGCCCTAGAAATGGGGTTCAGCTTCTCTTGGGCTCTTCCCTTGAAGAAATGAAGGAAAAATTGGCAAAAAAAAATTGGCAAATATCTAATTAATGAGTTAATTGTATCCCACTGAAATTCCCAATCTATTCCTGCAGTTCTGACAGGTGATTTCAGCTTGGAGGGAGCCATTCCATGGCTTTTTTTCCCTGAGTTTTTGGACCTTTTCCCCCTCAGAATTTTGACATTTTCCCCTCAGAATTTTTGACCTTCCCCCCCCCGCCCCCCCCCGCCCCAGGATTTCAAGGAGATCTTCAAGTTGATATCATCCCGTGGGCAGGGTTATTAATAATAATAATAATTAGTAAAATATTAATGGGAAATGAGTGTGTTCCATGTGGTTTGAACAGTTCTTTGGATGAGAAGACTTAGGCTCAGCCTATTTTTTGTACCTGTTAAGCCAGGATTAAAACCCCCTGGTGTTAAGTGAGAATCCAGCTCTGCGAAGCCAGACCAAACCGAACTTTGGATTTTCTAACCAAATCTGGTGAAATTCAGTTTGGAGATATTTCCATAGAACCACAAAATTCCCTCAGCTGGATCATGGAATTCCAGCCGTGGAACTCCCTCAGCTGGATCACGGAATTCCAACCATGGAACTCCCTCAGCTGGATCATGGAACTTCAACCATGCCTGTTTCTCAGTTGGATCGTGGGATTCCTCCAGCTGTATCATGGAATTCCAATCACAGAATTCCCTCAGATGGATCATGGAATTCCAACAATGGGCGTTTCTCAGTTGGATCATGGAATTCCAGCCATGGAATTCCCCCAGCTGGATCATGGAATTTCCACCATGGAATTCCCTCAGTTGATTCATGGAATTCCCTCAGCTGGATCGTGGAATTTCCACCATGGATTTCCCTCAGCTGGATCATGGATTTCCCCCAGTTGGATCGTGGAATTCCAGCCATGGAATTCCCCCAGTTGGATCATGGAATTCCCCCAGTTGGATCATGGAATTCCAGCCATGGAATTCCCTGAGTTGGATCATGGATTTCCCTCAGTTGGATCATGGAGTTCCGGCTCCTGGCCCTGCCCAGGACCCCGCTGGAACGTGACTTTTCCCGGATATTGTATTCCCGAATATCCCCGCCTTTCCTTGCGTTTCCCCGCCCAGCCCCGCAGCTCCGCTCTGAGCCGCCCCGGCTGCTGGGAGCGCCGTCCCAAATCCCCGTTTCCCGCAGGAGGCAGCTGGATCCCGAGTTTGCCGACATGATCGACGCGCAGGATCACTGCCGGGCGGGGGACGTGGACGAGGACAACGTCTACGGCGTCTTCGTGTCCTACATCGAGATCTACAACAACTACATCTACGACCTGCTGGAGGAGGCCCCCTGCGACCCCATCAAACCCAAGTGAGTCGGGAAAGCCGGGATTGGCCCAGGCTGGGCTTGGGAATCAGCGCCAGGCCGCTGGGAAGGGGTTTGGGATGAGAGCAGTGGGATGAGAGCAGGGTCTTTGTGTCCTGTTCCGATGTCCACCGTCTGCTTGGAGCCCACCAAGCCCAAGGGAGTTTGGGAATTCCCGTATTCCCAGTCCTGGGAGGATTTTGTAGGATCTTCACCTTGGGTTTTTTGGTTCTAACCTTTGGGAGATTGGCTCAGAATTCCTGGGAATCACTGGGAATCGCTGTTAAACACACGTTCCAGCCGGGAATGTTTCAGTACTGATGGCCAAGGTGCTCCCTCCCTCGTTGGCCTGGGTGATTAGTAAGCAAATATTTAATTAATTAGGGAATTGTATCCCACTTAAATTCCCAGTGTATTCTAACAGGTGATTTCAACTTGGAACAAGCCATTCCATAGATTTTTGCCCTGGAAACAGTGGAAAACACTGGTTTGGTGCTCCATATTTCCCTATTATTCCACTTTGACATCAGTAATTCCCATAAAACCAGAAATTAGGGATATTTTTTTAGGGATATTTTTTCCAAAGGTGTGCATTTGTGATGTCTAAAATCAGTAGGAGAAGTCTGCAAATTCCACTTGGAATCTATGGATTGAAACCCCATTAAAGGAGCCCCTCAGTCCTGTGTTAATTAAGGAGTGGTTGATTAACAAAGACTAATGAGGGGAAAGCAAACTGGGAGCTGTCTCCAGGGTCCTCATTCCAGAAGGTTTTGAATCTCTGGGAATGCTTTTAAACCGTTTAAACACAGTGTTTAAACACTGAATGGTTTTAAAGCATTTTAAAATAAAATTTTTAAACATTAAAATTTTAATTAAAAATTTTAAACATTAGAATAAATTTTAAAAAAATTAAAAGATGTTTATTCCTGAAGCTCATCCTAAAAAAAAAAAAATCTGGGATTATTTCTCCCTCTGGAAACTGCAGTGTGGAAGGATTTGAGGCAGAAATCAAGGATTTAATGTTTTTCCCCGTTTTTTTGGTAGGTGGAACAATTGCAACACTCCTGTGAGAAATGGAGACTTTGTGTATGTGTCCAATGTCTTATTCCCATTATTCCAGTGCTGTTTTCCTTGAGTAGAAGCAGAAAATTCCCTGCCTTTCCTTGCTTTCCTAGGAAACCTAGGATGCTCTCCTTGCTTCTGTGCGCTTGTAGAAAAGCAATAGCTGCCACCAAAGCAATTAATTGCAATTAAATAGCTGCTAATTAGAGGAGTAGCTGGAGTGTCACTAATCCTGGCTGTGTGTCCATGTCCTGTGTTCCCTCTTCCATCTTCTAGATGGATAATTGAACTTTTCCCTCCAAATTTTTGTTGTTTTCCCCTCAGAATTTTTACCTTTTCCCCCTGGATTTTGACCTTTTCCTCTCAGACTTGTCACATTTTCCCTCCAAATTCTGAATTTTTTCCCTCTGAATTCTGTCCATTTTCCCTTGGAATTTTTGACCTTTTCCCCCTGAATTTTGACCATTTTCCCCTCAGAATTTTTGGACTTCTCCCCCCCAGAATTTTTGACCGTTTCCCCTCAGAATTTTTGACCCTTTCCCTGCAGACTTGTGACGTTTTCCCTCCAAACTCTGAATTTTTCCCCTCCAATTTTTGACCTTTTCCTGCTGAATTTTGCCCTCCGAGAGAATCTGCATGGCAAGAAGCTGCACAGAGAACTCCCCTCCAATGGGATTTATTTGGATTTTTTCCCTCTTTCCCACTATCCCAAAGACCTCCCCAGTCCAAAATCCTTCGGGAAGACCAGAACCACAACATGTACGTGACGGGCTGCACCGAAGTGGAGGTCAAATCCACAGAGGAAGCTTTTGAAGTCTTTTGGAGAGGTAAAAATCTTGGAATTCAGGGCTGACCGCGCATCCCAGCACCTTAAACATCATCCGTGAGCAGGGAAATTCCGCTGGATCAGCCCCATCCTTTGGGGTGGAGCATCCACAGCTTCTCCGGGCATTTAGGGCCTCCCCCATTCCCAGCCCTTCCCAATATCCCACAGCTGGGAAACCCCTCGCACCCTGGTGCTGGAGGGAAAGCAGCAGGATTTTTGGGAATGTGGGGTGTCTGAGCAGGGCAGAAGAAGCGGCGCATCGCCAACACGCAGCTGAACCGGGAATCCAGCCGCTCCCACTCGGTGTTCATCATCAAACTGGCACAGGCTCCTCTGGATGCTGATGGGGACAACGTGCTCCAGGTGAGTTCTGCGTCATTCCGGGAGAATTCCAGCAGAATTTTATGGAATTTACCTTGGAAGCAGCTCCCGTGCCTCAAGTTTGGAGCTGACAGAGTTAATCATAAAGTTTGGTGTTAAAACAGAGGGTGAAGTTGCTGATTCCTTTGGTTTTCACCTTTTCCTTTGTTTGGGAATCTATGATTTGGGGAATTGGAATGATCCAACAGCTGTCAATCCATGGCCCAAGGCAGAAGGGATCTGCCAAACTTCTCAAAAAAAGCTGGGCTGTACCAACCCCTGTGGGCTCGTATCCAACACATCCTTTGGAAGTGGGTTTTGGGATGAGGTGTCCCCCAGCCCTTTAGGGGGAATCTGGAGGGATCCAGGATTTCCTCTGTGTCCCAGGAAAAGGAGCAGATCACCCTGAGCCAGCTGTCCCTGGTGGATCTTGCGGGAAGTGAGAGAACCAACAGGACCAAAGCTGAGGGGAACAGACTGCGGGAAGCAGGTAGGAACCCCCCGGAGCACCCTGCTAATTAACCCTGCTAATTGAAATCCTGCTAATCCTGTCTCCTAGGCAGGAATCCCAGGAATTCTTGAAGTGCTCTGTTAGGATGACCTCAAATCTTCCCACAAGTTTGCGGCAGCACTTCTGCCACTTCAGTTAATTAGAGCAATTATTAACAAATATTGTTAATTAGGCAATTTATTCTTCTGACTAATCTGGGAACGTGATCCAAGGGCTGCTCATGGAGTTATTTTGCCTTGTGTTTGCTGCTTTTAGGGAATATCAACCAGTCCTTGATGACATTGAGGACGTGCATCGAGGTTCTGCGGGAAAACCAATTGTATGGAACAAACAAGGTGGGCAGCCCTTCCCTGGTTATCCCTGGATTTCATCACCTGGATAAGGAAAACTCACGAGATTTTTTTTTCCCTGGCCTTTATTCCCAGATGGTTCCATACAGAGATTCCAAACTGACTCATCTCTTCAAGAACTATTTCGATGGAGAAGGGAAAGTTCGGATGATTGTGTGTGTGAATCCCAAGGCGGAGGACTACGAGGAAAGCCTGGTAAATTGCCTTTTTCCATTCCCTCCTGCTCTTTTTCTCCTGGATTCTTGTACTCCAAGAGACGTAAAGAATTACAATTGATTTTTGAACCCTTCAGTTACAATTCTGCGGGATAAATCTGCTCCCCAAGTCTTGTTTTTGCTGTTCACATTACACCTGCTCCTTGCTTGAAAAGTGGGAAAGGTTTTCCTTCCTCACAGAATTCCATGGAGCCATGTTTGGGTGCTTAATCCCTCCTATTCCAAGAATTCCAGCTGTCTCTGCCCAAGCTTTTGTGGCACTTTGTGGCGAGGTTTCTGGATGATCCCAAACCGTGGCTGGGAACTCCTTGCGCTTTCAGCCGGACAATCCCCCCTTTCCCACTTCAGCGACCCAGCCCCGCTCCCAGTTTCCCAGCTCCAGGTGCTCCTGGTGTTTTTTCCCCGTTGTCTTGCAGCAAGTGATGCGTTTTGCAGAGATGACCCAGGAGGTGGAGGTGGCCAGGCCCCTGGACAGGCCCCTGTGCGGGCTGACGCCGGGGCGGCGCCTCCGGAACCAGGCATTCCGGGAGGAGCTGTCCCGCAAGCTGGAGCTCAGGGGCGGCCCCGTGGGAGCAGGTGAGGGCTGCAGTGGGGGATTCTGCTCTGGGAGTGTCCACCTGGGAAAAGGGAAAGAGTCAGGGGAAATTTAGAGAGCCTTCCAGAGCCTCAAGGGGGGCTCCAGGAGGGCTGGAGAGGGGTTGGGATTAAGGGATGGGAGGGGCAGCACACAGGGAATGGCTTCAAATTGGAAAATGGGAAATTTGGGTGGGATACTGGGAAGGAATTCCAGGCTGGGAGGGTGGGGAGGGGCTGGGCTGGAATTCCCAGAGTATCTGTGGCTGCCCCAGATCCCTGGAAGTGTCCAAGGCCAAATTGGAATGTGGGACAGTGGGAGGTGTCCCTGCCCATGGAACGGGATCACTTTAAGTTCCTTTCCAGCCCAAACCATTCCATGATTCCAGCAGAGTTTTCTGTTAGGAATTAAAGGCTGGGAATTAATTTTTAAACCAATTCCACTGAGCCTTAACTATCAGGCTGAACCTCAGTGCCCTAGGAGCTGCTGCTCTTCCCTCTGCAGTGTCCCTGTGGAGATTTCCAAGGAATTGCACAGGATTGGGATGAATCCATGGTCCCAGTATTGCAGCTTCTGACAGGAAATTGTGCCAAGGAAATTGTGGGATGTTCCTGGAAGTTCAGGACCTGCTTTTTGTAAAACAAGGAATTGAGGCTGTCACATTTAGTCCTTTCCCATCCATCACCTCTTTGGAGACCCATAGCTCCCATCAATCATTCCCAGTTTTCCACGATCCTGCCCCTTGTCCGTTGGAATTTTCCCATCCTGCTGACGGATTTTCCATCCTGCAGGACCAGAGGAGCCATCTCCTGCTGAGCTCTTCTTCCAGAGCTTCCCTCCCCTGCCTTCCTGCGAGCTCTTGGACATCAACGATGACCAAACACTCCCAAAACTGATCGAGGCCCTGGAGCAGCGCCACAAAATGAGGCAGATGCTGGCAGAGGAATTTGCCAAAAACGGTAGGAATTTGCCCCAAATTGGAACATCAGGGCAAAAAACTCAGATTTGGCGCCCTTATTATTCTTCAAAGGATCTCCCTTGCCTCAATATTTCCTGTTTAGATTGACTGTTTCAACCTTTTTTTGAGGAATTTTAAGCTTTAAATTTGTTGGGAAAAACAGAGGTTTGGATGTTTTGGGGATAAGAGGGAAGATTAAAGATAAAATAGAAAATATCTGAATTCTCTTCCAGTTCTTGCCTTTAAAACAATGCTGCAAGAATTTGACTCCAGTGTTGCATCCAAGGAAAATTACATCCAAGGAAAACTGGCTGAGAAGGAGAAAACCATAACAGGGCAGAAGACAGAGCTGGAACGGCTGGAGAAGAAGATTAAAACCTTGGAGTACAAGGTCAGTTGGATCATTTTGGAGCACAGATCCCATTTTTTTTTAATGGATTATTGGCAAGTTCCTTGCGATCGGGAATAAATATTTTGGAGGAACTTTTACTGAAAATTTGTTGGCTTTTTTACAAGGTGAGGCTTTTAAAGCAGCAAAATCAGTGACTTGGAAGTGAAAATTGAGATTTTCTGGGAAATTCTGGGATTAGAAGGTTGTGTTCCCACCCAAATCCTTCCTCTCTTCCTGCAGATTGAGATTTTGGAGAAGACAGCCACAATTTACGAGGAGGACAAGAGGAACCTGCAGCAGGAGCTGGAGAGCAAGAGCCAGAAGCTGCAGCGGCAGGCGTCGGACAAGAGGAGGCTGGAGGCCAGGCTGCAGGGAATGGTGGCTGAGACCTCCCTCAAGTGGGAGAAGGAATGTGTGAGTGCGGGAATGGGGGAAAAGTGGGATCAGGTTATCGGGAATCTGGGGATTTGGGGTGTGGGAATTGAGGGGAAGGGAAAGGAAAGGAATTGAGGGGAAGGGAAAGAAGGAAAGGGATTGAGGGGAAGGGAAAGAAGGAAAGGGATTGAGGGGAAGGGAAAGGAAAGGAAAGGGATTGAGGGGAAGGGAAAGGAAAGGAAAGGGATTGAGGGGAAGGGAAAGGAAAGGAAAGGGATTGAGGGGAAGGGAAAGGAAAGGAAAGGGATTGAGGGGAAGGGAAAGGAAAGGAAAGGGATTGAGGGGAAGGGAAAGGAAAGGAAAGGGATTGAGGGGAAGGGAAAGGAAAGGAAAGGGATTGAGGGGAAGGGAAAGGAAAGGAAAGGGATTGAGGGGAAGGGAAAGGAAAGGAAAGGGATTGAGGGGAAGGGAAAGGAAAGGAAAGGGATTGAGGGGAAGGGAAAGGAAAGGAAAGGGATTGAGGGGAAGGGAAAGGAAAGGAAAGGGATTGAGGGGAAGGGAAAGGAAAGGAAAGGGATTGAGGGGAAGGGAAAGGAAAGGAAAGGGATTGAGGGGAAGGGAAAGGAAAGGAAAGGGATTGAGGGGAAGGGAAAGGAAAGGAAAGGGATTGAGGGGAAGGGAAAGGAAAGGAAAGGGATTGAGGGGAAGGGAAAGGAAAGGAAAGGGATTGAGGGGAAGGGAAAGGAAAGGAAAGGGATTGAGGGGAAGGGAAAGGAAAGGGATTGAGGGGAAGGGAAAGGAAAGGAAAGGGATTGAGGGGAAGGGAAAGGAAAGGAAAGGGATTGAGGGGAAGGGAAAGAAGGAAAGGAACTGAGTGGAAGGGAAAGAAGGAAAGGGATTGAGGGGAAGGGAAGGAAGGAAAGGAGTTGAGGGAAAGGAAAGGAATTGAGGGGAAGGAAAGAAGGAAAGGAATTGAGGGGAAGGGAAAGAAGGAAAGAAAAGCAGCGGTGGGGGGGTCTGGCTCTGCTCCCAGGGAACAAGGAAAGGAGGAGAAGAAGCAGCCTCAGGCTGTTCCAGGGTAGGCTCAGGTTGGATACTGGGAAAATTCCCTCATGGAAAAGGTTCTAAACATTGGAACTGCCCAGGGAGGTTTGGAATTCCCATCCCTGCAGGTAACCAAGGAATTCCTGGACGTGGCACTCAGGGCTCCACACTGGGTTCAGTCCTGGCTTGGCCTCGCTGGAGGGCATTCCAGCCTCAGCAATTCCATGTTTCCCACTGCTTTCCCTGTGCCTGCAGGAGCGGCGGGTGGCAGCCAAGCAGCTGGAGATGCAGAACAAGCTGTGGGTGAAGGACGAGAAGCTGAAGCAGCTCAAGGCCATCGTCACCGAGCCCAGAGCCGAGCGGCCGGAGAGGCCATCCCGGGAAAGGGAGCGGGAAAAGCCTCTCCCAAGATCCGTGTCTCCTTCCCCTGCTCCCGTGAGTCACTCCCAGACCTGCTGGATTTAGGAAACAGCACGTTTAGGGATGAAGTGCAGGGATTTTGGACATTAGTAGCCCCAAAGCGCAGAGTTGGAGCAGCTTGCTTTGAGTTCCTTGTCTGCTGTTTGTTCTTCATCCGTTCTCCCACCTCCTGGTATCCTTAGGAATGGGAAATCTCTGGATTTTTCTGTCCCTGTGTGCTTGGAGTCTCCTGTGTCTCACTGCTCTCTTCTTTCTTCCCAGAGCTGAGGTTTGAGCCCAGAGTTGGAGCAGCTTGAATTCCTTTTCTTCTGTTTGTTCTTCATCCATTCTCCCACCTCCTGATATCCACAGGAACGGGAAATCCCTGGATCCGTCTCTCCCTGTGTCTCACTGATGTTTCCCTTCTTCCCAGAGCTGTGCTGTCCCTGCTGAAGTTTGATCCCCGAGCTGGAGCACCTTTTGAATTCCTTGTCTTGTCTCTGTTCATTGTTTATCCATTCTCCCACCTCCTGATATCCACAGGAACAGGAAATCCCTGGACCTGTCTGTCCCTGCTTGGTGTCCCTGTTTGACCGCACGGCGCCTCCTGTGTGTCCCTGATGTTTCCCTTCTCTCCGGAGCTGTGATGTCCCTGCTGAAGTCTGAGCCCTGAGCTGAAGCAGCTTGACTTCCTTGTGTCCTGTTTGTTCTTCATCCGTTCTCCCACCTCCTGCTACCCACAGGAACGGGGAATCCCTGGATTTGTCTGCCTGTCCCTGTTTGCTTGGAGCCTGCTGTGTCTCACCGCTCTCTCCCTTCTCCCCAGAGCTGTGGTGACCCCGCTGAGCTCGGGGACACCCGGGTGGCCCCGCGGCTGCCCCGGCGCTCCAACTCCTGCAGCAGCATCTCTGTGGCCTCCTGTGTGCTGGAGTGGGAGCAGAGGGGCCCTTCCTGCGAGCCAGCCAGCATTCCCAAGCCCAGGAATAAAGCTGGAGCAGAGCCGGGCTCGGCCTGGCCCAGCCCTGCCAGGAGGAGAGGGATGTGCTGGAGCCGAGTGCTGGAGGTGCCCAGGGATAGAGAGGAGCTAGAGCAGGAAGAGGATCCGTGCTGCAGGGTTAGTCCTGGCCTAGCGGGGCTCAGCCCGGCTTAAAGGTTCTCTGAGCCTGAGCCTGGCCTAAAGGTTCTCCGTCCTCGAGCCTAACATAGAGTAGAGCTGTCCCTGATGTGTCCTGCTGGTCCCAGACTGAGCCTGGCTGCTCTTGCTGCCCTCTTGGTGTTTGGAGCTTCCTTGGAAATTGAGAATTCCCACTTTTAGGGAGCTCTGAGGTGGCCACACTCTGCTCTAGCCATGGGTGTCCTCATGTTTTTCCCTGGTGTTTCCCTTTCCCTTTTCCTGGCATTTCCCTTTTCCTTTCCGTCTCCCTCGTGTCTCCTCCAATCCCTCCTGCAATTTCCCATCTTCCAAGGTGCTTCTGGGAGCTTTTCCTGCCTGGAAACATTCCTTGGATAAACCTCTTGTGTGCTTCAGCTTTAATTCCCTAATTCCCATTAACTGGGAGCTCTGATTCCATAAATTATTTGGCTCCTTGAGGATTCAGTCCCAAGAGCACTTTAAGAAAACAGAGGGGGACAATCTCTTCCTTTGTCCCCTCCTTCCTAGGTGTGGAATGCAACAGATTGGACCAAAATTCCCAAGAAATAGGACTTGACATGGAATATTCCATTCATAATTTGATCCCCAAAAAACAGGAGATGGTCTGGAATATTCCATGGGATAACTTGATGCCCAAAAAATAGGAATTGGCTAGGAATATTCCCCTGATAATTCAATGCCAAGCTCTTGGTAGTGCCCTCAGGATCCAACCGAAGAACCAAACCTTTGCCATTCCCACACCCATCTCATCCAATCCCATCCATTCCCAGTCCCCATTCCCTTTTCCCATTCCCAGAGCGCTCCGGCAGTGCTGCTGTGGCCATGGCATTCCCACAGTGCCGGGGAGCGCTGGGTGGATCCCTGTGCCCATTCCCTGTTCCCATTCCTTGTTCCCATTCCCCATGGCCATTCCCCGTTCCCATTCTCATTCCCTGCTCCGGTGGCGCCGCTGTGGCCGCGGCGCTCCCGCAGTGCCGGCGAGTGCTGAGTGGATCCCTGTGCCCATTCCCTGTTCCCATTCCCTGTTCTCATTCCCTGTTCCCATCATTCCCAGAGTGCTCCAGTGGCGCCGCTGTGGCCGCGGCGCTCCCGCAGTGCCGGCGAGTGCTGGGTGGATCCCTGTTCCCATTCCCTGTTCTCATTCCCTGTTCCCATCATTCCCAGAGCACTCCGGTGGCGCCGCTGCGGCCGCGGCGCTCCTGCAGTGCCGGGGAGCGCTGGGTGGATCCCCGTTCCCATTCCCCGTTCTCATTCCCTGTTCCCATCATTCCCAGAGCGCTCTGGTGGCGCCACTGCAGCCGCGGCGCTCCCACAGTGCCGGCGAGCGCTGGGTGGATCCCCGTTCCCATTCCCTGTTCCCATTCCCTGTTCTCATTCCCACTCTCCATCATTCCCAGAGCGCTCCGGTGGCGCCGCTGCGGCCGCGGCGCTCCCGCAGTGCCGGCGAGTGCTGGGTGGATCCCCGTTCCCATTCCCCATTCTCATTCCCCATGCCCATTCCCTGTTCCCATTCCCTGTTCCCATTCCCCCTTCTCATTCCCACTCTCCATCATTCCCAGAGCGCTCCGGTGGCGCCGCTGCGGCCGCGGCGTTCCCGCAGTGCCGGCGAGCGCTGGGTGGATCACCGGCCGCCGTCCCACGTGCCCACGGAGACGCTGCTGCAGCCGCGCGTGCCCAGGGCCATCACCGTGGACGCCCCCAGCGAGCGCGCCCTGGCCCGGTGCGACCGATACCTGCTGACCCACCAGGAGCTCGCCTCCGACGGGGAGATCCAGACCAAGCTCATCAAGGTGACCTCGGGAGTCTTGGGAATGTCAGGAATGTCGCGGTGGAGTTGTTGAAATTTTGTTAAAATTACCCCAGGAGTTCCTGGGTGTGGCGCTCGGTGCTCCGGGCTGTGGGCAAGGTTGAGATCCAGACAGGGGCTCATCAAGGTGCCCTTGGGAATCTTGGGAATGTTATTGGAATTGTTGGAATTTCGTTAAAGTTACCCCAAGGAATTCCTGGATGTGGTGCTCTGGGCAAGGCTGAGATTCAGACCGAGCTCATCAAAGTGACCTTGGGAATTGTGGGAATCTTGGGAATGTTGCTTTGGAATCGCTGAAATTTAGCTTGGTGTTTTCACAGTTGGGTTCCACGATTTGTGGGACCCCATGATTCATGGATCCCATGCTCCACAAATCCCATTATTTGTGGGATTCCATGATTTGTGGATCCTGTGATTTATGGGATTCCATTATTTTTGGGATTATTTTTGGTTTATGCATTTTCCTGTGGAAAAAGGCAGCAATCCATTGACAGTGAAATGGGAGGGGCTTATTTTTGCCCGTATCTCTTTGGGCTGGAATTCTGGGATGAATCCCAGTGTTGTTCCTGTCCCAATCCTGCTTTTCCTTGTCCTTTTCCCATTCCAGGGGGACGTGTTCAAGACCAGGGGTGGTGGCCAGGCCGTGCAGTTCACGGACATCGAGACCCTCAAGCAGGAATCTCCCACTGGGTGAGTCCGGTCTCTGGAATCCTGGAATTCCCAAAATTCCAGTCGTGGAACCTTTCATTTGAGCTTCTGGAGTCCTGGAATTCCCAAGGTTCCAGTGATGGAAACCTTTCGTTTGAGCTTCTGGAATTGTGGAATTCCAGGTGTGTGCATGGAACTTCTTCCAGGCCAGATGATCAAATGGGAAAATCCAACTTGAAATTCCATAAACTTGGGGAAATTTATGGATGCTGGTGCTGCTGGATCCAAGATTTATCGAGGAAGAATAAAGGGGTTTTTCAGTGTTGGAATGTGGCAAATTCCGTGAGGTTTGTGCTGTAATTCCACAAATTCCCGTTCCAGGCGGAAGCGCCGCTCGTCACCTCCCAATCCCGACCCCGCCGGGGACGCTGCGGACTCGGAATGGACGGATGTGGAAACCAGGGTGAGCTGGGAATGTCACCCTGGGAATGTCGCCCTGGGAATCTCGCCCTGGGTCCTGGAATTCTGGCTTGGGTCGGGTTGGGAGGGAACTTCAGCTCATCCCAATCCAGCCATTCCGTGGGCACTTCCCGCTGTCCCTGGCTTCTCCATCCAGCCCGGCCTTGGACGTTCCTGGGCTGGGGATCCAAACCCCTTTGGATGAGGATTTGGGAATGCTGGGAGCTGGGAATGGTGGGAAGCAGCGGATCCTGACTGTGGTGTGTTCCCAGTGTTCCGTGGCCGTGGAGATGAGGGCGGGATCGGCGCTGGGACCGGGATTCCAGCACCACGCCCAGCCCAAGTGAGTGCTCCTGGAATTCTTTCCTTACAACTTCCAAACTTCGGGAATGCTTTCCCCCTGGTTTTGCTGCCCTTCCCACATCAGGTTTGCATTCCCAAGTGGAATATCAGGAATGGCAGTGGGAATGCCCTGGATTCCCTCTTCTGCCCCTTTAGCCTCTTGCTCACATTATCCATTGGGAAATTCCAATTTCTTGGGATTGGGAAATTCCGGTTTCTCAGGATTGGGAAGTTCCAGTTTCCAAGGACTCCAATTCCCTGTGGGACGAGGGAATTGCGGTGGAATTCCTGCTAAAATTCCAACTGCATAATACCACTAAGGAAGCCTGGAGAATTCCCTCTTTCCCAAATTATTCATGAGGCATCCCTGGTTATTCCAGCTCTATACCCAGCCCAAGGAAGTGCTCCTGGAATTCTTTCCTGACAGCTTCCAAAATTCAGGAATGTTTTCCCCCCAGCCTTGCTGCCCTTCCCACTCTGGGTTTTCATTCCTGGCTGGAATAGGGTCAGGAATGGCTGCAGGAATGCCCTGGATTCCCTCTCCTGCCCCTTTAACCTCTTGCTCATGTTTTCCATTGGGAAATTCCAATTCCCCATGGGAAGAGGGAATTGAAGAACTGGAATCCAACTTTGTTTTAGGCTGCTCCTGCTGCCTAAAAATCCAAGGAAAACACCGGATTTTTTGGAGTTTCCTTGGATTAAATGTTGGATTTTTTTAGGAGGCGGGTGGTAGTGCAAAAACCTGGGAACGAGGAGTTGGCTGCTCCCAGAATTCCTCTGGATGAATCCTGAAAGTTCTCTGTGGCTCTTTCCCACTGCAGGCGCAGGAAGCCCTGAACTTTTCCTGCTGGAGTCCCGGATTTTCCCAGCCTGAGGAATGCTCTGCTGCCACTGCTCCTCAGGAACTGCTTTGTGCTCATTCCCAGAGGTTTTTAGGGAAGCTGGGAAATGGCTCCGTTGGTGATCCCAAAGAACTTCTGGATGGATCTGTCCTTTTCCATAGATTTAGGGGAATCCCAAAGGTCCCTCTAGAATTTCGAACGGGGCTGGATCGTTACGGACAGTGCCAGCAGGCTTTTCCCTGGGACACTTTTCCAGCGTTTTCCCAGTTTTTTAATCCCAAATCCATCTTTTCTGGTCATTCCCTCTCTTTTGGGAGACCCAACCGCTGCTATTCCGAGCTGCAGTCCAGCACTTTAAGGGTGTTTTTGGCCATTCCCGATTTTACTGGAAGCAGGAAAACCTTGGGAATTCAGATTTCTTCTGGCAAGAATGGATTTAGAGTATTTAAGTATGTCAGGACATTCCGGAGTCACCCAAAATCCTGGGAGCAGTGGGAATTCACATCCCAGCTGCCTTGGGGCATGAGGGAATTCTGGAATGTTTTCCATGTGGGAATGGGGGGGGAAAGGGGATTTCCTCACAGATAGGGTGGGAATTGGCTCACTTTGTGTCCCTGCAAGTTGTTCAATAAATACTTTTATTCCCAACCCTCTTCCTGGTTTTTAGGGAAATCCCAGGGGAGGCATCTTCCCTGGCTTTGCAGAAAGCTGGGATCAGAGGTGTTTTTTGGGATGGTAAATCCTGGGATCCGCTTGGATCCTGAGATGGGGTTGGGACAATTTTACCCTCAGGTCTGCAAAGGAAATTCGGGGCCATTTGGGGCCGTTTTGAGAGATTGCCTCGATCCAAGGGTTCCAGCCCAGGGAGAAGCTTTGCTTCCCGAGGTTTGGAATCCTCAAATCTCAGAATGGCTTGGATTGGGATTGGAAGGGATTTTAAAGCTCATCCCAAGGGCAGGGACACTTCCCACTATCCCAGGGTGTGCTCCAAGCTGGCCTTGGATGTTTCAGGGATCCAGGGGGAGCCTGGAAATTCCCTTCTCTGGGAATTCCATCCCAGCTGGGAATTCCTATTTCCCAATGTCCCACCCATCCCTGCCCTCTGGCACTGGGAGCCATTCCCTGTGTCCTGGCCCTGGATCCTTCCCTTCTCCAGGGGAACATTCCCAGCTCTCCCAGCAGAGCAAAGCAGCTCCGGGATCTCCTCTGGAATTTCTCCAGGAGCTCCAGGCCCTTCCCCTGCTGGGATTCCAGAGCTCAGGAGGGACAAAGGGAGAGCTTTTCCAGCCCCTCGGGAATTCCATGAGCTCCAGAGGCAGCTCCCGGCTGGATCCGTGGGAAGCAGCTCTCCCGGAGCGCCGCTAGATGGGGCAGGAAAACCACGGGAATGGCGCCGCTTCCCGAGCCCTGGGAGAGGGAATGGCTCCTGGGAATATCCCTGGGATAGGGATAACCATTGGGAATTGGTGCTGCTTCCTGAGCCTTCCCCAGCCAGAATCAGGCTCTGCCCTGGGACAAGGAATGACCCCTTGGAAAATCCCAGCCTGGGCAGCTTCCCTGCTCCCAGACTTCTGCCTGCCCTCCTGGAAGGATTGGGATTGGGATAGGGATGACCACTGAGGAATGATGGAAAACTCAGGGAAAGGCTCTTACTTGTGGGATTTAATGAGTTCATTAATCGTTAATGAGGAGCCATCTCTTGGATTTGGATTCCATTATCCCAGTGACAAGTTAAATCCCATTGGGAATATTCCTGTGGGAAACTGGGATACATGAGGAACTGATGCTCATGGAGACGGTTTGGATACAGGAAAAGGTTGAAAACACTGGGAATTCTGAATCAGTGCCCTTGGATTTGATAATTTTATTTTTGTAATTTTATTTTACTTTTATTTTTTGTTTTTATTCTTATTTTTAATTCAATTTAATTTTCTTTTATTTTTAAATTTTTCTTCTTAATTTAATTTTAATTTTATGTCTATTTTTATTTTTATTCATATTTTTATTAATTTTATTTTTAAATTTTTCTTCTTATTTTAATTATTTTAATTATTTTAATTTTAATTCTGATTTTTATTTCTATTTTTACTTTTGTTTATTTTATTTTCCTCCAAAGCCTCGGCAAAGGGCAGAGGTTGGAGGGGGAATGTTGGATTTGCAGCTCCAAGATCTCCAGTCAGATCCTGGTCCCAATCCCTTTACTTCCAGGGAAATATCCCTTTATCCCAACCATCTTTATCAGGACAAAGTGGGCAGCAAAATCCAAGCGTTTATCCCAAAAAATCCATCCCTGGAGTGCTGGAATTGCAAGGAGCGCTTTTTCCATGAGGTGTCAGTGTGGCACCGGGATTCCCATCCCTGTTTTCCAGCAAGCCATGGAAAAGCCTCCTTGGATCAGCAGCAGATTCCAGCTCGTTCCCAGCTCCCGGCATTCCATGGATGGAGCAAGGGTTTGATCCCATTCCATGGGATGGGATCATTCCGGAGTCAATCCCGCCCTGGCTCTTCCCACCTCCGTGTCCCAAACTTCCACCCAGCCACATCCCAACATTCCAGCTGGGAATGCTCTTTCCCTCATCCTGGAAAAAACAAGCAGGGAAAAGGAGTTCCCTGGAAAGGGGCCTGGGACAAGGGATGGAGGGACAGGACACAGGGAATGGAAAAGGGGATTCAGATGGGATACTGGGAAGGGATTGTCCCCTGGGAGGGGCTGGGGTGGAATTCCCAGAGAAGCTGCGGCTGCCTCTGGATCCCTGGAATGTTCCAGGCCAGGCTGGATGGGGGTTGGAGCACCCTGGGATAGTGGGAGGTTCCCTGCCTATGGAATAGGATGGGATTTAATCCCTTCCCACCCACAGCATTCCATGGCATTCCCATCCATGGATTTGTCCCCAGTGTCCTTAAAATGCCTTTAAGTGTCCCAGAGCCACTGGGAATGATTTTCACATTCCAGCCAAGTTGCCCTTGGCCGGGATTCCACTCTTTTCCTAAAATCCCACCCCGAGCCTTCATTCCCAGTAGGATTTCTCCTTGGTGCCAATAAATGTCCCCATCCCGGCTTTTCCCGCATTCCTTGAACTCTCGGGAAGCAGCAGATTGTTCCAGGGAGTTGGGAGATGGGAGCTGGGAGCTCCTGCCGGAGCCATCCCGGTGTGGATTCCCAGAAATAATCCTAATGGGAAGCGACGCTGTCGGCTCCCATCCGTCAGCCCTGGCAGAGCCAATTGGCTCCGTCCCTTGGAATCATGGAAAGGACGGAGAAAATGGGAATATCCTCAGCTGTTGGGAGCTGCCAAGGGGCTGCTCCATGGGAACGGAGCACCGGGATGCGGCCGGAGCCGGGAAACTCCTGGTGCCACTGGCAGCTCCGAGGGCTCATTGGAATCCCAAATTTTCCACCCTGCTCCTTGTTTTCCCAGCCCCTTCCATTGGGTTTTCCAGCCTTTTGCACTCTGCAATCCCAATTTTAACTCCTACACTTTTGGCTCCTGGGTTTTGCTCCTAAGTTTTGTTCGTAAACCTTGGGCTTGGAATTTTTCCTCCCAGAGCTTGGGCTCTGAATTTTTGCTCCTAACTTTTGTTCCTAAACTTTTGGCTCCTATGTTTTGTTCCTAAATCCGGGATCCTAATCTTTTATCCTAAACCCTGGGCTGGTAGTTTTTCTTCCTAATCCTTGAACTTTCTTATTTTCCTTCTGAGATCCTGGTTTTTGTTCCCAAATCCCGGGCCCCTTATTTTTATTCCTAAACCTTCAATCCCATCCAATTCCACCCCTGCCATGGGCAGGGATGCCTTCCCCAATCCCAGGTTGTTTCAATTCCCATCCAACCTGACTTTGGACACTTCCAAGGATTCATCCACAGCTTCTCTGGGAAGCCTGTCCTGATTTTTCCAAGGTTTCCCTCCAATGGATATCCTGGGTGAGGATCCTCCTGCCTGGCCATGACCCCTGAGCATCCCCATCCCTCTCCAGCTCTGCTTCCCTGGGATCCTTTTAATCCATGGGATATTTCATGGATTGCTCATCCCTGCCCTAGCAGTGTTTTCCTAACCCTTCCCATTAATCCAGCTGCTTCTTTTCCATGCTGGAAAAAACCTCCCCTTCCTCTGTGCTCCAACAGACAGAGCAGCTTATCTGGAAAAGCAGGAAAATTTTCCCTAATCCCTCTTGGATCCCGGGATATCAGCAGGTAACGGGTTCAGTATGGAACAGGGCCCCGGCCCGGGGTCACGGGCGGAGCAATAAACAAAGCCTGGGTTGAATTACTCCTGGGAAATTCCTTGATCCACACCTGATTAAAGCCTCATCCCGTGAAACCAGACGGTTCCCTTGGATCTGGATCCAGATTAGATGGAGCTGGAGCCCTGCCCACCCCACACAGCTCGTAAATTCCTTGGGATATGCTGCAGCTTTGGAGAATTTTCCCTCCTCTCCTTCCTCTGCTCCCTCTGCTCATCCCATTTGGATCCCAAGACTTACCTGGGATGCACCTGGAATCTTTCCAGGTGGAATTTGGGGGGGGAAACCCGCTCTGATCATTCCTGCATGGGAACAAAGCGACTCTGGGACCTTGGTTTTCCAACCGGCTCCTTTGGCAGCGTGTCCAAGAGGGAAAAATGTCCCTGCTTTTCAAGTGGAGCCAGGGCCAATGTAAATATTTATGGAATATTTTATTACAATCCCAATTTACTCCTTGATTGGAAACATTTCCTAATAACCCTCTGGAAAATCCAATTAAAGTGCAATTTAAGGGGTTTGCTTTGGGGTTTTTTTGGAATTGCTCTTTTGCCAGGAATGCTGATCCATAGGTCGAGTGGAGGGTTGGAATGTCAGCGGGGTTGGATGTCCATGGAAGAGCCTGGATTTAAAAATATGGGAAAAATAGCTGCTTCCTTGGGAAATCCTGGTTTTCCTTGGGAAATCCCGGTTTTCCTTGGGAATGGGGCAGCTCAACCTTTCCAGGTACCAATTCCTGCTGCTTTTTGTCCCTTTTGTCTTGGTTTGGGGCACATCCCAAGAATCCCATCGGCTCCAGTGGGACCAGGGGCGTGGAAGGACTTGGAAACCCCCTCAGTGTGAGTGTGGGAGGCTTTGGGATCTTTATCCTGATGGGAATCCCAAAGGATAACGATTCCAAAATGATCCTTGGGGTTTGGGATGCCCAGCCAGGGCATGGAGCTGCTGCTCCGGGAACTGTGGGATTTATCCTTGGAATTGTCCAGTTCCTGGCTGAATTCCCAACTTTATTTGGCCAGGCCAGAACTTGTTCCCTGGTGTCTCCCATGGCAGCAGCTCCTATCAAACCTTCCTCTGCTTTCCCTCTTTTCCCTCTGAATCCCACATTCCGGACTTTCCCACCCCAACAAAAGGATGTTCCATCCAGTGAGGATGCCAGGAATCTTTAGGAAGTTTTATTTTTATTGTACAGGACAAAAAATTCCTCCTCAGGAATTCCTTGAGGACCCAAGACTTCAAGCAGGAGGCAGGGGCTCCTTTTAAATTGAAAATCAGGGAATGCTGGAATTCTAACGAGCTGGGAAAGGCAATTATCTCCCTGGAAAACATTGGATTCATTAGGATGAACATAAAGGCAAACTTTGGGAAGATAATTGGATCTTTTAAATCTCCATGTTCTTGATCCCTGCTCGTCTCATAAATATGGATTTTTATATAATCCCTAAAAAAAAAACCAGGCTCCCGTTAAGGAGCACAAAAAGTGCGATAAATGCTGGGAATTTTTGACATGGAATCAAAAGAAAAAGGAACAAAAGGGAAGAGATTTGAGTCCAAAGGCTCCTCCTGGCACATCCTGGCTGTTCCTGGTGCTGGAGGGGATGAATCCATCCAGGAGCTGGATGAGCATTGGGAATCATCTGGGTGCTGAGGTCAGGGATTTCCATCACCCATCCCCATCCCATCCCATCCCATCCCATCCCATCCCATCCCATCCCATCGTCCTGTGCCCTCTGGGAATGCTGAACCTGCTGATCTCCCCTGGTGATGGGAAAAAGCTTTTCCCAAAAACCCCGGGGTGATGTCCTGCTCCGAGTGCTCCTGGTGTGGCAGTGGGAGCTGCTTTCCATGGAACAATTATCCACGGCTGCACAATGCCAGGAATGCCTTTTAATCCCTGTCCTGCTGTGGGGAACATTCCCACGTTTTTGTGCCTCTGTTCCCAGAATCCCAAACCGGTTTGGGCTGGGAGGGATCCATGGGCAGGGACACCTCCCACTGTCCCAGGCTGCTCCAGCCTGGCCTTGGACACTTCCAGGGATCCAGGGGCAGCCACAGCTGCTCTGGGAATTCCAGCCCAGCCCCTCCTCACCCTCACAGGGAACAATTTCTTCCCAATATCCCAATATCCATCCCTGCCCTCTGGCAGTGGGAGCCATTCCCTGCGTCCTATCCCTCATTCCTGTGTCCCCAGTCCCTCTCCAGCTCTCCTGGAGCCCCTTTGGGCCCTGAGCTCTTCCCTTCTCCAGGGGAACATTCCCAGCTCTCCCAGCCTGGCTCCAGAGGGGCTCCAGCCCTGGAGCAGCTCCGTGGCCTCCTCTGGAATTGCTCCAGCAGCTCCAGGTCCTGCTGGTGCTGGGATCCAGGGCTGGAGCAGCTCTGCAGGTGAGGCCTCACCTGAGGGGGACAGATGCCATGGATTCCTCTGGGATCACTGGAATTCCTCTGGTGCTTCCATGGAGCTGGATGTGGCCCACTGGAGTGAGGAGCAGAGAGGGGATGGAGCTCCAGGCATGGAAAACCCCTGGAAAGGTGAGGCCACGAACTCCTCCAGCCCTTCCCAGGTTTTCTGCCATTGGAAATGGAGGCAAGTCAGGCTTAATAATTAATCCAGGCTTATTTAAACCCACGGCTCCTCTCAGTGCAGCAATGATCCATCAGACACGTTCTCCTCGTGTATCCAGGGTCATTTTTAGTGGATACTTCAGGAGAAAAAGCTGGTTATTCCCTGTTTAATTAAACTTGTCATTAGTCTCCGGATCCTGGGTCAATCCTTGGGAAAATCCAATGCCTTTCCCTCCCTTCCAATGATTAAACCATCGATCAAGAGCGGCTGTTTAATCTCTCTGCCCATAAACAGCCGTTCTTGGCAGGCCCAGCCAGATGGGCAGATAATTTCCAACGTAACTTGGAATCTATTGGAGTTTCTGGAAGCCTGGCTCGGAAAAGGCCTGGAATATCCCAGGGATGCCCGTGCAATCACACGGCCAATTTGCGGGAGTAATTACCTCGATTCCGCGCGTGCTCCCGGTAATTGGCGCCCCAGATGGCGTCGGGATGCATGGATGGCCACTTGTGCACGGAGAGCCACGCCACGGGAATTGCACGCGCAAATCCGGCCTGGATCCCCAGTATTCCGTGTATCCCGAATATTCCGTGTATCCTGCGTATCTCCCTGGAGCAGGAAGTGCTGTGGTCAAGGTGGGTGCTTGAGGCATTTCCATGGGACATGGAACGTCCTCGGCTGGAAGGGACCCACGAGGATCATCCAAATACAGCCCCAAGAATTTTGGGAAGTGCCCTGGAGAGAGGGAGGAGCCTGGAGGGCATCCGTAAGTAGCCAGGGTCTGGCTGTGACTGGGGAATGCCATGGGCAGCTGGAAGCAGGGGGGTGTTGGAGCCGTGCTGCCAGCTGTGATTCCCACGGGATAAATCCGCCTTCAAACGCCTTTTCCAAGGCTGGCCTGTAGTGAATCCATGTGCTCTTCCAGAGGTGTATCCATGTTCCATCCCATCAGTGCGCGTGTGTGCCATTCCATCAGTGACTCCATCCTAGCGGCACGCCCATGTTCTATCCCATCAATCCATCCCTGTGCCACCCCATCCATGTTCCATCCCATCAGTTCATCCAGGTTCTATCCCATCAATCCATCCCTGTGCCATTCCATCCATGCATCCGTGTTCTATCCCCTCTGTGATCCCTGTACCATGCCATGCTTTTATCCCTGTGCCATCCCATCCTTTTATCCATGTGCCATCCCATCCATGTATCCCTGTGCCATCCCATCCATTTATCCCAGGGATAAATGCCATAAAAATGCCATCCCATCCTTTTATCCATGTGCCATCCCATTATTTTTTCCCTTTCCATCCCATCCATGCATCCATGTTCCATCCATCCTTTTATCCCTGTGCCATCCCATCCATGCATCCATATTCCATCCCATCCATGTGTTCCTGTGCCATCCCATCCTTTTATCCCCGTGCCATCCCATCCATGCATCCCCGTTCCATCCCACCATTCCATCCCTTTATCCCATCCGCGTCTCCCCGCGCCACCCCGCCCGCGGCTCGGCATTCCCGAGCCTCCATCCATGTGTCCCGCTCCCCGCCAATCCCCGCCGCGGCCGCGGGAGGCTGAGCCCTTCCCGGGAGGAGCCTCGGGGCGGAGCGGCTCCATCCCGAGCCGTTATCCCTTTTTATTGCGGCGCCGCGGCCCCGGAGCTCCGGCAGAAGATAAATTCCACGGAGCGCGGGGCGGGGGAGCGGCCGGCGGGGCTCAGCGCTAACATTTACCCTGCGCCGGGGTCGATATCCCGCTGATCCCACTCAATCTGCTCCCTGTGCAAACTCCGGGCCGCCTCCCCCCGGATCAATCCCTCCTCCAAAGGTTACGTGAAGGTGGCCGGATTCTTCTAAGCTGTTTGCAGAGCCTCCGTTTGCTCTGCTAACACAGCCTGGAACTGCTTCCAAGGATTCTGTTTGCCTTGGATTAGGGCTGTTTGCCCAAACACCTTCCCGAATCCAATCGAGGCCAGGCTTTCCAAACATTTGGGCACATCTGTCAATCAATAGCAGCAATCGGGTTCCTGATCCAAACAGCAAACTCGGCCAAATCCAATATTTATCCAAACTTTTACTGACTCGGGCTGGTTTTAAACAATCCAAAGCCACGGAGCAGCCGTTGGTGCCGAAAGGTCCTGGATAATGTGTAACTCCGGGCAAACAGAGCCCGATTCCAGCAAGGAGCAGAGCGAAACTAAACACTGGAATTATTGTCCCACTTTTATTGCGGATAATTTGCTTAAATGTCCAGCGATTATCTGCTAATAAGGCCCGGGTTAATTAGGCGGGGCCTAAGAGGGCTTGGGCTGAGCCTCGCTCAAGGGCAGGGTGCAATTCCCGGACTTTGGCCCTCGGGATGGGAGCGTGTTTGGGCAGGTGACTCGGGGGTGTTATCGGCGTGGAAAACACCTGAGTCCCGACGGAAAAAATAGGGAAAAAAAAATCCTGGGAGGACTCCAGGCAGAGCTGGATTGGGGCTCGAAACAAAGAGGAACAGGAGATGCCAAATGTTTTTCAGGAGACACTGCCAGGCGGGAATGGCCGGCCGGGAATGGGCCCAAGGAGCTGCTGTAAAACTGGGAGATGTTTTTCATCTGCAGCCCAAAGGAGCAGGAGATGCCAGGAGTGACACCCAAACACGGGCAGGGCCTGGATGCAGCCCGCGGGCAGGAGCCGAGGAGGAAAAGGGATGGAAATGAATTCCCAAAGCCATGGAATCAACAGGATGGTCGGGGTTGGAAGGGCAGGGACACCTTTCCTTATCCCAGGCTGCTCCAAGTCCTGTCCCAGCCTGGCCTTGGGCACTTCCAGGGATCCAGGGGCAGCCACAGCTTCTCTGGGAATTCCATCCCAGCCAGGAATTCCTTCCCGATATCCCATCTAAATCTCTCATTTTTCCATTTCAAACCGTTCCCCCTTCTCCTATCACCGTCCATGTCGGAATTCTCTCTCCCTCTTTTTTTTGGAATTCCCTTTTGGGCACTGGGAGATTAAAAAAGGAGGAAGAGCGTTCACCTTTAATTCCTGCTGTATGGAAGGGGAAAACTGGGACAGAGAATGATCCACACAATTTTCCCTTTGGATACCCAAACATATCCTCGTGACAAGTGACGATCCTCATCCCAGAAGACTTTTTCCAGGTGAGAATGCTCCAGCTCTGCTGTTTTCCCGGGAAAAGGAGCTTAATTGGGCTCTGATCAAGAGCAAAGAGCGCCTAAAAGATGCAAGGAGCGATGTTTTCCCTGAATAACAGCATTTGGAATTCAGGAGGAACAATGGGTGAGGCGCGTTATCCGTCTCCAACGCTTTGTTCCTGGCAGAGGGGATAAATATTGGATAAAGGCACTTAGGGAACAATTTGGGAGGGAAAACAGAGGGAGAATAAAGGAGAAACAGAGGGAGAATAAAGGAGAGGCTCCTGCAGGCAGCAACTTTTGGCGGAATCTGGTTATTTATGGAATGGCAGAGAGCAAATGGGAAAATTCCAGCTTCCTTCCAAGCTGGAGAAGGCTGGAGAGGGATTGGGACAAGGGATGGAGGGACAGGACACAGGGAATGGCTTCCCACTGCCAGAGGGCAGGGATGGATGGGATACTGGGAAGGAATTCCTGGCTGGGAGGGTGAGGAGGGGCTGGGCTGGAATTCCCAGAGCAGCCATGGCTGCCCCTGGATCCCTGGAAGTGTCCAAGGCCAGGATAGTGGGAGATTGATTTCCTTCCTTCCTTCCTTCCTTCCTTGACGATTCTGGGAAGCACCAGAAGCCTTGGAATGGGGCCCATCCCCACAAAACCCTTGGAATGCCACCCAAGGTGACAGGCGGCAGCGGCGCCATTCCGAAGTGTTTACGGAGCACACAATTCCATAACCTTGGGATGCCTGGGGGAGCCCGGAGCGGCGCTGCCTCCCCCGCTTCCACGGGATTCTCCCACCGGCATTCCGGCGTTATCCCACGGCAGGAACAGTGGGATGGGGGCTGTTATCACGCGCCGCTATCTCCGCCTTGTCCCGATGCTCCTCAGATCCCGCTGGGAGCGCCCGGCTCCATGGGAGCCGTGTTGGGAGCAGAGTCAATATTGGCTGAGAAAACAGCGCCGGGAAAGAGCCGCTGTTTGCAGAGCCGCGGGGTCCGGAGGCTCGGCTGCCTCCTGGAAATCAGAACAATCTGAGGAATCCGGGGCTTTTCCAAGGTACGGAGTGGTTTTCATGGAGGGGACAGTGGGTGGCTCCCAGGGAAGGTCCCAGTTGCTCCGCTCAGGGTTGGAATGGGAGGCGGCTGCACTGTGGGGTTCCTGAGCTTGAATCCATAAAAAACAGTGGGAATCCACCAGAGCCAAGTGCTGAAGCAGGTGTTATCCATGGAAAACAGCTTCTGGAGGAGCCGGGGTCTCCCGGCATTGTTGGAGTTGCTCCAGAGTGCTGTTCTTCCTGTGGTGGATCCCTGGAAAGTCCAGGTTGGATGGGGCTTGGAGCAGCCTGGGATAGTGGGAGGTGTCCCTGCCCAAGGTTATGGAATTGCATGCTCCGTAAATACTTCGGAATGGCGCCGCTGCTGCCCATGGAATGGGATGAGATTTAAGGTCCCTTCCCACCCAAGCCATTCCAGGATTCTCCATGTCCAAGGAAGCTCTTCTGCCATGCACAGGAGCACCTGTTCCCATTGGATTCCATTTGCATCCCCCCTGGATAACGGGAATGCTGTGAGCAGCCACCAAACTGGGCCAGAAATCCCAAATTAAAATCCACTTTTAACAATAGATTTCCATAAGTGTTCCAAGATGGATCTTTCCTTCTTTTGTCCTGAGGTTTCCCTTCAGTTTAAAACACAGGAAGAGGAAAATAGAAATCCAGGAAAAGAAAAAAAAAAAACCTAGGAAAAGATAAAAAGGAACACAAGGAGGCCTTGAGGAGAAGGGATTTGCCTGTTTGTTTTCCTATTTTTTCAGGGAGGAAAGGGAAGGAAAAGGGTTCAAATGACAGGAAAAAAGCGGTCAAATTGAAGGAAAAAATGGATGAAATGAAAGGAAATGCTGGAATTTCCTTGGAAGGTGCCTGGGAAGTGCCGTGGGAGCAGCAGGATTGTGATCCCAACCCCTGCCTGTTCCAATCCTCCAGTCCAGGAGCATCCCGTGTTCCTGCCACGCTGATTCCCAGATTCCCAGGCCTGGATTTTTAACCCTGCAGAGGCCCTGCCCTTTTCCAGCCATATTCCCACAGCTTCCCACTTCCTACCCATTCCATTGTGCAACGTTCCCTCAGAACCCATCAGCTCCTGGCATCTCCTGCATGTTTAATTCTCTTTGGATGAAGGAAATGGAAAAATTGACCAACAATTCCATGCATCCAAGGCCGGCCTTTGGAGCGGGTGTTTATGGAAAGCTCCCGTGCCAACCTCTCCTCATTTTTCCTGCTGCTCTGGCACCAGGAAGGACAAATATTTATATTCCAGGCTTTTCCGATTGTTTCCATGTTGAGCTGCTTTCCAAGGAACTCTTCATGTGGTTCCAAGGATTTGCCATTAATTTTCACTTCCAATTGGATCCAGCTTTCCTCCAAGATTTTAAAGTTGGGAAGGATTTGTTTTGGGAATGTGGTACAAGATTGGCAGCACTCAGGGAGTGGGAGTGTCACATTCCTGTTTTATTTAAAGGATAATTAAGCTTGGAATTATAGTCCCAACACCTGGAAGTGGTCTAGGCTAGGTTGGAGCAACCTGGATTAGTGGAAGGTGTCCCTCAGAGGGTGGAAGGGGGTGAGCTTTAAGGTCCTTTCCCAAAAGAATTCCATGATTAAAACATTGATCCTCCTTTGGAGAAATAAATTCAGTGGGAAAATCCAGCTGAGTGTCCCTCCAGCACCTCCAAATCCTGGGAAATGCTCCATGGGATGCTCAGGCTCATCCATCCCATCCCATCCCATCCCATCCCGGGATTTGCCTTTCCCTCCTCTCTGCCTCTTTTGGGAAAGCAGGAGGAAGGGAAGCAGCTCCCTGATTCCTGACTTCCACATTTAATAAAGGGAATAAAAGATCAGAAACCTGGGAAAAATCCTTAATAATTCACCAGCCTGGAGCTGTTTCATTACTTTGAATTTGCGAACATTCCAGCAGCTCCTGACACCTTCCCTCGCTCCTGATCCGATCCCAAAAAAGCCTGGTAATGCCGGCTGGATCCACCTGCCCCGGTTACGTTAATCAGGGATGTGCCTGGGAGTGGCCGCGTCCCAGGAAAACGCAGCAGGTTTGACCTGGAGCTGTTGGTAGGAAGAGAAAATCACTCCAGGGCTTTTCCCCACCGCCTGCTGGAATCCAGGGATTGTTGGGCGTCCATTCCTTCCAGGTGAATGGGAGCTCTGATCCAGGATTTGATCCCGTCCCGCCTCTCCAGGGGCTTTTCCTCAGTGAATTTGTGTCGGGACTGGGGCAGCACCAGGGCTCCTTCCCCTCGGGCTGTTTCCATCCCTGGTTTCAGGAGCTGGGGGCAGATCCCAGCTCCCAAGGTTGTCTTCCCCAGCTAATTCCAATGCCTGGCAGGTGCCGGAGCTTTGGGATGCGGGAGCTTTGGGCTCGGGTAATTATCCTTGGATTTTAAGCCGATTACGGCGCCTCTGGAGCGGTGTTTGTTGGATTTCCCCACGCTTGGTGTTTGCTCAGCGGCTCCCAAAGTCAACACGAGCCTGATCAAACATCCCCGGTTCCTCCCGTGGCCCTTTTCCCAAAGATCCACTCCCAGGAACAGCCACGGGAGCTGGGAATGCGCTGTCCAGGAGGCACAAAGGAATTTGGGATGATCCCGAGCCAGGGAGGCTGGGATCAAAGGAATTTGGGATGATCCCGAGCCAGGGAGGCTGGGATGGAGGTGTGGCCCTGCTCAGGGATGTCACCACGGTGCTGGCGCTCTGAGCGAGGCACAGACCCTTCAGTGGCTCCTGGAAAAGCCAAGGATTCCCAGGAAGGGAGCAGGGACGCTGGACAAGCCCCTGGGATGTCCCTGCAGATCCGTGCGGCTCCAGAGGGAAGCTCAGGCTCCCAAAATCCCAGGGCCAGCTGCTGCGGTTTGCCAGGGTGGGAAGGGGCTGGCAGGAGGCCAGAATTCCTGTGGGATCCCAAGATTGGAGAAGCTCCTGGAGCCCGTGGGTGGCTCCTCCTGCTCCTCCAGGATCCTGGGATGCGGCTCCTGCCCTGTCCTGCATCCCATGGCGTGGCCACTCAGATTCCAAAGGAAAAGCTGCTCCTCCTGCTTCAGCCTGGCCTCGGACATTCCGGGGATCCGGGGGCAGCCACAGCTTCTCTGGGAATTCCATCCCTTCCCAGGGAACAATTCCTCCCCAATATCCATCTCCCCCTGCCCTCTGGCTGTGGGCGCCATTCCCTGTGTCCTGTCCCTCCACCCCTCATCCCAAACCCCTTTCCAGCTCTCCTGGAAGGTTCTGGAAGTGTCTCTCATATCCCTGGAGCTTCTCTCAGCAGGAACTCACCTTCCAATGGTCAACCACAAACCCCGAAAAAATCCATAAAAAAAAGAAAATAACCCAAAAACAGGAACCAACCAACCAACCAACCCCTCCAGCACTCGGGGAGCATCAGCTCCCCGGGACTGGCAGGGAATGAAAGCATTCCCTGCTCCCTGCCAGCGCCGGAGCGCAATCCCAGCCCCGCTCCTGCCATGCATGGCTGATGAGCCAAGAGCCCCGAGGAGCTGCAGCTTTCCCTCGTTCCCACTCTGGAGCCGCATTCCCGCTTTTCCCTGCTCCCTGGCACATCCATGAATATATATTGACCTTATTAGAGCAGCGGCTGCCAGCAGCAGCCCAGGCCTCGTTTGCACAAATTAAAGCTGTCAGCGGGTAATTTATGGAGCAGCGGGAATGCTCGGAGGGAACGGCAGGATTGGGGAGCAGGTAGGGAATGGGGATGGATTGTGGGGTAAAACAGGATGGGAACGGCCTGGATTCGGGGGCAGGTAGGGAATGGGGATGGATTGTGGGGTAAAACAGGATGGGAACGGCCTGGATTGGGGAGCAGGTAGGGAATGGGGATGGATTGTGGGGTAAAACAGGATGGGAATGGCCTGGATTCGGGAGCAGGTAGGGAATGGGGATGGATTGTGGGGTAAAACATCCCTCTCAGGACAGGATGGTTGTGCTCCGGTGGGGTTGGTAATTTTTTGGTGGTTTCTTGCTCAGGATGATTTTTTCCCTTTCCCTTTCTTCTTTTTCCTTCCTTCCTTTCCTCCTTTCTTTCTCTCCTTTTTTCCTTTCCTTTCCTTTCCTTTCCTTTCCTTTCCTTTCCTTTCCTTTCCTTTCCTTTCCTTTCCTTTCCTTTCCTTTCCTTTCCTTTCCTTTCCTTTCCTTTCCTTTCCTTTCCTTTCCTTTCCTTTCCTTTCCTTTCCTTTCCTTTCCTTTCCTTTCCTTTCCTTTTTCCTTTCCTTTCCCCTTCCCCTTTCCCTTTCCCTTTCCCTATCCCTTTTCCTTCCCCAGATTTTTCCTCTTGGGGCACTTCCAAGGATGGCACATCCATGATTTCCTTGGAAAAGCTGTGCCAGGGCCTCCCCACCCTCACTGGAAGGAACTTGCTCCTCCCTGCAGTGTGAAAAGTGACACAGAACCCAAACCTCCATCTCCCAAATCCACCCGATCCCAGTGGATCCCAATCCTTCCCGGCTGGAGCCGCAGTGATCCCGCAGGGCCATGGCTGGAGCAGCAGCTCCGGGGTTGGATTTGTGCCCTGGGATTTGAGCCGGGGCTAAATTTGTCCTGTTGACACTCGGGAGCAGTGACCGGCACGAGGAGAGGGAAGGGCCTTCCTTTTCCAGCGCCAGAAAGATCGGCTGGAAAAAACTTTCCCTGTGGATTAGCACCCTGAGGCGCCTGGAGCTGTCACTGCCAACGTCTGGGATCCACAGACCGACCTCTGCTGGCTGCTGGACTGGAAAAAAAAAGGGGAAAAGCCATTTTTTAGGGATGGCAGCAAGTGACAATCCACAAATCCAGCCTGGAACACGCCAGGAATTCCCTTCATAAACACCCAACCCCCGTGGCTGTTCCCAAAAGCTGGAATTCCAAGTTTCCCAGCAGCCTGGGGGTTATTTATAGCAGGAATAAGAGTCGGTGTTTTCCTTCTCCAGGAAACTTGGGAAGGGGACAAATGAGCTCAGTGTGAAGCGATGGGATTTTGTGGATTTCTGCGGGAATCTGGAGTGGGATTAGCACCTCTCCACTGTTCCTGGGCAGGCTGGCAGCTGCTGGAGCAGGGAAGGAACCCCGGGAAGCAAAGAGCTCCAAAGGTCCAAAATTCCCTGCCAGCCCCGGATCCGGAGCCAGCTGCCAAACTCCTCTTATTCCAGGCATGAGGAGCAGGATAACGGGATCAGGAGGGTGGGAATGGGATGGGAACACCCCCTGGGTGCCATTCCCTTGGGAAGGGACCTGATATTTATGGATCAGCTCTTCCTGCTCAGCGGCAGAGATCCCTGCTTTTCCCAGAGATATTAACACAGGAATGGGTTTGGGTCCAGCTCCTGCCATGGATTTACAGGTGAGACCCGCTGGGAATTTGTTCCTTTAGGAAAAACCTGGATGTGGCATGGAAATAAACCCCGGAATTGCTGCTGGGGGAATGGTTGGAGCCGATGACCATAAAGGGATTTTCCAACCTAAACCCCCCTGGGATTCCAGGATTTTTCCTCCTCCTATCCCAGGGATATTAGGGCAGGAATAAGTTCAGATCTACCTTCAATCCATCCCGCATCCTCCAGCATTCCACCCTCTCCAGGTGTTCCCAAATTCCCTTCCAGCTTCCCAGTCATGGAGCTGTGGATCATTCCCGTTGGAATTGGTGCAAGGCTGGAGGGGTTTTCCCTCTGGATTTTTTTTCTCAGGATTTCTTCCTCAGGATTTCTTCCTCTGGATTTTTCCTCTGGGTTTTTTCCTCAGGTTTTTTTTCCCTTGTGATTTTTCCTCAGGGTTTCTTCCTTGGGATTTCTTACTTGGGCTCTCTTCTTCAGGATTTCTTCCTCGGGATTTCTTCCTCTGGATTTTTCCTCTGGATTCTTTCCTCAGGTTTTTTCCCCTCATGACTTTTCCTCGGGATTTCTTCATTGGGATTTCTTCATTGGGATTTTTTCCTCGGGATTTCTTCCTCAGGATTTTTCCTCTGGATTTTTCCATGGGGTTTTCATCGGGCTCTCGGCATCAGCGGGATGCTCTGGACAAGGCTGATCCCCTGAGCTCCCAGCTCCGCTGTTCCCTCCCTCTCCCATGCAAGGAGGAATTTCCAGGAGCTCTCTCATCTCTGGGATTTTTAGCCCGGAGATGAGAGTTCCTGGATTTTTCCAGCTGCTGCCATTTGGAGTGCCCGTGTTGGTTGCAGTTCCGTGGATAATGCCTCTGGAGCAGAGCTCCTTCAGAAAATCCAGCAGAGCCATCTGTGATTTTCCGCTCTTGGGTGGATAATTGGATTCGAGTGCAGGGTGGGCTCGGGGCTGGAATTTTTCCGTGCCTGGGAACACCAAGGCACTCACAGGCAGAATCCAGGAGCATTCCAGGCAGGAATGGAGCCATTCCCACTTGGTCCCTCTGGATTCTTGGGGCCACTCCCATATTGTCACTTTTGGGAAGGAACCTCATTTTTCCTCCTCTGCTTGATCCTGTATTTTAAAATATCCCTTCAAGAGCTGAGGAATATCCTGGATTTCCTTTGGATCTGTGAGGATCCCTCAGGATAGCCCAGAATCCCAAGGATTCATTAAACATGGGATAATGGTGGCACTTCTGATGAAAAAAATGGGATTTTCCATCCTGGAGAAGGGAAGGATCCAGGGAGACCTTGGAGCAGCTTCCAAGGGGCTCTGGGAGAGGTGGATGAGGAACTTGGGTTGAGGGATGGAGGGACAGGACACAGGGAATGGCTTCAGATTGGAAAAGGAGGGATTTGGGTGGGGATTTTGGGAAGGAATTCCTGGCCGGGAGTGGGAGGGAGAGGAAGGGCTGGGATGGCATTCCAGAGAATCTGTGGCTGCCCCTGGATCCCTGGAATGTTCCAGGATGGACGGGACTGGTGCCCCTCACATTCCCCTCCTGGAGCAGAGCCAGAGGTTGAGTTTTCCATGGCTGCACCTTCCCAAGAACATTCCCTTAACATTATCCCGGGGCAAGCCAACAAATCCAGGAAAATCCCTGCATTTCCACACTTTTCCTGCCCCTTTGGAGATGGCTGTGCCGCGGGGCTGGGCTGAGAGCGGGGCCGGATCCTCGGGATGCTGCCAGCTCTGCTTCCCATCAATCTTCCCAGGAATTCCAAGGCCTCCTGTGCCAGCTGCTTCCCTGTATCCAGCCCCTTTTCCGTGCAGTAGCCTAGGAAAATATTGAACCCGTGCCCAGAGCAACACCAGGATATGAAGGGGAAAACTTTAAGATGTTTTGTAACTCTTTTTTTTTTTTCTTTTTCTTTTTTTTTTTTTTTCCCCAGGACCTGCCAACTCTTAATTTTTCCAGTTTGGAATAAGAGCCTCGGATCCATCTGTTTGCTGTCAACTGATGTTTGTTTGGAAAGGGATTTTATGGATTTTTTCCAGCTCGCACTCCTGTTCTTCCACCAAGTTTACTGAACTCCATAAACGTCGGCTCTGGCAGATTTTTCGGGTGAGTTTTGATTTAGGATTTAATCAAAATGGAGCCGTCAGTGTCTTTAATCAATGGGAATGGAGATCAAAACCAAAGGAATGGGAGCGAGGAATGAAATATTTAATGGATCCCTTTGAAAGTGCCTGATTCCCGACCTAATGGCTACCAGGGATCATTAGGACAAACTTCCCCCCCCCAAAAAAAATAACCTCCAAAAACTGCACGCTGTGGTTTTTAAAGATAAAAAGGGGAAAGCAATTTAAGCTTAAAAGCAATTCCAGCCTTTTATCCCATTAAATATTAAAAATAAAGCAGTGCCAGTGGCTCCGGGGCTGCTGGAGCTCCCAGGGACAGGGATTGGTGTCCAAAGATCCCTGTGCTGATCCCAGTTTGGGCTGTGGGGATGGGAAGCTGTGCGCTTGGGTTGGGCCATGCTCTCCGTGGGATGGTGGCACTGGCATTCCCTGCCCAATGGGATGCAGGGATTTAGTGTGGAAGTGAATCAGTGGAAGGTGGGAGGTGCAGCCAGGGCTCCTCTAGCACCGCTTCATCCTCCGTCCCTTCAACCCCCCATGCTTCCAGCCTCCCATTCTCCCATCCCTCCAAACTTCCATCCCTCCATCTTTCCATCCCTCCTACCTCCCATTCCTCCAAATTCCATCCCTCCAACTCTTCATCCCTTCATCCTCCATCCTCCATCCCTCCATCCCTCTGGGTTCGTCTGAGCTCGGCTCCTCTCGGCCGGGTTCGGCCGAGTTCGGCTCCTCTCGGCTGCTCTCGGCCGGGTTCGGCTCGGCGCTCTCGGGCGCCCCCTGCTGGCGCGTTCCTGGTGCGCACCCACGAGCATGGACGCAGAAAATCCTGGAATGGTTTGGGTGGGAAAGGACCTCAAATCCCATCCCATCCCATCCCATCCCATCCCATCCCATCCCATCCCATCCCATCCCATCCCATCCCATCCCATCCCATCCCATCCCATCCATCCCATCCCATCCCATCCCATTATCCCATCCCACGCTACACCTGCCATGACAGGGACATCATCCACTGTCCCGGGGTGCTCCAAGCCCTGTCCAACCTGGCCTGGGACATTCCAGAGATCCAGGGGCAGCCACAGCTGCTCTGGGAATTCCATCCCAGCTCCTCGCCACCCTGCCAGGGAACAATTCCTTCCCAATATCCCATCCATGCTTGCCCTCTGGCAGTGGAAGCCATTCCCTGTGTCCTGTCCCTTGTCCCCTCAGATGCCACCAAAGCACCTGGGCTTTCTCTGAGGAGGTGCTGCCTCAGAGCCCTGTCCTAGGCACAGCCACTCCAGGGGTCCCTCCAGCTTCATCTCCCGCTGCATCCCAGAGAACTGGCAGGGAAGCTGCTCCCCAGGATCCCTCCTCTGTATTCCCATGGATAAAACTGTGATAGTGGGACACCTGTGGCTTCAAGGAGCAGCTCCCCAGGCCTCCTTCCGGCACGGCTGCGTTTTTAATCAGCTTTTTTTAATTTAATTTTCAACCTCTTTCTTCTCCTCTTTCTTCTCCTGGCGTTTTTATCTCCGCTTTGGATGCACAAATCCCGACTATTTTGTTCCCAGAGTCAGCGGGATGATCAAGGGGTTTGCAGCCTCCTGAATTATTCAGGATATCGGAGTTCCTCACTAAATATTTTTGCTTCCAGCCTGTCAGGGAGAAGATCACAGGAATATTTTGTTCATTCCAAGATCTCTCTCCGAGCGTCGGTGACGGGCAAAGCGCTCCCATCATTTCCAAAGGTGCTCGTTAAGGGAGGGGCTCGTCATTAATTGGAGCAGGAGCAATGCCACTGTCACCCCCAGGGTGGCTTTGGGGACACGAGGCTGGCTGGGAATCTTCTCCAGGGCTTGGAGAGGGAATGTTGGATCGGGATGGGGTGGTGGGAAGTCACCCCACGTGTCCCTGGCTGAAGGTGGCAGTGCCACCCCCTCAGACCAGGGGACACCAGTGACTCTCAGCTGAGCAGTTCCTCATTCCTGGGAGGGATAGGATCCCAAAATCCTGGAATAGGTGGGGTTGGAAGCGACCTCTGCCCAGGCAGGGTCACCCAGGGCAGGTGACACAGGGAGACACATCCAGGGGGGTTTGGAATGGCTCTGGAGAGGGGGAAAAGGGCATGGCCTGGGTAGGACAATGGCACAACCTTGGTGGGACAATGGCATGGCCTTGGTGCGACAATGACGTGTCCCCAGTGGGATAATTGCATGTCCCTTGTGGGATGGTGGCATCTCCTTGGAGGGACAATGGCATGTCCCTGGTGGGATTTTGGTGGGGCGGTGGCACATTCCTGGTGGGACAATGGAATGCCCTTGGTGGGACATTGGAATGTCCCTGGTGGGACAATGGAATGTCCCTGGTGGGACAATGCCATCCCCAGAGCTGCTGCCACACCCCACCAGTGCCTGGCACTCCCCCACTGGTATTTTTTGGGATTTGTGCTGGTTTTTCCCAACCCAGCCCACTCTGAGACCTCCAAGGTCCAACCTGCTCTCTGTTCCTTTGGAGCGGCGTTCCGCGGCTCCGCTTCCCGGCGCTCCGCTTCCACGCGCGGCATTCCGGGGCTCCGTATTGCCGCCATTATCCGACCTCTTCTTGTGGTTACATCATAAAAATTCCTCGGGTCCTGGAAGCGGCCCGGGAATATTTGCATATGCATATCCTTCGTTTTCACAGCACAGCCTGGCTGCCAGATGGGAAAACCGACGGGGCCTCCAACGTTTATCCGCGACTCCGCCGCTTTCCTGCGCCGGGAACCGCGGCGGAAGCGAGGTGGTTTTCCAGTCCCTGGGATACTTCCACGGGAATCGGGGAAAAGGGGAGGGGAAACCACATGGAATCAATTAAAGGCCGCTTCCCAGAGTTTAACGGAAAAGATTCCTTTGTGGGCCCTTGGAAAAAGGGGATCCAGTAATCCCTTTTTCCTTGGATTTCACCCCGTGTCCCGCACACGGATTTGGTGCCCTGGACCCCACGGCCCACACCAGGATTTATCCCAAAGAACCAGAGAGGTTTTGGAGGGGAAACCATTTTCCTTGGGAGCACAGGAGAGGAATTCCGATTTTTTAATTTCTTTCCAAGCCCAGATTTCAGTGTTTGGGGTATAACAGTGTTTTTTGGGATATAAGGATGTTTTTGGGGATTTAATGGTGATTTTTAAGTGTATGAAGCTGGGGTGTTAAGTTATAATGATGCTTTTGAGTGTATAATGGTGGGGTTTGGGATATAATTATTATTTGGGGATATAATGACTTTTTTGGGATGTAATGGTGGTCTTTTGGGGTATAAGGATGAGTTTAGGATGTGATGATGATTTTTAGACTGAAATTATGGGGTTTAGGGTATAATGATATTCTTTAGGGTACAATGATACTTTTTTGCACTCCAATATTTTGGAGTGCAGCAATGATTTTTTTTGGGGAGGGTCTAATAATTTTTTTGAGTGTAATGATGCATTTTAGGACTTTCAGAGCATAAAGTTCCTTTTGGGGTCCAATGATTTTTTGGGGTACCACGATGTCATTTTGGGGACACACTGAGGAGCACAATGGATTTTTTTGGGATATAATGACAATTTTTGGGATATAATGACAATTTTTGGGATCTAAAAGTGTTGCCCCATGTCCCTAAGACAGCCTGGGATCTCTTCCATGTCGGAGAGCTTGTAAGGGATTAATCACCCACCCTAATTATTTTGGAACATCCCAAATTATCCGGGCGGGACAGCAGGAAAACAACGCGGCCTCGTCTTCCAAGCAGAGCCTCATTCCAGGAATCCGTCATCTGTTCATTCCTTAAAGCTCTGACAGCAAAACCTGGGATCCAAACGTCCCTAAATGATTCCCGATGACACGCAACGGGAATTTTCCGGCATTATTCCGGAAATGTAACGACAAGGGCGCTTCCGCTGGGATTAATTGGCTCCTAAGTGGTTGCATGTGTTGTGTTTGGAGTACTGGATCCCAGGCTTGGAATGCTGCTGGAGGCAGGAATTCCGGGCTTGGGGAAGGGATTGATCTGGCTCCAAAGGGTGGAGCGCAGTTTTCCAGGACTGGGATTGGAGCATTCAGTGAATAGGCTGAAAAAGTAATTTAAAATGGGATTTTAAGGAAATAGAATTGTTTGGTATTTTTTCCTAAAAATCCAGGCTGGATTTTTAAAGCAAATTCCAGCTTTTATTTTGTTTTTTTAAAAACTTTTTTAGGATTTTTCCAGGATTGTGGAGCCGTCCAGGATCTGTAAATCCAGGAGCACCAGGGTTTCTCCTGGAAGGTGAGGAGCTGGAAAAGTTCATGGAGCCAAGAACAGCAACAGGGCCTTGATGGAAATTCTGGGAGGATGAGGAATCCAGGATGATCCATGAAATCCTAGAGGGCCAATGAAAAAAAGGGAAAAGCAGGGATGTGAATCCCATTGGGAGCATCCCAAAGCTGCTGGAAATGCAGCAGTGAATCAACTTTGGCTCCCTGGAATATTCCCTCCCTGGAAATTTCCAGATTGGATGGGGCTTGGAGCAACCTGGAATAGTGGGAGGTGTCCCTGTCCTGGCAGGGGTGGGACGGGATCAGCCTTAAAATCCCAACCCAAACCACTCCAGGGTTCTCTGCAATCCCATCCCACAGGAAAATGGGACATTGGCTGTGCCACGGGTTGTCCCTGTGCTGAGGGAACTCCCAGCTCGGAGGAGGTTTTGGGAAGAAGCAGATTCCAGGCTGGAAGGGGACACATGGATGTGGCTGATCCGTGCCATCCGTGGCCCTTCCCGCAGGGATGGGAGCGCTCCTGGGGACAGGGCCCTTCCTGGTGTCCTTGAGAGGGGGGACAGGATCCTCCTGGAGCTGTCCCAGGGCCACGGCCAGAGCCATCCACGCCTGCCACATTCCCGATGGATCCTTGGGAGCTGCTGCTGAGATTTTCCCACCCAATCCCAACGACATTCCCGGGGGCTGAGAACAGGGACACTTTGCACCCACTTTATTTATATCCCGTGATTTTTCCTGGCTGAGGGAGAGGATAACTCTTCCCTGCTGAATTCCGGGGCTTTGTGCTCTGCTGGATTTTAAATAGCACAGGGGAATAATGGGAGTCTTTGGTTGGATGGGCTGGGGCTGGATCCGACCTTGAGTCCGCGCTCTCCTGACTTTGGAACTCCGGAGGGACACGGAGCGTTGCCTTTCCCTTTTTTTTTTTTTTTTTTATTCCCTTTTTAAACAAGAGATAAATCCCTGGAGCCCTGGAGCGGGAATTGCAGCCGTGGCTCCCGTGATCCGTGAGGAGTTTTCACAGCTTTCCTTTCAGCTGGAAAATTGCTCCAGTCGGCTGTGACCGGCTCGGGAAGAGGCTGAAGCTGCCTCGTCCTGTCCTTCCCAGGGCACCTGGATGAGCAGGGACATCTTCCTGGAACAATCCCTTCAGGAATTCAGGATGTGTCCAGAGGGGGGACTGGGAGCGCTGAGGATGGATTTGGGATAATTTGGGATGAGCAGGTTTGGCTCAGCAGAGCTCTGGGAATATCAGTGGGAGGGTCATAGAGTTACTTGAATTTTTCCTGATTTTGTTTTTTTTGGGAGGATGCAGTGATTCCCAGCTGGAATCACTGCATCCCTAGCAGTGACTGGGGGCCCAGCAGAGGAGCACATCCATCAGTTTTGGGAGCTTCTGGAGACTTTGGAAATCCTTTTAGTGCTGAGGGAGGTAAGAAAAAGGCCCTGGCATGGGACAAGCACCTCCCAAACCCCGATGGAAAACAGAGCAAATCCCACTCCCTGCACTCATTGTCCTCTTAAAATCCGGACCTTTGGGTTTTCTGGATGGCCAAATGGAAAGCTGGGATGGGCTAAAAATCAGGAGCAATGGCAAACTGTGCTGGGAGATGGAAAAGAGCAGCTCAGGGAAAATGGGATGGATTTTCTCTGCAGCCCTTTCCAGATGTCTTTTTTGAAGTGGGTTTTATATTTGAATCCCAAACTTCCTGAGGCTGGAAAAGATTTCCAAAATCTTTGAGTCCAGCCTGTGATGGTTCAACACCATTTCACCCAGCCCAGAGCACTGAGTGCCACATCCAGGAATTCCTTGGAAACCTCCAGGGACGGGGACTCCAAACCTTCCTGGGCAATTCCAATGTTTAACAACCCTTTCCATGAGGAAATCCCTGCTGATGTCCAGCCTGAACCTCCTCTGGAGCAGGCTGAGGCTATTCCCTCTCTTCCTGTTGCTGTTTGTCTGGGAAAAGAGGACGAATATATTTGGGAATGGACTTCAGTGAGATTTTTCCTGTGTTTTCCCATGTGAGGCTCATTGCCCGTGGGAGTGAGGGGATGCAATCCCATGGGTCCCCCTGGATTTGTTTTTGGGCTCTTTTGGGTCACAGAAATCCCAAACATCCATAGGAAGTTTTTGCCCTGGCTGGAATTTGCCTTCCCACGGGCAGAGCTGAGGGGAGGAGTCCCCACCTGAGCTGCCCGAGGGGTGACAGAGAGGTGGATCCCATCCCCATTCCCAGCTGGAAGAGCCAATCCCTGCTGCCTCTGCAGCCAAGGAAACCTCAGTTCCAAGGAAATCTCCCCTTCCCTGCCCATTCCAGCGGCAGTTTCCACCTTGCTCCAGCAACGTCAAGCCAAACTCTTTGTTATTCCTGGGAGCTGGAGCTTGGGAGCCATTCCCGGCATTCCAGCCCCTTCCCTTCACTCCCCTTCCCGGCAGGGAGCACTGGATCCCTCAGTGCTGCCTCCAGCCCTCTCCCTGCTCCAGCTTCAGGAAGGAACCAGCTCCAGAGCCCTTCTGATGAAGATCTCCCTGGAGCTGACAGTGGGAATAGCTGGAATGTGGAGCTGCAGCTCCGTGCCTCAGCTGTTTCCTTTCGAGCTGTCACTGGAAAATTCCAGAGGCTGACGCTGATATTTTCAACGTGGAGGCGCTGAGGGAGAGAGATCTGGGTTATCCCTTGGATGCGCCTTGGGCTGGGAGCAGGGATGAGATGGGGCTGCTGCTTCCAGAGCTTCCCCTGGTGCTGTGACAGCCCTGAGCCATTCCCACCTCCAAAAATTGTCCTGCGCCTCCCAAATCCCAGCTCCTCCAGGAGGTGGGGGTGTGGAGTGCCTTGAGCAACTCATTCCGGGCTCATTCCCAGCAGGAAAAGGGGGATTGTCCCCTCTCTGTCCCCCTCAGGTGAGGCCTCACCTGCAGAGCTGCTCCAGCCCTGGATCCCAACACCAGCAGGACCTGGAGCTGCTGGAGCAATTCCAGAGGAGGCCACGGAGCTGCTCCAGGGCTGGAGCCCCTCTGGAGCCAGGCTGGGAGAGCTGGGAATGTTCCCCTGGAGAAGGGAAAGATCCAGGGAGAGCTCAGAGCCCTTCCAGGGCCTGAAGGGGCTCCAGGAGAGCTGGAAAGGGACTGGGGACAAGGGAGGCAGGGACAGGACACAGGGAATGGCTCGTACTGCCAGAGGGCAGGGCTGGATGGGATATTGGGAATTGGGAATTGTTCCCTGGGAGATTGGGGAGAGGCTGGGCTGGAATTCCCAGAGCAGCTGTGGCTGCCCCTGGATCCCTGGAAGTGTCCAAGGGATTGGAGCACCCTGGGATAGGAAAAGGTGTCCCTGCCCATGGCAGGGGTGGGATTTAAGGTCCCTTCCCACCCAAAACCATCCCAGGATTCCAGAATCCCACGCTCCATGTACCTGAGGCCGTGCTCGGGCGGGAGGCAGGGCTCGGGTGCCGGGATTGAGTTGTCTCGGGATCCTTTGGGAGCAGCTCCAGGTCCCAGTGCCACGACCCGACCTGGGGGTGCCATCAGCGAAAATAAATCTGCCTAATCCCGAGGAATGAGCGGGAACAGCAGCAGCTCCGGGGAGATTAGAGTCGAGTTTTGCGTTACAGCACTTGGAAGGGCCGGCGTTTACTTGGAAACCGAATCCCGTTAATTAGCATTCTGCTAATGGCAGTCCTGGATAAATATAGTGCTCCCTGATCCCAGCGCGAGGCGCAGGTTGACATATTTAGATGGTTGATATCAAAGTCATTAACGCCTCTCCGTGGGAAGCCTATTCCCAGGCGGGGCTGGGATCAGGATTCTCCGGGGCCCATCAATCTCCCGAACGCCCGGCAGGGCCCGGGATCTGCGGCCACCGGCTGGACACGGCTTCCCAGAAATGTGCTTGCATCTGTCAGAATTCCAGCCAAAGGTCAGCTCAGCTCCGGGTGGGAAAATGGGATCCCGGGACAGGCTGGATCCATGGGGATGAGCCCCCGGTCTCGGTGTGTGTCCCGTCCTCGGGCACGTGTTGGGGGATAAATTTATCTGGAGCGTCCCTGGCACTTCTCCAGGGTTCAGTGAACTCCGGGAACATCAAAGGATGGGAAAGGGCTCCCGGAGTTTGGGAATTTGGAGAGCTTAATGATTATTTGGCACTAATTCACCCCTTGTTTAGGGGTGGTTATTGGCCTGATTAACCCCCCCAGCTGACAGCAGGAGAAGAGGAGAAGGGAATGCATTCCCATAAAACCTGAGAGGAGGGAATTCCACCATGGAAGGAGCACAGGATCGGAACCATCCCCGAGAATCCACCGTGTGTATTCTTTGTGGAATTATTGATGGGACCTTAGAAGGAGCTGGGAGGTTTCATTCCTCATAAAAGCTGCACTTGGCTCATGGATCGGGAATAACACTTATCTCATGGATGGAGCCAGACTTGTGTCAGCCACATTCCAGGGGCATGGATTCCCCGGGGTTATTCCTACCTCCGATTTTGGCGGGGGGGTTTAAGCCAGCCTTGAAACCCCAAAGCAGATACAGGTGGCAGCCAAAGGAGTTTTGAGTGTTCTCAATCAAAAAAAAAAAAAATCTTTAAATAAATAGGGAAGGAGCCTTGGAAGCTGCAGGAAAACTTAGGATCGGGATTGGGAAATGCAGTTGATGAGAATTTTTTTTTTTTTTTTTTTTCCATTTAGAGAGGAGGTGTGGGGGTGGAAAAATTCCCGATCCTAAAAATGGCCGGGGCGATTTGTTCCTGAGAGCTGGGCAGCTGGAGGCAGCTTTGGATGGAATCCTCCTCCCAAGGAAAGGGAAGCAGAGGAAAAGACTCTCCAAGGAGAAAAAGCTTTAATGAGCTGCGAAGCCTTGATCACCCACGGAGAGCCGAGATTAATTAGGAGCTGCTGAAAGCCGAGCTCAATTAGGAGCTCAAGCCGCTCCCGAGGTGTGCCGGGATCGCCGCTGGATTCCCTGCCGTGGATTCTCCGGGATGCAGAAGGAGGCTGTGCCCACCAGAACCTGGCCCAGCTCCTCCAGGAATTCCATGTCCCTTCCCGGGTGACCAGGAATGAGGCTGGGAAACGGGAATGATCTGGAGAAGGGCTTGCCTTGGGTTCCCTGCTGGATTTCCACATTTCCGGCATTCTCAGGGATTCTCTGCCTGTGCGAGCCCATCCTGGCTCCATCCTCAGCATCATTCCAGGCCCTGGGGTGAGATCCCAGTGCCTGTGGGGGCTCCATCAGCATCTGGGGTTCCACAGCCTGGGAGGGAGGAGCAGGGCCTGGATGTCCCTGTGGATCCATGGGCTCCAGCAGCTCCTTCTCCCAGGTTCCTCTCAGTGGTGGAGGGATGGATTTTTGTGGCCACAACATCCCGGACCACAATTTCCCAGTTCTTTGAAGCAAGGAATTATGGAATCCTGGGATGGTTTGGGTGGGAAGGGACCTCAAAGCCGATCTGGTTCCACCCCTGCCATGGCAGGGACACCTTCCACTGTCCCAGGCTGCTCCAAGCCCCATCCAACCCGGCCTTGGGCACTGCCAGGGATCCAGGGGCAGCCACAGCTGCTCTGGGAATTCCAGCCCAGCCCCTGCCACTCTCCCAAGGAACAATTCCCAATTCCCAATATCCCATCCATCCCTGCCCTCCAGCAGTGGGAGCCATTCCCTGTGTCCTGTCCCTGCCTCCCTTGTCCCCAGCCCCTCTCCAGCTCTCCTGGAGCCCCTTTGGGCCCTGGAAGGGGCTCTGAGCTCTCCCTGGATCCTTCCCCTTCTCCAGAGCCTCTCCACCCTTGCAGGGAGGAATTCCTTCCCTATTTCCATCCTAAACTTCCCCTCTTTCACTCTGAACCCACCCCAGTTCCCAAGGAAACTTCCAGGATGTTTCCCAACCCCTCCCCGCTCCCAGATCTCCCCCACGTGCACAACCTAATAACGAGCACTCGCCAAACATCCTAAACCCGGGAAATTTATGGAGCATGACCCAAATTGAATTCTCCATTACAGCAGGATAATTGATTTTTTAGAAGAGAGATTAAATTTATTTTCCGCCTCACTAACGAACAGCCAGATTTCCCTTAATTGCTTGGAATGCAGAGTTGGGATGATTCATTAAAGCCGGAACATGCCTGGGTACATTACACTGTGACTAAAGCTTCCCTGCTTGGAGCAATTAAAGTGGGGAAATTTGGGATCTCGCAAGGAGCTGAATAAAAATTCCAGCTCGGGATGTCTTATTAAGCTCCTCAAGGAAAAACTCACAAATTCCCCCCGTTCTCCAGGAAATCATTTGGTGATTTTTATTTTTTTCTCCCCCTGCCTGGTGTTGTTTTCTCCTCATGCCAACCCTAAAAAGAAGTGGTGTCTACGAGACAGATTTCGTGCCTCGCTTCACAGTTTAATTTTATCAATCACAACATTTAGAACCCAAATTGACAGCAGCGAGGAGACATCCCCGGATTCCAAGGGGAGGCATTTTGGGTGGAATCTCGGAACATTTGGTAATTATAGACACATTGCAAAAATAAAGGTAGCGATTGAGGAAAACAGGAGTGGAGAGGGAGGAGGCTGGGAGCTGGCAGGGATAAATGAGGATTGTTTGGCACATTTGAATCCAATCCCACCCAGGCTTCGAGGGCTCGCGGAAAAAGCGGAGATGGATGCGAAGCCCAGGCTGGGATGGACACGGAGAGGGGACTTGGAATCTTGGAGAACCATTGGAATGCTCATTGCTAGCATTGCCTCATGGCAGGGCTGTAATTCCCACTGCCAGAGGGCAGGGGTGGGTGGGATATCGGGAATATCGCCTGGCACACAGAAGCTGTGGCTGCCCCTGGATCCCTGGAATGTCCAAGGCCAGGTTGGATGAGGCTTGGAGCAGCCTGGGATAGTGGGAACTGTCCCTGCCCATGGAATGGGGTGGAATGGGATGAGATCTAAGCTCCTTTCCAACGCAAACCATTCCAGAATTTCACAATTCATCCAAACTGGGCAGGTCTGGAACTGGGAAGAGCCCACGGATGGTGCAGGAGCTGTGGTGCTGATGGCGGCTGGATCCGTGCCGATGGATGAAGGAGAGATCCCGGGATTTAAGCCATTGGATGGAGGATTGTGGGGCTTTAAGCAAACCTTTCAGGCCCAGGATGTGCAGCCCTAAAGGGGAACAAAGCACTGATATTTTGTCTCCTGAAAAATGGGATATTCCTTCCCCATCCCGACCCTACCCACGCAGGATCCCAGGAGGATTCCTGTTCCAGGAGGGAATAAACTGCTCCAGGAGGAGCTGCAGTGGGACAACAGCAATTCCCGTGTGCCATCCTGATCCCAGGATTTTCCTTTTTTGTTTTTTTTTTTGTTTTTTTCCCCCAGGAGATGAAGGGATGTGTTGGAGAAAGGAGCTGCCCTTTGTGTCCCTGCACTCTGCATCCCTCGGAGCCGTTCCTGGGAATGGGGAGATCATTAAGGAATAACGGATGGCTCCTCCAGTGCTGGGGAGCCTAATTAGAGATAACGAGGAGCTGTAGCCTGCAGAGGCCACGAAGTCATTAATTATGCTAATTAGGGGTGGCTTTTGTCACCGCAGAAGCCCCAACTTGGGGTGAGCTCACACGCGATTCCCTCCCCATCCCTGAAGATTCCTCATCCCAATGTTTGCTTTGGGATGGTTTGGGGCATTCTGGAGAGTCCCAGGGGAGCTCCTGGAGGGGATGGAGCTGTAGAGCATCCCAGGAGGGGGGGCAGGAGCACCTGGATGGGGGCTCTGCTCCCACCCACCTGAGCAGGGAATGCAGGATTTGGGATATGGAGTGGGGCTCTCCAAGGAGAGTTCAAATCCTCCTCAGACGTTTCTGGGAGTGCTTCCATCCCTGGAATTGTCCCAGGCCAGGCTGGGCAGGGCTTGGAGCACCCTGGGATAGTGGAAGGTGTCCCTGCCCTGGCAGGGGTTGGATGGGATGGGTTTTAAGCTCCCAACCCATCCCATCCCAGGGTTCTGTGAATTAAGAACAATTCCCAAAATCCCAGCAGACCCCCTGTGGTGCCAACAGCTCTGCTCCATGGGGGTTTTGGGCAGCTGTAGCGGGAAAATGCCTGAGGGGTGGCCATGGTGCCAAGCTGTGCCTTTCTCCAGCCATTCCATGCCATTCCATGCTGTCCCAGCCCATCCCATCCCATCCCATCCCATCCCATCCCATCCCATCCCATCCCATCCCATCCCACCCCACGCCACAAGAACTCCTCCGCGCTGAAGGCGGCGGCAGCGGAACCGCGCTGCTCCGCGGAGTGTGGATAATGAAAATCCCCGGCCACGAGGCATCCACGGATAATAAAAGGAGACTCCCGAAACACTTCCGAGCACGAACCATCTGCTCGGCTGCGCCGGCCTAACAGCTCCGACTAATTTTTAATGCCGGTTTTATGGCGGATCCGCGCGTCAGCCCATCCATGCATAAGGAAATCCGGGCTGGCTGCGCCGAGCGCGGAGCTGCCTGCCGAGGAATTTGTCTCCTGTTTTAACTCCATTCCGTACATTAAAGGTGAAGTGGACCATGGAAGTGCCTTGTCGGCTCCATCCCCTCGCCCTCCCCAAAGCGCCGGAGCTGCCTCCGCCTCCTCATCCGTGCGGAAAACAGGGAGAGGGAGGAGAAGCGCCTGGCGCGGGGCTCGCTCGCCCAACGCGCCAGGCCACCGGCAGCAAGTCCGCTCCTTCAGGTTAATTAATTCTCATTAATTACGTCCCTTGAAATTTTCCCTGGATCGGCGCTGCCCGCTGGGGTTTGCGAGGAGAGCTCGGCCTTCGCTTCCCGGGAAATCAGAGCAGGAGCTGGTGCTGGAAGAGGCTTTCAGGCTGCAATCTCGGCCAGGTTCTGGCTCTGTAATAAATTTTTTAATGGCTTTATCGGCTTCCAAACAGATTCATTTAATTATTTATTTATTTTATTTATTTATCGCCACCCAAAAGTGGAGCTGTTTATCTGAGTGAGCCCCAGATGTTTGGGATGGCGCTGGAATAGGGTTGGATCTAGCTGGAGCCAAACCTCTCCAGGGTTTGTGCCTGTTTCTCATGGAATTTGCAGCCTGGCTTGGCTCTCCCCCGCTCTTGATTCCCAGGAGATTTCCAAGGTGAGCATCTCCTTATTTTGGCAAATTCAAAGATTTAAGATTCAAATGATACCTGAATGCTTTAATCTGGGAAGACTGTGCTCCTGTTTCTTCAATTTCCCCCTTCTTTTTGGGGAAAAAAAAGGGGAATAATGAAGGAAGCTCAGCCAGGGCTGGCACAGCCATGACGTCATGTCATCCCTCTTCCCTTCATGGTGACATTCCTGCCCTCTCCATCCTGACATCCCTCTCCTCTCCATCGTATTCTCCCTCTCCCCTTCCACCACGGTGCCTCTGGAACACCACAGCTCCAAGTGATTTCCTTTCTGGGCCAGCAACAATTCCAGGATTTAATTTTTCCATTAAAACCTGGAGCAGGGTGTCAGGAAAGAGGGAGGCTTTTTCCCCTTTCTCCTCCCTTCCATCGGGCCTGGAATGGGCCAGTAATTCCAAAATCGTTATCTGCTGAGGTCAGGCCTTTGTTTTCCCTGGAATTCTCTCCCAAAACCATCGGGGTTCCTTTCCCTGCCTCATCCCTCGGGATGAATGAATGAGCTTCACTGTAGTCTGGGAATTTGGCTTGGCTGGGCTTGGTGCTCCTTGTCCTGGTTTTACTCATGGATTGGCTGGATGGAACCTTTTATATGGGAAAAGCCCAAGGAATGAGTAACCTGTCTCCTTGAGCGAGGATCCAGACGGGCTGGATTCCACAAACCTTTTGGGATTCGCTGGGATTTGAACAAATAAACCTCCAGTGCTGGATGGAGACAAGCTGAGGAGAGGCCAGAGACAAACTGGGATTTTAATGGGTATATCTACAAATCACAGCTCACGTGGAAACTTCAATCCCAGTCTCCCTGTAAAAGAAAAGCTAATTAAAAATTCCCTAATGAGCCCGGGCTCGGTGGCTGAGCAGAAGGGAAGCACCTCCGAGCGGCAAATCCATTGCCAAGGACAGAAAACCCTCCAAGTGCAACGTGTTACAAGGAAAATGTCACTTTATTGGATGTTCCCTCGTCTCGCTAACGAGCTCTCGGGTTAATTTTAGCTCTTCCGCTGCATCCCAGCTCCGTTGTTCCTGGGGATTGTGGATCTCAGCTCCCTCCTCGGCGGGAGTTTTCCCATTAACTCCCAGTGGGAATGGGGCTGTTCTCCCATTAAATCCCAGTGGGAATGGGGCTGTTCTCTCCCATTGGATCCCAGTGGGAATGGGGCTGTTCTCTCCCATTGGATCCCAGTGGGAATGGGGCTGTTCTCCCATTAAATCCCAGTGGGAATGGGGCTGTTCTCTCCCATTAAATCCCAATGGGAATGGGGCTGTTCTCCCATCAGCAGCACCATTTGTTTCCTCAAAACCATTCCAGGCGGGAATTTCTTCATGGAAAAGGTGGCCAGGCATTGGAATTACCCAGGGAGGTTTGGAGTACACATCCCTGAGTAATTCCCAAGGAATCACTCAAGGAATGCCCAAGGAGTTCCTGGATGTGGCACTCAGTGCTGTGGGCTGGCTACAGGCGGGGATTGGGCACAGCTTTGACTCGATGGCCTTGGAGGGCTTTTCCAGCCTCTGGATTCTGGGATTCAGGGAGAACCAGCACAAAAATGGGAAGGAAATCCTGGGATAAAGGCGGGAAAGGTGAGGTGTGCGGGTGTGGCATCTCCCCACCCGTGCCCAGGTGTCACCGTGCGATGTCACCCTCGGTGTCCCCTGCCCGGCAGCACCGGGAGCTCATCCCTGTCCAACAGCCATGGAAAACCAGTGCCGTGGGTGTCCTATTCCCAACTACACCTGGGACAGCCAGACTCGATCCCAGTTAGCACCACCCAAGCGCTCCAGGGCCCTGCCCTCATTCCCAGGACATTCCCACATCCCTGGGACCCGCAGGATGGCGCTTCCAGCCCTGCCTGGCACCGTGGGCACTGCTCCTTCCCCAGTTCCCCATTCATCGTTGGCACTCCCGAGGTGTCCTCAATCCATTGGTTGCACTCCCAGGGATCGGAGCCGGCAATAAATCCCCTGCTCTGCCTGAGGCCCCCGCAGCACCTTCCAGAGGCTCATCCCGGTGCTAATTCCATCGTTCCCGGCGCTCCGGATCCCCCGGGGCCGCGCCTGCAGAGGGCTGATAAGGGAATCGGCTTTGGCGGCCACACCAGAGGTGAAATCCAAAGATCCCGAATATTTGGGGATGTTCATCCCTGGTAATCAGCTCTTCCACTGGATGTCCCCGGGAAAGCCTGGATTGCGCTCCGTGCCCGGGGGCAAACAGCTCTCATTAATATTTCACATCATTTTCCTTTTTTTTTTTTTTTCTTTCCCATCTATTTTTTCTTTCCCTGCTCCTGGAGCCTTGCAGGAGAGCGCCAGGATATTTTCCCATCTCCCCCGTGTTTGCCTGCTCCAGTAATCATCGGATTCAATCACTCGGGCGATGTTTTTATGGATTAATAACGGGCACTTTGGAGAGCTGGGAGCTGCAATCTGTACAACCTTAATGAGCACCGTGGGGACCCGGTGCCATGGTTTCCCAAATCCTCTCCCTGCTTCCCTCTAAATCATTCCCTGCTCCGGATGGCTCTCCTGCCTCCAGCACACCGGGCTCCCTGCTGGAAGTTGTCCCAATTAATTTTTTTTTTTCTGTTTTCCCTTTTTTCCCCCTACCTTTCCTAAAAGCTCAGCTTTGTCAGCGCTGACAAAATGTTTGTCTCTGCTGCCTGGTCGGGATGGAGCTCCGGGGTGGGAAATGTCCACTCCTGGATCTGGGAATGCCAGGATTGGGGCGTTTTGCAGGTCACTGGGAGGGTGGCACTGGGGACAGGGGCTGGCTCTGGGTGACACTGAGGGGGCACCAGCAGGGTGGGCACCTCTCTGTAGGATCATGGAATCATTTGGGTTGGAAAAGCCCCCTAAGGCCATCGAGTCCAACCATTCCCAGCACCGCCAGGCCACCCCAACCATGTCCCCAAGTGCCACCCCTGATTTACACCCCCCAGGGATGGGGACTCCCTGTGCCAGGGCTGGATTTCCTCTCACAGGAGTCAGGAAACAAAACCAAGGATCCTGAGGGACAATTCCATGAGAAAGGGGTTCCTCACTCACTGGAACTGCAAAGGGATTCTTGGGAAGCAGCCAGGGATGTAGGGAAAGCCCAGTGCCCACCCTGGGGACAGGGCAGATGTGGCACAGCTGCTTGGGGCGCAGACCTGCCCCCGAGATCCCTGGGAGACTCCTTGGATCTTTGGGAAGTGACGCTTCCTCCTCTGGGTCATCAGCTGGGTGGGCTCCCTGTGTGGGGCCCCTGCTGAGGACAGTGGATTGTCCCCAGGACGGGGGACACAGCAGGGACAGGGCAGTTCCAGAGCCTCTGGAATCATCCGCAGGCTCCCACATTCCCGGGATTTGTAACTGAGGGCTGAACACAGGGAAGGAGCAAAGGACAAGGCCTGGACAACATCTCCTGCTCCAGAGGCCCATCCAGGCCCTGCCCTGGCAGGGATGGAGCAATCCCTGAATTCCTGCCCTGGCAGGGATGGAGCAATCCCTGAATTCCTGCCCTGGCAGGCATGGAGCAATCCCTGAATTCCTGCCTGTTTTCCTGCGGACAGCCCAGGAACAGCCAGCCCAGGCAGCACAAAGTCACCTTCCAGAGAATTCCACAAGTGCCGGATTTATTCCCAGCCCCCTCCATAGGAAACCTCCCAGCATTTCAGAGCAGACCCAGCTCCAGCTTCTCCCCCTCTCTGTTTATTTCCCGGGATTTTTAATGCCTTTTCAGAGGCCTGTTCTCAGCCTGCAGCTATTCCAGAGCCGTGGGATGCAGCTCGGGGTGACCAATAAGGAATTTATGGAGCCTTGGCTCCAAGATTTCTCCAGCCAGACAGCGTCGGGACAGAGGCCTTGGGCAACACCAGCCCAGCCCTACTGGGCCCAGACTGGGAGAACTGGGAGGACAAACAAGGCCATGCCCTAGATGCTGGGGTGCCCTGATTTCCATGGGAAGCTCATGGTGAAGGAATTTCCCCCAAACAAGGTCTGGTTGTGCACCTTTCCCAGCAGGCCAGGCAGGGATTCCCACCTGGATTTACCTAATCCTTCACTGGGAATTCCTATTCCATCCCTGTCTATGCTTTGCTCATCTTGGAGCACCCCTGTTCTTTTCTGCCCATCCCAATTGCAGTTCTGCCCATTCCTGATCCTTCCCTGCCCATCCCAATCCCAATTCTGCCTATTCCTGATCCCAATCCATGTTCTGCCCATTCCTGATCCCTTCCTGCCCATCCCAATCCCATTCCTGCCCCATCCCTGCTCCTGCCCTGCCCACTCCATGCCCTGACCTCACCTCCAGCTGATTTTTCCTCTCAGTTCCTCTCCTTTCTCGTTCCCGTGATCCCGAACAATCCCAGCATTGATCCGGAGCTCCCGGCTGTGCCAGCTGGCGGCGGCTCCCGCTTCCCATCGCATTCCAGGGCTCTTAAAGCCGCCCGGCCCCGATCCTGCCATTTGGGATGCTCTGATGGATCCCTGCGCTCTTAAATCCGCGGGGACAGGGGATGGGAGCGGAGCATTCCCGATTCCCGGTGCCATTCTCCGGGAACAATGGGCTCCTTCGCCCATGGAATTCCTGCTCTCACCAGGAGGGATCTGCCCTGCGCTGGACTTTAAATGCAGCCGATGATCCCGGCAATATTCCCTGGAAGAGAGAGGACAAAAGGGGCAGTTCTGGACATTTAGGGGACTGGGGGGAAGGGGCAGCTGGGCCTGGGCATGGACATGGCAGCTTCTGTCTCCTAAATATAGAAATATAATTTATAGATAAGTGTGTTTATGTGTAAAAATATTTTTATATTTATATATATATATATACACTTATATGTTATATATGTATACTTATATGTTATATATATTGATATATATTCATTTTATATATTATATTATATTATATTATATTATATTATATTATATTATATTATATTATATTATGTTATGTTATATTATTTTTATGCTATATGTTATATTCTAGATTTATAGATTTATTTTGTATATGCTAATAACTTTATAAAATACATTTATATATATGTATAATATAAAAATTTATATAAATATTATTTATATAAATAATATATATTTATATCATTTATATAAATTATTTATATAAATAATATATTATTATTTATATAAATATTTTTATAAATATAATTATGGATGTTGTTTTCTGCCAAGGATGTGCTGGAGGTTTTTCCTTCCTCCCACACCAGCCCGGGTGGGAAAGGATCTTGGAGCAGGTGAAGAGCTGGGAGAGCTCAGGGATCAGGGCTGCAATGGGGCCGGTCCTGCTCCCCAAACTCGGCTCCCAGCCTCGGCTGATCCAAAATCCCTTCCCGAGGTTTTTTCCCGGTGTTCTGTCCATCCGAATTCCCATGGCCAGGCCCAGCGGGATCCGAGTCCCGGGAATTCTGCAGCGCATCCCTGGCTCCCCCTGTGGGTTCCTGTCCCTGCCCGGGACTCCCTGGGGACACCGAGGGTGATGTCCCCACTTTGGGGACACCGAGGGTGATGTCCCCCCTTTGGGACACTGTGGGTGATGTCCCCCTTTGGGGACACCGTGTAGGAACGAGGGCAATGGTTCTCCTCTGCCTTGCTGTCCCAGGAAGCAGCGCTGGGATTTTGGGAATGCTGGTGGGTGACTCTGGAAGAGTCACCTGCCACCACCCAGGGCACACCAGAGCCACCCCGAGGTGACGCTTGGGGACACTCAGGAATTGGGGACAAAAAGAGGGGACTCAGGGAATTGGGGAATGATCCCTTCCCTGTCCCAGCTGGGTGAGGAAATTGGGAACTGAGGAATGCGGCAAAATGGGGGAAGAAATTAATAATTATCCACAGCTCATCCCTATCGCTGCTCATCAAAACATTCCCGAACTCCATCCCAGGCTCCTTTCTTCTCCCTGCCTCCAGTAAGTGCTTGAACATCCCTTTAAAAATTAAAGGAGGAGGGTTCTGGAAGAGATAAGGGATAATTGCCTGGCTTTGACTGCGGCATTGATGTGAAAATAGGATTGGAATTACTCACTCCGGTTGAAAGGTTAGTTGAAGGTTATTACAGGAAAATTGTTATTCATCCATTTTTTCTGTGCCGCTGGATAGCCCCAAAGATTAAATCCGGGGAGCGCATAATGACCCATCAGGGCGGACAATGGTGGGAATAATCTCCAGAGGCTCCCGAGAGCCTTCCCTGAATAATTCATGGCTCAACAGCCCTCCCTCCCTCGCCGGCAGATTACACGGGAGTTTTCTTTGGGAAGAGATCATTTAAAGGAGCTTTAAAAACCACCGCGCTTTTGGACGGAAGTGGAATTACCGGCAGCATTCCCGAGGTTTGTTTATGCCTTAATAAATCTCCTTTCCCGCTGACCTCCGTGCCATGGGAACAAAACGCCGCGGGATAAAGGGAGGCTTTGTTTGGGATGGAGCTGGAGGAGCTCCCGTGGGGCTTTTTCTGCTTTTTCTGCTGCGGGCAGAGACAAATCGGAGCTGCTCGGTCACCTGCGAGGAGAAATTCCTGCTGGCCCCGCCGCTGGCCCCCCGGATCGCCCCCCTAGAATCCATCGGGAATGAGCTCCTTCTTTCCAGGAGCAGCCTGGTGATGTTCCTCATTCCTGAGGCCCCCAAAGTCCCCTCTGGTCCCCGTCCTGCTGATCCAGGTTCCATTCCCATCTTCCCCTGGCTCAGGAGAGCTCAGCGATGAGGAGGATGCTCAGGCCATCATCCCTGGATCCGGCTGGAAAACCAGGAGCAAGGCTGGGATGTCACTTCCCGGCCTTCCCACTGCTCCTCCAGCTCCTAAATCCCGGCCTGGCTCCGGTTAATCCTTTAATTTCCTCTCCTGGAAGCGCTGTTATGTTTTAAAAGCTGATTGCTCGTTAAAAATCCCAGGATTTCTGGAGGTTTAGGGATGTGGGATACACATCCCTGGCATCGTTGGGATCCTGGAAAATAATTGAGAAAAATATCCTGGATAATAACTGGTATTTACTAAACACTTTGTCGTTATCAGATTGAAATTAAATCCTAATTAAACCTTCTCTGGGCTTTTCCAGCCAGGACGATGGGGAAGGAAGACGCTGCTGTGGGATGAACAGGGAATCCTCTGGATTGGGAATTTGGGGGGGTTATCTTGATTTTGGGCAGGTTTATCTTCATTTTGGGCAGGTTTCTATTGATTTTAGGTAGGTTTAGCTTGATTTGGAGCAGGTTCTTCTTGAGCTGAAGGGCTCTGTGGAGCCGAAGTGGCTCCTCCAGGCCTATCCCATCCCAGAATTAACGAGGGAGGATTTTCCCAGGGGGAATGGAGCAGGTACAGAGCTGCTCCTCCCTCCCCTCCAAGGGAGAAGGGTTGTTAAGAAATAATCCTGGAGTTTAAGGATGTGAGCGAGGACTTTTATGGATTTAACAGGAAGCTCCAACATAATTTCCCACTAAAGCTTGTGTCAATAAATCATTTTTTAATTATAAGCTCCAATTATCAGCTAAGCTCGGCTTAATGATCTCTGGAGTGGTTCCTCCTTCAGAGGCCCAGGAAGGAACTTCTCCTCCTTCCTTTGGAGCTGCTGCTATTTTTTCCCAGCTCCTGGAAAATCTCCCCCCGCCAGTGCCCATGTGCCTGATGGGATCCGAGTGAAATCCAAGCCTCTCCTAAATCAGGGGCTGTCCAGAGGCGCATCCAAAGGCTCATCCAAAGGCTGTGGCTCGGTTCCACCCCTGGCACAGGCCCTGAGCCCGGCGTTGATTTAGGGCTGCTCTGGGATCGGGTCACATTCCCGAGCGTGCCTGGGGCGGCTCAGGAGCGCTCAGGTGCCCTGGGGGTTATTCTGGGATTCGGGGCACGTGGCAGTGCCTGGGGAATCCCCGGGAGAAGGGGCTGGATGACTCCCAGCTCCCCCAGCTCCTTGGGATCCAGCAGATCCCGCAGTTTGCGTTTCTCCTGTCGGCGCTCCGGGATCTGGAGAGGGATCCTTCCCGTTCTCCATCGGATCTGGGCTGGGAATGACAGCAGGGTTCAGGAGGAGGAGTTAAGCTGGGAAAAGAGGAGATAAATGGCTCTGGAATGCTCCAGCCTGTTCATCCTCAGGCACTCTCAATGTACCATGGATGATTCCTGATGGGATTGAGCTGGGAATTGAGCTGTGCTCCATGGCTCTGCACCCATCCATGCCTTGGGAAATTGGTCATATCTGCCCAGCATCCCAGATTTCCATATGGGAATGGTGCCTCTCCTCAGGCTGGATCACTCCTGGCAGGAGACAGATCCCAGGGCATTGTCCTGGTGCTTCTTCTGCTCCTGGGGTGTCCTGGTGCATCCAACATGGATCTAGAGTTTGGATCCAACATGGATCTGGAGTGTGCATCCCACACGTGTGCTCATTCCAGTGGGGGCATCCAACAATTGTGTCCAGCATGTGCAGCCCTGGGAATCCTGTTTGTGTTCCTGGAGTTTGCATCCAATGTGTGTCTGACTGTTCATCCATGGGAATCCAATGCAAGGTCCCAGTGCATGCATCCAATGGATTCATCCAACACGTCCATCCAATGGATGCATCCAACATGTCCATCCAATGGATTCATCCAACATGTGCATCCAATGGATGAGTCCAACGTTTGCTTCCAATTGATTCATCCAACATTTCCATCCAAGGGATGTATCCAATATGTCCATCCAATTGATTCATCCAACATTTCTATCCAATGGATGTATCCAACATGTCCATCCAATGGATGCATCCAAGGGAAATATCCAACATGTGCATCCAGTGCATGGAACCAATGGATGCATCCAATACCCGTGTCCAACACGTGTATCCATGCGTGTCCAACATGCTGTATCCATGTCGTATCCAACATGCCCATCTCGTCCATAGAACCACTGAATGCAACCAGCTGATGCATCCAAAATGTGCGTCCGACACGTGCATCCAACACTTGTATCCAACACGTGCATCCAGTGCCTGTCCCCAGTCTGCACATTCAACATGTGTATCCCACCTGTGTGTCCAACATGTGCATCCCGCTCGTGTTCCAGCCCAGAATCCAAGCCCTGAATCCCACCAGGAGCGTTCCCCAGCATGGGGTCCCGCAGCATTCCCCCTTCCTCATCCACAGGCAGGGAATCACTGCCCTCCTGCCATTTCCAACTTGCCTTCCACCTTTCCGTGTCCAGATTTCCTCCCTGGCTGCTCTGCAGAAGGATTTCCCACCTCTCAGCAGGGTCACACCGAGGGTAACGACATTCCAGTTTTTCCAGGATGGATGGGACTGTTGGAGCAGAGCTTCTCTGCCATTTATCCTCCGGATTTTCCTCCTCTGGATTCATCCCCTCTGCTCCCAGGCCAGGAGACAGCACGGGTAGATTTTCTAAGATCCTTTCTTTTCCGTAAAAAAATATTGGATGGGGGCATTGACAGAGCTCCGGGTGTAAAAGGACAAGGAAATATTTCCAAATGGTTTCTCTGGCAGCTGGGAATTCCAGCTCCTGTCGCTTATTGACCTCTAATTGTTTCCAGTAGGAGCGGGAGACAGGAAGATCAATAGGAATTGGAGAGACTTAAAACCCTCCTGGTGCACTTCACTGTAGTTAGGAACCACTGGAATTCATCTTCCCGGGATTTCCAGTGGTAATTGGAACATTGGGATTGCTCCATGTGCTGGATTCCATGCAGAGCATTAATTCCTTCCCCAGTCCCACTCCTTGCCTGGTCCCAGTGTTTGGAGCAGCCTCGTGGCTCTCCAGCCGCCCTTCCCTGCTGCCTTAGAAACCCAGGAGACCCAAATTTGGGTGGAATTCCAAAGGAGCAGGAGGATTCTGGCAGCTGGAACTCCCCAGGAAAGAAGGGATGGATCAGTTGAATGAGGAGAGCGCTGACACACCAAGACACAGGAGAGGATGTGGGAATGATGTCCTGGAGAGAGGCCTGGGGATGGAGCTGGATTTTCCCACAGGGAACTGCTGAGTTTGGGAATGTTCTCAGTGATTTTGGTGTGGGGACCAGGTGGCGACCACTGAGTTGGTCCCATCCCAGCCACCGGCATTTCCCTGGGAATTGCGCTCCCCTGGGAGCTCCTCTGGTTGGTGGCAGTGCCACAGGGGCCGGTGGCACTCCCGGCTCCCAATGGAAGCTCCTGGCTCCCCATGGAATCTCCCTGTTCCTGTTGAAAGCTCCCAGCTCCTGGTGGAAGCTCCCTGTTCCCAATGGAAGCTCCTGATGGAAGCTCCCTGCTCCCAATGGAAGTTCCTGTTGGAAGCTCCTGTTGGAAGCTCCTGTTGGAAGCTCCTGTTGGAAGCTCCCTTTTCCCAATGGAAACTCCCTGTACCCAATGGAAGCTCCTGATGGAAGCTCCCTGTTCCTGATGGAAGCTCTCTGTTCCTGGTGGAAGCTCCTGTTGGAAGCTCCCTGTTCCTGATGGAAGCTCCCATTGGAAGCTCCTGGCTCCCAATGGATGCTCCTGTTGGAAGCTCCTGTTGGAAGCTCCCTGTTCCCAATGGTAGCTCCTGTTGGAAGCTCCCTGTTGCCGATGGAAGCTCCTGTTGGAAGCTCCTATTCCCAATGGATGCTCCTGTTGGAAGCTCCCTGTTCCTGTTGGAAGCTCCGTGCTCCCGATGGAAGCTCCGGCTCCCGGCGCTGCTGTCACCGGGAATCAGGGCCCAGCCCTAATCTGTCATTAGCGCATTCAGCACTAATTGCTGGCAGGGTGCCACGCGCCTATTTTCCCGTTTTAACAAAACATTTATGCATGGAAGATTTAATGCCAGGTATCAAGCATATCATTGTAAATTTACCACTAATTAAGCCTAATTAAAATAATTAAATGGCTGCCGAGTCACAATGTGAATGAAAATCACATTTCCTCTCATGTGCTCGCCCCTCTCCTCGCTGCCCTTGCTCTGGATTCCCAACACAAATACTTTCCCATTTGGATGCGGGAAGAGAGGAGTTTCATCCCGACCATAATGCTGGGATTTGGGGGGGAAGTTCTCCAATTCCAGGACCTCTGGAGATTTTCCTTTCTGAGGATGAAGGATGGACAATCTGACAAATCTGTTCCTGGGAGCTTTTGCATATTCATCACTGCTCGGATTTTTAATCAAAGCCTGGGCCATGAATAATGGATGGGGCTGGGATGGGGTGGGATGGGATCCAGAAGCTCCAGAGGATGCTCTGGGCAGAGGCGCCAGGGAAAGCTCTGGCTGGAGATCCAGGAACTCCAGGGAATGCTCTTGGAAGGGCCTCCAGGAGAAACAGGGACTCCAGGGGATGCTCTGCCCGGAGGCTCCAGGAAATCCAGGGGATGCTCTGGGCAGGGATTCCAGGAGCTCCAAGGGAGGGAAGAAGGGAAGGAGGGAGGGAAGGAGGGAGGGAAGGAGGAGCTCACCGCCGGGCCAGTCCCGTCCCCGCTGTCGCCGTCCCTTGTGTGGTCCCAGCCCGGGCTCACAATGGGCTCAAAGCCCCTTTGTGCTCCGGCTGCGGCCGAGCTGCATTTTAGGCTCGGCTCATTCAAGGCCAGCCTGGCAAAGCTCCGATTAACCTTTGCTTTCCCAGGCACGGCCTCATTCTCCCTCCCGGCGGGGTCCCGGCACCCTCGGCCCGCCGGGAAGGGGCTGGGAATGGGAAGTGTGGGAATGGGAAGTGCGGGATTTCCTCTCTGTGCCCGCTGGGATCACGGGAATTCCCGAGGTGCTGCCTGTTCCTCTCCTCCTCCGAGGGTCCCGAGCTGAGGCGACATTCCTGCTTTGTTATCCCAGGAACGAACGTCATCCTCCTGCCATGATGTCATCACCATCCTGCGGTGACATTATCATCATTGTCATCATTGTAATCATCATCATCATCCTGCTGTGACATCATCATCATTATCGTCATCATCATGCTGTGACATCATTATCATCATTATCATCATTGTCATCATCCTCTTGCTGTGACGTCATCATAACCCTGCCATGACATCATCACCATCATCCTGCCATGAAATCATCTTCCTGCTGTGGCATCATCCCAACAACATCCTTGTACCATGACATCATCTCCCACCACCGCCCAGCCGTGATGTCATCATTCCATCATGACATCATCCCCCACCATTACATCATTCTTCTGCCATGACATCATCCTCCCGCCATGACGTAACCCTACACACCATCCTGCCTCTCTGACATCATTCTCCTCCTGTGACGTCATCTTTCTGCCATGACATCATCCCACCACAGCACCATCTTAGTGCAACCACATCACCCTCCCGCCATGATGTAATCTCCCCACCATGACATCATCCTTCCGTGACATCATCTATCTGTGACATCGTCATCCTGCCATGACATCATCCTTGCTTTCCCACCCCCCATTTTCTGGGAATCACATCCCTTCCCCAAGGGACACCAGCACGGGAGCCCCTGCCCAGCTGTGCCCCCTCTTTGTCCTCGTGGCCCTCCCGGACCAAACATTGGTTTTTCCATGGATGACCATTTTTTTTTCTGGGAATTGACCCCTTTGGCATTCCCAGATCCCTGGGTAAACAGAGCTGTTTGTCTCCGTGTTTGCTCATTTCATCCCAAATATTTGCCTGCCAAGCGAACGCCGTCTCCCGGGATGTGCTATTAATGGGATAATTAGGCAGCTGCTAATGAAAAGGATTCCTGGGAATTATGGCAGGATTTGTTTTGGCATTTGCAGGCTGGAGTGCTCCAATCTACCTGAGAGTTAATTAGTTAATTAGTGCTGGTGGAACACACCTGGAAAAATAGGGCAGCCAAGGAACGCTCCGGTTTATTTTCCGGGAGCCAGTGGAATGAGTTTTTCCATGGGATATTGGGGAAGAAAACAAAATCCTCCTTCTTTCAGATGTTGGGATCTCCAGAAAAGGCTCAAATCCCAGTAATTTGGGGCATCCTGGTCCGTTTGGGGTTTCTCTGGTGTCGCTTTGGGGGTTTGGAGCAGTGGGAAGGGCCGTGGATTTTCCGGATCTTTCCCGGTTATGTAACCCCTCCCTGGCTCTCGCCGAGCTCCGGGTGCCGCCGCTGGTGACAAACCCCGTGTGGGGCTGGCCCCGTGCTGATTAATTAGGAAATTACATTTATATAACCCCTAATCCCCGGCTGGGCCTCGCCAGGGGCTCGGGAATTACATCCAGATTAGCTCCGAGCCCGAGAAAACCCCAGGCTGGAGTTATTGCCCGGGCACACATCGGCAAATTGGACCAATCCGGAGGAAAACAGCCAAAATTCAGCTTTTTTTTGGGTTTTATTTCCCTTAATTCCCTCCTCCCACGGGGCCTGCGAGGGGTGAGAGCTCCGTGCAGCCGGAGCTGATTCCGGCTGAACGTGGCCTTCGGTTTTCCCAACAAAATTGCTTTTATCCTTCCCAACATGTGTTCCCAAAGATTACAGGGCTGTAATCCCACACGGCTTAACCAGGGGGGGGCTTTGGGAACGGCGGCGCTGGAATTCCCCCCCTGGCTGATCCGGGACTGGGAATCCTGGTCATGGAAACAGAAAGAACCTTAAGGGATAAAGGATTGGGAAGGAGGGATTGGAATACTTGGGGGGATTTGGGGGAGCTGGGCGATCACAACAAATCATTTTTAAAGTGTTTTTGTGGATTTGGTTTGGGGTGGTTTTTTGGTTTTTTTTTTTTTTTGGTTTTTTTTGTGGAGGGCTGATTGGAAAATAGGTCATGGATTGATCTGGATCCGATCGTTACAAAGGAGGAGTTTTCTCCACAATTACAGGGACACATCCAGCAGGGAGCCTTGAGGCCTTGGGAATGCTCCACTAATGGACAAAGAGCCCTGCCTGGCTTCCCTGCTCCGAGGGAATTTTGGGATTGATCCATCCTGGAAGGCACAGGGAGCCGAGCACATCCTTGGGAATGTCCTTCAGGAGGGGGTGAAATTCCCAATGGATTTGGGATAGGCCAGAAAGCAAGGAAAGGGCTCGAATCCTAGGGATTCCCTCTGCTCCAGGGGGTTTGGGAGGATCCAGCAGGGCTGGAGCTGCACCCTCCTCATCCTGCCCTGGTGATGGGATAGGGCAGGAAGGGGATTAATTCCAGGGCTGGGATTTGCTGGAGGGGGGAATAGCAGATCCTGAGGACCCTGAGATAACTTTAATCCTGTGAGGATTAAATGAAATCACGAGACACAAATTCCTGCCCAAATCTGATTTTCCCCTGGGAATCAGGGTTAAAACTCTGGGAACTGGAAACTTTTCCTGTGGCCATTCCAGAGGGGGAATTCCCACCAGCCAGGCCTATCCCCAGGTGCTTGGAGCAATTTTGGGATTCCAAACCCCAACGGGATCAGCAAACCCCTCCTGGATTCCCTGATCCCACCAAAGCACTCACACGGAGTTGGGGTTGGACTTGGGGCTGGTTTTGCCCTGCCAGGACCCAAATCCTTTCAGATTTCCCATAAAATGTGGCTGGAATCTGCCCATGGATGCAGGGACACCTCCCACCATCCCAGGGATGGAGCAGACATGGTTTCTCTGAGAATTCCATCCCAGCCTCTCCCAGGGAAGGATTCCTTCCCAATATCTCGGCTATCCCCGCCCTTGGGAAGGTGGGAATAAACCCCTGGCCCCACCATTCCCTCCAATCTCCAGGATTTTCCCCTCCAGCCCTGGAAAAATGTCAATTTTTGGCCCCGTATTCCACAGCAGCGGTGGAGTCTCTGAGCTGTGGTTTTTCCTGCTGTCAAGCAGAGTAAGGAGATTATCCCGCTGCAAATCTGATGGAAAAGATTCCCTTTAAAGTCACCGATAGAGCTCAATACACAACGAGCTGCGGGGCTGCTTCCAGGAGATACGGGAGAAGAAAAAACATCCCAGTGCTTGTTACTGAAAGGGAAAATAACCCCAAAAACTGCACTGCTGGCAAAACCTCGGGGTTCTCCGGGCTGGGGGCTGACCCCAAATCATGGGTGGAGATTTTTCCCCCTCCTCCTGAGAGGGGACAGAAAATAAATGAAATTTAGGGCGTTTGTGGGAGAAGAAGGACTTGGAGGAGGATGAGGAGAAGAGGGGGAAGAGGGGGAAGAGAGAGGGGGAAGAGAGAGGGGGAAGAGGGGGAGTGACAAGGGCTCAGCAGAATTCGGGCCCAGCAGAATTCGGGCTCAGCAGAATTCGGGCTCAGCAGAATTCGGGCCCAGCAGAATTCGGGCCCAGCAGAATTCGGGCTCTGGAACCTCCCCTCGGACACCGGGAGTGGCCACGGAGCCGCCGCTGTCCCGGGGCCACCCAGCTCGGGGCTGCCCCCGGATAATCGATCTCCTCCCTCCTTCCGACCCGCAGGAAACGGGGCTTTGGGGAGGCTTTTCCCTTTGTTTTTGCTTTTCCCTTCGCGGGCCGCCGGCGCTGCCGCTCCATTGGAAGCCCGAGGGATTTATGGCCTCTCCAGTTTATTGTTGATACAGATCTTTATCTGCCCCGGGCTTCTAACTGACATTTAAATTACACTGCAAACAATGAATCAATATTTATGGATTAGCGCGCCAATACGAGTTGTCCCGGGATTCTGGCTCCCGGCGAACGGGACAATGAGGTCAAGGTCAAGGCTTTGTCTAATGAGGGATCGGCACAGACAGGAGCTGCCAGCCGGGTATTGACTTCCTAATGGGAATGCATTTATGGCCGGCATTTAGCCCCCGCGCCCGGCTCCCGCCTCCATCTCCCGTTCCTGCCCTTTTCCCTCTGATAATTGGGGATCGTTCCAAGCCCCGAACCCGGAGTGTGTCCCCGTGCCTGGAAAAACCCGGGAGAAGCACCCGGCTCCTCACACCCCCCTGCTTTTCCATGGGGAAAGAGCCCGAGCTCCATGGAGGGAGATCAGAGCCTGGGAAATTCATCCCGGGCTCTGAGAACCCAGAGGAGTCAGGATCAACCCTGCACCCCTTAAAAACTTCCTGGGATGCGTTTGGGATCATCCCTGCACTCCTTAAAAATTTCCTGGGATGCATTTGGGATCATCCCTGCACCCCTTAAACCCGTCCTGGGTTGGATTTGGGATCATCCCTGCACTCCTTAAACCCTTCCTGCCTTTCAGCTTCCAATGGCAGCTTGCTCCCTTTTCTTACCTGAAATCAGAAGCCAAGCTGGCCCAAAAAATAAAAAAAAAAAAAAAAAAAATTTATAATTAATTTTTCTATTTTAGGGATTTTCCCGGCCCTGTTGCTGTCTAATTCCAGCAGCAGCCCCGTGGATGTGGCACTTGGGGACGTGCCTTGACAGTGCTGCGGGAACGGTCGGAACCGAGGCTCTCGGAGGCCTTTCCCTGGAGGAACAATTCCCGAATTCCATGATTTTAACCATCCTTCACAGCGCCGGGTACCTGCTGCTCGCTGCCTGCCGCCATTCCCGGCCATTTCCCTCCCGGCAGGGCCACGGGCGATGCTCCCCGTGGGATCCTTCCCCCTGCTGCACCCCGAGCGGGAAATTGGGGTAAAAAAACAGGGATTTGGGGGCTTTTCTTAGCGCTGTTTTTTGAAGCCGTGTTTATCCCCTCGTTAAAACCCAGCTGAAAACTTCCAGGGCTAAACGAGCCCCGTCCTCCTCCTCCTCCTCCTCCTCCTCGCCGCGTTTATTTACATTATAATCATCCCGAGCCTGCGAATTGTGTCAATTATTCTTTCCTCGGGGCGAGCCAAGGATTCTTTGTTCCTCGCTGGTTTACAAAAGTGAAATATAGGTGAGGTTTCGGACCTTTTAATCCCCCGATGTAATTACTGCTCCCCGCAGGCTCGGCCGCGTTTCAGCGGCGCTGCCGGGCTCAGATTAGACACACAAAGTCCCTGCTCTCCATCAAAGGCTTCCTTATCTGCCCGAGACAGCCAAACAACAAACGAGCCCCAAATCTCGCCGGCCCCGCTGTTTATTTGACCAGGCCCGAAATAAATAAATCGGCTGCAGCCAAACAGGCGCTTTTCCCTGAGAACGGGGGCTCGGCGGGCGCCTGGGTGGGAATTTCCAGGAGCGTCGAGAGGGCCCGCGACTACAGTGGGGCTTTTGAAGTGCTTTTTCCACGTTTTAGGAGCCCAAAATGAGGATGAAACTAAAATGACACGAAGAAATAATCCCCCATTCAGCCCTGAAAGGATTATTCTAATTACTTTGATTATTAAAGATCAGACAGATATTTTTTTTTCCTCCCCTCCTCCTCCTCCTCTTCTTTTTTTTTTTTTTTTTTTCTCCTGCCGGCAGAAAGTAAACCAAGCCCCGAAATCCAAATCCTCGCTGGGAATTGAGGAACGTCTTAAGTAAACAGCGGGAACAAACGGGCAGTGTGAGGATCCGCGGGGTCCGGCAGCCGGCCCGGGGGGGGCCCCCTTTGTGCGGCCTCAATGGGGGCTAAACGCGAGCCCGGGGCCGCGTCTCGCCCCTTTCAGATGCAAATCCCGGGGCCTCGCCTTTATCCCGCTCCGAGCTGCCGGTGTCAAGCTGCGCCCGCCTGAAAGCGCCGCGATCGCCGCTGCCCGGGGGCCGGGGGCTCTGCCCGCGCAGATGGTGCCGCCGAGCCCCCCCCGCCCCTCGGGAAGGGCCGCGATTCGTTTAAGGAGTCTGTTTGTTTCTGCTGATGAGGGCTGTTAATTTGCACAGCGGTCTCATTAGGCCTAAACCACCAATTAATTTCTTTTGTTCTCATTAAACGACTGATTCCGAAACATTTCGGCAGCCACAATGGATGGCTCCGAGCCGCAGCCCCGGCATCCTCCCCGCCGGAGCTGGCAGCGTTCCTGGAGCCCCGGCAGCCGGCCCAGCAGCCCCAAAAAATCCTGGCACCGGCCCCGGATCTGCCCCGGGTACCTCAGCATCCTCCCCAGACCCTCCCTGGGTACCCCAGCATCCGCCCCAGCGCTGCCAGCGCCTTCCCTGCGTACTCCAAATCCTCTTCAGCAGCCCCAGCATCTCCTCCAGGCAGCCCAGCACCCTCCTGGCAGCCCTGGCATCCTCCCCTGGCATCCTCTCGAGCCCTGGCATCCTCCCCTGCAGCCCCAGCGCCTGCCCCTGGTACCCTGGCATCCCCTCCAGGTGCCCTGCCCTTGTCCCCCGACACTCCCTGGGTGCCCTGGCGCCTCCTCCAGGTATCCCAGCATCTTCCCCAGCTGCTCCAGCATCCTCCCAGCGCCCCTGGCACCTTCCCCAGCAGCCCTGGCCGCCTCCCTGGCAATCCTGGCATCCCCTCGGCCTCAGCGGGTGCACCCCGGGCGCTGTCCCTGCTCTCCAGCCCCATCCCCCCGGGCAATCCCAGCTGCCACACCCAGCTGGAAATGGAGCATCCCTGGCTCCTGGAGCACGGGCTGAGCCAGCCAGGCAGGCAGGGCAAAGCCCCGAGCTCTCCCCTTCATTTCCCCGAATCAAAAATAAGATTTGGGGTGGGCTTTTGGTTGTTTTGTTGTTTTGTTTTGTTTTTTTTTTTCTCTCTGCTCCGTTCTTTTTCCCGGGCCAGGAGGATCTTGGAAATGGGGATTTGGGGATGTTTAGGATGGGGACAGGCAGGGCCTGGCTCGTCCCAGCCTGGAGCTGCTCTGTCTCCGTGTATCCCCAAACCTGGGCTGGCTGTGGGATCCTGTGTCCTCCCGGACACTCCTGATGTGCCCCTGGTGCGGCAGGGGGATGCTGCATTCCCAGCTCCAGGAGAATTCCCAGGGGAATGCTGCTGTCCCCTGCTGCACCTCCGGGGACATCCTTGGATTCCGAGTCCCAGCGAGGTTCCAGGAGCGTCCCTGGTGCCACCAGCTTCCCTGGCGATTTGTTGGTGCTCCGTAAATTCCATGAAAAATTTATGGTCGGGACAGAAAGGAAAAGAGGGGGAAGGTAAAAAAAAGAAACCAACAAAAAAACCAAACCAACCCAGGCTCCAGCTGAGCCTCCCCATAAATTACCGGGATTTGCTTCCCAGGGTGGTCCGGGGAGTGCGTGCCAGAGCCGCCGCCTTCCAGAGGGAGGATCCCGGGGTGAAGCCTTGGGAAAGGGGAGGGGAGAGCAGCGGATTCAGGGAGGGCCGGAGAGCGCAGGGAGGGCGTTCTATTGCACTAAATAGTTATTTAGTGGGATTTTTGGGGTTTTTTGGGGGGTTTTTGGTTTGTTGGTGTTTTTTTTTTTTTCGTTTGTTTGGTTTGTTTTTTTTTAATGGCCAAACCTACAGGTTTTTACTCTGAACCTCACAGCATTTTATTTCTTATTTATTTCTTATTTTATTCCTTTATTCAAAAATACATAATTTATCGCAGCTTTTCACATCAGATGCTCACAGTGAAATCTTCCCACAAGTGATGTAAACAGGGGAGGTCCCTGGGCTGCCGGGGATCCGCTCCCGGGATTGTCCCCAAACCCTGCCCTGTGCTCCCAATCCCGCCGGGAATTCCGCACCGGGAATGCCGGACCGGGAATTCCGTGCCGGGAATGCCATACCAGGAATTCTGTGCCAGGAATGCCGTACCGGGAATGCCATACTGGGAATGTCGTGCTGGGAATGCCGTGCTGGGAATGCCATACCGGGAATGCCATGCTGGGAATTCTGTGCCGGGAATGCCATGCCGGGGATGCCATACCGGGAATGCCGTGCCGGGAATGCCGTGCTGGGAATGCCGTGCCAGGAATGCCATGCTGGGAATGCCATACCGGGAATGCCATACTGGGAATTCCGTGCCGGGAATGCCGTACCGGGAACGCCATACCGGGAACCCCATACCGGGAATTCCATGCCGGGAATGCCATGCTGGGAATGCCGAGCAGGGAATTCCATACCAGGAATGTCATACCGGGAATGCCATACCGGAATGCCATATTGGGAATGCCGTGCCAGGAATGCCATGCTGGGAATGCCATACCGGGAATGCCATACTGGGAATGCCATACCAGGAATGCCGTGCCGGGAATGCCGAGCAGGGAATGCCGTGCCGGGAATGCCATACCGGGAATGCCATACCGGGAATGCCATGCTGGGAATGCCATGCCGGGAATTCCATACCGGGAATGCCGTACTGGGAATGCCATGCCGGGAATGCCGTGCCAGGAATGCCATACTGGGAATGCCATACCGGGAATGCCGTGCCAGGAATGCCGTGCCAGGAATGCCATACTGGGAATGCCATGCCGGGAATGCCGTGCCGGGAATGCCATACTGGGAATGCCATACCGGGAATGCCGTGCCGGGAAGCTCTGCCCTTCCAGCCTGCATTCCCAGCCTCCCCAAACCCATGGATCTGCTGCTCCCTTGGGTCCTGGCCCTTTGCTGGAATATTCCATGTCCGTCCCTGCACGTGCCGGGGGAAGCAGAGGGGACACGGTGCCAGCCAAGCGCCACCAGCCCCTGCAGCCGGGAGCCCTCTGGGTGCTCTCCCGGCCTGGAAACGCACAGAGTTTATTAAATCAAAAAAATCTCCCAGATCTCATTAAGGCCCAGCTGCCCCAGCAGTGCTTTAATGCCGTTTTTTATCTTTTTGATTAACACTGAACTGCTCAGCCCTGGGGACACCCCAAAACCCTGGGGACACCCCAAAGCCCTGGGGACACCCTGGTGCAGAGGCCCCCCCAGCCCTGGGCTGGGTTTCCCAGCTCAGGGGGGTCCCTGCAGCCTCTGGGGCTCCGTGGCTTTCCCGAGGACAACGAGGCCTCTGTGTGCTCCCAGTTTTTGTTTGGGGCTGGAGCTGGCTCTGGAGGGAAGTGTTGTGTGAGGGTGTTGTGGAAAAGCCTTGGCTCCATCTGGGAGCTGTCAGGAAAAGGCTGAGCTCAATCACACGTTGTTATGAATAGCAGCATTTGAGCCTTTAAAACCTTCTCTTTTTATTTTTTTTTCCCCTCTCTTTTTCTCCTTTTTTTTAATATTTCCCCCCCCCCCCCCCCGCCCTGAGGTAAATTCCAGCTGGGATCAACACTCCCCAGGAATTCCCCCGGAGGAAGTTGGCTGCTCACCAACTCATCTTGTAAAAAAAAAAAAAAAAAAAAATAGTAAAAAAAAAAAAAATTCATTATTCCTGTTGAGCCGAGATGAAACAATTCCCTGGAATTAACGAGGCTCCTCTTGGCCAGCCGAGGTTCTGCTCCAATGAAAGTTTTTATTGTTGCCCAGAAAAGCCAAAAAACCCCAAAATCCCCCAGGGGTGAGAGCGGGGCTGCACCTGGGGCTCTCTCAGGGCTCTCCAAGAGGTGCCCCCAAACCCATCCTGATCCTCCCAGCATTCCCAAACCCTGGATGGGCAATGCCAGGCAGAAACCTGGGATGCTCCAGGCTCAGCAGGATGAGGGAGGCCCATCCCACATCGGTGGGGACAGAGGAGAGGATTTAGGGCAAATCCAAAGACCCTGAGCAGGGTGGGCCATGGGACAGGAGCCTGGAATGTCAGGGGACAGCCCTGGGGACAGGAGTGGCAATGCCAGGGACAGGAATCCAGGGAAAAGGGGGGTTTTGGGGTGGATCATGGAATCCTGGAATGGTTTGGGTTGGAAGGGACATGGAGGGACATGCAGGCCCATGGCAGGGACACCTCCCACCGTCCCAGGGTGTTCCTTGGGCACTGCCAGGGATCCAGGGGCAGCCACGGCTGCTCTGGGAATCCCATCCCAGCCCGTCACCCTCCCAGGGAACAATTCTTTCCCAAAATCCCATCCATCCCTGCCCTCTGGAGTGGGAAGCTGTTCCCCGTGTCCCGTCCCTTGTCCCCAGTGCCACCAGCCCCCCGTGCCAGCCCCAGGGCGGATTTTTCCAGCAGGGCTGGGATTTTTCCTGCCGGGCTGTTTTGCTTTCCGCCTCGGCTCTGCTTGTTGATATTTTTCTGTTTTTGTTTCGGATTAAGCCAAAGGGGTTTTGAGCCGTCCCTGCCGTTTTCCAGCGGGATCCCGGGAAGCCCCAGCTCCGGGAAGAGGAGCACGATGAGGATGGGAGGGCAGGCGCGGCCGGGGCGATGCCACCCCCGGAGCCCGAACAAAGCGCCGCGGCCCCGCACAATCGTTCATTATGGCTCAATTACTGTAATTAAAACTGCTGCGCTGCAGAGGCAGAGCCGCCCAAGGGAGCGGTGCCAGCAGAATCCGCGCTCGGAGGCGGCGGCAGCAGCTGAGGGTGTCCCCGAGAGCCGCCACCATCTGTCCCCAAGCCGGGGGTGGCACCCGGGAAACGGGGCTGGGGAGGGAGGGGAAAGGGATGGAAGGGATGGGAAAGGGATCCCGTTATCCCGGATTCCCTGGTGGGCAGATTGTGTGGAGGTGCCTGGGCACAGCTGGGTGTGTGCTCTGCCTTGCTGCTGGGCTGGGGATGGCACAGGACACAAGACATGGCATGGGACACACAACATGGCACGGGACACACAACATGGCACGGGACACACAACATGACATGGGACACGGAACGTGGCACGGGACACAGAACCTGGATTGGGACACAGAACGTGGCACGGGACACAAGGGCATGAATGTGGCATGAAACATGGAACATGGCATGGCACACAGAACATGGCATGGGACAAAGAACATGGAATGGAACACAGAACATGGCATGGGATGCAGAACACGGCACGGGATGCAGAACACGGCACGGGACACGGAATGTGACACAGGACATGGAACGTAGCACGGACACAGAACATGGCATGGGACACAGAACATGGCATGGGACACAGAATGTGGCGTGGCCCAGCACGGCTCTGCTGCCCCCAACCCCTTTCCCAGTGCTCCCCTTCAGGGACACAGCCCCAGCCTGGGAAAAGCAGCTTTGATACTCCAGGACCAAATCCCTGCCTGCCTCCACCTGCACATCCTCAGGATCCTGGGGAATCCATTCCCACTCGCTTTTCTGGCCATTTCCAGCTCTGCCTTTCTGGCAGCGTGGGCCTAGCCTGACCTGAGAGCACCTTTAAAAAGCCCTCATGGATTTAGAATTTAAAATTCCAGCATGGCAGCAGGGGGGTGGGAATAACTGAATTATAAAATCTGACAGCACAAATGGGAATGGGAGAGCCCAGCAGCTCCTCCCCAGCATTGGGAAAAGCAGAATCCACCCCCATGGAGCGCCGAGGGCAGCTGGGGAGGGAAGGGAACCCCAGGGCTGGAAGCGCAGCCAGAGCCACTCGGGGTCCCTTCCCCTCCCCTGCCCCGGCTCTCCCCATCTCCCAACAAAGGATTCCTTGCCATTCCGACCTTTTAATGGTCCCCGTGCCAGCCCCAGCCTCCGAGGGGATGGAAATGCACTCCCGAGCACTTGCCTGCCCATTAGCGGGGCGGGCAGCGCGCTGCTCCTGCCTCCATCCCTCCATCCCTCCCTGCCTCCCTCGCAGCAGGTCCTGTCACCTCGGATCCATCACGGAGCCCCGCTGGACGCTCCAGCTGGCCCCGCTCAGGGAAGGGCTTTGTGTGCAGCAGGGTGCGGGGCCGGGAGCTCGGGAATGCCGCTGGGAATGGCGCTGCTGCAATCCCGGGCCCTGGGAGCAGCCGATGGGCACTGCCCGGGGCAGGATGCCCTGGCCCCAGCCCTCTCCTGCATCCCCGAATCCCGGCAGGAGCGAAGCGCCAGGGTGCTGAAAGGGAGGGAAGGGGTTTGGGATGCCCGGAGGAGCCCAGCCCTCGGCAGCACAGCTCAGGGGAGGGCTGGGAATTGCTCCCATCGATCCTGGGCTCCATCCCACCTCCAGCATCACTCCCAAACTCGGGGGTCCCTGTCAGGGCTGTCCTGTGTCCCCCAACCCTCCCTTCTCCTGCCTTTCCCACCCCTCACTGAAATTCCATGGTTTAGAGACACTTTGCTTGCGGTTGAGCTTCAGTACATTGACTTTTTATTCTTTTTTTTTTTTTTTTTTCTCTTTTTGGCCCTTTTTTACAAAAACCAGTGGTAGTTATTAACAGCTGTACAGATTCTGCTACATACTTTGGTGTGAAGTTGAGAGCCTGGCTCCGGGCGGCTCCGGAACGCGTAATTCCTGCATTTCACTCCTGCCATTCCGGGGGGAAAGCCCAGCAGCCGAGCTGTAGGGCCCTGGGAGCCTGAGGGACACGAGCTGGGGGTGGCCCCACTGCCAGGGGGGCCCTGGGGACAGGGACGAGCCCCCCAGCCCTTCCCAGCACAGCCCCATCCGTGCGGAGCCGGCGCTCCGAAGGCCACGGAGCCGGGAATGCCGTGCCCAGGGTCAGGGTGCAGGCAGGAGCAGAGCTGCCCCCTCAGATCCCAAAAACAGAGCCCAAAACACCCCTGGGACAGCCCTGGCCCCCTCCAAGGCTCTGCCGGCCCCAGGGGCAGTGGTTGATCTGAGCCAAACCACCCTAAAATGCCTTTCCCTAAAAGCAGCTTTAGAGAACGTTTCCCTCCTTGGATCATCAGCGCCCCAAACTGATCCCACCCTCCCACAGAGCCACCCCTGGCCTGGAACATTCCCCCCAGCCCAGCTCAGATCCCTCTCATGGCCCTGGGAACACCAGGAGAGCTCTCCCCTCCTCCCCAGCTCCTCTGCCCGCCCTGGGAGCAGCGGGAGGGATGGGATGGAGCCCTCAGAGGGATGGGATGGAGGCTCCTGGGAGGGCTGCAGTTCCAGGCCCCACCTCTCCATCCTCCTCTCCAAACCGATCTCCCCTCAACCCCTCAACAAAAAAAAAAAAAACCAAACATTTGTTTTTTTACCTTTTGGACCAGATCCAACTCGCCAAAAATAATCCATAAAAATGTGGTATAAAAATCCTCTGCCGTGTGCTACGATACAGGTGAGCACTTCTGCTACACAAATACTTTTATTTTTTTCCCGTTAGGTCTTCGTTTTTCTTTTTTTTGTCTCTTTTTTTTTTTTTTTTTTGTCCTTTTTGGAACCCTTTAGTACAAAAGGCCTGTGGGGGGAGGGAGTTGCTCCATAAAACCAGAAGACACAAGACCATAAAGCCCACAAGGACCACAAACAGCCCCCCACCACACACAAACCCTACTTGTTAGTAAACTTTTCGCTTTTAAAAAAAACTGTATTTTTTTTGTCTTTTTTTTTTTTCCAAGGTTATCAATTCTAATTCTTTACTTTCATTTGAATACAAAACACATAAGTTTGCTATTATCTTTCGTGGCTCCCTGAGCTGAATTTTCTAAGCTTTCTTTGAAATCACTCCTCATTTGCTTCTGTCCGAAGACCAAGAAGGGCTTGCGTGGGCTTCCCCTTTTCTTCAAACATCCAAGCACGGAAAAGGAAAAATAAGGATAAATCCATAAATCCATCTATAAAAAACAAACCCCAAGGTGATTGTGTTGATGTCCCGTCAGTAGCTGAGGATCCGAGCGATTCCCCACCATCACTAACACACGACGCACGACAGGAGGAACAACTTTTCACCAGTGGACATCTCTGCTCAGCCTGGATGGCAAAGTCCCCACGGACACTTCCGGAGGGGGGGGAAGGAAAAGGAGGGGGAAAAAAACCCCAAAAAACAAAAAAGGGGAAAAAAAAAAAAAACCAACCAAAAAAACCCCCAGAATAAAATTGCCACCACCAAAACCATCAGTGGAATACAATTACAGCAGACAAAAATACACAGCTAAGTGTACTGGGAGGGGTCCCCCCCTTCCCACGCTATTTCCTAGTCCAGTATTTACATTTTTCACAAGTCTTATGCAGGATGCACAAAAAAAAAAGTCCCAATAAAAAAAGGAGTCCTTTATAGTGCCACCAAAGCCAGACGGAAAGAACCGGAAAACCAAAAAAAAAAAAACCAAAAAAAAAAAAAAAAAAAACCAAAAAAAAAAAAAATCAAAAGGAACCCCAAAACCTTAAAACCAAATAAAAATCCGTTTAGGGCTTCCATGTGTGCCAGAGTTGCAGATCTCCAAATAAATCCGAGTGTGGTGGGTGCCGGGTGGAGCTGGGCCGGGCCCGGGGCCTCCCCTGGGCATTCCCGGAGCATTCCCGAGGGCTGCACATCCCAGGATCAGTAGATGACCTCGTAGACCGTGGCCTTCTTGTCCCCAGAGCCCGTGACGATGTACTTGTCATCCGCTGAGATGTCACAGCTCAGCACGGACGAGGACTCCTTGGACTGGGAAAAGCAGGAGGGGAGAGAACTCATCAGGGTGGGAGCAAAAACCCATCAGGATGGCACAGAGAGAACCCAGCAGGGTGGGAGAGAAAACCCATTAAGGTGAGAGATAGAACTCATCAGGGTGGGGGACAGAGAGAACCCAGCAGGGTGGGACAGAGAGAACCCAGCAGGGTGGGACAGACAGAACCCAGCAGGGTGGGACAGACAGAACCCAGCAGGGTGGGATGGACAGACAGAACCCAGCGGGCCGGGATGGACAGACAGAACCCAGCGGGCCGGGATGGACAGACAGAACCCAGCGGGCCGGGACGGACAGAACCCAGCAGGGTGGGACAGACAGAACCCAGCAGGGTGGGACAGACAGAACCCAGCAGGGTGGGACAGACAGAACCCAGCGGGCCGGGATGGACGCTCCGTGCTCCCCGCAGCATCCATGGTGGGGTCAGCACCACATCCCACCTCTGACACCAACCCAGCCGTCCTGAAGGGTCTCCCCTCTGTCCAGGATAACTGGGAATGGGAATGTGGGAGCAGCCCCCACCCCGTGCCCTTCCCAAGCTCTCCCACCTGGAAGATGCTGGCTCCGTAGGGCGTCCTCCAGGCGTTGAGCAGGTTGTCCTTCCCAGTGCTCACAAACCACTTCCCTGCATTGGGAATTTGGGATCAGCAGCTGAACCCTGCCGGTGCCACCTCCCCAACCCTTCCCTGTCTGAGCCCAGAGATTTGGGAGAAACAGGAAAACCTGGAGGTTCCCTGGGGAGTCCTGTCCAGCCCTACTCTGCTGGGACAATCCAAGTGCTGCTTCCCACCTCCAGTGGTGCTCTGTGGCCGTTTGCAGCCAAAACCTGGATGGGTTTATGGGAATAACCCTGCCAAAACCAGGATGGGTTTATGGGAATAACCCTGCCAAAACCAGGAGGGTTTATGGGAATAACCCCCACCACAGCCAGGATGCGTTTATGGGAATAACCCAGGGAATAAACACTGCCAAAACCAGGATGGGTTTACGGGAATAACCCTCACCACAGCCAGGATGGGTTTATGGGAATAAACCCCAAATGCAGCATCCATGGGATTGGATCCTGCAGGAAACATCCGTGCTCAGCCCCCCTAGCTGCACTGAGCACTGTCCCTTCCTGCAGTTCATGGCTATCCCTGTCTCCCACCCCTGGAAGTGTCCATGGCCAGGCTGAACGGGGCTTGGAGCACCCTGGGACAGTGGGCAGAGTCCCAATCTAAGGTTCCTTCCAACCCCAAACATTCCATGATCCCACAATCCCCATCCATGAGGATGTCCTGGGGTGGGGTCAGGTGGAAGGTGCCCCAGGGATGAGCTTTAAGGTCTCTCCCAACCCAGCCCAGCCCAGCCCACTCCAGGATTCCAGGATGCCCATCTCTCCCAACCCAGCCCTCTCCAGGACTGCAGGGTGCCCATCTCTCCCAGCCCAGCCCACTCCAGGACTGCAGGGTGCCCATCCCTGCCCTGCTGCTCACCGCAGTAGGCGAATTTGAGGGAGAGCACGCAGCTCTCGTGCAGGTGCAGCTGGTACTTGTCGGGCTTGGTGTGGTGCAGCACCTCCACGTTGCTGCTCTCCATGCCCACCGCCAGCCACTCGCCCGTCGGGCAGTATCCCAGGGAGAAGATCTGTGGATAGAAGTGGGATATGGAGAGATCAGCGGGAATTCCTGGCCCCCTACGGAAGGGTGGGAAGAGAGATCCTCAAGGTGCCTCTCCCAACCCAACTGTTGTGGGATCTGTGGCACTGCTGGAGCTGCAGCCCCAGATGGATGGAGCAGGTGTGGAGAGGCAGATCTCTGGGTTGGGATGGCTCCATCCCCATGGATACTGCTGCCCTTGCCAATGGGACACAAGGTCCCAGAGCTCTGCCCTTCTGGATCAGGGCTCTGGCAGGCTCTGCTGGAGGAGGCAGGATCCTGATCCCTGACCCCTGCTCTCATCCCACCCCCAGGGCACCCAGAGAACCCTGTGACATCCACAGGCATCCCATGGGAAGAGCTGCTTCCTCAACAGCAGCCTCACCCTGCAAGGATGGAAAAGAGGAGCTGCCACAAGACCCAGGCAGCTCCAGCACTCCTGGGCCACCCCGAAACCAGCGGGAACAGCCACGGTCAGAGCTCCCAGGGCTGTTTTCCCAGCAGGAAAAGCCCCTCCCAGGAGCCAGGGGCTGAGCAGGACCCCGTGTTTCCCGTGGGGATGGATCCCTGCCCCTGTACCCCTGTGTCCCCTTCCCCTGCCCACCTGGGAGGTGAAGTCGTGCTGCTGCAGCTGCCGCCCTTCCCGCAGGTCCCAGGAGCGCACCGTGTTGTCCAGGCCCCCCGTCCACAGCTTCGTACCATCATGGGAAATGTCTATGCAGCTGGCCCCGTCTGTGTGCCCTTGGAATTGCCTTGGGAGCAGGGAAAAAATCATGGAATTCTGCAAGGGGAGTGCTAGAAAAGGCACGGAGCTGCGGTCAAGGTGCTCAGATGATGTTCATGTGGCTCGTCCACGCCAAATATTCCTGGAAATCCACCCAGGAGCATCCTGAGATGAGGAGCTCCAGCCTGGCCAAGGACTGGGCTGGTTTAGGGATGAGCACCAGGAAATGGTGCAGCATCATCAGAGGGTGTTCCTGGCTCCAGCCCAGACAGGATGGGGGACTCCCCATCCCTGGAATGTTTAAGGCCGGGTTGGACGGGGCTTGGAGCAACCTGGGATACTGGAAGGTGTTTTGCCCAAGGAAAAGAGGAAAGGGACATCGATGGGGGGGGAAGAGGAAAGGGACCATGATGGGGGGAAAGGGAAAAGAGATGGCAATGGGGAAGGGAAAGAGGAAAAGGGACACTGACAAAAGAAGAGGAAAAGGGACGCTGACAAAAAGAAGAGGAAAAGAGACATTGATGGAAGTAAAAAGGGATGTTGACAAAAGAAGAGGAAAAGGGACATTGATGGAAGGAAGAGGATAAGGGATGTTGCCAAAAGAAGAGGAAAAGGGACAATGACAAAAGTAAAACTGACAAAAGGAAGAGGAAAAGGGACGTAGGGAAAGGGGTAAAGGAACGCTGACAAAAAGAGAAGAAAAAAGGACATTGTGGGGGAAAAGGGACGTTGTGGGGGAAGAGGAAAAGGAACACCAGCAGAAGACAAAAAATGACCGTGACAGGATAAAAATGACCTTTAAGGTCCTCGCCAGCCCAGGAGCCCTGAGCAGCCGGACCCCACGGGGCTCACCTGACGAGGGTCTGGTTGTGCAGGTCCCAGACGGCGATGTTGCCGTCGCTGCAGCACGAGAAGCACACCTTGGCGTCGGGGCTGATGGCCAGCGCGTAGCAGGCGGGCGCCGAGGACGTCAGCTCGGCCTTGATGCGCGGCGTGGGCGACGCCAGGTCCCAGATGGTCAGCGTGCTGGCCTCGCCCCCCACGATCAGCGTGCGGCCGTCCGGCAGCAGCTTGCAGGAGCGGATGTAGTTATCCCTGTTCTGGGGACACACGGGACCGTCAGGGGACGGGGGAGTGGTGGTGGAAGGGAAAGGGGGTTATGGGGGTGAGAGAGGGAAAGGGATGTGGAGAGGGAAGAGGAAAGGGAGTGCAAGGGGGTGGGAAAAGAGGAACAGGGACGTTGATGGGGGAGAAGAGTAAAAGGGATGTTGATAGGGAAAGAGGAAAAGGGACGTTGATGGGGGAGAAGGGTAAAAGGGACGTTGATGGGGAGAAGAAGGGACATTGATGGGGAAAGAGGCAAAGGGATGTTGGTGGGGGAAAGAGGAAAAGGGAGGTTGATGGGGAGAAGAGGAACAGGGACGTTGGTGTGGAAAGAGGAACAGGGACGTTGATAGGGAGAAGAGGAAGAGGGACGTTGGTGGAGAAAGAGGAAAAGGGACGTTGGTGGGCAAAGAGGAAAAGGGATGTTGACGGGGAGAAGAGGAACAGGGATGTTTGAGGAAAAGGGACATTTGATGGTGAGAAGAGGAAAAGGGACATTGGTGGTGAGAAGAGGAAAAGAGAAATTTAAAGGGGGAAAGAGATAACGGGAAGAGGAATAAGACAGTAACAGAAGACAAAGAGTTGGTAACGGGGAAGAGCAACAGGGTGTTAAGGGGGGAAGAAGAAAGGAGGGCGGCGGGGGAAAGAGGAAACACAGATGACAATGTGGGGAGGAGATGTTGATGTTAACGGGGCGAGGATGATGAACAGCATCAGAGGTGGGTGAGGGCAGGGGACACAGCTCTGGGGACAGCAGCAGCCCCGCTCCAGCCCTCACCAGGCAGTCCAGCTGTGAGATGGGGCTCTTGCTGCCGGGCTGGCTGATGTCCCAGATCTTGACGCAGCCCTTGCCGCCGGTGTAGACGTGGCGGGTGGGGTTGCTGATGGTGACAGCACACACCACCTCGCCGTGGCTCAGCGTGTTGATCTGCCGCGCGTGCCGCGGGATGCCCGGCCCCGCCAGCGCGTCGTGCGGGAACGGCACCGGCTGCATCTGCCCGTCCGCGCTCACGTGGAACGAGTACGCCCTGCCGGGGTGGGAAAGGGCTCAGCTCCAGGGATGGAGCTCCTGGGGGCTGTCACGCCGCGTTCACAGTGCCAGCCCTGGGGGAAGGCTTCCCTCGTCTCCCTCCCGGCCACTCGTCCCCTGCGATCCCACAAAAATCCAAGCGGGACTTACGGTTTCCCTCCGGGGATGGATGCCAGGCTGGAGGGCAGGCCTGGGGCTCGCATGGGTGGGTGAGGGTCAAACCCAACCTGCCAAGAGATGCACGGACACGGGTGAGGCCAGGAATGCCACACGGCTTCCCATCCATGACCCCTTGGGGACACTGGGCAGCTCCTGCTTTTCCCCTGCTGCTCAAAGCTAACTGGCATTTCCCCCTGGCAGGAAGGGGAACCAGCCAAAGGTTTTGGGTCTGCAAGAACCAGGTGGGACACGCTCCCTCTCCCTGTGTTGTTCCCAAGCCCCTAGGGATGGGATCAACCATGTTGTGCCTGGCACCCCGAGGGCAGAGACCCCAATCCCTCCCTCAGTGGCAGAGACCCCAATCCCTCCCTCAGTGGCAATGTTTGACTCCTTGTTCTGCCTTAAAACAGGAGTTCAGTGAGAGGAACGGGAAGGGGATTGAGGAATGGGATAAGGGGCCAAGGAACGGGAAGGAGAAACCCCAACCCAGTGGCACATGCACGTCACCCCACGAAGAACCATCTCCATCCCCACCCCTTCATTCCAAAGCCCAGCTGGCTCTGAGGAGCAGCCCCAAGCTCCCAGCCCCCAGGAGCCCCCCCAGGCCTCCCCCCAGCGAGAAAGGAGCTAAAAGTGCTACGTACAGCTCCAAAGCTCACCATTGGTGACCGGCCGTAGGCGGCAGCGGCGGCGGCAGCCGCGCTCATCTGCGGGGGGAGGTTGTGCAGCCCCGCGTAGGCGCCGGGGCTCGTCAGGGACCCGTTCATCTCGTGGTGCCCCATCATGGCAAAGGGCGCCGCGTACGAGCCCGCGATGGAGATGGGCGTCCGCAGGGCCGAGGCTGGGAGAGCGGGGACAGAGTCAGGGCTGGGACACACGGGCAGGGAGCAGAGCAGAGCAGAGCCACAGAAAAACCCAACACCATGGAGGAGTCCAACCCCTAGCCCAACACCACCTTCCTCCCATCCCAAAGCACTGAGTGCCGCTTCCCTGGACGCCTCCAGGGATGATGTCTCCACCACCTCTCCCTGGGCACCCTTTTCTCAAAGAAATCCCTCCTGATGTCCAACCTGAACTTCCTCTAGCACAGCTTGAGGCTCTGTCCCCTCATCCCAACACCGCTCACTCCATGACCAGATCTCCCTCCTCACACCATTGGATGAGGTCCCCCATAAACCTCATCCCCCATAAATGCAATCCTCCATAAACCTTACTCCCCATAAACGCAATCCCCCCAGAGCTGCTGTTCCCCGTGGACAGGGACAAGCCGAAGCTGTGCTGGGGACACTGGTGACACCGTGGTGACACTGGTACCCACCCAGGGGGTCCATGCCGCTGGGCTTGCCGGGCATGGGCCGCAGCCCCGGGGTGCTGCTGGTGCCCGGGGTGGGAGCGTCGTTCCTGGGCGTCGGAGTGTTGGACTTGAGGCCGGGCGTGGAGGATTTGTCGTTCTGGGGGGAGAAGGGATGGAGAAGGAGGGGTGAGCTCCAGCTGCTGGGACCCACACCCTGCCCCAGGCACCCCCAGAGGGGACATACGTGGCCCAGGTCCTTGGTCTTGGAGGAGGGAGTGCTGCTGGAGGAGGCCACCGAGGCCGGGCTGTTGGGAGCGTCGCCCTTCTTCAGCCCGCGGGCTTTGTCCAGGCCGTTCTCCGGGGGGGAATGGGCCGGGCTCACCCGGGGGGTGGCAGGGTCCTGAGAGGTGGGAAAAGCCTTGGAATTCCCACAGTGGGAAGGAAGGGCTCCCTCCGGCTTCCCCTTCAGGCCGGTGTGGGGAGGTCCCTAAGGAATCACCTGCCACATCCCAAACCCAGAGCTCACCTCATTGGAGACATCGACCACCAGGTCATCGCTCTTGTCACCATCGCTGTCCTGGAACACAAAATGTGTCACACCCCAAAAACTGGGGGGGGGGATCAGCCCTCTGAGGAGCCAAACCACCCCCAACAGCAGCAGGACATTCAGGCTGGAGATCAGGGAGGAAATTCTTCCATGGAAAAGGTGGTCGGGTGTTGGAAAGGGCTGCCCAGGGCAGGGGTGCAGTCAGCGAGGGGAGCGGATGTGGCACTTGGGGACATGGATTATGGTGGCCTTGGCGGTGCTGAGGGATGGTTGGACCCCACAGTCTCCAAGGTCTTTTCCAGCCTGAATGATCCCACGGTTCTCTATCCCAGCTGACACACGTGACACCTGGAAAGCACCACCCCAATCCCGCTTCCTGCCCCCAGGTGCTGCCCCAGGTGTCCCCGTGGCCTCAGAGCCGTCACTGTCACTCACATATCGGCTCATGCTGTCCTTCTCCTCCGCTTTCCTCTTCTTGGAGTCGATGCTGTAGTCCGTGGAGCTCCGGTGCTTCTCGCTGGCCCGCAGGCTCTCCGAGGGGGACACGGAATTATTCTGTGGGGATGGGAGAAGCTTTGAAGGGGGAGCAGAAGGAAACGAGGCTCCATGAGCAGCACAGCCCTGTCCTAGCAGGGATGAGACCCCCTGGTCCCCGCCATGCCACAGGATCCAGGGGACAGATCCAGCAACAGCCTCACTGGGAGCACTGGGAATGCTGTGGGGATGCCCATGGACACCCGAGCTCCTCTGCTGCAATAGCAGGAAAACGCAGGAGGTTGTTTATAAAAACATCTGGGAAAAGCACATGGCCAGGAATGGCAAAGCCCAGTGCCCAAGTCACAGCTCTGCTCATTGGGAATTCTGTCCTTGCCTCAAGCAGCAAAGCCCAGGACATCCTGGCATTCCCAGGAAAGCTCCAGAGCCCAGGAGTTCTCCGTCTGGCAGAGCTGGGAGCCTCCAGCCAGGAGGAGCAACAGAATGGCTGCATCCCAGCCCTGGAGCCAAAGGACATCCACAAAATGTCCTGGAAAACCCACGTGACCAGGAGTGCCATGGTACAGGGGAATTCTGCCCTTGCTCCAAGCAGCAAAGCCCAGGAGATGTTGGCATTCCCAGGGAATGCTGGAGGAAAACAGCAGCACAACAAGGAGGATGCCTGGCCCTGATCCTGCATTCCCCTCTCTCAGTCCCTGGGATCAGCAGGATCCATCCCTGCTCTCTCCCAGCACATTCCCTCTCCTCAGTCCCTGGGATCAGCAGGATCCATCCCTGCTCTCTCCCTGCACATTCCCCCTCTCAATCCCTGGGATCAGCAGGATCCATCCCTGCCCTCTCCCTGCACATTCCCTCTCCTCAATCCCTGCGATCAGCAGGATCCATCCCTGCTCTCTCCCAGCACATTCCCCACTCAGTCCCTGCGATCAGCAGGATCCGTCCCTGCTCTCTCCCAGCACATTCCCTCTCCTCAGTCCCTGGGATCAGCAGGATCCATCCCTGCTCTCTCCCTGCACATTCCCCATTCAGTCCCTGGGATCAGCAGGATCCATCCCTGCTCTCTCCCTGCACATTCCCCAGTCAATCCCTGGGATCAGCAGGATCCATCCCTGCTCTCTCCCTGCACATTCCCCACTCAGTCCCTGGGATCAGCAGGATCCATCCCTGCTCTCTCCCTGATCCATCCCCGCTCCCCCAGCCTGCCAGCCCCGCCGCTCCTGAGCCGTGCCCGCCTTTCTTCCCCAGCTGAAAGGGAGAACCAAAGCAGTTCATGTTTCTCCTCGGTCCCCACTAAGCAGCTTTGGATAACACGGAGCTCTTTCTTCCCAGGCAGTCATGCTGAAAACCCTCGCAGCTCCCAGAGAATCATGTCAGGCATTTAGAGGCATCGATCCATTCAGCCCCGCTCCTGGCCCGCCGCCAAGGAACTAAATATTTTTTATTGCACAGGCAAAGGCTGGGGAAAATATGAATGACTAACGCTGATTATCGCACACATTAAACCTCCACGGGGAATACCCCGGCTCGCAGTTTATGGATTGGGAAGCTGCCCGGCTCCGACGGCCCCCTGCCCGCCCCAGGAGCGGGTTAATGACGCCCAATTCCCCTCTGCCTCTCCCCCCTCGCAGAGCACTTCCCTTCCCCGCTCTCCAAAGGGCCGTTTGTGGGCTCGGGGCTGGCAGGAAATCGCTGCCAAGCCGCAGCTCAGCCGCCCTTTGTGTCCTGGCAGCTTTTCACACAGAACGCTGCGCTGGGGAACGAGCTCTGGGATCACCCAGCCCCACCTGGACCCGGCCCCACTGCTCAGGGACGCGGCCGGGCCCCGCCTGGACACCTGCAGTGCCTCCCTGCGCTGCCCCTGCCGATGGTTCACAGCCCTTTCCATGCTGAGGTCCCATTTTCCCTGGACACCGGGCTGGGAGCTGCTGGCTCAGCCCCGTTCCATGAGCGGGGCAGCCCCTGCCTGGCTCCTGGCACCCTCCAGACCCCCTCCATCCCTGCTCCCAGGGAACCAATCCCATGGGCAGCCTCCAAGGCGGCTCCAAAATCCAGGGATTTCCCTGGTTAGGAGCTGCTTGAGCTTCCGAGTCCTGCATACTTTGGAGAATTAACCAACCCCATCCCAGATCAGGTGAGCCCAGATGATGGGGGAGCGGTGAGGAATGAACCAGCTTCCCTGACCACCCAGGGGATCTGGGTCTGACCACGCTCACTCAACCAAAATGATGGAATTTCCTGACCTTCTGCCACAAGCAAAGAGATTTAAATCACATTTCCAAACCACCACCACTATGGAGAAGGTGACTCCTCTCATCCCAGCACAGCTCTTCCAGGCAGGATGAGGGATTTTATTGCCTGGTTTATTATTTAATAAGACCTGTGCCAAAGGCAGCCCTGCAGCTCCAAGGCACCAGGTGGGTTTTTAAGGGATAAATAAAACTCAGCCGTGCAGCCACCAGAAAGTGGGAGCAAAAGGAAGGAATGGGACTTACTGCACTTGAGTCTCGCTCTTCAGGAGATGCCAGGGCAGAGGGGAGGGCACAGCCAAAACAGAGACAGGGAAAAAAAGCAAGTTAGGATAAGTCTTAAACCAGAAAAATAAACCCAGAACCTCCTCGTGCTCCTAACTCAAACCCTTAAACTCAAGCCCTGTCTGGGCTCTCTCCAGCTTTAGAATCTCCCTCCATCCATCTCTCCCATCCAATTCCTGCCCCTTTTTGTCCATGTGATTTATCTGGCCAAACACAGCTGGCAATGCCCTGGATCCAAAGGGAACTGCAGCAGCCCCAGGTGTCTGTCCCGGGGGGCACAGCTCCACACCCAGGAGGTGGTTCAGCCCCTCCTTTGTGCCCAAATTATACATTTCCCCCGGGATCTCTGGCAATCTGAATCCACGCAGGAGAAGGAATGGAGCAGGAGCATTGCTACCAATACTTTTGTCTCACTGCTTTTTTTCCCACCCCAAATCCCCCAGCAGAGCCCAGCAACCCAGAGGGGCTGTGGGAACCTGCCCTGCCCATGGCAGAGTGGAAATATCCCAAATCCTCCTGTGCTGGTGGGCAGGGGGATCTGCCAGGACAACCCTGAACACCGCAGGTTTGCAGCTGGACCCATAGATCCTTCCATCTGCTAACAGATGGTCTCAGATCCCAAATAATGGGGAAAGCACCAAGTTCCTGCTGCACAGAGCTGGATCCCTGACCATGATGGTGATGGAGAGGAGGAGGAAGAGGAGGAGGGTGAAGGCTGCTTTCCCATTAAGGAACAGCACAGGAATTGCAGCCAGGCTCCACCAAAGGCTGAGCACCATTTTAGGGAATTCTGCATCCCTAAAAGGGCAATCCTATGATCTGAATGCAGCTGACCCAAGGGATAGGGTGGTGGGAAATGAGTCATGACAGGACCAGGGAGTTCCACCAACATCTGAGGGACCTGGAGCAACTCCTGAGGAGACCACAGAGCTTCTCCAAGGGCTGGAGCTGGGCTGGGAGAGCTAGGAATGTTCACCTGGGGAAGGGAAGGCTCCATGGAGAGCTCAGAGCCCCTTGCAGGGCCTAAAGTGGCTCCAGAAGAGCTGGAGAGGCACTGGGGACAAGGGACAGGAGACTGGGAATGGCTTCATAGTGGAAAAGTGGAGATTTGGGTGGGATACTGGGAACGAACTGTTCCCTGTGAGGGCGGTGAGACCCTGGCACAGGTGGGCACAGGGTGCCCAGACACCCGGATCCCTGGCAGCGTCCAAATCCAGCTGGGAGCACCCCAATACAGTGGGAAGCATCACTTTAACCCTCCTCTCCCTTCCAACCAACCCGTGGCAGAGCTGTGGCTGCAGCAACAGCAGCATCCCCTCACCTCTGTGGTCCAGGTCGTGGTGGTTCTTCTCGTCCTTGACGGCCAGGTGTGCCTGGCTGCCCAGGGCGCCCAGGGCCAGCAGCCCCGAGCTGGTGCCGGTGACGGGCGGGATGCCGGGCGGCTGGAGCCCCGAGGGGTGCGGAGGCAGCTGCACCGGGGGGCCGTGCGCGGCGTGCGACAGGTGCTGGGCCTGGAGCTGCTGCTGCTGCAACGAGAGCACCAGTGAGCCAAGGGGGGAACGGGGCACAGGGGCTGCGAGGGACGCTCCGCCATGGGACGGGCCCGGTCGCGCCGGGAGCCGCCCCGCTGGGTGCCTGGAAGGAGAAGCCCCGTTAGCAGGAGGGCAGAGCCACCCAGGGATGTACCCAGGGTTTAACAGGGGGGCAGAAGTGCCCAGGGATGGCCACAGGGGTTGGCAGGGGGACAGAGCCACCCAGGGATGGCCCCAGGGGTTAACAGGGGGGCAGAAGTGCCCAGGGATGGCCACAGGGGTTAGCAGGGGGACAGAGCCACCCAGGGATATGTACCCAGGGGTTAACAGGGGGGCAGAGGTGCCCAGGGGTTAGCAGGAGGGCAGAGCCACCAAGGGATGTACCCAGGGGTTAACAGAAGGGCAGAGGTGCCCAGGGATGGTTCCAGGGGTTAGCAGAAGGGCAGAGGTGCCCAGGGGTTAACAGGAGGACAGAGGTGCCCAGGGATGTACCCAGGGGTTAGCAGGAGGGCAGAGGTGCCCAGGGATGGCCACAGGGATGGCCCCAGGGGTTAGCAGGAGGGCAGAGCCACCAAGGGATGTACCCAGGGGTTAGCAGGAGGGCAGAGGTGCCCAGGGATGTACCCAGGGGTTAGCAGGGGGACAGAGCCACCCAGGGATGGCCCCAGGGGTTAAAAGGGGGACAGAGCCACCCAGGGATGGCCCCAGGGGTTAGCAGGAGGGCAGAGGTGCCCAGGGATGGCCCCAGGACACAGCACAGCCCGTGGCAGAGCACAGCCCGTGGCAGAGCACACACAGGCCTCTCCCCAGGACAATCCTGCATCCCCAAGGACATGGTTAGTTTGGCTTTTCCAGCAGTAAAAAGGATTTAAATAAAAAACCCCAGGAATCCCACCCAGGAGGCAGAGACACACCATGGCTGGAGGGCAGCAGCTGAACCAGTCAAAGGGAGAAAATTCCAGCACCCAGGAGCCTCCCAGCCAGCTCAGCACAGGGAAGTTCTGCTCATTGGGTCAGGAGCAGCTTCCAGGTGCTTCATGGCGGGAGGAAAATTCCACATCACTTTCCTGGTCCCATCCCAGGATCCTGCTGCTCTCAGCCCCTTCTGAAACCACACACATCCTGCAGGGATCCTCCATTCCCACCGTGGGGTTGGACATAACCCCCCAGATTCCCTGGAGCTCCAGCCCAGCCAGAATGGCACAGGGCCCCCAGGGTTTTTTGGGAGTGAATCCCAGCCATGCCAGCACTCCCCCAGCCATGGAGATTCATCCACTGCCCGCTCCAGCTGAGCTGGAAAAAGCTGAACTGCGGCTCTGGGGAGAGAAGGGAAAACCAGACACGGGGAAAACCAGACACATTCCCTGCTTCAAACACAACCTTGGAAGAAAACCAGCTGAAATCCCAGGAGCCACTGCCCTGGTGCAGCCAGGAGGGTCCTGGAGCTGGAGCTGCTGCCTGGGACCCTCCTGCCTGCACCCACAGCCCCTGCAGCAGCATCCCAGGGAAATCGCATTTGGGCATCTGAGCACAACGGGAATCATGGGCTGGGGACACCTGGAACGAATGGGGGGACACCTGGGCTGCAGCAGAGCTCCCCCAGGTCCCCACAGCCAGCCTGGATCAGGATTTGTCACGGGGGACTCTGAGGGGCAGGGATGGACAGCAGGACCTGCTGGCACAGGGGCCACCCAATGGACACCCCCAGGAACACCAAAAACAGCCCTGGGAATGGAGGGCTCCCCAAAACAACAGCCCTGGGGATGGAGGGCTCCCCAAAACCACAGCCCTGGGGATGGAGGGCTCCCCAAAACCACAGCCCTGGGGATGGAGGGCTCTGCCCATGCTCCCAACAGTTCCATCACGGAAATTTCCAGCACATCTTGTCCAGAGCTGCAGGAGGTGCACCCAGGTGCCCCTGGATCCCTGCCAGTGCCCCAGGCCAGGCTGGACAGGGTTGGAGCAGCCTGGGACAGCAGAAGGTGTCCCTGCCATGGCAGGGGTGGCACTGGGTGGGCTTTAACCCCAAACCATTCCATGATTCCATGAGAAGTATCCCCACATCAAGGCCAGGTTTTGGGGGAACAGCCCCGGCCCACTCCTGATGGAAGGACCCATTCTGGGCAGCAGAAGGTGACGTCCTGTCCCACTCCATGGACACAGCAGATGGAGCAGGCCCTGGCTGGGCCACCCACCCCTTCCAGAGCTGCCTTCTCATCCCTGTGGGATGGAGGGGGAAATCCCCATGCAGAAGAAGATTCCAGGTGGGAGCTGAGGGCAGCCCCAGGCACAGGAGATCCATGGAAGCAGCTCTGATATCCCAGCTGCAGCAGGAGCCACACAGAGAAGGCCACCAGGCCTCTGCTGCAGGAAATCCACAAATCCCTGAGCCCTCCAGAAGCAGGAGCTGGTTCTGCCAGCAGGATGGGAAGCATCCTCAGGATGGACATTCCAGAGCGTCCCCAAACCAGGGCACGGAGCAGAGCTGGGGGTGCGGGGCACAAGGTCGGTCCCTTGGCAGCTCCTCAGTGCCAGGATCAATCCTCTGGCACCCAAGCAAATGGAACAGATCCCTGGGGCTCTTCCCAATCCCCATTTCACAGGATTTCCACCCATTGGAGGGAGAAGCAGGGCCATTGTAGCAGAGCACCATCCCAGAGAACGGCCCCGGGTGTTTTTCCAGCGCCTCCAACCATTCCCACATTCCTCTCCTGGGAGCTCTCCATTGGTATTTCCATATCCCATCCCTGGAACACACCAAGATCCAGTGGTTTATCCTCGGCAATCTCCAGCTTCCAGAAACATCTGCAGGCTGTAACTCATCCCAGCAGCTTTCCACCCAAAAAAGGGAGAACAGCAGCACTCCAATTCCCAGGGTGTGGATGGCAATTCCCAGCCTGGAACAGCCCAGGGGACAGCACAGCCCCACCACCAGTGAGGCAGCAGCACCATGGGGAGTAGAATCAGCACCTGGAGCTGCTCCAGCAAAGAACAAACTGGGATTTCTTCCTGGCTTTTAGGCTGCCAACAGGTAAATCCATCCATGGGCTCGGTGAGGAACAGCCCCTCACAGGATGTGGGACCAAGGCCAGGACACAGCATCCCTGGTGGCCCACAGCAACATCTCCAGGTGGGTTTGGCCTCCTCCCCTCTGGCAGTGGAGAGCAGAATCCGTGTGGGATGTCCTGAAGCCTTGTCCCTGTGTCCTGGGGTAGCCAAGGTCCCCAAGCGGGGCTGCAGAGCTCCATCCGTGTCCCAGGCAGGCCATTCCCGTGGCAAGGAGAGCAGGATGAGGAGCCAGGGAGCCTGGGGCTCAGCCCAGGGTGGTGCTGCAGAGTTCCCAGTGCACAATCCCTCTTGCACATCCCTCAGGAACACCGTCCTGGAGGCTCCCAGGAGGGGCACACAGCCCACCTGGCACTGGGTGGCACCGAGGTCCTGCTCACCCCCAGTGTCCCCTGCTGGAAAGGGCCCATCCCTCCCTTCCCATCCCTTATCCCAACCCTGGAAATGCTGAGTTCCAACAGCACCACAGGGTGAGGGTTTCCTGCAGCATTCCAGGGATGGGGAGGCTCTTTGGGAAGCCCAGATCCCCCTGCCCAGGCACTGAGCTCCTGCTGGACAAGTGACACACACAAGGACAAGGCTTTGGAGCAGCATTCCAGGATGGTGGAGTGACTGAGCCCATCCACAATCAGATCCCTCAGGATGCTGCCCTGGGGCTCCAGCTGGATTCCAGCAGCAGTTTGGGCTCCTCCTGTGCAGCAGGAGCCCGGCAGGGAGTGGTGTCCCCAGTGTCCCAGGAAACAGGGGCTGGGGAGGGATGACAATCCCAGATGACAATCCCAGGTAACAATCCCTGCACACCCAGCCCGGGGCAGCGCCCAGGGAGCTCCCCAGCCGTGTCACACAGACATGGGGGCATGGGAAGAGGTTCCAAATTTGGGAGGAAGGCTGGCAGGGAGTGTCTGCTGGTGGAGTGGCTTTAATTGGATTATGTCCATCACGCTCCATGCCTTTGTTCCCGATTTAATGGTTCAGCACTTCAGTTCAGCGCCGGCGTTAAATTTAGTGACGGGGTTTAATCATTTCCAGGGCTACAACCAAATCAAGGCTCCATTTCAGCCCAGCCTCGAGCGCAGGAGCTGCGAGACAATGGCCCAGATGCATAAAATTAACAGATCTTGACCTCAAAAGGGGCAAAAAAGGAGCTTTGCACCATTTTGGGGGGAGTTTGGGTGTTGCAGCATCTGCACCGGGGTGTTGGGGCAGGCTGGGGACAGAGGGGCCACCCAGGGCTGGAGCCCAGGGACACCAGGACAGCCCAGTGCTGAGCAAACCAAGCCAGGGAAAGACAGAAACAACCTGCTGAGGGCAGGGCAAAACACCAAACCCTCTGCATTTGGGGGACTCGGGCTGGAGCTGCCACCCAAACCAGCCCCATGCTCCAGGAGGAGCCCGGAACCATCTCCAAAAACCATGGGAGGCCAAGGAACCACCATCCCCTCAAGCCATGGAAGGCCATGGAGTAACCATCCCCTCCTGCCAGCAGCAACCCTATAATAACAAACCACTCCATGCACAGAGGGGAGGGAAAAAAAACCAAATCCTGTGGATTTTGTGTCTTTGTGGGCACAAATCCTGCACCCAAACCAGTGCCATGCTCTGGGATGAGCCCGGAACCATCTCTGAAAGCCATGGAGCCACCATCCCCTCCTGCCAGCAGCAAGCCTACAGCAACCAACCATTCCCTGCACAGAGGGGAGGAAAAAAGGCAAAATCCTCTGGGTTTTCTGCTCTGGGAAGCTCTGGAGCAGGTGCAGGAGCACGGACCCAGCACCTAAACCCACTCCCCATCTCTGGACAAGCCATGGGAGGCTGTGGGATCACTGGGCAGCAGCGTGTCCCTCCCTGCTGGGCCAGCCCAGGGGAGATGCCTGTGATTCCTCATCAGGGAGGTGATTAAAGGGCTGGGCTGGCTGCTAATGACAGCAGGGCCTTGCTGTGGCCCAGGGAAGCAATTATCCAGGGAATGGGGGTCACGGGCCTCCTCATCCACCTTAATTGAATTCCAATATCTGCCACTTCCAGCAGCTCCTGCTCCATCCCCAGCCCACCCCGAACGGGTGAGGAGCAGCAGGAGGGTGCAGTGTCACCCCAAAACTCAGCTCCCATTCCTGGGGCACTTCCCACACCACGAGGGATCCAGCTGCTTCCTCATCCCCAAAAACTGCAGGAGCCCAGAGCACGATTCCACAGCGGGTGACACCCATAAAATACAGGAAAACGGATGGAAGAGCAAGTTAGACACAGAATCATAAGAGATCCTTGAAGCCTACAAAGTGTAAATAGCTATTAAAAAATAGAAACAGTTATAAATGAGTATTTTCTGGGAAACAAAGCCAGAGGTGCACTGGAGCCAGCTGCCCAGGATGTGGATTGGGAATTCCGATGTCCCGGGGTTTGCTGCAGGACCGAGGCAGTGACAGCAACCACAGAAATGATTAGAATTGTTAATTTTCAATCAGAACCCCTCAATCTGTGTGGGGAAAGGGTCAATGGCACAGCACATTCCACACCAACAGCCCGGCAGAGACAAGCCTGGCCTCAGGGGCTGGGGAGGCTCCCGTCCCAAATCCCCCCAGGAACAGGAACACCCCACTGGAATCCTGGAGCTGCCAGGGAGGCAGCAGCTCCCAGCCCTGTCCTGATGGGGGCCAGATTGGGGCAGTTTTGGGGTTTTGGAACAGCCAGGAGCTGTGGGACTGGAGCAGTTTTGGGGTTTTGGGACAGCCAGGAGCTGTGGGACTGGGGCACTTTTGGGGTTTTGGGATGTCTGGGGCCTGGGAGCCGCCCTGAGTGCCCTCCTGAGCGCAGGGTTGCCTCTGGATATGGTAAATGATAGGAATAAAAGGGGAATACACACGGTGAGAGGCAGATTGGGAAGTCCACGTACCCCGATGATAGCATTCAACTCCGTCATTGTCACTTGCTTGGCACGTTCAACAGCCTGGGCCACCTGCTGTTGGTGCTGCAGGGACACAGGGCCTGGGTCAGCCACAGCCCAGGTGCAGGACCCCACCAGCCATGGCTCCCCCTGCTTTTTGGGCCCTGTTTTGCCCGTTTTTCCCTATTTTTTGCCCTATTTTGTGTGCAGCAGCCCGGGGGCACCTCCCAGCTCCTTGGGGAAAAGGGGAAGCCCCTCGCAGCCTTTTGGGCTCAGTGCAGCCCCCCAAGCTGAGCAGAGCCCCTGCAGGGCCCAGCTCTGCCCATCCCAAGGGTCCTCCAGCATTCAGGCAGGATTTAAATCCCATTTCTCACATCCAGCCCCCACCCAGGGGCCCAGCACTGCCTGCGAGGGAGGGGAAACCCCTGGGAGAGGCTGCACCCCCTCAAAGAAGGTGTGGAAAAAGTCCTTACCTCTTGTGACAGAAAAGGCATGATCTGGGCTAAAATCGTGTTCAGTCTTTTAGCAATTTCTGTCTGAAAAAAGGGAAGAAGGAAAAGCAGCAGCAGTCAGCACCCGGCAGCAGCCTCCCACGGGTGGCACGAGGCTTCCTGGCAGCAGAGCTGTGTCCCCTGCCCGTCCCCTCCCAAAATCCCCTCTCTGTCCCCTGCCACAGATGCCCTCCCTGTCCCGTCCCAAAATCCCCTCCCAAAATCCCTTCTCTGTCCCCTCTCCCTGTCCCTTCCCAAAGTCCCCTCTCTGTCCCCTCTCCCTGTCCCTTCCCGAAGTCCCCTCCCAGTCCCCTCTCCCTGTCCCTTTCCAAAGTCCCCTCTCCCTGTCCCTTCCCAGCAGAGGCACTGGGAGCCCTCTCAAGCTCCCCAGCCCAGAGACACTTCCCTGCTTCCCTGGGACTCTTCCATGCCCCTCCCAGCACAGGGTGAGTGTCCTGGCAGAGTCACACCAGCCTGGACTGCCCTGGCTCTGAGCAAACAGCCAGGCCCATCCTGGGAGCAGCTGCTGCATCCCAGGAAATCCAGGGTTTGGTGGCCCTTCTGTCTCCTCCTGCTGCCAAGGCTGCAGTGAGGGTTTGATTTCCCCAAAACACTCCTTGGCAAGGCTACCTGCCCCGTGCAGGGAGCTGAGTCCCCACCAGGGCTGGGGGTTCTGCTCTGCTCCCTGTCTACAGGTGGGATTCCCTTTGCCAGCCTCACATCCCGCCCTGGAACAGCCTGGATGCACCAACACCTGCCAGCTGCACCCTGGGGGAGCTCTACTGGGGCAGAAACCCCAAAGGGGACACCCAGCCCTTCTGGGGATGGCTGGGACACGCTGCTCCTGCTACACAAACAACCCAACAAGCACCATCAACATTCCCAGCACCACCATGAGCAAGGAGACACCGGGAAAACCCTGACCTGCCCCAGTATGGAGGGAACAGCCCCACAGAGCCCAGAGCTCCGGGTCCTGCTCCCAGGGGTCCCCACAGAGCTCCCCGTGGGCTGCAAAGCCACAGGAACACTTCTGGCCATGCTGTTCCCCAGAAACACTCCTGGAGATTGGGGTACACCTGATGCTTTCCTTAGGAATTAGCGCTGTGCAAGGGAACAGCATCCAGGTGTGCTCCAGGTGGGATGGCAGTGTCCCTCTCAGGGATGCTCCTGGTGGGATGGCCGTGTCCCATGTCCCTCTCCAGGGATGTTCCCACCAGGACAGCCGTGTCCCTCTCCAGGTGTGCTCCTGGTGGGATGCCCGTGTCCCTCTCCAGGGATGCTCCCAGCAGGATGCCCGTGTCCCTCTCCAGGGATGCCCGTGTCCCTCTCCAGGGATGCCCGTGTCCCTCTCCAGGGATGCCCGTGTCCCTCTCCAGGGATGCTCCCAGCAGGTTGCCTGTGTCCCTCTCCAGGGATGCTCCCAGCAGGACGGCCGTGTCCTGGCTCCCAGGGGTTAACCCAGGCTGCTCCTGGCCGAGGCAGCTGTGAAAACAGCTCCAGCTCCAAGTCAAACACGGCGGAGCGGCCGCGAGGATGCAGCGCCACAACAATGGCCGGGGCCGAGCGCTGGCAGGGAATCAAACGCCCCGAAATTCCTTCCGCCAGCCCCGGCAGCTCCTTATCAACAGCACAAGTGATTACCCGGGAGAGCTCCGGCCTCCTGCTGGCAGGGAGCCGCTTCCCAGGACAGCCACAGGCACCTCCTGCTCCCCACATCACCCCAAAGCCTCACCCTGCTGACCCCACGGCTCAGCTCCCTGCAACAGCTCCTACAGCACCGCTGGGTTTTTAGCCCAGCCAAACCAAAGGAGCCCTCAGCTCCACCTGCTCTCAAGCACCCCAAGGAGGATCCCTAAATATCCTGATTTGGGGGAGAAACCCCAAAGGGGACACCCAGCCCTTGCTGGGGATGGCTGCGATACGCTGCTCCTGCTACACAAACAACCCAACAAGCACCATCAACATTTCCAGTGGCACCATGAGCAAGGAGACACTGGGAAAGCCCTGACCTGCCCCAGCCTGGAGTCACCCCCATGGAGGGAACAGCCCCACAGAGCCCAGAGCTCTGGGTCCTGCTCCCAGGGGTCCCCACAGAGCTCCCCATGGGCTGCAAAGCCACAGGAACACTCCTGGCCATCCTGTTCTCCAGAAGCACTCCCGGTGATTGGGTTACACCTGATGCTTTTCTTAGCAATTCCAGAGGCAGGGAACGTGCTGGCACACCGTGCCAAGGCAGGGACGGCTGGAAGTGACCACAGCTTGGACTCAGGTACCCTGGCCACAGCCACCAAGTCACTGGGATCATCATGGCCCCGGGCGTGAGGATGCACGGATCCAGCAGGCAGCCGGGGATCATGGACTCCTGGAACAGTTTGGTCAGAAGGGATTTTAAAGCTCATCCAGTTCCACTCCCTGCACCTTCTAGGAGCCCAGGTTGCTCCAACCTGGCTTTGGACTCTTCCAGGAATGGGGCAGTCACAGGCACCAGTGTCCCAGCCCCCTTTTAGGGAAGGATCCCTTGCCAGTATCCCCCACCTGTCCCTGCCCTCGGCAGGGGGAAGCCACTCCCTGTGTCCCATCACTGCAGGGACACTTTGCCATGGTGACCCCTGTCCCCAGCCCCAGGCTCTGGCCAGCACAGGGTTTTCAGCACCCAACACTCCCACAACAGCCGGGCTGGAAGCTCCAGGTGCCAAACCCAACCCAGCCCTGGCGCCGTGGCTGGAGCAGCCAGGCTGGCACCGCGAGTGCCACCAGCCCCCGCGGTGCCACCGCCGTGCCCTGCCATGGGAAAAGCTCCTTCCAGGCTCTTTGGCACTGGCACTTTGATCAGATTATATTTAGCTGCAGCTACATTAAAGATTTATTCCTCCAGCTCCAGCCCTTGGATTGGGATGCAGCGAGCACAGCCGCTGCTCCAGGAGCTCTGCCCTGGCAGCTCCCGGGTTCTAGAACAAATCTGATCCACATTTGAGGGGAGAACACCAGCCAGCCTCCCTCGGCTGCACCCTGGAGAAACACAGCATCCAGCCAGGCTGATTCCATGGAGCAGGAAGGGAAGGAGCTGGGTTTTCCCCAGACAGCCCTGACCAGCAGCACACGTGATGCTTCCACCTTGAAATGCAAAATTTCCAAGCGAGATGCGAAGCCAAACTCCCCATTCCACACAGAAAGAGGCTTCCCACGTGGGACCCAGCACAGAGATATTGGATGTCCAAAATATTGTGTTTACAACCGTGAGGTTTCCTGTGAACACGAGATTCAATGGTCTTTAAATATTTGCTCACTTTCCCTTTTCCCATTCCCCGGCACATTAAACTCCAGTTGTCCCCATTAAAACTTTAACTGGGAGTGAAGGGGATTCTCTGGAACGCCGGGAACAGGGGGAGGGCTCCCTGCCCGACACCTTCCCCTTCACAGGGCTCATCCCTCACCTTGCCCAGAGCCCCTGAGCCCCACCTCGAGCCGCTCCTGCCAAGGAAAGCCTCCGTTCCCACCGCGGGTTGCCATGGCAATCCCAGCTCCGCATCCCCTTCCGCTGCCCTGCATCCTCCCTGGACCAGGGCGGATCAAACGCCCGGCGGGGGCGCGGGGAGAGGCTCCCAAACACCTCCTGGCTGTTAAAAAGGGCAAGGAGTCGGGAGAAGCTGAAATCCCAGCTAATCCCCCCTCGCTGTGTGCCCCTGCCAGGAATCTGCCCCGCTCCCTGCCCGGAGCCTCCCGGCGTGGGGTTTCAGCGAAACCAGAGAAAACATCTGCACCGGTGATAAATCACCCCGGGCCCACTTGGCCCCGGCTGGGGCTCCTGTCACCTGCTCTCAAAATGGCCAGAGCCACCAGCAGCATCCCAAGCACTTGGGGACACGGGGAGCTGCTGCTGGCACTGCCTCGGAGAGGTGGCAGCTCGGTGTTAAATAGCTGGGGCTGGCTCTGCCCTGCAGCTCCTGCACTGCCATCCCTACACCTGGATGGGGCAGAGGGAATGTAAAAATAACCCCCCCGGGATGTCAGTCATGGCAGAGGCAGAGCAGCCTTAAAACTGACCCAAAAGATGGAAGTGCAGAGCTCCAGGCTGGATCCAGGCTCAGGGGGGACACCCCAGACAGGGCTCTGGGCACTGGGGACGCTCCTGGTGCCAAATTGTCTCAGCTTGGGATGCCCAGGAGGCAAATGGGAGCTGCAGGGATGTGCCAGAGCCGGGTGACCCCCCCAGACACATCCCAGCATCCCCCCCCATGGCACAGGGCAGGACACAGATCCCTCCTGGGCTCCCTGCTCCTGGGAGGATGGAGCTGCCTGCAGGAAACAGCCCCACGGGCATTGCTCAGCATCCCAAAAAACCCCAAACCTGCAGAGAACACCCCAAAACACCCTGCACACATCACACAGACCTCAACCTCTACACGAAATGGAAAATGTTCTCCATGGGGAAGGGAATCCCAGCAGGCCAGGGCAGGTGGAGCCCCAGGACAGATTTTGGGCCACACCAGCCCCACGTCCAGCCTGCCCTTGCTGCTGGGTTTATGCTGTGGGATGAAGGATGGGGAGGTGCTGAACACAGAACACTGCAAAACACCCCAAACATATGTAACATACTTATATCCTCAAATCCAGGAATCTCCAGAGGTGGGTGCTTGCTGAACACAGAACACTGCAAAACACCCCAAAATATATATAACATACATATATCCTCAAATAAGGAAATCTCCAGAGGTGGGTGCTGAACACAGAACACTGCAAAACACCCCAAAACATCCCTACTTATATATCCTCAAATCCAGGAATCTCCAGGGGTGGGTGCTGAACACAGAACACTGCAAAACACCCCAAAACATCTATAACATACTTATATCCTCAAATCCAGGAATCTCCAGAGGTGGGAGGGAGCACCAGCATTACCCAAGGCCCTGCACAGACACCCCACCAATCCCACCCTGTGCCCAGAGATTTGTCCCAACGCTGCTGGAGCTCTGGCAGCCTGGAGAATGCAACCATCCCCTGGGGAATAACAAACCCATCCCTACACCCACAGGGCACCCCAAAGCCCTGCAGGGGCTGCGGGAGCACAGCACCAGCACCACCCCACAGCCCCCCCGGCAGAGCCCCGACCTTCTCCTCATCTCCACCGCACGGCAAACACCCCGTGGTGATTCTGCGAAGGCTCTGCGCCCCACAGCCCCCTGCAGACCCCCCAAACCCTCCTCCCCCGGCAGGAGGAGGAGTAAATCACACGAGGCGTGAAGCACCAGCAGCATTTGTTGAAACCAGGATATTGTCTCTTTAAGCACATGAAAATCAGGCCCTTGAGCAGTGTGGTTCTCACTCGGGCGCACAATTATGGGTACTTTCAGCTGTCTACCACTATTTCAAGTGCTCTCTCCAAGCGGGCTGTCAATGGCATGTTGAAAGCTATTTGTGGCTGCTATCGTTATTAGCAAAGTGGAGAGCCTGGCTGATGAGAATTAAATTCAGGGCGGGGGTGTGGAGGGGCAGGACACAGCCCCTCATTAGGGAATTACCACCAGCAATGGGGTAAAGCTCGCAGGGACCCCCAAAACTCAGCCAGGAGCCCCCAGAATTCAGCCAGGAGCCCCCAAAACTCAGCCAGGGAAGACAGAATTCCCTTCTGCCTTGGGAGTGCTGAGAGCACAGCTCACAAATTACTCGGCTTCTGAAGTATTTAGCAAATTATTACCTGGCACTCCTTGCTAACGAGCACGACAGAAAGGATATTGTGTTCCTAGAATATTCTAGAAACACACATACAAAAAGCTGCCTCTCTCCCCTGGAAGTGTTGGGGGCTTTAGGCTTGTTCCAAGCATTAGGCAGGGAAACAAGAAGTGCTTCTGTGGAGCGTTCTCAGCCATAACAAGGAATCAAAGGCAGCACAAAGGTTCTGTCCTCCGAGGTGTCCCGTTTCCCCACGCAAAATGAGTTTTCCTTTTGGAATGGTTATTGCCCTCGGCGATTATCCACGGAGATCTGCACAGAAACAATGCACGGCCGACAGGGGAAGGGAAGTTTCTTTTGGAAAAATCAATTAACCCGACCGAAAAAAAAAAAAAAAGAAAAAAAGAAAAAAAGGGAAAAAAAGTTTTGTCGGGGTTTCAAAAGAAAACTCCTGATTGGAGCCGGGTTTAGGAGAGCTGAGCCCGGGGAAGGAGTGGAGTTCAGCAGGAAGACTGATGTAAGGAGCAATTCACTGCAACCGACTGGGGAATCACTTCCTAAATATTTCCTTGCATATGGAGTTGTTTATGAAACTCCATTTTTTTCCTAACGAGAAACAAAATGAGAAGAAAGAGGGGGGGGGGAAGGCAAAAAAAAAAAAAAAACCCCAACCCCACACGCAGCCACATATGCACACACTTAATATTCAGCGTGGAAGAGATAATCTGTTATATAAGCCCACAGACAGACAATCCCCTTTTGCTTAAAGATGAAGTATCCATCAATGTTTGTCTGGAGCAGATGTAATCACAAGCAGTCAAGTCTGGAGGGCAGGACACTGCATGAATAATTCAAGCACTTCAGTCTACTTGATTGTGTGCAGATAAACACAAGTCAACCGCTAAACAGGTCAGCTGATAAACTTGTTTGTTCAGGACCAGCCACCCTCAGCCAGATGCCGGCAGGACCACGCCGCAATTAGCGGGATGCCTTGCGGGATGCCTGCCTGCCTGCCTGCCGGGGGGATGCTGCGCCAGCCATGCCTTTCAGGGGATGCTGCGGCCCCGGAGAGGGGGGAAAAGCCCTCCCCGGGCTCCCGCTGCGGTCCGGCGCTCCCCGCTCGCCCCATTTTCGCCTGGAAGCAGCAGCCCGGGCTGCTTTGTTTGTTTGCTCCGCGCTGCCTGTCAATTAGAGGAGGAGACGGCTCCGGCTTCCCCCGGTTCCCGGCAGCGGGAAGCGCCCGGGCGGGCACGGGATGCTGCGGGAATCGCTCGCACGGCTCCCAGCGAGGAGGCGACCGTGCCGGGCCTCCTGGGCTGCCGGCACCGGGAACGGCCAGGACAGGCGGGGACCGAGCCGAACCGGGAACGCTGCGGCTCCGGGGCCAGCCCCCAGACCCCCGCGGCACACGGCACAGGGGATGCTCCATCCACACCTCCCAGCGCCGCCAAACCTCGGGATGCACCCACGGACCGGGGGAAAACACTGGGGAACGTCTTGGGAATGGCATCTCCCAGCGAGGGAACCGAGCCAGCATCCCAGAGTGCCATTCCAACATCTCCTCGTGAGGGAACCAACCCAGCATCCCAGAGTGCCATTCCAGCATCTCCCAGAGAGAGAACCAAGCCAGCATCCCAGAGTGCCATTCCAGCATCTCCCAGGCCATCATTCCAGCATCTCCCAGCAAGAGAACCAAGCCAGCATCCCAGAGTGCCATTCCAGCATCTCCCAGCAAGGGAACCAACCCAGCATCTCCTAGGCCATCATTCCAGCATCTCCCAGGCCATCATTCCAGCATCTCCCAGCAAGGGAACCGACACAGCATCCCAGAGTGTCCTTCCAGCATCTCCTCATGAGGGAACCAACCCAGCATCTCCCAGGCCATCATTCCAGCATCTCCTCATGAGGGAACCAACCCAGCATCTCCCAGGCCATCATTCCAGCATCTCCCAGTGACAGAACCAAGCCAGCATCCTGGGGTGTCATCCCAGCATGTCCCCTAGCATCCCAGGCCATCGTTCCAGCATCTCCCACCGAGGGAACCAACCCAGTATCTCCTGGTGAGGGAACCAACCGGGCATCCTGGGGTGTCATTCCAGCATCTCCCAGCGAGGGAACCAACCCAGCATCTCCCAGCACTGAGCAGAGCCGTCCAGCACCCAGGTAGGAGGAGGGTGGGCAGAGGTCTCCTCTGCCCCAAGAGCCTGGGCTGGGGTCCCTCCAGGCGACCCCAAAGTCCCCTGGGCGTTGCTGAGGGCTCCGTGTCCCTCTGGCCGCACCAGAGCCATGCCCTCCTCGCAGGAGGCTGGGCCTACCCCCAATCCCGAATTTTGGGGCGTTCCCGAGCACCCCAGCTCAAAGCTGGCCGAGCTCCCTCGAGCTCGGGGGTCCCCACAGCCCCCACACAAGGACCCCGGGGCCGGGCAGCGGCCCCCGAGCGGGCAGTGGGGATTATCTGCGTGGAAGGAGATATTTATAAAAAACTGAAGACTAAGCAGGAATTATTTTCGCTGCCCCGTGACTACGGCGCAGCAAGGCGAGGGGAGGAAGAGAGAGGCGCATTCAGAGACGCTGCTTTGCATCTCATCAGCGCCCTGCGAGCCTCCGAGGAGGAGGAGGAGGAGGAGGAGGAGGAGGGCGATGCCGCTATTAAGCCAAACCACTTTGGAGTTGAATGGGGCTGATTTGCGAGCGGCAAAGTTGATGTCAACTTCTATCTGCCCTAAGTTCTTAATTAGAACTCCTTCTAAAACCAGTAAGCAGCAGCAGCACAAATAATCAGGTCTAATCTCAATAATAACTTTATTCCTTTAAGTTTTACCATCATGTGCGCAGCCTTTAGGCTCTTTACCGATAATCTTATCAAGGTAGCACACCACATTCTGCTGGGGCCTTCTCTATTTTTTCCTTCAGGCAAGTTACACATTAGAGAAGACTGGAAGGGAGGGGAGGGAGGGAAAAAAAAAAACAAAAAACCAACCAACAAAACCAAAACCCCAACCAGCCCCAAACATTGCTTCACTTCCCAGATGCAAAGACAACTCCGTGCCATTGAGCAACACACGGTGAGCTCTGGAGATAATTCCCGGCTCGGTCTCACGCTCCGGCAGGGCCGGGAGCAGGGGATGACCTTACAAACAGCCCTGCCGTACCCACAACACGAGCAGAGGCCAGCGCAGCCCCTATCAGTGTTTTCCAAGCCTTGGGAACGCGCTATTCCAGGTATTGACCTCCCAGCACGGGAGGCGAGGCTGTTCTCACCTCTTTGCATAAACACTCTGCCTAAAACCGAAATTCCCCGTGAATATCGACAAATAACCCCACCGAGTGCCATCAACCTGCGGCTGCCGATTTAACAGCCGGGCCACGGGATCCCACCTGGAGTCACATCCCTGCCTCCAGCACTTATTCCCTATTTAGTGCAATCAGGGCCGATTTTACCTCAGGTGGAGGAAAAGGGCAACAGGAGATCAATCAATCACAACTTCCCCCCTCGAAATTACTCACCTGTTTGTGCATTTCAATATTCAAACCGTACGACATTTCGTAGTACTGGGGAAGGAGAGGGGAAAAAAAAAAGAAATAAATTCAATTAAACACGAGAGCCAAGGAGAATTTGAATTCAATTCACAGAAGGCATTTGCATAAGGTCATTACCAAAAAGCATCCTGGGCAAAACTGGGCTTAAAGCACGGGTAGCCAAGGAAATTACACCTTATAATAAGCAGATGTTTATGGGTTTAACTGGCAGGCACTTAACGAGGGGACACTCCTTTTGACTCCTGTTTTCTCCTCCTAAGCTACTTAGAAAAACAAAGAGGCGCAGAGCTGGGTGACAGGCGTCTGCTCAGCCCTGGCAGAACAGGTACAGCCCGGAGTCTGGCCAAAAACCCAGCTTCTCACCGGGGGGGGGGGTGATTGTTCCCCCCAGGGACCAGGGCAGCGGCCGGGAAAGGGGGCGCAGGGCCCGGCCGAACCCACCAGAACCCCCAACGAGCCCACCCGGGGCCCCGCCATGCTAATTTAGCTTTAAAAAGAGCGTTTTGTGGCAACAAAAGTGCCCATTTCCCTCGGGAAGGATGAACGGGAGGGGGGGCGGGAGGAGGAGCTGCGATGGCTCCCGGGTGGCCTCGGAGCAAGCACGGGGGGGACCCGCAGCAGCACCGGGGATCCCCCCCCAGAGCTCGGGGTCGCCGCTCCAGCCCCCCCCCGACCCCCCCGCGGCCACGGGCCCGCTCCAAAGGGGTTAACAGGAAACTTGGGATGGCGCTTCCAGCCGGCCGGGGCTCGGAGCGCCCCGCACCGCCGCCCCCCCGGCACGGGGGTCCCCGGGCAGGCGGTGCCCGTACCGGGGGTGGTCCCCCGGTCCCCCCCGTTCGCAGGCTCGCAGCTAATGACATTTGCAGGCTGATCCGAAATCTGATTAAAGTCTCTCACCATAACGTAATGGCGCTGCATTTCGGTCTTCTCGTTCGCCAGCTTGTCATACTCCACTTTGAGGCTGGGGGGGGGTGAGAGCGCACGGTGAGACCCCGCGGAACCGGGGGGGCTCGGGGCAGGGGGGGGGCGGCCGGGGGTCCCCCCGGGCTCACCTGTGGTACTGGGCCTGCAGGAACTGGAACTCGTCCTTGATCCGGTCGCAGGACTCGGCCACGGTGAATTTGAAGCCCGGTTGGCCCGGCTGGTGCGGAGCCTGCGGGAAGCGGCCGCGGGGGTTACCGGGGAGGCGGGGGGGGGTTACCGGGGAGGGGGGGGGCAGCCGGAGGGAGGGGAGCGGGGGGGTGGGGGGGCGGCGGGGGGTACCGGGACTCACCGGGTGCCGGCCCTGGGGGTACATGGCCGGGCTGGGGCGCGGTCACTGGGAGCAGCCGCGCCGAGCCTCGCTACGGCGATCGCGACGTGCGGAGCTGCCGCTGCTGCCCGCCGGCCTCGGAGCGCTCCCGGAGAGGCCGAGAACTGAACAAAGGGACGAGAGGAAAGTCCGTGCGGGGGGCGGAGGAGGGAGGGCGGAGGGGGTGGTGGGGGGGGGGGGGGGGGGGGGGGGGAGCGGGCCCGGCCGGTTCCCCCCCGCACGTTCCCCCCCCCCAGCCCGGCCCGGCCCCGCACCGCCGGGGAGGCGCCCGCGGAGCCGAGCCCAGCCCCGCAGCAGCGCCGGGGCCAGGTGCCGACCCCCCCGGCCGCCGCGCTCCGCGGGCCTCCGCTTCCTCACCCCCCCCCCTCCTTCCGGCACTCGCTGGCGGAAAATAAAAAAAAAAAAAAAAAAAGGCGAAAAATCAATCCCCCCCCCTCCCCGAAAAAAAAAAAAAAAGAAAAAAAAAATAGATCAAAAAGCCACAGCGACAACAACAACAACGCGGCGGCGGGAGGAGGGTCCCGCGGTATTCCTGCGGCCGGGAGAAGGGGAAGCAAAGCCAGGAACTAACGCCGGAGCACGACGGCCATGGAGGAGAGGAGGAGGGGGAGGAAGGCCGTACACATCCGACTTCCCGGGCGCCGCGGACATGCGAGGTGCGAGCGGGTCCCCCGCCCGGGGGCGGCCGTTCAGCTGCGTCCAGCCGGGATCGCCGTAACTCCGGGAGCCATCGCGGAGCGGGCGCGGAGCGGGGCAGCGGCGCCCGAGCACGCGGTGCCGCCACAGCGCCCGGGCGGAGCGGGGCGGCGGGCGGGGGACAAAACCCGGGCGGCCTCGCCGCCGATAGCCAATCGGAGAGCGCCGCGCCCACGTGGGGCCGCCGCCGGCGGGTGCTGATTGGGCGGCGCTGGCGTAACGTCACAATGGCAGCTTGTGTCTGACGGAGGGGCGGCCGCCAGCCACGCCCACCGCGGGCCCCGCCCCGCGCAGGCCCCGCCCCGCCCCGCGCCCCCCGGCCCGGCCGTGACTCGGGCCCGGCGCTGCCGTAACCCCGCTCCGGCGGCCCGGTTCGGGCGGTAAAACAAACACGGGCGCTTTGGCAGCGGAGCGCCTCCGCTCCGCACCGGGAAAGCGCTCGGTACGAGTTCCCCCCACCGGCGGGCGGCGGCAAGGCCGCCCAGCCTCCCCCGGCGGCCGCGCGGCCCCTTTGATGTGTCGTGAGGGCCGCGCTGCTCCCCCTCCGCGCCTCCCCTCACGCCTGAGGGGCTTTAACGAGGAACACGGGTAATGGCGTTAACGTCAGACCCTCCCGCCGCGCCCGCGGGACACCCGGCTGCGCCTCCGGGGGGGAATCCACGCCCGCCGCAGCGGAGCGGGAGCAGCCCCGGTCCCGGCGGGCCGGGGGGAGCGGGGCCGCAGCACCGGCGGTCCCACGGGCGGGCCGGGCCCGGCCCAGCGCACAAAATGGCCGCTCGCCCGCGCGTCAGACGGAGCCTCCGCCCCACGTGGGGCCGCGCGCCGCTCAGCGCGGCTCCGCCAATCACGGCGCGGAGCGGGCCGCCGCTCCAACGCTATTGGCCCGGGGGAGCGGCGCTGTCAATCAAAGCCACGCGGGGCCGCCGGCGCGCAGCCCCCGCCCGCCGCCCGCCCGCCATGGCGGCGTAATTAGCCCGGGCCGGCGCTTCCTCCAGCTCAAACAATCTGTCACCGCCGAGCCGGGCGGGCCGCGGCACCGCCGCGATCTCTGCGGCAACGCCGCGCCTCGCCGCTCTCTCGACAAGAATGAAACGCCGCCGCTTAAATAACAAACAGCAACGGGCAAAGCGCCCCGAAACGCCGCCCCGCTCCTCGCTCCCCGGCGCGGGGGTGCGGGCGCCCCGCTGACCCCTGGGCGCGGGACGGGGGTGCCCCGGCCCCCCCCCACTCCCCGCCCGCCGCTAATTGGGCGCGTTCCGGTTGTTGACGTGACGAGCGCTGTCAGCGCCCGGCGCTGCTCATTGGCTGCCGCCGCCGGGCCACGCCCCTGCCCCACGTGGGGCTCGGCCGGAGCGCCGCAAAACGCGGAGAGGATCGAGAGCGGAGCGGAGTCACCTCGGTGCTGCTGCCCCCGCAACCTTCCCGCCTCCTCCGCCATTCCCAGCTCTTCCCAATTCCCTCATTTTGCCGCTTTTCGGCTTTTTTGGGGGCTTTTTCCTCTGTCCGGGCAGGGGCTCTTTGTGAATCCCCTGCAGTGCACGGGGTATATCGGGGTGATGTTGGGGGATCCATTGGGGTATCCACAGGAACACCCATCAGGGTGGACATTGGGTGTCCGTTGGGGTGTCCATCCCTTGGGGTATCCAATGGGGTGTTCATTGTGATGGGCATTGGGTGTCCATTGGGGTGTCCATCCCTTGGGGTATCCAATGGAGAATTCATTGGGATGGACTTTGGGGTGTCCATCCCTTGGGGTATCCAATGGGGCATCCATCGGGATGGACTTTGGGGTGTCTGTCTCTTGGGGTATCCAGTAGAGCACCCATTGGGATGGATATTGGGGTGTCTATTGGGCTGTCCATCTCTTGGGGTATCCAGTAGAGCCCCCATCAGGATGGACATTGGGGTGTCCATTGGGGTGTCCATCCCTTGGGGTGTCCATTGGAATACCCATCAGAATGGACCTTGGGGTGTCCATTAGAGCACCCCTCAGGATGGACATTGAGTGTCCATTGGGATGTCCACTGGTGTCCCTCGAGTGACCCATTGGGACCCCAGTTGTGGAGCAAGGCCCCCCCGTCAGGCAGATGCTGAGGGCTGGGATAATGTGGGAGCACAGCTCCACGAAGCACTCGGAGCAGGAGCAGCTCCTGGAAACGCTGGTGCTGGAGAAAAAACAAAAATTAATGGCAAGGAGCAAGCCTGGAAACCTTTGTGGTCCTTATTCCCCCTGCAAAGTGCCCTCTCCGAGGGGACCCAGGGTGACAGGGGTTTAGTGGAGGGGCATGGCCGAGCTCCTGGTGTCACACAGAGCCATCACTCCCAGGAGATCCCAAAAGAAAGGGATCAGCACCTGGAATCCTCCCCTTGGACAGGCCCGGGATGGGACACACTGCCCTTCCTCAGCACTCTGCCCTTCTCCCAGCTCATTCCCGGCAGGAAAGGGGGGATTGTCCCCTCTGCCCCCAGGTGAGACCCCACTGGATCCCAGCATCCGAGGGAGCAATTCCTGAGGAGGCCCCGGCGCTGCTCCAGGGCTGGAGCCCCTCTGGAGCCAGGCTGGGAGAGCTGGGAATGTTCCCCTGGAGAAGGGAAGGATCCAGGCAGAGCTCAGGGCCTGAAGGGGCTCCAGGAGAGCTGGAGAGGGACTGGGGACAAGGGAGGCAGGGACAGGACACAGGGAATGGCTCCCAGTGCCAGAGGGCAGGGATGGGTGGGACATTGGGAATTGGGAATTCCTGGCTGGGATGGCATTCCCAGAGCAGCTGTGGCTGCCCTGCATCCCTGGCAGTGCCCAAGGCCAGGCTGGAACCTGGGACAGCGGGAGGTGTCCCTGCCATGGCAGGTGTGGCACTGGATGGGCTTTGAGGTCCCTTCCAAACAACTGCAGGCTTCAAGGATTCTGCCCAGTCCTCACTCTGTGCCCACTGAGCTGGCAAATGTGGAAAAGGGGGTGATTCCCGTGGTGGGGCTGAGCCAGACTCTCTGTCCCAGGGACTTTCCGGGCCCAGACTCAGGGGACGCGAGGCCACTGGGAGAGGAACAGAAAGCAGCGATTTTGCGCTGAAAATTCACTTTATTGCTCAAAATAGAAGCCATTAGCTGGGCTGCGCCCCTCCCCCTGTGGTACTTATGGACAAATTCTGATTTTTACTTAATGGTTTCCCTGAAAAGGTTGTAATTTTCTTCCCATTCCCATCGAGCCGCAGCTCCAGCGCTGTTGTGGTGAACTCCAAGGGCCGAGGATGGCTCTGTTAATTGATATTCCTCATGCTGGGGCTGCACTGAAAGAGGAGATGTTTTATTTTAGCTTATTAAAACTCACCTGGTTGGGGGAAAGAAAAAAACCAAAAGAACGATTAGGGGTGAAAGGAAACGTTCTGGTTCATATTGATTTAAGGTCTGCCTAAATTGATATTTGCACATCCCAATTAGAAACCCGTGATCTTTTCCCAGAATTTATTTTTCTTTTTCCGAGTTGGCTTCTCTTCTTCTGAAGGATCCTGGGAGCAGCCTCAGAGGGAGAGGCTGCTGTGTCCTCTCCCAGTGGGGACATCAGTGGGGACATCAGTGGGGACATGGTGTCCCTCCCGTCCCGAGGATGGAGCCCCCTCCAGGTGGGGATGAGGATGAGGATGAAGGCTTCGAGTGGCGCTCGGTGTCACCATCCCATGAGCAGCTCCCCATGGGATGGTGTCGCCATGGAGAGCAGAGGATTGGGGCTTTTGGGGACCATGTGGGGATGTCACAGCTGCAAGGGTGGCTCTGTCGCGTTCCTGGTGCCCTGTGAGGTGGCACAGCCGGGAAAGGAAGCTGGAGATGTTCCCTCTGCACATCCGGGGAGAAGCCTCGGGCAGGGGCTGTTGTGACACTCGGTGACGCCGTCCTGTCCCCTGCAGCCTTTCGGGGAAACCGCCCGAGCTGCCCTTCCTTCCCCTTCCCCTTCCCCTTCCCGAAACCCCTCTGCGGGATCAGCCTCTGTGCCCATCCTCCTGCCACTGCCACCCCGGGGGTGTCCACGGCCCCCCAAACCCCGGGAGGGACACAAGGGAGGGAGAATCCCTCAGGATGAGGGCAGGGACTTCGGGAAGGGTCCAAACATCTGCACAGCCACGGCCACCCCCGGGACACGGGTCAGGACAGGAGCCCCGAAATGTCCCTGTCCCACGGGACCCCCAAAATGTCCGTGTCCCACAGGACCCCCGGAATGTCCCTGAAATGTCCCCGTGCCACAGGAGCCCCAAAATGTCCCTGTGACATGGGACCTCCAAGATGTCTCTGTGCCACAGGACCCTCAGAATGTCCCCGTGCCACAGGAGCCCCAAAATGTCCCTGTCCCACGGGATCCCTGAAATGTCCCCATGTCACGGGATCCCTGGAATGTCCCCATGTCACGGGATCCCTGGAATGTCCCTGTGCCACAGGACCCCCGAAATGTCCCTGTCCCACAGGACCCCCGAAATGTCCCTGTCCCACAGGAGCCCCGAAATGTCCCTGTCTCACAGGACCCCCAGAATGTCCCTGTCCCACAGGACCCCCGAAATGTCCCTGTCCCACAGGAGCCCCGAAATGTCCCTGTCTCACAGGACCCCCAGAATGTCCCTGTCCCACAGGACCTCCAGAATGTCCCCGTCCCACAGGAGCCCCAAAATGTCCCTGTCCCACAGGACCCCCAAGATGTCCCCATGCCACAGGATCCCCGGAATGTCCCTGTGACATGGGACCCCCAAACCGTCCCTGTCCCACGGGACCCCTGAGACGTCCCTGTCTCACAGGACCCCCAGAATGTCCCCGTCCCACAGGACCCCCAAGATGTCCCCGTCCCACAGGACCCCCGGGATGTCCCCGCGGCTCTGGAAGGGGCCGCAGCTCCCGGGGCGATGCGGGTTCGCTGCGGGAGAAGGCGGCGGGGCCCGAGGTGGTGCCCGGGCGCGCACACGTGTGCGCACCGACACCGCTCCCAGCCGCACCCACGTGTGTCCCTGGTGTCCCCTGGTGTCCCCTCCTCCCCGAGGCGCAGCCCGGCGTGACGGGAGCCGCCCCAGAGGTGACTTTATCGCTGACAAGGCGGTGCCAGCCCCGGTCACCGGCGTGTGTTTACACTGCAGGTGACATTATCTGCCCTCCGCGCAGGGCAGGACCCTGCCTGCCAAATTCCCTTCAGCTTTCAAGTTTATCTAAACAGGGATTTCGGAGCGGGGAGGCAGCGCGGCGCTCGGCAGCCTGCGAGCCCGGAGATTTGGATATTTATTTGGATATTTGGTTATTTGGTTATTTGGATATTTGGTTATTTGGATATTTATTTGGATATTTGGTTATTTGGATATTTGGTTATTTGGATATTTATTTGGATATTTATTTGGATATTTGGATATTTGGTTATTTGGTTATTTGGTTATTTGGATATTTGGTTATTTGGATATCTGGATATTTGGATTTTCGGATATTTGGATATTTGGATTTGCGGGGAGCTGGGCTGTCTCTGCTCTCGGCACTGAGGTTTTCCAGCGCCCCTGGCAGAGAGGGCTCAGCCCCGCGCCCCTCGGGCCCCGGGGCTCGGTGGTGGGGGCACCGGGAGGCGCTGGGATGTACCGGGATGTGCCGGGATGTGCCGGGATGGCACCGGGAAGCACCGGGATGGCACCGGGATGTACCGGGATGTACTGGGAGGCACCGGAATGTACCGGGAGGCACCGGGATGTACCGGGATGTACCGGGAGGCACCGGAATGTACCGGGATGTACCGGGATGTCCTGGGATGTACGGGGAGGTACCGGGATGTGCCGGGATGTACCAGGAGGCACCGGGATGTACCGGGAGGCACCGGGATGTACCGGGATGTCCTGGGATGTACGGGGAGGTACCGGGATGTGCCGGGATGTACCGGGATGTACCAGGAGGCACCGGGATGGCACCGGGATGGCACCGGGATGTACCGGGAGGTACCGGGATGTACCAGGATGTGCCGGGATGTACCGGGAGGTACCGGGATGTACCAGGATATACCGGGATGTACCGGGATGTACCGGGATGTACCAGGATGTACCGGGATGTACCAGGATGTACCGGGATGTACCGGGATGTACCAGGAGGCACTGGGATGGCACCGGGATGTACCGGGATGTACCAGGATGTGCCGGGATGTCCCGGGATGTACCGGCACGGGGCAGGAGCAGCTCGCTCGGAGGGCGATGTCCCTGCCCGTGCCAGGGGCCGGCTGAGCCCTTTGGGCTCCCTTCCCCCGGCCCATCCCGGGCCCGGGAGGTCTCCAGGCGGTTGCCGCTGTTGCCACAGCAGGCCCCGGTTGCCGCGGCTTTCACAAGCCCGGCTCCCCGGGCCTCGCCCTCAGCCGCGGATCTGCTTGAGCAACCCCAGCGCCCGGCCCAGCCCGGCGCCTCCCTGGGGGCAGCACCGCGGCTCGGGCCCCCCAGAGCCCCCGGCACCAACCCCGACCCTTCTCTGCCTGGGTTTGGGGCAGGGAGAGCGCCAGAGCCCTCCCGGCAGCACAGACGGCTCCAAAGAGCCGGAATTGCCGAGGTCTGCCCAGGATGGGGGACAGCAGGAAGAGGGATGGTGCCCAGGACTCACACTGCAGCCGGGGTCCCGTCCCAGCAGCTCCAGTTTGGGTTGGGAGGGGCCTTAAAGCCCATCCAGCACCGCTCCGGCCATGGCAGGGACACCTCCCGCTGTCCCTGGGTGCTGCGAGCCTCGGGCAGCCTGGCCTGGGACATTCCAGGGACGGGAATGCCCAAGGACCTTAAATCCTCGGGAGGATGTGGGAGAGGAAGGCAGCTCGGCTGTCCCTTGCACATCCTGCCCCGTGCCCGAAGCCAGGCCACTCTGGGATCTTCATGGATGTGCCTGGGTCCTCCTGGGTGCTCCTGGATGGTCCTGGGTGATCCTGGGTCTTCCTGGGTGCTCCTGGATCCTCCTGGGTGCTCCTGGATGGTCCTTAATGCTCCTGGGTGCTGCTGGGTGCTCCTGGATGGTCCTGGCTGCTCCTGGATCCTCCTGGGTGATCCTGGACATTCCTGGGTGCTCCTGCATGGTCCTGAATGCTCCTGGGTCCTCCTGGGTGATCTTGGATGCTCCTGGGTGCTCCTGGATGGTCCTTAATGCTCCTGGATCCTGCTGGGTGTTCCTGGATGCTCCGGGATCCTCCTGGGTGTTCCATAATGCTCCTGGGTGCTCCTGGACCCTTCTGGATGTTCCTGGCTGCTCCTGGACATTCCTGGGTGCTCCTGGACATTCCTTGCCGTTCCTGGGTGCTCCTGGATCCTCCTGGGCGTTCCGTGGTGCTCCTGGATGTTTCTGGCTGCTCCTGGATCCACCTAGGTGCTCCTGGATCCTCCTGGGTGCTCCTGGATCCTCCTGAATGCTACTTGATCCTCCTGGCTGCTCCTGGATCCTCCTGGGTGCTCCTGGATCCTCCTGGGTGCTCCTGGATGTTCCTGGGTACTCCTGGACATTCCTGGCCGCTCCTGGACGTTCCTGGGTGTTTCTGGACATTCCTGGACGTTCCTGGGTGCTCCTGGACGTTCCTGGCCGCTCCTGGACGTTCCTGGACGTTCCTGGACGTTCCTGGGTGTTCCTGGCCGCTCCTGGACGTTCCTGGGTGTTCCTGGCCGCTCCTGGGCGCTGTCCCGTGCCCGCCGCCCCCGGATCCCGGCCCGCGGTGCCGCGGGCTCCCCTGCCCTCCCTCCCCTCCCGGGGCAAACAGCTCAGCCCCGGCTTTTGCTGAGCACTGTCTAATTATAGATATTATATTGCAAATGGCTTTTGGGCCTGCTAATGGTATTACTGGTGTTATTCTTCTACTTGTTAATTATAACCAATTTGTTTGGGATGCCTTCCCAGTTTTCGGCTGTAATTGCTCTCCCCGTTCCCCGATGGCTGTGACTCAGCAGAAACTCCGCAGTTTCGCTCAGGGATGAGGTTTCTCTCTGTCTCTCCTGCCAAGCGTGGCTGCAGACGCTGCCTGAGTACCGTGGCCGCTGCTCCCAGCCCGCCGGTGGCCACGGGAGCGGCTGGGCCGGCAGCGGGACCACGTCCCCGGCTCCGCGTCCCCGAGCGGGCTCGGGATGCTCTGGAGGAGCCGGATCAGGGCTGTGACCCGTGAACCACATCCAGGATCCCGCCTGAGAAATCCCAGCGAGCTCCGTGCGGCCGGAGGCTTAGCCCGGGGACGGGGGGAATATGAAAGGGATTGTTTTCTTTTTCTTATTGCTAAATTCTTGAGGAGTTTGCTCTTCTCCTCTGGCCGGCATTAACTGCAGATAAGTTATTTGGAAAGCGAGTATTTCAGCAGAACAGCCGCTCAAGTAGCCTAATACACACATTAGAGTCTATTTGCACTTAAAAGAAGTGGGAGGTATTAAATCAGCCCCTGGCCAGATAGGCATTGTATAAACAAGAGCTGTTAACTCCTACTTGATAGCGATGATAGCGAGGGAAAGCAAAACAGCCCTGCAGTGTCACCACCGTCCTGACACAACTTGTTGTAGGTCTGGGCAGAGAAAGAAAACAAACCCCGGGGAGTTCAGGGCTGCGGGAGGGCGAGCAATGAGCCCCAACCCCTCCCGGCCCGGCAGCGGCTCCCGCACCGCGCGGCGCTCCCGGCGGCCGGACACGGCGGGGACACGGGGGGGACACGGGGGGGACACGGGGTGGACACGGGGGGGACACGGGGTGGACACGAGAGGGACACGGGGGGGACACGGGGGGGACACGGGGGGGACACGAGGGGGACACGAGAGGGACATGAGGGGGACACGGGGGGGACAAGGGGTGGACACGGGGTGGATACGGGAGGGACACGGGAGGGACACGAGGGGGACACGGGGTGGACACGGGGGGGACACGGCGGGGACACGGGGGGGACACGGGGGGGACACGGCGGGGACACGGGGGGGACACGGGGTGGACACGGGGTGGACACGGGGGGGACACGAGGGGGACACGGGGAGACACGGGGTGGACACGGCGGGGACACGGGGGGGACACGGGGGGGACACGGGGTGGACACGGGGGGGACACGCTCAGGGACCTGTGGAGGCCACCGGGAGGTCGGGACAGGGCGGTCGGGACAGGGGGATCGGGACAGGGGGGTCGGGACAGGGGAATCGGGACAGGGGGATCGGGACAAGGGAGGTCGGGACAGGGGGGTCGGGATAGGGGAGTCGGGACAGGCCGGTCGGGACAGGCCGGTCGGGACAGGGGAGTCGGGACAGGACGGTCGGGATAGGGGGTCGGGACAGGCCGGTCGGGATAGGACGGTCGGGACAGGACGGTCGGGACAGGCCGGTCGGGACAGGGCAGTCGGGACAGGGCGGTCGGGACAGGGGGGTCGGGACAGGGCGGTCGGGACAGGGCGGTCGCCCCTCGGTTTCCGTCCCGGATCCCGCTCGGGCTGTGTTCAAGGCTGGGGGATGCTGCTGCCGCCTGGGTATTAATGAAACTTGTGAGTCAGAGCGAGCAGAAGAAACTGTTCTCAGCTGACTTCACTCACCACTTCCTCTCGTCGCCTTGGCCTCTCCCGGCAGCCACTCAGCCTCGCCTGGAGCGGCGCCCACCGCCCCTGCCCGGTGCCGCTCCCGGCGAGGGCCGGGCCGCAGCTCCCTCCCTCCCTCGGTCACTCAAGCACTCTCGAGTTGTTCTCTGTGGCTAATCAAATGTCAAAACAAGCTGCCCCTGTGATTTGGAGAGCTTTGAAGCAGGAAGACATTCACCGCCGAGACACCAGAGTGCCGGCAGCGGGAGCGGCCCGGGCTCAGCACCGCTCCCGGCCCCTGCTGGGCTCCTCGGGGTCTCCCTTTGCCATTCCCGGCACCTGCTGGGCTCCTCGGGGTCTCCCTTTGCCAATCCCGGCACCTGCTGGGCTCCTCAGGGTCTCCCTTTGCCATTCCCGGCACCTGCTGGGCTCCTCGGGGTCTCCCTTTGCCATTCCCAAGAGCTGCTGGGCTCCTTGGGGTCTCTCCTTGGTGTTCCCAGGAGCTGCTGGGCTCCTTGGGGTCTCTCTCTGGGGGCATTGCCACTGTGGAGCTGGTAGCACTGCGCCCATGGCTCATCCAAAGCCAGCACTGCTGGGATTGGGGCTTCTTCCATCCATCCATCCATCCATCCATCCCTCCATCCATCCATCCATCCATCCATCCATCCATCCATCCATCCATCCATCCATCCATCCATCCCTCCATCCATCCATCCATCCATCCATCCCTCCATCCATCCCCCATCCCTCCCTCCATCCATCCTGGTGGGCAGCACAACATCCCCTTCCTTGTGTCCCATTCCTTGATTCTTAGCCTTGGTTCACAGCCTGACCCTAACCCAGGTGCCCTGGGGCCAGAGCAGTGCCCTCAGCTCTGTCCTGGCCCTGCAGCCCCGGGGAATGGAGGGGACCAGAGCCCAGGCCACAGCCCCACCCCACTGCCCACCCCAAATCCTTCCCGAGCTCTGCGTTGCCAGAGCAAACCCCAGGGGAGCTGTGCCACCCCTGGTGCCACTTGTGGGGCTGGCAGGGGCTGTGCCCGCCGTCACCATGGGGAGGATGGAGCAGGAGCAGACAGGGAGTGGCTTTGTCCCCGTGTGGCCGGGATGAGGAGAGCCCTGCGGGTTTGTTTTTGGACAAATGAATGGATTTCAGTGTCTGACCAGCGCTGCAGGGAATGCCAGGCCCGGGGATTTGGCAGCTGAGGGGGGGAGCAGCCTGCTCTGCCCTCTGTGCTCCCCTCTGTCCCCTCTGTGCTCCCTCTGTGCTCCCCTCTGTCCCCTCTGTGCTCCCCTCTGTGCTCCCCTCTGTGCTCCCCTCTGTCCCCTCTGTGCTCCCCTCTGTCCCCTCTGTCCCCTCTCTCTGGAGGGCAGTGACAGGTGGGGCTGTTCTGGGAAGATCCAGCAAATCCTTGGGAATGCTGCATCCCAGAGAGCTTTGTTGGCCAGCTGGGAACTCTGGGAAGGGCTCCACACTCCAGAGACAGCCAGGGCACTGCTGGGAACGGCTTTGGGAGCACGGGAATCCCTGTGGCACCCCCGAGGAGCCCGGCCTGGGAGCTGCTGTGCCAGCCCAGCGCCAGGAGCTTCCCATGGGGGCACTGGCACAGCCCAGCCCAGCCTGGATGGGAATTCCCAGGGGAACAGCCCAGGGAATGAGAGCCCTGCACCCCATTCACCTGGCAGAGGCAGGGCTGGGAGCTCCACAGGGCCCATGGCCTGCGGAACAGCCCCGGCCCAAGGGCCCAGCCCAGCTCCCAGTGAATCATCCTGGCCATCCCCACCTCTGGAAGGGCAGCAGCTGCCTTCCCCTGCGGTGTTTGGGAGCAGCTCTTGAGGAGTCAGGGCTTTCCAGTCTGTGCCAAACCACAGCATCATGGAATTCCCAATGGTTTGGGTGGAAAGGGACATTAAAGTTCATCCCATCCCACCCCTGCCATGGCAGGGACACCTCCCACTGTCCCAGGTGCTCCAGGCCCCAATGTCCAGCCTGGCCTTGGGCACTGCAGGGATCCAGGGGCAGCCCCAGCTGCTCTGGGCACCCTGTGCCAGGGCCTGCCCACCCTGCCAGGGAAGGATTCCCTCCCAATTCCCCACCTCATGTGCCTGGGCTGGGCTCCCACAGCTCCTGCTGCCCCTCAGCTCAGCTCCAGGCCTGGAATGTGGGTTTGGGAGGCACCAGCCAGCACCCAGGGGGTGTTTGCTCTGCTCTGCTCGGTGTCTGCCCAGTCTGGGGTGGGTAACGGAGCTGCAGCCCAGCTCTGGGGGTGATGGACCTGTGTGTGGGCAGGCAGCCATGGCAAATCCAGCTCCTCTCTCTGGGTGCTCTGCACTCCCAGCTCCCTCTGGGTTCTCTGCACTCCCAGTTCCCCCTGGGTTCTCTGCACTCCCGGCTCCCTCTGGGTGCTCTGCATTCCGGCTCTCTGGGTGCTCTGCATCCCGGTTCCCCCCGGCTGCTCTGCATCCCGGCTCTCTCTGGGTGCTCTGCATCCCAGCTCTCTCTGGGTGCTCTGCATCCTGGCTCCTTTGGGTGCTCTGCATCCCGGCTCCTTTGGGTGCTCTGCATCCCGGCTCTCTCTGGGTGCTCTGCATCCCAGCTCCCTCTGGGTGCTCTGCACTCCCAGTTCCCTCTGGGTGCTCTGCATCCCGGCTCTCTCTGGGTGCTCTGCATCCCGGCTCTCTCTGGGTGCTCTGCCCTCCCAGCTCTCTCTGGGTGCTCTGCCCTCCCAGCTCTCTCTGGGTGCTCTGCTCTCCCAGCTCCCCTTTGGGTTCTCTGCACTCCCGGTTCCCTCTGGGTGCTCTGCATCCCGGCTCTCTCTGGGTGCTCTGCATCCCGGCTCTCTCTGGGTGCTCTGCATTCCGGCTCTCTCTGGGTGCTCTGCATCCCAGCTCTCTCTGGGTGCTCTGCATCCCGGCTCTCTCTGGGTGCTCTGCATCCCGGCTCTCTCTGGGTGCTCTGCATCCCGGTTCCCCCCGGGTGCTCTGCACTCCCGGCTCTCTCTGGGTGCTCTGCATCCCGGCTCTCTCTGGGTGCTCTGCACTCCCGGCTCTCTCTGGGTGCTCTGCATCCCGGCTCTCTGGGTGCTCTGCACTCCCGGCTCTCTCTGGGTGCTCTGCATCCCGGTTCTCTCTGGGTTCTCTGCATCCCGGTTCCCCTCTGGGTGCTCTGCACTCCCGGCTCTCTCTGGGTGCTCTGCATCCCGGCTCTCTCTGGGTTCTCTGCATCCCGGCTCTCTCTGGGTTCTCTGCACTCCCAGTTCCCCTCTGGCTGCTCTGCCCTCCCGGCTCCCAGCCCAGCCGGCTGGGGCAGCCCCGGCTCTGCTCCCCCTGTGCAGGCAGCCCGGGGCTGAGCCGGCAGCCACAGCCGCCCTGCTGACCCGGGCAGAGCTCGCCCACGGCGGGCACAGGCTGGGGCCTGCCCCGCTCCAGGTGCCGCCCTGCGCAGGGAGCACGGCTTGGATCCGGGCGGCTCCCTCTGCTTTGGACACCTTCGATCCCAGCCCCGGGCCTGCCGTGGGTGCACGGAGCAGGACAAGGACCCAGCTCTGCTTCATGGAATCCCATTCAGGATGGTTTGGAATGCAAGAAAACCTTAAAGCCGATCCCATCCCGCCCCTGCCGTGGCAGGGACACCTTCCACCATCCCAGAGTGCTCCAAGCCCCGTCCAGCCTGGCCTGGGACATTCCAGGGGTGGGCAGTCACAGCCTGGGCTGGTGGAAGGGGTCCCTGCGTGCACTGGAAGGCCTGTGAGGGTCCCTTCCAACCCAACCCATCCTGGGATTCCGGGATTCCAAGGGGAGCCCTGCTCCTCCCTGGGGCCAGGGTGGCTGCTCCGAGGGCTCTGGGCTCACTGGGGCTGCTGGGCTCTTTGGGGTATCCCTGTTGGCCCCATCACCCTCGTGCTGTGGCACCGTCAGCCCCTCCAACAGCTCTGTCTCCTCGGTCCCAGCTCATTGAGGGGGTTTGGAGCCCAACCTGCACGGCCCCCAAACCCGAGGGAAAGGATAAAACGTCAAATGATGCCTCTGGAGCACGAGAAATTCACGAGAAATTCCTGCTTGGATGATGAATGTTCCTATTTCTTGCTTTAAGAGAGCAATGAAAGCTGCCCGAGCCAGCATTTATCAGGGGTGCCTGCAAAGGGGCACCAGACAGCCCCAAATAAATCCCAAAATAAATGGGATTACAGCCCTGCTGTTCCACCTCTGGATGCTCCCTCACCTCGTCCTTCTGGGCGAGCTCGGAGCGACCGTGAGGAGCCTCCCGGGTCCCTTTCAGCTCCTTCATTAGGGACATCCCAGGCTTGGAAAATCCTTCCCGAACGATGCTCTGGAGGAATCCGCTCTGGACATCAGAGAGGCCTCGTTCCCGCGCTGTTATTTTATTAAACCATGAAAAGGCACTTCTTTAATAGCTCCAGAAATACCTTATTTCTTCTTTTCTTTTTTTTTTTCTTTTTTTTTTTCATGTGGCTGGGGCTGCTCCCGCCTGGAACCGGCACAAATCCTCCCGCAGGTTCAAAGCTGTCTGGCTTCTGGGAATTGGGGATAATTGGGACGAGCGCGTTCAAAGGAGAGCGAGGCCGGCGGAGCTGACACGGCTCGGCCCGGCCCGGCCCGGGGCATCACCGGTGGCCCAGGAGGAGCCGGTCCCGGGGCCCGCAGCCTGCCCGGACACGCAGCTCGGGCTGCGGGGGATGAAAGCCCCAGCTCGGCAGCGGGGAGATGCGAATGCGGCTGGGCCGAGCTGTTCATGGTTAAACCGCAGCATTTCGGGGCAAGCGCGGCCCGAGCGGGCCCGGAGCTCCCCGGGAATGGGCTCCGGGAGGGGAGGACGTGCCTGGTTTGTGCCTGTGGCGGATGCAAAGGATGGGAGGGACGTGGGAATGCGGGGGGAAAGGGAAACTGGAGAAGCGGGAAAGGAGAGGGCCCGGGGGAATCTGATCTCTGCTCCGATGCCGGGGGATTCATGGGCACGGAGATTCCCCGATGGAGCGGGAGATGGGGCCCCGCCGGCTCCAGGGAAGGGCCGATCCCATTGGGAATGGCCCCGGGGGTGGCACGGAGGCCGAGGAGGCTCCAGGCCTGCCCGGGCCGGGGCCGGGGCCGTTCCCAGCTCGCTGTCACCGCCTCCAGCCCCCGCTGTCGCCGCCCCGGCGCTCTGAGCCCCAGCGGGAGCTGCTCTCTGGTGTTTCCTACCGAAAAGGGGAGCGGGAGGCGGCCCAACCCAGCGAGAAGGGACCCCAAATCCACCCTGGGACCCCAAATCCACCCTGGGACCCGCAAATCCCCCCAAAGGGCGGCCCCGCAGCCCCCGCCGGCACCTGGGGGTCCCTGCGTGAGGAGCGCGTTCCAGAGCACCGGGATATTTTAATTTTCCCTTGGCTTTGGGAAGACAGAGAACCCCCCCGGGCGGAGAGCGGCTCCTTCAGAGCCGGGTTTCAACAACCAGGAACTCGTGTGTGTCTTGGACTGGAAGCCGGTGCGGCTGGGGCCATGTGCGAGATGTAATTTAAGCTCCAGCTCCGGGCCCAAATGTTCTCCAAGTGCGGAGGTTTTGGCACCGACGGTTTGGTTTGGTCCCAGCTTTCATGGCAAATTGAATAATCACAGGAGGGGGAGGAACGGGGAGAGAGCAAGAGAGAGAGAAAAAAAAAACAACCCAAAAACCCAACAACACTCGACAGTTCTTCCAAAAGTGGAAAGAACCAAAACACATTTTGGCTTCCTCAGCCCTGAGCCGGAGTTATTTCCCTCTAGATCTGGAGCAGCTTTCCCAACAACCTTTTTCAATTTAGCTTTTTATTAAAATCAAGCCGTGCCCTGGCAAATCTGTGCGGAGCTGCCTCCTGCCACGGCCGTGCCCGGCTCTGCAGCTCCTGCTCTGCTCTGCTGCTGGCACCCCGACCAGCACCCCCTGCCCCCAGAGAGCCCCAGGCATGTTTCTCCATCACCCACCCCTGTGCTGGGCACGTCTCTCCATCACCCACCCTGTGCTGGGCACGTCTCTGCATCACCCATCCTGTGCTGGGCACATCTCTCCATCACCCACCCTGTGCTGGGCACGTCTCTGCATCACCCACCCAGTGCTGGGCATGTTTCTCCATCACCCACCCAGTGCTGGGCATGTTTCTCCATCACCCACCCTGTGCTGGGCACGTCTCTCCATCACCCACCCTGTGCTGGGCACATCTCTGCATCACCCACCCTGTGCTGGGCACGTCTCTCCATCACCCCTGTGCTGGGCACATTTCTCCATCACCCACCCCAGTGCTGGGCACGTCTCTGCATCACCCACCCCAGTGCTGGGCACGTCTCTCCATCACCCATCCTGTGCTGGGCACGTCTCTCCATCACCCATCCTGTGCTGGCTCTCTGGCCCGCTCCATCTTTTAATTATTCCCGTGTTTAGGGTTTGCTGTGGCTTACAAGGTTTTTCCCCCTGTTTTCCTGACAATTAGCCCTGCTGGATGAGAAGCTGGGACCAAGGATGGAGCTCAGCACCGCAGCCCAAACCTCCCTGCCCAAACCCAGCCAGCCCAGTTCAGCACTGGGAGCAGCCTGGGGATCACCCTGGGAGCAGCATGGGGATCACCCTGTGAGGTGTCCCTGCCATGGCAGGGGTGGCACTGGGTGACGTTCGGGTCCCTTCCCACCCCAGCCATCCCAGAATTCCGGCACTCACCTGCAGCCGGGCACAGCCCGTTTCCAATCCCCACCTGTACAGCCACACCTGCGGCCCTGCAGGGGGAATTTTGGGGTCCCAGCAGAGCCCCCTCCAGCCCTGGTTGGGCAGCATCCCCGGAATGAGGCGGGAGGTCGCTGTTAATCAGCTACAAACGATTAAGTCATTGGCCCCAGCGCTTGGCTGCTGCTTTGGCGAGGAATTAGGCCTCCATAAAATCAAGCAGCATGAATCTCCGAGATTTACACGCTGCTTTCTTAACAGTTTTCAGTATATTTCAGTAGTTAATAAAACTAAATGCTGCTTTGTGTAAAAGGTAATAGATTACGATCGAGGGGGTTTTACTGGCACTCAGTGTGCTCAGCCAACACCTCATACGTTCACCTCGGAATCCACGGAAAGCACTCTGCGCAGATTAAAAGCAGATTTATCACAGATGTGCCTCAACATTATGCTTGGCTTGAACCATTAGACTCCTGGAGTTTAAAGGTTAGGCTTTAATGACTTCAAGGAAGTCGGGTGCTTTTTAAAGCCTTGAATAAGCAGCTCGGATAGGCCTGGCATTCCCAAACAGGGCAGACTGGTTACGGGCTGCTCCAAGGATGCACAATTCCCACTCTGGAGTCGGCTGGGCACAGCCCTTTGAAGCAGGCCCGGCTCAGGAGCTGAACCCTCATGCAAATCCACAAGGAATTATTTACCAGATGAAAGTGCTGCCCTGAAAACTTTGGTGGCGGAGCAGCTTCGCATCCCCACGGATGGGATGGGATGGGATGAGATGGGATGGGAGAGATGGGTTGTGCTGGAATGGGACATTAAATCTTGTCCTGTCCCATGGAAAAGGACAGCTCCCACTGTGCCAGCCTGCTCCAGCCTGGCCTGGGGCACTGCAGGGATCCAGGGGCAGCCACAGCTGCTCTGGGCACCTGTGCCAGGGCCTCTGCATCCTCACAGCCAGGAATTCCTGCCCAATATCCCACCCATCCCTGCCCTCTGGATGAGGAGACACCTGGATGAGGAGACACCTGGATGAGGGGACACCTGGATGAGGGGACAGCTGGATGAGGGGACACAGGGATGAAGGGACACATGGATGAGGGGATACCTGGATGAGGGGATACCTGGATGAGGAGACACATGGATGAGGGGACACCTGGATGAAGAGACACCTGGATGAAAGGACACCTGGATGAGAGGACACCTGTATGAGCAGACATTTGGATAAGAAGACACCTAGATGAGGGGACACCTGTATGAGCAGACATTTGGATAAGAAGACACCTGGATGAGCAGACACCTGCATGAGCAGACACCTGCATGAGGGGACACCCGGATGAGCTGCCAAGGCGCTCTGTGGATTTTCCACCGGCACCCGATGGATTTTGCCCCGATGCTCCGGGACCTCTCCGCGCTCCCCTGTGCGGATTTTGGGTTCCCCCATCCCTGTCCCGCCTCTCCCCCGTGCCGGGAGAGCTCCGGGGCCCCGCCGAGCTCCGCCTGCGGCCGGAGCATCCCGGAGCTGCCGGCGGAGGGGGAGGATTCCGGCAGAGCAGCCGTGCGTGTTTGATGTGGTTTAAATTAACCTCGATTGCTGTCTAATATTTTAAAAAGACACTTTTTCTAACATGCGGGAATAATGTAGGAGAACTAATGTTCCCTCCTGAAATGCCTTTCAGGATGGTGATAAAAGTGCACTTTAATCTGCTGTGAGAAGGCTCCGGGAGGGAGAGACGTCACCCGGACAGGTGGAATCGTGGAATAAATACAGTCATTAATGAGAAGGAGGAATTGGCATCTCCCCACTTTTCCACAGCACCTGCTCCGTTGTTTTTTGTTGTTGGGTTGTTGGTTTTTTTTCCCCACCTCCAAGCAGCTTCATTTTGTTTCCTGAGGGTCAGGAGAACGCAGGGATTCGGGATTGTGGCCGTCATTAAGCGCCACTTCCAAAGGCTGTAAAATGTCGGGGAAGCAGCGCCTGGGAGCCGAGGGCTCCATTAAGTTTTTCCCTGTGAAATTAAGCACCTTTATTGCCTTCAATGGGACTTACAGCCTAACGACGGCCCCATGCAAACGCACAGCGGCGTTCCCGAGCCCAGGGCAGCTTCCCAGCCCAGCCCTGCATCCCAGGGGAAGGAGCTCGGGGTGCTGGCAACAGAGGGATGTGGGGTGCCAGGCACGGGGCACCAGGGGGTTCTGCCTGTCCCCAGCCCCACAGCAGGAGAGATCCCGGGGGAGGGCATAAATCCCGGTTCTGGGTGCTCATCCCAGCTTCCCACAGAGGTTTCGTCCGCTGGGATGGTTCCCAACTTTGCCCATGGATGGTGGCTGCTATGGACACTGCCAGAGAGCTGTGGCCACGCTGGTGTCACCCCCAAGCATCAGCGTCACCCCCAAATATCAACATCATTCCCAAATATCACCATCACCCCCAAATATCATCATTACCTCCAAATATCAGCATCATTCCCAAACATCTGCCTCATTCCCAAATATCAGCATCACTCCCAAACATCAGCATCATTCCCAAACATTTGCATCGTTCCCAAACATCAGCATCACCCCCAAACATTTGCATCACCCCCAAACATTTGCATCATTCCCAAATATCAGCATCACCCCCAAACACTGTCACCATCCCTAAATATCAGCATCATTCCCAAACGTTTGCATCATTCCCAAACATTTGCATAATCCCCAAACATCTGCATCACCCCCAAACACCACCATCATCCCTAAATATCAGCATCAATCCTAAATATCTGCATCATCTCTAAACATCCGTGTCATCCCCAAATATCATCCCTCCCAAACACTGTCATCCTCCCAAAATATCTGCATCATCCTCCAAAACCACCAACACCCTGAAATATCAGCACCATCCCTAAATACCAGCGAGACCCCCAAACACTGAGATCATTCCCAAGTGTCAGCAGCACCCCCAGCACCAGCATCACCCCCAAACACTGAGATCATTCCCAAATGTCAGCATCACCCCCAAACACCCCGGGCAGAGGTGTGAGGGAGATGGGAGGGGGCCGGGCACGGGGTGGGGGACATGGAGAGGTGGCAGGTCCTGAGCAGGATCCCAGGTGGAGATTCCATGTCCTGGACAGGAATCCCAGGCTCTGGACAGGAATCCCAGATCCAAGGCAGGGTCCCAGGTCCTGAATAGGGGTCCCTGTCAGGGATTCCAGGTCCTGGACTGGGGTCTCAGGTCCCTGTCAGGGGTCCCCTGTCCCACTTTGGGGTCCCAGAGGCTTTTCCCATGCCCAGGACCCCATGGGCCCCCCAGACCCCGCGTGGAGCAAAGCCCAGCAGCGCCGCTGGGGCCCCTCAGTGCTTCCTCTGTGTTTCCTCAGTGCTTCCTCAATGCTTCCTCAGTGTTTCCTCAATGCTTCCTCAGTGCTTCCTCAGTGTTTCCTCAGTGCTTCCTCAGTGTTTCCTCAGTGCTTCCTCAGTGTTTCCTCAATGATTCCTCAATGCTTCCTCAATGCTTCCTCAATGCTTCCTCTGTGTTTCCTCAGTGCTTCCTCAGTGTTTCCTCAGCATTTCCTCAGTGCTTCCTCAGTGCTTCCTCTGTGTTTCCTCAATGTTTCCTCAATGATTCCTCAGTGCTTCCTCAATGCTTCCTCTGTGTTTCCTCAGTGCTTCCTCAGTGTTTTCTTAATGCTTCCTTAGTCTTTCCTCAGTGCTTCCTCAATGTTTCCTCAGTGTTTCCTCAATGCTTCCTCCCCTCAGTGTTACCTCAGTGTTTCCTCAGTGTTTCCTCAATGCTTCCTCAGTGTTTCCTCAGTATTTCCTTAGTGTTCCCTCAGTGTTTCCTCAGCGTTTCCTCAGTGTTTCCTCAGCGTTTCCTCAGTGCTTCCTCTTTGTTTCCTCAGTGTTCCCTCAGTGTTTCCTCAATGCTTCCTCCCCTCAGTGTTTCCTCTTTGTTTCCTCAATGTTTCCTCAATGCTTCCTCAATGTTTCCTCAGTGCTTCCTCAGCGTTTCCTCAGTGTTTCCTCAGCGTTTCCTCAGTGTTCCCTCAGTGTTTCCTCAATGTTTCCTCAGTGCTTCCTCAATGTTTCCTCAATGTTTCCTCAGCGTTTCCTCAATGCTTCCTCAATGTTTCCTCAATGTTTCCTCAATGTTTCCTCAGTGTTTCCTCAATGTTTCCTCAATGTTCCCTCAGTGTTCCCTCAATGTTTCCTCAATGTTTCCTCAGTGTTTCCTCAGTGTTTCCTCAATGCTTCCTCAATGCTTCCTCGGTGGTCCCTCAATGTTTCCTCAATGTTTCCTCAATGTTTCCTCAGTGTTTCCTCAGTGTTCCCTCAGTGTTCCCTCAATGTTTCCTCAATGTTTCCTCAGTGTTTCCCCAGCGTTTCCCCATTGTTTCCCCACACCCAGGAGGGATAGGGAGCGATACACGCGGGCAGTTTTCCCGGCCGTGCTGCCTGGGAGCCCTGACCAGGCCGGCGGGGGCAGCGCTCGGCTCCGCCTCTGCCTCCCGCCGAACGGGCTCGGCTTTAACGGGCCCGGCACCTTCGGGGCGCAGCTGCCAACAAAGATGTTCCACTAAACCTAACACGAGAGGGAAACAGCGCCAGTAATTAGAATCTAATTAATTTGCATTTCACAGGAGAGGCAGGGATGTCAGAGGCAGAGGAACATTCCCCTCCTCGCCGAGATTAAAGGGCTGGCGGAGGAGAGCCAGGGGTGGCTCGGAACGCTCCCCCCGCCCGCCCCGAGCAGGATTAAACGGGAGCAGGTGGGAAGATGACAGGTCTGGGAGCTGCGGCCAACAAAGGTGTCTGCGGGTCAGCAGAGCCGTGCTGAAAATACCCAAACAGCGACTTTTGCTGGGCAGCAGCATCGCCTTCCTCCCGCGGCTCCGCCTCGGAACCGAGGGAGAAAAACAGAGAAACACAAAAGGTGACGCTGTGGGGTCGGCAGCCCCGGCCCAGGCAGCTCCTTCCCTAAATGAACCCTTGCGGTGTTCCCGGTGTCGATCCCGGTGCTCCCCACCCCATTTCCCAACCCCGGCTGCTCCCGAGGCGTCCCGGAGCTGCAGAGCGCCGAGGGAAGATTTACAGCTTCTTTCCATGATGATGACACCAGGCAGGAGATTTCGCTGTCAGAGCCGCCGGCGCAGCCACGGGAGCCCTGGGGAAGAAAAACAACCCTCAAACCCTGGAGAGCTCTGTGATTGTCATCGCTGTTCTGTCTCTGCTCCACCCCTGCTCCATGTCTGCTCCATCCCTGCCCCATCCCTGCTCCATGTCTGCTCCATCCCTGCCCCATCCCTGCTCCATCCCTGCCCCATCCCAGCTCCATCCCTGCCCCATCCCTGCTCCATCCCTGCCCCATCCCTGCCCCATCCCTGCTCCATCCCTGCTCCATCCCTGCCCCATCCCTGCCCCATCCCTGCTCCATCCCTGCTCCATCCCTGCCCCATCCCAGCTCCATCCCTGCCCCATCCCTGCTCCATCCCTGCTCCATCCCTGCTCCATCCCTGCCCCATCCCAGCTCCATCCCTGCTTCCAGCCCCAGTGTCCAGCCCGGCCTTGGGCACTGCCAGGGATCCAGGGGCAGCCCCAGCTGCTCTGGGCACCCTGTGCCAGGCCTGCCCACCCTCCCAGCCAGGAATTCCTTTCCAACATTCCCTGTGTCTGTCTGAGGCCATTCCCTGTGTCCTGTCCCTGCCTCCCTTGTCCCCAGCCCCTCTCCAGCTCTCCTGGAGCCCCCTCAGGCCCTGCGAGGGCTCTGGGCTCTCCCTGGACCCTGGTGAACACCCCCAGCTCTGTAGAAGTTTGGGGATTTGGGGCAAGGAGAAGCAATTCCCTGGAATTCCCTGGCTGGGGCCAGGAGCATCCATCCCTGCCAGGGAGGAGTGAGCAGCAGCCTCATTTCCCTCCTCCTCCTCCTCCTCCTCCCCACTGGAGCTTCCTGACCCTTCCCCCTGGGCTCTGCACACCCTGGCCCTCGCTGTGGCTGTCACAGCCCCCGTGCCACGCTGGGGACCAACATCTGGCACATCTGGCACATCTGGCACATCTGCACGGGCAGGGGCAGCCACACCCGGGGGGAGCTGGGGACGGATGCAAACAAAACCCAAATGCAGCCAAGGGCGGATGCAAACCAATGCAAATGGGGAACCTCGGGCAGGCAGAGGGCTGCAGGGGGGCCTGGGGGACACTGGGGACACCGGGGGACACCGGGGGCACAGGGGGACACAGGGGGGCACAGGGGGGCACAGGGGGGCACAGGGGGACACAGGGGGACACAGGGGGACACAGGGGGACACAGGGGGGCACAGGGGTCCCCCAGCCCAGCCCCACACCCCGAGCAGTGGCACAGGAGCTGGTGCAGGGTGGAAATGGGGAATTGCCCGGGGTCACGGTTCAGGAATCCCCCAGAAGGGCAGGGAGAGGGGCTGGGAGGGGTCTCCAAGCCCAGCTGGGGTTTCCCTCCCCAAGGGCGGCCCCAGGACCCCCCCTGCCCCAGGCAGGGCCATTCCAGCCCCCCCTGCCCCATTCCAGCCCCCCCTGCCCCATTCCAGCCCCTCCTGCCCCAGGCAGGGCCATTCCAGGCCCCCCTGCCCCATTCCAGCCCCCCATGCCCCAGGCAGGGCCATTCCAGCCCCTCCTGCCCCAGGCAGGGCCATTCCAGCCCCCCCTGCCCCATTCCAGCCCCCCTGCCCCAGGCAGGGCCATTCCAGCCCCTCCAAGGCTGCCATCCCCGTTTTCCTGCCCGTGCCTTGCCCTCCGATTGCGGCGTTTGCGGCACCAAATCAGCTCTGCAAACACGCCGAGGGGGGATTTATTTTTCTTGAAAGCAAAATAACTAAACAGCACATCAGAGGGAAGGCATTTAGCTCAGCCAGCTCCTTCCCTTTGTTGGGAATCAAAGTGATGAAGATTTGAGCAGGTTTCTCCCAGGCATCCCAACCAAACATGTGGCAAACGCGGCTCCAGCTCCATCCCCTCGGGATTTGGGGTGCTGGGGACGGGAGATAAGGCTCCTGCTGCTCCTGCATGGCAGGGGGATCACAGGCAGCACAGCTGGCACACGGGAGGGATGGGAGGGATGCTGGGAGCGGGAGCAGCCCCAGGGAGCAGCCCCAGCGGGGTTTTGAGGGCTCCCTCCTGTCTTTCCTCCCCAGGAAAACAAAGCAAGCCCAGCCCAGCCCCCTCACACGCTCTGCACTCCCCCTGCCCCATCCCCATCACCAGGCACGGATCCACTGGGGTGCAGCTGCACTTCAGTGGGATGAGGCTGTGAGGCCTGGAAATGCCGGAGCCGAGGGCTCGTGTGGCTCCAAGGAGCACTCAGGAGCTCCTGTCCCTGCTTGTCCCCATGGAGGGTGTGACAGGAGCACTCAGGAGCTCCTGTCCCCATGGAGGGCATCACAGGAGCATTCAGGAGCTCCTGTCCCTGTTTGTCCCCATGGAGGGTGTGACAGGAGCACTCAGGGGCTCCTGTCCCTGCTTGTCCCCACGGAGGGTGTGACAGGAGCACTCAGGGGCTCCTGTCCCTGCTTGTCCCCATGGAGGGTGTGACAGGAGCACTCAGGGGCTCCTGTCCCTGCTTGTCCCCACGGAGGGTGTCACAGGAGCGCTCAGGAGCTCCTGCCCTGGGGGCATCACGGGGGCCATTCCACCCTGCCAGCCACCAGTGCATCCCATCCCTGGGAAAAGGGGATGTGGCTCTCTTGGAATGAGCGTGGGGATGTGGCACTGTGGGACACGGTTTAGGGTGACCACGGCGGTGCAGAGCTCAGGGATGTTCAGAAGGCTTTTCCAGCCCTGGCAATTCCATGGATCCCATGGCTGGGCACAGGTGTGGCTCTCTGTGCCATCCCATGGATCCAGGGCTGATTCCATGGATCCCATGGCAGGTGTGGCTCTCTGTGCCATTCCATGGATCCCATATGGGGCAGGTGTGGCTCTCTGTGCCATCCCATGGATCCAGGGCTGATTCCATGGATCCCATATGGGGCAGGTGTGGCTCTCTGTGCCATCCCATGGATCCCATGGCAGCCGTGGCTCTCTGTGCCATCCCATGGATCCAGGGCTGATTCCATGGATCCCATGGCACAGGTGTGGCTCTCTGTGCCATCCCATGGATCCCATGGCAGCCATGGCTCTCTGTGCCATCCCATGGATCCAGAGCTGATTCCATGGATCCCATGGCACAGGTGTGGCTCTCTGTGCCATTCCATGGATCCAGAGCTGATTCCATGGATCCCATGGCACAGGTGTGCCTCTCTGTGCCATTCCATGGATCCCATGGCACAGGTGTGGCTCTCTGTGCCTTCGCTGCCGCGCTGGCGGCTCCGGCCCAGGGAAGGTGACACGGGGACAGGGCCGAGCCGTGCCAAGCCCGCCGTGGCACATCCTGGGGACACCAGAGGGTCGGGCATCACCTCCAGGATGTGCCACGCTCCAAAGCAGCTCCCCGGGAAGTTGTCAGAGCCGGCAGCTGGGAAAGGCGCCGGAAAAACCCCAGTGCCAGTCCTGGCGCGGCTCCAGCGCCGTCCTTCAGGGCCATTTGCAAACAAACCAGGCAAGATGAAAGATTGATGCCCGGCTCTCCCGGCAGCAGATCCAGCCCCTCCCCTGGGATTCGTGGCTCGGATAATTCATCGTTCCCACCTCGCTTGTCACCGCCGCGCTCCGGAGCAATCAGCGGTGAGAATTCCGGGAGGTTCCCGGCTCGCCGCTGCGATTCGCCTGCAGATTTGTCACTTCACTAAAGACCCAAATTACACCCGTTTAGGAGCCGGCTCCGCTGCTCGAACCTGCGCGAGCTCCTGCCGGGATTAGGGATTCGCGGCGGTAATTATGGAAATGGGGATGTGCAGACGGAGAGCTGGCAGCAGGAGCGGTGCTGAAATGTCTATTTATAGTTCAGGGGGAAGAAAATAAACCTCGCCTTCTCCAGGCAAACAGATGGGCTCGGCGGCAGACGGGTTCAGGGAGAGGAGCGGGGAGGGGATGGGAGCCGGGCACATCCCAGGGGCTGGGCACAGCCAGGGAGCCGGGCACATCCCAGGGGCCGGGCACATCCCAGGGGCTGGGCACATCCAGGGAACCGGGCACAGCCAGGGAGCTGAGCACAGACAGGGAACTGGGCACATCCCGGGAATTGGGGAACATCCCAAGAATCAGGCACATCCTGGGAGCTGGGTGTATCCTGGGAACCGGGCACATCCCTGGATCCAGGCACATCCCGGCAATTGGGCATATCCTGGGAGCCAGGGAACATCCTGGGAGATGGGCACATCCTGAGCCAGGCACATCCCAGGGGCCGGGCACATCCCAGGATCCAGGCACATCTCAGGATCCAGGCACATCCCAGGATCCAGGCACATCCCAGGATCCGGGCACATCCCATGATCCGGGCACATCCCAGGATCCGGGCACATCCCAGGATCCGGGCACGTCCCAGAATCCAGGCACGTCCCAGGGGCCAGGCACATCCCATGATCCAGGCACATCCCATGATCCAGGCACATCCCGGGGGCCGCTCCCGGGGATGGCTGCGGGCAGGGAGGGCGGTGCCGGGGTTGGGCAGCCCCGGGCACGCTGTGCCCTCAGTGCCACCCCTGCAGCCTCCGGGACGGGCTGGGCCTCGCCCCCAGCTCAGGACGCCAACCTTGCCGTGCCCCTGGGATGCGGGAAGGCAGCCGGGATAGGGAGCTCCTGGAGGGGTTTTGGGAGGTGTCCCCAAGATCCGGGGCACCCTGAGCCCGGGGGCAGCTCAGCCAGGCAGCCTGAGGGGGATCAGGGTGCCCTGGAGCTCCCAGGGAGGATATCGGGGTGCCCTGGAGATCTGGGACACCCCAGATCCACATCCCGCAGGTCCTGGACACCCCGGATCCACACCCTGGAGGTCTGGGACACCCCGGATCCACACCCTGGAGGTCTGGGACACCCTGGATCCACACCCTGGAGGTCTGGGACACCCTGGATACACATCCCGGAGGTCTGGGACACCCCGGATCCATATCCCGGAGGTCTGGGACACCCTGGATACACATCCCGGAGGTCTGGGACACCCCGGATCCACACCCTGGAGGTCTGGGACACCCTGGATACACACCCCGGAGGTCTGGGACACCCCGGATCCATGGCACTTCCATCGCCCCCTGCCCGGGGGGAGCTGGCAGCCCAAGGGCAGGGTCCCCAGCCCTGGCATTGTCCCACACTCCCAGCTCCTCCATCCCGTGAGGAAAACCAGAGCGGGGCCCGGGGGTCAGTAGAGCCCCCCCAAACCCATCCCTGGCACAGTTCCCCACTCCGGGCTCCCAGCAGGATCCAGGCCGAGCTCCGTGGAGCCCGTGCTGAGCTCCAGGGCCCGTCAGGCGGCTCCAGAGGGCCCGGAGCAGACAGATCCACCCAAACAGCCCCAGCGGCACCCGGCAAGGAGCGAATCAATCAGCGCTCCCTTCCCCCCGAGCTTCCTCCCGCCGGGATCACAGCCACTTTTATTCTTTCATTCACCGCCGAGACAAAGCAAAAGCCCCAGGGGAGCGCCAGGGGACCGCGGGTGACGGTGGCGGCCACCCTGGCTGGCCCTGCTGGCAATCAGCGGGAGCATCCAAGGAATCAGGGAATGGCCGGGTCGGAAAGGAGCCCAAAGCCCGTCCAGTCCCACCCCTGCCGTGGCAGGGACACCTTCCCCGTGCCAGGGTCCTTCAGCCCCATCCAACCCCCCTTGGGCATCCCTGGGATCCAGGGGCGGCCAATTCCATGGAAAACCCGTGCCAGGGCCTGAGGAATTCCCTCCCTGTTTCTTACCCTATTGATCCCTCCTTCCAGCACGGCCCCTGCGAGCAGGGAAAATTGCCGAGCTCCGCTGCCAACGAGGATTTGTGGCGTTCAATAAATATTATTAGAAAAGCGCAAGATAATAATTATGTCAATTAGAGGATGGGTAATTGGGCCTGCAGAAGAAAAGTGCTTTTCTCCCTAATTGCTGAGGCCATGTGCCTCTGATTGCATGTGTGGCTTCCAAAAATAAAAGGGCAGCCAGCGAGTGGGAAAAGCACTTTTGTTTTCCCAGTGAGCTCCGTGGCAGGAATTGCAGGGATGGACTGGGGAGAGGGAAGAGATTCCCTGGTGCATCCCTGGTCTGGGAGGGATGGGGAGAAGGGACCCAAAACTGGGGGAGAGGGGCCCAAAACTGGGGGAGAAGGGACCCAAAACTGGGGTAGAAGGGACCCAGAACTGGGGGAGAGATCCAGAATTAGGGGGGAAAAGGGATCCAAAACTGGGGGGAGAGGGGCCCCAGGAATAGGGGGAGAGGGGATCCAGAACCGGGGGAGAAGGGATCCAGAACGGGAAGAGAAGGGACCCAAAACTGGGGGAGAAGGGATCCAGAACTGGGGGAGATGGGATCTGGAACTGGAGGGAGAAGGGATCCAAAACTGGGGGGAGAAGGGCGCCAGGAATGGGGGAGAGGAGATCTAGAACTGGGAGAGGGGGGCCCCGGAACTGGGGGAAGAAGGGGACCCAAAACTGGGGGAGATGGGATCCGGAACTGGGGGAGAGGGGACCCAGGAATAGGAGGAGAAGGGATCCAGAACTGGGGGGAGAAAGGGATCCAGAACTGGGTGAGAGGGGATCCCAGCACAATTCTGGGGCTCCCAGGGCACGGGGAGCTCTGTGCCCTCTCCAGATCCCTGGCACCAGACCCTCAGCAGACATTCCCATGGGGAAGGGGAGCCAGAATTCCGTGTGAATTGAACCCTCCCGAGGCTCCAACCGGAGCTCCAGCAGAGACTTCCCCACCCAGGCATCAAACCCGTTTTCCTCCCACTGCCAACCCCTTTCCCAGCAGCCAAATCAGCTCCCAAATATGCATTTGGCCTTAGCATATTCCCATATTCTGGAAATCCACAGTGAGCACCGGGCCAGCTCCAAGCCCTGAAGGTCTGCAGGGCAGGAGGGGGAAGGGCTGTAAGCAAAGCAGGCGCATTCATTTCAAACAGGAGCTAGAAGAAAATATATATATATTAATTTTAATTTTCTTTTGGCTGCCTGGGGGCCGCTGGAACATATGCACAGACAAGTTATGCAGAATTCCTGCATGGCAATGGGCTGGCTGGCTCCTCTGCGTTTAGCATCTCATCCAGAAAAATCTGCCGGGCTCTCCCCTCCCTGCAGGGCTGTCCTGCAGTGTCACCACTCCCAGAGGTGGCAGTGGGAGGGAGCAGAGCCCTGCTGGCCCTTGGGTCAGCTGCCTCCTGCTCCCCATGCCAGGCTCTTCCCTCCTGGTGCTCCCGACTGGGAATTCTGGGCACTCCTCCACTGGCAGGTGCCACATGCCTGGAAATGCTCCAGGCCAGGCTGGACAGAGCTTGGAGCAACCTGGGCGAGTGGAAGGTGTCCCTGCCTGTGCCCCCAAAATGTCCCCTCCAACCCAGAGCAGTGCAGGGCTCTGATTCCCAGTGCTCCTCTGGGATGGCAGCTCCCAGCCAGGAATTCCTGAGAGCTTCCAGGCTGCATCCAGGGGGTGTCTGGGAATGGTCCCACATCCAGGGGGATGGCTGAGAATGGTTCCACATCCAGGGGGATGGTCCCACATCCAAGGGGAATGGCTGGGAATGGTCCCACACCCAGAGGGATGGCTGGGAATGGTCCCACATCCAGGGGGATGTTTGGGAATGGTCCCACACCCAGGGGGAATGGCTGGGAATGGTCCCACATCCAAGGGGAATGACTGGGAATGGTCCCACATCCAGGGGAATGGTTGGGAATGGTCCCACATCCAGGGGAATGGCTGGGAATGGTCCCACACCCAGGGAAATGGCTGGGAATGGTCCCACACCCAGGGGAATGGTCCCACATCCAGGAGGATGTTTGGGAATGGTCCCACATCCAGGGAAATGGCTGGGAATGGTCCCACACCCAGGGGGATGGTTGGGAATGGTCCCATATCCAGGGGGTGGCTGGGAATGGTCCCACATCCACAGGGATGGCTGGGAATGGTCCCACATCCAGGGGAATGGTCCCACATCCAGGGGAATGGCTGGGAATGGTCCCACACCCAGGGGAATGGCTGGGAATGGTCCCATACCCAAGGGAATGGCTGGGAATGGTCCCACATCCAGGGGAATGGCTGGGAATGGTCCCACATCCAGGGGAATGTCCCCACACCCAGGGGGATGCCAGGCCCAGCACAGATGGAAGCCCCACACCCAGAAATCCCGGGGTTTTCCACCGGTTCTGGTAAATCTCCACAAAAATCCCGCCCTGGAGAGATCCAACCACAACCACGGCAGGAAACCAGGGATAAAGCAAAGCCCCAGCTGGTGCTCCAGCCCCCAGAGCCATGGGTTTGAGCCTCTTCCAGGAGCCAAAGGTCTCTCCCAGCCTCTTGGATGCAGCACATGGGGATGTGTGATCCCAACCGCTGCTTTTCCTTGCATAATCTGCATTATTTATGGTCATGAGCTCCTAATTGTCCCGGTTATCTGATAAGTGAGGGGGGAAAGGGCGGGGCAGGGAGTTTCTGGCAGGGCACAGCTGTGCCCAGCACCAGCTGCTGCTTTTGGAAATTCTCCCCAGTGGGAGATGGGACTTGGGAACACCCCTGGATTCACCAAAATGAGAATTTCTGGGACAGATTGCAAAGATGAACCAGACCCACAGCTCAGGTGGTTCCATTGTACCCTCTCTGGACTATTTCCATGTGGGATTGGACAAGCATGGAAAGAACACAGCTTTTTAAATGCTCTCCTGAGCTTCCTTTCCATCCTGACATTGCTGCTCCAGCCAGTGCCATCCTGGCAGCTCCAGCAGGGCTCCCTGGTACAAACCAGGCCTGCTCAAACCACAGGAAGGTGGATTTTGGTGGGATTTGGGCAAGAAATTCCTCCCTGTGAGGGAGGTGAGGCGCTGAGGCTGCCCAGAGCAGCTGTGGCTGCCCCTGGGAGCATCCAAGGCCAGGCTGGAGCAGCCTGGGGCAGTGGGAGGCGTCCCTGCCATGGCAGGAACCATTCCAGGATTCTCTGAGTCTATTTTGAGGCCAAACCTCCCATTTCCTGCTGGGGGTGGGCTGGGGGACGTGGGCAGGAAAAGCCCTGGGAGCATCTGCAGGCAGTGCCACGAGTCCAGAGCGGGGACAGCGGCTCAGGGGGCACCAGGGAGGGGCTGAGCCTTGGGAAAGGGGCTGGGATGACCCCTCAGGTCCCCTTGGTGACCACAGCCCCCTCCCAGGCCAGGGTCACCGCTGCCCCCGGCACACAATGCCCCCATTGTGTGGAAATCTGATTCATCTCACCCAGGGATAAAATTAGCAAATCAGCCCAATTCCCAGGAGCCTTGTTAAATCAATACAACACACATCAGGCAGGCCCAGCACAATGCAGGGCTCAGATAAAATGAGAGCCAGTCCCCCTGGGTGGGTTGATATCAGCTCTGCAGCTCGGAATTGGCAGGCGCTCGTGCATAATTTATCAATTACAAACAATTTAATTCATCCAGAATAACGAGTGGCAGGGCAGCTCTCCGTGAGTGAAGTGAGGCCTGGGGCGGACTCCGATTGGGAACCCCCCAGTCTGGGTTGTTCCAGAGGCTGGGAAGGGCAGGGGGCTCTCCTGGAATGGCCCCAGCCCTGCAGGTCCTCAGGATGTTCGGCTGCTGCTGCTGTAGGTGGGGACACGGATGGGCCACAAGGCTGGGGATGCCAAAAAGAGACCCAAGGCTTTTCCAGCAGCCCCCTGGAGCCCAGGATTCCCAGCACTCCCAGCCCCATCTCCCCGTCCCAGCAAGGGAAACAGCGAGGAGGTGAAGGGGAGGTTATTTCAAAGGACAAAAGTGATAAAAATCAAAAGCCTTTCTGCAGCTGAGAGGAGCCTTCAGAAGGCTGGGAAGCGTTTCCTTCCTGCAGCCCTCCTTTGTTCCCCTGCCCATCGCCCCGGGCCGGGGCTGGAACAATGGGGAGGGCTCCGGGAGAGGGCAGGAGAAGCCACATGTGAGGATGACGGCCCTTGGGAAAGCCTTCCTCCCTCTCCAATCCCTCCAATCCCCCTCACCCAGCACCGGGAGCTGCTCCTGCCTCTCCTGCTGCCTCCCTCCCGCAGATATTAAAGCCAAGGAGTTAAGTGGTGCGTAATTATGGCATTGTAGTCGCTAATTAGGATCCCACAATGAGATCAGGGCCGGGCAGGGACGGCCGCAAGGAGCTGAGGGTTTGGAGCAGGATCAGCCCTGAGCCCTCGGAATTCCTCGGGGAAGCCAGGAGAGCTCCAGGGGAGGGTTCAGGGAAAGGGAGAGGAGGATGAACCCCAACCCCATCACCCTCCTCCCACCCCAGTGCCCAGGGATTGCTCCATGGGGCCTCTGGTGGTATCAGTGCCATGGAGATGGTGCAGAACACATGGAATGTGCAGGTACAGCCCATGGAGCGTCCAGGAAAACTTGGCCCATGGAATGTCCAGACAAAGCCATGGAATGTCCAGGCAAAGCCCATGGAATGTCCAGGCACAGCCCATGGAGTGTCCAGGCACAGCCCATGGAGTGTCCAGGCACAACCCAAGGAACGTCCAGGCACAATCCATGGAATGTGCAGGTACAGCCCATGGAGCGTCCAGGAAAACTTGGCCCATGGAATGTCCAGGCAAAGCCATGGAGTGTCCAGGCACAGCCCATGGAGCATCCAGGCACAGCCCAAGGAACGTCCAGGAAAACTTGGCCCATGGAATATCCAGGCATGGCCCATGGAGTGTCCAGGCACAGCCCATGGAACATCCAGGCACAATCCAAGGAACATCCAGGTACCATCCATGGAACGTCCAGGGAGAGCCCATGGAATGTCCAGGCACAGTCCAAGGAACATCAAGGCCAAATCCATGCACTATCCCAGGCCAATCCATGCACTATCCCAGGCCAATCCATGCACTATCCCAGCCCAATCTGTGGAGTGTCCAGGCCCAACCCAAGGAATGTCCAAGCACAGCTTACAGGCAATCCCAGCCCAATCCCTGGGCTAAACCAGCCCAATCCATGTCCTATCCCAGCCCAATCCCTGCACTCTCCCAGCCCAGCGCACACTCTGGGCGCATCCCAGCCCTCTCCAGCCTTCCCATCCCGCCTCCATCCCCCTCTGTGCCATCCCTCTCCCTAATGGCTCTATCCCTGCCCTGGCAGGAGCTGATTTATGGGGTAATTTGTTCCTCCCTTCTGCTGGCAGCCGTGTAATGGGATGATGGAAGCTCCAGCCAGGGACACCGGGCAGGAGGAGCTCAGCAAATGGGACCTGTCCAAACTGCCGGGCCCCCGATCTATCCATGGCAATTTCTGGGCTTTGCTGGGAAAGGAAAGATAAAAATATAGAAATTACAGCAGTTCACTGGGGCCTGACTGCTGGGGGAGCTGGGGATGGAGGGGGAGGGAGCTGGGATGGTGCTGAGCCCGTGCCCAAATCCAGAGGGATTTTGGCCTGGGCTCTACCCAGACCACTCCCTGATTCAGAGAATCCCAGGAACAGCCTCTGCTCATGAGCTGGGACTCAGCCACGCTATCCCCGAGTTCCTGAGGGATGCTCATGGATGCTCCTGCTCTGCTCTGTGGCTGGGAAAGGGACGGGAAAGGGACGGGAAAGGGACGGGAAAGGGACGTCACTATGGGGTCAGGGCACGGGGCATCTCCGGTTGCTCCCCAGGGCTCAGCCTCCTCCATCCCTGCAGCGGCAGCAGCGCTTACTGGGAGTTGCTGGGAGTTACTGGGAGTTGCTGGGGCCCCAGTACTGGGAGTTGCTGGAAATCACAGTGCACTCCATCCCACTGGAATTCCTGTTTCTCCCGGACTGGCCCCGCCCCGGGAGCTGTGCGGGGCGCAGCGTGAATCACCCATCCATCCCGGGGGGCAGAGCAGGAGCCCGTGAAGGGTCGGGACCGGCCCCGGAGCCCCCCAGCCCCTTCTCCACCCCCTTCTGCCCCAGTGTCCCTGCTGGGGGACCCAGCAGAGCCAGACCCAGCGGGCCGGGCTGATCCCGGGATTGCAGCGGCCTCGGGAGGCCGGGCCGGGCTGCAGTGACGCCTCTCACACCGACCCCACGGGCGGCCGTGTCCGGCAGCGCGGATCCCGGGAGCGCCGGGGATGTGCAGCCCCATGCGGGATCGCCGAGCCCGTCCCGCCAGTCCCGGGGGTTCTCCAGAGTCTGGGATTCTCCATAGGAATCGGCCCCCGCCAGCCCCGGGGGTTTTCCAGAGTTTGGGATTCTCCATAGGAATCGGCCCCTGCCAGTCCCGGGGTTTTCCAGAGTCTGGGATTCTCCATAGGGATCGGCCCCCGCCAGCCCCGGGGGTTTTCCAGAGTTTGGGATTCTCCATAGGGATCGGCCCCTGCCAGTCCCGGGGTTTTCCAGAGTTTGGGATTCTCCATAGGGATCGGCCCCCGCCAGCCCCGGGGGTTCTCCAGAGTTTGGGATTCTCCATAGGGATCGGCCCCCGCCAGCCCCGGGGGTTTTCCAGAGTTTGGGATTCTCCATAGGGATCGGCCGCAGCCTCGTGAGGCACCGGGCACGCCCTGCCCGGAACGGCCCCTCCGCCCCTCTGATCACCCCGGGGCGTTCCTGTGCCCAGACCCACCTGGATAACCCGGGATAAGCACAGGATTACCGATTTCAGGGTAACCCAGCGTAGTTGGGGTTGGAAGGGACCTCAGAGAGCATCCCATGGGCAGGGACACCTCCCACTGTCCCAGGTGCTCCAAGGCCCAGCGTCCAACCTGACCTTGGACATTCCAGGGATCCAGGGGCAGCCCCAGCTGCTCTGGGCACCTGTGCCAGGGCCTGCCCACCCTGCCAGCCAGGAATTCCTTCCCAACATTCCCTGTGTCCATCTGAGGCCATTCCCTGTGTCCTGTCCCTCCATCCCTTGTCCCAGTCCCTCTTCTGGAGCCCCTTCAGGCCCTGGAAGGGCTCTGGGCTCTCCAAGCACCGCACAGGATGAGCTGGCACGCATGGAAAAAAACCCCTAATGAAGGCAAGGAGCGTTAATGAGCAGCTGGAAACCATCAACCCAAACCTGTTTTGGCTGCGGGTGCCGCCCCGACGTGCCAGACGAGCCGGGAGCTCCGGGGGAGGAGGAGGAGGAGGCGGCGATGGTGGCGAAGGCTGCGGCTGCCGCCCTCGGGGCTCTGCGGAGATGAAACGGGGTTTGTAAATCCGCGTCTGCAGCCAGGGCTGGGGCAGGAAGGGCTGCTGGGGAGCGGGAGGGAGCACCCAGCGCCCTGACTCAGCCCTGCTCTCCAAAGGGCGCCCGAAACCCGCCCGCCGCCCCTCCCTGACACGGCCTCACCCGCCCCAAAAAAGCAGCCGGGGAGCAAAAGGGAAAGTTAAATCTGATTCCAGCGCTTTCTGCCTCTTTTTTTTTTTTTTTTTAATCTTCTTTTTTTTTTTTTTCTTCCCCTCCCGTTTAATTCCTTGTTATTACTTTTATTAGCCTCGCTTCTCTGGCTGCGGGGCCTCGCTCAGAGAACGGAGTGTGGCGTGGGTGTTACTGGCTGCTGGCGCTCTCCCCGGCTTCAGAAAGAAATGCCAATTACTAATTTCATGGAGATAAGCCATCCTGAAGGAGGGGAGGTAGGAAAAAAACAAGGAAGGAAAAAAAAAAGAAAAAAGAAGGGGAAAAAATTCCTCCCGGCTGCTTTGAACCGCGAAAGGCGCCTCGTTGTATTGCACTAAAGGCTGATCTTTATTTTTAATTTTTCATTGATTTATTTATTTCTCTCCAGCTCGCGGGGGGCACCAGGCTCGCTCAGCTCTGTTTGTGGAGGGATGGGAGCACCCGAAGGGCTCTGCTGGGCGGTGGGACTGGGACATCCCTGGATCCATTTCTACACGCGTGGTCCCACATCCTGCTGGGTGCCACCGCCAGCCCTGCGAGCCCCGAGGCTCCCACCAGGATCCAGCAGCCTCCTGCTCTCAGCAGCACGAGGTGACGCCTCTGCCGGCTCCCACAGCCCGCAACCACCGAGGGCAGGGGCTGGGGAGGGAAAATGACGGTGCCCGGAATGAATCTGGGTGTAGTTTGCATTTTTATTGCTCCAGCCTCAGATTCCAGCCTACAGAAAGGTTTCAAAAAGGATTAGATGCCATAAAACCTTTAATAATCCTCCCACATCTTAGGTTTAATTATTGTTTTTATGCATGCGGAGCCAACACGCCTGGAGCGAGCAATCAAGGCTCGTAGCCGCTCCTCCTCCTCCCCCTGCTTCCCGGCTCTCCCAGAGCCTCCCCGGGATCAGCCGGCACCCGGAGGTCTCCTCCTTCCCAAAAACCCTCCTCCCCCTCACCCCAGCCCTATAAGAGCTCATCCCGGCGGAGTGGATGCGCTCCCTGTGCTCCATGGTGGGATTTGGGATTAGCGCTGCCTGAGCCCCGCGGTGCTGGGGACACTCCTGGAAGGCCCCATGGGAGCTGCTGAAATCACCTCTGGCCGGGAATTCCGGGAAATCCTCGGCTCCGGGTCTGACCCGCCCGTTTGGGAGGAAGATTCCAGCGCTAATTTGGAGTCATTGGAATCGTTGCTGTTTCTTTGGGGGGAAGAAATAAAGGAAAAATCAGAAAAGTCAGACCTTAGAATGGTTTTGTTCTTCTCCCCGAGCCCAGCAGGCACAGAGAGCCTTCATCCTGGGAAAACAGAATCACAGGAAGTGGAAAACCCATCCAAACTGGAGTTTTGGGGAGCATTGAAAAAGCTGCATTGTTCCTAATGAATTATTTCAAGGCACCTGCTCTGCATCCTGAGCATCCTCACAGGGGTGGCTCTGGTGTCACATCCATGAGGGTGGCTCTGGTGTCACATCCATGAGGGTGGCATTGGTGTCACACCTGTGGGGGTGGCATTGGTGTCACATCCACAGGGACACGACAATGGAAACGCTCGGGGCCACGGGGCCACGCTCCCGTGGGGACAGTCACAGGGTGGGGATAAATAATTCCACTTGGCATTCCCTGGAGAGGATAAATAACTCAATTAGGCTCCCAGTGAACTGGTTTATTATTGTTCATTATTATTATTATTAATTATTGTTATCGTCGTTTTCGTTATCGCTGTTGTCGTTAGCGCTGCTCCCCTGTTGCCTGCAGCGTGGCTCCATGGGGGAAGGAGCTCTCCCAGTTATTCCTGGGATGGTGGAGCCAACCAGTTCTTCCACTCCTGGGCCTGCTGGGATTCTCCCAGTTTCTTTAGGAATGTTCCCCGTTGGATCAGCAGAGGGCTGGGCTGGCCTCAGTGTGGGGTGCCCTGGCCAGGTCCCAGGTGGAGCAGAAGATGTCCCACCCTGGCAGGGCTGGGAGCACCTGGTCCAGTGCAAGGTGTCCCTGCCCAGGCACTGGATCCCATCCAACCCAAACCATCCCAGCTCCAGGAGGGCTCGGGGTGCAGCAGAGCTCTGCGTGAGCTGCCCTGACCTTCCATGCCCTGGAACACCCAAAGTTTCAGCGGTTCTGACTCATTGGAGAGGGAGACTTTTCTCCGAGCAGCTCAGAGGCAGGACAGGCCCCCAGAGCCACCTCCCTGCGGGGACTCGGGTCCTGCGGAGGGTCTGTGGCCGGAGGCAGCCCCTGGCCGGGCAGGGACAGAAGGAACAATGGCCATTTCTTCGGGGCCCATTGAAATCCCGGCCGGACAAAGGCGGCCTGTGCTGCGCAGATGTTTTATTCATGGCCGGCCTGGGAGCACAAACAAGCCCGGCTTATTCTGCTGCCCTTTGTGCTCTGCGAGCCGGGAGCGGCAGAGCCGGGCTGGGGGAGCCGTGGTGGCTCCACTGCGGGGCTGTTCCCCCTCCCCGGGCTCGGGACAGGCCGGGATTTGGGATCCTTGCCCAGCTCCTCTGGTTGGTGGCACTGGTTCATCCATCGGGTCCCTCCATCAGGCTCCTGGGGACACGGGGACAGCAGGAAAAGGCCACTGCAGACAAGGCAGGGCCAGCCTTAGTGCCCAGATCGATTCTAACTGGTGATTAAACAGACCCTGGAGCTCCTTTAATGCTCCATTCTGGGCTGGGCAGTTGGACAGGCCACAAATCTGCATTTCCACCCTTGAAATCTGCATTTCCACCCCTGAACTCCTGCTGCCCAGGGTCAGGACGGCCCCGCTGCCCATGGCAAGGCCAGACCAACCAAGGGCTGGCAACAAACAGAGCTCCTGTCCAGGCACGACTTTGTTTTCCTGCTCGAACCCAGGCTCTGCAGAATTCCCAACTCATCCTGGGGTACAAGACAAGCAGGCACCGGGTGAGGGTAAAACTGGGCAAAAATCATTTAAAAACCCCTGGGATGTGTGTGGGAGGGACTGTGCCCCCTCGCTGCAGAGCTGGGCCACCCCTCAGTGCCAGCCGGGCCTGGTGTCCCCAGGACTCGGCCACCCCTCAGAGCCAGCCTGGCCCAGTGTCCCCAGGGCTTGGCCACCCCTCAGTGCCAGCCTGGCCCGGTGTCCCCAGGGCTCGGCCACCCCTCAGTGCCAGCCTGGCCTGGTGTCCCCAGGGCTCGGGCACAGCTCCACAGAGTTTTGGGCCGGTTGAATCCGTGCCCAGGCCGGCTCAGCCCCGCAGGATGCGCGGGAGGGAGGCTTGCAGCGAGCTCACTGCCAGAAATACCAGAGCAATGAACAAACCGGGCCGCAGCTCTGGAGCGAAACCAGCGATCGGGGCTGGCCGGGTTCCTCCCGCAATCCCCGTCGGGAGCCGAGCCGAGCCGAGCCGGGCCCGGGCCCAGCGAGCCCCGGGGCTGCTGCCAGCGCTGCAAAGCCTCGCTCTTGCCCAACGCCATTTGCAAGTCAAGTGCGTTTCTTTCTTCGCTTTGTAATCGCCGGGGAGCAGCGGGAATGTCGGGTTTGGAGCTGAGTGTGCCCAGCAGGGTTACCCGGGAATGTCGGGTTTGGAGCTGAGTGTGCCCAGCAGGGTTACCCGGGAATGTCGGGTTTGGAGCTGAGTGTGCCCAGAGCGTTATCTGGGAATGTCGAGTCTGGAGCTGAGTGTGCCCAGCAGGGTTATCTGGGAATGTCGGGTTTGGAGCTGAGTGTGCCCAGCAGGGTTATCCGGGAATGTCTAGTCTGGAGCTGAGTGTGCCCAGCAGGGTTATCTGGGAATGTCGGGTTTGGAGCTGAGTGTGCCCAGCAGGGTTATCCGGGAATGTCGGGTTTGGAGCTGAGTGTGCCCAGCAGGGTTATCCGGGAATGGCTGTGCCCACAGGGTTACCCGGGAATGTCGGGATTGGAGCTGAATGTGCCCAGCAGGGTTATCCAGGAATGTCGGGTCTGGAGCTGAGCTGTGCCCTGAGCGTTATCCGGGAATGGCTGTGCCCAGCAGGGTTACCCGGGAATGTCGGCTCTGGAGCTGAATGTGCCCAGCAGGGTTATCTGGGAATGTCGGGTTTGGAGCTGAATGTGCCCAGCAGCGTTATCCAGGAATGTCGGCTCTGGAGCTGGGCTGTTCCCAGAGCGTCACCCGGGAATGTCGGCTCTGGAGCTGGGCTGTTCCCAGCAGCGTTATCTGCTCCCTCTCCTCCCGCCAGGGCACCGGGGGATTTGTCCGGGCTTGAGCAGCCCGGGGTGCTGTGGCTCTCTCAATGCCCAGGTGGCACTGGCACACAGGGACCAGAGGGAACAGCCTGCCCAGGGAACCACAGGGCTCCAGAATCAGGGAAACATGGAATCACACAATCACAGAATCATGGAATCACAGAACCACAGAAACATGGAATCACAGAACCACAGAAACATGGAATCACAGAAACATGGAATCATGGAATCACAGAAACACAGAACCACAGAATCATGGGATCACAAAATGACAGAATCACAGAGTCCCAGAATCATGGAAATATGGAATCACAGAATCACAGAGTCATGGAATCACAGAATCACAGAATCATGAAATCACAGAGTCCCAGAATCATGGAAATATGGAATCACAGAATCACACAATCATGAAATCACAGAGTCCCAGAATCATAGAATCACACAATCATGGAATCACACAATCACAGAATCACAGAGTGGTTTGAACTGGAAGGGCTCTGAAAAATCCTCTCCTTCCACCCCTGCCTTCCATGAGATCAGATTGGTCTGACCTGGACACGTCCAGGGATGGGGCAGGGAGAGCTGGCTCAGGGAAATCCAACACTCCCAGGATTTATTTCAGGGACATTCTCATGGAGAATATAAAACACCTGGCGACTCCAAACCACAGAGAGGAACGGCCTCCCCAGGGCACTGCCAGGGTGACAGAGAAGGGACAAAGGAGCCGCCCCTGGGCAGTTTTGTATTTGGAACAAAAACAGCTGGCGAAGGAGGAAGCTCAGAAGGAAGATGGAGCGAGTGCCAGGTGAGGGAGGCTCCGTCCTGCCAGGAGCTCAGCCGGGCTGTGCCAGCCCCGGTGCCAGCCAGGGCTGCTCCCTCCAGCTCGGGCGCTTGCGTGCCAGGCCCGGCCGTGGCCGCTGGGCTGCGGCACACCCGGCTCCTCTCTCTGCAGGCCAGCAGCCCCGCACTGGAAGCGCAGCTCTTTGGAAATCGCCCTTCTCGGGCCTTTTGATGTAGCCCGGGAGGAGGTGCGTGCTGAGCGTTGCTTCACTGCTGTTTGTGCAACCTCGCTGCTGCAAATCCTTCATTATTCACGATGCTATCTCGCCACTTGATATGCAGAATAGCTCAGAGGTACCGTTGACTACATTTTTCCAGCCCTTTGATGTGCCAGAGATAACTCGTTTCTGTTTCGCAGCCATTAAGTTCGGTGGAAATCATTACACCACGTTAAACGCGGCGCTTGTTCTTTAATCAGCGCCCTTCTGGTTCCAGGCTGGGTGTTGCAACCTGTCAGACGCGGAAAGAGCTCCTGTGAACCCAGGTGAGCAGCGCTGCAGGAAGCGAGAGCAGCCCAGCGGAGTTTCTGCAGGGTCAGAGGTGCGGGGCTGGGTCCTGGCGGGGCAGCAGGGCTGGGGGTGCTGCCCCCGGCAGGGACCAATGGCCACAGACACGCGGTGGGTGGAACCACGGAATCAGGGAATCAGGGAATCATGGAATCAGGGAATCACACAATCAGGGAATCAGGGAATCACAGAATCCGGGAACCACAGAATCAGGGAACCACAGAATCAGGGAATCACGGAATCAGGGAATCAGGGAATCAGGGAACCACAGAATCAGGGAACCACAGAATCAGGGAATCACGGAATCATGGAATCACGGAATCAGGGAATCTCAAATCAGGGAATCACAGAATCAGGGAATCACACAGTCATGGAACCACACAGTCATGGAATCACAGAATCAGGGAATCACAGAATCATGGAATCACGGAATCAGGGAATCACGGAATCAGGAAATCACACAGTCATGGAATCGCACAGTCATGGAATCACAGAATCAGGGAATCACAGAATCATGGAATCACGGAATCAGGGAATCAGGGAATCACGGAATCAGGGAATCACACAGTCATGGAATCACACAGAATCATGGAATCACACAGTCATGGAATCACACAGTCATGGAATCACACAGAATCATGGAATCACAGAATCAGGGAATCACAGAATCAGGGAATCACACAGTCACAGAGTCCCAGAATCAGGGAATCACAGAATCAGGGAATCACACAGTCATGGAATCACACAGTCATGGAACCACAGAATCACGGAATCACAGAATCAGGGAATCACAGAATCATGGAATTACACAATCGTGCATTCACAGAATCATGGAATCGCACAATCATGAAATCACACAATCACAGAGTCCCAGAGTCAGGGAAACATGGAATCACAGGATTACAGAATCATGGAATCACAGAACCACAGAGCCACCCAGATCAGAGCCCACAGCTCGTCAGTCATCAAATCCCGCCGGGATTCAGCTTGGAAAGGACCTTTGAGTTCACCTGGTCGCCATGAGCAGGGGCACTTTGCCCAGAGCAGCTCTCCGGGGGTTGTGCCCACCCTGAGGGCTTTGCAGGGTGTCCCACCAGGAGGGAGGAGAGCAGGGAGAGGCTCCCACAAAGCAGCAGCTCCAGGAGGGAGCCTGCTCTGAAATTCAGACGGAATTTCTTCCTGGAAAGGGTGGCCGGGCACTGGAACAGACTGTCCAGAGTCACTGGGGTGTCCAGGAACACCTGGAGGTGGCACTCGGGGCTGCTGGCACGCTGGGGGTCGGGCACAGCTGGCACTCGATGTTCTGGGAGCGCTTTCCCACCAATCCCGGGCAATGCCGGGGCCGCGGGGATCCCAAACACGGCTCGGGCTTGTTTGGCCGAACCTCAGAGCAGCAGAGCCCGAGCAGAGCGGTGAGGATGGGAACCCCTGTCCCGGGCGGAGCTGGGTGCCAGGGCAGGGCTGGCTCTGGGCTCCCACAGCCCCCGCTTGTCCCCCGTGTCCCTGTGTCCCCATCCAGGCTCCTGTGAGCCGCCCGCCCCAGCCACCAACCCGAGCCGCCAGCCGCTTTCATTTCCTGCTTTCCTGCGGTGTCTGGGGCGGCCTCCTGTGCGTGTGACACGAAAGCCTCGGCTACAAACCCATCACCCCCATCTCCAGAGCCTTCCCGGCGCTCTCCCGCCCGCCCTGTGCGTCCCTCGGGGCAGCCCGGGGGCAGCAGCGGCCCCGGAGGGAGCCCAGCCCTGCCCGGGCCGGCCCCAGCGCTGCCTCCGGAGCCCTGCTCGGCTTGCAGATGTTTATCAGGGCTTGCAGATGTTTATCGCGGCTGATACAGCTGCGCTGGCTCTTTGCACAACAGGAAGGCGAGGCTCTGCAGCGCTGAGCCCATCCCCGCTGGAGCAGCACCCCAAGGGGCTTTGGTGTCGCTCGTTCCGGAGCTCTGGGGCACTGCAGGACCTGCTGGCTGCAGAGGGGACACCGAGGCTGTCCCCGGGGCCAGGGTGCCCGGGCTGCCCCGCTGGGGCTGTCCCAGGGCAGCGCTTGGGGTAAACACGGGAGCAGCCCGGTAATTAGGGCCCTAATTCAGCCAAGCATCCCCGGTTAGAAGGCACCTAAGCATGTGCTTAAAGATAATTACACGCTTAAAGATCTCTCCTGAATAAGCCTGGATTTAAGGCCGTGTTTGGTGTCTCCTGTTCTTTGCCGTGATTCAGCTGAACACCCGCCCTCCAGCCCGAGCCCATCCCCATCGGGAGGCGATTCCAGCGCTGCCAACCCAACCTCCCCACGCCTCTCTCTGCAGGCTGGCTCTGGAGAGAGGAAAACAAATATCCTCATGCCCGTGCCTTTGTTTCCCTGCTGTTGGGAACGGCTCCAGCGCCAGGCCGGGGGAGAAGGGCGGCACACACAGCCCTGGGTGCACAGGGCCCCGCTGCAGGAGGCAGGGCTGCCCCAGCTCCTCTGCTCTGTCACTTTTTCCACCGCGTTTGCATCTCTCGGCTCTTCTCTCGCTCTCCTCTCAGCAGTTTCTGCTCAGCCCTCGCGTGTGAACCCAGGGCTGTGGCTGCTGCTGGCTCTGTCCCCATCGAGGGGTCACCCTCAGCAGGACCCACAGCAGGGCCAGGTGGGACCCCAAAGCAGCAAAAACCCCCGGGCTGGTGGAGGATGAGGGGCTGGTCAGAACCAGCTGCCCCTGCTGTGGCTTCTGCTTTTGCCATCATTTCTTTAACAAATCAGGGCAGGGCCTGGCAGAGAAAAGGGGTTCGAGGCAGTGCTGTGGGTGTTGTGCTGCTGAAATCCCCCAGGGAAACATTCCCGGACCCAGCAGAGCCCCTGGATCACACAGAGAGCCCAGAGCCTGCCTGGAGCGCTGGCATTTCATCCCTTCTGAGCCTTGGAGGGTTTTTCAGGGGAGTTTCTGGCACTGGTCACATGCTGGGCCCATCACCTCACCCCCTTGACCTCTGCCTTTCCCTGGGGCCACCCTGAACCGGGTGGTGATCCCTGCCTTGGGGTAGTGGCTGACCCAGCACTCCCATTCCCAGCAGGAGCTTCCCAGGAGCGAGGACTCCCCTGCTCTGGGCATGGCAGGAGCTCCCCCTGTGCTCCCCACCCTCAGCATGGAAGGGTTGCTCCACCATTCCCTGCCATTCCTGTCATCCCTGCCATTCCCTGCCATTCCTGCCATTCCCTGCCATCCCTGCCATCCCTGCCATCCCTGCCATTCCCTGCCATTCCTGCCATTCCCTGCCATCCCTGCCATCCCTGCCATCCCTGCCATTCCCTGCCATTCCTGCCATTCCTGCCATTCCCTGCCATCCCTGCCATCCCTGCCATCCCTGCCATTCCCTGCCATTCCTGCCATTCCTGCCATTCCCTGCCATCCCTGCCATCCCTGCCATCCCTGCCATCCCTGTCATTCCCTGCCATCCCTGCCATCCCTGCCATGCCATCCCTGCCATTCCCTGCCATCCCTGCCATCCCTGCCATTCCTGCCATTCCTGTCATTCCCTGCCCTGCCATTCCCTGCCATTCCCTGCCATTCCTGCCATTCCCTGCCATCCCTGCCATCCCTGCCATTCCCTGCCATCCCTGTCATCCCTGCCATTCCCTGCCGTGCCATCCCTGCCATTCCCTGCCATTCCTGCCATTCCCTGCCATCCCTGCCATTCCCTGCCATTCCTGCCATTCCTGCCATGCCATCCCTGCCATCCCTGCCATCCCTGCCCTGCACAGCCCCCTGGAGCAGGGATAACCCCTGGCAGAGAGCCCCAGGCCCTGTCCAGGCTCCCTTCCCATCCTTGCTGGGCACGTCCCAGGAGCCCCAACAGCGTTTGGGGTGCAGCCAGTGCCAGCCTGGAGCTCTCAGGGCTGGCTGAAGCTCTCCCAGAGTCCATTAGCAACAACAAACAACATCCGTGCCTCGCTGTGCTAGGCTGGGCTCTGTTAGTGCTGCACAAACAGCTCCCTGGACACCCCTGGAGCCAGGGAGATTCATCTGTGCCTCATTAGCACAGCCCGCCCGCCCCTCCCTGCTCCCTCTGCCCAAATTAACGGGCACGGGGAGAGCTGGCCTGGCACGGCCCATCCCCAAATCTGAGGGCTCACCACGGGTGGGAGGGACCAGCCCCAAAGCCAGGGCTGAAACTGAGGAGGGCACTTTGGGAGTGGTTGGCACAGCGTGGCATGGCAGGGAATGGCAGGGAATGGCAGGGATAGCATGGAAGGGAATGGCATGGCAGGCATGGAAGGGAATGGCAGGGATGGCATGGCAGGGATGGCATGGAAGGGAATGGCAGGGATGGCATGGAAGGGAATGGCAGGGATGGCAGGGATGGCATGGCAGGGAATGGCAGGGATGGCAGGGATGGCATGGCAAGGAATGGCAGGGAATGGCATGGAAGGGAATGACAGGGGTGGCAGGGAATGGCAGGGATGGCAGGGAATGGCATGGCAGGGATGGCATGGCAGGGATGGCAGGGAATAACAAGGAATGGCAGGGGATGGCATGGCAGGGAATGGCATGGCAGGGAATAACAAGGAATGGCAGGGAATAACAAGGAATGGCAGGGATGGCAGGAATGGCAGGGGATGGCATGGCAGGGAATAACAAGGAATGGCAGGGAATGGTATGGCAGGGATGGCATGGCAGGGATGGCAGGGATGGCAGGGAATAACAAGGAATGGCAGGGATGGCATGGCAGGGATGGCATGGCAGGGGATGGCAGGGAATAACAAGGAATGGCAGGGATGGCAGGGAATGGCGGGGAATAACAAGGAATGGCAGGGATGGCAGGGAATAACAAGGAATGGCAGGGATGGCAGGGAATAACAAGGAATGGCAGGGATGGCATGGCAGGGATGGCAGGGGATGGCAGGGAATGGCAGGGGATGGCAGGCAATGGCAGGGAATGGCAGGGGATGGCATGGCAGGAATGGCAGGGAATAACAAGGAATGGCAGGGATGGCAGGGAATAACAAGGAATGGCAGGGATGGCATGGCAGGGATGGCATGGCAGGGATGGCAGGGAATAACAAGGAATGGCAGGGATGGCAGGGAATGGCATGGCAGGGATGGCATGGCAGGGATGGCATGGCAGGGATGGCATGGCAGGAAGGGCAGGGATGGCAGGGAATAACAAGGAATGGCAGGGATGGCAGGGAATAACAAGGAATGGCAGCACATGGCACAATGCATGCCCAGGGCTGGCCAAGCACGGCAGCTCTGCAGCCCCAGGGAAGCTTTTCCACAACAGTAACCACAACCCCCCAGAGCCCTCACTCAGAACAGGGGGCACAAAACGCCCAGGATGAAATCTCCTCCCTCCTGCCCTGGTGGGAAGCAGAACCCGGGGCTCACTGGGCGGGCTGGGCCATTTCCCTGTGCTGGGAATGAGGGATGAAGGTGATAAAGGGTTTATTGCAGCAGCAGCAGCAGGGACGGGGGCTCAGAGCGCAGCGAGGCAGAGCTCAGGCAGCCCCATTCCCATTCCAGTCACGTGCCCCCAAAATTGCAAATGGAGATTTGTTACATTTCATTTGCTCCCATCCCTGGGAAGCCGTTTGTGATGAGTTCACGTCTCCCAGGAGGCCCCGTTCCAATCACAGGGAAGGGAGAGCAGGGAGGGAAGGAAGGAAGGAGGGAAGGAAGGAGGCCCCTACATGGAGGCTGCTGAGAGCTCAGAGCTGGGAGCTGCAGGGTTAAAACAGCAGCACAGGCCACAGGGACACTGCACAGGGCTGGGGACACTGCTCCAGGGCTGGGGACACTGCACAGGGCTGGGGACACTGCACAGGGCTGGGGACACTGATCCAGGGTTGGGGACACTGATCCAGGGCTGGGGACACTGATCCAGAGCTGGGGACACTGCACAGGGCTGGGGACACTGCACAGGGCTGGGGACACTGATCCAGAGCTGGGGACACTGATCCAGGGCTGGGGACACTGATCCAGAGATGGGGACACTGATCCAGGGCTGGGGACACTGCTCAGGGCTGGGGACACTGATCCAGAGCTGGGGACACTGATCCAGGGCTGGGGACACTGATCCAGAGCTGGGGACACTGCACAGGGCAGGGGACACTGATCCAGGGCTGGGGACACTGCACAGGGCTGGGGACACTGATCCAGGGCTGGGGACACTGATCCAGAGATGGGGACACTGATCCAGGGCTGGGGACACTGCTCAGGGCTGGGGACACTGATCCAGGGCTGGGGACACTGATCCAGAGATGGGGACACTGATCCAGAGCTGGGGACACTGCTCAGGGCTGGGGACACTGATCCAGAGCTGGGGACACTGCTCAGGGCTGGGGACACTGATCCAGGGCTGGGGACACGGGGACATTGCCCCAGGCTGGGAAATGCTCAGCAGGGATGGATCCCAGGCTGGGGGATGCTCGGGTACCACTCCCAGCACAGTGGATGCTCCCAGGCTCCTGAGGGATGCTCAGGGGCTGCTCCCTGGTTTGGGGATGCTCAAGGGACACCTCCCATGGTCCCAGGGTGCTCCCAGTGCTGTCCAGCCTGGCCTGGGACACTGCCAGGGATCCAGGGGCTGCTTGGGCACCTGTGCCAGGGCCTCACCACTTCACAGCCAGGAATTCCTTCCCAATATCCATCTAAATCTCCACTTGTCCACTCTGAAGCCATTCCCTGTGTCCTGTCCCTCCATCCCTTGTCCCCAGCCCCTCTGCAGCTCTCCTGGAGCCCCTTCAGGCCCTGCAAGGGCTCGGAGGCTTCCCTGGATCCTTCCCTTCTCCATGTGAACATTCCCAGCTCTCCCAGCCTGGCTCCAGAGCAGGGATTTCTCTCACAGGATGAGGACATTATTTAGGATTTCGATTTTGGCTTTGTGGTGTCCCTGGTTTCTCATGGAGCTGGGGACAGACCATGCTCCCAGCCCCAGTGCCAGGGGGCTGGGAATGTCCATCCCAAGCTCTGGAGCTGGGAATGTCCATCCCACACCCTGGAGCTGGAATGTCCATCCCACACCCTGGAGCTGGGAATGTCCATCCCACACTCTGGAGCTGGAATGTCCATCCCAAGCTCTGGAGCTGGAATGTCCATCCCACACCCTGGAGCTGGAATGCCCATCCCAAGCTCTGGAGCTGGAATGTCCATCCCACACCCTGGAGCTGGGAATGTCCATCCCACACTCTGGAGCTGGAATGTCCATCCCAAGCTCTGGAGCAGGGAATGTCCATCCCAAGCTCTGGAGCTGGAATGTCCATCCCAAGCTCTGGAGCTGGAATGTCCATCCCACACTCTGGAGCTGGGAATGTCCATCCCAAGCTCTGGAGCTGGAATGTCCATCCCAAGCTCTGGAGCAGGGAATGTCCATCCCACACTCTGGAGCTGGAATGTCCATCCCACACCCTGGAGCTGGGAATGTCCATCCCACACTCTGGAGCTGGAATGTCCATCCCAAGCTCTGGAGCTGGGAATGTCCATCCCACACTCTGGAGCTGGAATGCCCATCCCAAGCTCTGGAGCTGGAATGTCCATCCCACACTCTGGAGCTGGGAATGTCCATCCCACACTCTGGAGCTGGAATGCCCATCCCAAGCTCTGGAGCTGGAATGCCCATCCCAAGCTATGGAGCTGGAATGTCCATCCCACACTCTGGAGCTGGAATGTCCATCCCAAGCTCTGGAGCAGGCAATGTCCATCCCACACTCTGGAGCTGGGAATGTCCATCCCAAGCTCTGGAGCTGGAATGTCCATCCCACACTCTGGAGCTGGGAATGTCCATCCCAAGCTCTGGAGCTGGAATGTCCATCCCACACCCTGGAGCTGGAATGTCCATCCCAAGCTCTGGAGCAGGGAATGTCCATCCCACACCCTGGAGCTGGAATGTCCATCCCACACCCTGGAGCTGGCCCTGGCTGTGGTCAGTGAGGTGCAGGCAGGGCTGGGGTCACTCCAGGCTGTCCCTGAGCCACGGGAGGGCTCTGGGGCCGCTCCTGCTCCCTGCCCTGGCAGCAGATCCTCGGAGCAGGCGCTCCCAGGCCGGCTCTGCAGAGCCTGCCCTGCTTCCCCCGAGCTGAGATTTTCTGCACTGTGCTGCCTTTTCATTTGCCAGCGCTTAAAAGGATTGGGAAGATTAGGAGATTTCAATTTAGCAGCAGGCAGGCAGGCAGGATGGCAGGCGGCTTCCTGCTCCTCCACAACGTGCCCTCATCAATAACAGCCCTCAGCCACAGAAATGCTCTGAGCTGAAAACAAGATTGAGCCTTTTGAGAAATGGGGAACCAAAGAGAAACAAAACGGCCCAGCCCCAGCCCCCTCTGCTTTCGGTTTCTGGGGGTGTGAGGTGAAAATTGTTTAGCTTGAGGCAGATGCTCAGCCCCTGCTCCCTGAGTTCACCAAAATCCTGGCTTTGTTCGCCCAGCTCCAGGAGCTGCTCATGGAGGAGGAGGAAAGATGGGAACTCAGGGTGGGGGATCCATCTGGGAGCAGCCTCAGCTGGAGAGGCAGCAGTGGTGAAATCCCTGGGGCTGGGGGAGAATCTCAGACTGAGAGAGGCACCATTCCACGATTCAGTGACTGCCGGGTTCCCTGGATCCCATCCAGGTTGCAATCCTGGCTCTTGGGCAGCATCTCCCCATCCCTTCCTGCACATTCCTCATTCCTGCCCCCAAATCCCCACCCACAGCCCCAGGCAGGTCCCCAAGGAGGGATCCACGTGCAGGGACCAGCCCGGAGCTGTGGGGACACCGGGATGGGGATGGGACATCCCTGGCCCATTTGTGTTTTTGGGAAGTGCTGCTGGAGATGGAGCAGCAGCAGCAGCCGGGAACAGCACTTGCTGCCATCAGCCCTCATGAATGAGTGGCACCATCTGATCTCGTTATTTGTGTCCTTCCTGCTGGGAAATTAATGAATGTTTCATTTGCAGCGCAGGCAGCCCCTCAGAGCTTCTCCCTGCTCTGGAGGAGGCCATGTCACAATGTCACCACCACTCTGAGGGGCTTTTCCTGGCAGCAGCCCTGGAAAATGAGGATCACTCTCCACTGCTGGTGCCTTCCCCTCTCGGTGCCCTCACCATCCCTGCTGCAGCTGTGACCTGGGGCTGTTCCTGCAGTGCCAAGGGACATTCTGAGCCTTTCTCCTGGGTTCTGAGTGATGTTCAGTGGGATAATCCCACTCCTGTTGCTGGGATGGTTCTGGTCCATCCATGCAGGGACAGGATGGGAGCAGCCAGGAGAGCTCAGGGGGAAGGAAAACTTCCACAAACACCTCCCAGGAGATGGATGGAGGGGAGAGGGAATTATTGTCTCATCATGGGGCCACAGGCAAGGCCCGAGGCTCTGAGGGGAGGAGGAGCAGGGCAGGAGCCTCCCTGGAGCTGCTGGGATGGGTGAGGGAGGCTGGGATGGGGCTGGGATGGGGCTGGGATGGGGATGGGGCTGGTATGGGGCCGGGATGGGGCTGGGATGGGGCTGGGATGGGGATGGGGATGGGGATGGGATGGGGATGGGATGGAGCTGGGATGGGGATGGGATAGGGCCGGGATGGGGCTGAGCTGGGGCCAGGATGGGGATGGGGATGGGATGGAATGGGGATGGGATGGGGCTGGATGGGGCTGGGATGGGGCTGGGATGGGGCTGGGATGGTGCTGGGATGGGGATGGGATGGGGCTGGGATGGGGCTGGGATGGGGCTGGGATGGGGCTGGGGCTGGGATGGGGCTGGGATGGGGCTGGGGCTGGGATGGGGCTGGGATGGGGCTGGGATGGGGCCGGGGCCGGGATGGGACTGCTCAGCCAGGCTGGAAACGCAGCTGTTCCCCTGCAGGACCCCATTCTCAGCCCAAATGTCCCTGAACCAGAGGGATGCTCTGTGTCCCATTCCCAGCCCCGCTGTCCCCCCTCTCATTTCTGGGGTGCATTTCGGGGGGTTCGGTGCCAGCTCTGCCCCGTGCCCAGGAGCTGCAGCGGTGAGGGCCCAGAGAGATGCCAGGGCAGGGCTGTTACTGCCCGGCCTAATGAATATGAATGGGCTCTTCATAAACGTGGCTTTGTGTCATTAAATTCCTTCACACCTCAGTGCCTGCGGAAAGGTTACTCAGAATTAAATGTAAATCACAGATTTACCGGGACGAAACCGCGGCACTGGCGGGGCTTTTCAAAAACATCTAATTTAATGATGGGGGGATCTTTCCCGATGGATTGCGAGCTCTGCCGCCCGGGGGAAGGTGATCCAGGTCCCACCTCATGGGCGGTTTGCAGCCTTTGGTTCCCGATGGTGCCAGCCCAAGAGGAATTATTCCCCCCGCCGCCGCCACTGCACGTAATTAAAAGATTAAGGAATGGCTTCTGTCGGGTTACAAATGAAGGGGCGGGGGGAGCAGCAGGGTTGGGAGCACCAGTCTGATCCATCCCACCCCCCCAGCCCATAATGGGATCACAGAATCCCAGACTGGCTTGGGTTGGAAGCTTAAAGCTCATCCCATTCCACCGCCCCCCCTTCCGCTATCCCAGGGCATCCCAAGCCTCGTCCCACCCCAGCCCGGGCACTTGCAGGGGTGCGGGAGGCGGCTCGGGCACCCCCAGCCCGCGGCGGGCGCAGGTGGCTCGGGGGGATGGGGAAAACCGGGGCGTTTTTAAGGAGCTCAGCAGAGCCCCAGCAAAGCCCCCTCCCAGACTGCTCCGAGCAGCCCGGGCACGTCTCAGCCTGCGAGGGAGAGCTGATTAGTAATTAAATGGCTTTTAAAAATAAAACCATTAAGACTAATCCCATCAAAATTGGAGCTTCGTCCCGGCAACTCTTATTAATTATCGGCCCACCTTGCGGCTTCCAGAGGCGGGGCTGGAAATAAACACGTGGATTTTGGGGAATTCTGGCCGGGAATAAACACCGGGATTTCGCTGGCTTCTCCCTGGGCAGGGGGGAATTCTCGCTCCAAGCAGTCCCGGATGCTGCTCCAGGTCCCCGGGCCCTCCCGGGATGCGCAATTCCCAGTGCCGGGAATGCTCCGGCAGCTCCGGGGGAGCCCGGGGCCGCCTTGCCCAGGGCTAAAGCCGGGGCTGCTGCTCGCCCTCCGCGGCCGTGCGGCCGCAGGTTCCTCCTCGTTCTTTCCCTGGGAGGATCCATAACGCCGGGGTTAAGGAAACAAAAGCTCCTCTCTGCTTGTTTGTATTTTCCCCCTCATCAATAGCGGGGCCAGGCAGGGCACTCGCAGCCGCTCCCCGGGGCCTGCTCAGCTATTAAAGACAGAAATTACATCTTCATAACCCAGGATATTGCCGCTCGCTTATTTATGACTTGCTCCATTGCGAGAATATTTATTCTAGACAGGGAGCCTGATAATTTTCATCCAATCTACTCCTCATAGCTCAGGGCAAAAGAATGGAACAGCTCAATTGAAGGAGCACTTTCCCATTATTGCCAGGTAAGGGCAGAGCTCGCCGAGCTCATTGCTGCCCTTGCCTCGCCACCGCCGCTGCACCAGGCTCCGGGGATTTTTTATCCTGCTTTTTCTCTCCTCTGGTGTTTTTTTCCCCCCCTTCCTTCCTTTCTTTCTTTCTTTTTTTTTTTCTAATTCATCGAGGAATGGCAGCCCACACAACCACTTAGAGGAAGTACTGCATAAATCCCAGTGCAGTAATTACCCATTTGGAACACGACGCTTTATAGGAGCAGCGGCACCGTGCCAGGATGCTCAGCACGCTGCTCCTGCTCCAGCTGAAACCCTCCCAGGGATGCAGGGAGCGGCTCCGGCTGCGCTCGCAGCCTCGTAAAACGGAGCCGTTCCAGCTGGGGCAGGGCCTGCCGAGCCCTCCCGGGGCGGGGACGGCTGCGAACGAGGGAGGGAGGGAGGGAAGGAGGGAAAACCGAGCTCAGGGAGGGAGGAACCGCAGGGAAACACCGCGGGCCGGGAGGGGAGGGATGGGGCAGGGCAGGGAGCACGGAGAGCCCGGGGGGGACAGATACGGGGGGGGTGATGGCACCGGAGTGGGGGTGCAGGGATGGCCTGAAAATGGATGGAGGGAGCCATGGATGGATGGATGGAGCCATGGATGGATGGAGCCATGGATGGATGGATGGATGGATGGATGGAGCCATGGATGGATGGATGGATGGATGGATGGATGGAGCCATGGATGGATGGATGGATGGATGATGGATGGATGGATGGATGGATGGATGGATGGATGGATGGATGGATGGATGGATGGAGCCATGGGTGGATGGATGGATGGATGGAGGTAGCCATGGATAGATGGATGGAAGGAATCATGGGTGGATGATGCTCCACAATTTGGAGCAATTCCCTGAAAATGGATTCATGGGTGATGCTCCATGATTTGGACCGATTCCCTAAAAATGGATGGATGGCATGATGCCCCATGTGATGGAGGGATGCCCCCAAAGAGGGATGGATGGATGGATGGATGGATGGATGGATGGAACCATGGATGGAACCATGGATGGATGGATGGAGCAATGCCCCATAAGTTGCAGTGATATCCCCCCAAAAAAAGACAGAACAACACCCCTTAAGGCAGAGCCATGAGCCATGAGGTGGAATTGTACCCCACACAGGAATGCTGCCCCATAAGACAGACACAGCAGTGCCCCATAAACCAGAGTGAGGCCCCATAGGCCTAAGGAACGGCCCAGAGGTGCCCTATAAACCCAAGAGATGCCCCATGAACCCAAGGAATGCCCCATGAACCCAAGGAATGCCCCAGAAACCCCAGGGGTGCCCCAGAAGCACAAGAGGTGCCCTATAAACCCGAGAGATGCCCCATGAACCCAAGGATGCCCCAGAAGCCCCAGGGGTGCCCCATGAACCCAAGGATGCCCCAGAAGCCCCAGGGGTGCCCCATGAACCCAGGGGTGCCCCATGAACCCAAGGAATGCCCCAGAAGCCCCAGGGGTGCCCCAGAAGGTGCCAGCCCCCATGTCCCCCCTGCGGGCAGCCCCCAGCCCCAGCCCTTCCTGCCGCAGCTCTGCTGCCGCCTGCCTCAAATGCCAGAGCCAATGAAGTGTTGCAAAGGCTTTATTGCTTTCCGTGGAGCCGATTAGGAATCTCTTCTGCTGGGTAAAGAGCGATATTGCAATATGAGGGATGGGGGGAGCGGGAGGCAGGCCTGTGTGAATTCCCCACAGGAAGCTCTGTTCTCGCAGCCAGAACAGTTATCAAAAAGACAATTTAGGCAGGATTGTGCTCTAACTGGCTGGAGGACAGGGGAGCCAGCCCTGGACAGGAATCTTTCAGCTCTGAGTAAATGAAACTGCAAAAGAAATCAGCTTTCCTGCCTGGTCTGCAGGGGAGGAAGGTGCCAGAAGGAATTGGGTTTTTTATAACCATTAGCTCAGCCCGGCACTCCCTGCCAAGGCCAGGAGCTGCTGGGGGATGGAGGCAGCTCAGCAGCCTCTGCTCCCGTGGTCTGCAGCAATTCCAGCCCCCAAAACACCCAGCAGGGCATGGGGAATGCTCCCACCCCTCCGTGCTCCATCCCTGCCGACACCAAAATCCCTGCTGGGAGCAAAGCAAGACCTTTGTCACCCCTAGAGAGAGATTTGTGTCCCCATGGCCAGGGGGGTGTCCAGCTGGGATTGGGTGTTCCTGGGAGGAGTGGCTGTGGAGGAGGCACCAGGCCCTGAGGGATGAGAATCTCCATTTCTGGGGCAGAAAGGCTCCAGGTCTGTGGGCACATCCCAGCCTGGCAGGGCCAGCTCTGTGGGACCTGTGGGCACCCTTGGGATCCCTGGGGTGCCTCGTGCTCCACCCTGGAGCGATGCTGGAGAGCCAGGGCAGGCTCAGGGAGGAGCTGGGGCTGCCTGTGCCAGCCTTGCTGTTGATGACAATGACCTAGGGATTGCCCCAGGGCTTGGAGCAGCAGCACAAGGCCCAATCCAGCCCTGGTGAGGGCTCTGGGAGGCACAAATCCATTTCCCCCTGCTCTGCTGGGAGCTGGCCCCGGTCCTGCCATCCCTGGGAATCCACGTTGCCAGCAGGAAAATGACAACTTCCCGCCCTGGAATGACATCCAGACACAGGGGGACAACTCCCCCTGTTTCCTCCTTGGTCAGGCAGAGTGGAAAGCAAAGCTGGGATCCCCACCCTGCCCTGGGATTGCCCAGCCAGGGGAATCAGCTCGGGAAATGCTGCCTGGGGCTGGTGGGGTCTGTGGGGTGTGGGTTCCATCTCCCTGCAGCAGCAGCAGCTCACTGGGGCAGCAGGAACAGGATCAGGGCGAGCTGGGGGCTGTGTGTCCGTCTGTCCACCCCAGGGCCAACGCCTGTGCAACCAGGAGACCTTCAGCAGGAATGATTCCAGTGCAGAAGTTAATCAGGGCGGGGATGGAGGCTCCTGGTGCCCCTCAGGCCTCTCCCCTCTCCCCAGCACCTGCCTGGGAGTGCTGGGGTCCCTCCAGACATTCCAGCCGGACATTTCAGCCCATTCTGGCCAGGAGAAGCCCCGGGAATGACAAAGAGGAGGTGGCACCTCAACGTCTGCAGAGCACTGCCCGGCCTGCTCCAGCCCCTGCCTCGGCTGGATGCGCTTTCCAAGGGTTTGCCTGGATTTGCAGTTTTTTCCTGGATTTGCAGTTTTCTGCCGGGATTTGCAGTTTTTTGCCGGGATTTGCAGTTTTTTGCCGGGATTTGCAGCTTCCCGGCGCCTCAGCCACGCCGTCCCTGCACACCTGCAGGGAAGGTGAGGGAGGGCAGCGCTGGGGCTCGGGGTCACCGCTGCTCCCTGCAGGGATCCCGGAGCTCTGCCTGCCCTGGCCCGAGCAGAGCCATCCGACCCCTCAGGGCATCCCAGCACATCCCACCCCGCAGGGGCTGCACAACCCGGGGGGCAAATCCCAAACTTCCAGAGGCTTCGGCCTCAAAGGACAATTCCTGTGAGTCTGGTGCAAGGAAGGAAATCCCCTCTGTTGGGCCTGCGGCCCAGCCCAGCCCATCGGCCCGGCTCAGATCCTTCGGGGCTGATGGGCAGACACCCCCGGGCCCGGGGAATTCCCATTCAAGCCCTGGAGCATCCCTGGGACACACCCGGCGATCCCCTCTGGCTCCAGGCCCTGCACACGGGGATGGGGCCCTGCTCAGCCTCTCCCCTCTGACACCCCGGCCTTGGACGCTCCTGCCCCTCCAAAACGCGTCCTTGGGGTTCTCCCAGCGGTTTCCTGCCGCCCCTGGGAGCTCTGAGGGCTCAGGCTGAAGGCGATGAGAGCTGGGATGGTTTTTGGGGCCGCTTGTTTTCCCAGCCTCTGCCTCTGCAGCTCTCCCAGTCCGGCCGAGCCGGCGCTGCCGCTGCCGGGCACTTTGAGCCGGGCCAGCAGCCCCGCTCCCACCTCCTCCGAAGGGAAAAAGCTCATTAAAGTGATGATCCAGGGATCCTCTAGCCAGAACCTCCCCTTCTTATTAGAGGCGCTAATTAAAACAATAGCAGATCAAAGCGCTGCGCAGCATCTCATTTGGGACGGAGCCTCCTCCCCGCGCATCCCGGCGTTTGTTCTCATCCCTTTGAGGTCATCGCTGCTCCTCCTTGCACCGGGAGGAGCGGGGCAGGGGCACGGGCGCGGCTCCAGGAGCCCCGTCCAAGGTTCCTCTCCTTCCTGGGCGCCTTCCTCTCCTTCCTCGGCTCCCGGCCCCTTTGCAGCCGCCCCGCTGGCCCTCGAGCAGCAATTAGCGGCGCTGGTGCGATGGGCATCTCCTGCTCAGTGCTCTGCAGGCTCCTCCAGCTGCTGCTGATTAGCGTTTGGGAGCGCGGGGAAAGCGGGAGCAGCCTGACCCGGGGAGATGCGCAGGCTTTTATTAGCGCTGCAGATAATTACATTTAATAAGGACAGCAGCTTTTCCCACACCAGAGAGCTGAACCATCAATCTCGCCTTTAATAATAAACCCTCTCCAACTCATTTACATTCATTGTTCCTCTTGCAACACAACATTACCCACGCTCCATGGCCGCGGCGGCGGCTCGCGGGGGCTCCGTGTGGTTGCGGGGTGCCCGTGCCGTGCCACGGCTGTCCCGGGGGGCCCTGGCCCTGTCCCCGTGCCCACGGGACCGCCGGCAACCCCCTGACCAGGAGACCCGTGCGAAATTTCCCAATAACTCGGCGGCTTTGTGGACTCCGCAGCAATTACTCACTCACTCAGTCACTCACTCACTCACCTGGCAGGAACCGGCACCGCCAGGGCTGTGCCTGCAGGGATCCCGGCGTGAATCATGGAATGGCTGGGGTGGGAAGGGACCGTAAAGCTCATCAGTGCCACCCTCTGCCACGGCAGGGACACCTTCCACCGTGCCAGGCTGCTCCAGGTCCCAGTGTCCGGCACTGCCAGGGATCCAGGGGCAGCCCCAGCTGCTCTGGGCACCTGTGCCAGGCCCTGCCCATCCTCACAGCCAGGAATCCCTTCCCAATATTCCCTGTGTCAGTCTGAGGCCATTCCCTGTGTCCTGTCCCTGCCTCCCTTGTCCCCAGCCCCTCTCCAGCTCTCCTGGAGCCCCTTCAGGCCCTGCAAGGGGCTCTGAGCTCTCCCTGGACCCTTCCCTTCTCCAGGTGAGCACTCCCAGCTCTCCCAGCCTGGCTCCAGCCCTTGGAACATCTCCGTGGCCTCCTCTGGGCTCTCCCCAGCAGCTCCAGGTCCCTCTGCAGTTGGGCCCCAGGGCTGGAGCAGCTCTGCAGGTGGGGTCTGACCTGAGCAGGTGCCCCCTGTCCCTTCCCTGCTGCCCAGGCATGGATCAGTACACCAGGACCCAGGAATGTTCTGGAGCACGTTCTTTTGAGGCAGGGCTGGTGGGATTTTAGGAAGAGAAGCAAAGGCAGCCTGTGTGTGTTGGGAATGCAGCGTCCCTCAGGAGATAGGAAAAATAATGGATAAATGAATAAGAGCGCAGCAAACATTCATCTTCCCAGCTGAAATTGGAGAGGAAAGCTGAGGGTGTTATAAATCCTATTTTGCTGCTGCTGCTGCTGCGCTGTGATTTGGTTTTGCTGGCTCAGACCAGGACAGATATTCCAGGCCAGTTTTCCCCCCAGTGCTCTGCTCTGCCCTGCCTGGGTGGGAGCTCTGGGCTGTGGTGGGAGCAGAGGGCTCTGGGGATGCTTTCTCCTGGCCTGGAGTTCTGGAGGACACAACTTTTGGGGCCAGGGGGGAAGATTATGGGGCTGGGGGCTTCTCCCAGCTTTCCCATGGGGGGATGAAGAGGTACCAAGGAGCAAGGCTGGCCTGGATGGGGTTTGGAGCGGCCTGGGACAGTGCAAAGTGTCCATGTGCAAACCAACCCATGATTCCATGCCTCTGTGGTGGCTTACAACGTGCCAGGACCTCCCAGGGCTGGGACACTTCTTTTGCTGTCCCTGTGCCATTCCAGCACCGGGGGATCTGGCGGGATGTGGGTTTGCAGCAGAAAAGGGCAACGAAAAGGGCTCAGAGCCTGCACCTTCCCTGTGATCCCATCTGGCCATCCCCGTGTGCCCAGACCATCCTTCCTCTGTCGCTGGGCCAGCAGCCGGTGCCAGAGCCAGCGTGGCAATGACATCATTCCCAGCAGGATGGCATCACCGTGCAGAGACAGGGCCACCCCCCCGAGGGGAACTTGGGGTGCTGGGGTGCCCGGGATGCTGCCCTGGCAGGGCTGCACCAGCCAGGCAGGCGTCCCCAAGCCGTGCCACCGTTCTGGGATGCTCAGGGAGCCCTGGGTACAGCCCCAGTGCCTGTGGAGCGCAGCCAGGACACCCCATGGGACCTGCCCAGGAGGGGCTGGCAGCCCCCGTGTTTAGGCTGGGCTCAGGGCTCAGCACCAGCCCAGCACCACCCTGGCCTTGGCTCTGCTGCCCCAGCACCTCCTGCAAGCTCCCTGGATGCAGCATCCCTGGCTGAACCCAGCAGGGAGCAGGTTTGGGATGAGCAGGGCCTGGGGCAGGGCAGCTCCTGCTCTGCCAGCCCAGAGCCTTCCATTCTCCAGCTGAGCACCCTCGGCATTCCCAGCCTGCCTCCAGAGGGGCTCCAGCCCTCCGAGGGCTCCGTGGCCTCTGGAATGGCTCCAGCAGCTCCACATCTGCCCCACGCTGGGCCCACGTGCTCCTGCACTGGGCTGATCACCTGCACACACCTGCACACATCTGCACACACCTGCACTGGGCTGATCACCTGCACACACCTGCACACACCTGCACACACCTGCACACACCTGCACTGGGCTGATCTGCACACACCTGCACACCCCTGCACACACCTGCACACACCTGCCCTGGGCTGATCTGCACACACCTGCACACACCTGCACACACCTGCACACACCTGCACACACCTGCACACACCTGCACACACCTGCACTGGGCTGATCTGCACACACCTGCACACCCCTGCACACACCTGCACACACCTGCACACACCTGCACTGGGCTGATCACCTGCACACACCTGCACTGGGCTGATCTGCACACACCTGCCCCAGAGCAGGAGCAGTTCAATACCTCTCAAACTGTTGGGGTGGCCCTGGTGTGACCAGAGCTGGTGACAAGGTGAAAACGGTGTGAAAGCAAAGTGACAGCAGGGTGACAGACGGGGAGGGTGCAGAGCAGGCTGGTGCTGGCCTGGCAGGAGCTGAGGAGGTGCAGGAGCCAGGCTCTGGGTGCAGATGGATGCAGGATCCATGCTCTGGGTGCAGGATGCAGGCTCTGGGTGCAGGATCCAGGCTCTGGGTGCAGGATGCAGGCTCTGGGTGCAGGATCCAGGCTCTGGGTGCAGGATCCATGCTCTGGGTGCAGATGGATGCAGGATGCAGGCTCTGGGTGCAGGATCCAGGCTCTGGGTGCAGGATGCAGGCTCTGGGTGCAGATGGATGCTCTTTTCCCCCTTTGAACCCCTCTGTGCCTCAGCCCCCACAGCTGGCAGTCCCTGGGGGTCTCTCCATCAGCACAGGTGACATCACTGCAGAGGTGAGTCTGTCCCAGCTGGAGTCTGGAGTGGGCAGATCCAGCTCCTGGCTGTGTTTGCAGGCAGGTTTCACACAGGGGTGCCCACGGCTCTTTTTCCCTTCCCCCTCAGAGGATTTCCAGCCCCAGTGATCTGCACCGTGTGCTCCCAGCGCTCCCGTCCAACCCATCCTTTACTGGAATTAACGGGAGTCGCTGCTTGCTGGGTGGGAACAACCCCGGGATCATCATGTGGGAACAGCTCGGTGAAAACCCCCCACCAACCCACATCCTGCAACTTATTTATTCCCTTTTATCTCCTGCGAGGAACGATCGGCCGGGGCTTGGCAGGAGCCACCCCTGCCATGTGTTATCTCTCTGATATCCCGAGCCGATAATCCCCGCTCAGCTTTGTGCCTGACACCCCTCGGGACGCGGCTGGAGCAGCCCCTCCATCCCGCTGGGATTGTTCCTCCCTCCCGTCGCCCTTCCAGCCCATAAATATTTGTGTAAGAGCCTCTCTCCCCCAGCCCCGACGCCGTTCCCATTTCTCCAGTGTCACAGGCGACTTTTTTTTTTTCAAACTTTTTAATTCCGTTCATTAATCATTTAGAGAAATGTGCAATTACTTGAGTCCAATTACAGAAAATGTGCAACTACTTGAGTCCCATTATGAGCCCCTAGAAAATGCCAAGAACTTGATTAGAGCAAAACCACCGCCAGTCCCACAGACTTTCAAAGCAAACATTGCGACTTCTCCTGGCAGGGGAAGAGAAATCCCAATTTATTTAGCCACAAACGTGTCCAAGCCTTGCTGACAATATGGGAAATCTTTCCTATCGGCTGGAACGTGAGCTCAGCGTTCCCTAAAGGAAGAGATGTCTCTCCCTTAATTAAAGCAAGGCCTGAACTCGCTGTAACCTCCCGGTTTCATGGCGGGGATCTGCTCGGATTTTTCCAGAGGGTTTGTAATTACCCCAGGAGCCGACGGCTGCTGCTCTTCCAGCGGCAGCTGGATCCTCGGGAGCGGGGTCTGCTCCTCATGGAGCGGGCAGCTCCTGCCTCCATCCCCTGATCCTGCAGCCCATTGCCTCCATCCTGTGATCCTGCAGCCCTGATCCCAGAGCCCATCACCTCCATCCCATGATCCTGCAGCCCATTGCCTCCATCCATCCCCTGATCCCACAGCCCATTGCCTCCATCCTGTGATCCTGCAGCCCTGATCCCAGAGCCCATCACCTCCATCCCATGATCCTGCAGCCCATTGCCTCCATCCCCTGATCCCACAGCCCATTGCCTCCATCCTGTGATCCCAGAGCCCATTGCCTCCATCCTGTGATCCCGCAGCCCATTGCCTCCATCCCCTGATCCCACAGCCCATTGCCTCCATCCCATGATCCCACAGCCCATTGCCTCCATCCTGTGATCCCACAGCCCATTGCCTCCATCCTGTGATCCCACAGCCCATTGCCTCCATCCCGTGATCCCACAGCCCATTGCCTCCATCCCCTGATCCCGCATCCCCTGATCCCGCAGCCCATCGCCTCCATCCTGTGATCCCACAGCCCATTGCCTCCATCCCGTGATCCCACAGCCCATTGCCTCCATCCCGTGATCCCACAGCCCATTGCCTCCATCCATCCCCTGATCCCAGAGCCCATTGCCTTCATCCCCTGATCCCAGAGCCCATCACCTCCATCCCCTGATCCCAGAGCCCATTGTCTCCATCCCCTGATCCCACAGCCCATTGCTCCATCCATTCCCTGATCCCACAGCCCATCACCTCCATCCATCCCCTCATCCCACAGCCCATTGCTCCATCCATTCCCTGATCCCACAGCCCATCACCTCCATCCTGTGATCCCACAGCACATTGTCTCCATGCCCTAATCCCGCCGCCCATTGCCTCCATCCCCTGATCCCGCATCCCCTGATCCCAGAGCCCATTGTCTCCATCCCCTGATCCCTAATCACTCCGAGTGTCTCCCGTGCAAATCAGGAGCAGCTCCGTCCCGACACGCGGGGCTCCAGCCGCGCTCGCTGCCCTTATTTAGGTCAGCGCTGCCCTGTGTGTCTGCGGGAGCCAGAGGAATTACGGTTTATTAGGGATTAAGCCGGGATTTAAGGGCCTTTCTTAGCGTGGGGCTGCGGGGCCAGGGCTGCTCTGGCGAGCCCGACTCCCAAAGTCTGAGATTTTCGGGAGAATCTCAAGCTAAGGGGCTTAGGGAGGGGAATTAATTTCCTGGGATGCTGCAGCTCGTCCGGAATAAAAAAAAAAAAAAAATCTCTTATAAAAGTATAATTTTCTCCTTGTTATTCATGATTACAAAATAATAAGATTGTTTAAAAATCCAATAGAGTGGATGTCAATATTGGCAGGAGATGTAATTGCAAAGCACGTGCCAGCCGTCCATGGCTTTTCTTAATTTTAATTAGGATAAAATTTACTAATCTTGCCGGGTTTGCAGAAGGAGGTTTGCCAAGAAGCCATCAATTGATCTGGATGATATTGGCTCCCTTTTAAGAGCCCCTCGCTAACTGCTATGTAAAGCCTGGGCTTTCAGCTCCCTTCTCAGATCCTCTCCGCAGTGTTTTTGGCATGTCAAAAGGCCAGATGTTTTTTATTTGAGAGCAAATTGACACGTTAAATTACATTGTGCAAACAGCAAAGCCAGCCATGAGTAAACAGGCGACGAGGATTCATTGAATTTTATGGGTCGCAATAATGTTTATGTAATTTAACAAATTTATGCTTCGTGTCAGCTTCACCGCAAGAGTTATTCATTCCAAAAGGAAAAACAACTTCCATGACAGCCCCCATAGATTCTGCCTCGGAGCCAATCAGGAGCAAACCCAGCCTGAAGATGACAATGACACGGGCCGTGGGTGGCGATCAGGCCAGCACAGCCAGGCCGGGGCCATGGCCCTGCTCGGGTCTTTTGGGGCTTTTCACTCGGATTTGGGGACTTTTCCCCCATCCAGTCAGAGCACAGGCGAAGAGGGGCTGGGGCTGCTGCGGGCTCTGCAGAAGGTTCCAGAATGCCTTTCCCAGCTCTGAGGCTGAGCTCTGAGGATTGATGAACCCGCCTGTCCCCACTCCCACCGAGCACACACCGAGCCGGGATTCCACCGGCAGGAAACGCGGTGCCGACATCCCAAATGCTCCTGGCTGTGGAAATGCAGAATTCCCTGTGGATCCCATCATCCCATCATCCCATCCCTGTCCTTTCCCACCTGCCCTGCTCTGGGTTAAGGTGGGAATGCGGGATTTGGAGCAGCCAGGCGTGGGAAGTTCATCAGCCCTGGAGAGTGGCATCAATAACCAAGGGCAGCATGAGGTGCCTGGTGGCTCTGGGAAAGCCCAGAGAGCAAAGGAAAGGCATCTCCAGCCTTTTTACAGGGTCTGGAGGGACAGGACACAGGGAATGGCTTCCCACTGCCAGAGGCAGGGATGGATGGGACATTGGGAGGGGATTATTCCCTGGGAGGCCCTGGCACAGGAGCCCAGAGCAGCTGGGGCTGGCCCTGGATCCCTGGCAGTGCCCAAGGCCAGGTTGGACAGGGCTTGGAGCAGCCTGGGACCCTGGAAAGTGTCCCTGCCATGGCACTGGATGGGATTTAAGGTCCTTTCCAACCCAAACCATTCCAAGATCCCATGATCTCCATCAGCCCCTCCAGGCTTTGTTCCCCTCCATAACAAGGCGGTGCCTTCAGGAAGCCCAGAAAACCTTGGAAGGGATGGCAGGGGAAGCTCAGATTTTGTCAGCTGAAGGGAAAGATGCTGCTCATATCCCAAATTTCCCATCTGGCTCCTCCGTGCCAGCAGCAGCAGTGCCCTCGTCAGCAGGGAGCTGATTCCCGTGTCTAAATGGGATTTAATGCAGGCCTGAAGGAGATCTGTGCACAGGACATGGAGAGGGAACGCGGGGTTATTGCTGTCAATATAATTAATTTCAAGCTAATTTGAGCATCTGATTAAGTTTAGCATTACCATAAAAACTAAACTGCTATTTAAACCAGAGAGAGGTTTATTAAATAAGTGCTGGAATGCAACAGAAAGCAAAATGAAGGCAATAAAGTCACTTGAAGTAATAAAATTAAGTGAATGCCGGAGATAATCTTCTGATGGATCTTCCCTTTGCCCTTTCCCAGGATGGAGCTCTTCCTTCCACTGCTGGGATTTTCCATTCAGATCTCTGGAATTTTTATGGCCAAATGTCCAAACTCCACGAACTGGAATGTCCATGAAATGTCCAGATTCCATGAAGATGTCCAAATCTGCATGGAATCAAAGCGTGTAAGAAGGAATGGTCAGTTGAGTGATTTTCCTTTGGAGAAGGAGGGGAGGGAGCTGTGAGCGAGCTCCTGGCTGGAGCTGTTTGCTCACACAAGGTCAGGGCCAGCTCACCCAGCTGGGAATTCTGCCGGGAGCAGAGCGTGGGTGGGAAAGGACAAACGGGATCCTGCCCCAGGCGCTGCTGTGGGGGCTCCCGTCATCACTGCCCTGCCTGGAACGAGACATCAGCCCAGCCAGACAACGGGTGGTGAAATCCCTGCGGGGCTTTTCCCGCTGTGCCCGAGCCAGCCCAGACGAGTCCCCTCCTCCCCAGGTTCCCGTGTCACCCCGGGAAAACACTTATTTACTCTGAAGGCCACAGAAGCCTTGCAATCCAGCGGCTGAGATAACACTGATAGGATCACACAGACTTCCAGACTCATTTATCCCAATGGCCTAAGCGGGAGTGACTCGGGGAGAGCAGGGAGAGCTGGCCCCACACTGCTCTGGGGGCATCCGTGCCAGGGTCACACACTGGGGCTCACAGGGATCTGTGCCAGGGTCAGGGTCACACACTGGGGTGAGCTGGGGCTCCAGGGATCTGTTCCAGGGTCACACATTGGGGTGAGCTGGGGCTCACAGGGATCTGTGCCAGGGTCAGGGTCACACACTGGGGTGAGCTGGGGCTCACAGGGATCCTGTGCCAGGGTCAGGGTCACACATTGGGGTGAGCTGGGGCTCACAGGGATCCCGTGCCTTCCATCCTGAGCCCAAACTTCCCCTCCTCGGTTTTCCATCCGGCACCAGGGTTTGCAGGTAACTTCCACCGCGATGTGATGCTGAGCACAGTTTAGATTATAAAATATATCCGCGGGCTGTTCCCTTAATTGATTTCTTTTGTTTCATTCTATTCCTCGAAGATTTGTCAACATTAATTTTTATATGCTTAACACTTTGCAAATACTGGCCAACTTTTTAAAATTAATGCGTTGAGATGGAGATTGAATACCTTCCCTCCCCTGCACGTGCGGCGGGGAAGGAACACGGGGTGAGAGGAAAACACCTTATCAGCGTTTGACTGGGGACATTTGGGATATTGAGAAGGGAATCCATCGGCAGCCGGCTTTAACACCGCCCATTCCCGCTGCTATTCCTTCACCCCGCAGGACGAAAACCCCGCATTTCCCGCTGAAAATTCAAAAACGTGGGGCGAAATTCCCACGTTTCAGCTGAAAAAAGGAGATTTCAGCTGGGGTCCGGAAATCCGCGGGTTTTCCCAGGGTTCAAGTCAAGGAATCAGCGAGGAATGGAGTTCAGGGGGGAATTCCCGGGGAGAGGTGCCGGTGTAAACCCAGCGAGGCCCTGACGGTGCCGTGTCAGCCCCGGTGAAGCCCCGGCCGGGAAAACCCGACCGGGCCGGGGCCAAACCGTGCCGGGACCGCTCCCGGGGAATCCCGCGGGCGGATGCGCGAACCTCCCGCTCCGAAAATACATTTCGGAGGTAGCTCCTATTAAAGCGCAATTACGGGTTAAGTAACGAACTGGCTGCGTGCCTAATCGAGAGAAACGCGCCGTGACAATCAGATAAGGGAACGAGCAGCGCCGCAACAGCGACCGGGGAAGGAGGGAGCCACAGGGGAGCGAAGGAGCCACCGGGAGCCGGCGGGGGTCGCTCCCCGGCTCTCCGCTGTCCCGGCTCGGCCCCGGCGATGCAATGCGGACCTTGGAAAGCCGAGCCGAGCGCTGCGGGGCCGGCTCCATCTCGCAGCTGCTCCGCACGGAGAGCGCGGCTGTCGCCAAGGAAACCGGAGATTGCCGCAGCGATTGCCAGCCCGGCTGCTGCCGCTCCTGCGGGGCCGGGGATGAGCGTGGAGAGCCTCTCCAGGGCTCTCCTTGAGGCGGGGACAGCGCTGCTGCCGCGGGGGGACAGCGCTCCTCCATCCCCCGCGGCCCCGCGCACGCAGCGAGGGCTCTGGAGGAGCTCCGGGCGCTCGAGGAGCTCCAGGAGAGGCTGGGCAGGGCTCTGTGCCCGGGGGTTGACGCTGGAGAGGGGCAGCGACACCGCTGTGAGTGCCGCAGGGAGGGCGTGGGGCGGTCGCACCTGGAGTGCAGCGTCCCTGGGACCTGGGAGAGGTGACCATGGTGTGTGGACAGTGGGATGGGCCAGGAATGAATTCCCAGCCTGGAAAGGAGGCGGGAGGCGTTGTGAAGGAGTCTCCAAAGCTCCGGACGCACGGAGGTGGCAGGGGAAGTTGGCAGGGACATCGCTCCACCTCACCCTGAAAGGTTCCTTGTCCTGCAGGTGGAATCTCACAGCAGCTCTGCAGCACAGGCACTGCTCTGCACAGAGCCTCGCCATGGAGCCATGGAAAGGTTTGGCTGGAGGGGACCTTGGAGGTCACTCAGTGGCACCATCCCTGTGGCCTCTGTGGCAGCTGGGGCAGCTCTGCAGGTGGGGCCTCAGCTGAGCGGCCAGAGGGGACAATCCCCTGCTGGACAAAGAGCAGCCAGGACACCCAGCCTCAGCTCCTGAGGCAGCTTTAGCGTCCCCCAGCATCACCGGGGCCACCTGGGCCAGCTCCTGCTCAGGACAAAAACCTTTCCCCAGGATCCGCCCTGGTGATGGGGAAAACCTCCCGGTCCTCTTCTTCCAGAGGGGTTGGAAAAGCTGCACAGGGAAACACCTGCAGAGCACCCCCAGCCTCGGGGATCTCACAGGACCGTGAAGGGTTTAGGTTGGAAAAGCCCTACGAGATCATGGAGCTCAACCATTCTCCCAGCGCTGCCTCATGTCCCCAAGTGCCACACCTGCCCATTTCCCAGCTTTTCCATCTCCATCCCTACCGAACCCCCATGGAGCTGCTCCCAAGGGTGAGCAGGGGCTGCCTGAGGAGCTCTGGGGGCTCTGCCCGCTCCTCCCTCCTCCCAACCCCACCCCAAATCTCCCTCTTTGTGTTTATTCCCGCCTCGGCTCCAGCGGGGGAGCGGCAGGAGCAGAATCCTCGAGCACAGCGAGTTCTCAGCGATATAATTCTCTTTAATCTTTTAAGCATTTGACAGTATTTGCTTGAAAGAAGAAGCAACAAGTACATAATTATTGCACTAATTAAGCTGCCAAAACACAAGCATGCTGCAAGAGCACCTTTGAAACAGTGAGCTCTCGATTCATTAGCATCTGCTGTAAGCTTATTAATCACCTAACAGGCAATTAGCAAGCTGTTACTGTTTGAGACTAGTATGTAAATAAATTCTTGGGTTAATTTCTTCCTCTGATAATAAAGAAAACATTATGAAAATTAGCTAAGCGACAATGTAAATGATCTTGACTGTTAATTATGTGCTGGTGTTACACACGCGGCCGCCGCACGGCAGAGAGAGGATGCACCTCTCGTTTGGCGCAGTTTGAAAAATAAAATTGTTGACAGAGGGAGCGGGGAGGTTTTCCTGCAGTGCAGCCACAGCTGTGCGCCTGCAGCTTCCCAAATCCAGGGATTGGCACTGCGGGATCCCCTGGGGTTTGGGGCAGGGGGGATGTGCCCGCTCAGGAGCTGTCCTGGGGCTGGAGCCCTGCTCCCCCCAGCATCCCCGAGCGTGGAATTCATAAAAATTAATGGGAAATCCATGGAACTGCCTTGCCCCGTGCAGACTGGGAGCCAGATGTGTGTTCACCCTCTGTCCTTGCAGAAGGACCTTGTTTTATGGCCCAGACGAGAGGATTTGGCTGCAAGGACATTGATGATCTCCTCCACAGATCCAGGCTGGTGGCATTGGCTCCCTATTTCAGTTTCCTCAGGGAGGTAATCCCAAGGATTCCCTCTCCTTTTCCTGCTGAAGGAGCAGTGATCCTGTGGCCAAAAGGCTGTGCTGGAGCTGTGAGCAGAGGGACCCAGCAGCCTCTCCAGAGGGTCTGTCCTGGGGACAACCCAGGGGACAGCAGGCAGAGCTGTCCCCTCACTGCTGTCACCACACCCAGCCCCAAGGAAGCCTTTCCCTGCCTGTCACCTTCCATGGAGGAGCCCTGCCGTGCTCTGTGCTCCTCTCTCCAGGTCCTCTCCCCCAAATCCCTCCCAGCTCCTTTAAAGCTGCTCCAGCGGAGCAGAAAACTCATTATGGAGAACTGCACAGAGCCTGCTCAAGTGAGGAATTACCAGCAGCAGAGGTTACCTCATAATCTCATTAATTTAAACTATTTTATCACCAGCTCCTGCCCCGTAATTACGCGTGCAAAAGGCACACAGGATATTTCACTGTGAGAAGCTTGAGACAGAAGATTGAGGGTGAGGTGAGGCCCTTCCATGGGGCTGCAGGAGGGGGAGCAGTGCCATGGCCCCTGTCCCAAGTCCCTCTCCCTCTCTGAAGAGTTTTCCCAAAGGAAAACTTTTGGACCACAAAAAAAGTCTATAATTTTAACTTAAAAAATATAAAATATATCAAAAATGGCACCTTTTCAAGGTCCACTTTCTGAGTTTGGCTTTGGTGTCAGCGGCTCTTGGCCGGTGTCAGGCAGAACACAAACTCAGCAGCCCTGGTTGGGAAAAGCAGCCCCAGGTTTAGCCCGTGGTTGTGTTCCCCTTCCCACATCCAAGTGCTCCAGCTGCCAGAGCTTGGTTCAGTTCTCCACATGAAAAATTTACTTTTTAATGGGCCAGGCTGCGGCAGCGCCTGAGCCGGATCCAAAATAACCTCTTAGCACACGGCTCCGAGGGGATCTCCAGCCATCCCCATAAACTGGAACACAGCTTGCACTAAAAAGCTCTTTACAGCCCTGCCCTCCTCGGCTTCTCAGGGCCCTGCAGTGGTTGGAAAGCTCCAGCGCTTGCTCCAGGAAATGGAAAATGATCTTTTGGAACCACACTGCCCGTGGCTTTTGTTTTCCAGTTGAAGCAAGCTCCACACCAATATATTTGGAGTGGTTTTTTTCTCCTCCAGGGTCCAACAGCAGAAGCAACCTCAGCAGCCTGGCCAAGGGGAACTCAGGGCCAGGGGGAGCAGATGGAGGGAAAAGCTCTGGGATATTCATAGGGTGTGAGGAAAGGTGGAACAAGACTCATGGCCAGGGTGAGATGGGGGCTCTGTCTGAGCAGGGGCAGGGACATGGGTCTGGTGCTGAGGGGATTTTGGGCAAAGCTGCAGCTCTGCTTTGGGCTGGAAGGAACCTCCAAGCTCCTCTCATTCCACTAGACCAGGTTACTTTTCATTTTTGCTCCTGGAGCTGCTTTTGTCTTGGAAATCTCCATCGAGTAAAACTGATTTTGTATGACCAATCAACCTGCTGAGAGCAGTGCAAGAGGGCATCAGAACCACCCAGTTCATCCCAAACCCAACTGGGCTGTTAGCCCAGCCAGGTCCCTGGATGGTTCTGTTAGCCCAGCCAGGCCCCGGATGGCCCTGTTAGCCCAGCCAGGCCCCGGATGGTTCTGTTAGCCCAGCCAGGCCCTGGATGGTTCTGTTAGCCCAGCCAGGCCCTGGATGGTTCTGTTAGCCCAGCCAGGCCCAGCATGGCCCTGTTAGCCCAGCCAGGCCCAGTCAGGCCCTGTTAGCCCAGCCAGGCCCTGTTAGCCCAGCCAGGCCCTGGATGGTTCTGTTAGCCCAGCCAGGCCCTGCATGGCCCTGTTAGCCCAGCCAGGCCCAGTCAGGCCCTGTTAGCCCAGACAGGCCCTGTTAGCCCAGACAGGCCCTGTTAGCCCAGCCAGGCCCAGCCAGGCCCTGTTAGCACTGCCAGGCCCAGTCAGGCCCTGTTAGCCCAGCCAGGCCCAGCCAGGCCCTGTTAGCCCAGCCATGTCCTGGATGGTTCTGTTAGCCCAGCCAGGCCCTGGATGGCCCTGTTAGCCCAGCCAGGCCCTGGATGGTTCTGTTAGCCCAGCCAGGTTCTGGATGGTTCTGTTAGTCCAGCCAGGCCCAGTCAGGCCCTGTTAGCCCAGCCAGGCCCTGTTAGCCCAGCCAGGCCCTACATGGCCCCATTAGCCCAGCCAGGCCCTGGATGGCCCTGTTAGCCCAGCCACCAGGATTTCAGGACATCGATCCCTGAAATATTTCCCTGGTGAGTCACGGGAGAGCAGCCAAGCCAGAGCTTTGCCCCATTCGAGGGAAGGATTGTTTTGGAATGGAGCAAGAGGTGAGGAAAATTCCTGGTCTGGCAGCAGTGGCAGTGCCACCCACTGCTGGGGCCGGGGTGTCACCCTGCAGGGCCGTGACAGAGGGAGCACAGCATGGTGTGTGCCAGGAGCGGGGCTGGGCCGTGCTGGATCGATGGGCAAGGCTGTTCCTATTGGGGCTGACCTTGTCCCCGGGCTCTCCCACAGATCCAAAGGTCACAGCAAAGCAAACAGCTCCCGAAGGACTGAGATATCCCAGCACAGGATGCAAATATCCCCAGAGAGCAAATAAACACCTGGAGAGGCAGCAAATATTCCAGAGAGCAAATAAACCCCTGGAGAGGCAGATCTCTGGGCAGCAGGGAATCCTGGAATGCCCAGCTCCAGGTATGGAGGGGATTGTTCCCTTTGGCCCAGCCTGCAGAGCTGGTATAGGATATGGAGGGGATTGTTCCCTTTGGCCCAGCCTGCAGAGCTGGTATGGGATATGGAGGGGATTGTTCCCTTTGGCCCAGCCTGCAGAGCTGGTATGGGATATGGAGGGGATTGTTCCCTTTGGCCCAGCCTGCAGAGCTGCTCCAGGTATGGAGGGGATTGATCCCTTTGGCCCAGCCTGCAGAGCTGCTCCAGAACTGCTCCAGCTCTGGGATATGGAGGGGATTGTTTCCTTTGGCCCAGCCTGCAGAGCTGCTCCAGGTATGGAGGGGATTGATCCCTTTGGCCCAGCCTGCAGAGCTGCTCCAGCTCTGGGATATGGAGGGATTGTTTCCTTTGGCCCAGCCTGCAGAGCTGCTCCAGCTCTGGGATATGGAGGGGGTTGATCCCTTTGGCCTGGCCTGCAGAGCTGGTATAGGATATGGAGGGGATTGACCCCTTTGGCCCAGCCTGCAGAGCTGGTATAGGATATGGAGGGGATTGTTCCCTTTGGCCCAGCCTGCAGAGCTGGTATGGGATATGGAGGGGATTGTTCCCTTTGGCCTGGCCTGCAGAGCTGCTCCAGCTCTGGGATATGGAGGGGATTGACCCCTTTGGCCCAGCCTGCAGAGCTGCTCCAGCCCCAGGGCACAGCACCAGCACCATGTGCAGCTGCTGGAGCCATGGAGGAGACCATGGAGATGCTCCTGCCCCCAGGTGCCACATCCACATGGCTTTGAATCCCTCCAGGGATGGGGACCCCTGCCCTTCCCATGAAGACATTTCCCAATGCCCAACCAAAGTCTCCCTGGTGCTTCTTGAGGTCATTTCCTCTCATCCTGGCAGTGGATGGATGGGGAGACCTCAGCATTTTCCTCCTGATCTCAGTCTCCACCAGGCACAGCCCAGAGTTTCCAGCCCAGAGTTTCCTGCCACCCCAGGGGTGGCACTGGGTGGGCTTTAAGGTCCCTTCCCACCCAAACCATTCTGGAATTCTGTGATCAACCAGAGCTATTCCAAAGCCTTCTCAGGGCTGGGAAGCCAAGCACAGCTCCTGCATCTCTGGGCTCCCTGGCACGCCCAGAGCAGATCTCTCCCTGCATTCCCCATCTCCTCAGCACCACCCAGAGCAGGAGGATCCTCTGCCCCACAGCAATCCCCGGGCACTTCCCCAGCCACCCCAGAGCCCGGTTAGGGGCTGGCAGCCCAGCAGAAATGGTTCAGAACCCAGAGGGATGGGATAAATCCCCTCTGCCTGAGCCGGGCCATAAAGCCCCGGCAGGGAGGGGAGCTGCTCCCCCCGCCGTGCCCAATCAATTAGCGCTGAGTAATTGCAGCCCATTAGGGCCGGCCCCGCTGGAGGAAGGCTGGGTTAATGCTCCTGCCCACCGCACAGCCCCCAGAATCGATCGCGGCAGGAAATTGTTGCTAAGGCAGCTGCGGGTCAGCGCTCGCCGGGGATCGCAGGCATTCGCCGGGCTGTGGATAATGCAGAGGAGCAGCCGCGGGGGCATTCCCAGCCAGGGAAAGGGATGGCAGAACCCCTACGAGCGCTCCATGGCCGGGGGTGCCCAAGCCTGGCCCGTGGAAGGTGTTCCTGATGCAATGAGATCAGTTCTGAGGTCTCCTCCAGCCCACGCCATCCCTGATTCCATGGAATGGCACTGCCGAATGTGAACTCCAGCATCCTGGTGCTCTACAGGGAGCTCTGGCAAACCCCCCTCATCAACTCCATCCCTTCCTCCCATTTCCAGGAGGGATCTTCACCCTTTCCTTGGATGCAGGAGATGCAGGAAGGCCCAAAGAGCTCAGATCCCACCCCAGAGCCCTCCAGCTCCATCCCTTCCTCCCATTCCAGGATGGATTTTCACCCTTTCCTTGGATGCAGGGGATGCAGGAAGGCTGTGAGAGCTCGGATCCCACCCCAGAGCCCTCCAGCCAGGGGCACAGGGCAGCAGGAGATGCCCAGGGCACCACAGAGACCTTTTCCTGCATGGAGAAAAAACCATCCAAAAGAAGGAGAGGAAAAATGCCCTGTGCCCTGCCCTGGGGCCGGGGCTCAGCGTTCCAAGCATTCCCAGTGCTGGGGCTGCCCGAGGATTTCAATGGGATTGGCCTGGGCTAACACACTGTGATCAAAGCTAATCTCTGATTAGCCACACTGAGGAGATTTAATTTAGTTTAAAGCCTTACCTGAAATGCAGAACTGGGTATTATTGCATATCTGAGCGGGGCTGCTGTTGTAAAGCTGCAGTATTTATAGGAGAATTAAACCCTCCCTGTGAGCACTGCCCGAGGAGGCAGCAGGGCTGAGCGTGGCGGCACAGACACTCCAAAATCACCCCTCAGCCACAGAAATGGCACAGCATTCTCAAGTGGCATTTATTGCCCTTATTTCTATTTTGTTCCAGAGAGCCGAGTGCACGTTTTCAAGCCAGGGGGTTGAAATCTGCCTTTCTCCTAAGGAAGGGGAGATTTTCACCCAGAGCAGGGATCCCTCCAGGGACTCCAAAGCTCCCTGGGCACTTCCAAGGCCCAGATTCCTCCTGATGCCCAACCTGAGCCTCCCCTGGTGCAGCTCAAGAGGATGCCCTCATCCTGCCCCTGTCCCAGCCCCACCTGCCCCTGGCTGCTCCCAGGAACCCAGCCTGGATTCCTGCTCCCCGGGCTGGGAATTTCAGGCCCCGAGGGATTTTCTGGGCCAGCCCATCCCGGCTGCCGGGAGGTCCCGGGTGCTGGGAAGCAGGGAGGGGTGAGTGCAGCCCTCCCCAAGCCTCAGCCCCTTGGGAAATCAGAGCGAGGGCGGGGGGAAATAACCGTAAGCGAGCTAATTCCTATTAGGAACGAGCTGCTCTCTCCCCTCATCTCCTGCGAGCGTTCTTGATTAGCTGATAAATGATTAATGGTGCCAAGAAAAGCCGGCTCCTTCATCTCCCGCTTTCATCCCCAGCCGCCTCCGGGGGACTCTGAATGTCAGGGGCAGATGAAAGGGGCCCCCCGAGAGCCCAGGGGTGCCGATGTCCCTGGAGGAGAGGCCGGAGCTGTCCCTGCTCTCCTCCGTGCCCTGCCCCAGCCGGGAGAGCATCCTTGGAGCCCTCCCTGCTCTCCTCTGTGCCCTTGGAGCCCTCCCTGCTCTCCTCTGTGCCCTTGGAGCCCTCCCTGCTCTCCTCCGTGCCCTGCCCAACCTGGAGAGCATCCTTGGAGCCCTCCCTGCTCACCTCCATCCCTGCCCCAGCCTGGAGAGCATCCTTGGAGCCCTCCCTGCTCTTCTCCATCCCTGCCCCACCTGGGAGAGCATCCTTGGAGCCCTCCCTGCTCTCCTCTGTGCCCTCGGAGCCCTCCCTGCTCTCCTCCATCCCTGCCCCAGCCTGGAGAGCATCCTTGGAGCCCTCCCTGCTCTCCCCCGTGCTCTGCCCCAGCTGGGAGAGCATCCTTGGAGCCCTCCCTGCTCTCCTCTGTGCCCTTGGAGCCCTCCCTGCTCTCCTCTGTGCCCTTGGAGCTGTCCCTGCTCCCCCCCACGCCCTGCCCCACCTGGAGAGCATCCTTGGAGCCCTCCCTGCTCTCCTCCATCCCTGCCCCACCTGGGAGAGCATCCTTGGAGCCCTCCCTGCTCTCCTCCATCCCTGCCCCACCTGGGAGAGCATCCTTGGAGCCCTCCCTGCTCTCCTCCATCTCTGCCCCAGCTGTGAGAGCATCCTTGGAGCCCTCCCTGCTCTCCTCCGTGCCCTTGGAGCCCTCCCTGCTCTCCTCCATCCCTGCCCCAGCTGGGAGAGCACCCTTGGAGCCCTCCCTGCTCTCCTCCATGCCCTGCCCCACCTGGAGAGCATCCTTGGAGCCCTCCCTGCTCTCCTCTTGCCCTTGGAGCCCTCCCTGCTCTCCTCCATCCCTGCCCCACCTGGAGAGCATCCTTGGAGCCCTTCCTGCTCTCCCTTTCCCTGGGAAGCAGCAGGCACGTCCCTGGAATCCATCGCTTCTGACAAGGGCTCTATTTTAATGCTCCTAACAGCGATTTTTATTCCAGCACTATGTGGAGGCACTTAGATTTCTGTGCGGTTTTTACTTTTTAATCTGCCATACTTCTTGCCGGTGTCAAAGTGTCACCAGTTAATAGTCTGACTGGAAAAAGGAGTGTTTCAGATCTTGTTCCCTCGTCCACACTGTGAATACATTAGAGAGGCGCTGAATGATTTAAGAGGGATTTTTCTCTCCCTGAGCAGGCAGGAGCGGCGAAGGCGGGAGTGCGGGAGGGGCCCAACCTCGCTGCTCCCGGATAAAAAGATGGGCAGTGCTCGCTGCTCCGGGCTGCCCCGAGGCGGCGGCAATTCGGCATTTGGGGTGGGCAGGGCCCCTCCTGATCCCTCGGCAATTCCCGAGGACGCTGCCTCCCCTGAGACTCTGCAGCTCAGCTCTCCCAGGCATTTTTCCCCCAGGACTGAGTCATTCCCAGGGCTCTGAGCACCGGGAAAGCGCTGGGACAGGCGGTGCCCGAGGGTGCGGGGCACGAGGAGCAGCCCGGGAAGCGAGGATCCCCCCGAGCTACCCCGGGTGATGGGCAGAGCATCCCCCTGGGTACCAGCCCGTGGCTGCCGGAGCAGCTCCGAGGATGCTGCTCTGGGAGCCCGAGCATCCCAGCCCGCAGCTCCTCCTCCCCTCCCGGCTGCCAGGGACGGCCGGGGCTCCCAGGGATGCTCCCGAGGCCCTGGGTAATGAGAGCGGGAGATCAAAGCTCGGCCGCGGCTGTTCCAGCCCTCGGCAGCAGCCCCTGGCAGCCCATCCCCGAGCGTTCCAGCTCCACCAACTCCAGCCAATTAGCAAATTAATTAATCTGTCCCCACCCAGGCACCGCGCAGGGCTGGGGGAAACACAGAGCAGAGTTGGGACAGGGATGGGGCACCAGGGAAGCCAGGCAGAGTCGTTACTATTATTATTATTATTATTATTATTATTATTATTATTATTATTATTATTATTATTATTCCTTCGTCTTATTATTTTTAGTTTATTTTTATTTTTATTTTTATTTTATTTTTATTTTTATTTTTATTTTATTTTTATTTTTTATTGTTTATTTTAAATTTTTAAAAATTTTTATTTATTGTTATTTTTTTATTATTATCGCCTGCAGCCCATTAATTCCCCCCCCCCCCAGGAATCAGGGTTCCACAGGAAACCTACTGAGGCCTGGTATGTCCAGTGGGACTCTGGGGATTTTTGGGTTAAATCAGGCCTTACCCAGGGTCTGGCAGCTTCTCTCTCCCAATATATCAATATCTGATGTCTGTCCCCATATATGGATATCTCTCCCAATATATCAATGTCTGCTATCTCTCCCATTGTAGATACCAATACCTGATCTCTCCCAATATATTGATTAGGTTTGATGTGCCCACAGCAAGGGCTGGATCCAGGGAGCACCAACACCTCTGACATCCACAATCAGTGGGAGGGAAAGGGGCACTGACTGTGGGAGGAAAAGAGGAAAACCTGGGATTTCCACAGCGCAGCCCAGGCTGCTGTGAGGCTCCAGCTCCCAGGATTACCTGTCAGGCCTCTGTGAATGTTAAATAAAAGGTAAAAGGGTTTAACGGGAACACGACACCTCTGAGCACTGGGGAACAGCTCAGCTCTGGCTCCCAGGGATGCTCCAGAGCCGGATCCACCCCAGGCAAGGCTGCACATCCAGGGCCAGACCCATTCCCTGCTCTTCCCTTCCCTTCTCCTGCTGCCCCGGGGTTTGGAACCACTCCTGGGCTCTGCTTCCAGCTCACCCCAACCCAACCCACACAGAGCTACCAGCTCACCTCAAACCAACCCACACACAGACAACAGCTCACCTCAAACCAACCCACACACAGACAACAGCTCACCCCAAACCAACCCACACACAGACAACAGCTCACCCCAAACCAACCCACACACAGACAACAGCTCACCCCAAACCAACCCACACAGACAACAGCTCACCCCAAACCCGACCCACACACAGACAACAGCTCACCCCAAACCCGACCCACACAGACAACAGCTCACCCCAAACCAACCCACACAGAGCTACCAGCTCACCCCAACCCACACACAGACAACAGCTCACCCCAAACCAACCCACACACAGACAACAGCTCACCCCAAACCAACCCACACACAGACAACAGCTCACCCCAAACCAACCCACACACAGAGAACAGCTCACCCCAACCCAACCCACACACAGACAACAGCTCACCCCAACCCAACCCACACATAGACAACAGCTCACCCCAAACCCAACCCACACACAGACAGCTTACCCCAAACCAACCCACACAGACAACAGCTCACCCCAAACCAACCCACACACAGACAACAGCTCACCCCAAACCCGACCCACACACAGCTACCAGCTCACCCCAAACCCGACCCACACACAGCTACCAGCTCACCCCAAACCAACCCACAGAGAACAGCTCTGCCCAGGGCTGCTCCTGGGCTGGCTTTGGGGAGGGGGATTGACCATCCCAGTGGGAGACAGGAGAGGGGTTTGGGTGGGCAGGGACCCCAAACCTCTGCCAGCCCATTCCCTGGGCACTCAGCACACCTGCAGCCCCACAGGAGCAGGGTTTATGCCTGGCTCAGCCCTGCACAGCCCTGGGATGCCGGTGCTGGCTCCCCGTGGGTATTTCTGGGCGCAGGTGATGGATGGGGAGCGCCGCACTCGGGGTGAGCCCGTGCTGAGCCACGGCCCCGCCGCCAGGGCTGGGCATTAATTATTAACTCCGAGCAGGAGATTTGCCTCTCTCCCAGCACCAGACGCTGCCATAGCTCCCCACATAAAAGAGCATTAAGTGAAAGCCGGGATAAAGCCGATCGCTCGGCAAAGTGACGTCCCCGCTTTCAAGGCCTATTGCTCGGCAGGAAAATTTACAATCCTTTAATTCCATTTACAAGGCGGCAACACAAAAGGGAGCCGGAGACGGAGGCTGGAAGCCGGGGAGACTGAAGGGGAGGAATAAAATAAACAGGAGTCCAAGGGAGCCGGGATCAGGCCCCCCCTCTGAAATTCAGCCGCTCATTAAATTCCAGCCGGGATTAGAGGGGGAAGCGCCGGGTGGGGCTCCGCTGCCCTTCAATGGGAGGTGTATTAAGTTATATAGGTTCCATCTTGTCCCTATTCACGCCAAGCCGGGTTGTCTATACCCGAGCAGCTCGGCGTAATTTGCTTATAAATAATTGACTTCTTGGCGATTAAAATCTCTGGAGGGGCTCCGGGTTTATTCACAACAAGCCTCCTCGGCCTGCCGTGCAAATTAGGCCTTTCAAACCTGTCTCATCTCCAACAGAAATGTTATGAAGAGTGATTTTTTTATCCCCTGTAATAACCTTCAACTAACCTTTAAACTGAAGTGAATAATTTAAATCTTATTTTCATATCAATGGGGGAGTCAAGCCAAGCAATTATCTTTTATCTGTATACTCTGTCGTCAGAGCGAGGCATAATAAAGTTTTCCCAAGTGGGCAGAGTGAGGCAGGAGAGGAGGAGAGAGCGGGAGCGCGCTGGGATCTGAAGCCATTAATGCGGCGATGAATTATTCAGTAATGAGGACAAGATCTGCCGGCGAGGATCCGCCGGTGCTCGGCACAAACCGCCGCAGAAATCGCCGCAGAAATCGCCGCAGAAATCGCCGGATATTCGGTACTATCAGAGCCGGCCCGGCTGGCTGGGCGGGCAGCACCCCCTGCCCGGGGGCTGCACCAAAAAACGGGGGAAAGGACAAAAAGAATCCTCCCCAATCCCCCCCAAGCAAGCGGCTGAAATTCCCCGCCGTGCTCGTTAAGGCTCTGCCGGGCTCGCTCCTCCGCCGTCCTGCCGGACCCTCCGTGATCTTCTTTTCCATTAATTCATAAAACAGCGGCCCCATCCCGGCAGTGATTGCAGCAGCAGCGGCGGAACGCGGAGCTGCTACAGCATCGAGCCCTCCAAGCCCGGCCGGGGCAGGGGAAATCACAGCCTGGCATCGAATATTCACCCCTTACCGGGCCCGGGGCACGCAGGAGCGGCACGGCTGAGCCTGCGAGCCGGGAGAAAGGAAAATAATAGTTAAATAATGGGTAAATAGTGGTTAAACAATGGTTAAATAATGGTTAAATACTGGTTAAACCGCCGCTCCCTGAAGTGCCACAGATCCCTCTTCTCCGGGCTTTGAGCTGCAGCCACAACCACCCCAGGTTAACATCTCCAATTCCCCTGGCAGCATCCAGAAAAACTTCACACGGCCGGGCTCCACTGGTGTCCCCAAAGCCGCTGGGAGGCTCAGGGACACCCCTGTCCCCTGGATCCGGGCTGAGCACACCCACAGCAGCCCCCTGGCACCCGGGCAGGGCTTGGGCTGCAGCCTGGGGTTCTCCCTTTGGGATTTAGAGCAGGGTTTGTGCTGCAGCCCGGGGTTCCCCATTTGGGATTTAGAGCAGGGTTTGTGCTCCCTCTCTGGGATTTCGGGCAGGGCTTGGGCTGCAGCCCGGGGTTCCCCATTTGGGATTTCGGGCAGGGTTTGTGCTCCCTCACTGGGATTTCGGGCAGGGTTTGTGCTGCAGCCCGGGGTTCCCTCTCTGGGATTTCGGGCAGGGTTTGTGCTGCAGCCCGGGGTTCTCCATTTGGGATTTCGGGCAGGGTTTGTGCTCCCTCTCTGGGATTTCGGGCAGGGTTTGTGCTCCCTCTCTGGGATTTCGGGCAGGGTTTGTGCTCCCTCTCTGGGATTTCGGGCAGGGCTTGTGCTCCCTCTCTGGGATTTCGGGCAGGGTTTGGGCTGCAGCCTGGGTTCCCCATTTGGGATTTCGGGCAGGGTTTGTGCTCCCTCTCTGGGATTTCGGGCAGGGTTTGTGCTGCAGCCCGGGGTTCCCCATTTGGGATTTCTCACCCAGCCGGGAAATGATGGACAGGTCGGGAGAAGCCCCGCGGGTGCAGAGGAGCAGGAGCGAGGGCAATGCCGGGAGGGAGCAGGGCTGGATTAGATGTCAGGGCAGCTCTGGCACCGAGCAGTAAATATCTTCATGTAATCTTTCCACTTAAACCAATGATTAAACAGATTTAGCAGATGATTAAACAAATAAAGATTAATGAAACAAGCAAAGCAATCAAATCTTTATGGGGGAATAAATGCGTGATCCAAAACAATATTAGGACAAATTGTCTAAAACTAATCGAGGCTGTGCTGCTTTTGTCTAAACAGTGTTTGTTATGTTCGCACTTGGGTGCAATCAAAATATTTGCTCAAACCGGGGTGGAACTGAAAATCCCAAACACCATCGAGGATTAAAGGGAAAAATAAGGAATGTTTCGCAGGATTCCCTGTGCTCCAGGCCAGGCTGGGGGCCTGAGGGGTCCCGTGGGAGTTGGGCTGAGGATGGAGAAGATGAGGATGACCCCAGGGATGGGAATGGGAAGGGATGGGGCAGCTGGAGCACGGCCAGAGGGACCTGGAGAGGCTCCATCCCACAGCCGCCAGTGCTGGTCCCTCTTTCATTAATTTCACGGGAACTACAGGATCTCCAAGGTCCCCCCAAGCCAGCCCATCCCACAATTCCATGAACTCAAGGCTTTGGATGCTCCAGCAGCAGCAGCAGCAGCAGTGCTGGGGTTTAGAGCTGTAAGTCTTTTTCTTTCATCAATTTTGCATAGGGGAAGATCGTGTTTGCTCTAAATACTTTTGTTTTTAAAGCCTCCTAAATTTTTGAAATGAAAATAACAAGGGGGAGAAAAGAGAAAAGACTTTTCCAGACAAACTGTCAGGAGGCTGCAGCCGCCAACAAACGCAGACAGAGCCGAGCTTAATTAGGGGGAAGGGAGGGAGGGAGGGAAGGAAGGAGGTGCCAAAGGCAGGGAGAGCTGAGCCCGGTCCCTGGTGCCGGCAGGGACGGGCCAGGCTGCAGCACCTGCTGGGAATGGGGCGTTCCAGCGTGGATTGGGTGTTTCCTGGGGATAAAACCACCTCAGGTGCTTTGGCTGCTGCTCCCAAAGCTTTGCTGGGGAAATGGGGCGGGCACTTGTCACTAATGCACATCCCTGTTTCCAAAATCAATGGTGTGGGGTGGGCTGGGGGGAATTCCTCATCTCCGGGGAGAAATCGGGTTCCCCTGTGTGGGTCAGAGCAGAACCAGCCTGAGGGGGAGCTGAGCATCCCCGCTGGGCTCAGGGAATCCCGGCAGCTCCTGCTGGAAAAGCCCTGGGAGGCCACAGAGCCCAGCATTCCCAGGCCTCCCTAAATTCCCAAAGTGCCGCATCCACAGGCATGGATCCCATGGGAATGGGGCAGAATGGGGCTCCAGCCCTGCCCTCCCTGCCCGGCTGCGGGCGGGGGCCTGGGCTGCAGGGGGAGGAGATGGGTACAGAGGGATCCCTGTGCTGCCAGCCCCCTGTCCCTCTGTCCCTGTGTCCTTCTGTCCCTGTGTCCCTGTGTCCCCCTGTCCCCCTGTCTCTGTCCTCCTGTCCCTGTCCCCCTGTCCCTCTGTCCCCCTGTCCCTGTGTCCCCCTGTCCCCCTGTCCCTCTGTCCCCCTGTCCCTCTGTCCCCCTGTCCCTGTGTCCCCCTGTCCCCCTGTCCCTCTGTCCCCCTGTCCCTGTGTCCCCCTGTCCCCCTGTCCCCCTGTCCCCCTGTCCCCCTGTCCCTGTGTCCCCCTGTCCCCCTGTCCCCCTGTCCCTCTGTCCCCCTGTCCCCCTGTCCCCCTGTCCCTCTGTCCCCCTGTCCCTGTCCCTGTGTCCCCCTGTCCCCCTGTCCCTCTGTCCCTCTGTCCCCCTGTCCCTCTGTCCCCCTGTCCCTGTCCCTGTGTCCCCTTGTCCCCCCGTCCCCCTGTCCCCCTGTCCCCCTGTCCCTCTGTCCCCCTGTCCCCCTGTCTCTCTGTCCCCCTGTCCCTCTGTCCCCCTGTCCCTCTGTCCCCCTGTCCCCCTGTCCCTGTCCCTGTGTCCCTCTGTCCCCCTGTCCCTGTGTCCCCCTGTCCCCCTGTCCCTGTCCCTCTGTCCCCCTGTCCCCCTGTCCCCCTGGTGTCCCCCTCCCAGCCCAGCCCAGCCCCAATTCCAGTGGTGTTCCTGCCCATCCCTGCACAGGACAAGCCCAGGGGCAGGTGGATGCCGTGGGCTGATCTCCAGCAGCTTTGGCAGCCCCAGCCCAGCCCCTGGCACAGGCCCTGGTGGCCCAGGGCTCCCCAGAGCCCCCGGTGCCGCCATTCCCAGCGGGAATTCTGGAGCCTTCCCTGGGCTCTGCTCGGGCTCACAGAGCAGATTTGCATCGTGCAGCTGCAGCAGGAGAATCCAGCGAATCCATGACGTGAATTCCGAGTCTCCCTCCCTCCAGGAAAGGCTGGAGCCAGCTCAGCATCCTCCTCTCTCCCTCCTCTCTCCCTCCTCTCTCCCTCCTCTCTCCCTCCTCTCTCCCCCTCCTCCTTTTTTTTTTTTTTTTGAGACTCATTACTATATTGTGGATATTCTCCACTAAAGGGCATCTCTTTGAATGCATTTGCTTTTTTATTAATGTGTGCTAAGACAAGTCAAGCCTGATTATCATGAAGACAATTGCTGAATTCCCTCCTGGAGAAATCTCATCTAGACTGTGTAGGCGTTTTAATTTCAGAGACCCATTAATTGGCACAATTGCTTAAGCAGCTGCTTTCCGTGTCATTTTAGGACCACTTTATGAAAAACAGAGCTTAAAAAAAAAAAAAAAAAAAAAAAAGAAAAGAATAAAAAAAAAATATATGACAGGCCAGAGCTTTCTACATGGCAACATAATTAATGCAAGGAGCTTCCTTGGAGCAGCAGAGCAACAAAAAGCCACCAAAACACGGCTGCCCTGTGCTGTGGGGAGGGGAGCCCGGGCCCCCTCCCCTGGAAAGCAGCCAGGAAAGCTGCCCAGCACCCTGTGCTGCCCAGTGCTTCCTCTGCACCCCAGGGCTGGGGAACAACCCCGGGGCAGAGGGCAGGGCAGAGCACCCAGCAGGAGCCAGCCCGGAGCTCCAGGGTGGGCTCAGGCTGGCGCTGGGGCTGCCCGGGGTCCCTCCCTGCTCTGGGGGTGATGGGGAGGGGCTGGAGGAGGGCGAGGCCCTGGCAGGGAGGGGGGAGAAGCAGCAGGAGCAGAGAGCCCCAAAGGCCCCGAGTGAACCCGGACATGGGTGCTGCCAGTGCTGCTGCTGCTGTGATGGTGCACCCTGGTACAACCTGGTGCATCCTGGCACAACCTGGCACATCCTGGCACAACCTGGTGCATCCTGGTACATCCTGGTACATCCTGGTGCACCTTGGTACACCCCAGCACATCCTGGTGCATCCTGGTGCATCCTGGTGCATCCTGGTGCACCTTGGTACACCCCAGCACATCCTGGCGCATCCTGGTGCATCCTGGTACATCCTGGTGCATCCTGGTGCATCCTGGTACACCCCAGCACATCCTGGCACATCCTGGTACATCCTGATACATCCTGGTGCATCCTGGTGCATCCTGGTGCACCTTGGTACACCCCAGCACATCCTGGTGCATCCCGGTGCATCCTGGTACATCCTGATACGTCCCAGTGCATCCCAGCACATCCCAGCACATCCTGGTGTATCCTGGCACATCCTGGCACATCCCAGTGCATCCTGGCATATCCTGACACATCCTGGCACATCAGCCAGCCCCCGTGGCACCTGGGCTCCTGGAGGTCCTGGCACTGGCCAGGGGCTGCCCCCCTGGCACTCGCAGGCTCCCACCTTTCCCACCTTTCCACCTTTCCCAGCTTTCCCAGCTTTCCCACCTTTCCCACCTTTCCCAGCTTTCCCAGCTTTCCCAGCTTTCCACCTTTCCCACCTTTCCCACCTTTCCCACCTTTCCCAGCTTTCCCACCTTTCCCACCTTTCCCAGCTTTCCCAGCTTTCCCAGCTTTCCACCTTTCCCACCTTTCCCACCTTTCCCACCTTTCCCACCTTTCCCAGCTTTCCATCTTTCCCACCTTTCCCACCTTTTCCACCTTTCCCACCTTTCCCACCTTTCCCAGCTCTGGGTTAATTCTGGCGTCACCGAGGAGCCGACCCTCGCTCCAGGAGCAGTGTCCAGCCCACTCTGGGCTGCTCCTTGCCACAGGCAAGCCCCCATTCCCATTTGTGAATGGCCAAAGCCCCATCCGTGCCCGAATTATCAGCGGAATACATTTGCCAACCCGACGCGGCGCTAGGAACAATTACTTATTAATAAAGCAATAGCTAAATCTAATTACATCCCCATCAGATCCTGCAAGTAATAAAACCACAGTTGCCTTCCAGAGCTGAGGGACCTGCTGACCTCAAATCAAAGTTTAAACCATCCATCAGCTCCCAATACATTCCCAGCACATCCAGCAATTACCGTGCCCTCCACCGGCTCCCCCGGCAGGGGCAGGGGTCACCCCATGTGCTGCATGGCTGGGAGCAGGAACAGAGCCTCAGAAATCTCATTATCCTGTTAACCATACATTTATCTGACAAGATAAAAGAGACTAGGTGACCAAGCTATCATTAAAGATTAATAGAAAGTATAAAAAATTCAGCTGCAACCAGCATTACTGTTTAGTGCCTGTGATAGGCCTGACAGGATTATTAATCAGGCAGCCGAAAAGATTTAGGGCTTTGCTCTGGGTTCTTTGCGTTCGCAGCCCGCGGTGCCGGCCCCTCTGGGCAGCAGGAGGAGCCCAGGTTGGGAGGCACCCGCTGTTGATGGGCTCTGGGCTTTGGCAGGACCAGGGCTGGGCTGGATGCCCCGGGAGGGATGGGCTGTTTGTGCCAGGCTATTCATAAATTGTACAGATCAATGCCGGGATTCATTTTAATCGAGGGCTACAAGGAGCACGCGGCTCCCAGGGTGATTTTCACCTCATTCTTAATTCCATTTAAGTTTAACATGAAAGATTCCCAGGTAGCACCTACACAGGAAGAAACGAGATTTCCCTGTTTTTAAGTCTTAAGTATTCTTTTTATTCTGCTGTGCTTTTTCTCCTTTTGATCATGAATCAATGTCCGTCGCTGCTTTCCCGGGAAGCCGGGCTGCAGGCAGGGCTGCCCTGCATTTCCCCACCTGCCGCAGAGGAAAACCAATAAATTAGGGAAGGAGCTTTCCAAAAAACTCCGTGGAGGGGGAGCCAGGGGGGAATGGGGGTCCCCAGCACCCCCAGGGATCCCTGCCTGGATTTCCCTCCAAACACACATTTAAAAGTAGGAAATTCCACTGAAAGCCTTTGCGGGTCCATCCCAGGGGGTTGGAACAGGATAATCCTCACAGTCCCTTCCAACCCAAACTTTTCTGGGATTCTGTGATTCCACAAAAACCAACCTTTTATTTTCTCGCATGAAAATATCCCAGTGGGAGCTCAGAGAGGCTCAGGCCAGCACAGCCTTTCCCACAAAAATGGGACAAACCAGAGCAACACCTGCGAGCCTCCCAGGAGAATAATTTACCTCTAAACAACCCAAAAAATTCTTGATCCCCGAAAAAAAGTGCAGATCAACCCGTGGAAGCCCAGGAAAGGATCCAAGCAGGAGGCAGAGGGAGCAGGGAAACATGGAAGTGCCCAGAGTCTGGCTGGGAACACCATCTCCATAAGGATGGTGGTTTCCATCCCAGTATCTCATGGAACCCATCACAAGGAGGTCTCTCTGCTGCAAAAATCACATTTTAAAGCATTTTCCCCCTGAATTGTTGTGGTTTCGATCAAGTCCCTCCGTTGTGTGGGATCCTGCACTTGGCAATTAGTGACCAAACGCAACTGGAATTGTGCACAGAGGGAACTGGGCTTGGAGAGGGGTTCAGGGGGGTTTGGTGACACAGGATGGGGTGACACAGGGTGGGATGCACTGCAGGGATTGATGTGGGCCAGCTCTTTCCCTGAGGAAGCAGCAGCAGCACCAGAACAGGTTCCTGCTTTTCCAGCAATGCAGAAATCCTGCAAACCTCCCCAGAATCATGGAATGGTTGGGCTTGGAAAGGACCTCAAGGCCCATCTCGTTCCAGGTTTAGAAGTGTCAAATTTGTACTTCCAAGGGAATACAGAATAGACCCAAGTCCTTCTCCTGGTTCTGTGTGCCAAACCTGCCCATGGCCTTTGACTTTTCCCAGGGCATGCAGATGGCAGCAATGCAGGAAGCCCAGGGTTTGGGAGCCCTGAGCAGAGAGGGGGGAGCAGTGCACTCCCAGCCAGCTCCTCCCTGCTTTGGAAACACAACACAGTTTGAAAAGATTTCCTTGGAAAGGCTTTCCTTGGAAAGACACCTTCCACTGTGCCAGGGTGCCCCAAGCCCTGTCCCACCTGGCCTGGGACACTCCAGCGATCCAGGGGCAGCCACAGCTGCTCTGGGCACCTGTGCCAGGACATCAGCACTTCCCAGAAAACAATTCCTTCCCAAATTCCCACCAGGACCTCAGCACTTCCCATAAAACAATTCCTTCCCAAATTCCTGACAGGGCCTCACCACCTTCCCATAAAAAAATTCCTTCCCAAATTCCTGCCAGGACCTCACCACTTCCCATAAGACATTTCCTTCCCAAATTCCTGCCAGGACCTCAGCACTTCCCATAAAACAATTCCTTCCCAAATTCCCACCAGGACCTCAGCACTTCCCATAAAACAATTCCTTCCCAAATTCCTGCCAGGGCCTCACCACCTTCCCAGAAAACAATTCCTTCCCAAATTCCCACCAGGACCTCACCACTTCCCATAAAACAATTCCTTCCCAAATTCCTGTCCATCCCTGCCCCCTGGGGAAGCCATTCCTCTGGTCACTCCATCCCACACCTAACTGAGGAGATTCCTGTGGAATTCCTGCCTGCAGGGACATGCTGTGCAGGCAGAGAGGGGAGAGGACCCGGCTTTGCCCAGCCTCGTGCCCTCCATGGTGCCAGGGTGCTGGAAAGCTCCGGAGCCCCCTGGTTCTGCACCCACACAGGAGCTGCCCGACCCCAAACAAACCGGTTCCAGAGGATCCCTGGCAAGGCCCAGAGCAGGGCCTGGATAATCCCCAGCTGCAGGAAGGTAGGACTGGGCTCCCTGGCCTCTTTGAAGCTCACAGGAGCGAGATAAAAGAGAAATGTTAAAGCTTCTCCAGAGCGAGCGGGAGGGGAGCCGGGAACGGCCGCGCTCGGCACAGCTCGGATGCTTCTGGCTCTGACAAAGCTGGGATGAAAGGGAAACCTCCAGCACAGCCCCCGTGCTTCAGCGGGGAAACCCAGGAGCTCCTCCCACCTCCCACCGATGCCATGGGGCCGGTGGCTCCGTTTGGGGCCAGAAGTGCCACTTTCAGCTGCGTGACATCGCCCGCAGCCTGCCCGGCACAGGGCGTCACCCCTGCAGGAGGAGAGGCAAACCCACCCCCAGATCCAGAGCCCAGGGCATCTCCCAGGGCTCCACACCACAAGGAAACAGCTGGAAATTCAAACCATTCCCGGGTTTTGGTGGGATCCCTGCCCCGAGGGCTGGGAGGACCCCTCAGGCCAATGAAAACCAGGTGCCAGGAGCTGCCCGAGGTGGGCTCGGGCTGGGGGGGTTTGCATGGGGGCTTTGGCTCTGGGACACCTCATTCCAAGGAAATCCATGGGATTCTTGCTGAAAGCATCCCCCCACATCCCCATTTCTCCCAGCCCGGGGTGCTGTGGCTGCATGAACATATCCCTGCTCCCATGGGATGCTCCAGCCTCTCCAGCTGAGCCAGGGATGCTGCTGCTCTCCTTGGAGGCTCCAGGCAGGAACTCCTGGGGAATGGAAACATCTGGGGACTGGAAATGGTGGGGACTGGAAACATCTGGGGACTGGGAATGGTGGGGACTGGAAACATCTGGGGACTGGAAATGGCGGGGGACTGGAAACATCTGGGAGAAGAATCCACCCCTTTCCTGTGGAGGAACTGTCCGAAGTCGATGGAAGATAAAGTCCAATTAATTATTTACTTCCATGAGCTCATGGAAATCTTCCCTGGAGGCTGCCAGGACCAGCGGGCTCCCAGCTTTTATCTGTTTACCAGGATGAGATGGGAGAAGGGGATGGGGCGGGGGGAAGGAGCTTAATGACGGTGTCTGTTGATCATCAACGCGAGAAAAATGAATTGCTTCCCTGAACCTGAGAAATATCAAACTGCATAAATAAATCCATTTCAATTATTAATAAAGGAATTTACATTCGGAGCCTGAGCATGAGAATTAATTTCATTTCTTATGCTAAAGTGGCCAGTACGGCTGAGGAGTCGAGAATTAGAAGATGCAGAAACGAGGGGGAAATGGAGGTAGGGTGGGTTTGGAGGGGAAAAGAGGCAACGCGATAATTCCTGCTCCTAAACAAACCCATCTTCCAGCAGCTGTAAAGGAAAGGAAATGGGAATAAAAAGGGAGTTTGGGTGTGAAGGTGTTTTGGGAATGATGGTCCCGCTCCATCCTTGATGCTCTCCTGGCCAACATCTCCCATGGAAACAGCTCCAGGCAGGATGCTGAGCACAGGACAGCCAGTGCTGGCCCACAATTGATAAATACCAGATCTAAGCAAACCTGAGACTGAGATCCTTCCCCAAACCACTGCCCCGGGACCGCTCCCTCACTCTGAAGGATAAAGGCTGACCTGCACCATGGGCAGGGCAGAAATCCGGCCTGGCTTTTGCCCTCTGTGAGAAATGACATCAAAAAGCAGCAGTGCCACGGCTGGGGAGTTTGGGGCAGAAATGGGGCAATTTGGGCACTTCCCAGCATCCCAGGGTCTGGAATGGGGCAGTTTCCCAGTGCCCAGGCTGGTGCCTGGCCATGGTCCCGGGGGCACAGGAACCACATCAGCCCCTTCCCTGTACCCCAGCCCCCAATCCCCCCTCTCCTGCTGTTCTCCCATTCCCAGCCCAAACAACCCCATCTCTTCCCCTCTCTGAGCAGCAGGAGCTGGAGGTGGTGCCCACAGCCCAGCCCCTCTTCCAGACCCCATTCCCGTGTCCACTGGGGACAGGGCCAGCAGGCCCTGCTCCTTTCCCAGCTGCAAACCCCAGAGATGTCCCAGAGCTGTTTGTGCTGCTCCTCCTGCAGCGCTGGGCTCGAAGCTTCTCCCCAAGCCACCCTTCCTCCTGCCGCATTGTTGCTGGGTGTGATGAGACATTCCAGGAAACCCAGCTGAAATCCAAGCAGCCATTTGGAGGGGCTTTTGTTTGGCTGCTCCCCAGCTGCCCCCTGTGCAGGCTGACTCCTGTGAAGACACTTGTCGAGTTGATTTGCTCGGGGCCCGGCCTCGCTCCAGAGCTGCTGCTGCTCTTTTCAGGCGGCTCCTCCTCGGAACAAGAGGGAAATCTTGGCAAAGCAACAATAGAGGGAGAAAAAAAAAAAAAAAAAGAAAAAGAAAAGAGAATAACCTCGGCACAGAAGTTGCATTACGTGGTGTGGTTGCCATGTGGCTGGGGCCGGGAGAGGATCAGGAGGGATAACGGGAGAGGCGATCCCTGGGGCTGGGATCCAAGGAGTGCAAACCCCGTGGTGCCAACCCAGCCTGCAGCCAAGAGATCCATGAGAGCCCATCAGACCTGGCTGGGGAGGCATCAAATCTGTCAGGATGGGGACAGAAGTGCTGCTGGGGGTTCCCTGTGCTGGGCACGCTCAGCCTTTGGCCATGAGGATTCCCAATGTTGGGATTTACTGGGGCAGGGAATTCCCGTGGGTACCAACCCCAAACCTCGCCAGGGGAGAATCATCCCCCAGAGATGGGACCTGAAGTGCTGCAACCAACAGCAGCAGGATGTGGAGCTGCTGGAGGGAGCCCAGAGGAGGCCATGGAGCTGCTCCAGGGCTGGAGCCAGGCTGGGGAGAGCTGGGGGTGCTCACCTGGAGAAGGGAAAGATCCAGGGAATCCTCAGAGCCCTTCCAGGGCCTGAAGGGGCTCCAGGAGAGCTGCAGAGGGACTGGGGACAAGGGATGGAGGGACAGGACACAGGGAATGGCTCCCACTGCCAGAGGGCAGGGATGGGTGGGAGATTGGGAAGGAATTCCTGTCTGTGAGGGTGGGCAGGCCCTGGCACAGGGTGCCCAGAGCAGCTGGGGCTGCCCCTGGGATGCCCAAGGCCAGGTTGGACAGGGCGGGGAGCAGCCTGGCACAGTGGCAGGGGTGGCACTGGATGGTCTGTGAGGTCCCTTCCCATCCAAACCACTCTGGGATCTCCAGAGAGCCACAGGGTCCCGGGGCAGGGGACGGTGGTGGCCCCGTGCCCGCAGAGCCCCCGAGCCCCGGGCCAGCTCTGCCTCAGGAGCTCACACAGGAGCCAGAGCCTGGTGCGAGGCAGCAGCGGGATCCAAACCCCTCATTTGGCCTGATTAACGCTTAATGATTCCAGCTTAATGATGAAGGAGCTGCCCCAGTTTCCTGGTGCCAGGACTCAGGTGGATGGGCACGGCTGGGGCTGGCCTGGGGACAGGGACAAACCGGGCGCTGCAGTGGGAGGAGGATCCCGGATCCCTGCCCAAAGCTGAGCAGGGAGACACTGAAGTGCCTTAATGAGCATTTCAGCATGAAAAACAACCTGGCTGCCTCTCTGGCAGCAGAGAAAGGCTGTGTGCAGCCCTTTGGAGGGCCCAGAACCACATTTGGAGCTGCAGCCCCCTCTCCCCAGGTCACCCCCAGCCTGTGCTGGGTCAGCCCAGGGCTGGGGCAGGGGGACAGGGGCACAGGGAGCAGGGAATGGCTCTGGTCAGGGGCACAAGGAGCAGGGAATGGCTCTGGCCAGGGGCACAGGGAATGGCTCTGCTCAGGGGCACAGGGAGCAGGGAATGGCTCTGGTCAGGGGCACAGGGAATGGCTCTGCTCAGGGGCACAGGGAGCAGGGAATGGCTCTGGCCAGGGGCACAGGGAGCAGGGAATGGCTCTGCTCAGGGGCACAGGGAATGGCTCTGGTCAGGGGAACAGTGAGCAGGGAATGGCTCTGGACCGGGGCACAGGGAATGACTCTGGACAGGGGCACAGGGAATGGCTCTGGCCAGGGGCACAGGGAATGGCTCTGCTCAGGGGCACAGGGAGCAGGGAATGAGGGAATGGCTCTGGCCAGGGGCACAGGGAGCAGGGAATGAGGGAATGGCTCTGGTCCCTGCCAGCCCTGCTCAGGCAGTCCCTGGAGCAGCTGCCCTGGCAGCAAACCCAGCTCCCCATGGGCTCTGGACCCCATCAGAGGGGAGCAATGCACACAAGGTGCTCTCCTCATGAAAGCATCTTTTGATTATGTTATTGCAGCTATCAAAATATTGCCGAGTTCAGAGCATTCCTCCGGGATCCCCGAGCTCTTCAAAGGCCGCAGCAGCACGGCTGGGGAGAAAGGAGCCTTTAATTATGTCAGCTTCCACACTCGTTCTGCCGCGCTTTCCTCACAGAAAAAAGGCCTTTAATGAGGACAGGCCCATATGGCTGCATTGTTCAGGCAGGGGAAATAAAGCTGATTTTGGGGCTTTCTCCAATGGACGTGTGAGTTCCCTCCCAGCCCCACGTTCCGAGGGGCTCTGGAGCACAAGGGATGTGTGGAAATCCCTGCCTGGCTGCAGAGCTGCTCCCAATCCCAATCCCAATCCCAATCCCAATCCCAATCCCAATCCCAGCCCACTTTCCTGCCATTCCCCACCACTCTCACAACCTCCAGCAGCATTTTCCTCCTTCCCAGCCCCATGCAGAGCAGGATTGAGGGATTGCAGGGGGTGCTCTCCACAAACCCCCTCATTTTGCTCAGGTTCCATTTGAATTTCAATGTAAATCCTCGTTTTTACCCCCAAATGTAAATAGCAAAGCAGAGCTGTGTGTTAAACACTTTAAAGGACTCACTGAGTATATTCTGCTAATAAATCCTGCTGTCTGGGGGATGTAATTAAAGGCCAGCGTGAGCTGCAGGATCCCAGCAGTTCTGCAAAGCTTTTGGACGCTTGGAGTCCTAATAAAAGAAAGTTTTGTTCAAGAACTCGCAGGGAACAACCACAATTAATTGCCAAGGAGGGCGTGTGCCTCACTGGAGTGACTAAACATGAAAAATGATGGAGCAGAGGTACAAAAAAGCAACAAACCCACGGGGTTTTCAAGAGAGCGAGGGCGAGCGGCTGAAACGCAGCAATTCCTGCCCTTCCCACATCCCACATCCCACCCTGCTCCCGGGCTGGCTTCTCCAGGGGGTTCTGAGCAAGAAAACCCAGGAAAAGTCACCCAATGTTAGCAAAAATTTTTTTTTTTTTTTCTGGGAATGTTTCCCCATTCTTCCTCCCCTGAAGCTGAGGAGCAGAGCAGAATTGGTTCCCCCTTTTCTTGAGGATCTGCGGGCAGAGCTGGAGTCTCTCAGGGGGTCACAGTTTACAACCAAAACACAAATATTTACACTTCAATAAAAGATTGGTTTCCCACAAGGGATTAAAATCCACCTGAAGCCCGAGGTTCAGACTTTCCCTATTCCACATCACCAAAAACCCCCAGACGGAATCACAAAGAGCGGCCTCTCAAGGGCTGGAGAGGCAGCAGTGGCATTTTAGCGATTGTAGCTGCCAATTTCTTTGCTTTCCATGTTTTACATGACAATTGAGGGAAATCTTCCCCAGACAGCAATTCCCGTCCCGGTCAGCGGGACACCGGCACCACAATACACAAATTACAGCGCTGGCAGGAGGAGCAGCCAGAGCTGGAGACGCGACACTGATGCCAAAAAATTCCCATTTCGAGCCACCACAAAGGCAGAGTTTTGCAGCGTTTCCCATGCAAATAACCAGGCAGGAGAGCAGCGGCACCTCTGGCTCGGGGAGCAGAGCCAAGGGCAGGGCTGGGGAAGTTTAGGGAGAAGCTCGGGCAGCGTGTTTGGCTGTTTGGGGTAACCCCATGGATCCGAGCCTCAAAATTCCATGGATCCGAGACTCCCATGGATCCGAGCCTCCCATGGATCCGAGCCTCCCATGGATCCAACCTTCCCATGGATCTGAGCCTCCCATGGATCTGAACCTCCCATGGATCTGAACGTCCCATGGATCCAAGCCTCCCATGGATCTGAATTTCCCATGGATCTGAACCTCCCATGGATCTGAATTTCCCATGGATCTGAACCTTCCCATGGATCTGAACCTCCCATGGATCTGAACTTGCCATGGATCTGAGCCTCCCATGGATCTGACCTTCCCATGGATCCAACCCTCCCATGGATCCAACCTTCCCATGGATCTGAGCCTCCCATGGATCTGAACCTCCCATGGATCTGAACCTCCCATGGATCTGAGCCTCCCATGGATCTGAGCCTCCCATGGATCCAACCCTCCCATGGATCCAACCTTCCCATGGATCTGACCTTCCCATGGATCCAACCTTCCCATGGATCCAACCTTCCCATGGATCCAGCCTTCCCATGGATCCAACCCTCCCATAGATCCAACCTTCCCATGGATCCGAGCCTCCCATGGATCCGACCTTCCCATAGATCCAACCTTCCCATAGATCCAACCCTCCCATGGATCCAACCCTCCCATGGATCCAACCTTCCCATGGATCAAACCCTCCCATGGATCCAACCTTCCCAGGGATCCAACCCTCCCATGGATCCAACCTTCCCATGGATCCAACCCTCCCATGGATCCAACCCTCCCATGGATCCAGCCTTCCCACAGACCCTCCCTCGCTGCCTGGGGTGACCCCGGCTCCGTGTCCCCCTCCAGGACAGGGCAACCCTCAGCCCCTCTCTCCCCCTGCTCCCCCTGCATCCCAATCCCAGGATGTGAGCAGGGATCTGTCCCATGCCCCAAGCCCCTGAAGACCCCCAGAGCTGGGCACCTCCTGGTCAGGAGGGGTTTCCAGTGGACATTCAGTGGCATCCCAGCTCTGGAGCTTGTTTCCCAAGCATGGGCAGGGATTCAGGGGCTGTAGAATCCCAAACAAAAGTCCAGCTTTATACAAAAATAATAAAAATCCAGCCCAGGCCCCTGCCAAGGCCAAGGCAGGGCACAGAGGCATTTAATGCCCCGGTTCCTGGGATCACAGCCCTCACAATTCCCAGCTGGGGCCAAAGGTGTGCTTCCATGGCAGCCTGTGGGGATGTGGGAGAAATCCACAGGGATGCAGGAACAGCCCCATGGATGCAGGAGCAGCCCCCACATGGATGCAGGAACAGCCCCCAGGGATGCAGGAACAGCCCCATGGATGCAGGAACAGCCCCCACATGGATGCAGGAACAGCCCCCAGTGTTGATGCAGGAAGAGCCCAATGGATGCAGGAGCAGCCCCATGGATGCAGGAACAGCCCCCAGGGATGCAGGAGCACCCCACACATGGATGCAGGAGCACCCCACACATGGGGTTCACAGGCCCCTGGTGTTTTGGAGCTCTTTCCAAGCTGCCCCAGCTCCAGGTTCCATCCCGCAGGATTCCTGCCAGCTCCTGCTCCCCACACAGCTCAGGATGCTGGGGGTGGCACTCGCCTGTGCTGGGGCTCCCCAGGCTCTGCCCGCCCAGGAGATGCCCCTGGCACACCCTGGAGCCAGGCAGGGATGCAGGAGAGCATTTCCATGAGAGTTCCCCAAATCCCAGCCCAGCCGAGGCCGGTCCTGCCCCCCAGCCCTGCAGCTCCCTCTGCGCTGCAGCCACAGAGATCCTGCTTGATTTCATCGGGCAGGAATGCTGCGAGCTTCCAGAACCATTTTTCCCCCCCTTGCAATTCCTTCCCCGGGTAGGAGCAGCTGGGTTTTCCAAGAGTCCCTTTTTTTCCAGAGGAAAGCAGCAGTTAACCATCGGAGCCTTTGGTTCCCCACCGTGGCCTTCCAGAACCGGGGATTAAAAATGGAAAGGGGCACCTTTAAAACTTTAATACCATTTAAATGTTGCAGTCCCCCTCCTGCACCAGATCGTTCCGTAAAGCAGCTAATTAAAAAATGGCTGCTGTGATGACAGACTCGATTAATAGCTTTTGAAGAGCAGCCAGTGCACCAACTGCTCCTGGAGCCATGATGAAAGCTAATAATGTAGAAAATTCTGCCAATTCTTCTAATTCATGAATATTTAAGCCTGTGAAAAATCTGTCAGATTATAGCACTTCTCTGGTGATTTTCTGCTTAAGTACAGGGATGGGTCTGTGCCAGGGCCTCCCAAACTTCAGGGAAGTTTTATTGTCTGCAGCTCCAGAGCCCTGTGCCCTCCTCAGGCCCTTTAACCCCTGCCAGGGCAGCGGGAGCCAAGGGAAAGGTTGGGCTGGGCTCAGAGGGACTCCCAGATGGACACAGGGACACCCGGATGGACACAGGGACTCCCAGATGGACACAGGGACACACGGATGGACACAGGGACAGCCAGATGGACACAGGGTGCTCAGATGGACACACGGACACCCAGATGGACACAGGGACACCCAGATGGACACAGGGACTCCCAGATGGACACAAGGTACTCAGATGGACACAGGGTACTCAGATGGACACAGGGACACGCGGATGGACACAGGGACACCTGGATGGACACAGGGACACCCAGATGGACACAAGGACACCCGGATGGACACAGGGACCCTAGACGGACACAGGGTACTCAGATGGACACACAGACACCTGGATGGACACAGGGACAGCCAGATGAACACAGGGTGCTCAGATGGACACATGGACCCTAGATGGACACAGGGACACCCAGATGGACACAAGGTACTCAGATGGACACAGAGTGCTCAGATGGACACAGGGACATGCGGATGGACACAGGGACACCCAGATGGACATAGGGACACCCAGATGGAGAGGGGGGACCAATGCAGAGGTCAGCCCTGGCACAGTGCAGGGTCAGTCCTGGCACAATGGTCAGCCCTGGCACAGGGCAGGGTCAGCCCTGGCACAATGGTCAGCCCTGGCACAGGGCAGGGTCAGCCCTGGCACAATGCAGGGTCAGAGCTGGCACAGGGCAGGGGTCAGAGCTGGCACCAGCAGAGAGGTCAGAGCTGGCACAGGGCAGGGTCAGTCCTGGCACAATGCAGGGTTCAGCCCTGGCACAGGGCAGGGTCAGCCCTGGCACAATGCAGGGTTCAGCCCTGGCACAGGGCAGGGTCAGCCCTGGCACAATGCAGGGGTCAGAGCTGGCACAGGGCAGGGTCAGCCCTGGCACAATGCAGGGGTCAGCCCTGGCACAATGGTCAGCCCTGGCACAATGCAGGGTTCAGCCCTGGCACAGGGCAGGGTCAGGCCTGGCAGCAGCCTGGCTCCCCAGCCGGCTCTGCAGAGCCCAGCACAAGGGGCTGGCTGAGGCACGATGCTGTGCTGGCAGCAGCTCCCTGGCAGCGCTGCTCCCCTCGCGGGGGGCGGTGCTGCTCTGCCAGGTGACTCATTTGACAGCGATTTCCAAAATCCAAAGGAACGCAGCCGGTGGGAGCAGGCAGCAGCTCCTCTGCTCCGCCGGAGGCTGGCGCTGCCTGGGGCCGAGGGGTGATCCCTCAGGCTGCCACACAGGGGATGCTCCTCTCCCTCCTTGCCAGCGTGTTCCCCACCCAGCTGGCCTGGATCTCACTGCTGGACCTCGCTCCAGGCTGGAGCTGGAGGAGGATAAAGGCCAGCAGCAGCAACAGCGACGGGACTTCTCCTCTTGTTCCCCATCTGGGAGGGAGGGGGGACATGGCCAGGGCTCGGTCCGGCCCTTCCAGCCTGGGCATTCCTGTGGGAAGGGTCTGGGGGCACGGCAGGGCAGGGCAGGGCAGCTCTCCCTGCCCATTCACAGGGCAAGGTGGGGAGGGGGCAGCGGAAAAGGGAGAAATCCATGAGGGGATGCTCAGCTGTCCCCCAGCGCAGGGAGGCCTCGGTTCGGGGCATTGCAGGAAGTGAAGCACGGAGCGGCTCTGAAACAAAAACGAGGAAGCAAAAGCAAACATTGCCCACACGTCCCCTGGAGCTGAAAGGGCAGCTGGTGCCAGCCTGGCTGGCCGAGGGGATGCTCCATGGCACCAGAGAGAGCCCGGGAAGCTCCCCCTGCCCTGGGCAGCCCTGCCTCCCCTCCCTGTGCTGCAGGGTACCTGAGCCCTGCACATGTTCCATAAACACTGCTCTGTAATTAAGGGCTTACAGCATTTGCAGCTCTGGGTTTCCTGGTGGGAAACAACTCCATTAAAGCTCTCAAGGCTTAGTGGGTCAGCCTAACCCCAAGGAATTCTCACCTCCAGGATACCTGGCCATTCTCCAGCCGGCCTGGGCCAGCTTGGGCACCTCTTGTGAAGGTGGAGTCTCTCCTGCCTCCCTTCCTGCAGCACCCACAGGTTCTCTGTCCCACTGGGAATGAGCTCTGCAGGCTCAGGGGGGATTTTTGACCTTCACAGGGGGCCAGGATTTCTGCCCAGCTGCTGGGGGATCCACCCATCCCATCCCCAGAGTGCAGGAACAGCCGAGCCCCCCTTCCCCTGCTCGTCACAGACCTTCAGCCACTTACAATGTCACTTCAGCTGAGTAATAGGCAATTATGATTTAATTACTCCAATGCTCTTCAGCGGAATTTTCTGAATAATAATAGTCACTTTTATGGCACCTCATTTATCCTTTCTGCTCCTCATCTGGCTTTATCCCACTCTGCTGCCAGCCTCGGCACTGCCAGAGCCACTGCAGCTGGTCACCTTGCCTGGCCTGTCACCAGCCAGGGCTTTGCTTTTGTCCCCATCCCTGCCTTTCCTTTCCCCATCCCTGCCTTTCCTTTCCCCATCCCTGCCTTTCCTTTCCCCCCATCCTTGCCTTTCCTTTCCCCATCCCTGCCTTTCCTTTCCCCATCCCTGCCTTTCCTTTCCCCATTCCTGCCTTTCCTTTCCCCTCATCCCTGCCTTTCCTTTCCCCATCCCTGCCTTTCCTTTCCCCCCATCCCTGCCTTTCCTTTCCCCCCATCCCTGCCTCTGCTTTCCCCCCATTCCTGCCTTTCCTTCCCTCATCCCTGCCTTTCCCCATCCCTGCCTTTCCTTTCCCCCCCATCCCTGCTTTTCCTTTCCCCCCCATCCCTGCTTTTCCTTTCCCCCCCATCCCTGCCTTTCCTTTCCCCCCATCCCTGCCTTTCCTTTCCCCATCCCTGCCTTTCCTTTCCCCATTCCTGCCTTTCCTTTCCCCCATCCCTGCCTTTCCTTTCCCCATCCCTGCCTTTCCTTTCCCCATTCCTGTCTTTCCTTTCCCCATCCCTGCCTTTCCTTTCCCCATCCCTGCCTTTCCTTTCCCCATCCCTGCTTTTCCTTTTCCCCCCATCCCTGCCTTTGCTTTCCCCACCATCCACAGTTTGGCACGGCGGGATCGCAGCCACACTCGCTCCCATCCTGGAAACTCTCAGCTCACAGAGAACCCGACAAGTGCCGCTAATTCATAAATATTTAACACCCAAATCTGCTGCCTCCTGATAGCTTTTTCCAGAGTTTCTATTCTAATCCATATTCCACCCTCTTCCCCTCCCCACCGGCCCTCCTCGGTTTTTTTCTCCCTTCCTCTTAGCCGGGCACCAATCCAAGTGCTGAGCCGACTGTTTCACTTCCCTGCTGTCATCAGTTGTTTTTATCTTATCTGGCCCGTGGATGCCAGTCAGCACCCGCTGAGCGCGCCTGACCCCGCCGGGGCTGCGAGCCGCAGATACGGCACTCAGCGCGTCCGTCAGCACTTCTGGGGGGACACGGGGGCACAGAGACAAGCGGGGCAGCTGAGAGCCCGGCTGGGAGTGCGGGCAGCCCCCGGCCAGGCTGCGCTGGGAGCTCCGCGCTGGGGCTGCCACCCTTGTCCCGGGTCCCTCTGTCTTGTGTCGGGGTCTCTGCTGCTCAGAGCCGCCCCGAGGAAAGTTCCAAAGTCTCTTTTCCCAGCCCGGCGCTTGAAGAAGGAGTCAGGGCTCTTCATTGCTCGGGCTCAAGGTTGTTTATGTATCTTATCTGTAAAAAAATTTCGCCTGCCCTGCCGAGAGCTGAGCTGACCTCAGCCAGACAGTCCAGGCACTCTGCCTGCCCCGGGGTGGTGTTATGTCTTTATACCAAAAACTACATGTACAATATTTACAATATCACCTGTGTTAGACACTGAGCTTCTATACCAATCTGTAAGTGCCACCATCACAGCAGAAGATGGAGGCCAAAAAGAAGAAGAAGGAGATAGGCTGGGCACACCCAGTCCCCTCCATCTTGCCTCCCGAGCCCCCATACCAAAACCCCTAAAATCTACTTTTCCACCCCATGATAACTTCACTAATATTCTACTTAAACTGTTGTGGCTTGCTGATCTTCATACAAGGTCGGTAATTTGCTCCACGGGTCATAATCAAATGCACAGGGGCGTTTTGGGCTCTGTGCCTGGGTCTCTGAGCCCCTGGCAGGGTCTGGGCTGCTCGGCACAGCCAGAGGGATGTGCTGGGTCCTGACAGTCTTGGAGCCCTTTGCCTCTTCAGGAGCCCCAAGGGCTCCCCAGAGCCTTCCCTTCCCAAATCTCTTCCTGTTCCCTGCACCCAGCGCCTCGTCCTTGCCACGTTCCCCGTCCCTGCTCCTCCTCACGCCTCTGGCAGCGCCGATTTGCACAGTTAATTTATCAGTTCCATAATGGCATCCCGGGGAAGGGCGAAGCGAGGCCAGCACTGAGCCAGCTCGACTTTATATACATCTCACCCAGAGTAAAAATGTCATGTAAGATTTACTCAACATGCATTTTATCAAAGTGCTCAAGCGCTGAAGTAAAAGGGCTTTTAGTTCCAGCAGATTGAAGGGGGTGGCATGTGGGGAAGGAGGAGAGAACGGATGGATTTGAGCTCTGCCAGAAGCTCTTGTTGCTTTTGCATCAACATCTTTATTTTCCAAGAGAGGATTTAAGACCTTGTTGTGTATAAACAAGCGAGACTGGAGGAACTTGAACAGTGAGGAACTGTAAAAGGTTATACTGAAAAATGCTCTTAGTCTGCATGAAATAAGATTCTTCCTGGAAACATGACACTGAACATTGAAGGGAGGGGGAGGAATAGCTGTAAAATGGCTAGAGAAAAGGGGTTACAAATTAAATATAATAAAAAGAATCCTTTTGAATGAGATCTTAATTTAACCTCAACATCATGACCGTATATTTCAGGAAATTAATCCCTTGGCCTCCAATAAATCCAAAGTATAACACAACCACTTACGGTTCAGCAATGAGCCATTAGCATGGGCTCCAGATCCTGCTAAACCACCAGAGCCATCATTCAGGAATGTGCTGAATTCCCACCGGGGCTGCGCTGCCCGTGGCACCGGCCTCGGGAGTACCGGGGGGCTACCGGGATCCTCCCCACCCAACCCAACCCAACCCAACCCAACCCAACCCAACCCAACCCAACGCGCTCCTTGTCAGGGATCACCTGGAGCAGGATGCTCGGGATGCTCAGGATGCTCGGGGCTGCGCTTGTGGGAGCACAGAAGTGCAGGAGAAAGCTTTTGTGGGAGCACAGGAGTGCGGGAGAAACCTTTTGTGGGAGCACAGAAGTGTGGGAGAAAGCTTTTGTGGGAGCACAGAAGTGCAGGAGAAACCTTTTGTGGGAGCTTAGAAGTGCAGGAGAAAGCTTTTGTGGGAGCACAGAAGTGCGGGAGAAAGCTTTTGTGGGAGCACAGAAGTGCAGGAGAAAGCTTTTGTGGGAGCACAGAAGTGCAGGAACAGCTCCCTGCCAGCCTCTGGGAGCTGCTGCTCGGCGCTGCCAGCTTGGCACCGGCCTCTCCTGCATATGCCCCAAGACAGACGAGGCAAGGAGCTCCTAATGAGCCGGGGGTGTAACCCTGCTCTGAGAGGGAACATATGCCACCACAGCTCCCTTGGCACCGGCTCCTGGAGCCGCCTGCTGCCAGGGAATGCTCGTCCCAGCCAGCCCGCAGCCACCCAGGGCTCTGAGCGGGAGCGCACGGCCCAGGTGAGGAGCACTGGGGCTCTGCAGGGTTCCCTGAGCCTGCTGGAGGAGCTGCTTCACCCAGGTGAGGAGCACTGGGGCTCTGCAGGGTTCCCAGAGCCTGCTGGAGGAGCTGCTTCACCCAGGTGAGGAGCACTGGGGCTCTGCAGGGTTCCCAGAACTGCTGGAGGAGCTGCTTTGTGTCAGGGGGTTCCTCCTGGAAGACACAGCCCTGCAAACCCATGGGGACACCAAGGAGCAGGGGGTCTGGGTGGTAAAGGGACATCGAGGAGAAGGGGAGGATCTGAGTGGTAAAGGGGACAATGAGGGATCTGGGTGGTCAAAGGGATGTCAAGGAGCTGGTCTGGATGGGAAAAGGGACATTGAGGAGCAGGGGAGGTCTGGGTGGTGAAAGGGACATTGAGGAGCTGGTCTGGATGGGAAAAGGGACATTGAGGAGCAGGGGAGGGTCTGGGTGGTAAAAGGGACGTCAAGGAGCAGGTCTGGGTGCTCAAAGGGACATTGAGGAGCTGGTTTGGATGGGAAAAGGGACATTAAGGAGCAGGGGAGGGTCTGGGTGGTAAAAGGGACATTGAGGAGCTGGTCTGGATGGTAAAGGGAACATTGAGGAGCAGGGGAAGGTCTGGGTGGTCAAAGGGACATTGAGGAGCAGGTCTGGATGGTAAAAGGGCTCTTTACAAAGGGCAGCCACCCCCTGTGACATCAGCCCTGGGGACAGGGACACCGTGGCCCCAGGCAGGCTGGAATCAGAGCCAGCCCCCTCTCCCAGCTGCCCTTCCAGGCAGGAGGGAGGATCTGGAGTGGGAGTGTGTCTGTCCCAATGGACAGCCCTGCAGAGCTGGCTGGAGCTGGAAATGACATTCTGACAGGCAGAAGAAACCAGCTGCCCGTCAGGAAGTGTTTTTGTCAACAGCACAAGCGCAGGGCAGAGCCCCAGCCCTGAGTCCCAGAGCATCCCAGGGAGCAGCCACAGGAAAGAGGCAAAAGTGCAGCTTTTGGTGGGGAATCACAATCAGACGGGCAGGAGGCAGGGAATGGCTGGAGCTGTGGGAGGGTGGATATTGGGAAGAGGTTCTCTACCCCAGGAACGTTTGAAACACGCTCCCAGGGGTGCCCACAGTGGGGTTGTTGGGGGGTGTCACCCTGATTTTTTAAGATTTTCCAAGCCTCGTGATGCTGACAGTCTTGTAGCGAACTTTCTCACACACTTTCCGTAAATAACTCCTTGTTTTGCATTCCTTTATAGAAGAAAAAAAAAAGTTGATAGACTATTAGTTTGTCCAGTGTCCTTGGAGAGGTGGCACTGTCACCCTCCAGTCCACTGTCACTCTTAGAAAACTAGAAATGTTGGAATAAAAAAATAAAAAATAAACTTCCCTTTTTTCTTCACTTCGTGTCCAGTAGCGACAGTGGGGTCTGGACTGGCTGACACCTGTGGGTCCCTCCCAGTTTGGGCCATTCCCTGACCCCACAGCACCATCCCTGGTCATTCCCCACAGCCCTTGCACAGGGGTCACCCCCTCGGGGCTCACACCACCCTGACCCTTTCCCTCCCCAGACCAAGGGCGGGACCCCCCTGCCGTGGCTGCCCAGGGGCTCCCCACGTGCCCAGGGAAGGTGGGAAGCAGGGCAGCTCTGCTTTCCCAGCCAGCCCCGCGTTCCCCTCGGTGCCCACCGCGGTTCCCGTCCCGGATGCTGCGGCTCGGGGCAGGGGAAGCTGCTCTGAGCTGCAGCTCCAGCAGAGCAGCTGGAACAGAGCTGGGCCCGCTGGGAGCCCCTGCACTGATGGGCTTACAAGAGATGAAATATTCAGCAGGATTAAGAATTTGGAGGAGGTGGAAATCAAAGTGAAAAGGAAAACAAGCGAAAACAGCTTAATCTGGCCTCGGAGCGCTAATTGTCACTGGGACTGGGGCTAAAGCAAACACAGCACAGCGAGCTGCCAGCTTGAAAGGGGAAGGAAGAGGGTGAAGACGTTCCCATCGCACCGAAAGCAGCGTTTGTTTTGTCCTGAAGCCGCAGGCCTGTCCCCTGTCCCCTGTCCCCTGTCCCCTGTCCTGGCTGTGACCTGCAGGGAACCAGTGCCCAGGTGGAGTCCCCAGCCCCAGAGGTGCCCCAGGATGGCCTGGCCACAGTGACAAGGTGGGCACAGCACGGATTCCATGACCTTGGAGGGCTTTTCCAGCCTCAGTGACCCGGTGGTCCCCCTCCTGCCCGGGCAGGGCTGTGCTCAGCCCTGGTGCCACCACAAGCACCCCAAAGCCCCCAGGGCAGCCCCCAGGCCTGCAGCCCCCTGTGCTCCCTCTCCTGGCTCGCAGAGCCCCGGGCTGAGGCTCGCAGAGAGATTCTCTCAGCCCCAGCTCAGTTATCCAACACTGCAATTTAAGTTGACAATTACATGGTAACCGACTTGCACACAGAAAGAGGCTCTGGAAGTATTCCCAGAATACAGAAGTCTGACAGTATCCACCCAATTTGTTGCAACAACAAAGAATACTGGAATATGTCCTTTCATTTGGCAGAGGACTCTTTTATTTTTTAAGGCTAGGTGGGGAAATTTAGCCTGCTATTTAGGGAGCGTGTTGTGCCTTGAGAGTGACAAGCCAAGAGTTTCACTCGAAAGCCAAACTCCAACACAAATTGCAGCCTGCCACCCAAGGAAAGGAATCAGTGGGATGCATCTGCTGCGGGGGGCTGTGCCTGGGGAAGGTGGGGGCCCTGCAGAGCTCCCTTACGTGTCCTCCCTCTCTGCAGGAGCTCCAGGAAAGGGAGCACCCAGCTGTAAAAAAATCCCTTATTCAAAATGTCCCTGTCCATGGCATAGCTGGGTCGTGAGGGTGGTGAGGGCCTGGCACAGGTGCCCAGAGCAGCTGGGGCTGCCCCTGGATCCCTGGAATGTCCTAGGCCAGGCTGGATGGGGCTGGGAACACCTGGGATAGTGGAAGGTGTCCCTGCCATGGCAGGGGTGGGATGGGATGGGATGGGATGGGGATGGGATGGGATGGGATGGGATGGGATGGGATGGGATGGGATGGGATGGGGATGGGATGGGATGGGATGGGATGGGATGGGATGGGATTCAATGGGATTCAATGGGATTCAATGGGGTGGGATTCAATGGGATGGGATGGGATGGGGATGGGATTCAATGGGATGGGACTCAATGGGATGGGATGGGATGGGATGGGATGGGATGGGATGGGATGGGATGGGATGGGATGGGATGGGATGGGATGGGATGAGATGGGATGGGGATGAGATGGGATGGGGATGAGATGGGATGGGATGGGATGGGATGGGATTCAATGGGATGGGATTCAATGGGATGGGATGGGGTGGGATTCGATGGGATGGGATTTAAACCCCTTCCAAGCCAAACCACTCTGGGGCTCTGGATTCCACGTGGGACCTGTGCTCTGGAGCAGAGCCTGGCTGGGGATGCCCAGCTCCTGCCTCCCAGCCCTGCTCCTGCCCTTTGATCACCCTCAGGCCTGGCTGCAGGAGGCTGGAAGGAAGGGAGGGAGGAAGGAAGTGGTTTGTGGAATGGTGGCAGTGCTGAGCCGGCTCAGAATGTGGCCGTGGCTTGAGGTTTGTGCCCTGGAACGCTGACTAATTTCCACCAGAAACAAGACCACAGGAATAAAACACCATCCCGAGCAATGCCCACGTCACCAGCCTCTGGCACAGAGCCCCAGGGGCCTGGGGTGACCCGGGGGTGCCCAGGGCTGGTCCTGGCCTCAGTGTCCCCCCTGCACAGCCAGCACCAGCTCTGGGACCTGTGCCAGCCCCTGTCACCCCCACAGGGAGGGATTCCTTCCAATCTCCCATTCATGCCTGCCTTCTGGCACTGGGAGCCATTCCCTGTGTCCTGTCCCTTGTCCCCAGCCCCTCTCCAGCTCTCCTGGTGCCCCTTCAGGCTCTGCAAGGGCTCTGAGCTCTCCCTGGATCCTTCCCTTCTCCAGGGGAACATTCCCAGCAATCCTGAGCAGCCACGGGCTGGCTGAGATCCCAGCGAGGGCTGAGAGCCACAGGAGGGGCTCTGGGGTGCCCTCAGTGTGACACAGGGGTGACACAAACACCCAGCAAACAGCCCAGGGCTCTGGGGTGCCCTCAGTGTGACACAAACACCCCAACAAGCAGCTCAGGGCTCTGGGGTGCCCTCAGTGTGGCACTGGGGTGACACAAACACCCCAACAAACGGCCCCTGCTAGCCCACCCCAGCCCCCTTGGGCAATGCCAGCGGGGCAGGGGCTCCCAGGCCACTGCAGAGAGACCCTGGGGCTGCTCATGGGGAGGGGGCACAGCCACCAAACCCCCATGGCCACCCCCTGTCACCAGGGGAGTGTTGGGGCTGTGTCCCAGGACAGCCCTGCAGTCACACAGGGCAGGGGCTGTGTCCCTGCAGTCACACAGGGCAGGGGCTCTGTCCCAGTGCAGCCACACAGGGCAGGGGGCACTGTCAGGGCCTGGGGGGCTCTGGGCACCAGGGCCAGGCTGGCTCCAAGCCCTGGCACCAAAACCATCCCCAGTAACACACGGAGCTGCTGGGAAGGGCTCGGGGACCACACAGGCACCACAGCCCTGCTGCAGTGGTGCTGCTCAGCACCCCCAGGGCTGCTCAGGGCCGGGAGCCAGGCGCCCCCAGAGCCAGCAGCCAGGATGGCACAGCTCCCCAAAGCAGCCCCGGGCTGGGCTCACACCGCAGCGCTGCCTCTCCCCCACCAGCGCTCTGCTGGCAGCACCAACAGCAGGAGAAAAGTAATTAGGTGGTAGAAAAACATGAGAGAGAGAGAGCAGAGCGTGTTTTGGGGGGAGATGTTATCTGTGTGCTCCCGGGAGCTTTGGCAGGTTTGGGATGTTTCACCAGAATAAACCCGGGCTGCCAGGGAGAGGCACATCCCTGCCACCAGAGAGGCTGGATGGGCTCAATTGCCAGCTGGACACTGGCACACTCACACCCAGCCTTTCCCACCCAAAGCTCCCCCAGCAGCAGCAGCAGCAGCAGCAGCAGCAGTGATCTCCCTGTGTGCACAGGCAGAGCCATCTCCAAGGGGCTGCGGGGCAGGAGCAGTGAGCACCCACCCGGAGCTGGGAGCTGGGAGCTGGGAGCTGGGAGCTGCTCCGTGCCAGCAGCGGTGCTGGAGCTGCTGCAGCAGCCACGTGCAGCTCTCCCCAGCGAGGGTTCTGCTCCTGGCCCGGGTGATCCAACCTGGGCCCCGAGCTGGCTCAGCAGGAGCAGCACCCACTCCAAACCCGGGCTGGGCTGGGCTGGGCCGGGCTGGGCTGGCATCCACTGCCAGCAGCGCTGCCCCGGGACCAGCACCGAGCCCCTCCCTCCCTCCCGCCTGCCTTCCTCTTTCTTAACCTTTTTGGCTCCTTTATTAAAGCAACTGAACAGTTTAGAGGGTTTTTGGTTTTTTTTTTCCCTGCCCCCTCCTCCTGTGTGGCTCTGGGTGTAATCTGCCTTGAATATTTGATGTGGAGTCTCTGGTGAGAGCGAGCGGGGTTTTTATGGGCGCTGGAGGAAAACTCTTGCAAGGCAGAAGTGGTAATGAGCACCCCTGAGTACCCTCTCGCTTTCACAACCGCCTGTCTTTAAAAATGAGCAGGAATTGGGCAAGTGGTTCTCATGTGGGAGCGGCGCTCCCAGCCCTGCTCTGCCTTCCAGGAGCTGCAGCAGCCCAGCAACACTTGTTTATTCCAATTGAAGCTGACACCAGCAGCAGGCCAGACCAACCAGACGAGCTCGTGTGTGTCCTGCTTTATTTCCAGCCCGGATTAACAGCGTCTCTTTAATTCCTAATGGCCCGTTCTGGGACTCGCAGGCGCTGTTCAAACACCAGCCCGGGCTGTGGCACTTGTGTCCCTGCTCCCTCCCCTGTGTCCCCTCCGTGCCCAGCTCCCTGATTTCCCTCCCAGCCCAATTACACACCATGAACTCCTGGGAAGCTTTTCATCACACCCACACGCATTTTTTTTTTTTTTCCACATCCAGGTCTCTGAATTTAACACAGCAGACACGATTCCTCTGCTTTTCAAAGGCACAATATTCCCTTTCATTTCCAGCCCTCTGTACATCATAACCCTGAGCAAACTCTGCAGGAGCTGCTCGGCACCGCTGCGGCTCCGGGCGGGGATAAACAGAGGGGAGAGTCCTGGGGGGGTCCCTGCTCATCCCCAGAGTCTGCCCCCAAAGCACACACCTGTGGGGCACCTGGCCAGGCTGGCAGGGCTGATGGGGCAGGGCTGATGGGGTGATGATCTGTGGGTGTTGGAGCTCCCTGTGCCTGCAGCAGGGCCCTGCACCCTAACAGGACCCTGACAGGACCACCTGCACCCACACAGGGTCACCTACCTCCCAGCAGGATCACCTGAACCCCAACAGGATCATCTACATCCAAACAGGATCACCTATATCCCAATAGGATCATCTACATCCCAGCAGGATCACCTGAATACACACAGGTTCACCTACCGCCCAATAGGATCACCTACATCCCAACAGGATTATCTACATCCAAATAGGATCACCTACATCCCAATAGGACCACCTACATCCCAGCAGGATCACCTGAATCCACACAGGTTCACCTACATCCCAATAGGATCACCTGCATCCCAACAGGATTATCTACATCCAAACAGGATCGCCTGCACCCCAATAGGATCACCTACATCCCAATAGGATCACCTACATCCCAGCAGGATCACCTACATCCAAACAGGATCACCTGCACCCCAGCAGGATCACCTACATCCCAGCAGGATCATCTGCACCCCAACAGGATCGCCTGCACCCCAATAGGATCACCTACATCCCAATAGGATCGCCTACATCCCAGCAGGATCACCTACATCCAAACAGGATCACCTGCACTCCAATAGGATCACCTACATCCCAATAGGATCACCTACATCCCAGCAGGATCATCTGCACCCCAACAGGATCACCTACATCCCAATAGGATCATCTACACCCCAATAAGACCCCTGCACCCCAATAGGAGCTCCTACACCCCAGTAGGATCACCCGCACCCTAGGAGGACCCCCTGCACCCCAGGAGGACCCCCTGCACCCCAAGAGGACCCCCTGCACCCCAGTAGGATCACCCACACCCCAAGAGGACCCCCTGCACCCCAGGAGGACCCCCTGCACCCCAATAGGAGCTCCTACACCCCAATAGGACCCCCTGCACCCCAATAGGACCCCCTGCACCCCAATAGGACCCCCTGCACCCCGGCTGGTGGCACCCCGGTCCCACAGGCACGGATCCCTCGGGAGCAGCAGGCCCCGCCGGGCAGGGATGGGCAGCAGCCGCTGCTGCAGGGCCGTGCCTCGTTCCGGGCCAATGGCAGAGCAGCCCCCAGAGGCAGGCCGGGCCAGGCCAGGCCAGGCCAGGCGGCACAAGCAGGGCCGGGGTGCTGCAGAGCCGGTCCCTGCCGTCCGTGCCGCTGCAGGAGCCGCTGGAGCCAGCCCCGGTGCCTGCGGGGGTGCCCGGCTGGGCAGCCCAGCCCAGCCCCGAGCTCTGCGAGGGCCGGGGGTGCCGGTGGGCCGGGCAGGCTCTGATTGTCCTGCGGAGGATTAGGGAGATGATTAGCGCAGCTCGGGCTTTGTGCAGGAGCAGTCCCGGCGCCTCCTCCTTCCTGTGCCCTCAGCCAAGCGAGACCCGGCCGGGCTTTCCAGCTGCTCCCAACAAAGCCGGGCTCAGCTGGGCCGGGGCTGGCTCCGGGAGCTCCAGGAAGCCCCTGCAGAGCCCCAGGTCACAGTCAGTGCCCACAGCCCCTCAGGGATGGGGAAAGGGGCATTCACAGCCCATGGAAAAGGGCATTTCAGCACCTGCTGTCTGCTGGGAGGCACGGGGGACCCAGGAGAGCCTGGGATGGGCTGAGCATCATCTCCTTCTCCCAGTGACAAAGCCTCGTTGGACAGGGCTGGGAGTGACCTGGGAGAGCGGGAGGTGTCTGTGCCCAGGGCAGGAACACAAACACGTGTTTGGGATTTAAGGTCCTTTCCCACCCAAACCGTTCCAGGATTCTGTGATTCCGTGTCCAGCACCCCCTGTGCCAGCTGTCCCCTGCTCGCCCTGTGACCCAGGCCAGGCTGGCAGCTGAGGGGGCACCGGGGCTCAGCCAGGCTCCCAGCAGACCCAGCACATTGCAGAAACGTGGGAAGGAGATTTGGTTTCCCCCGAGCTTCCTCCAGCCCCTCCCCGCTGAGCTGCAGCAGGATCAGAGAACATTATTAAAATAGTGTCATGTTACCTATCAATAATAAATGACCAGAATAAATTCACTGCTCTCTGCCTAATAACCCTGCTGCATTTCCATACCAATATCTGCACAGAAATGAGTGCTCCTTCCAGCAGCCCTTCAGGTGGACACCAGGGCCACATCTCAGACACAGCCCAGCTTTCATGGGAGAATGATTTTTTCCTGCTGCAGAGGGAGGAAGGGGGATTTGGCACTGATGAAATGAGCCCAGTGTCAGCGATGTGCTCACGTTCAGATGCAGCCCAAGCATCCCCACGCTGGCATTTGCCCTGGCAGGGCAGCCCTGCAGGTCCCTGGGGACCCGTGGCCACAGCACCCCAGGGCTCCATTCCCAGGATCTGGGGCCAGCAGGGATGCAGCAGAACAGCAAAGCTGCCCTGAGCCTCCCCAGCCCACAGGAGGCTGAGGCAGCATCCCCAGGGCCAAGGGGATGGAAGGGAGGCACTGAAACCCTGCAGAGCAGCCGTGCTGGGAGAGACTGGGACATACTGGGAGAGACTGGGCCATACTGGGAGAGACTGGGGAATAGGCTGGGCCATACTGGGAGAGACTGGGCCATACTGGGAGAGACTGGGCCGTGCTGGGAGAGGCTGGGCCATACTGGGAGAGACTGGGCCATGCTGGGAGAGACTGGGCCATGCTGGGAGAGACTGGGCCGTGCTGCTGCTCCTCAGCCCTGCTGATCCCAGAGCCCTGCCCGGGGCTCTGCTCCTTCCCAGGCTGTCTGAGCTCAGCTGGCTCTGCTGGTGCCCCCAGCCCCAGGGGCTGTGGTGCAGCTGAAGCTCCTGCAGGGTGATGGAGCCGCACTTGGGTGGGAGGGAGGTGCCCCACAGCCCAAAATCTCCCCTTTTGCACCAGTGCCAAGTGGGACAGCCAGCTCAAACAGGCTCCTGCAAGGCCCACTGCCCTCTGCCCTCCTCCCATGGCACAGCCATGCCAACCCTGCTGTGACCTGCACAGGGGTGGTGAGGCAGGGCCAGCACCCCCAATACCCACACGGGGATGTGACCCCTGTGGGGCACAGACAGACCCTGGCTCATCCTCCCCACCCAGGAGCACTGGGGGCAATGCCACACCTGGCTGGGGATGCCCAGCTCAGGATCTGCCCTGCCCCAAGCCCAGGGCAGAGGGCTGGAGCTGCAGGGTGCCAGCAGCCCTGGCTCCTGCCGTGCTGCCCAGCGTGCCAGGGGGCTCTGCGTGCCTTTCATTTGGCTTTCTCAACATGTCAAAGCAGACTGCTTCCCTCCCAGCGCTCTCAGATGTGGTCGGATTGTTTTCGCCAAAACTTCCCAAATACAAAGTTTCAACCTAAAGCAGACGCTGCCCACAGAAAGCTTTTTTCCCCCCGAGCTAACTGTAAAGTTATAAGCAAATAAAACTGGATTTAATAATGGGAAATATTCCTCATTCTTGTGCATACGCCTCTGAAGTCAAACCACCCTCGTTGAAGACGTCCCTCTCCAGCAAAGGGGGTCTGTGCTGCATGCTCGGTGCTCTTTGGACCAAAGCGCATGGAAAACTGGGTTTGTTTCCCTTCATGTGGGCACAGCCTCCTGGCAGTATTTAAATCTCCTTCCCTTAGAGTCTCAGCGTTACCGAGGAGCTGCTTTGTTGCAGCCTTTTTCCTTTGGCTCCCCGAGCCAGCCTCTCCCTGCACGGCCCAGCCCTTGGGTCTGCCAGCATCCCAAACCCCATGGGGCAGCCCATGGGCACAGCAGGATCCTGGCCTGGTTTGCAGTCAGAAACCAGCAGGGAGGGGTCTGGGGGCACCTGGCAGCTGCTGCAGCAGGGGGGCAGGAGGGCACTGTGGAAATGCCCAGCAGAGCAGGCAAAGGGCACCCCTGGCCTGTCCCACCCCACCTACCCACAGCCAGCAAGGCTTGGGTCTGCCACAGCCCTCAGCGCCCCCAAGCTCTTTGTTCTTCTCATCTATAACCTAATTAAACCCGACTGAGGCCGGGTTTCACATGCTGTGCCTCTTTCCATGCTGTAAATCACGAGAGAGGCAGCCCCGAGTGCAGAAGCAGAGGCAGAGGCGCAGCAGCCACGCAAACATCCAGGGGCAGCTTCTCACGCCACGCCAGGCCCTTCCCGAGGGCTGCTAATGAAACTGCAGGCTGGGATGACACAGCCCGCCCTGCCAGGCCCCCACAGGAGCGGGCAGGACTGGGCAGGAGCACCAACACGTGTTTGGATGTGTTTGGGAGGCCCTGGAGCTGCTGCGGTTTGGGACGGGGCCTTGCGCAAGCGGCACCGCCGGGCGTGGCGGGGTTTGTCCCCGGGGCCACCCTGCACCCCTCGCCGTGGGGCTGTGGGGAGAGCACCCCGAGGTGCCCCGGGCACCCACGGAGGCGCTGCCAGGCTGCTCCCAGCCCCAGGCATCCCCGTGCCCCTCCAGTGCCACCCAAGGCTGGGCTCCCTCTGGGGTTGCACAGCTCGAGGTTTTCACCGGAGCGTGAGGTTTACCAAGGGGGTTGGAGACAGGAAAATCAGCAGGAAGATAAAAGTCCACTTCAATCAAGCCCAGTGTACAGACAAACCTCTCCCAGGACGTGAGGAGGGAGGAAAACCAACAGCTCCAGGCTGTTTTTCTCTCCCAGGATCTGGAGCAGTGGAGAGCACCACAGCCAGCCGGAGCAGCGCTGCACTCGCCAGGTGCCTTGGAAATGTGGGATGGGAACAGCACTTTGCCTCAATCCCTAGAGCCTCCAGCTCCTCACCCTGCTCCCCTGGGCTGGTGGGACTGAGCTGGGCCCAGCCTGCTGGAGGTGGTGCAGCTCCCTGTGCCCCAGAGCCGGGTGAGGGGACATGGCGAGGTCCAAGGCTCAGCGTGATGGCACATCCCTGCTGACTGTCCCACACAGAGCCCTCAGAGACACCCAGGCCACAGCCCAGGCTCCTTTCAGCCCAAAACCAACGCCAGAGGCCAGAAGAGCTCACCTGACACGGGGACAAGCTCACACCTTGATCCAGGAGGCCACGTGTGCCTGGAGCGTGTCCAGCAGGACACCTCAGCTGTGGCAAGGAGGAGGAGGAGGAGGAGGAGGAGGAGGTGTGTGGCTGAGGAAGGACACAGAACACAGCCAGTTCAGCCTCGCTGCCGCTCTTTGTCTCGCTCCTTCCCCATCCCATGCAGGAGCCTGGGGGAAGGTCGTGCTCCATGACCCTGCATCAAGGCACCTCCCCACTGTCCCTGATCAGCTGTGATCCCTTCCAGACATCCCTGCGTGCTTCCATCTTACACAGCCCTTCCCTGCCAGCCTGGGAGGTGCTTTGAGCTGCTGCCTCTGGTTTAAATGGAGGATCAGAGGCGCGGGAGGGGAGGCAGGGTGGGGAAGTGACAAATCTGCCGTTTCCCCAGGAGCACGGCACCAGCCTCCCAGCAAAGCTCCTCTCCCTGAAAGGGAAGAGAAGGAAAAGAGCAACGCTTCAGAAATCAGAGCCTCCTTTGCAGGGATGTAAAAGGGAAAAGATGCAAAGCACGCCATGAATTCCCCTCTGTGCAGGCAGGGCTGAGGAGGTGAGAGCACAGCAGCCTGACAAAGCAGCACAGCACAGTCCTCGCTCTGGAACACCCCCCGAGCCTGGAGATCCATCCATTCCCACACTGGAGCCTTTGAGAGCCCCAGGAGGGACAAGATCGGCCTCATCCCAAATCCCTGGATCCCTCTGGAGCTGCTGAGGGTGCTCACCAGGCCCCCAGCCCCAGCCCTGGCCGGGAATGTGGAGCCTCTGGGGAAGAGGGGACCAGGGGGCTGGAGGGGCTGGGATGAGCTGAGGGGTGACACCCAAGGGCAGCCCCAGGGATGGGGGACATCCTGGAGTCACCTGGACGCTGCACGAGCCACCCTGATGCTGGGGGGCCTCCCTGCCCCTCAGTGATTCTGCATCCTGAGCCACCCAGCACTGCAAAACCAGCCCAAGCCACGCTCCCGGCAGGAAGGGGCTGCCCCATGTCCCAGTCACTGCTCGGCAGGGGAGGAAAGGATTTACAGAAATCAAGAATTCAAGCCTGGGAATAATGTATCAATCAACAGCCTCTTCTTTTGGGCTCACCGAGTGCCATTCAAAGCGCTCAGAAAAAAACAGTGATTCATCTGTGGTGTTATTGTTAAAATCCACACCAAGGTGCTTTTGACAAATATCAAGTGCTCCGAGGAAGAGCATCAGGAATAAAGACCTTGAAAAAAATTAGTATTTCTTTCAAAGGAGAGCTGATTTCTTACATTTTAGTCCTAACAATCCATAGTCAGAGAGTCCAGAGGAGGCCAGGGGCAGGCCCTGGTGCAGGTGCCCAGAGCAGCTGTGGCTGCCCCTGGCAGTGCCCAAGGCCAGGCTGGACAGGGCTTGGAGCAGCTGGGACAGTGGAGGTGTCCCTGCCACGGCAGGGCTGGCACTGGAGGGGATTTAATGGGAGGTGTCCCTGCCATGGCAGGGCTGGCACCGGAGGGGATTTAAGGATCCCATCCCACGCCAGGATTGACTCCCAGCAGTGCAGGGGCTCCTGTGAGCGCTGCCTGGCTGCCAGGGAGGGATGCAGGGGTTGTTCCTGCACCTCCGGAGCTCCCCACGTGCTGCTGAGCCCTTGGCACAAGCAGGAACACCCAGGAACTGGGAGCAGGCCCAGGAGCAGGCGCTGCACAAGCCCTCAGCACCTGCCCGGGGTCCTGGCACTGGAGGGGAGCCGAGAACCCAGAGGGCTCCAGGAGCCCTCCCCAGCACCGGCAGCCCCAAATGCTAATGCAGATGCCAAACCCTTGTAAAATGCCTGCTGAATTCTGGGGAATTAGGAAATTTCCATTTCAATTCAAATACAAATTAAACTCCAAGTTGTCATCAAAGAAAAGAAGAAGATGAGGATCAAAGTGATGCAACACTCTGGGAAAGGAAAAGATTAAAGAAAGTAAATTGAACAAGATTTTAAAGAGATATTAAAAGGTGTTAATGCAAGCTAATGCGGCTAATGAAGAGAAAGGGAGGCTATTCAATTAACATTTGCAGCAAGGAGAGGAGAGCTTTCTACACCTCCGCTACAACATCAAAGGCTGGATGCTACCTCTTATTAAAAGGGAACATAGAATATTTAAAAGGCAGAATAGATTAAAATAGATTTCAGATAATTACGTCTACCTCCATAATGGCAACAGTTTATCATTATATTCCAAAAACAAATCTAATAATATGTGCCACATACTGCGGTTAGAAACATTCTTTGAAGTGCTCCAGAAAAGCAGCAATTAAACCCGAGCACAGACGGGTCTGTGGTTCCTCGGGGCACTGGGAGGCTGGGGATGTCCAGCTGGAGCTGGGAATGGGGCAGGATGCTCTGCAGGGAGCTGGGCTGGTGGGGTCTGTGGTTCCTTGGGGCAATGGGAGGCTCAGGGTGTCCAGCTGGGGCTGGGAATGGGGCAGGATGCTGGGCAGGGAGCTGGGCTGTTGGGGTCTGTGGTTCCTTGGGGCAATGGGAGGCTGGAGATGCCCAGCTGGAGCTGGGAATGGGGCAGGATGCTCTGCAGGGAGCTGGGCTGTTGGGGTCTGTGGATCCTTGGGGCAATGGGAGGCTCAGGGTGTCCAGCTGGAGCTGGGAATGGGGCAGGATGCTCTGCAGGGAGCTGGGCTGTTGGGGTCTGTGGATCCTTGGGGCAATGGGAGGCTGGGGATGTCCAGCTGGAGCTGGGAATGGGGCAGGATGCTCTGCAGGGAGCTGGGCTGTTGGGGTCTGTGGTTCCTCGGGGCACTGGGAGGCTGGGGATGTCCAGCTGGAGCTGGGAATGGGGCAGGATGCTGGGCAGGGAGCTGGGCTGTTGGGGTCTGTGGATCCTTGGGGCAATGGGAGGCTCAGGGTGTCCAGCTGGAGCTGGGAATGGGGCAGGATGCTGGGTAGGGAGCTGGGCTGTTGGGGTCTGTGGTTCCTCGGGGCACTGGGAGGCTCAGGGTGTCCAGCTGGAGCTGGGAATGGGGCAGGATGCTCTGCAGGGAGCTGGGCTGTTGGGGTCTGTGTATCCCTGGGGCAATGGGAGGCTCAGGGTGTCCAGCTGGAGCTGGGAATGGGGCAGGATGCTCTGCAGGGAGCTGGGCTGTTGGGCAGGAGCCCAGGGGCCGTGCTGGCACAGCCCAGCCTGGCCACTCAGGCTGGAGCCAGGAGCTGCCTGCTGCCCCAAAAGCACCTCTGACCCCACACCCCTCTGCCCTCTCGCTCCAACAGCAGCTGGGAAGGGGGAAAGCCTTGGAGAGCAGCCCCAGGCAGGGCTCAGCCTGGGTACCCACAGGTGACAGCCAAAGCCTCCCTGTGATGTCCCCAGCCGGGCTCTGGAGCTGCTCCCAGGGAACCCAGTGCTGGTTAACCCGGGAGAGGCTGGCTGGGTGGTTTCCAGCGATAATTACAGATAATTTGGGTGCTTGCAGACACCTCCAAAGCAAACAGGGCGGCCCCAGCGCAGCCCTGTGGCCCTGGGCGCTCCTTGGGCTGGGATTTCACCTGCAGGGATGTCCTGCAGAGCTCTGCATTCCCGCAGGGATCTTTGTCCCACCACACCACCAGGAAGACACAGGGCAGGCCTGAGTGCTGGGAAGGGCAGAGAGGCACAGGGCACCCACTCACGGGGAGCCCCAGAGCCCCAAACCCAGCTCGGGAGCAGCCAGGGCACGGCTGCAGGGCACAGGTGGGATGTGGGGTCTGTGCTGGCACCAGCTCCAAACTGGAGCTCTTTGAGAGCTCTGGGTTGTGCAGAAGACAGGGCCTGGGGCCGTGCCTTGGTGCCCGTGTCTCTCTGCACCCATGCCAGGCTGCAGCCAGGAGGAGGCAGGGAGGTGCCAAGATCCCACTGATCCCATCCCACTGATCCCATCCCATCCCATCCCATCCCATCCCATCCCATCCCACTGATCCCATCCCATCCCATCCCACTGATCCCATCCCATCCCACTGATCCCATCCCACTGATCCCATCCCATCCCATCCCATCCCACTGATCCCATCCCATCCCATTCCACTGATCCCATCCCATCCCATCCCATCCCACTGATCCCATCCCATCCCATTCCACTGATCCCATCCCACTGATCCCATCCCATCCCACTGATCCCATCCCATCCCATCCCACTGATCCCATCCCACTGATCCCATCCCATCCCATCGCATCCCATCCCACTGATCCCATCGCATCCCATCCCACTGATCCCATCCCATCCCACTGATCCCATCCCATCCCACTGATCCCATCCCATCGATCCCATCCCATCCCACTGATCCCATATCATCCCACTGATCCCATCCCATCCCATCCTATCCCATCCCATCCCATCGCATCCCATCCCACTGATCCCATCCCATCCCATCCTATCCCATCCTATCGATCCCATCCCATCCCACTGATCCCACCCTATCCCATCCCACTGATCCCATCCCATCCCATCCCATCACCCTGGGAATGCTCAGCATCACCCTGGGACTGCTCAGCATCACCCTGGGAATGCTCAGCATCACCCTGGGGCTGCTCAGCATCACCTGGGATTGCTCAGCATCACCTGGGAATGCTCAGCATCACCTGGGAATGCTCAGCATCATCCTGGGAATGGCTCAGCATCACCTTGGGAATGCTCAGCATCACCCTGGGATTGCTCAGCATCACCCTGGGAATGCTCAGCTCCACCAGGGAGCCTCATCCCAGGGCAGCTGGAGCAGCTGGAGCAGGCCTGGCCACCAACAGCCCCAAGGATGCCCCTCCACACCCACAGCACCTGCAGAGCCTGTCCAGGCACTTCCCTGGGAACCCCTCTCACCCCTGCTTGGAGAAACCCCCAGTTTTGGGAATCTTTCACAGGCAAATGTCAGCTCTGATGAAACATTTAAATTTTCCCATGGGAGACGTCTAAACAAAACATTAACATTTTGACTTAAAATGTCATTTCATTCTGGTTCTTCAATTAAAAACAAAATGACATTTCAAGTCAAAACGTTGATTTGAAACGGATTTTTTCTTGTTGTTTTACTTCAGAAACCAAAATTCTATTTCAAGTGAGAGAGACAAGAAAGGCTTGTTCAGAGCTGGTTCCTCCCAGGTTTGCTGAACAAATGCCCCAGGAAACCCAAATTCTGGGCACAACCTGTTTCAAGGGAATTATTTTTCATTTAAAAAGACCTGACAGGAAGATGCTGGCTCCTGGGCGGGTTCATCCCGGGAAGGAGAGCTCAGCCAGGGGGGCTGGCATTGTCCCCATGTCCCCAGGGCTCCGCAGGGATTGAGGCATCACCTGAGCCCTGCCTGCTGTGCCATTGTCACCGTGCTCACCCTGGGAGCAGGGGCAGCCTTGCCTCATTTCCTGGGCACTCATCATCACCACCACAGCAGGATTTTCCCTCTGGTAAAACCTGAGTCCAGCAAAAATTCCCTGAGCAATTGACTGGAGGAATTTAACATCCTTTCCCTGCCTGTTTTTTCCTCTCTCTGCACATGAAATATTCTTTTCTGAGCTACAAAAACCACTTTGAAACCGCTTTATCCCTAAGTGCTAGGAGGCCTTTTCCTCCCAGCTGCACAAACATCATGGAGCAGCTCGGGCTGTCCCACACAGCCCTGCTCTGTGCCACCTCCTGGCACGCTTGGAAAGCCAAGGGAAGGTTGTGGAGCCCCTGACAGCACCCAGTGCTGCAATTTAAACTGCACTGAGCAGTGTCCGTGAGAGCAGCTCTGTGTTTGAACATGAGGAAACGTTCACAGCAGCTTCAGACCCTGCCAAAGCCCCTGCTTGGTTTTGGGGGCAGGTCCCAGCTCAGCCAGGGGGTTTTGCTGGGGGGCAGGATGGGAGGAATTCCCCTGGGCAGAGTTTTCACCTGGAATTCAGCCACTGCAGCCCCCTTTGGGTTTTCACCTGGAATTTCACAAAGGGGCTTTGGGCAGAGGGGGCAGAGCCAGAGCTGTGACCCCAGTGCCACCAGCCCCTGGTTCAGTGAGACCTGGCAGGGACACAGAGCTGGGGGTGGCTGTGGCAAGGGAGGGGGGTGCAGGAGGGGCTCTGGGGACGCCTCTGGCTCCTGCTGGGCCAGGGTTTGGTTTGTGCAGAGCTCCATGGTCACTGGAGCTCCATGGTTGTACCCCACAGTGTGACCGCCCTGTGTGGGGCCACTGCAGAGGGAAACTGAGGCACCTCCAGCGGCACCAGTGACCCCTGGGGGTCCAATCCCAGCTCAGGACGGCACATCCAGGCTCCAGCTGCTGCTCCAGGGCCGTGTTCCAGCCTCTGTTTGGTAAGGAGGGACCTTCAGCTCTCCTGGGAGCTGCTCCAGAGGCTGCTCTGGCCCCCATGGATCTGAGGGACCCCCAGCCCTGCACCCCGAGGTGGAGGCAGAGCCCAGCTGGGTCAGGGCTTGCATTTCCATCTGGGTGCTCCCAGGAATAGCAGGGCTGCATTTAGATGCCCAGGCTGTTTTGGGATGGAGCCTACGTGGCTCCCAGCAGGACCCAGTCCTGTTATGGATACACAGACGTGGTTTTGCTCCAAGGAGGTCACTTACAAGGCAAGGCTGGCAGAGAAGAGAAAAAGCAGCCCAGGGTTGAGGAGAAATGTGCTCGAGGCCACCCCAAAGCGGTGCCAGAGCAGGGAACAGCATCCAGGGCTGAGCTCCCAGCCCTCGACACACAAACCACATCCAAGGGCTCCCGGAGAGCAGCCAAACCCAACCACAGACCTGGGCAGTGCTCTCAGCTCCCTTTGTCTGCAGCACACAAAGGCATGGGGAAAGGAACAGCCATCCTTTCCCTCTGATCCCTCCCAAACCTTCCTCCCAACAAGACATTCCAGCAGCGCCAAGCCCAGAGGACAGGGAGGATGAGGCTTTGTGCATTCACCGCCCCTGGAGTGTCCCAGGCCAGGTTGGATGGGGCTTGGAGCAGCCTGGGACAGTGGGGGGTGTCCCTGCCCGTGGCAGGGGTGGCACTGGGTGGGCTCTGAGGTCCCTTCCCACCCGGAGCATTCCAGAACTCCCTCCCCGGGCTGCAGCCCCAGCCCTGTGCCGTGCTGCAGGCGCTGCCCCGAGGCCTTTGGAGGTTGTTGGCACCGATCTCGTGCTCCCAGAGCCTTCCAGCAGGGATCCAGCACCCACAGCCCATCCCCACAGGGCCTGTGTGGCAGCCCCTGCAGCCCCAGCGCCCGCAGAGACTGAGGAGGGCAGAGCTGGCCCTGCCACCCCTGTCCCCTGCACCGCGGCGCTGGCAGCCAGAGCTCTGCAGTCACACCGTGTTCCTTCTCCGTGCAGGGGAGAAGCTGTCACTTCGCTCTAATTAGCCAATTAGGTCCCTAATTAGCTGATGTAATTGCTCCGAGGAAGTGATTTCATTTAAGAAAAACCTTATTCCCGAAAGCAGAGACGGAGCCAGCCCGGCACCAGCAGGAACGGCCGGTGGGGGCGGTCAGAGGGTGGGGACAGGACAGGGGTGGGGATGGGGACAGGACGGGGATGGGGACAGGACAGGGGTGGGGATAGGGACAGGACGGGGATGGGGATGGGGACAGGGATGGGATGGGGACAGGACTGGGATGGGGACAGGACTGGGATGGGGACAGGGATGGGATGGGATGGGGACAGGATGGGGATGGGGACAGGACAGGATGGGGACAGGACAGGGATGGGGATGGGGACAGGACAGGGATGGGGATGGGGACAGGACGGGGATGGGGATGGGGACAGGACAGGATGGGGACAGGACAGGGATGGGGATGGGGACAGGACAGGGGTGGAGACAGGACGGGGATGGGGACAGGGATGGGATGGGGATGGGGATGGAATGGGAATGGGGACAGGGATGGGGACAGGACGGGGATGGGGACAGGATGGGGGCAGGACAGGATGTGAACAGGACAGGGATGGGGATAGGGACAGGATGAGCATGGGGATGGTGGTCAGGGGGACAGGACAGGATGGGGATGGGGATGGGGACGGGGACGGGGACAGGACCAGGATGGGATGGTGGACAAAGGGACAGGACCAGGATGCGATGGTGGTGCACAAAGGGACAGGACCAGGATGCGATGATGGTGCACAAAGGGACAGGACAGTGGGCCAGGGGCCAGGATGGGATGGTGCACAAAGGGACAGGACCAGGATGCGATGGTGGTGCACAAAGGGACAGGAGAGCGGGCCAGGGGCCAGGCGGCCCCAGCTGCCCCCAGGGCTGGAGGAAGTGGCTCAGCGTGCGGGAACAACCCGCGGAACAAACGCGGCGTCATCGCCGCCATCCCCCAGCCCGAGCGGAGTCAGAACCCACAAAGCGCTTCCCACCAACAATTTGTTCTCTCACAAGAGATCAGATAAGCTAATCAGCGCGGCTCCATCTGTCGAAAGGATGGGGGGGGGGGGTGAATAATACTGCTTATTTACATTTTTTCCCTTTTCTTGATGCAACTTCTAGATCTAATCAGCACCAAGCTGTGCTTTAATTGGAATCATGGAGCAGACGTGCATTTCTCTACAGCTCGTTTGTCTCCTCAGCACAAAAATTCCTCAGTCCGGTGCCCGAGTGGCTCTCGGCATCCTCCTACCCGGCCTGGGACAGGTGCGATGGGAGCTGGGCACAGCCCAGGCGGGCAGGGATGGGGATGCTGCAGGGGACCCGGTGAACGGGGAGAGCTGTTTCGCTGTGACACCGCCAGCAGCCCGGCTCTGCTCTCCCCGATGAGACCCGACAAGCACAAGATCTCCCCCGGCCCTGCAGCAGCCCGAGCTGTAAAAGTCGCTGCGGATGCGGTGACCTTTGCAGACGCGGGGATCGCGGCTGCTCCCCCGCCTGCCTTTCCAGGTCAGCAGAGCCCGGGCGGCTCCGCGGCCCCCCGGGCACCCCGTGCTGCAGGAGCCGCCCCCGGAGCAGCCCCGGGCCGGGCTGGCACCGCCACACGGGGCTGGCACCGCCACACGGGGCTGGCACCGCCACACGGGGCTGGCACCGCCACACGGGGCTGGCACCGCCCGCCTCGCCGCCGACGGCTTGGAGGTGCAAATTAGCAGTGAAAAAGCGTAAAGTGCTTCAATTGAAGCAGGTTAATCCGAAAGGGATGGGGACAGGGACGAGACACCCCGTCTGCTCCCCGGAGCGCCCCATTAAGGCGGAATGAATGCCTGAGTGCCAGGCGGGTCAGCAGAGGACAGGGATGTTTGCACTCCTCCTTTCCCACAGCCCGGCTGGTGGCTAAGCTGGAAAAATCCCCGAGATGGGCACATGCCAGCACACTAAACTGCGGTTTATGTCACCTAGAGCACTCCGCAAAGTCTCAGTGATCTGCAAATAATTAAAGGAGAAAGCAATCAATCTTGTTGTTCAAAACAGCGATTAGCCCGGGAGAAGCCGGCATTGTAATTCCAGCGGCACCCAGGGGGGAAGATGCCGCATGCATAATGAGAGCTGCGAGTCCTCACAAGTTCAAGGACCACGGGGTGTTCTGCGCTCCCGGTGGGAATTTCCTGAGCGTCTCCGCGCCTGTGTCACGCCGTGTTTCACAAGCCCCGGGCCGCAGGAGCAGCGGAGCAGCGCTGGGGCTGCCCGGGCTGCTCCGGGACGCATCCAGGTGGGATCCAGGGGACCCTCCTGGCCTCCACCCTGAGCTGCTCCGGGACGGATCCAGGTGGGATCCAGGGAACCTTCCCAGCCTCCACCCTGAGCTGTTCCAAGGACGGATCCAGATGGGATGCAGGGGACCCTCCTGGCCTCCAGCCAGCCCACCCTGAGCTGTCCCCTGTAGGGGACAGAGCTCTGGGGAGAGGCCAGGAGGCTTCACCTGGACAGCCCTGCCCCTTTTTAGAATCACTTAGCTCAGAAACGCCTCTAAGGTCAAGTCCAGCCATTCCCCCAGCACTGCCAAGGCCACCACTCAGCCGTGTCGCCAAGTGTCACATCCACAGGGCTGTTAAATCCCCACGAGGATGGGGACTCCCGCAGCCTGGGCAGCCCGTTGTGATGCTCCTCCCTTCCCTTCAGCGAGGGAATTTCCTCCAAACTTCCCCAGCACTGGCATGGCTGGCAGGCCAAGCTCCTGGCAAAGCCACTGACGCCGTGTCCTGCTCGTCCCCACGTGTGACCCAAGCAGAGCCTGTGCAGGGGCAGAGCCCAACAGCGCCGAGCCCACCTCCATCCGTCCAGCACCCAGCAGATCCGGGCAGGAGGAGCAGCTCTCTGGTTATTGCTGGAGAAACAGAGAGAGAAGAGCCCCCTGAGCAGCCCAGGCCTGGCAGATCCGGGCAGGAGGAGCAGCTCTCTGATTATTCCTGAAGGAACAGAGATAGAAGAGCCCCCAAGCAGCCCAGGCCCGGCTGTGCAGCCCCTCCCGCCCCATTTCTGGCAGGGTTTGGGGTCAGACTCCGGCACCGGGATCGCCCCGAGCGAGCTCCGCCTGCCCCGGGGCCGGGCTCAGCCGCTCCGGCGGTTTCGCAGCTCCGAGCCCGCCCCACCACAAGGCCGAGAGGAAATTGCAATTATTTGTTGATGGTTTTTCAGAGCCCATCGCCTCCCGGAGGCTGCCACAGGAGCTCCTTGTTGGTGCTTCCCCACCGACCTGCCCCTGCCTCTGCCTCTCCCAGCCAGGGGAAGCTCCTCTGCCAAACCAATTCCCAGCGGGGCTGTGGGAAGCCTCGGCTTGCAAAAAAGTCACATTTCACATCCTGAAAGGGAGAAAGGCAGGAAACTTTTCCCTCAGCCCCCCCTCCATGTTCTGGAGCTGCTGTGGACACGAGGAGACCCCAGCCCAGAGCCAGGAGGCTTCGCCTGCAGGGATGAACCCGTCTGTGCCCAGAACCAGCCTCCGTGCACACCGAAGGGATTTCCAGCAGCTTCTCCAGCAGAGCTTTCCACGAGTTCCTGTGTCCCCAGCACCCTGGGTGCTCGCCAGGAGCAGGGCATTGGGTGGGACACGTGGAATTGCTGTGAGCTTGGATCAGTTCCATGTGGGGACCTTTCCTCACAGGACTGCAGCGTTTGTGCTGTCCCTGCCGGGGCAGGAAATGCAGTCCCAGCGTAGTTAGGCTGGGAAAATACCTCTCAGAGCCCCCAGCCCAGCCATAAACACAGACCCAGCACAGGCAGGGCTGTCTCTGGCACAAGGGTCTCCCCACAAAGGGCTCCTTCCTTCTGCTGCATGAGGAACACGAAGCTGTGACAGATCCAGACCCAGAACAGATTTGACCTCCTGAACATCGAGACCCAGATCAAATAAAGGTCTGGATGGGCTGGTGCTCAACTCCACCTGGCCTCTGGAAGCACCTGCAGGCTGTTTCCAGACGGGCCTGGAGGTGACACAAACGGGAGATGGAAAAAGCTTCCCATGCAACAAAACCAGAGCACGAATTTGGGCTGAGGGCCCTGAGCCCATCACATGCCCAGGGCTGCTCACACAGAGCCAGGGCCAGCACCCAGCACAGGACACGGCCCTGGGGCAGCAGAGCTCCCACCCTGGGGCAGAGCTGAGCTCCCAACATGGGCAGATCTGAGCTCCCAACATGGGCAGAGCTGAGCTCCCACCCTGGGCAGATCTGAGCTCCCAACATGGGCAGAGCTGAGCTCCCAACATGGGCAGATCTGAGCTCCCACCCCGGGCAGAGCTGAGCTCCCACCCTGGGCAGATCTGAGCTCCCAACATGGGCAGAGCTGAGCTCCCACCCTGGGGCAGATCTGAGCTCCCACTCTGGGGCAGAGCTGAGCTCCCACCCTGGGCAGATCTGAGCTCCCACCCTGGGAACAGCTGAGCTCCCACCCTGGGAACAGCTGAGCTCCCACCCTGGGAACAGCTGAGCTCCCACTCTGGGCAGAGCTGAGCTCCCACCCTGGGGCAGAGCTGAGCTCCCACCCTGGGGCAGAGCTGAGCTCCCACCCCGGGCAGATCTGAGCTCCCAACATGGGCAGAGCTGAGCTCCCACTCTGGGCAGATCTGAGCTCCCACCCTGGGGCAGAGCTGAGCTCCCACCCTGGGGCAGAGCTGAGCTCCCACCCTGGGCAGATCTGAGCCAGCTCCAGCCCCACCAGGAGTTGATGGCAATCTCAGAACTGCTCAGCAACCTCAGAGCTCTCAGCACATTCACCCCCAGACCCTCTCACTTCAGGCTGGACACCAGGAGGAATTTCCCATGGGAAGGGTGGCCAGGCCTTGGCAGGGGCTGCCCAGGGGGGTTGGAGTGCCCATCCCTGAGTGTCCAGGGCAGGGCTGGAGCTGGCACCCAGGGCTCTGGGCTGGGCACAAGGTGGGCACGGGCAAAGCCTGGGAGGGATTTTCCAGCCTAGATGACCCTGGCTCCTGTAACAGCCCCAAGGTCTGGCTGCAGGGGATGCGGCACTGCAGGCTGTGGGGAGCATCCCTCAGCTCCCCCAGACCCGGAGCCCGCTCCGGGCAGCCCCTGGGAGAACCGGCAGGGATTTGCAGGAAAACCAAGAGGGATTTGCAGGAAAACCAGGAGGGATTTGCATCTGCGGCTGAGAGCTGTGGGAGCGGCGCTGGAATTTGTCGGGAGGCGATGAGAGGGGCCGTCCCAGCGAGGGAGGCTCGGCTGCAATTAGGAAGGCAATTTGGGTAATGTTTGCCTCGGGAGGGGTTGACATGCCGGTGGTCTCCGGAGGCAGAGCTGCTGCCGGGGGGGGTTCGCCTCTCAGCCCATCCCTTTGTGCGCTACCCAGCCTGAGCTGCGTCTGAAGGAACCAGCCTCGCTCATTATCAAAGCCGCAAACCATCTGGTTCCACTTTGCCGGGGAAAGGCAACGAGTGCAAATCTGGTTTCACTTGGGTTTTCCTTCCCCGGGTTATGGTTTGCTCCATGTTTAATGTTGTTACTGCAATTCGATCGTTGGGCAGTGGGTGGCCCGGTTCCCCCATTTGAAACTAATTTACAGCTTTGTCTGGCAAAATTGTTGCTTCCAATCAATTAGCACTGACACCGAAATTAAACCATCTTGGGGTCTCGACGCATGAGGAAGCAGGTCCTCGTTTTTTTTGGAAGAAATTTGCTCTTCAGAGGGAAATCTGGTTGCTCACCCTTCCCCCGTGCCGAGGTGGATTTTTTTATATTTAAAGATCCAGCCCGTGTTTCTTTTCAGGAGGTTTCATAGGGGAGGCTGAGATCCCTGGTGGATGCTATTTTTGTTTTACAGCCGTGACCTTGTTAAGGAGATGGACAAACAAGCCAGAAATGGAACATTAATAAATAAAGCCTGAATCCATCAGCCCGTCCAGGCTGCCTCCATCAGCCCTGCCGAGGCACTTGGTGCTCCCCAGCCCCTTCCCGTGTCCCACCCCACGCAGCCCCCCGGGTTCATCGTCCCCCCCTTGTCCTGAGAGCCCCCCGAGGGTGGGGACGCAGCCAAAGCCTGGCCTAAGCCCACCCAGGCAAGGCTCAGCAGGCAGCAGCCCCAGCTGGGGAGGTCTGGCTGCGATCTCAGAGTCCCTGGAGGACAAACAATGCCCTGGGACAGGCCGGGCTCCGTGGGGAGCCTGGGAGTGCAGGGTTTGGGAGGGAGCTGGGGAGGAAAGGACCCGCTCAGGGCGGAGATGCCACCCCCAGCCTGCCCTCCCTGCCCCCAGAAATGCAGAGCTCCCTTTGGATGGGGCCAAATGGGATCCACAGTGGGGAGAGCCAGGGCAGGACCCCAAAGCTGCACACAGGGCTCAGTGCTGGGGCCAAATGGGATCCACAGCAGGGAGAGCCAGGGCAGGACCCCAAACCTGCACACAGGGCTCAGTGCTGGGGCCAAACAGGGATCCACAATGGGGAGAGCCAGGGCAGGACCCCAAACCTGCACACAGGGCTCAGTGCTGGGACCAAATGGGATCTACAATGGGCTGAGAGCCAGGGCAGGACCCCAAAGCTGCACACAGGGCTCAGTGCTGGGGCCAAATGGGATCCACAGCAGGGAGAGCCAGGGCAGGACCCCAAAGCTGCACACAGGGCTCAGTGCTGGGGCCAAATGGGATCCACAGCAGGGAGAGCCAGGGCAGGACCCCAAACCTCCCCATGGGGCTCAGTGCTGGGGCCAAATGGGATCCACAGCAGAGAGAGCCAGGGCAGGACCCCAAAGCTGCACACAGGGCTCAGTGCTGGGGCCAAATGGGATCCACAGCAGGGAGAGCCAGGGCAGGGCCCCAAAGCTGCACACAGGGCTCAGTGCTGGGGCCAAATGGGATCCACAGCAGGGAGAGCCAGGGCAGGACCCCAAACCTGCACACAGGGCTCAGTGCTGGGGTCAAACAGGGATCCACAATGGGGAGAGCCAGGGCAGGACCCCAAAGCTGCACACAGGGCTCAGTGCTGGGGCCAAATGGGATCCACAATGGGGAGAGCCAGGGCAGGACCCCAAAGCTGCACACAGGGCTCAGTGCTGGGGCCAAATGGGGATCCACAATGGGGAGAGCCAGAGCAGGACCCCAAAGCTGCACACAGGGCTCAGTGCTGGCTCCAAGAGCCAAACAAGAGCGGGCAGCCCCTGCAGGCCTGGGAGGTTCCTTGCTGCCCCCTTGGCTCCTGGGTCACACACATGGCAGGGACAGAGCCCCTCTCTGGTCACTGCTGCAGGGCTGGGAGCTCCCAGCTGTGCCTCCCTCCTGCCTGAGGGCTGCTGGGCCGTCTGAAGGCAGGGACAAGGACAGCAGGCTCCATGTGCAGCTCAGGGAAAGCAGCAGCACCACGGAAGCACGGAATGGGCACAGCCCTGCCATGGGCTGCTCAGGGCTGGCAGGGGCACCAGGCCCTGTTTGCTGCAGCCCTGGCAGGGCAGAGCTCAGCCCCAGGTGCTCTGCTGAGCCCCAGCCTTGTCCTGAGCCCTTTGCTCCCCATGGCTGCTCTGGGCATGGCACAGCCTCCTCCTGCCAGAGCTCAGCCCAAACCTGCCCCTGTGGATGGACCCTCAGCAGAGCTGGGCTGCTCAGAGTGAGCAAAAAACACAACCAAAAAAAAAAATGGAACCTCTCTCCCAACAGGAAGGAAAATATTTTTGAAAGCCTTGAAGTTTTTACAGCTGGTGAGAGGCAGCACCGGGAGGGCTGGAGGGCAGCCCTGGCCAGCGAATTCCAGCCAAAGCAGGAGCATGGGAGAATACCAAAGCAGCCAGGAAGAAAGAGATGAAGAAGAAGAAAGGAGATGAAGCAGCTGAGATAAAAACGAGATCACTCAGGCTGGTGCCCACGGAGCAGGGCACCAGAGCCTCGTGTCTGAAGATGCACCAGCCAGAGCTGGGAAAATTCCCTGGCTTTGAAGAGCAGGTCTTCCTGGAGACAAACAGCTCTAATCCACACTCCTGAGTAATTCTCTCTTTGGCAGCACATCATACCAGCATCGATTTAAACCTCAGGGCAGCTGCACTGGCTTTAATCTGGGTTTTATTTTTGTAAACTCCAGTTTCAAGGAGCTGCTCACAGAGCAGAGCGGGGCTGGGTGGCAGGAGCAGAGCCAGAATCACTCAGGGCTGCAGTGGAAACACTTGAGCTCCTTCAAGAACAGCGACCAAATGTGAAAAGCTTTGATCCTAAAAGGTAACAGCCCTGTCAGGGGGAAAAGGGGTCAAGCTGCTCCACTTCTGCCGGGGCAGCTCCCTCTGCTGCCTGTGCTCCCCAGCTGCTCCCGAGGAGCAGGGCAGGCCCAGATGGGCTCCCTGCAGTGGCTCAGCCACATGTGCTCATTACTCTGCTCTGTAAAGTTCTCACCTCCCAGGAGACACAGCCCAAACGTGGAGAGGGGAATGCCATCCTTGTTTGGGAACCAGCTGGGTCAGCCATGGAGGATAAACCTCATCCACGGGGGATAAACCTCATCCATGGGGGATAAACCTCATCCATGGGGGATAAACCCCATCCAGGGTGGGTAAACCCCATCCAGGGTGGGTAAACCCCATCCACAGGGGGATAAACCCCATCCATGGAGGGTAAACCCCATCCATGGAGGATAAACCCCATCCATGGAGGGTAAACCCCATCCATGGGGGATAAACCCCATCCATGGAGGGTAAACCCCATCCATGAAGAATAAACCCCATCCATGGAGAATAAACCCCATCCACAGAGGGTAAACCCCATCCATGGAGGGTAAACCCCATCCATGGGGGATAAACCCCATCCATGGAGAATAAACCCCATCCATGGAGGATAAACCCCATCCATGGGGGATAAACCCCATCCACGGAGGGTAAACCCCATCCATGGGGGATAAACCCCATCCATGGAGGATAAACCCCATCCAGGGAGGGTAAACCCCATCCACGGAGGGTAAACCCCATCCAGGGAGGATAAACCCCATCCATGGGGGATAAACCCCATCCATGGAGGGTAAACCCCATCCACGGAGGGTAAACCCCATCCACAGCTGCTGCAGGGCACAGCCAGCCCTGCCTCCATGGCAGCACCACAGCCCAGGGCTCGGGGGCTCCCCTGGCACTCAGGGGTCCCCCCTGGCACTCAGGGCTCCCCAGGGACCAGTTCCCCCAGTGCCCAACCAGGGGCTGCTCCTGGTTTGGAACATTAATAAATAAAGCCTGGGGAGAGGTGGGACACGACAGGAGATAGGGAAGGTGCAGAAGGGCAAGGTTCAGCCCAGCAAGCCCAATTAAAGATGCCAATTAGCAGCTCGCAGAGGCTGTGCCCGGCTGGGCTCTGCCCCTGCACCAGGCTGGGGCTGGAGGCGGCAGGAGGGAGCAGGGGCTGCTGTTAACCTGGAGCTGTCCGCAGCTGTCAGCAGCCCCAGGTGCGGGTTCCAGGAGCACAGACAGTGGGTGTGACACCCCGGGGAGGGATGGGGACAGCAGCAGCCCAGCCTGGCTGGCTGTGCACCGCGGCACAGCCCTGCTGCTCCGGGAAAGGACAAAAGGACCGTGCCACCGCCGGCCCCGCTGTCCCTGCGCGGCTCTAGCCCGTGTGGAGCACTGAGAGATGGATGGAAGTGTCTGCAAGGACATTCCCAGCCAGGGGAGACGCTCAGGGAACAGCCAGAACACAGAATCAGGTGGGAAGGGGCGGCCCGTGGGGTCCCCGGTCCAGCCTACAGAGACAGGACGGACAAGGGATCTGGGGTGACCCCCTGGAACACTCTCGGGACGGATTTCCTCCTCATTTCCCCGGGTTTCCCGGCTTTAGCAGCAGCGCTGCCCAGCTTTGTCCTGTCTCTGGCACCATCTGCAGGCGGCAGCGCGGCTCCTCCCGGAGCAGGACAGGCAGCAGAAGGCTCCTAAAGCCGGGTTCCTCCTGGAGGATGGCAGGGAGCAGAGGGATCTTCCACCCAGGGGATCCTCCCGGAGCAGGACGGGGAGCAGAGGGCTCCTCTGGCCGGGGGTTCCAGCCCTCCCAGCCCGGCCTTCCCCGGGAATTGTCCCTGCAATCCCTGCGAGCCCCCAGGGCTCCTCCAGGGAAAAACGAACCCAAACCATGGAGGGATGGAGGGATGGATGGATGGATGGATGGATGGATGGATGGATGGATGGATGGATGGATGGATGGATGGAGGGATGGATGATGGATGATGGATGGAGGGATGGAGGGATGGATGGTTGGTGGACAGATGGATGGAGGGATGGATGGATGGATGATGGATGGATGGATGGATGGATGGATGGAGGGATGGATGGATGGATGGATGGATGGAGGGATGGATGGATGGATGGATGGATGGATGGATGGAGGGATGGATGGAGGGATGGATGGAGGGATGGATGGATGGATGGATGGATGGATGGAGGGAGGGATGGATGGATGGATGGATGGATGGAGGGATGGATGGATGGATGGATGGATGGATGGAGGGAGGGATGGATGGTTGGTGGATGGATGGATGGATGGATGGTTGGTGGATGGATGGATGGATGGATGGATGGAGGGATGGATGGTTGGTGGATGGATGGATGGATGGATGGATGGATGGTTGGTGGATGGATGGATGGATGGATGGATGGAGGGAGGGATGGATGGATGGAGGGAGGGATGGATGGATGGATGGATGGTGGATGGATGGATGGATGGAGGGATGGATGATGGATGGATGGATGGATGATGGATGGATGGATGATGGATGGATGATGGATGGATGGATGATGGATGGATGGATGGATGGATGGATGATGGATGGATGGAGGGATGGATGGATGATGGATGGATGGATGGATGGATGGAGGGATGGATGGATGGATGGATGGATGGAGGGATGGATGATGGATGGATGGAGGGATGGATGGATGGAAGGAGGGATGGAGGGATGGATGATGGATGGATGGAGGGATGGATGGAACCATGGATGGATGGATGGATGGATGGATGGATGGATGGATGGATGATGGATGGATGGATGGATGATGGATGGATGGTGGATGGATGGATGGATGGAGGGATGGATGGATGGATGATGGATGGATGGAGGGATGGATGGATGGATGGAACCATGGATGGATGGAACCATGGATGGATGGAACCATGGATGGATGGATGGATGGATGGATGGAACCATGGATGGAACCATGGATGGATTTCAGGGAGAACATGCCCACTCTGAGCCTCACTGGGGCTCCAGCTGCACATGCTGGGGTCAGGGCAGCAGCTGGCCCTGAGCACATGCCATCCTCCAGGTGTGTCCCAGCCCCAGAGCCTCTCGTGCAGGGGCAGGTGAAGGGCTCAGGCTCTCCCAGGAGCAAGGGATGAGTTCCCAGGGCTGGCAGGAGCAGGTGGGAGGCACCTTCCCCTCACTGCCCCCCTGGCCTGTGGCAGCCCCTGCTGACAGCACTTCCAGCAGTGCTCAGGTGCTGGCTGGAGCTCAGGGAGTTTATTTCTCTTTCTTTGCAGGAGGAAACAGCTGGGAGAGCTCTGGGGAAGGAATTGTGGTGGAAAGGAGCTGCCAGCACGGGGCTGAAGGGTTCAAGAGGTCGGGAGTGCTGCAGGGCTGGGCTGAGGAGGGCACCCAGCTCCCAGCCCACCTTGCCTGGGCAGGAGCAGCCCAAGGGCTCCCAGCTGCAGGCACTGATCCAAGCCCTCCGTGGAGCTGTTCACAGCCAGCAGAGCCAGGCCCAGCTCCCATTCCACACTCCGGGTGGGAGCGGGGAATTCTTGCCCTGGCTCCCTGGCACCGGAGCTGGCCGCTCTCCCAGCCCCTGTCAGCCAGCCAGCACCTCCCATGGGCAAAACCAAACAAGCAGGGAGGCTGCTGAGGAGCTTTTGGCTCTGGATTTATCACAGAATGTGCTGGGGATTGGATGTTCCTCGTTCTGCTGCTCTGAACACCTGGAAGTGGTTCCTCAGGTATCTGCTCAGCAGAGCTCAGCGCTGAGGAGATTCTGTAGCTGAGACTCACCCTGAGCCATCCCTCTCACCCAGAGTGCCCAGCACACACCTCTGGATGCAGTAATTATCTTTAGCAGCACCTCGGACAGAACAGACAGAGCCCAAGCAGGGAAATGGAAAAATCCTTCATTCCACAGCCTTCATCACTGAGGAGATTCCAAACACAGCATTCCCAGCACGATGAGAGATGCCGCAGCATTGGCATGTTTCCTTCCTGAAGAATTTGCAAAATATCCTTTTTTTTTTTTTTTTTTTTTTTTTTTTCCCCTGCAGCAAAATCAAAGCCAGGCTCAGGCTCAAATGATTAAAGGTTAACTAAGACTTCAAACAATCTCACGAGATGGGTCGTTCTCCCAGGAATGGCGGGACATAAACTGGGCTTGGCTTTAATATCTGCCTTTAATTAGGGCCGTGTCAGAGGGCCACGAGCAGGAAAAGAGCCTCTGGCACAGATGGGAGATGTGCTGTGGAAATTCTTCCAAAAGAAAAATATTGCTGCACCTGTTTGTGGCAAAATCCTGCCCCAGGCAAAGCATCCCAAGCTCGGGGTGAAGTGGAATTGGAGCTGTTTTCAACCAAGCTTCCCTGAAATGCGCTGTGGTTCTGCTCCCTGGAAAACAAGGTGAGCTGGCTGGGGATGTGAGGAGGCAAACACAGCCCAGGCTGGAGCCAGCTCTGGGGATGGGCACGTTCCTGAGGCTGCCAGAGCTCCAGGAGCACCTGGGCACCGCTCTGAGGCACAGGGTGGGATTGGGGGTGTCTGTGCAGGGCCAGGGCTTGGAGCAATGATCCCTTCCAGCTCAGGGTGTTCCATCGGTCTCCGAGGTTGGATTCTCCTCGAGGAATTGGCCTCTGGAAACCCAGAGCAGCCAGGGGAGGAACACAAACCCCGCACTGCTGCAGGCACCACCTCCTCTCACTGCTCCCTCCCTCGCTGCAGCCCAGTCCCAGCAGCATTTTAATTAAAAGAGGTGGCTCCGTGCACCTTTTTCCTATTGATCTGCAGTCAACAAGAGCCCATAAACCAAGAAATTAAAGCCATAATTTACAGCCCTTGGCCGGGCCGCCTGTGAGCTCTGGTTGCCACATTGCACACGATGGTTTCCTGCCTCTGCCAGGACATAAACTCGATACAACAGCTCCAAAAAGGGAAAAAAACCCACCCCTAACCCCCCCAGCCTCGCAAGGCTTCCTGCAGGAGCCAGCTCCGAGGATGGCTTTCAGCTCCCTGTGTCTGATCTGTGGCCAAGCCGTGGTTCCAATCAGAGCAGAGAGGAGATGAAAGGGCAGCCCTGGTTCTGCAGCCCGAGCCAGGTGTGCAGCTGGCACCCCCAGCCTCCCGGGGCACTGCTCCAGTGCAGACATGTTAAAGCAATAAAAGCAAAATGAGGAACATGTGGCTAAAAACAGCGGCTCATTTCACTGGTTTCTATAAATGAGTTTTCCCAGGGCAGGGTTTGGGGTTTCTTTAACACGAGCGTGACAGGGATTCCAGCACTTCCATCCCTGGGAGAGGCTGGGAAAAAAGCGGAGCAGCTCTCCTCCAAACAGCCTCTTATTTACAGTTGTGAGGGCTCAAAGAGCTGACTTAAACCTTCAAATGACAACAATTCCTCCGAGGCGAGATGCCAGGGTTGAGCAAACAATTTGCAGGGAATGTTAAGTGCAGGGGAAGCCGCGGAGCTTGTAATGAAGCCGTGGTGGTGTTTCCAATCAGGGCTGAGCCCGGCACGGCAGAGCTGCCGAGGGACCCGACAAACCACGGCCGGGGGAGGCAGCCTGGGGTAAAAGATCCTTTTCTGTGGTTGCTGCCCGGCACAGAGCTCAGGACCAGCTGCTGCTGCCGCATTCCAGGGCGGATTCCAGAGCCCAGGTGTTCCGAGGGCTAAGGACAGGTTTTGAAATGAAATAGTTCTCGTGTCCTTTATGCCACTTTGAGGCATTACACGTGCATGAGGTGCAGGATGAGGGGATGGCCTCAAGCTGGAGGAGAGGAGGTTTAGATTGGAGATGAGGAAGACACAGAGAGACGAGGGTGCTCCAGCCCCAATGCCCAGTGTCACAGACATATTTCATGAAAAACCCTTCCCTTAGGATTGTTCCTCCTGAGAAGCTGAGAGGCCTCAGGAACAAAATGTACCCAATGATTATCTGCTGCTGTGGAATGCAACAGGTGCATTTGGGATTGGGCTCATGTGGTTGTTTCTCATTAATGGCCAATCACAGCCCAGCTGGTTCGGACTCTCTGTCCGAGCCACAAGCTTTTGTTATCATTCTTTCTTTTCTTTTGCTATTCTTAGCCAGCCTTCTGATGAAATCCTTTCTTCTATTCTTTTAGCATAGTTTTAATATAATATATATCATAAAATAATAAATCAGCCTTCTGAAACACGGAGTCAGATCCTCATCTCTTCCCTCATCCAAGAACCCCTGTGAGCATGGTCACAGTCCAGCTTGGCTTGGGCCTTTCCAGGGATCCAGGGGCAGCCCCAGCTGCTCTGGGCACCCAGGGCCTGCCTGCCAGGGAACAGTTCCTTCCCAAAATCCCATCCATCCCTGCCCTCTGGCACTGGGAGCCATTCCCTGTGTCCTGGAACTCAGTGCTCCACACTTTGCCCCCGGAGGCATCCAGCTGACACAGGTAAGGTGACACCTTCGTGTAGGCCAAGGAAAATCCCTGAGCAGGTTTGTAACCTCTCCTGGGCATCTCGATTTCATCAGGAACACAGGCTCCTCCTGCCCGAGCTGGGAACACGGCAGATAAGCACATTCCTGGGGAGTGTTCTGGGGGCAGAGCCAGAGCCCTGCCCTGCCCTGCTGCGGTTCCTGACTCGCTGCAGAGCCAGAGCGAGCTCTGGCACCGGGGAAGGCAGCTGGGAGAGCTGGAGCCACAGGGCACAGAGCAGCTCCAGCAGAGCCTGCAGGCAGGAGCTGGGCAGTACATGGCAATTAAAAGCCTCTGAAACCACTCTGGGAACATGCAGCTTCCAGAGATGGCTCTGCCAGGAGCTGGGATGAGCCAGATCCTCCTCCTCCTCCTCACACAGCCCAGCAGGCACTGCTGGAAGAGCAGCTTTGCTAGGCCAGGTCTAGTCCCCTCTACTTTTGATCTTTCCTAGAAGAACCCAGAGCCCTCCTGCACCCTGGGCCCCTCCTGGCCCCAGAAAAGATCTGGAGACAATGGGCACCTGAATACCCCAAACCTGCAGAGAAATGTCACCTCAGAGGGCTGAGAGCAGAGATCAAACCAGTTTGTGACACAAGAGCCAGAGGGGGATGAGCCTGGAGCCCCCATTTCAGTGTCTGATCAGTCAAACCCCCTGAGCCAGGTCAAACACATTCCCAAGGGCTGGCACATCAACTTTGCCCTGGCAGGCCCCGTGCCAGGGCACTGACCTCTGTCCTCACCTCTGTGCTCAGCCTGCTCCAGCCAAGCAGGGACCTGCTCTGCCCCCACGGGCACTGCCCCTTCCAGCTGCTCCCAGAAAGGCACCGACAGGATCCCGCTGGAGGCTGAGGGATTTGAACCCAGGTGATCCCATGGCACAGGGGAACGGGTCAGTGATCCCAAACCAGGGCCAGAAATACCTGGAACACGGCCCCAAAGGCACTGGGAACACGGCCCGAAAGACACCTGGAACACAACCCCAAAGACACCTGGAACACGGCCCCAAAGGCACTGGGAACACGGCCCGAAAGACACCTGGAACACAACCCCAAAGACACCTGGAACACAACCCCAAAGACACCTGGAACACGGCCCCAAAGGCACTGGGAACACGGCCCCAAAGGCACCTGGAACACAACCCCAAAGGCACCGGGAACACGGCCCCAAAACACAGCAGAAACACAGCCCCAAAGGCACCTGGAACACGGCCCCAAAGGCACCGGGAACACGGCCCCAAAGGCACCTGGAACACAACCCCAAAGGCACCGGGAACACGCCTGGAACACGGCCCCAAAGGCACTGGGAACGAGGAGGATTTGGAATGTGCCCCAGGGATTGAGCACAGGCTCTCCCAAGCAGCCCCCAGTGCTGGGTGGAGTTTGTTCAGCTGACCTTAAACAAAGGCAACAACTGGATTAGAATGGATAAAAATACCCTTAAAACCCCCCAGCAGTCAGTCAGGGCCGGGGTTCCCAAAGGCACAGGAGCACTTCAGGAACAGATTGGTTTATTTGTTCCGTGTAATTTACCTCCAAATGTGGCCCTGGAGTCCCCATCCATTGCACTGGAGATGCAAAGGTGACTGGGGAAGGTTTTGTTCCTTCCCACCATCCCATCTAACCCTGCCCTCAGGCAGTGGCACCCCAGCTGTGGCCTTGCCCCACACTGGTTGTGGATTTATTTCTCTGTGAGTGTGGATTTATTTCCATCTGTGGATGCACCCCCAGGGCATCTCCAGAGCCCTCTCCCTGCACCCTCTTCCTCAGGTCTGTTTACATCCTCACTCAGGAGAGGAAAAAGAAAAAAAGCAGACTGCCAGAATTCTTCAAAGCTGCCCAAATGATTGCATTTTTGTACCCTGCCCTCTCTCCAGGTGAAGCTGAAGCCCCGGGAGAATCCTGGCAGCCTCCCCACACCCTCCTGCAAGGCTCTGCTGCCTGCCAGGGAGCTCCCTCTCATCCCAGCGAGTCCCTGCTCCAGAGCCCACTCATTTCTCTCCTTTCCCACCTTCTAGCAGGAGTGGGATGTGAGACATCACAGCCTGGGGCTGCAGGAGACACAGGGGCAGGGCCACGGGATTGCTGTGATGTCTTGTCAGGAGCACACACAGGAACAGCAGAGGTCCCAGTGCACCCTCCCACTCGATGCCAGCGTGCAGGATCCAGCCCAGCACCTCCAAACCCTCCAGCAGCTTGAGGGTGTCAGCCTGATGAGCTGAGATCCACACACAGAGCTGCCTTTTATCTGATTTTTGGGAATTTGACAGCTCCAGGGAGCTGCAGCTCAGGAGAGGAGATGGGGTCATTCCTCTCCAGGCAAGGGAAACACGGGTATCAGCCCTGGGAATTCCACAGCCCATGCTGGAGCTCCTGGCTCCTGTGAAATCAGCTGTTGAAGGCCCTGCAGGACCTGCTGCACTTGAACTCTGCAGCCAAACCCTTCCCTGCACTTCCCCACTGCTGCCCCCAGCACCCAGAGGTGCTGCCTCTTCCCCACCCCAGCCAGAGAAATCACTCCTGAATGTCCAGTTTCTGTCCCTCCTCCCGCAGGAGCGGAGATCCTGCAACACTTCTCACTTGTTTGTCCACCAGTGCAGAAGGCAAAACCTTCCAACCCCAAACTCCAGCAAGTTGTGCAGTGAGACCAGGGCAAGCAGAAGTGTCTCTGAACTCACACTAATTCTTATCCCATCTCCCTCTGAAATTCCTCATTACATTATAAAACTGTAACTTGATGCCCTGCTGAGAATTTTTAAATCTTCTCCACTGTATTCTTAAAGTATATAAGCAAAACCCCCATCACTTAATGAAGTGTAAAACTAATTATTATGAAATAAAACTAGCTGTTCACCAAGTGGAAAACCAGCCCATTTTCATGTCCTATTTTCCTGTGCAATGTATTCCCTCCCCTGCTCTGCAAATGTAAAAATAAATATCCCTCCCAGCGTCGTGCTGCCTCGGAGGCTGCAGCCCACCAATGAAAACCTGCACAATTTAATGGCCCTTAAATGCTCAACATCTTTTTCTCTTCCTGTAAAATCCATCTGACCTAATGGCTGTGACAATTACGTGTATGGCCTTCCTATTAAAAGGCAATTTTCTGAGTTGGCAGAGCAGCACAGGCACGAGATGACAGAAGCAGTAAAGTCCAACCTCCCAGCATTCCCAGCCATTCCCAAGGCAGCTCCTCGAGACAAAAGGCAAATTTCCCTTTGCAGAGAGCTGTTTCACAGCAGAGCCTCGTGCCAGCCCCAGCTCCAGGCTCCATTACCTCGTTAATGTGGCGCTGCTGCTCCAGGGGACCCTGGGGCCTCTCTGGTGGCATTTGACATTCTGGTGACCTCCCATTTCCTCCTGGCCATGGATGTGGAACCTTCCCCAGGGAGGGGACAGCCTTATGGCTGGACTGGTTCATTCCATGAGCCTGCAGACACCCCCATTTTCCCAGGATTTATACAGTGCACACCTATTAAAGCTCAAAACTCCACTGATATTTCTGTACCCTAAAAAGAATTGACCACTACAGTACAAAAAAAAAAAGAAGAAACCATTTTATTGATGTTGTAATATGAGAGAGATTTAGAAAAACATACCTAGAACTCCCTGGATAAGGAAACACAGTATCAAAATAGGTCAGTTAGTACAACAAAACAAATCCTCTCCAATAAGTTTCAAGTAATGCAATCATAAAAGAATTTGGCTAAAAAGTAACTCTTTACTCTGAGATGTTTTCTGTAATAGTCCTCTAAGAAACTAAAGGAAAGCAGCAGCAGATCTGTTTTACTACAGACACATATTTAGTAAATATATTAAGGGTATTTCTATATAAAAACTGCCCTGCACATCCATCACTGTCTGGAGCCTCCACGTGGCCTCTTCAATCCTACAAGACTCTGCCCAAAAAGGGAGAAAATAAAAGGGGATAAACACAACTCTAGTGTAAAAAAAGGAGCTCAAGGCCTGGAGGGGCAGCTGGGGGAGCCCAAACAGCACAAAGCAGGGAACTCTGACTTCAACCCTCATTTTTCAGGAACATGGAGAGGGAGTTTGGCTTTTCTGCATCAGGATGCCACATTCCCCCTTGGTGGTTATCAGCAAAGGCTTTTAAAAAGCAGACTGAGGTCAGCACTCACTGGTGCTCAATTTAAACAGCCCTGTTCCTTAACAGGCTCATTTTTCAAAGACTTCCCTTGAACAGTAACAAATTTCATGGTTTGTTTTTTTTTTCTTTTTCATAAAACTTCCTTATGGAAACCATCCTTCAGTTAAAAATGAAGCCTTGTTTCATGGGGAGATTCCAGCAATTAAAAATTCTCCTTCCATTAATCCTCACTACTGACATCTTCCCCCATAAATAAGATTAAAGCACATCATTTACAGCTCAGACTTCCACGAGGTGGTGTTTGAAAATGCAGTACCTGAGCTGCCCCACGGAGCTGCTCAGTCCCACCCTGGTGAGGAATGAAATGGTGCAGCAGCAGCAGCAGGACCATGGCACTGCTGCTCCCCAAACCAGGCTACTCCAGCCTGCAGGAGTCAGGGCTGAAGCATTCAAGAACACTTTAGGGGCAGGGAGTGTTAGTGTTTGGATGGAAAACCTGATTTTTTTAAGTCTTGTAGAAGCGAAGGCACTAAATCTTAAGCTTATATATTAAATATAACTTGGCCAGCCAAGTTACAAGAGACAGCAAAACACCTTCCTGTGTGTGTGTCACAGCACATCCTGCTCAGCCAGTGTGACAAATGAGCCACTTTCTCTTAATCATTAAGGGACATCCACAGCTACAACACTCAGCCACACTGCTCTGCACAGTTTATTTTTAACCATCCCATGAGAGTTCAAGTTCAAGGATCAACTGGAGCTTCTGGGTATAGGTCCTGCTTTAGCAAGTGGTCAATCAGACATTAAAATAATTTAACCTCTATGTCATCATTTTGACAGTTTTAAAAGATGCTGTATACCTTTTATCCATCTCATTAAAAAAGCGCCGGGCCTGAAACGCCACAGCCCTGGTTTAGTGTTAGATGAGGAGAAAACGCTTCAGCTTTGAGAATTGTGTGGTATTGGGAGGCTGTGAGTGCAGCTTTACCACCACCACTGATTCAGTATCAGCACGAGGGCCCTGCAGGTCTCACTGCCCAGGCACAGCAGCAGCAGCACTCAGCACACCAGGCCCTGCCTCATGCGGATGATCTGCAGCAGGGCAGCCTGCACATCTTCATCCATGTGACCCTGCAGAGGCAAACACCCGTCACCAACACTGACACCCCCCTGGGCACCACCCACCTGCCCCAGGGCAGGGATCCTGCAGCCTCACCTGGACAGCGCTGAGCAGGTGTGTCCTGTACACTGCCACCACCTCCTGGTGCTGCCGGGCGGCGTCCTACGGGGGACAACAGGGACACCAGGTGAGCTCCTCACACCCTCAGCCTCCGCCCCTTCCACCCCTGTGCACCCGGCTGTGGGCACTGCCACACCAACCACAGCTGAATTTGCAGGTTCAGGTTTTATCCCTTCCACTAATGAAGGAAAAAAAGTGGCTGCTCTTCTGCTGGGAGAATAATCACAGAATATCCTGAGCTGGAAAGGGTAATCACAGAATATCCTGAGCTGGAAAGGATAATCACAGAATATCCTGAGCTGGAAAGGACAATCAGAGCCCAGCTCCTGGCCCATTGTGGTGGTGGTGGTTGAGAGTCTGGTCAGAAAGAAAGTCAGAAAAACTTTCCCAGCCATTCCTCTGGGAAGTTTTGAGAAAACTCAAAAAAATAATTAAAACAATCCTACAGTTAGTATTTTGAACTTGTAAGATGTTTGCGAGAAAAGTGTTGTCCCTAATTAACCAACAGTGTAAGGAGTGTTAGTTGAAGACCAATCAAGTCTACCCTTCTCAGAACTATCTACAAAAAGAATGTGAGTCTAATAAACTCAGCTTTTACCTTCTAGAAACATCTGAGTCACGTTGCTTCATTCAGCCATCCCCAATACAATAGTGACAGCCCTGCACACTGCCTTCATCACAGCATCAGCTATTTGGTTAAAACCACCCTTTTTAGAACACTTTCCCTCACAAGAATCAGCCCTGCAAATACTCTGATAGATGTATTTGTGAACCTGAGCAGGAGCAGAACTCACTTTGCCCAGACACAGCTTTAATAATGAGCTTTACTGAGGCCACAGAGGTGTGCACAAAATCCCAGCACTCAGGCTGTGTCCCCTGCTCTGTCAGTGCTTCATGACAAACAACACACCCAGGGCTTGCAGGCAGAGGAACACAACTCAAAGCCATTAAGAAATTACCACCTCAGCCTTCCAAGGTGAAAAAAAATATATATGGTTGTAAGAAATGACTAAAGCTGAGCCTGCATTCAGAAATGGTCTTGGCAGGATTATAATAGAGTATCACATAAGCACAGAATCTCCCACTCTGCTTATATCCTTTTTATCTGGAGAAGCTGTCAAGTGTTGCAACTCAAACTGAAGAGGAAAGCAGAAAAAAAAATTACAGAGAAGCAGAACTCAGGGGCAAAAGCCCAAGCAAACAATGGATAGTGTACTTGTGAAGTGTGAGGTTGCTGTCCCACCCCCTGCTCCAGCAGGCACATCCACATTTCCCTGTTTACACAGGGAATTAAGCAATGCTACTGCACGTCAGACAACACCTTGTGTGAGCACTTACAGCCAGCTGCTGCTGGAGTGTTTTCACTTGGCTCTGGAGCAGTTCCACCTGCTGGTTGTGCCTCTTGGAGGGGATCCCAGTGGTGTATGTCAGCTGGGACAAGCCGTTGAGAGCCTGCTTTAACCGCTCCACATCGTTCAGCAGCTCTGTTATCTGTAAAATAAAAACACAGAAAACACCATTTAAGGATGTCTCACTGCAAACTGCTCTTTAACATTCTTTCGAGTCTGATGAAGCCCAGCAAGCACTGAAGGCTCTTTGTCCCAGCTTGCAGAGAGAGGACTTTGCTTTGCTGACATGCTGGTTCCCATTGTGCTCCCTGGCACTGGGGTGTGGCAGGTACAGTGACATAAGAGACTGAAAAAGGCAGGATCTAAGGACATTCCAGGTCTAACTTCTAGGAATAACAGTGAACCTTTAGAAGGCAAGCCAGAGATGCCCAACAAACACAGCTCCAGAGGAAGGAGGAGCCGATATCCCCAGAAGTCTGAAGCTTTAACAGAATTTAAACACTACAGGATGTCCAGAACATATAAGGGACTGGAAAAACTTTGCATGATGTAAAATCAGGGCTTTGGGCCAACCCTGGGCTCCTAATGCTCAGCACAAAGTGGCGCTGGAGCACCTCAGGAGCTGAATGCTGAGCTGAGAGCATCAGGAGCACAAACCCAGATCTCACCTTGTTGTCCTTGGCTTCCACCTGCTTTGCAGACTCCTGGATCCTCTTCTGCAGGTCAATAATGGTTGTCAGTGATTTGTCACACCTCTCCTTCTGGTCCTTGATCTCCTGCTCGATGCTGCAGCTCCTGAGCTGGAGCAGCTCCTTCTCGTCCTTGAGGGACAGCTCACTCCTCCTGGCCTGCAGGGCCTCCTCGCAGGCCTGCTCGTACTTGTGGCTCATGCTGGCCAGGTGGCCGGCCATGCTGCTCACCTGGGCCTCCAGGTCAGCCTTCATGGAGCTGTACTCTGCCACGGCCACCACCTCCTGGCTCTGCAGCTCTGCCAGGGCCTGCTGGCTCCGCCGCAGCTCCTCCTGCAGCCTCAGCACCTCCTGGCTCTTGGCCTGTGTTTCCGCCTCCTTTTCCTCCAGGCCGCGCTTGATGGCCGCGATTTCTCCCTCCAGCCCTTCCTTCAGCTGGGTGTATTCCACCAGAGGCACCGAGCACTCCTTCAGCTGGGCCAGCTCCTGCTGCAGCTCTCCAACTCTGAGCGTTTCCTTGTGGTATCGCTCCTCCTTGCTGCTCAGGGCCTGCTGCAGCTCCTCCACGGTGCGGCCCAGGGCCTCCCTCAGTGCCTGCAGCCGCTCTGACGGCGCCTCTTGGGCCACGGCTCCCTCCTGCTGCCCCTCCTCTCCCGTGTGCTTCCTCAGCAGGGCCCTCAGCTGCTGCCTGAGCTCCTCCATGCTGCTGGCGCACAGCCTCTCCAGCTGGTGGCATTTCTCTGCCAGCACGTAGTTGTGCTGCAGGTCGCTCTGGATGGACAGGAGCCCGCTCCTGAGCTGCTCGCTCTCCTCTCTGCACCTCCGCGCCTCCTCCTCGCTGCCCCTGCACCTCTGCTGCTGCTCCTGCAGCTGCGCCCTCAGCTCCTTCACCGTGCCCTCCAGGCTCTGCTCTCTGGCCTCAAAGGAGGCCACCGGGGCGTATTTCAGCTTGATGCACTCTTGGATTGTGTCCAGTTCCTTCTTCTGGGCTTCGATTTCTGCCTGCAACTGCAAGATTTCATCTTGCCCCCTCTGGTGCTCAGCCCTAACGGCAGCATTGCTCTCCTGCAGCTCTCGCACGCTTTTATTTAAAGTATTTACCGTGGCTTCATGATCCTTTAAACTGATATACTCCGTTTTTAATTGGTTCTGTAAGAGTTTCACCTTGTTTTTTAAAGCTCCGTTTTCTTCGTTTACCCTCAGGAACTCCTGCTTTATCTCTCCAATTTTGCCCTTCAGGTCTGACAGCTCCCCATTGGTCTTTTCCAGGGTGCTGTTGAGGACAGTTTTAACCTCCTCGTGCGTGGTGGCCAGCACATACTGATCCCTCAGGGTCTCCCTCAAGCCTGTGTTCTCAGCCACCAGTTTGCCCACTTTTGCCTGCTCCTCATCATATTTCTTCTGAAGCTCAGCAAGCTGCTTCTCAAGCTCAATCCCATTAGATTTTAAAGCTTCCAGCTCTTTCTTGTGCTGCTCTGGAGACAGGTACACAGCTTGCAAGTGGCTGATATTCTCATTTAAGTTGTTCTTCTCTGCCAGCAACTTTTCAGCTTCTGCTTTGCTTTCATTGTACTTCTTTGTTATTTCAAAAAGCTTTTTTGTCAGGTCACCCACAGCCAGATCGTTTGCTTTCTTCAACTCCTCATGAATTTTTAAAGGCACATTCTGGCTTTTAATTTCAGTTTTTAGCATTTGGACTTGCTGCTTCAGCACCTTGTTATCAGCCTGCAATCTTTCAAGTTCCTTCTGCAGAGTCTCATTCTTCTGTGATAGCTCAGAAATTGCCTTCCCCAGCTCCTCTTCCCTCTGCTCAAACCCACTCCTCATCTGCTCGTGCTCCTCTGCCTTCACATGCTGTGCCAGCTGAGCTCTCTGACTCTCAGACTCCCTCTGTAATAGCACCAGCTCTGCCTGCAGCTTCTCCCGCTCCCCCTCCACCTCTGCTAACCTCCTTGCCTTCTCGTTCACCTCGTTTGACAGCAAACCCTTCATGTTCTCAAACTGCTCTGCGCTCACAGACTGGGCCAGCTTGGCCGCCGTCTCTCTGAGCTGCCCTTCCAACTCCGTGACATTCCTGCCCCTTTTGTCTCGCTCCATCTCCAACTTCACAAGCTCCTTCTGCAACCTTTTGTTTTCCTCCACCAGCCTGCCCTCGTCCCTCCGGAACTCTGCCACCAGCAATTCGTTCTGCTTGATCTGGTTCCTCAGTTTCCCCACCTCGGCAGAGGCTCCCTCATACTTGGCCTTCATCTCCCGGAGCTGCTCCTTCAGCTCCTCCGTCGCCTTGCTGCTCCCCGAGGCCACCTCGCTGGCCAGGTGCTCCTTGAGAGCCAGGAAGTGGCTCTGCATCTGCTTCACCTTGCCCTCGGAGTCGAACATCCTCTTCTGCACGTCCTTCAGGGCGTCCTCCAGCTGCCTGACCTGGCTGTCAGACTCTGCCTTGCTCCTCTCGCACTCTGAGGCCAGAGCTCTGCACTCCGAGGCCTTCAGGGCCAGCTCCCTCTGCAGCTTGCTGATCTCCTCCTTGGCTGCACCAAAGCAGCTCCTCAGGCTCTCCAGCTCCTTCTTCAAAGTCTCCTTCTCGGAGCTGGGCGACTGGCTAGGCAGGGACAGCTCCAGGGGCCTCAGCATAGACCGCGACTGAAGGGAAATCGGCACAAAAAATACAAGTTCACAACTCTGACAGGCCACATACATGTGTTTATTGCTTATTCTTTGGGGCATGGGAGCTGCCACTCTCTGGGGCATGGGAGCTGCCACTCTCTGGGGCACGGGAGCTGCCACTCTCTGGGGCAATGGGAGCTGCCACTCTCTGGGGCAATGGGAGCTGCCACTCTCTGGGGCAATGGGAGCTGCCACTCTCTGGGGCACAGGAGCTGACTAAAATCCAGCTGATCTGAGCATCACTAGTACAAGAGATTTTTTTTTTTTTTAATAGTAAGTTATTCTTGCCCCTATTGGAAAACAGGTATTTTGGCTTTTAACAGCAAAAATCTCAAATATAGTTCTGCATTACTGCTCCCCAATCATGGACTGGTTTGGGTTGGAAGGGACCTTAAATCCCATCCAGTGCCACCCCTACCATGGCAGGGACCCTTCCACTGTCCCAGGCTGCTCCAAACCCTGTGCAACCCCGCCTTGGACACTGCCAGGGATCCAGGGGCAGCCACAGCTGCTCTGGGAATTCCATCCCAGCCCCTCCCCACCCTCCCAGGGAACAATTCCTTCCCACTATCCCATCTAAACCTAGAGGAGCAGGTATAATGCATCAATTCCACTTCCCTTGTTCTGCATTCATATTTAATCACTCCTCTGCTAGAACAAATTTAATTTATTAAGATATTGCCCCCATCCCTCAAGTGTGTGGAAATAATTTTATGAGGAATCAGAGCAGAGAATGCCATGGCTACCAGACCCTTCTTGCTGAGAAGACTGAGGAATGCAGTCACTCAGAATTCTGGAAGGGTTTGGGTTGGAAGGGACCTTAAAGCCCACCTCATTCCACCGCCAAGGGTCTGCTGGACCTTGTTTATATACAAATTGTTGCTTTAAAAAATTGATAGCTATCAAACAGAACTGTCAGGGAATTATTATATAGCAGGCAGGAAAAGGAAATAATCTGTATATTATATTATTTTATTATAATTCTATTATTATATTATTATAATAGATTAATAAATTAGAAAAATATTATGGAGATGAGCCCCCAGTTTACAGAGTGGCTTTGTAAAACACATTTAGGAGAGCTCAGGACAGACCTAGGAGCTCCCTGCATTTCCAGCCTGTCACAGACAGGACTCTAGAGGGCACCCGCAGTAAAAAATAAACACAGAAAAGCAAGAATTCCCCAAAACCGTGTGCTCAGAAGCAATGCTCAATAAACACACTTTTATAAGCACGTTTAGCTTTCTCAGCATGACTACCTCAGAGTTCTTTCCAGTGGAAAAATATTTATTACCTGGGATTCCACTGCAAATGCTTGGCCTTGTTTAAGTAATAAATCTTCTTTTCCTGGATTTTCAAAGCAAACAGTGTTTAGGCTCTGGTTAAAAACAGGAACACAATCACAAGAACACTGATTTTCCTGCCCAGCTTTATTCTGGTCACTGGGGTCACGCCAGGCTGAAGGCTGGTGTTTAAGTACTTGTTATTAAAACAACTTCTACTTAATGAATCCCCAGGGGAAGCCTGGCCAAAGCCCTCCTAAGGAGGAGGACAGAAGTGCTTTGCCAGGCTGGGCTCTGTCCTGCACCAGGGTCAGGGCTGGCAGCTCGCCCAGCTCATGTCTGCACTGACCTCAGCAGGGAGAGCATCCCCTGCACTCCCCATCCAGGACTCCTCCTGCCAGGCAGCCAAGCACTCCAAATACCATTTAATCTGTCAAGAGCCCTTGTGTTACACAAGGACCAGGCAGGTCTGCAGCTGGGCTGCATGCAGGAGGCTGGGAAGGGTTCATTCCTCACACGAGTGGGAGCCCAGTGCTGTGCTGAAGGCAGAGCTGTTCCACTCCAGCTCGGACACGGACACAGCTGCTGCTCCCCAGCCAGGCAGGCACTGCTCAGCCTGCAGGGACGGACAGGGCAGCTCCTCTGGGGGCATGGACCCTGCCCAGCTGGCTGTTCCTGTGAGCAGAGGGCACAGCAGGGTCCCCAGCACATGTCCCAAGGCCAGGCACTCTCCATCCTGGGAGATGGAGCTGCTGGCAGCTCCTGCAAACACAGCTCTGCTCGCGGGGCTGGGCACGAGGCTTGGCTGCATTTCAGACCAGCAACAGCAAGAGATGACCAAAAACCCCCTTTGATCCCTGCATTCCAACGCCCCATCATGCACAGCAAGCCTCAACAATTAACTGTACTCACTGGTTCCAAAGTTACCTCCAGACCCCGCAGAGTCACCCTAAAATCAAAGGGCAAGAAACAAAAGTCAGGCTGAAAATTCACTTCACATTTCTGCTCTGTGTTAAACTAGGGTGAAGGGGCAGGGAAAGCTTTTGCAATGAGATAACCATTCAACAGTTTCAGCAATTTAACATGCTGAAGTACTTCCTACTGTAAATATCAATTGCTATATCCCATTTCAAATCACTCAACATACTTCATAATACTTGAGTTTAGCTTTGAGAGCTTCAATAGTCCTTAAACTTTCTTCCTGCTGCTTTTCCTTGGTAGTCAGGATTTTCTTCAACTCATCTTTCTGAAAGAGAAGGAGTGCCACATAGCCAAAGCCACAAGAATGGACAGGGTTGTAAGACCTCAAGGAACATTTTGAAGAGTTTAGACAGAACTTCAACCAAGATCAGCACCGAAAGAATCTCTAATTTTTTGCTTCTGGAGTTCTTCTTCAAGACTGCTCCTCTACAGGAGGAGTCTTGAAGAATGAGTCAAGAATATGCACCAACATAACCTGCTACTGTTTAATTAAATCATATTTGTTAGTCTTGCATTACTGAAAGTCACTACAGAGATGCTTAATATTATCAGTGTGCTCAAGATCCTAAGTGAGCTTTAAAGGAGCCGTGGGAAGGATAATTATTTGTAGTTACAGAAATGCTGTGCAGCTGCACAAACTGATCCAGTAGATGCTTCACTTGGCATTTTTAGGTAGCTTTTAAATAGTGCATTTAAAACTGCAGAGGAAATAAAAGAGAGAGCTGCTTCCCCTGCTCCCCAGTGCTGTTACACCTGCAGGTGACACATCCTACCTCATTCTCAAGATCATCTGCAAACATTTGCTCCTGCAAAAATGACAAAAAAAAAATCCCCCCCAAATGATTTTCTCAATGATGCTTAAGGGGCTCACACACAGTTCATCAGCTGACAAATCCACCCCAGCTTCTAATGCTGCCCTTCCAATTTCCATCCAGCTTTATTGCTCTGATTTTATTTCTCTAGCTAGGGGTTGAGGGTGTCTGACAGAGCAATGTCTGAGAAATGGAATATCTCCTGTTTCCCAGCTCAGACACTACTGAGGCAGTCAACTACAGCTTTTTAGAAGAAGTTTGCTGATTTGGGGAAGTGACTATTAAGAAGTTCATTTTATAAAGGCAATTCTTAAAACAGGAGTTCAGACAAGCCACTGACTGCACTAAGAAATATTCTTTCTATCCATGGGCTGCATTTAGGGGGGGCTGCATAAATGTACCTCTAAAAAATACAGCAAAGAAACAGCCTCCACAAAGCAAAAAACCAACAAAAAATCCTCTTTATGTTGTCGTTCTACAGGTCACACTTAGACCTCCAAAAGGAGGGAAATGTTTTTAAATCAACGTTTAAAATTTGGGTGAGAAACTTTTGTTGGAAACCTTTGGCTTTGTTTTCTTGCCAATTCAAGAATTTATTTTTTTTCTCTGTGCTTGCACTTGTAGTAACAGCTGAAAAGTCAGCTGATGACAGAGCCCTGCCACACACCACCTACATTTAATGGACAGATGAAGCTCAGTTCTCCAAATTGCAGCACTCCAGAGCAGCCCATTGCTGGGGGACAGAGCCACAAATGCTGCTGCCCCAATTTCTGGGTGTCAGGGAAGCACATGGCAGCAGCCTCCTCACAATTCAGGTGTAACTACAGGACCAAAGGCTCTTCCAGCAGCCAATGGGGACACACACATTGCAGTGATTCCCAGGAAAGCAGTGCAGACCCCATCCTAACCCCTGGGCCTTCCTGTCAGCACCAGGGGGCTGTCCCAGCTTCCCAGGCAGGCATTCCAAGCCTTGGTTTACCTCAGTGAGCTGCAGCTGTAGCCCACTGATTCTGTCCAGCAGCATCCTCTGCTCCTCCTGCACTTCCCTCATTCGATCCTTCAAATCTTGGTTTTCCAGCTCCAAGTCCTTCAAAGTCAAATATGGCATTTAAAAACAAAGATGAAGACCTCCCCACACTACACACACATTGGCAAAGGTAAAGACTCTGAGCCAGCAGATTTAACAGCTACTGAGCACTCCAAGCCCTGCCTAGCCTTTTGAAACTGCAATGACAAGGGAATGAGATGGGAAAATGAATGCTGGTTAGTGGGACAATTGTGACACAGATTATTTTTAGTATGACACAAACATACATCTCCTGAAAATGTAAAAAAAATAAATCTTCCTCGTTTGTGACTGATTTTACTGCAGAGGCAGAAGGTTAAGAGGTAGGAAAGCTTAAGACAGGGACACTTCCAACTATTTATCACCCAAAAAAGGTGCAGTTTTTCCCTGAAAAAAGTTTACAGCTCATCTGCATAACTGCCACACTGCACATCATGCAATTAGGCTTCAAGCAAGCAGCAGTACCCGACCTTTGCTGAGGGGATCATTAGTGCTCAGTCCTGCAGCCCAGCCTGCCTTAGTGCCTGTGGCTCACCCTCCCTGCCCACCCACCTGAGTGCTGGGCTCCTTCTGGAACAGCTGGAGCTCCTCCTGTGCTCCATAGCCCCGGCCCCACTTCTGGGACACACTGGAGACCTGTCAGTGCAGCAGCAGAGCATTCCTTCAGATGCCATCCCACCTCCCCACTTCCCACTGGGACAGGGGTCGCCCCACAAATGGTCCCCTCTCAACCCCTCACTGACAAATGGCTTCACCAAGTACCTTTTGCTCAGCCTGCCCTCTCTTGATGCTGTCTCTTCCTAAAAAGGCATCACAAAAACAGGGAGTTACAAAAGGCATTTTGTTCAGATTCATGCAGCAACGTGACACATCCAGCTAATTCCATCCCCCTTCCACCCTGGGAGGGCACTTCAAAAAATAGCTCACCACACCCCCAACTAATCAAACATGGAAACATCCTCAAGGTTTTCTATAAAATAAAGGCTATTTATTTCTATAAATAAGGGTAAATAACTCCCATGATCAATACTGTTAAACCCTCGAGGCACCAGAGCCTGCAACCCTCTTAAAAGCTTTGCTAAAACCACACAACCCCAACAACTGTCCTTCCCCTCCCAAACAGGCAGATCATGACCTTTGTGGCCAAAGGACCACAGCTGCCCTCCCAAACAGCCCCTGAAGCCGCAGGGACACAATCCCACACCCCAAGGAAGGTGCTGTAGGTTCCTCCTACCTCTGCTGGAGTCCTCAACGGCAGCTTTTATTAAAGCCAAAATGTCAATATTGTCCCCAATCCTGGCATAGTAAGCACAGTCATGGCCAAGGCCATCAGTCAAACCAACATCAGCACCATTCCTGAGCAACACCTCCACGGCATCCTTGCAGCCATATTCACAGCCTAACATTAGGGCAGTCCTGGCATGGGGAGAGAGAGGGCGTTGAGAGACCCGGGGACCCCACAGAGCATCACTCACAGAGCCAGCCCTGGTACAAACATGTCTGACCTCAGAAACCTCAGCCAAGGCACCTTCCCTCTGCCCACACAGGAAACAGCTTTCCAAAGTCACTCGGAAATGTTTAAATATTTGTGCAAAAGCAAACAAACCCACCATAATAACAGTATTTCTACAAAACCAGCATAGACTGGCTGCCTTTGAAAGCCACCCAGTGTTTGGAGAACTCCCATGACTTTGGTTTCCTCTACCAGATACAAATCTCAACAGACACAACAAACACCAGGCAAGGAGTTTAGACAAGGTTTGGAGAGGGGGTGCCTGGGAGCCCTGGAGTGCAGCCCTGGCAGAGCTCCCCAAACACTCCCCAGCTGCAGGACGTGCAGTGTGAGTAGCCAGGCTTTGTCCCACAGCAGCCTCGTGTCATGGAGCAATTCTCCAAGAAATCACAGGCAAAAGCAGCAGCTACAAACAGAGCCCAGGAATAAACAGCTCAAGGTCCCTTGGGAGCTCCACTGGACTCAGGACTTCTTGCCAGAGCACCACTTCTGCCATGGCCTGTTGCGCACGTTGATCCCAAAGGCTGCTTAGGACAGAAAAACCCTTTAAAGAACCAAGTGCAGGTTCCCTGCTGGCAAGAACAAGCCTGGGAATATTTTGGATGCCAGCAGGAGCAGGAAAAAAGGCCAGGTGTTGAATTGGCAGATCCACTTGTGAACTGACTCTCAGGTTCTCCTCCCCCAGACTGAGCCCACCCATTCTGCCAAGGCACAGCCTTCCCCCACCAGAGCCACCCATTGTGCCAAGGGGCAGCCCTGCCCCAGGTGCCAGCAGGAGCCCAGCAGTGCCCTGCAGGCCTTACCTGCTCTGCTTGTCCCTGGCATTGAGGTCGGCCCCCCTGTCTATGAGCAGCTGGCACACCGCGGGGCGACACATCTGGGTGGCCAGCACCAGCGGTGTCCTCCCGTCCTGGGGGACACAGGGGACAGCGTGAGGGCAGGGAGGAGCCAGAGGGGGCCAGCAGCTCCCTGTGTGCAGCAGGGAGGAGCAGGAGGAGGGGGAGGCAGCCCCTTACCCCGTCCTTGGAGTTGACGGCGGCGCCGTGGTCGCAGAGCAGCTGGATGCTGGCGGAGCAGTCGGACATGGCTGGGGACAGAGAGGACACAGGGAGGTGACACGGGGCAGGGACAGCAGCCTGGGGAGGGCCCAGGCACAGCCCTGGGGGTGTGTGTGTTTCACAAAATGCCCACAGCCGGGCTGCAGGGCTCGGCTCTCACACCACCCACAGCAATCAGACACTGCTGTGCAGCACAGCGAGGCTGCAGGAAACCACCCACAGCAACCAAACACTGCTGTGCCAGACACTGCAGCACAGGGAGGCTGCAGGAAACCCAGAGCAAAGACTCTTCACCCACCCCAGCACTGCCCTGAATCTCTGCTCGTGGTGCTTGAACGTTTTACCCAACTTCACCTCAGACCTCCAAGCCCTGTAACACTGTTAATGTTCATTATTGAGGACAAATGTCATGGCAATATAAAACACTCTCTCCTACTACAGCCATCAAAATTAAAAGAGAAGGATTCAGCCCATCTGGAAGTAAATGCATTAATTAAATCTTCGTTTCCATACAGTTACCAGCAAAGCCAAGCCCTTCACCTGCATCATGAAGAGCAGTTCTTCCCTGGAGATCCACATTCTCTGTTGGACAATTGTACTGTTGAAATAAATAATCCCAGTTATCAATCAGAATCCAGACTGCATTTACAACATCAGGTGTATTTATTTTAGCATTCTTTCAGTCCCAACCTGGTATTTAACATGAAAAGGTCTTTCCCCCATGACTCTTATTTTTTAAAAAGAATCTGATTGAGAAAGAAATCACACATCCCAGTTTTGAACCAGTGTATGTAAAGCCACCTTTCCCCCCTCAATATAAGAGCTGTAAGAGACAAGCTGTATTTTCAGTACCTGCAAGAGCTTCTGCAAGCACAAAGCATGGCCATACTTGGCAGCCAAATGCAGGGCGTTTCTGCCTGAAAACAGAGAACAGCAGCTCAGGGTTTGGGCCAGTGAATTCCTGAGGAGTATTCCCAGCATTTCAGACCCAACAGTTCCTGTGTGCCAGTCCCTGCAGATGTGTGCTGAGACATCTCCCCTCTACACCTCACTTTGTTACAGTTCATCTGTGAAATTAATCTCAAAATGCTGCATCTGACTCTGCACAAGGAGTTAAAAAAATCAATTCTCCCATAGGAGGAGGCCAAGTTATCTCTGTAAACTTTCTTATTCTCAGCTTCATATTAAACCTAATAAATTCTGAGTAATAACCTGAAAATTAGCACCTGTTTTTAACTGTCTCTTCCATAAGACAAACTCTGCTACCACGCAAGGATATCTGGAAGGTTCTGAGCCCCTGAGGCTCAGCTGGGCACACGAACACCTCCCACAACATTCCACAGGGTCCTCACCTTGAGTTCATTTAAAACTGCTCTTATCCTGTTGCTCTCACCCAGAAATGCTGATCTCATCAGTGAGTCTGGAGCACATTATAAACACAATTACAGCAGCACAAACCCACATTCCCGAAGTTCTGCTGCATTCATGAATTCCATGACAGGCCAGTTTCCTCAAGACCAGCAACACGCCACACAAATAATTCGTTTTTTGCCAGCTTCAGAAAGAAGGAAGAGCTATCCTGTGGTCCAGCTTAACTTAATTTCAGCATGAAACCCAGCTGGGAGCATTTTCAGGCTGCCCCTTCAGGGCCTGTGGGGAACCCACCTGCAGCATCAGTGGCTGTGATATCAACTCCGTGCACCAGGATGGTGTTCAAGCAATCCAGGTTTCCCTTTGATGCTACAACATGGAATCTTAAAAAAAAAAAAAAAAAGAGAGAAAAGACCTTGCTTAAGCACAGCTGATTTGTACATGAGAATGGCAATATTGGCCAGGAAAAGCAAAGCAGCAGGGAAGTGCTACAGGGGCCAGCTCTGGACAGCATCCAGACCTAAGGGTTCTGCAAATATTACTTCAAGGAACAAGGCAAATTTCCTGAGAAACAATCATTATTTACCTGGATCAGTGAAGCAGGTGAAATACCAGTGGGGTGTCAGCTTCCCTCTATACTCAAACCTGGCAAGGGCAAGCCTTTAAACACTCATCTATCTCCACTGGAAGTGAAGATTGTTTGGGAGTTTCCCTTTCCAGCCAGCTTGGTGGAGCTAGATTCAGATGAGGTATTACCCAGATTTCTGCACCCAAGAAGGTCTCTAGAGCAGCAGGAGTATGATTTCCATACTCTAGAGCAGGAGTATGATTTTCAGCAGCCCCCAGCAGCATTCCCCAGCTCTGGAGGTCACTTACGCGGATCTCCCCTCCACGTCCAGCTTTGTGGGGCTGACCCCCTTCTTGGCCAGGATGGATGAAACCTTCTCCACATCGCCCCTCTCAGCTGCTTTCATTAACCTGTCATCATACTTGCTCCAGTCCGGGTTCAGCTGGGGGACAGAAGCACAGATGTGAGTTTATGGAGCACCAGGATCCACCGGGGCTGAGCCACAACAAAATCCAAAACTAGTTTACAAACAGTGCTTCACCCACCAGGATGTTTGGAACTATTTGTGCAACATCCCTGTCACTGTTGTTGGCGTGCAGAGCTCTGGGACAGCCTGGGTAAGCCACTTTGGTCCTAAAGGAGACCCTTAGGATCAAATTTCTTTGGTTTTCCTCATCCTGTTTCAGTTTGTCACGTTCCGACAACAAATGGATGCACTAAAAACACACCCCAGGACATGGCTTTTCCTGGCTGTGCCACACTGTTCAGTGGGTCATGAATTAGCTAAGTGTGATGGCCAAGGGAAGAACAGCTACTGAGCTGCAGAAGGAAGAGATTCAACATTGATGGTTTGGAATTGCCTGCGGTTTCCAAAGCACCGTGGAGGGCAGAGAAAGCCCAAGCCAGTTATAAATAGACCACCTCCATCCAGCCCCAGACAGCCCTCACCCCCCACTCACTCCTCTCTTGTTTACTTCAAACTTAGAATTTCAGGCCCCAGGCCAAGCCTCCCATCCCAAAACGCAGAGCTTGTTCTCTTCCCTGCCAAACCATCCCTGTGAATGGCTCTGGGCTTTTCAGGAAACTGCTCTGGGACAGAAACCTCACATCCATGCTGGACACTGATATCCAAGGAGCTTTTAAGGGAAGAACAAGGCTTCCAAAGGAGTATTTTACTCAAAATAGGAATATAACATTCAAATCTAACTCTGCACAGCAAAAGACTTTGCAGGTAAGGGTGAGACACAAGCAGCCTGTGGGTGCATGAAGTTACTTTTCACTGCGGGTCAGAAATTCCTCACAACATGAAGAACATTAAAGCAGGTAACCCCAGCCCAGGGTTTGTTTAAGTAAAAGAGAGCACACAAAAGAGAACAACCCCAAAATCACCACCTGCACCTGCAGTGATTTGTAAAAGGGTGCTGCACTCATGATCAGAGCAGACAGAGGGGATCCCATCAATCCACACAAATATCTCCAAGAGGTGGCAGAGGACAATTCCACACTGTTCAGTGGTACCCAGGACAAGAAGCAATGGCCAGAAACTAAACCACAAGAATTTCCATCTCAGCATGAGGGAGAACTTCTTTCCACAGAGGGGTCAGAGCCCTGGATTCTCCCTCTCTGGAGACATCCCCACCCCACCTGGCCACGTCCTGCCTGTGTCACCTGCTCCAGGTGAGCCTGCCCATGCTGGGGCTGGCCTGGAGCATCTCCAGAGGGCCCTTCCAGCCCTAACGACTCTGGGTGATAATCTTCACCCTGCTTTCCCACAATAAACAAGATTACTGTAATCATGAAGGCTTAGCAGCAGCTAACTCAGTCCGGCCCTGCTAGAAGTGACAGGAGTAATAAAAATAGAGCACTAATGAAATTAGCACCAGTGCTGCGGGGCTGAGGTGCAGCACTGACTCATCAATCAATTTACACATCCATTAGCCTGAAGGCCAAGGCAGCCTGGCCTGAGAAGTCACTGCTCTGGTGACATCACAGTGCCATGTCCCTCCCCAGCTGGGACAGGCTGCCCTGCAAAGCCACCTCCTCGTGCAAGGCTCAGCTTTTCGTGTCAAACACCCTGGAGACTGTGCGAGCACAGCATCACACGCTGTGCTCCTGAAATTCTCCTGGCGCCTTCCCATCCCTACGGGACAGAGATCTCACCTTGGGTGCTGGGATTGCTGGGTTGTACCTCGGCAGCTGATACCTCCCAGCACAGCTCAGCCAAATGGACAGAAAGTCCTCCCAAATCCCCCCCAGCCAGTCCCTGCTCCCATTGCATAAAAGTTCTGATTAACAGAAGCATTACTTAAAAAAAACCAACACTTCAGTCATTTGTACCCACAGCCTATGGTGCACTAAGTTTAAAAGGGGATGGTGGGACAGGACACAGGGAATCATTCTCACTGCCAGAGGGCAGGGATGGATGGGATATTGGGAAGGCATTCCTCCCTGGCAGGGTGGGCAGGCCCTGGCACAGGTGCCCAGAGCAGCTGGGGCTGCCCCTGGATCCCTGGCAGTGCCCAAGGCCAGGCTGGACATTGGAGCAGCCTGGGATGGTGGAAAGTGTCCCTGCCATGGCAGGTTGTGGAATGGGATGAGCTCTAAGATCCCTTCCAACCCAAACCATTCCACGCCTAAATCATTACATATTTAACAAACACATTTATCATTTAGGGAAGATTCCTCGCAGGAGGAGTTGCTAAGGAGATACAACACTCATCAATTAAACAGAACTACTCCACCCCATTTGCACAACCCAAGCTTTCACATTTTGCAGCAATTTTTGTAAATTCCTGCCAGGGTACGAAACCCCAGCTAGAGCTCCCAGATACCTACTGTGTCCTTGGCTGCACAAGAGAACCAACAAATCATGCTGAACTCGAGCTGCCAGGAGCCGCCGGCCCGGCCGCATCCGCAGCGCAGCTCACGGCGAGGAAGCGCTGCCCTGCGCCGCCCGCGGCTCCTCCTGCTCCATCCTCACTTAGCTCGGCTCCCCGAGGGTGCTCTCCCCATCCTCAGCATCATCCTCAGCCTTCATCACTCTGGGACACTCGCAGGAGCGTGCGCTGCCCAGAGCCGCGCTCAGCGCCGGACAGACGGACGGACGGAGGGCGCTCAGGGAAATAGTGCCCGGAGCCCAGGGGCTGTAAACAACACGCAGGCAGCCTCAGCAGCCCGATCTATTTTCTGATAAGGCACTACTTGATAGGCAGGCGATAGAAAGCAATAGCTATTAATACATTCCCGGCGTGCCCGTGCCCTGAGTCACGGTGCGGGCAGTGAGCTCAGGGGCCAGGCACGTCCCAGCCCCGCAGACAGGCAGGCAAGCGCTCTTCAGAAATGACAAACACGCTCCTCCTCACGGCCACCGGGCACCCACACGGGGGAAGGTCGTGCTCAGCACCGCTAATAACACAGCAGGACTGAAATACTCCCAGCAGTAATTCCTTCCCCGTTCCGCCGCGCCACAAAGCCGCAAGAACCAGACTCGGGCTCAGACTTCAGACAGCTCCAACCGCCGAGCAGATGGAATGCCTGATCCTATTTTGACAGAAATGTAACCCATTTTAAATTAGAAAACACACATGCCTCTGCTTCAAAAAAATTCTCCTTTTACAGCACTGAAACCCTTTCTGAATAAAACCTGGTTTCAGCTTACTGCTGCTGCCAGTCTGTCTCCCAACATGTGAAACGAGAGGAGTCACAGAGGCTGTGAAAACATTAAACAGACAGCACAATGATTAACAGGAGGGAGATGGAGAATCCCCTTTCACAAGTTTTAAATTTAAATGGAGATCTCCCAAGTGCCATATTTAGAGGAGTAGGTCAACAAGACAAGCAATGCACTGTTTTGTCTGCAGGAGAGAAACCTGGTCCAGGGCCAGGAAAACCACTTAGACTCACCCTGGAGGACACACTCCAGAGGCTGCAAATAACCCAATAAATGGATCTTCTCAGCAGAGAATTTTTAAATCAATCGCTGATTTGGGCAAATTCTCTCTTTGCCAGTAAGTTGTGAACTGTCCCCTGGTCCCCAGTGTGGGCACCAGCCTTTACCCCACAGCACCACCATTCCCCAAAGAAGGATCCAAGACCTCTCTGCAATTAGCATCCATGTGACAAGGCCACTCCAAAAAAGTGCAGTGACTGTGCTGTCTTCTGACCACAACCAAGTCTGTCTCCTCAAGCTAAAAATGGATATTTTGGGGGGGAGAATAAATACACCTCCCAAGTGGCAGGGACAGAAAAGCCCCACTTGACCAAAATCAGTTTGGTGAGAAATGTAGGTAAGACTGTGGCTTCCAGGTGTTCATCCCAAAGGCTTTCCTTGTGTCCATCTCATCTGCCTGCAGACATTCCTCGTGTCTCCTGAGCCGCACTCACCCTGCAGCCCCTTTGTGCTGCAGATCCTCCTGAGACAGCCCTGACCACGAGATTTAGGATTGCTAAACCACACTCCCCAGCCCTGCCCAGCTCCAGCCAGGCACAGAGCAGCTTCCATGCTCCATCAGCACCGAGCAGCTTCAGGAAGCACAAACCCCAGGGATTAAACCTTCTCCAAGGCAGCTCAACCCAGAGAGCTCAAAGGCACCAACTCCAACATGCTCTTTACAGTACCTGAAGTGCATAGCCTAATTCAGACTTTTTTTCCCAAAATTAAGACCAGGAACATCATCAGACCCCAGCAGTGCAGATCTCTGGAGGTGCTACATCCCCCTCCACCCCACAGATGCCTGGCCAAGGCTGACATTGCCCAGTCTGTGTTAACACACCTGTTTTCCTAAGCCCAGCCTAGCTCTGTGTCTCCACAGAGAAGAGCAGCCCACCTCCCTGCTGGGCTGGCACCAGAAGCAGCCTGGTTGCTGCAGACAGACACCAGAGCAGAGACAGAACACAGACCCCCTGCTCCATGGGCCCTCCCAGCTCTCAGCCAGTGACAAACCTCCTGAGCTGAAAGAATGGACTTCCCCAGGTACTCCTCAGGTCCAGGTGAGCTTTGAGCATCCTCCACACCCTCTGCTAAGACACTGTAAAACTTCAGAGCATGGAGGGACAGCACAAGGGGCAATGGCCTCCCACAGGAAAAGAGGAGCTTTAGGTGGCTTTGGAGGAAATTCCTCCCTGGCAGGGTGGGCAGGCCCTGGCACAGGTGCCCAGATCAGCTGGGGCTGCCCCTGGATCCCTGGCAGTGCCCAAGGCCAGGCTGGATGGGTTTGGAGCACCCTGGGACAGTGGGAGGTGTCCCTGCCATGGCAGGGGTGGCACTGGATGAGCTCTAAGGTCACCTAAGCCAGCCCAGAAATACCAGCAGCGACTCAAAGCAGCTCCTAAGCCCTTCACAGCGAGCTGGGATAAAGCTGTGAAAGTGAGCCCAGCTCCTGCCACCATGGGGCCAGGCTGATCCTGTCCCCAGCACAGCCCAGCAGGGACACAGCCCCTGTAATGCCATTAGTGGGTGACATAAGCCCACAGGAGAGCAGAGAGCTCTGGGGACACTGCCAGCACAGCACAGCTCACAGGCTCTCAGTGGCCCTTCACAGAAGCCCAGGAGCAGCTGGAAGGGATTTAAATCCCATTCCATCCCACCCTGCCACGGCAGGGACACCTCCCACTGTCCCAGGTGCTGCCAGCCCCAGTGTCCTGGGGCACTGCCAGGGATCCAGGGGCCTCACTCCCTCCCAAGGAGGAATTTCCTGCCAGAATCCAACCCAAAGCACCCCTTTCAGAGCCAGGGCAGGCTCACACGTCCCCCAGGCCGCACGCTTGGAGTCCCTGCTCTTTCTCCAGAGGGCAGAGTACATTTGTCATCAAACCCGACGTGGGGACAGACACGCCCTGCCCTTTCCATGGCACAAAGTGACAAAGGCTTTTGAAGTGCTTTGGTTTGTTTTAAAACTGCACTGACAGAATGAAAGGTAAGTTAGGTCAGAAAACTGGCTTTTAAAAATGTTTCTTTTAAAAATGTACCCCAGGTGCAGCTTCCCCTGCAGTGCAAGGGCACTTCACCAAACCCATCTCTCCTGAAGAATTTGGCTTACCTGTCTGAAAAAATACTGCACATACTGGGTTAAACCCCACTGGGGTGAGCAGAAATGGCATCTTTTGTGTTTTACAAGCATATCTTACCTCCCAGGACACGTCTGTCCCCACGTGTAAAGGCTTTGGAGTGCCAGACTGCAGGAGTGAGATGTGGGTTTAGTCTGTGCAAGGGAAAACCAGACACAGGCTGAACACAGGGCTCTTGTTTCACCCTGCACCTTCCCACAGGCAGCACTTTGTGTTACCACCTCATTCACCAAAAATCCTCCAGAATAAAAAAGCCATTGAATGCCACAAAGTGGGCAAGGCTTAGTTCAAAACGGGATAAAAACCAGCAGCTCCCTTAGGCCTGCTCTGGTCTGGTATTGTGCTGAAAACACTCCTGTCAAAAAAACTCACCTGAACAGCTGTGCCTGGTGTGTTTAAATGTAACTGCAGCCTGTCATTAATGCAGGTAACAGTGTCCTAACAAACAGCTTAAAGCAGGCAGCTACATCTCCTCATAAACATCCCTGATTTTACCCTGTTCCTCCCAAGTCAGCATGTCCCATCAAGATCAATCTATTAAGAATAAAGAAAATTCAAATCGACTTCTAGGTCAAAAAATCCTCTCAAAATGAACATTTCCCACTGCAAGGAGTGAGAGGTCCCCCACAGCAGTGCCAGTTTCTCTCTGCCAGGCTGTGCCAGGGGAAAATCCACCAGCAGCAGCCACAAGAGCTCCGATGCCACACTGGAAGTGCCAAAGGATTCTGCCTACAATCCCTGCAGGAGGCAAAGCCAGCTCAAAGAACTAAAAACAGTCCCAGTTTTGTTCTCAAACAACTTTCTCATATCTCATGGCCAACACAAAACTCCAGAACACTTTACTGATAAAACAGCCTGCGAGTGCCAGCCTTGAGGCACAGCCTGACTTGGACACCAAGAGAAGTGACCAGAGCTGCTGGGGCTCTGCATTTCCAAACTCTGCTGAGGACACCCCTGGCACCTGGGGCCAGACTCACACACACCAGGAATATCACACCCCCTAACCTGGACAGAGGGGAGCCCCTGCTGCAGCCTGGCTTCACCCCACAGGGGAAATATTTCCCCTTTAAACAGGGAGAAGCAGGAGCAGGGTCAGAGTCCAGCTGCCAGTGGGAGCAGCACAGCTCCTGCCTGCCCAGGACTCCATTAGCTGGAATTTCTGAGCTCTCAGGCACGGCCCCATTGATCTGTGTGCTGCCATTCATTACAGCATCAGGAGGTGTCGGGGGGGATGAAACCTGATGTGAGTGCTGCATCCAGCACACAGGGAAGGCAACAAATCCCAGCCACGGTCAGCCAGCAGTGAGCGAGGCAAACAGGATCAGCCTCAGATGTCCCAGCATGTGCTTGCTAGCATTAATATTTAAATACTGACAAAGCACTCCGTAAGTTGCTTCCACACAAAAGGTCATGTGAACTCCAAAGAGATAAGCATAGAGCTTGTCTGTGTAATTATGTCTGCATATCAGCTCAGGATACTGAACTCCCAGGCCTGCACTGAACCTCCACTCTTTTAAATATTTTTAATTGCTACATTCCAAAGCGATAAAGCATTAACTCTCCTTTCTACGGAGCCTGAAAATTACAATGCACCTGTAAACAGGCTGCACCACAAAGCTTCTGCTGCACCACAAATTGCCAGTTGTGTTGCTTCAGCTTCACCCCACAAACAAGCTCTAATTCCACTTAACTAAATGCAAATGAATCACAAAGAGATTTTTTTTTTTTTCCAAGAACAAACACATTAGCACGAGCCTGAATAAAGCTTCCTGGAACCAAACTCGCTTGAAGGAACAACCCCAGCCAGGCCAGGAATGACATTGGAATATTACAGTGCTGTGGGTGCTTGAGGATGCCATGGCAAAGTCACCTCGGGCTGCCCCAGGGAGGGGGGACAGGACAGAGCTGCTCCAGCCGGAGCAGCAGCAGCACTGGAAAAATTCTGCTGATGGGTCAGGGCACTGGGATCAGCCTGGCTGACAAATGGTCTGTGTCCTTGCACAGGGCAGAGTCGGGACACAGTGCCACAGGAGTCTTGTTCATGTACAAGCTCTCCTGTGCCCCCAGCAGCACCAGGATCTTCTTCTGTAAATGATCTTGAACCTTTAAAGGGTTAAAATCAGGTTATCAAGCACCTGGTTTTCACTTCACCCCTTTGGTTACTGATGTGCATTTGTCAGCACACTGGGGCTATAAATCACTGCTAACACTGATGCTGCTGATGAATTAGCAAACCCAAGCAGCATCCTTCATTCCCATGACAAAAGGGGTCAGCCCAGAGCAGGAGGTGGTACCTGCCCTCTCTGCTGCTGACAGGGCAGGAGCAGATGTTTCATGTGCATTGGGTCACCCCACACTGCTCCACTCCTGCTTTCCCAGAGGAAAACTCATCCACTTAACAGAGCTGGGCAGCATCCACAGGGAAAGGAGTGTTGACACAGCCTTGAACAAGCTCAGCTGTCACTGACTCCAGAGCTTGTTCAGATATTCATTTAATAATCACAGCTCATTATGCCAGGGCAAGAGCTCAGGTGTCCCTTTGTTCCTTGCACAATGGTTTCCGCTAATTATACGGCAGGTTTGGTTTCTCTTAATTAAACAAAACCCGGCACCACTTTTCCCAGAGGAGGAAGGATTGCTAGGAGTTTTCACATGGCTTTGGATCTGCCCAGGATCTGATCCCCTGCTCCAGGTGAGGACCATCAGCAGGTGATCCCCATCCCCTGCTCCAGGTGATCCCCATCATCATCTCCCCCAGGTGATCCCCATCACCACCTCCCCCAGGTGATCCCCATCCCCTGCTCCAGGTGATCCCCATCACCACCTCCCCCAGGTGAGCCCCATCACCACCTCCCCAGGTGCCCCCTGAACCATGGGGACCCCACTCCTGGGGCTGCAGCTCCAGCTCTGCTCAGAGCACCACCAGCAACCACACTGGTGGCTTCCCACTAACTCCAGGTGCTCCTTCCCTGAATTCCAGGCTCAGCTGAGGGGATATCACACCTGAGACTGAGCCCTCCCCAGCTGTTGTCCCAGAGTTACAGCAATAAGCAGGTGCCTTTTCCCCTGCAGAGGCCACTGTCAGAACTCTGAAGGTCCATTTGCCAAGGCCTGCCCAGAGAGGAGAGGTTTGTTTTGCAGAACAACAAACCAACCCTTCCTCAATCAGCCTCTCAAGAGAGACCCAGCAGTGAGTATCTCGTGGGTACAGACACAATCCCCAGCTCTGCTGAAGAACACATCTCCTTGTCACAACCCAGGTCCCAAACACACGTTTGTGGTGGCAGGATGTACTCTGGAATCACAGAGGCACAGCAGTGGGATTGAGTACATTAATTACATCTTTCCTGTAAATGCTGGTGGATGAGGCCCCTCCTCTGACCTTCATGCCCCACAGAAGCCCACATCCAACTTTCCAGCCTGCCCTCCTGCTAATGACAGGCATTTGTCTCACTATGCAGAGCACTGAGCAGGCTGCTCGGATGATTTTCCAAGCACCAGCAGCCAGCTGGAGCTAACAAAACCAGGTAATTCCACTTTCAGGTTCTGGATAACCGTGGAATCGGTCATAACCAACGTGGTTTTTACTTTCTGCTGCTTTTCGTGGCTTCCCTCCATCACAAATCAGTAATAAAGCGATTCTCATCGGAAAGCACGTAACTACCACGTTCACCTGGAGGAAAACTCCCCAAAGCAGGCTGGATTGGGTTTCTCTCCACCCGGCAGGAAACAGCGCTGGGTGGGGAGAGGAGAGGGGGATGAGGTTTCCCAAAGAGGCAGCTCTTGTGCACTCCTTTCACACGGGATCTCTGAAGCTGCCGCTGGCAGGGATCCCACCCACCTCCCCTCCTTCCCAGCAGAACAGAGCCCAGCTTCATCCCACACACCGGCACAGGTCTGTCCCCCACAGAGAAGATTAAAAGCTGCTGCTATTTGATGGAGACGGTGGAGTGATCGCACAACCCAGCTAGGTAATAAACAGGGGAAGTAAGTTTACTATGGAGAAAAATCCCTGTTTTTACAGGATCTCGCTGAAAGGAATTTCCCTTCGTGTATTTCAGAGTAGCTTCAGCTCTCAAAGGTATTAAGGCTGCTCAAATGTCCTCTGAAGAGAGGGTTTATTGGAAGGAAAAAATCTCCATGTCTATTCAAAACCAAACACAGGTGCTGCCAGTCTTTGTTTGAATGTAATTACTGGGCTAATTTGAGAATAACAAACAGCTCTAAAGTACGGGACAGCTAATGAACACAGAGCAGCGCCAGCCCACGCATGACAAATCCTCATAACAGGCTCATGAATCACCGCTGAGCTCCGTGGATCCTGGGAGCTGTCATCGGCCAGGGGAGCAGCTCCAGCTCCTCCCCACGAGCTCTGTCCAGGTAACATCCTCAGAGCAGGATTTTACAGATAGCCACTATCTCAAAGGACGGCTGATAAAATCCAGCGCCTCGTATTCACCTCCCTGTCCCGCTATTCCCCGGAGCCAGCGGCGAGCTCAGCAGAGGAGCACAGGGACGGCTCAGGATGGGGAAGCATTTACCGGGCAGGCACAATTAAAGATGATTTACCGCGCCAACAGTTTCCAAACACGGCTTTCTCCACTTACAAAGACCTCCTTCCCGAACAAAAGTCATCCGCGGGGATGAATGAAGTGAAAATAAAGACCGATAAAGCCGGTTAAAGGCAGCTAAAACCAGCCTAAATTTTGGCAGCCGGAGAGAAGGGACAGAGGTGCATTTCCAGAGGTTCTGCCTGGTTCGGCTCGGCATTCCAGAGGGGATGACCGGCAATCACAGCCGCACGCTCACCAGCTTCCTGCCCACTTTCCGAGCAATTCCTCCACCAGAAGCGCTCCGATTTCACCACATCAATTCCTAGCACGGAACCCGCTCCTGCCCGTGCCCCGCGGCGGCCTCGCACCGGCTCCCCAAGGTTTTGGGGGAAAAAGTTGTTAATTTGTGCTGGAGCCAGGAGGCAGCGGACGGGCACAGGGAACCGGAGCGAGAGGCGGGGGGCGGCTCGGGGCCGCTCAGCCCCGCTCCTCCAGCCCCGAGCAGCGCCCCGAGCTCGGATCCGGGCTCTCCCTGCCCCGCGTTACCGCGGCTCCCCGAGCTCTCCGCTCCCCGTGAAGTCCCCGTTCCCCGGGGGAGCCGGGATCCTCCGCGCTCTGCCCCTCCGTGCTCCGGGCTCTGTGCCCCGAGAGCCGGACCCTTCGTTCTCGGCCCCTCCAAATACCGGGACCCCCGAGCTCTGCGCCCCAAGAGCCGGACCGGACCCTTCGTTCTCCGCCCCTCCAAATACCGGGACGCCCGTGCTCTGCCCCAGCCCAGGAAACGGGACCTCCCCGTGCTCTGCCCCGCCGGGATCTCCGTGCCCTGCCGCACCCCAGGACCCCCCAGCCAGGCGGGGGCCGTGCCCCGGCACCCACCGCGCTGCCCCCGATGACGGCTTCGTGCTTCTTCAGCCGGGACTTGAGGCTCTTCATGGCGCGGCCGCGGGCGGGGGGCGCGCACCGCACCGGCCCCGTCGCGCTCCCGCCGCCGCCGCCACGGCCGGGACGCGCCGGCCCCGCCCCGCTCGCCCGCGCCGCAGCCAATGGCCGCCCGCCCTCGCGGGCGGTGGGGCCAATCAGCGAGCGGGGCGGAGGGGAGGGACTTCCTCGTGGTGGAGGGGTGCCGGCCGCGCGGAGCCGCCCGGCCGGCAGGGGGCGCGCTGCGGGCGGGGCAAGCGCTCGGCGGGCAGGGCGGCGCTCTGGCTCGGGGCGGCCCCTCAGGGCACCACAGAGAGGGCGCGGCTGCGGCTCCTGGGGCTCTGGGATAACCACCGGGATAATCACCGGGAAAAGAGCCGGGAAAAGCACCGGGACAGGTGTACCTGGTGCCGGGGGGACTCTGTCCCTCCAAGTACAGCGCTCCCGGCGGCTGAGAAGGAAGCTCAGAGCCCTGCCGCTCACCTGCTCACCGAGCCAATGGCCGCCGTGCAAACAGTCTGCAATAAACGCGGCCTGTGTGCACAAAGGAATGAAGGGGTCACGCAGTAGAGGCCCGAGCTGGGCATAGGCGGCGGTTTAAACAACACAATGAACTCCAGCCTCGGCGTGAGCGTGTCCGAGTTTGAGTTCAGTTCTGCTTGTCCCAACTCTTATTTACTGTCCCCTTCTCACCCCATCTTCCCCACAGCCCCATCACACTGCACTGATGACAGAAGGTTTTAAAGCTTATCTAAGATTTATTTAATTACAGCCCATGGGTTGGGTTTAAGACCTTGCTTATTAGAGCTGGAACGTGGCTGTTTGATCAATGGATCTCTAATATAAGCAAGGCTGGAGGTAAATGTCAGTGCCTTTTAATCAATCTGGCCCAGCCCTGTTCAAACACTTGGGTTACTCCATAGGTGGCCTGTTCAGAAGGAAAGACAACGGTGTTGTTAAAAATGGGCTCATTTTGTGCACAGCGGGGTGGCCGGGGAATCCAGCGAGCTCCGAGCTCCGGAATGGAAACCTTCCCCTGGGCACTCTGACCCCTATCCCAACTGGATTAATCCCAGATTTGGGCTCTCTGGAGACTCACTGTGTATGCCCCAAACACCATTTAAAGTTTGTGGTGTTTTTCTCCCTGAAGAGCCATGTTTCAGGCAGCATCTGTCACCAACAGAACTCCAGCATGTCCTGGAGCAGAAGCCACAGCTCCGGACACCTCTCACCAAAAGTTTACCAAAAGTTTCACCTTCACAAAAATATTGTCACATTCTCAGGGCCAAGCTAACAGCAGTTGCTTTCCCCTTTTCCCACCAAATCTGTGCTGTTTAAAGGAAGCTCCTTCTGAGTCATTCCACTTCGAGGGAAAGCAGAATCTTAAAAATAACTCCTTGCTCTCGAGTCAGTGCCGAGAAGCTGCACGGAGCAGTTCCAAGTGCTCGGCCAATTCCAGCGCCAATCCCTGTCCCCTGATAATCACACACATCCCACATGTGTGTGCCATGCCCCAGCCAGTTGAGCCATGGCTCTGCTGAGGGATCACACTGAGAGGACAGCACTGAGAGGGTGGCACTGGGAGGGTGGCACTGAGAGGATGGCACTGAGAGGGTGGCACTGAGAGGGTGGCACTGGGAGGATGGCACTGGGAGGATGGCACTGGGAGGATGGCACTGAGAGGGTGGCACTGAGAGGGTGTCACCCAGGCTTGGGACCCAGCCGTGTCCCACTGGAGCCCATCCCAGGGCAGCGTGTCCCGGGCACCCTGCAGGTCTCTCTGGCCAGCTCAGGGCAGGGTAGAGCCTTCAGCCCGAGCAGCTGGAGCAGAACCTTCCCGTTTTCCCCTGCTGTCAAAGCAGGAAGTTCCCTATCTGAACACCATCTCCCAGCCCGATGTGTCAGCGCCAGGACAAGATGTTTCACGTTGAGTTTCTGGAGCCTGACTTGCTGGTGTGAGTGAGTGGCAGCCCCGGGAGCCCAGCTAACCAGCCTCACCTCACAGTCCCCAGGCCAGGCCGGGCTGTTCCAGTGCAGTCCGGGCAGATTCCACATCTGGCCCTTCCCTGACCACACTGCCAGGACTGTTCCCTCATTCTGGACACTTCTGCAGGCTTTTTCTCCAGACTTCTCACTTTGCTCTTCAAATTAATTCAGGCTGCTGCTGTTAAGATTATTGGCGTTCAGTTCCCACTACATCACCCCTCTGCACGCCCCATCCCCTCTAGATGATTAGCAAGAATGATTTATCATGGAATCATAAAATTCTGGAGTGCTCTGGATTGGAAGGGACCTTAAAGGCCATCCAGTTCCAGCCCCTGCCAGGAGCAGGGACAGCTTCCACAGACCAGGTTGCTCCAAGCTGCTTTTTTGTTTCTGCTCCCTGATTTTGTCTCGCTCTTGCCATCGCTCCATTCCTGGTTCTTGGCTCCTGTCCCTCATTGTCTGGCCAGACGTTCTCCCAGCTCTCTTGGAAGTGAGACGAGCCGGGACAAGCCAGCCCGCTGTGGTTTGTGTTCCCAGTGCGTGGGCACCAGGAGCAGAGCACAACCTGAGGCTGGTGAGATAAGGTCACCTCGTGCTTTCCAAACAGAAACCTGGAGCTCCTGCTGGAGATCTGTTCCCTGCTCTGCCCAGCTCCGTGCCTTCTCTGTCTGCGATTTTCCCCTTCAGAGCACAGGATTCCTTGGAGCAGTGGCTGACACTGCACATCCCCATGCACTGACTCAGGGCCTGGTGGATGCTGTGCCTCAGCAGTTCCGTGAGCAGACCGGGGCTGGCGTCTGAGCTTGGCGAGCAGCTTATGCAGCTCCCAAACCATCACCCTGTGTCTGCTCAAAGCTCATCTTTGTGACAACCTTCGCTTACAGCAGCACGACAAAGGGGAGATTTATCCCCACAATGTTCGCCTGATAAGTGCCGAGTTAATGGCACACGAAATGTGCTGGCTGGTCCTCTGCAGGCCTGGGATCTAATTAATTTCTGGCAAGTCCCCCTGAAATAGAAGCGGTGCTGGCCTGCACATGTAGCAGTCGAGACCAACTAATTGGAGCCAAACTGTAGAGCGAGGCAGGAGGAAGGAATTGCTGCAGCACGGTGGGATTTCCAGAGTTACAGTGCCAGAGCCTGTGTTTCTGCACCAGTGGAAGAGCATTTGTGCCATTCTCTTACCCCAGCCAGAGCCCAGAGAGCTTTTGAATCAGTCACCAAGTCACAGAGCTAGGTGGTCACACACGCCACAAAATGAGGTGGTACCAAGCCCATATCCATAGGGATGTGACTCCAGGACTCCACCTGAGCTCATTGACACCATCCTGCAGCCACACAGGAGCTGGGGAGCCCCCTCTGCACACGCCATGGCCACATCTGTCCCCAAAAAGAGCTCAGCAAGCTCTGGCTCTCAGCAGTTTCATACAACAGAGAAGCAGATCAGTGTGAATATATTCCACTCCTCCAGGGGGTTCATTTATCAATCAATTTGTAACAGGACATAAAAATCAAACCCCAGCACGACTGAAAGGGAAACACGCTCCTGGCTTTCTATTTCCACCTGGGTCATTAAATTACCCAGCCACCTCCTGCATCACTTGCTGCCTTAATCATGCGGATAAATTAATCCCCATGCCAGGCACACACAGAGAGGAGAATATAATTTTATCTCCCTTTGCTCTTGAGCCCGGGAAGAGTCCCAGTCTCCACTGCAAGGATAGAGGGGCCTTGTTGCCATGGGGTGCAGCGTCCCCAGCAGGACATGTGTCTGTCTGGTGTCCCTCAGAGCCGGGTCCCAGGGTCACACCAGGGACATCCCAGCAGCAGCAATGGCCACATGGGCAGGAGCACACACACATGGTCACTGCCAGGCCCTGGAGCCTGGCTGACTCCCACCTTCCCCAGGGCAGCTCCTGCCCATCCCCAGGTGTGGCAGCCAGGTGTGCACAAACCTGCACCGCTGGATGGGGAGGGGACACAGCCCCAGGGACGCACAGACAAGCGGTGGGAAGGTTTAACAACACACAGCCAAAGCAAACCAGTGTCCAAGCTCCAGGGAATTAGATCCATGGAATTATAGAATTGTTAAAGCTGGAAAAGACCTCTAAGTTCATCAAGGCCAGTTGTCAACCATGCAACACCACCATGCTCAGCACTGAACCTCTTCTTTGAAAGTCGTATCCAAGTAGTTTTTTGAACACTTCCAGGGATGATGACTTCACCACTTCCCTGGGCAGCCTCTTCCAAAGCTTGGTAAAACCCTTTCAGTGAAGAAATTTTTCTCAATATCCAGCCTAAACCTCTGCTGGCACAGCCTGAGGCTGTTTGCCCTTATCCTGTGGGCTGTTCCCTGGGGGAAGAGCCCGACGCCACATCACTACCACCCCCTTTCTTCTCACTCCTTTCACCCCCGTCCTGTCCTGGGCTCCCAGAAAGGGAGGAGGAAGGGAACGTGTTTAGACGGCAACCTGCGCTCAGTGGTGTTTGCACACTGAGCCCTGAGCCCGCCTGGCCCGAGGCCGAGCTGGGGAAAAACAAAGCGTGTGCCAAGCTCTCGGGAGAGCTTGGCTGCTGTCCCTGGCTGCTCGCGGCTGCCACGGAGCAGTGCCCGACGGGCACAGGCAGCGCTCGCCCTGTGCCCAGAGCCAGCGTGTGCACGAACCGTGCCTGGCAGGAGCTCCTGGAGCCGCGGTGCGCGGCCGGCAGGGCAGCGCTGGCAGCGGGAGCAGCTGGGCAGCGGCTCCCAGGGCTGTTCCTCAGGCCACAAGTGGGTGTAGAAACCAGGGCTGCTGCCTGCTGCCGAGAGAGCCAAGAGAACACGCTGTCCTGAGGATTGTAACGCATCCCCAAAGAAGAAAACGCCCCAAAGGAAGGGAATCTCTTTTGGCGGCAGAAGAGGGTAGAGTTCAGGTTGCGGATGAAGACTGAAAACAGCTCCTCAGTTTTTCCCCGCTCACATGCGCTTTCAGGGGAGTGGTGAATTTAATTTTCTGAACTGCAGTAAACTCTTGTTCCAGATGCCGGGAGAAAGTTTTGGAATGTCACTGGGGAAGGTGTACAGTGAAGGCATCTTTCCTTGGAGCTCCAAGCCTTGCTGAGCACCTCAGCTGCTGAGAGGAAGCAAATTCACTCTCAAGGGACAGCCGGCAAGCCCATGTTCACTTTGGTGGCAGTATCTGTGTGGTAAATGGTGTTAATTAAGCAGCACATTCCAGCAAGCGTAAGGGAGCTGAGTTCCCAAGTGAACCGAGGGCAGCATGTCCCACACAGACTGAATGAACCGTGCCATGGTGCTCTGGTCACACCCGAGGGTGGGAATAGAATTAGAAACAGAAGTGGGTGCAAGGGACAGAGCAAAAGCTTCCCACGTTCCCATCAGGACATTGCTGCCAATAGGTTCTGGTTCCTCTCACCTCAAAAAGAAGTGGGGTTTGCTGCTGCCTTGGTTTATGAGCAAGAGCAGGCAGAGTTTCCATGGGATTATGCAACTCCTGGAACATGGAGGCAAAAGGGACCTCGGACCAGGGCTCCTGGGGCTGCACCAGGGGACAGAGCAATGTCAGGAGAAACTCTGATCTCCTCTGGACTGGTTTGATGCTGGAGATAAAGCCTTACCATGGACTATGGTAAATGGGAGGACAGACCAACAGCAGGGATAAGGAGAAGTGATAAGGAGCCAAAGGAATGTAAAGATCAAAAGGAACTTAAGCAGAGCTGAATGCCTTCCTGCACAGAGCAGTCTGGCCAGGGAGTGACCATGCTGCAGTTTAACTGTTTCATTTGCAGCAAAAGAGAGAGAAAAACGTGACTGTGTGGCCACAGAGTGTGCAAATCCATCAGAGCACTGGCAGAGCTGCAGACAGGTCTTCAGGGAGACAATGCTCTCTCTATCTGTGGGGAGCCAGCCCAGCTCAGAGAAAAAACATCTCAAATAGCTGCTGTCATCAGCACATCTCCCTCCATCCTCACGGATGGGCTGTGCTGGAAACCAGAGCTCCCAGGCAACCACAGCACACTTTCCAAAGCTTTAGAGTCAGTAGCAAAGGCAAAGCTCTTCCTAAGCTTCTTATCCCTGTGTGTGTGTGATGGCTGGGGCTGGACCATCAGCAGCTCGGAGCCTTGTTTAAACTCGAATGGATCAACAGTGAAACTGGAGCCTTGTGACCTTCAGTAGCTCCCTCACCCTCTGTCTCTTCTTGGGAACTCCTGTCAGCACCGGAGAGATCCTGGATTCATTTTTAGGGTGATGAGGAGCAAAGCAAGCAGGGTCCCAGGTTAGCAACCATCCAGGCATGCAGGATTTGCGGTGTAATAATAGCAACCCCAGTGTCTCCCACAGTAATCCCAACCAGCAGCGTCTCCTGAAGCCAGAGAAGCCCCACACAGCTCCCCGAGCCTCGCAAATTAGCTCCATTATCTTGGCCGGGCCTTCCCTCTCTCCATCTGCTCTGAGCAGTGGGAAACCAGCGGGGTTTGAACTCCTGCCTGCTTGAGGGAGCAGCTGAGCCTGCAGCAGCCAAACCAGCCTGGGCTCACAGAACAGAGAGAGAGGCTGGGGCATGAGCAGCCCCCGGGGTGGCACAGGGGAGCAGGGTGCCCTGAGGCTGGCACTCACACCAGTTACTGCACCCCTGAGTTCATGGTGCTCGAAACAAATCCTGTGTCTGCTGGTACTGCTCTCTCTTGGATGCTGGCCGATGGCAAACGGGGGCTGAATTTCCTGTGAAGAGGATTTGTTCTGGAAAGGAGCTGCCCCTCCTGCTAGGCAGCAATCTGTGCGCAAATCCGGGAGCTGATCTCGCTGTGGAGCAGAGGCCTCAGCCCTGGGAGCAGTGCTGGGAGAAGGGGCAGGCACCCTGTGCCCTAATTCCACGCTGCACAAAGCAGCAGGCGGCCCGAAATACCTGCGGGATGGCTTGGGCAGCCGGGAAACCTGAGCCGGCTCCCTGCCGAGCTATTCAAGGATGGCTTTGCTCAAAGTCTTGTCATTTCAAGAGAAGGCAAAAAATACCCGTGGGCAGAGCACGCAAACAGCCTGGGAACCTGTCCAGGAGTGCTGTGCTGTGCCCCTTTGGTGTGGTGAGTGCCCGGGACAGGCACCAGACACTGTCCCAACATCAGCCCCTCCAGCACGACAGGATGGCACCTGCCTGGGCATCCCACTGGGAATGCTTCAGTGACTGGGACATCCCACTGGGAGTGCTTCCCTGGCTGGGCATCCCACCTGGGCATCCCACCTGGGAATGCTTCCCTGGCTTGGACATCCCACTGGGAATGCTTCCCTGGCTGGGCATCCCACTGGGAATGCTTCAGTGACTGGGGCATCCCACCTGGGAATGCTTCCCTGCCATGGGGCATCCCACTGGGAATGCTTCCCTGGCTGGGCATCCCACCTGGGAATGATTCCCTGGCTGGGGCATCCCACTGGGAATGCTTCCCTGGCTGTGAGGACAGCTCCTGCTCCTCAGTTCAGGGCTTCTTTTAGCTGGTGAGACTCAGCCCTGCTAAGCAGTGTCAGTGCCCATTGCTCTTGGATTCTGTTGTGTGAACACACTTGCCTGCTCAGTCTCTCAAGTGCAGCAAGCAATCTGCAAACTCCATGGAGAAAATAACTTCTGTCCTGCTACAGGGCAGCTTCCACACTCAAATTCCACCTCACATCCAGCCTGTGATGCATTCCAGAGTGGCCTCTGCCACAAGAGCCTCTCAACAATCAGCTGTGCCCAGAGATCACAGCGTGTGTGACTGCACAGCTTTGCTCCCTCTCCATCCCCTGCAGGGCCCTGCAGCCCTCCAGGAGAAGAGGCACAGCTAAATCCAAACCCTTTCGTTCTGCTGGACTGGGGTGAACTCTGCCCTAGGGGTTTCCCCTGTGTCAGACTCCACAGCTCCACGTCCTCGTGCATTTCCAGCTCGAATGAGAACACAGGATCACAGAATCCCAGACTGGTTTGGGTTAGAAGGGACCTTAAAGCTATGTGAAGTCATTCCCCCTTGTCCTGTACCTCCAGGCCTGTGTTCAAAGTCCCTTTCCAGGTCTCTTGGAGCTCCTTTAGGCACTGGAAGGGGCTCTAAAATCTTCCTGGAGCCTTCCCTTCTCCAGGCTGAACCCCCCCAGCTCTCCCAGCCTGGCTCCTTAGGGGGAGAACAGGAGGAACCTGAGTTACTTCAGAAATATTAACTCTGAAAACTTGGTAAAAAAGGGCCAGGACAAAGCAAGCAGGGAAAAGTACTGAAACCAGGGAGTGAACAGTCGAACACAAGGTAAATTAAAACCTGAAATCTCAGGAAATCATGTCCAGGCAGGAAAAACCAAAACCCTGAGAAATGTCCTTTCAGAGTGCCCCCAGCTGGCCAGCCTGGCCGTGTCCCCTGCAGCCCCCTCGGTCACTGCCTCTCTGTGACACCGGTCCCTGGCAGGAGCAGCCTGGGCAGGGACGGTTGTGCTCACACTCAGGAGCTGCTGCTGTGCTCTGTCCTCTGTGGAGTGTTCCAGGCTGCTGCACACTCCATGTGCCAGTTCCAGCTGCTCTGCACCTGGACATTCTGGTGTTTGCACCGAGGAGGGAAAGAAAATGACTTGTATTTTAAATAACAGCTTAAATCCTGGGGCATGAGAGCCAAACTTTGGGGAGGACAGCCTGTTGCCAAGCCACCCTAATCCCAGTCTTTTCCTTCTCTTTGTTTAGCATTCCTGTAATGGAATTTGGGCTACAGCTAATGCTGATTAACATTTCCATGTTAGTTATTTCACATAATCTCTCCTCCAGCTGTGGCAGAGCCTAGAAATACACCATTTATCCTTGTTCAGTCTCTGCTTCCCAGTCTCTTCCCAGCCAAACCACTGGGACTGCAAGGCTGCTCTGTTTAGCTGCCCCTAACGTGGATCAATTCCTAAATGCAGGAATGGTGTCCTTTCCCTCCAAACCTCCACGTGGACAACAAGGCTGTGATTGCAGGCTGATCCTGAGGTGGGAGCAGGGCTGCCTGGGAGGCAGCAGCACACACGAGGCTGAGCTGGACTTTTCCGTGGTGGGGCACTGGTAACTGCCAGCCCAGAATAATCCAGCTAATTTTACACCTGCACTCATCCTTCCCTGCGGGATTCAGCGCCAGGGACCTAAAATTAGGGCAGGTTACAGACACAGTCCTTAAGATGTTAAAAGTAGAAACATGCCAGTGGATGCAGGGCTCTCGTCCAGTGCTCCCCGCTCAGGCCAGGGCCCATACCAGCCACCACTCGGGGCACCTCCCAGCTTTGGTGACAGCCCCTGGCTGCCCCACTCGAGGGCAGGAGGTGCTGGGGTGCACACAAGGTGCCCACGCTCTGCAGGTCACCCACCAGAACTTCAGTCAGCGGTGTCACAGGCGGGCAGAGCTGCCATGCCCCAGCTCCAGCCGGCCCGGCACTGCTGCAGCTTCCAGCACTGTCCTGGGGGATGCAGGAGCTGAGCGTGGAGCAGAGGTGACAGGTGACAAGGAGCCACTGACAGCCCTCTGTCCTGCTGCACCTTCTGCTTCCAGCACCAGCCCTCACCTCCGTCTGCCTCAGTTTCCCCTGGAGTACTGATCCCATCTCCTCAGAGCACTGGCTGAGGCACCAGCTTGGAATTATTATGGCATAACTGTTTTTCCCCTCATTTAAAAAAAGTCCCTTTTGGTGACACACCAGTTGTTAATCAAAATTAATTTTTCTCTATCATTAATTCTCCACGGGTGAAAAAAAATATCACGGATATGTGTGACTGCATCTGTTTGCCAGATATAATCAAAGCCTACAGTGATGTTGACTTTATGGAGGGACCAGCGTTTTCTTTGCCCAGACCTGCGGGCAGGTGAGGCAGCAGCTGCCGCACAGGTTCAGCTGGGGCAGCGACACTTCAGAGCAAATCACTGGGAACAGCTTCTGCTGGGAAACTCCGAGAGACACAGGATCACGAGGAGCTCCTCCCCGGCCGCTCCCAAGCGCTAATTGCTGAGCCGCTGGACCACGAAGCATGCAAGGGTGGCCCGGGCCAGTAATTATCCCTCCTCCTCCTCCTCTCGGAGCATCACCTCCACCTGCGGCCGGGTTCAAGCGCAGGCTTGGCGGTGTCGGGGTCAGGGCTCCCGCACAGGTCTGGGTGTGGTGGCGATACCTGCCCTGGGCTGGGCTGGCAGCAGGACCGGGCTGTCGGGGCTGCCAGCGGCAGGAGGAGCTCGGCCAGCCCTGCATTCCTCGCTCCCGGCATCACCCATGCACTGAGCAACCCAGGGAGGAGCAGGGGAAATCGGCACAGCCCAGTGCTGCCGTGCAGCGCTCCGGTTCTGTCCCGCTGGCCCTCGGATGCCAGCGGGCACTGGAACCTGCCCTGCCGCTGTATGGAAGCGCAGGTCCTGGGAAGGGAAGGGCCAACCCGTCCCTCAAGCACAGAGCATCCTCTCAATGCAGAGAGAGAACAGGGATCGGGGCATCCTCTCAATGCAGAGAGAGAACAGGGATCGGGGCATCCTCTCAATGCGGGGAGGGGACAGGGACCGGGGCATCCTCTCAATGCGGGGAGAGAACAGGGACCGGGGCATCCTCTCAATGCGGGGAGAGAACAGGGACCGGGGCATCCTCTCAATGCGGAGAGAGAACAGGGACCGGGGCATCCTCTCAATGCGGGGAGAGAACAGGGACCGGGGCATCCTCTCAATGCGGGGAGAGAACAGGGACCGGGGCATCCTCTCAATGCAGAGACAGAACAGGGACCGGGGCATCCTCTCAATGCAGAGAGAGAACAGGGACCGGGGCATCCTCTCAATGCGGGGAGGGGACAGGGACCGGGGCATCCTCTCAATGCGGGGAGAGAACAGGGACCGGGGCATCCTCTCAACGCGGGAGAGAACAGGGACCGGGGCATCCTCTCAATGCGGGGAGGGGACAGGGACCGGGGCATCCTCTCAATGCGGGGAGGGGACAGGGACCGGGGCATCCTCTCAGTGCAGGGAGGGGACAAGGACCAGGGCATCCTCTCAGTGCGGGGAGAGAACAGGGACCGGGGCATCCTCTCAATGCGGGGAGGGGACAGGGACCGGGGCATCCTCTCAGTGCAGGGAGGGGACAAGGACCAGGGCATCCTCTCAGTGCGGGGAGAGAACAGGGACCGGGGCAGCCTCTCAGTGCAGGGAGGGGACAGGGACCGGGGCATCCTCTCAGTGCAGGGAGGGGACAAGGACCAGGGCATCCTCTCAATGCGGGGAGGGGACAGGGACCGGGGCATCCTCTCAATGCGGGGAGGGGACAGGGACCGGGGCATCCTCTCAGTGCAGGGAGGGGACAAGGACCAGGGCATCCTCTCAGTGCGGGGAGAGAACAGGGACCGGGGCAGCCTCTCAGTGCAGGGAGGGCACAGGGACCGGGGCAGCCTCTCAGTGCGGGGATAGAACAGGGACCGGGGCATCCTCTCAGTCCGGGGAGGGCACAGGGATCAGGGCAGCCTCTCGGGCCAGGGAGGGCACAGCTGTTCTGGTGCCAGCTCAGAGCCCCAGCCCTGCTAACCCAGCATGGCTGTGGGACTGGCGGGGATGATGCCGATCCCGTTTCCATGGAGAGCTCCATAGAGAGCTGAAGGGATGGAGAAGGGTGGGAGCTCCATCGGTGGAGCACTGGGGCCCTGGATAACGAAGCCCTGTTGTTTTGTACGGGAAGGGACGCCGGGTTTCCACTCCCCACCCAGCTGAGAAACAAAAGCAGCGATTGTGGCAGTGGAGGGGCTGATAGCGCTCCCGAGCCAGCTCACACTGCACGGCCTCTGGAAAAGCCATTCCCTCGATCCTCGGTGTGCCCCCGGGCTGTCACGGGAGCCAGGGCAGCTGCTCGGCACTGTCCCCCGGGAAGGTTCCTCAGCCCAGGGGTGCCTGTACCACACCAGGGCCCCACGGACCCACGGCTGCTGTGTCACAGCTGAGCGTGCACGGGTTTGTGTTTCCCAGCTCCATTAGCTGGCCTAACGAGGTAATGACAGCCCTGTCCAGTCCTGGCCTTTCCCAGATCACCGAGCTGCTACTGAGAGGCTGTTTTAGAGAATAAACTAATTAGCCAGCAGCCTTCACTGCTGCATTGAGCAACCCCTCAGTGCCAATTACCGGTGAGAGCAGCGGCTGAGCCAGAGCTGCTCCCTGGCTGTTCCTGCCAAGGACAGGGACTGGAGCCCATGGGACTCCCACCCTCCACCCATTCATGTTGCCAGTGGGTGCTGCCTGGCCAAGGCCTTCCAGAACCTCCAGCAGCTGGTGAAGCCATGGGAATGGAAAACAAATAATAGTGCCACCCAGCAGCAGGGTCCTCAAGGGGACACATGGCTCCTGGCAGCCCCTGCTCATGGCCCAGGGCAGCTGCAGAAAGCTGCTTTACTGCAGAGAAGCTGATTACAGCTCCCTGACACCCAGGAAGGCCACACAGGCAGCAGAAGCCACGCTGGGGCTGGAGGCTCTGCTGCTGCCTTTGCTCTGGGGGCACCAGCAGGGCCTTGGGGTGATGGGGCAGGGGAGCAGCCTCTGCAGCGCTCCCTGCATCTCTCCACCCTTCATCTCATTAATTCCAGTTAATAATTAACAGGAGGGAGTGGGGCAAAGCCTTGACATAATGCTGGTGTGGCAAAGCCCAGTGAGCATGTGCCTATTGCAGGTAACAGGGAGCCCCATGGAGCCTTAATGGGCTTTGGGACCCGTTAGCTCCTTATCCCCTGCAATAAGCTCCTTGTCCCTTGCAGAGAGCTCCAGAAGCCTCAGCAGCTCCAACAGCCCTTGCTCTTTCCCTTGGCCATGTCAGGGCTGAGGCCCCAAGCCCTCCCAGCACAGATCCCTGGGCAGGGCACAGCTCCCAGTACACCCCAAGGCACAGGGACACGGCACATACAGGACACAGCCAGGAGGACATTGGGACATGGTTATGGGGGCACTCACCTGTGCAGATGCCATGGCTGAGCTGGGGCAGTGCCACAGGGATCACTCTGCTCCCTCCTCTCCTCTCCTGGCTGTGCTGAGGCAGCAGGGCAGGGATGGAGCAGCGTTGGGATCACTCTGCTCCCCCTCTCCTCTCCTGGCTGTGCTGAGGCAGCAGGGCAGGGATGGAGCAGCGTTGGGATCACTCTGCTCCCTCCTCTCCTCTCCTGGCTGTGCCGAGGCAGCAGGGCAGGGATGGAGCAGCGTTGGGATTGCATCTGGCACAGGCACTGCCGCACCAGCCAGGCTCGAAAGGGCAGCAGGAAAGCAGGCGAGGAGGGACCCAGCCCTCCGCACCCTCGGCACAGGAAACCACCCTCACATCGGAGCAAAGGAAGGAAAAAGGGACACAGCGTGGGGCAGGATGCACAGCCCAAACACTGGGAACAGCACGGCTGGGACATGGGGAATGGCACAGCTGGGACATGGGGAATGGCACAGCATGGCCCTGCCCTCCTGCTGGGGTCACCCTGACAGGGACAGCTCCTCACAGCTCCTCATGATTCCCCAAACAATCATTTCCCATGTGTAAAAGCACCTTTTCCAGCAGGGAGCTCGACCAGCTGAGCTCCCCCAGGCTCTGTCACATCGTGCTGTGCCAGGGACTCCCCTCCTGGGCACAGGGCTTGGCCTCCAGCAGTCCATCCTTGCAAAGATCTCATTTCCTGCTCTACAAACTCCTCAGCTTCCCCAGGGGGTACAGCCCTGTCTGAGGAGCCACAACCATGAGCGCACCCAGCCTCCATGGGGGCCAAGGGCACAAAGGAGCCAACAATTCCTGCCTCAGGCCAGCCTGGAAGAGTTCATCCTTTCCAGGAAGAGCTGGAGGGAGCAGAGGCTCCCAGCTCAGAGGGGCAACACAGGACCAGGTGAACTCTCCCTGGTTTGCCAGCAGGAGCCCAGGGACCTTCCCACATAAAACACAATGACCAGAAGATCCCAACAGGCCTTGGTACAAACCCTGTTCTGTGAGCACAAGCACTGACAGCAAAAGGCCATTTTCACTCTTGGGGTGGTTGGCAAAGGATAAATCCATTGTTCAGATTGGAACATGATCCTGGCTCCGGGTAATGGCCAGGATAAATAATGAGAAGTGGCTAATTAACAAGGCTGAGGCCAGCAGGCAGCGATTAGAACAGCAGCAGGAGCAGGAGGGGCACCCACCTTCCCCCAGCCTGGTGCTGGGCAGGGACCCCACAGTGCCCCTTTCCCTGCTCCCTGCCTGCCCTGAGCAGAATTCCGAGTAGGAACCCGCCGTGGAAGTGCCACAGGGGCTCCCAGCCCTGCCTCAGTTTCCATGGCAACTTCCCCTCACCCCATTGCTCAACATTGTCCTTTTTCCATGGAACAGCAGATCCTGCTGCTTTTTCAAACAGCTCCTTATCCAACTGGACCATCCCATCCCCAGCAGCACTGGGGGCTGTGCTCAGCACAGGAGGGCAGCAGGGTGGGACAGGACCCTGCTGGGCTCCCGTCCAGGGAATGTGCTCACACCTTCCCTCAGCCCCGGGCAGCCCAGCCCAGCCCATCCTCACCCCAGGCGGGGCTGGGAGGGCACAGCCCTGCTGGGGACACGTGTGGGACTCTCCTGCCCCTCAGCCCCTGCAGGAAAGGCTCAGTCCCACCCCAGAGCAGCCCTGGGACAGCATGGGTCCCAGATCCCTGGCCACTGTGGCTTCCTGCAGTAACATCTGTGATTAAAACCTGGTATTTTGCCTGCAAAGAGCAGCTATTCAGAGCCAAGTCATGCAATGCCTTTAAGAGATCCAAACCCCTCATTCCCTTGCTCAGCCTGGCCAGGACACTCACAGAGCAGAGACTGATGCAAACACAAACACCAGAAACCACATTTGAAATTAAAAAAGTTTATTTGCAGATCTGTAAAACAGCTCTGCGAAAGACCAACATTTCCAAACACTACGAGATGAGAATGCATTTTCCTATCATTAGAATATAAAAAAAAGTCACAGTCCTTCAACTACCCCATGAAAAGCAGACATTTATGAACCAAACATTGAACTTTCAACACCAAAAAGTCACTGGGGTGAGTGAGACAGTCAATAGCACCGAGACAGGTGACACAGCCCTCGTGGTCTGTCATTACTATGGAATAAAGCAGGTTAGTGAGGCCGAGCCTCTGGGGAGAGCAGCCCTACGAGCACTGAGTCCAGACAATGACACACCAGAACACATTCCTTTACATCCCAGCGATGCACACACCGAGCCAGGAACACCACGGAGCTTCCACCCTGGGACAAGAGATTCCACCGCAGAACAAGGAATCTTCCGGACTTAGGTGGCAGTTGCACTTCACACACACAACTTGAATCACTCTATGTTTACAGGAGCTGTGAGGAGCTGTGTGACGGGGAGGTGAAGGACAGGATGCAGGAGTGGACAGTGGGCAGGATCCAAGCCTTGCTCCGTGGATTACACCGCCTTCCGGTGGTACTCCGGAGGGGCCACCTCGTAATCGCTGGCACTGAACAACGCAGAGGAATTCTTCGCTAAGTATCTACAAAAACAACAAAACCATTACATTGCTGCTTGCCCAAACCCTCCGTGTTTCAGTGAATCTGAATGCCCAGACACACAACAGGGTTTGAGAAGCACCAGTCAGTCCCACAGTAGCTGCTCCCATCAGCTCTGCCAAGCACTTACAGGTCTGACAGCTCAGCCAAAAATCCCATTCCAAACGAGCTGCCAAGCACCTCTGGCTCCAGGTGAGCTCTGGCAGCTCAGGATGAACAGGATGAAGCTGGTGGTATTTGAGGTTCAGGCAGCTGCTGTACCAAGAATTGATCTGGTACTGCTCTGCTCCAAGAAGGAGGAACAGAACAGGACACCAGGAAGCTCTGTCTGCACAAACAGGGACCCTCGAGGGCTGAGTGAAGGATGGCAAAACAAGGAATGGCCAAAGGTAAAGGCTGTGTGCCATTGATTCTCATGGAATGGGTTCAGGATTTCTGCTCACTGGGTTCACATTTCTACCTCACAGCCAGAGCTCTTCAGCACCTGCATTTACCTCAGGCTGCCCCAAAGGACCAGGGCAGGTTTCCTCTGGCTACCAGGCTGACTCCTGTCAAGCCCTGCTGCAGAGCTGTCCTGGATTTACTGAGGCTTTTCCTTCAGCTTCCAACAGCTCCTAATCACACAATGATTTGGGTTGGAAGGGACCTTAAAGCTCACCTCATTTCACATTGAAGTGTTTTATTATTATAGGATGTTTCCCCTCCTGAACATCCCACGGCTACAGGGAACCATAGCACACTAAAGCCCTGGTGACAGTCTGTCCCAGAAATAACATTCCTAAAGTTCATCACTTTTTAAACATTTGCTCAATTGTTGTTGAGTAACTGTTGTGTAATTTAATAGCTTGCTGGAATTATCATCTGCTTTTTTTAGCAGCTATAAATAAATGTTGAAGCATTTATTTTGCAACAAGGAGCAGATGGGACAGGGTAGGAGTGCAGATTAACAGAACCAGAGAAGTGGAGTCTGAGAGGCTTCACTGCAGCCGTGGGGAAGATCCCACACACAGGCCCCAGTTACACAACAATTCACTGAAAAGGGGCAGCCTCACAGCAGCCTGAGCTCCCTGACCTCTCTCTTTCTTGCTGGAAGACCTCACAAGTACTCACTTTAAGAAGTCATGCAAGTAGTTCAAGAGCAAAGCCAGACTCTTCTCATCCAGGGGCGTGTAGGCCAGCATGGCTCCGATCCGCACTGCCCGAAGCAAGGACACTTGTCACAAACACTGCTTCAAGCCACTGTGTGAGCCCACAGCCTTACAGCAGCACAGGAAAGCAGCCCAGGGATCTATTCCAATTTATACAATTTCACCCAAACCAACCAGACTTCAAAAATTAATGTCCATCCCAAACCCCACAATGGCTCTGAGCCTTCTGGGTACATGGATAGGGAATGAATCCACCCTTAGGGAATGAGCCCTCCCTTCAGAGCCGCCTGTCACAGGCTCAAGAGGGGGAAACAAGCACTTGACTCCTCCCCAGTGCTGTCCATCCCCCCCTGCCCAGGTGGCACTCACCAAAGAGCCTCAGGAGGTGTGGGGCCCCGTAGACCTGGGACATGGGGGCGTCGGGGTGATCCGCCAGGATCTCGGCGTACTGGGGCCTCTCGAACTTGTAGAGCAGCTGGGTGCCCAGCATGACATTGAAATACTCCTTGATCCCAGCCACCACCTCGTTGACAGCGTACTCCCTGGGGACAGAGAGCTCTGCAAGGCCTGCTCCAAGGAACAAGGACTGCTCCAGGGCGAGGCTTGGCTTGGAGACACCACCAAAATCAGGATGGCCTTTCACACCTTGCAAGGAAATTTGTCCGGAGACCTTAAAATCTACAGCCACAGGGAGAGATGCAATTCCAGACCTCCCTGGAAAATGGGCTGTTCTGAACAGAGCCAGGATGTAGGCAAACCAAGAACAGCAGAGACGGACTTGGAGCAGCCCTTCTGAAAGCACAGGCAGCACTGGGGACATTCAGCAGCTTTCTCTGTCACCCACATCTCATCCCAGCTCACACCATGTTCAAAGGACAATACTGAATTAATTGCACTGGGCAGGGGAACAGTCCCCTGGTATTTCAGGCACCTGCTCCCTTCCTCCCAGGCCTCTCCTGCCAGATTCCTGCAGGCCTCCAACCTCACCCTGCCTCTACAGGACCTGGCAATGACAGAAGAGCAGAGCCCTCACCCCGCCCTGCCAACAAATTTAGAACAGGCATCAGGACAATTACATCAGAGCAGGTTAAAACACCCTGACAAGTCAATAATCTGCTTCCTCTTGAATGGAAGAAAATTACTTCCCCTTTCTGTTCTCCCTTTCAAACAGGAAAGTCTCCTGCAGAGTAAACACACCTTGTTTTGCTCAGGGCTGATTGCTGGGTAATTACAAACAATAATTGGCTTTGCCCATCTGAGTATTTACAAGTCCTCGTGCACCTCCCTGGCCCCTGGCTCTGTGAGGGAGCCCAGAAGCACTGAGCTCACCCCACATGGCTTCTCTGGGAAGTTTCATCAGCTTCCTTCAGGAAAAGGCTTAGGGCAAGTGGGGAAGCAGAACTCATACGCAGAAAGCAGACGTGCATTTGGAATTACTCCCTCAGGATTTCTGAGCACCACTATCACCTTGGGCTTGGAACAGGGCATTGGACATGGGGCTGGGTCAGGTTTCACATCCTTATTCCATTTTCCATGGAATCCAAGTCCAACAACAAGAGCCAAGGAGGTGTTTAAGGCTGGCAGTGAGCACTACTCACTTGTTATCAGTATTTCCTCGGGATTTTTTGTAGTTTGCATAATCCTCTAAAATGGAGTCCACATTCTTCTTGGCAGGGAGGTAGAAGAGCTACAAATGCAAAACAGAATAAAAGTTTGTCTTATTCTTGCAGACATTTATACCTGGAAGCTGAACTGAAACCCTTTCTCACCAGGCTATTTCTAGGATAAAATCAGCAGGTTAAGATGATTCAGGTTAGGAAAGGACTGCTCCAAGAGTTTAGTTGGGCATTTAAAAAACCCAACCAAGCTGGGCAGCCTGGGATAGTGGAAGGTGTCCCCCAGAGCTGGGCAGGATTTCCACAGGTACCTGTTTCTGCCTGGTGATCAAGTCCCAGTCATCCACCAGCCATGGCTTCAGCTCTTCAGGGATCTTCACCTTCACTTCAACTCTGTTCATAAACGTCTCCTCCTGAGAACAGCCAAGCCAGACTAATTACTCTCAGGTACTAATTGGGAGCACAGCACCCTTCTGTTTTCCACCCAAAATCCCTGGGAGGGAATGGAAAATACTCACACTTTCAACAGTTGGATCCACCCGAGCCCTCTTCTTCCTGGGAGGCTGGGGAGTCTCACTGGTGCTGCTCCCCTCCCCAATGCCTGGAGCTGTGCACAGCACACACAGCAGCAGAAAAAACAGCAGGCAACATTTAGGGCAAGGATTTCAAAGTAAGGCTCAGATTTTTCTCAGGTCACCTTTGCTCCTGTTGGGGTTTTTTTGTTGTTGTTTTAAATATTACTTCTGTTCTGGGAGTCCCCCATTTGTGCCAGTTTAAACTGCTGCACTGGCACTTGTCTGAGGGAGGTTTCTGCACTAGAACCACACCAGTCTGTCACATTTTTGGGGGAGAATTTTTGGACCCAGCAGCTCAGCTCTGCAGCTGTGTCATGTCTCCATCTCATTAAGAAAACCCAAGTTTGAGTTAGGAAATTATTTCAGCAGATCAGCTTCACTTTGCAATTGCAAGAGCTCAAAATCCTGACAGACTGGAACGAGTACATTTTGTACCAAGCAGAGAAGTGTGAACCTTCCCCTTCCTGAGCAGGGAGAGCCCCAGGAACCCAGGAGGGACAGCACAAGGTGTCAGTGAATTATTGGGGCAGGCTGAAGGTCTTGTTTCAGCTACAAATCCTTCACTAGAGAGACCCACTCAGATGCAAAATAAAACACACTTACTTTTCTGCTTGTTCTTTTTTGTTTTCCTGCAAGAAGAACACAAATTAGTGCACATGTCAAGAGAGTGATACTTAAAGAAGCCACAGCAGAAAGCCAGAAAATGTTTCAAGCAGCAGGAGCAATCCTCAAGGGGCCTGGGCAGTGTTTAGCTAAGGACACACAAAGGAAACACAAGCTACAAGTTGGCTTCAGGGCTATGGTTCCACAAGATTTCTCACAAAACAGGTTAGAATTCACCATTTCTGGGAAGTTTTATCCTTCCCAAGTGCTCTTGGAGAACTACATGAGGTTTGTGGCTGTTTTATTTCAGACAGAATGTGGCACAAGGAAACAGGAGTGCTGGGAATTCCCAGAAAAATCTCACTAAACTGAATTAACTTCCAGTAAAAGATGGAAAAAAAACCCTCCAGCTTTACCAGTGCAGCAGCAGAGGGAAGATGCAGGAGCACTTTGTCTATTTACTACCCATTTTCAGCCAGTTTTAGCTGGAGTACCATGATTTATTCTCAGCTTGCTCCCTGCCAAGAGCAGCCTGGATCCACTGCTCAAAAACTGGGCACTGGGTGGATAAAACTCTACCAGGCCAAGCCTGATCCCTCAGAAATTCAGCACTCCCTCAATGACTCTTGTTTTCAGGCTCTGGACTGGGTTTATCAGGGCCAGGAAACAGGCAGAGCTCTGAGGAAGGGCAGGAGATAGGGAGAATAAAGGGTTTGTTTAAAGGCAAAGCAGCTGAAATGAGGCTGAAAGTCTGTGCAGGATAAAGCTCATCCCTCAGAGGGAGCAATTCCCAGGGTAAGTCACCAGCAGTGGGCTGGTGCACTGAAGAGAAAGGCTTTTCTTCCAAAGCCAACAGGGAGGATCAGGGAGCCCTACAGAATTAATTCACAAGATAAAAATCAGGTTAACCATTAGAACAGAAGCAGAGTTTTTTAAAACTCCATTTAGGTAATTTACAACCAGATGTTATTCCCTAATTTGTTACTCAGTACCATATCTTTCCTCCAGAACACTTGGTTACCCTTCGTATTTTTCGAGCACCCATTAACTCTGTTTCCTGAATTTTAGGCCCATGAAATGTAGAATAAACTTTTGGAAGCTGAGATTCAGCTGAGCTACATTTAACAGAGTCAGAAGGTGTTGCATAGGCAGCCTGCTTTAACTACACATTTTTTTCTGCTACAGCTTCCAGTTACCAGAAGATGAGCAATTATTTTAAACCCAAACCTGCATTTCATACATATTTCTATCTGATCAGAGATTGCTTCACAGCTTTTGGAACCAGCTGCTGCAGTTTGCAGAACAGTTACCCTGAACAGACTCAAACAAAAGCACACACAAGGAGCAGGTTCTGAGCTCTCCCTTCCAACGCCAGCACTGCTCCCAAGGCCCCTGAAAACTCCTTGGTGCTGCTTTCCAGGACTCCAGGCTGCAGGCTCTAGAAGGATCCAGGGCTGAAAGTCTGGAGTCAGCTGGACACAGGGAGCGTCCTCCCACTGCACCCAGCCCGACCACAAAGGTGCAGGGCAGAGGAGGGGCAGATGGGCTTTCAACAGCCCCAAACAGGGCCCTGCTGCCAACGCACCCCAGGACAGCACGGGCCCCCAGGGCCTGCCTAGAACCCAGGGGAGAACCCAGGGGGGAACCCAGGAGAGCCAAGGGCCCCCAGGGCCAGCCCAGAACCTGTGGGAGAACCAGGAGAGAACCCAGGAGAGCCAAGGGCCCCCAGGGCCTGCCCAAAACCCAGGGGAGAACCCAGGGCCTGTCCAGAACCTGGGGGAGAACCCAGGGGGGAACCCAGGGCCTGCCCAGAACCTGTGGGAGAACCAGGAGAGAACCCAGGACAGCACGGGCCCCCAGGGCCTGCCCAGAACCCAGGGGAGAACCCAGGGCCTGTCCAGAACCTGGGGGAGAACCCAGGGGGGAACCCAGGGCCTGCCCAGAACCTGGGGGAGAACCCAGGGGGGAACACAGGAGAGCCAAGGGCCCCCAGGGCCTGCCCAGAACCTGGGAGAGAACTCAGGGGAGCTGAGGGTTCCCAGGGCCTGTCCAGAACCCAGGGGGAACACAGTGGGGAACCCAGGGCCTGTCTAGAACCCAGGGGAGAACCCAGGGCCTGCCAAAAACCCAGGGGAGAACCCAGGGGAGCCAAGGGCGCCCAGGGCCTGCCCAGAACCCAGGGGAGAACCCAGGGCCTGCCCAGAACCCAGGGGAGAACCCAGGGCCTGCCCAGAACCCAGGGGAGAACCCAGGGGAGCCAAGGCCTCCCAGGGCCTGTCCAAAACCCAGGGCAGAACCCAGGGGAGGGGAAAGGTGGGCTCCAAGACAGCCAAGGGCTCCCAGGGCCTGCCCAGAACCCAACAAAGAAACCAGGAAAGAAACCAGAGAAGAGGGAGGAGGGTGGGCCCCAGGAGAGCTGAGGGCTCCCAAGGCCTGCCCAGAAGCCAACAACCAAAGCAGGGAAGAAGCCAGGGAAGAGCCCAGGAGAGAGGCAAGGTGGGCCCCAGGAGAGCTCCCAGGGCCTGCCCAGCAGCCAGGGAAGGAGGAGGGGGCCCTGCCTGGCAGCCCTGCATGGTGGCTGCCCCAGGCCTCACTCACCGTGTGGAGATGGCCGGGGTCTCCAGGCAGCACACGGCGTGGGCTCCATCCCGCCGGAAAAACCTGGGGACAGGGCACACACAGCTCGTGGGCAGCCTCTCACAGCCCAGCCTGCCCTCCTGCAGCTCACCTCTCTGAGCACTGCTGGGCACACGCTGTGCTCACACTCGTGCCACCCTCGTGCTTAGCAGGGAACACATCTCAGAGTATAAACCACCTTCCCCTCAGAGCCTCCAGGAGTGCCACAAAGGTGGCCCACAGAGATGGACGGTGTCACCCTTTTAGAACAGTTTCTCCCCTCCCCACCACCGGTATTTCGTGTGTCTGCAATGAGCTCTGATGTACAACAAGGGAACAACCCCGAGGCTGGATTTTGGCACTGTATTTTGGGAAGCATTACTCTGTAGTGCAATCAACACACACTCACAGCTGAGTCAAACTCACACCCACCATCAGCTCCCTCCCACCGCTCACATGGGAGACACTCAGCCGGAACAGCCCCTTAAGCAGCCAAATCAGTGCTGGTCATCATTCAGACCTGTTTTAATTAGGTTTTAATGACACTTATCATTATCAGCTGCCTACAGAGTTGGGCTGGGCTTTGTCTGACCCCAGGTGAGCACAGCAGTGAGTGAGTGGTTCCTGTGGAGGCTGCTCCTGAGCTGGCAGGACTCAGCTGGAGCTCAGCCTGCAGCACCTGAGCACAGGGGAGCACCCAGCCAGGAGATCCAGGGGGACCCACCAGATCCACTGATTCCCCCTTCCCCAGACCAGGAGCCAGCTACAGACAGCCCTGGCCAGGTTCTGGCCAGTCCCAAAGTGAAACTGGCCCAGGATCCAGAGCAAACCCCAGCTCCCTGTCCCCACTTGTGCTGCACTCCTCACAGCCATGACTCACATTCCATGCCAAACCCGCCCCTGAGTGAGCCCTGCAGCCTGAGGCTGCTGCCAAATCCACTTCTGAAGAACTGGTGGCATTTCAGCAGCTTCCTTATGACAGCCAGGATCACAAATGAAGTTAGGGATTCAAAACAGCCCATTAGTAAGGGCCACATTCATCATTAAGTGAAACCCTGCCCAAACAGAAGATGACAAATGAGCAGAGCTGCACTGATTGTCTGAAAATCTACCATAAAATCTGTCCTGAATCACCAAAAGGATGAGTGAAGGAAATCTGACAGTCACAGCTCAAAATTAAGTTCTTCTAGTAGAGCTTGCTTCTGATCTCTTAGGATGCAGGCCCATTTTTAACTGTGTATTTATTGGTTTAGTTTTGTCAAAACCAGCCAAAGAAAGGCTCTTTAAATGCAGTTTTGACAACTGCACCATGGCAGAAGGTAAGGCATTGTGAGGATTTTATTCCAAAGTGCTTGGAAGAGCTGGGAAATTCTATAAAGAAACTGATTTTACTGAGATACACAAGACTTATGAGGAATCACCATTTTTTGAGTGTCAGGCCACCAACAATAGACTGCAAAAAAATGCAGAGTGTGTCTGCTCAGCACCTCCATTCAACATTAACTGTGCACCATCTAAAAGGCATTTTAAATGAAATACTTTAACAAAGGCCTTTTTGGTGCCATTAAACTGCTTTTGCACAAGGCTGTGCCACAAGAAATGGAGTTGAGCTGCAGAGCCACTAAAAGTAAAACTGATGAGCCAAAGTCTGGGAGGTGTTTTGGGCAGGGTTGGGAGGTGGGTTTTTTATTTTTAAATGAAAAGAATCTTACACTTCAACATTCTTCTGCTGCAGACCAGAAGTCTTCTTGCCTGGAGCAGCTCCTCTCATCTTCCCCTCTGCATATTGTTCCCTTTAAACAGAGCGTATTCAGAAAGAAGATTTTGGTGGAAAAAGAAGCTTCTTTGGTTTTGGTTTGAAACTCAGTAGCTTCCCCTGATAACTGGGTGGAAGCTCTGTTGAATAAACATTCCCTGACAATCCCTCCTTCCTCACTACTCACTGGTTGGCCTTCTGGAGTTCTTTTTGTTTCTGCAGGTTGGTATCCACGTATTTGAGCACTCTGCTTTCTGGAACCCATTCATCCCAGCTGGAAAAAACCCGGAGAGAAATAAATCATCACTCAAAGCCATCCCATGATTGCCTTCTACACACAACAGTCAATTAAAGCTTCACAGAATTTGGGACTAAACTCTGCTTTGTGTCAAGTCATGGACTGGCACAGCTCAAGGCCAAAGTCACCAAACGTTCCCCACTGACTGGAGCTGGAATGATCTATCCAGGGAAGTGTAACCCTCTGGCATTTCCAGCTTCCCACACTTGAGGGATGGGCAATTTAGGAGGGAGAGAACAGTTTTAATGCAAAAAAAAAGCATCACAGGGAAAAAAAATACTCTATGCTTACAAAATTATGGGATATCTGTAGCCACAGTATATTACTGAGAAAGTTTCCTTTATCTATTCCAACATTTTATAGGTTAACAAATTCAGCAATAGGATCTTACTGTAAGGAGAAGAGCTCTGATTTCTGTCTGTGAAGGGAACCAAGATGGCATGAATATTTGCAGAATCTGAACGATTTAAGAGAACAGGTGTTGGGGAAATTGCCATTACAGCAGGAATTCCACTTCAACACAGAGTGCCTCAGCTGAGCAATCTGACAACTTATTACAAACAAAACACATTAAAAGTGGCCGAGGTATTCCAAAGTACAGCAGTTAAAGCTCTCTATGAAGAGTTCTGTGCCAGTTTTCAGCAGCTGCCACTCTTGGAGCAGCACGTGGCCAAACCAATATTGCTGCAGGAGCAGCAGGACTGGAGAGGGTGGAGAGGAGGCAAGGGCAGCACCTGCAGACTGCAGAGAACACCTCCAGCTGTGCCCAAAGCCTCTGGGCAGTGCTCTGCTCAGCTGCCTAAGCACTTACCCCACTCCTGCCTGTCCAGCTGCAAGAGACCTTGCAGAAGTGCTGTGTGCCCAGGTGACAAAGCTTTCTGCTATCCTGTCTCTTGATACTGGCAAAATAACTCCAAGCCAGGCCCTGACAGTGGCACATGAAGGCTCTGCTGCCCTGGCTCTTACAGCAATGCCACTTTTAATGTCCTTTAATTGGAGCTTGGAGGCAAAAATGAAAACTCAAACAGCACAAGCAAGAAAAGCGGGATGGGGACAGCACCTCTGCCCCTCCGTGGCACAAACAAGGGAAGGAAGGGCCACGCTGGTGCTGCCTCATTAAGAGGAGCCAGCACACAGTGATTGTGCCCCTGTAAGTGTTGTGTTTACACTGGGCCATCCCCTGGCCCTCTGGCAGCAGGAGAGCGGATGCAATTAAAAGTCCCATCTAAAACACGAGGTTCAGCTTTTAGTCACATCACAGAGATCAAGACTGCTGTGACTAAGAGTCCTCAGCACTGAAATGAAACCAAACCAAACATGAAACTGCCCTCTGAGACTTCTGGGTCTGAAGAGCTGAGGTTTTTAATCACATGGAAAAAAAAAACCCTCCATTTCCTAAATTCAACCTGAGGGGTAGAAAATAACTCAAAAAAGGGAGAAAAGTACATCAATGTAACAGCCTCATTGAAGCTTTCACCTCTAATGGGCTCAACATTTATCCCACAGAGGTGCCTGTAACCCTCAGCCATCTCCCAGCTGGAACCCTGCCAGTTTTGCAGGAGAAAAAAGCACCTGTAGGTTTACTTTAATCTGAGAGGCTGGAGCTGAAACACAGGCTGCACCTGCTGCTAACCCAGCCCTCAGCAAGCTGTGCTCCAAAATCCCCTGAACAGCTGGGGTGAGAGGCAGGGGATCTGAGTGGCTTTGCCCCACCACAGTAGGAGCTGCCCTTCCTCCCAAGGCATAACCAGGAAGTTTTCATAGCAGAGCTTTCTGCCAGGGAGGAACTCCAGTGTTTCCCACCCTGAACAACCAGAATGTCCCAGAGCACTCCCAGCAGCCTCTGACAGCTCTGCAGGAAATGGCCAGCTCTGTGTTCCATAAATCAGGTATTAAATCAGCAGCTCAGGTAGGAAATCACTCTGGTCAATCCCAGAGGATCTGCCAGCTGCAGGGACATGGCAGGGCTGCTGCACCCAGCCCACACTCAGACAAAGCATCTCCCTGGAAAGGAAAGAGAAATCCTGCTTTTATTCCATGCACTACTTACTTTTTATTCCAGCCACTGTAGTGGATAAAGTATTTCACTTGCTTGTCCTTTATGGCAACCTTTACACACTGGAACAGAGAAGAGAGATCAGTCAGTCCCAGGGAAAAGAGGGAGAGCTCAGGGAATTTTGCTGCTGTCACTTGCAGAGTTTTCCCTGCCCCTGAACTTCTGGGCTGTACAAATCAAATCCACCAACTCAACGCTTCCTCCAGGAAGTTCAAGTCCTGTTCTGGAGGTGCTGAGATTCAGCTGCCACTGCTCCCCTGAGCAGTGACAGAATGAGGCTGCAGCAAAACCTGCAGGGCTCCAGAGCTGAGTCTCTGTAAAAGAGTTCTTCTTCCACTGAAGTAAAAACTACTCCCAAAATCACAATTGGTATTTTCCTGGCACACAGAACCCCCTCCAAGTGTCTGAGAGGGCAGAACCTTTGGCTATACAACATTTTCCCAAGACTACACTGTGCTGTACCCACCTCAGCTACAAAATACTGCCAGAGAGGAACCTCCTGTTTCAGGAAACAGCTGCAAAATGCCACACATGGAACTAAACCCAGCCAGGACCAAGGTTCTCCTGCTCCTGCTGCAGCAGTGCTTGTTCTGACAGCCTGGAGCTAACCCCAGCCACACACAGCCTGCGCCTGCCTCTGCTTGTTTAGAGAATAAAGGGGCTGAGCACCAAGCAAAAGATGACTCAAATACAGTTCTGCAGCAAAATATTTTCCCTGCTGGAGGTTAGAAGGGCCTGAAGTGAATCTCCTTCAACTCTGCACGGCAGAGATGCACAAACAGCTCCTGTTTGCCACGAGCCCTCCCAAAGAGCTGCTCTGACCACCTTGCCGTGGGACACCAAGGATGTGGTCAGGAACAAAACAACTGCTGGACTGAAAACCACAGGAGAAAAACAGATCAAAGGAGCAGGAAGAAAGCCAAGGCTGTTATTCATTAATACTGACAAAGCAGCTTTTAAAATTAAACCCTTAAAATAAACAAGCCAAACCTTTTCGAAACGAAACTTCAAGTTCATTGTGCCAGAGCAGGAGCTCAGAAGGATGCACTCAGTACAAAGAGCCAGGCAAAAGCCACTTGTGAGCTGGGAGATCCCTGCAGCACCCAGCTGGCACAGCCTGCCCTGCAGCACTCATTGCACTCTGGAAAAAGGAGGGCAAGCACAGCTGCTCTCCAGCTCGGGCTGCTGAGTGGCACAGGGCCATTTCCTCAAAACCAGGAGCCTCCACCACCCTCCTCTCTGCAGCACTGGCACAACAGCCCTGAGCACACAAAAACAAACCCCAGCAAAAGGTGGGAACTGTCCCACATTCCCACAACCTCATCCTCCTGTTCCAGAGGCAGGAAAGAGCAGAGTAGGAGCCCTAAGGTGGCAATGGTTTGGAGCAGCTCAAACCCTCTCAGTGCTCTGGGTGAGGTTTTAGCATTACAACTCTTTGTCCTGAAGAGAGAAGTGGAGTGTTTCTCCTGCCTCCCTGTGTTAACACTCACTGACACCAAATCCTGAAGGATTAAAATCTCTGTATGAGGCACCCCAGGGATTTCTGCACACCTTCCAAGCCACACAGCTCCAAGAGGCCTTTCCTTCCCTTTCAGAGGGAATGGAAGCACTCAAACACTGAGGCAGCAGGGGCACAAATCTGCAGTGCAGGCTCCTGTAGTTAAAAAGCCAGAACTGGAAGCAGAACTGGGGCTGCCTCTTCCTTTGTCACTGCAGTGCAGCTCCTCCTGGGCACTGAGGAAGGCCATGGGCTGTACTCAGCCCCCTCCCCCTGAGCAGCTCAGGCACCAAACCCTGCAGGCACAAAGTGTTCTGGGATATTTCCAGTGTTCTGCATGTTCTAACAGCCTCTGGGAGCTTCCCGGAATAGCTGCACGGTGCCACTGGGCTTCCTGAAATTGTTCTGGAATAGAGCCCCAGGGCTTGACACTGATTTCAGACAGGTTTTTGTTAATTTTAGTTCCAGTCCTTGGTCCCACCTAGAGGCACAGCAGACAGAAACACATCCTTGTTTTCCTGGGCAGCAGCAGCAGCCACACACACCCACCTTGGCTTCATAAAGGAGAGGTCCATGGAAACAAAGCACTCGCTCACCTGCAAGGGAAGCACAGAGACTCAGCTCAGAGGGCCCTGCCCACAGCCCTGTCACCAGGAACAGCACAGAGCAGCCAGGGAGAGCCCCGAGGCAGGAACTGACTGCAGAGGCAATTTCTCTGTCCCACCAAAGGGATCAGAGCTGAGATTGTTTGGAGCCCAGAGCAGAGATCCCTGAGGATCCAGGAGCAGCTGCACACACACAAAGCAATAGTGCCGGTGCCTTTGGCAGCAAACCCCACATCCCTGCCCCTCCCTGGCATGCCCAGATCTCCTCCCCAGGCTCTGGTCAGGCTGCAGCCCCCACAGCAGGCTGGGCTCAGCCACAGGCAGGCAGAGCTGCCCCTCTGGAGGGTCACTGATCCAGGGCACTCCCCTACCACCCCACCTCTGCACCTGCAGCTCCTGACAGGCACCGTCAGCCGTGTCCTTTCCTTGCAGGAAGGGCCGCACGTGGCATTCCCAGCTTAGGGGAGTCAGGAAGGGAGAGCCTCATGCTGCTTCCCCAGCCAGCCTGTGGGACAGGGCAGGGCAGCAGCAGAGCCCTTCACTCTGGGGTTTGGAGCAGGATGAGATTGTCCTTCAGCCTGGCTTTAGCTCCTCCTGGCCAAGCCTCATTGCGTGGTTCCACTGTGGGGTTTGCAGGGTACTTAACACAGGATACCTGAGGGCACACATCTCCTGCTGGAAGCTGCAGTGCCTCCCGGTTTTGGGAAGATGAGCTGCAGAACTGTGAAATGCTTCTGGGTCTCAACAAAGAGAAAGGCTCAGAAGGGCTCTCCCGGAAGTGCCCACACTGACACATTACACAGTCAGTGTTTTTATTTATTTAAAAATGTCCCTACAGCAGGGCTGACAATCAGAGGTGACATTACCACCCTCGTTGTCACAGTGCTGGCGGCAGACACACCCCTGCCTCAGAGCTGCGCAGTGTTTTCCAGGAGAGATGCCCACGGTTACCGAGGAACACTCATTTTTAAAAACCACACGGATGATTTGCAGAAAGGGCTCTTTGTCTCCATGATAAGCCGGCAGGCTCCTGCTCCCTCACACAAGGGCTGTTCCCTGGATGAACACCCTGCTCCTTACACCGAAGCTCGTCCCATCCCACCCCTGCCAGGACAGGGACACCTTCCACTGTCCCAGGTGCTCCAGGACCATCCAGCCTGGCCTGGGGCATTCCAGGGATGGGGCATCCATCTTACACTGCACTGCTATTTTTATTTATCCTACCTGTATTCTACTCTCAACCGCAACCATTACCTAAAGATCAAAATATACCCAGAAAAATCCTCCTAAAAAGCTCGATTAATCCTCATTCGCTTAAAGCCCGGCGCTCTGCGGCAGATGTGGATTCCAGCTGTGCTGGAATCCAACGCTGCCTCCATGAATCCTCCTGCACTGGGCTCCCTTCCGGGGGACAATAAATAATCATTTTCCAAACACATTAAAACAAAACCCCCGACAAACCAGAGGCATTTCAGCAGTTTTAATGCCAAGGAACATCCGCGCAGGAAAACGAAGGATATTTGGAATAACGGGGTGGGAAGGGCCCGCGTGCTCCGGGGAGGAAAGAGGAGGGCCGGGAGGAGACAAAGCCTGCGGGAACCCAGCTCTCCCACCGCTCGGCACCTGCTGGGGGCTGAGCCGGGAGCGCTGGGAGCGGATGCCGAGCCCCGGGGCCGGAGCCGAGCCCCCCGCGCCGGGCGCGGCCCGCGGCACCCCCGGCCCGCCCGCGCCGCGGCCCCGAGCCCTGCCCGCACTCACCCTCCTGGAACTTGGGCTTGGGGTCCTGCTTGGGCGCCATTTATAAGGGCCGGTCCCTCCTCCGGCCGCTCCCCGCGGGGCCCCGGCGCTGCCCGGCCCGGCCCCGGCGCTGCCCGGCCCGGCCCCGCCGCGCAGCCGCGGCTCGGGCATGCCGGGACATGGAGTCCGCGGGCTCCGCGCCCGCTCCGCCCCGCTCGGCCGGCGGGGGCGGCTTGGCTGCCGACTGCTGGGTGCCTGCGCCGTGAGGAGCCAGACTGGGCGGAAAAAAAAAATAAAAACCGAGAAAAAACGGAAAAACACAATGCGCCCAACGTGGGGCTCGAACCCACGACCCTGGGATTAAGAGTCCCATGCTCTACCGACTGAGCTAGCCGGGCGCCACGGGAACCTTGTGGCCGCCGCGGGTGTCGACAGTGGCCCTGCCGGCCGCGGGCGTTCCCCGCTACGGCCGCCAGAGGGCGCGTGCCTCGGCTGAGCTGCACATTTAACATTCTCGCCTAATTAAACACCATCCCAAACTTTATCCCATCATCTTGGCAGGTGCGGAGCCACCGAAAATGCGGCCGTCACGGGAAAGCCGTGGGCTGCCGGAACCGCGAGCACCCCCCGAGGGGGTAATTCATACAGCCCAGTAATCCCGGGTGTTTGCTCCCCGTGCGCTTCGACCTGACAGAAAATAAAAGGATACAGCGTCGAGCAGCCCAGACTAAGGAGAGGATGGACGTGGCGGCGTCAGCCAAGCACCGTTTTTCATTTTTGACTGAAAATTTACTAATTTTTGTGATTTTTTTAAGCGCGATCCTCACGACGGGGCAGACGAAGCAATGCGGCAAGGGAGCGCCAGAGGGCGCCATGGGCCACGCCGGGAACGCGTAACACAAGCCCCGCCCCTTAATGTGCATAACCCCGCCCCTAATGTACATAATCTGCTCTAATATGCACAGCCCCGCCCATCTGGCATGCATTGATGCCTTGAGAGGCTGCCTGGAACGGAGCCGGGCAGAGTTGAAGAATAAAGCAGGGATTTATTAAAAAGCCTTCACAGGACACACCTTGGGCAGTACCTGAGCCAGGCCGTGGCTACACCCAGGCTGGACTCCAGTTTTCACACTTTTATAAGTTTTGTTCCATTTCCATATTGGGGTTAATTGTCCAGTTCCATCTCCAGGTTACGCCATCCCACCCTCCCAGATTGCTCTCCTCACTTCGCTGTTTGCACTTTTTGGGCCTGAAGCTGCAGCAGTGTCCTTTGTTCTGGGGCTGGAAAAGGATTGTTCTGTGTGACTGAGCTGTGAGGAGAACTGCTAACACTCTCTATGAAGCTCAGAGTTATAAACTAATGCAGTACAGAATCTGGAAAATGTGAAAGCTCAAATTTAGGGCATCAATGTACCCCGCCCACTGATGTACATAACCCCGCCCCTAATACGCATAACCCCGCCTGTCTGATGTGCATAACCACACCCCTAACGTTCACAACTCCGCCCATCTGATGTGCATATCCCCGCCTCCTGTTGTGCATATCCCCGCCCCCTGTTGTGATAGCCCCGCCCCCTGTTGTGTGTAGCCCCGCCCCCGCGGTGCCGCCGCGCCCCGGCGGAGCCCCCAGCCCGCCGCAGCCATGGCGGCCCCGGCCGCGCTGCGCCCGCTCCTGCCCCTCGTCCCCGTGGCCGCCGCGCTGGCGCTGGCCGCGGGCGGGGGCACCGCGGGGACAGGTCCGGGGGGACGGCACGGCGGGGACCGCGGGAGGGCCGCGCGGGGGGCCCGCGGGGATGGGGGCGGGATGTCCGTGGAGTGCGGGGTGCCCGCGGGTGGCGGTGGGGATGAGCGGGATGAGCGCCGGGTGTCCGCGAAATGAGCGGGAATGGGCGCCGGGTGTCTGCGGAATGAACGGGAATGGGCGCCGAGTGTCCGCGGGATTGTCCGCGGGATGAGCGCCGGGTGTCCGCGGGATGAGCGGGAATGGGCGCCGAGTGTCCGCGGGATTGTCCGCGGGATGAGCGCGGGGTGTCCGCGGGATGAGCGATTTGAGCGCCGGGTGTCTGCGGAATTGTCCGCGGGATGAACGGGATGAGCGCGGGGTGCCCGCGGGAATGAGTGGGATGAGCGCGGGGTGTCCGCGGGATTGTCCGCGGGGATGAGCGGGATGCCCGCGGGATGAGCGCGGGGTGCCCGCGGGATTGTCTGTGGGGATGAGCGGGATGCCCGCGGGATGAGCGCGGGGTGCCCGCGGGATTGTCTGTGGGATGAGCGCGGGGTGCCCGCGGGATTGTCCGCGGGATGCTCGCGATCCGGACAGCCCGGTGTCCCCGCCGCTGCCGCGCTCCGTGCCCGCGGGCTGGGCACGCCCGGAGCCCGCAGCCAGCCCCGGTCCCCTCCCGGCTCCCCGCCGAGCCCCGCCTGGGGAGGCTCCGGAGCGCTCCGTGCCCGCGGGTGCTTTGCCCCCAGAGACGGCGTGTCCCAACACCGCCTCAAAGCGGGGATTCCATTTTTTGGGAGCTTTTCCGTTGTTCGTTCGGTGGTTATCTCACTGGCAGCCGGAGTTTACCAGCGGGAGTTAAGCGGGGCCGGCCAGGGCAGGGCTCCGGAGCTGCCTGACTCCCCCTCGCCCGGCCGGCCCCTAACCCTGACCTTAACGCTGTCCCGGCGGACCCCAGCGCTGGCCCCGCGGGCAGCAGGGGCTGTCCCTGCTGTCCCTGCTCCGTGCGGTCCCAGCGCGCACATCCCGCTGCTGTCCATCCAGCCGCAGGGGGAGGCCAGCGGGGACGGGGTGTGAGAGGAAAGGTGCAGAACCCTGCAGGTAAGCACTGCCCCCCTCTCCCCAGAGCCGCGCTCCGGCAGCGACATCGTCCATCCCATCAAGGTCGACGAGAGCGGAGCCTTCCTGTCCTACGACTTGTCCCACCGGGCCCTTCACCGGAGGTCTCCTGCCTCCAGGAGCAAGCTCCCCGCCTTCTACGAGCTGCAGTACAGAGGGCAACCCCTGAAATTCAACCTGAGCCTCAACAGGCACCTCCTGGCCCCGGGCTTTGTCAGCGAGAGGCGTTTCGGGGGCATCGCCGGCGCCAAGATCCAGCCCCGCTCCTACAACCCGTGCCACATGATCGGGGAGGTGCGGGGCCCGCTGCAGGCGGGGCTGGCTGCCCTCAGCACCTGCGATGGCCTGGTGAGTACAGCCCTCCCTCCACACCGAGCCCTGATCCATGAGGGAATGGCAGGAGCCCGGTGGAACCCTTATTTCTGCCAAAAGTGACACGAAAATTCCCAGCAGCAGAGTCAGCATCTCATCATGCAGGTCTGGTACACCACGGATGGGCTGACTGTAAATTTCCCATGGATTGCAGTGGTTTGGGACCTCTCCAGGGCTGGGTTTACTTGTTTGTGTCCAATTTCCCAAAAGGAGCAATTCTTTGCCTCGTGCTGCGTGAGTGGGATTGTGAGGAGCGCACTGGGAATGAGGGGCTGGGAGCTGCAGGTGTGATAGCACAGCTCCTGGGCACTGAAGCTGCTCGCTGTTTCCTCAGCTCCACTGTTGGTATTTCCTGAGGCAGCAGAGACCTGGAGGAGTCTGGGGGGAAAGGGCTTAGAACCTGCTGTGGATGTGCAGAAATGTCCCATGTGCCTGGTGGGGCAGTGCTCACACTCGTGTCCCTCTCTTTGGAGGGAGCACAACTCCATTGGATCCTCCTCCACAGCTCCCAGAGGGCAGGAGTAAATGGGACCCTGGGGAGAATCCTTCCCTGGGAGGGTGGCAGGGGCTGGGCTGGAATTCCCAGAGCAGCTGGGGCTGCCCCTGGATCCCTGGCAGTGCCCAAGGCCAGGCTGGACACTGGGGCTTGGAGCAGCCTGGGGCAGTGGAAGGTGTCCCTGCCATGGCAGGGATGGGCTTTAAGGTCCCTTCCCACCCCAATCATTCCAAGGTCCCTTGATTCCGCTGATTCCTTGATTCCCCAGCCATTCCAAGGTCCCTTGATTCCATTGATTCCTTGATTCCCCAGCCATTCCAAGGTCCCTTGATTCCGTGATCACTGCCAGTGCCAGGTTCCACCCGGGCTGCAGGTGGCCTCACGGTGGCACTTTGTGTCTCCCTGGCAGAAAGGTGTGTTTCAGCTCATGAACGAGGACTATTTCATCGAGCCCGTGTCCAGCAGCCCCCGGGAGGAGGGAGCAGCACAGCCCCACAGGATCTACAAGCGCCAGGTGCTGGAGGCCAGGGCTGAGCAGGGCAGGAGCGCCCCAGCCCCGCGGGAGCCCTGTGGTGTGCCAGGTACTGCCCCTTCCTCTGTGCCACCAGGGCCCCAATGCTGCTGCACCCCAGGCCTCGGGGCTCACCTTCTGCTGCAGGCAGGGGGGATGTGGAGACAGAGCTTTTGCTTTCGTTTCCACCAAAACTTTGGGTTTGACCTGCCAGGTTGTTGGGCTTTGGGCGTGGGACTCGGTGGCTGCCCCGGGAGTTCCCACTGTGGGCAGAGGGCATGGGGGTCCTTCCCTGTGCACAGCACATGGGTTGGATCAACTCCCAAATCCAGCATTCCGAGTGCTGAGGAATTCAGTGCATTCCCAGAAGCTCGTGGGCACTTTGCTCCCTGATGAAGCTGCAGTGCATTATGTGCTGCACGTTTTCTGGAGCTCTGCTTCCACTAACTGGGGTTTGCTTGTGTAACAGCGTTATCTTCAGGCATTCTTCTGATAATCTAAATTAATTATTTAATCTGTGGTAATAATCTTAATGGCTTCTTCTGGGCTTTGAAGTCTGTTCTTGACTCAAGTCCATTTGAAGTCTATTCTTGATCATTAATTTCTCTGGGTGTACCATGGCCTGTGTGTAATTCACGTGGATCTCCTCTGTAATGAGCACCAGCGGGGTGGACGTGCTGTGCATGCCCTGGAGGGGAATTCCATGTGAATCCCAAAGTCTGTAGGGTTTTAGTGACTGCCATCCTCTTGCTGAGCTCTGCTGTGTTGCTCTTTGCTTTGCCCGTGACAGGCAGGTGCTGCTGGTGTTGTTTAACTCCTGTCAGTGCCCAGGGCTGCCCTTGTGCCCAGCTGGGATCATCCCAAGGGGAAATGCCCCCTGGGCACCCCCAGCCCTGCAGCAGCCTCACATCTCAGCTGGGAGCTCACAATGGGAAGGAGCTCCAAGGAAGCTGCTGCGATTAAACTGTCACAGCGGCATTAGCAGCTCATCGGGAGGTGCAGATAGCTGGGATTTCTCAGGCTGGGGATGAAACGCCCTTTCACAGCACACTGCTGCTCAGTGCAGCCCAGGAAGTGTAGGAGTCCATTGTTAGGGAAGCCATGAAAGCGATTCCCACTGTGTGGGATGAGGTTTGTAAAGCCTTCACCCCGCTCGGGCTGACCCTGACCTTGCTCTTGGAGCCGTGTCACAGGAAAAGTCCCCGCTGCAGAATTCCCAGTGCCTGGTGTGCGTGAGGAGCTGAGCTCTCCCCGCCTCCGCACTCCCAGCCAACATTCCCCTTCTTTCCCCTTGGGAAGGAGCAGAGCCTCTCTCCTCTCCTCTCCCTGTGCCTGGGGCAGTCTCCGTGCTGCCCTGCAGGGTCCCCTTGTTCCCTTGGGAAGGAGCAGAGCTCCTCTCCTCTCCTCTCCTCTCCTCTCCTCTCCTCTCCTCTCCTCTCCTCTCCTCTCCTCTCCTCTCCTCTCCTCTCCTCTCCTCTCCTCTCCTCTCCTCTCCTCTCCTCTCCTCTCCTCTCCTCTCCTCTCCTCTCCTCTCCTCTCCTCTCCTCTCCTCTCCTCTCCTCTCCTCTCCTCTCCTCTCCTCTCCTCTCCTCTCCTCTCCTCTCCTCTCCTCTCCTCTCCCTGTGCCTGGGGCAGTCTCGGTGCTGCCCTGCAGGGTCCCAGCCCGCCCAGGGCTCTGCTGCTGGCTGCAGTCACCAGTGCTGCTTTGGGGGCACAGAGTTCATTGTGATAGGAACTGTCCCTTCCTGAAAAACGCAGATTTGGGATGACCCCAAATGTGGAGCCACCAGGGTTTTTTTCTCAGGTTGTTTCTCAAGCGTCTCTGCAGTGTTGTCTATAAATTCCTGTCAGTACAAACACTAAGACTCTGCTTTGGGAGGCTCCCTGTTCCTTGTGAAATACTGCAAACCTTGTTCTGGTCAAAGAAATTCCTTCAAATGCTCTGTTTTGGTTTTGGGGTTTTTTTTGTGTCCTGCTCATGTGCAGCAGGCTGAGCTCAGAGTCCTTTGGAACAGAGCACAACAAAATGCACAGGAGTTATTGAGTTATGGCTCTAAGTGTGGAGCCTTCTCCACATCAAAGGTGATTCCTTTGAATTAAAAAAGAAGATATTAAAGGTGCAGGCACTTGATCAAGGAAAAAAAAATATTTTTTCCCCTTAAATCGCTCAGAGTCTCAGGAAAGCCTGGAGCGGTCTGAGAGGCGCAGGGAGAGGTGGGAGCAGAAGCAGCACAGGAGGAGGAGGAGGAGGATCAAGCAGCGCTCCATCAGCAGGGAGAAGTGGGTGGAGACGCTGGTGGTGGCAGACACCAAGATGGTGGAGTTCCACGGCAGTGCCAACATCGAGAAGTACGTGCTGACCGTCATGAACATGGTGAGTGCTGGCCCTGGGCTGCACCCAGAGCCCGTCCAGGGTGACACGGGCAGGGCCATGGCACCGTGGGCATCGTGGGAGGCGCTGGACAGGACGGCTGAGGGAGGGACAGCCTGGCCGTGGTGGTCTCTGCTGGCACTCTGGGCACTGTGCTGGTGCCCTGACACAAGCAGAGAAAGAGGTGGCTCGGCCTGTCCCTCTGCTGCTGCCGGGCTGGCACCTCTTGGCATTCCAGAGGAAAGATTTGATGCCAGGAAAGGCTGGGATGGGGCAGAGCACCTCAGGTAACATCCCTGGGTTTCTGAAGGCACCCGGAGAGCACCAAACTCCTTTGGGATGTTAAACACATCCAATAGGAGTGGGAGCAGAGGGGTCCCCCGGGCATTTCTGGCTGAGTTCCAGTGTCTGCACAGATCCCACGGAGTGTAAATGGATTTCATGGCAGGCCTCGCTCCAGCCCCGTGCCTGCTCTTGTCTCCCGTGAGGGGAATTCCTGAGAAGTGTCAACAGCCTGCAGCAGCTTCCCCTGCAGGAGCTGCCGCAGCTGGAGGTGGCAGGGGCAGCGTGCCGGCTGCTCTGTGTCCCCAGCCGTGTCCCCGTGGTGTCCCATTGCAGGTGGCAGGGCTGTTCCACCACGCCAGCATCGGGAACCCCATCAACATCGCCATAGTGCGGCTGATCCTGCTGGAGCACGAGGAGGTGAGGCCCAAACTGCGGCTGGGCTGGGGACCAGGCTCCCTCCTGGGCTGGCCCAGGGTGTGTGGGAGAAATCCCGGTGCCCACCTTTGCTGGTGGAGCCAGGGTTGGTGTGAGCCTGGTTTGGGGTGGTTTGTGGTGCCACTGTGCTGGCAGAGGGCTCTGGGTCACTGGTGGTCGTGTCCAAGCTGCTGTGGTGGCTCTGGGGGGCCTGAGGCCACTCGGGGTCCCCACAGTCACGTCCTTCTCTGTCAGCCAGCACACAGGGTTTTCCTGCAGTGGTTCTTAAGCCCTGTTACTGGATGATTTAATGTTTTGGTTGACTCACAGATGAAAAGAAAGCAGGAAAAGGGCTGTCTTCCCACCCAGCCTACAAGCTATAAACATGGAGCAATTCCATCTGGATGGCAGTCACTCCCAATCCCCCTCTGATGTGCCTGGGCTCGGACCTCTCCCCTCCCCATCCCAAAACCCAAACAGCTCCAGCAGATCTCCCTTTATGTTGGCAGGAGGACCTGAAGATCTCCCACCACGCAGACAACACCTTGAAAAGCTTCTGCAAGTGGCAGAAGAGCATCAACGTGAAGGGAGACTCCCACCCCCTGCACCACGACGTCGCCGTGCTGCTCACCAGGTGTGGGGCCCAAAAACTCACCTGGCTGCAGCTGGGACAGCCAGGGGAACATCTCCTGGCAGCTGTTGAAGTCTCACTCTCCCTGCCTGGACACCTGCATGTGAGATCTGTGATGTGAAATCTGGGGACATCTCCCGGTGGCTGCAGCTGCTGTGGAAGGTGGCCCTGCCCATGGCAGAGGGTTGGAATTAGATGATCTTTAGGATCCCTTCCAACCCAAAGCGTTCCATGAGTCTGTGATTCCACAGACTGGTCTCAGATCTCAGGTTTAAACCTGGACACAGCTCCCAGCTGAGGTTTTCAAAACAGGTTTTCACCGTGGCCCCGTTGCCAAGCCCCAGAAGGGCTGGATCCAGGAGCTGTACACAGGATTAACTCTCCTTTTTCCCTCAGAGGCTGGGCTTGGCAGAGGAGCCTCTGGGAAGCCCCTGACCTCCCACGGAGCTGGCAGGAATTCCTGCCTCTGGCCAAGTTTGTGTACCTTGCAGTCAAAGCCTGGTTTGAGGCTTTCAGGCTGCCGTCAGCTGGCTGCTGTGGTGGTTTGGGTGATGATTCACAACCCACAGCAGCTTTATCTTCCCTGGGAGGTTGCTTTGTAGCAGAAATGAGGCACTTCAGGCCTTGTACTTCAGTGGAGCTGTTCTTCCTGGGAGGCAGGAGCTGCCCTGGAAAACCACAGCACCTCTGGGATGTTCTTTCCCAAAACATTGTTTGATTATCCCCAGCATCAGCTTTATTTATACAAGGGAGTAAATGCAGCCAGGCTGGCCAGCAGCTCCCATTAATCAGGCTTAATGGTGAGCTGGGGATACTGGGAGAGGAAAGGGGAAAGGAAAGGTCACAAATGTTTCCCCTGTGGAAGGACGTTGGATGTCTCGGCTCTCGCTCCTGTTTGGCGCTGTCCGTGTGCCGGGTCCTGCCGCCTTCCAACGCCCTCTCTGCTCTCTGTCTGTCTGTCCGTCTGTCCGTGTGTCCCCTCGGCCAAGGAAGGACATCTGTGCTGCCATGAACAGGCCCTGTGAGACCCTGGGGCTGTCCCACGTGGCCGGGATGTGCCAGCCCCACCGGAGCTGCAACATCAACGAGGACACGGGGCTGCCGCTCGCCTTCACCGTGGCCCACGAGCTGGGACACAGGTACCACCCTCCTCCTCCTCCTCCTCCTCCTGTTCTCTGTGTGCACCCTAGGGCTGGAGAAGGCACGGGGGAAGTTGGGAGATGGTTCCCAGATGGTTCCTCATAGGTGCAAACACCCCCTTGCTCCCTGAGGGTTTCATTCCAGAGTTAAGTTTTGGGTTGTCCCACGTTTAATGAGAACCACACAATCCAAGGCAACCTGGAGAAATTGCACCCTTGTATTGTCCTGGGGTGGTGTGGGAAGGTTTTGGAGCAGGGGTTGCCCATTGAGAAGTTTTAAAGTAGGATCTGTCTGTACTATCAGTGACAGAATCTTGCTGGCCCCAGTTTCAGTTAAACTTTGACAAGGTCACTTGAACATTGCAGTTTCAGTTAGACATAGACATCTGACTGAAGACATAGACATTCCCAATAAACATCTGCATGTGGGAAAACACCCACCAGCGAGATCTTGTTGAATATTCCTGAGTTTTCAGTGGGAAAGCTGCAGTGAGAGCAGGGGACAAAGCTCAGGGCTGTCAGTAGATGTGCCCAGGGCAGTCCCTGCTCCGGGGCCGGGAGCGGTGGCGGTGGTGGCTGTGGTGCTCGTGGCTCACCTCCCCTCCATGGGCTGTGTCTTACACAGTTTTGGGATTCAGCATGATGGAAGCAGCAATGACTGTGAGCCAGTTGGGAAAAGACCTTTCATCATGTCTCCACAGCTCCTGTATGACACGTCCCCACTCACCTGGTCCCGCTGCAGCCGCGAGTACATCACACGCTTCCTCGAGTGAGTGCTTCCTCCTCCTCCTCCTCACTGATGGGGCTGGGGGGTCGGGGCCCAGGCGTGGGGGTGTTCTTATCTCTGAGATATCTCTCTAAGAGAGTTGGGGGGTCTTTGCCCAGAGCAGCTGTGGCTGCCCCATCCCTGCGAGTGCCCAAGGCCTGGGGTAATGGGAGGTGTCCCTGCCCATGGCAGGGGTGGGATGAGATGGGCTTTGAGGTCCCTTCCCACCAAACCATTCCACAGTTCCATGGATCCTCCCAGGGTTGCCTTGCTCTGTGCTGTGAAGGGGGCTCAGGAGCTTTTGAGGGGCACAGGGGCTGTGGCTGCACAGATAAAACCGGAGTGTTTTCCCTCAGTGCTCCCTGCAGGTTCTGCAGAATCTCTTCGATTCTCTCTGCCTGTCATGGGCAAACCAGATCCAGGCAAATGCTTCCCCGCCTTTGTTTATTTTTAGCAGCCGTGGCTGATTTTCCAGCCTGTTGTTAGGAAGTTCCAAGGAGCCCGGACAGGAGTTTGGTTTGTCAGCCAGTGGCTTGCACTGGAGGAGCATTTCCCCCGTGCTGCAGGAAGGTTTGGAAGCAGTGAGGAGCAGCAAGGGGAGAGCTGGGCCAGGGCGGCTGCTGGGGCCAGGCTCTGCTCCCAGATCCCAGCCTGGGCCGTGTGGGTTGGCCCCGTGCAGGGGAATTACTGCTGATTTATGGCTTTCTGAGGAATGGAGCTCTCCCGCTTCCGCAGCGCTCTTGGCCCTCTGCTTTTAACCTTCACTTGGGCAGGAAGAATTTCCTGCCTGTGCTGACCCTGGGCTGCTGCTGATGGGGAGACAGAGCAGCTGGAAGCTCCTCTGCTGGGCTTTGGGTGTCTGTGCTCCCCAGAAGGAGCAGCTCTTCCTCGGGAGCTGTCTGTCCCTGGCTGTGACACCCGGGCCAGGGCACAGACAGGAGTGTTGTAACGGGATGCTGGCAGGAGAGCAGGAGGGAGGGAGCCAGGAAACCCGACCCTGCTGACCTGGGGTTGCTGGGTGTGCTTGGAACAGACCTCATGTTCGGGAAAACCACACTCTTGCATGGTGATGATTGTTATTTTACACAAGATCGTTGTTATTTCACAAGCACTGCTGAATGTCGGAGCATCTGAAAGGGATTCCTGGCAGCAGCAGGGCCCCAGCACTGCAGTCAGTGCTGCTGCAGCTGGGCCTCCAGTCGGGTCTGCCTGGACACGAGGGGGCACTGGGAGGAGAGGTCCTGTCCCTGCTGTGGCAGCCTGTCCCCAGGGAAGGTGTCCCCTTGCTCAGGCCAGGGTGCTGGCACAGGGTGGCTGCTCATGCTCCAGGGCATCAAGACCTTTCAGTCTTTGCTCTACATCAGAACCAGATCTTCGGCCTCTTTTCACAGTGCTGGAGCTGTTCTTCCATCATCCTCCTCTTGCCAGGGCCTGGGGCTGCTGCCCTTGCCACCCCTCTGCCAGCCCCTCCAGCCCCATGGCTGTGCTGCTGATTCTTCCCGAGCTCCAAGCTTTGCCTTTGTTTTTGTTGAACTCTGTCCTGGCTCCTTTGGACCCTTCCTCCAGTTCTCTGGGAGCTTTTGGAATTTTAATCCTGCTCTCAAATGTATCTGCAGATCCTCTCAGGCTGCTCACAGATGGGGATTTAATCATTGTTCCATCCACTCCATCCTCCAGCTCGTTAAGGAGCGGGCTGGAACAGGCAGAGCAGTGCAGGCCCCTGCATCTTTCCCTGTGGACTGGGATTTACTGCACATCCCTGGAAGCCAGAGGGAAACTCAGGCCAATTTTTCCCTGCTTGGAGATGTGTTTTGGCCAATTGAACAGACCAGGAGAATGATTGTAAAATATTTAACAAAGCAATAGATTCTGGAAAAGCTGGAAAGCTGAGGCAGATCCCAGTGACCCCAGACTGGACAGAGACCCCTATGTGAGCTGGGGCCGGGCAGGGAGTGCCCCAAGCAGCTCAGAGGAACAGGAGGAGGCTGGGGACAGGCAGGGGGGACCTGTGGGGCCCAAACAGGCAGAGGGTGAAGGGTCCAGAGCAGCACGAGTGTCACAGCTGGGGCTCATCCAGGCTGAAGTGCTCGAGCCTGGACTTTTTCCAGTGAGGACACCTTCTGTTTTTAGAGAAAACATTCCAAGTGTACAGAATGGGATGGGCTTTAAGGCTCCTTCCAACCCAAACCATTCCAGGATTCCGGGATTCTGTGGAAATACATGGGGAGGTGCCCTGCAGAGTGTGCCTGACACAGGCTGCCCAATCCATGCCCCATCCATCCCAGCTCAGCACCACATCACCCACAGGGGTGGGATCCTGCCCTTCCCACGGGGCTGGGAGCAGCAGGGTGCTCCTGCTGTTGGGAGTTTGGAAATGGAGATTTTGGAGCCCCTGAAAACAACCCCTTTCCTGGTTCCTCCCACACTGAAATAGAAGTGTATGTCAGCGAGGACATGCATGGGGTTAAGGGGCTGTCTCCAGCCACGGGAGCTGTTTGCAGGTGTCCAGTGTGGAGCTCGGTGGTGGGGTGGGAAGGGGAGGAGGGGGTGCTGGTTCTGCTGGGCATCACCCGTGGCACTGCCAGCACCCCAAAGCCGCAGCTCCCCTGCTTCCAGCGCTGTTCCCGTGCTGCTGCTTTGGCTTGAGAAGGAATCTCACTGCACGTGGATTCCCAACAAACCCGAGTAATCTGATCCTCCACCGCAGCCCTGCCAGAGGCTCGGCCTTGCTGGAAAGGAGTTTGTTGAAATAACACCGCGGGCTGAGCCGGGACAATCCCGGCTGTGTTTGGGAAGAGTCAGCAGCAGCTGGAGCAGGGGAGGCACCTCTGCCCCAGAGCTGTCCTGTCCAGCTCGGCCTGAGCAGGGTGTGGGCATGTCCAGCTGCTGATCCTCTCCTCTATTCCTGTTAGCAGCATCTGCAGTGGAGCTTGTGGCTCCACTGGGACATTTATGGTTGTTGCCCCTTCTGTCTTTGTCCCTTCACCTTCCTTCCCCACATCTGCCACACCGGGGGGACGTGGGGGGATCACTCTGGGGGGCTCCCACCCCAATGAGGTACCCAGAGGTGCCATCCACACCGGAGCAGCCCCAGGGACTGCAGAGCTGGGGCCGTGTCAGTGGGAAATGCTGGTTGCTCATCCAGGACATTGGCCAGTGGCTGTTCCCATCCCCTGCCAGAGCTGTGGGACACTGGGTGACACTGGGTGACACTGCTGGGTGACACTGGGTGACACTGGGTGACACTGCTGTGGGACACTGGGTGACACTGCTGTGGGACACTGGGTGACACTGCTGGGTGACACTGGGTGACACTGCTGTGGGGCGCTGGGTGACACTGCTGTGGGACGCTGGGTGACACTGCTGGGTGACACTGGGTGACACTGCTGTGGGACACTCGGTGACACTGCTGGGTGACCCTGCTGGGTGACCCTGGGTGACACTGGGTGACACTGGGTGACGCTGCCATGCCCTCTCTTGCAGCCGGGGCTGGGGGCTGTGCCTGGATGATCCCCCGGCCCGGGAGCTGCTGGACTTTCCCCTGGTGCCCCCGGGCGTCCTGTACGACGTGGGCCACCAGTGCCGGCTGCAGTACGGCCCCTACTCCACCTTCTGCGACGACATGGACGTAAGGGGGACTGCTGGGCATCAGGGGGGCTCTGGGGGGCTTGGCTGGGGCTGTGCCCACCCTGCCCCAGGGATGGATCTGATCTGTGCCCAAGGGAGGGCTCTGTGCCAGGCAGGAACCTGTCCCTCTGTCCCCACAGAGTGTCTGCAGCACGCTGTGGTGCACGGTGGGGAACACGTGTCACTCCAAGCTGGATGCAGCTGTGGATGGCACAGCCTGCGGGGAGAGCAAGGTAAGGGGGGGGAACACCCTTCCATGGCCTTGGGGAGCCCTGCTCCTGGGGAGAGCAAGGTAACAGTGGGACACCCCTCCAGGACCTTGGGGAGCCCTGCTCCTGCACACACAGGGGCTCTGCAGGGTCACTGCAGGGCTGGGCTCATCCCACTGCCCCTGCTCTGCCCAAACACCCACTGCCCCAGCAGGGACTGCCCTCGGGGAGGGTGACTCACTTGGGGTCACTTGAATCCCAAAGGGAAGGTGAAACCCGCAGTTAATGCCTGTGGCAGGAGAGCACGTGGCTCATTCTGCTGCCAGGGTGGATGCTCCTCCCTGGGATCTCTCCCACTGCTGGGGAGCCCCTCTGGGCCGACACTGGGCTGTGAATCCCCTTGCTGAGGGGTCTCCACTGAGCTTTGGGTTTGTTTTCTCCCTCAAACAGCCCAACACCTCTGGGTTTGCCATGGCTTGAGGAGCTCCAGGCTCTGGCCGAGCCCAGCTGACCCCGGGCACCCCCATGCAAGCAAAGCAGGGATTTCCACGGGCCGGTCTGTGTGCTGGGCCTCAGCTCTCCCACCCCTGACCCCGTGTTCCCCTCCTGTCCTGCAGTGGTGCTTCAATGGCGAGTGTGTTCCCGTGGGCTTCCGGCCCGAGCCCATCGACGGCGGCTGGAGCTCCTGGAGCGCCTGGGCCTCCTGCTCCCGCAGCTGTGGGGCAGGAGTGCAGAGTGCTGAGAGGCACTGCAGCCAGCCCACGTAAGCCAGCCCTGAGCCCGGACTGCCCAGACCCCAGCGTGGCAGCCGGGAGTCACAGAATGCTGGGGTGGGTTGGGCTCGGGGGGACTGCTTCCATCCCCTGCCCTGGAGTGCTGCAGTCTGACTCAAACAAAGGGCAGAGGCTCCACGCTCAGAGATGTAAAACATATCCAGTGTCCTTTAGTGACAGAACAGCAAACCAGGCATTCTTGGAGCCTGATTCAGAGTTGTTTTGAAAAATCCTGCTGCAGTTTATCACCCTGCTGCATTCCATCAGCCAGTGCTGGCTGGAAGTGTCCGGGCACTGCTGGAGGAGCTGCCATCTCCATCCTGGGATTTCTGCTGACCCATCTGCTCCCCAGATGTCCCCTTGGTCACCAAACCCCTGTTGCACTGGATTCAGCCAAAACCCCCAGCTTGCCCTGGTGTCAGAGCAGCCTGGGATGGGGAGGAAAAGGGCTTTATGGTGTTCACCATGGCAGGGGGAGCTCTGGCAGCCCCAGGAGTGAACTCCTGTCCCTTCAGCCATGTTCTGCCCATCCTCTTCCTCGGGTGAGTTTGGTACATGCTGCTGGGCTCTTGAGGGAAGTACTCTGTCATCTCAGTCCTGGATCAGGACCTGGATTTGTGTTTGACGTAAACGCTGTGGCAGAGGTGCTGTGGTGGTTTGTGGAATGCTCCAAACACAGCTGTGGACAGGCAGGAGAGCAAACACTGGGAATTTCCCGGGCAGTTGTTTGCTTTGGCCACTGGAGGTAAATCTACAGCTTTGCCCTTGGGATGAGGTGAGAAAATGTGTGCTGGGCATCCCCCCCTCCCACAGCCATTCCTCAGGGCAGAGCGTGTAAACACAGCCCTAAAATAATCATTGGCTTCATTCTCTTCAGCAGAGTGTGCCCAGGGGAAGGGATTCTCGTGGGGTCACTGGGACATGGGCCATGGACAGTGGTGTGACCGAAGGACAAGGCAGCAGGGTGGGAGATGGTGGCCATGTTGTGAGGGTCTGCTGGCATCTGAGGAAAGCACTGCTGTGCTTCTCGAGTCTCTCCTGCTTTAACAAGTCCAGTGTCAGCTTTGCCGTTCCCTGGGGCAGTAGAGGAGCAGAGTCAGGAGGATTCCCTGGGTGGGATGGAGAGCAGCTCCTCCAGAGCAGCTGCAGGAAGGGCACCAGGCTGGACGGGGCTTGGAGCTGCCTGGTCTGTGGAAGGTGTCCCTGCCCACGGCAGGGGATGGACTCTGAGGTCCCTTCTGACCCAAACCATTGCAGAGCTCTGTGACTCTGAGGCCTGTGCCCTGCCAGCCCTTGTGACCGGTTTGTGCCTCCCCCAGGCCCAAGTACGGGGGCCGGTACTGCCTGGGCGAGCGCAAGCGGTTCCGGATCTGCAACGTGCGGCGCTGCCCCCGGGACAAGCCCTCCTTCCGCCAGGTCCAGTGCAGCCAGTTCAACCCCATGCTCTACAGGGGGAAGCTCTACAAGTGGACTCCAGTGCCCAACAACAGTGAGTGCAGGGCAGAGACCTCAAACCTGGAGCGGCTCGGGAGCGGCCGGAGCCGCTGTTTGTGTCCCTGCCTTGCCTTGTGCCCCACTCGTGCTGTGATTTGTATTTTACGCTGCCCTGGGCTTGCAGGGTTGATGTGTGCTTTCGGCTCTGCAGCGCTGGGGCTGAGTGTGTGCCTGTTCCCCAGTGAACCCCTGCGAGCTGCACTGCCGGCCCGAGCACGAGTACTTTGCGGAGAAGCTGCGGGACGCGGTGGTGGACGGCACGCCCTGCTACGACAGCGACGCCAGCCGCGACGTCTGCATCAACGGCATCTGCAAGGTGGGCTGGCACCGGGGGCACCCCGGGCCTGCAGAGCACCCACGGGGCAGCACCCAGCCTTGGGCACTCGGCATCCCCTCCCTCTTGTGCTGAGCTTGTCCTTCTGCCATTCCCCGCTTGGAGAGCGTTCCTGGTTCCCCTGGGGTGAGTGCTGCAGGCTGTGTCAGCCTCTGTGCTGGCCTCAAGGAGCCAGGGCACCACCCAGGCCAGGATGGATGCAACCTGGAGCAGCCTTGGACACCCTGGTCTCAGGGAAGGTGTCCCTGCCCATGGCAGGGGGCTGGAACTGCATTGTCCTTAAGGTCCCTTCCACCCCAAGCCATGCCAGGATGCTGTGAATCCAAGGTCCCTTCCGCCCCAAGCCATGCCAGGACGCTGTGAATCCAAGGTCCCTTCCCCCCCAAGCCATGCCAGGATGCTGTGAATCCAAGGTCCCTTCCACCCCAAGCCATGCCAGGATGCTGTGACTCCCTTGGGGACGATGCAGTCGGTGCTGGGAGGTGCTGTGTGGGGCTGACAGGCTGCCTTGCAGAACGTGGGCTGTGACTATGAGATTGACTCGCACGCCGTGGAGGATCGCTGCGGGGTGTGCCACGGGGACGGCTCCACCTGCCACACCGTGCACAAGACCTTCGAGGACAGCGAGGGGCTGGGTAAGGGCACCTCCTGCTGCCCCCAGAGCACCCCGTGCTGGTCCAGCACAGCTGGGCTGCTGCTGCTCCTTTGGAGGGGGAGTTTAATTCCAGCTTCTTGATTTTTGGGGGGTAAGGCAGCAGGGAAGTCAGGTGGGCGCAGGGCAGGGTAGGGCTCGGTGCCCACTGGTGCCTTACAGGGGTGCAAGGATTGGCACAGTGCTGGCACCCAGGGGCCACAGCACCCACCCAAGGGCAAAAATCACCTCAGACACCTCTGACTCCCCCAAGACCAAGGCTTGGTTCCATTCCCAGGCTATGTGGACATTGGCATTATCCCCGTGGGAGCCCGGGAGATCCGGATTGAAGAGGTGGCAGAAGCCGGGAATTTCCTGGCGCTGCGGAGCGAGGACCCCGAGAAGTATTTCCTGAATGGAGGCTGGACCATCCAGTGGAACGGGGACTACAGGGTGGCAGGGACCACCTTCACCTACAAGAGGACAGGCAACTGGGAGAACCTCACCTCTCCGGGGCCCACCGTGGAGCCCGTGTGGATCCAGGTAGGATGGATCCTGCCCTCCTCGTGGGGCTGAGCTGCCGTGGCCCCTCACAGCCCTCCCTGCATGCAGAGGATGGCTCTGCCCTCCTCAGGGTGTGTTTCCCTGGGAGCCAGCGCTGGGGCAGCCAAGCACACGCTGCCAGCCCGGGGATGTTCCCAGCCCACACCACTTGGAGCTGAGCCTCATCCCCTTTGCAGCATTCCGCAGAATATTTGCACAGGAGAGGGAGAGTGAGGAGAAAGAGCCGTTTCCTGAGGCCTTTCCCGTATCTTATCACCAGCAGGGAAAGAGCCCCTGGTGCTTCTGGCTGGGCTGGCCAGTCAGGAGGGAGGGAGCTGCCCGCTCCTGCAGAGCTGTGGGAGTCACTGTCCTTGTGACCGTGAGGCCAGGCCTTCCTCTGCAGAAACCGGTGGGGATCATCCCACACGTGATGGCACAGCAGGCACCAGGCTGACATCCCTCGTGCTGCAGAGGTGGCGGTGGCCACGGAGCTGCATCCCATGGACCCCCAGGATCCGCCTGCCCTGGCAGTGGTGGCTCAGCCCCACACACTCCCCAGAGCATCCCCTCCTTTGCACAGGCTGCCCCAGGGCTCAGCCACCCCGAGCAGCCGCAACCTCCTCCTGCCTTTCCTTCAGCAGCAGCTCGGGGTGGGATGTGAGCAGGATCCTGGGCCTGCTGCTGCCAAGGGCTGCTGTCAATGGGAATGCTGGCACGCTCAGCACCCACAAATCACTTTCTGGGATTCATAACCTAATTAAAACCCGTGGACAACAGCATTTCGATATTCATGGAGAGGTTTTGGAAAGGCGCCCTGGCTCTCCCGCCAAAGCTCCAAGAACAACAAAGCTTTGGCAATAATGGGAGTGCTTAGGCTAAGAAAAACAGGGATGAACTCCCGGCCCTCGTGAGGCGGGTGCTTCCAGCAGGGCTTGTGTCAACCACAGGAGCAGCAGGAGCCCCTCTGCAGTGGGAGGCAGTTTGGGAAATTCCACCCGTGGGCAGGGACACCTTCCACAAACCAGGCTTACTCCAAATCCCGTCCAGCTCTCTTGGGGTGCTGGGCACAGGGTCACATTCTTCTGGTCCTGCTGGGCAGCTCCTTCACCCTGAGAAGCCCCTGGGGCAGTGCCACCCCCCCACTGCCCTGCCCAACCACCTCCTGCTTGTCCCCTGTGTCCCCAGCTGCTGTCCCCTGTGTCCCCAGCTCTGTTCACCCTGTGCTTGTCCCCTGTGTCCCCAGCTCTGTTCACCCCTGCCCATCCCCTGTGTCCCCAGCTCTGTTCACCCTGTGCTTGTCCCCTGTGTCCCCAGCTCCGTTCACCCCTGCCTGTCCCCTGTGTCCCCAGCTGCTGTCCCCTGTGTCCCCAGCTCTGTTCACCCCTGCCTGTCCCCTGTGTCCCCAGCTCCATTCACCCCTGCCCATCCCCTGTGTCCCCAGCTGCTGTTCCAGGAGACCAACCCCGGGGTGAGGTACCAGTACACGATCCAGCGCCCAGCTGACAGCGAGAACGAGATCGAGCAGCCCGAGTTCCTGTGGCGCTTTGGCTCCTGGACCACCTGCACGGCCACCTGTGGGACAGGTGAGCACAGCCCCGGGACACCCACTCGGGGCGGTGGAGGGTCCCTGGGGAGCCTTTGAAATTCCTGGGTCTTGGGTTTCACGGGTCCTGGGGGAAGAAGAAAGGCGCAGCTGCTGAGGTCAGGGCCCGTGTGCTCAGCAGGAACCCCAGGGCTTTATCAGCACCGTGCTCCCGGCTCGGTGTCCTGTTACCCTGCACGGATGGAAACAAAAGAGCTTTAGAGAAGCCAGGGAGTGTGGAAGGGCTGGTCTCCTGCCTGGCTGGGCCTCTCCAGGGGGGAGGATATCCAGGGTTTCACGGAGAGCACTGGGGTCCCACAGTGTCCGTGTGTGGACATTTGCCTCCCCCCTTCTGCTCCACTGGCTGGGTATCCCAGGGTCCCCAGGGCAGCTTTTGGGGCAGCTGGTACAGAGGGACATTTCTGGAGCACTGCCAGGGGAGGCTGGGAGCAGCAAGCACTTCCTCGAGAGCAGCTGGCACTGGAAAAAAGGGGAATTCAAGGACACTTGTGCTTTCTAGGTAGCACAGAGTGCCAGGACATGGGCTTTGTTTAAAACCAGCTTTTCTTTGTATGATTCGAGTGCTTGGCTTCCAGAAGGGAAGGGAAATAGAGGAGCGAATCAGGCAGGAGTGGGGTGAGGGTGAGCAGCTGGAGGAGGGCTGAGCCCCTCTTCCTGCACTGAGTGATGATGTGAGATGAGATGTGGGTTTGGGAGAGCTCACAGCGAGCCTCTGGTGAGTCCCAAGGCCCTGCAAGCTCCCAAGTGCTTGAGCCAGAGCCCAGCTCAGCAGCTTCAGCAGGGTTCTGTCAGCCTCAGCTGGGCCCGTGGTGACAGCTCTCCATGTCACAGGTCAAGTACGTGTCACAGGAACGGGGACAGGAGCCTGAGCGAGGCAGCGTGCTGAGGTCACCCTGTGACAGGCTGGGGACACGAGGCTTTGGGCAGTGTTTGTCCCCGATTTGGGCTGGGGCAGGGCTGCCAAAGGAGCCGAGTGCTGCCCCTTGGCAGCCTCCAGAGCTCACAGTGCCCACGGTGGCTGGGTGTGCTCCGGGCAGTGCTGCCAGCCTGGTGCTGCTCCCTGGGCTCCAGCTGCCATCCTGCCCCAGTGCCAGGGCACCTCAGCCTCTGCTCCAGTGACCTTGCACCTTCCAGTGGTGCTTTCCTTTCCTTCCCACTGCCCTGGCTCTCCAAGAGCCTCCTGTGCCCTGCTGGGTGGTTGGGTTCAGTTTCCAAAGCGGTGCTGGCGCCCTGGGGGTGCCCTCAGTGCCCCGGGGGTGGCTGTCAGTGCCCCGGGGGTGGCTGTCAGTGCCCCAGGGGTGCTGTCAGTGCCCTGGGGGTGCCCTCAGTGCCCCGGGGGTGCCCTCAGTGCCCCGGGGGTGGCTGTCAGCGCCCCGGGGGTGCCCTCAGTGCCCCGGGGGTGGCTGTCAGTGCCCCGGGGGTGGCTGTCAGTGCCCCGGGGGTGGCTGTCAGCGCCCCGGGGGTGCCCTCAGTGCCCCGGGGGTGGCTGTCAGTGCCCCGGGGGTGGCTGTCAGTGCCCCGGGGGTGGCTCTCAGCGCCCCGGGGGTGCCCTCAGTGCCCCGGGGGTGGCTGTCAGTGCCCCAGGGGTGCCCTCAGTGCCCCGGGGGTGGCTGTCAGTGCCCCAGGGGTGCCCTCAGTGCCCCGGGGGTGCCCTCAGTGCCCCGGGGGTGGCTGTCAGTGCCCCGGGGGTGGCTGTCAGTGCCCCGGGGGTGCCCTCAGTGCCCCGGGGGTGGCTGTCAGTGCCCCGGGGGTGGCTGTCAGTGCCCCGGGGGTGCCCTCAGCGCCCCGGGGGTGCCCTCAGTGCCCGTCCTCCCGCAGGGGTGCAGCGGCAGGTGGTGCACTGCGTGGAGAGGCTGGCGGGGCTGGTGGAGGAGCGGTTCTGCGATGCGCTGACGCGCCCCGACGACCAGCAGCGCACCTGCAGTGAGGAGCCCTGCCCAGCCAGGTGCCACCCGCACCCTGTCCCTGCTCCCTCACCCTGGCCAGGGGTCCCAGGCCCCGGGCTGGTCCGTGACAGCATCCCTGGGGTTTCCTGACTGCCGCAGGCATTGCCTGTCCACAGGCTGGGCCTCACAGATGGTCCTGTCGTGGCAGGATGCTCCTCTCTGCCTCTGTGCACAGCTCGGGGACTGTCCCGTCCCTGACCCTCTGCCCGAGCTCACAGACCCTGGGATGACGCATTTGGGATCCTCCTTTCCCCATGGCCTCACGCGGTGGGCAGTGGGATGGATCCTGGGGCACGGCTGCTTGCTCTGGCTGAGATCTTTCTCTTCCCTTTTCTCCCTTTTTTCCCCCCCTTTTTTCCCCCCTATTTCCCCCCCCTGTTTTTCCCTTTCCCCCGCAGGTGGTGGGTGGGTGAGTGGCAGCAGTGCTCAGCCACGTGTGGCCGGGCAGGGCTGATGAAGAGGACGGTGCTGTGCATCCAGAGCGTGGGGCTGGATGAGCAGAGGGCCCTGCAGCCAGCAGACTGCCAGCACCTCACCAAGCCAGATGCCACCATGCCCTGCCACCCAGAGGTCCCCTGTCCCTCCCCGTGGGCTCTGGGCAACTGGTCCGAGGTGAGAGGGGACCCTGGGGACGTGCCAGTGTCTGGCAAAGGGGTGGGAGCTGGGGACAGGAGTCCCTGGACACCTCACCCTGCCCCAGAGTGATGGGTGTGCTCCTGCTCACAGAAATCCATGGCTGTGTCCCTGTGGGTTCCCCTGGATGGGAATTCCATTGTTTGGAGAGGTCTCAGGGTGGGGAAGGAGCTTTGGGCAGTTTAACTGTGCCCCAGCTCCCATGGATGGGGATTCCATTGCCTGGAGAGGTCTCAGGATGGGGAAGGAGCATTGGGCAGTTTAACTGTGCCTCAGCTCCCATGGATGGGGATTCCATTGCTTGGAGAGGCTCAGGGTGAGGAAGGAGCACTGGGCAGTTTAAGTGTGCCCCAGCTCCCCTGGATGGGGATTCCATTGCTTAGGGAGATCTCAGGATGAGGAAGGAGCATTGGGCAGTTTAACTGTGCCCCAGCTCCCATGGATGGGAAGGAATTCCATTGCTTGGAGAGGCTCAGGATGAGGAAGGAGCATTGGGCAGTTTAACTGTGCCCCAGCTCCCATGGATAGGGATTCCATTGCTTGGAGAGGCTCAGGGTGAGGAAGGAGCACTGGGCAGTTTGAGTGTGCCCCAGCAGTGGGTTTTGCAGCTCCCTCACTCACACAGGGTGAGGGCCACGCTCTGTGCTTGGCACAAGGAAAGCAGAAATGAGGTTTTCAGCTGGACAGGGCTTGGAACAGCCTGGTGCACTGGAAGGTGTCCCTGCCCAGGGCAGGAGGTGGAACTGGATGATCTTCAAGGTCCCTTCCAAGCCAAATGATTCCATGGGGTGATTAATGGTGACACTCTGTGTAGCCTTGATTTATTTTTGTGTTTTGTGAATCAGCTTAGCCACAGGCTGAGGGTTTCAACCAGAAAATGATAACTCCTAATTTAAACAGCCGTTCCAAAAGTGTTCAGAGTGAAGACAAATATCAGGAGAGAAAGGAGAGAGCCTGGGAACAGAGCTTGTTGCTAAGGAACAAATGGAATCAAATGTGAACAGAGGATTTGAAGGCTAGATGAGAGCAAGTTGGAAATATTTTTCTAGGGGCCCACAAAAGCCACAATTAAGGGCTGAGAAAGATGGATGCAATGATTTAAAGGGAAAATTATGGCTTGTAGGTGGGTCAGAACTGGGCAGGGCAGCCCCAGCCCTCACTGCTGGCCTCTGTGGTGTTGGCACCAGGGGATTTGTGAGCCCTGGAGAAAATGCGTTTGGGATTTTGAGGTTCTGTAATTTTTCTGTCCTTTAATTTAAAGGGAGAGCCCTCTTTCTTTTCCATTTCCACCATAACCAGGGGGATTGGAGGGGTTTGGAAGCTTCCCAGAGCTGTGGTCCTTCTGTCAGCAGAACCAGCAGGGTGGGACAGCTTTGTCTGCAGAGCCCAGGCAGGAGCACTGTGCCCACCTGGCACCGGGCACCTGGCCCTGCCACAGGGGCTATCAGGGCTCTGGGTGGCTGCTGCACGCTGGGACTCAGTGCCCCAGGAGGACCCCAGAGCTCTGCACGCCCAGCTTTGTGGAGTTTCCAGAGGAGCTGATGTGGTCAGAAGGCTGCTTTGTGGCTCTTGAGGGGAGCAGCTCCTTGCAGCCCTCTCGCAGTGTTGGTGTGTGGTGATGGTTGATTCCAGCTCCAGAAGTGCCTGCTGGTGACCATGTGGTGCTACCAGAGAGTCCTGGAATGCCCTGGGGTGGAAGGGACCTTAGAGCCCATCTGGTTCTGCCCCCTGCCATGGGCAGGGACACCTTTCACAAGCCTGGGTTGCTCCAAGCCCCAAATGCAGCAGAAAATGCTGCTGTTCTCCTTTCCAGTTTCTTTTGTGCTGGCCCATCTCAAAGAGCCCATTATGGGGGGATGGTGTGTCCCCAGCAAAGCTCCCTCCTGACCTTTGCTTTTCCCCTACTCGGACAACACCCATGTTGTTATTCCCTGCTTCAAAGAACGCTCTTCTAGAAGAAGAGCTGCAATTCATGGCCATAGGTCACAGGAAAGGCCCATTAGCTCATCCCACCCCTGCCCTTCCCAGCCTCCATCTCCCGGGAAAGCTGTTCCTGGCTGGAAAGCAGGGCAAGGATCACCCTGAGCAAATCCCCAGCCCCAGCCCTGCTCTGGCCTGGTCTGCAGTGGGATTTGGGCAGTAATGCTCTGCTTGCAGGGTGAGCAGTGCCCTACACTGGGACTGGCACAGGAGCTGTCCAGGGCCCGGGAGGGTGGTGGGGGCTGGCAGAGGGACGTGGAGCCCTCACAGGGGGAGCACTGGCACCACTGCTGGCCTTGCCCCTCTGTGACCGTGCTCACAGGGGTCCCAGGATGAGGGAGGAGATGAGGGTCTGACCCCGTGTTTCAGAAGGCTTGATTTATTATTTTATGATATATATTACATTAAAACTAGACTAAAAGAATAGAAGAAAGGATTTCATCAGAAGGCTAGCTAAGAATAGAAAAAGGAAGAATGATCACAAAGGTTTGTGGCTCAGCTCTCTGTCCCAGCCAGCTGACTGTGATTGGCCATTAATTACAAACATCTAACATGGGCTAATCAAAGATCCACTTGCTGCATTCCACAGCAGCAGATAACCATTGGTTACATTTTGTTCCTGAGGCCTCTCAGCTTCTCAGGAGGAGCAATCTTAAAGAAAAGCTTTTTCATAGGAGCTGTCTGCGACACCCCACAGCCGTGCCCCTCTCTCTTGCCTCCCCAGTGCTCGGTGACCTGTGGGAACGGGACCCAGCGGCGCCCCGTGCACTGCAGCAACAGCACTGGGGCCCCGTGCGACCCTGCGCAGAGACCCAGCCCCGAGAGGCTTTGCTCCTTGCCACAGTGCCACCAGGAATGGGACAGCACGGACTGGTCTGGCAGCGGCTCCTCCAGCAGGGAGGTGTTTAATGAAATCCATTACATCCCCAGCAACCACGTTCCTAAATTTAACCCCTTAGTCCCAAACGTCCCGGAGTCCAACGATGCCAACGTCATCACCGAGGAGGACTTCTCAGCCAGGAAAGGAAACGTCTTTGTGGATGACTTTTACTACGATTACAACTTCATCAACTTCCACGAGGATCTGTCCTACTACCCCATCACGGAGAAGGAGAGCAAAGGCGAGGAGCCAAAGGCAGAGCTGGGCACGGATGGCACGGAGGGGCCCTGGGAGCTGCCCACTGAGTCCCTGCTCACCACCGAGCTGGGAGGAGAGAGCCAGGGCAAGCCGGGCCCCGAGGAGGAGCACACTTCTGCCCCTGTGCATGGGCAAGACACAGAGCCTGGGGGGCATTTAGCCTCGAGTGACCTCCTGAGCATGGGCCCCGAGGATGTGGGGTCAGCCACTCCCAGATACACCACCCCTGGCTTTTTGGGTGAGCAGGAGGAGGATACGGTGCCTGTGCCCCACTCTGAGCATCACCCGCCCACTCAGAGCTCTGTGAGCCCCAGCTCTGCAAACCACGGCCAGGCAGGGCCCTGGGATGAGCCCCACGGAGCCGTGCCCAGCAGGAGCAGTCTGGGGCAGGATCTCCCTGCTCCCTGGGGTCCCCACCCTGCTGATGTGGGCTGGGGCAGTGCCCAGGTGGATGTGTCCCTTGGGCCAGCAGCACGGGGCAGCAGCAGCGAGGGCCGTGTGGGCACACAGGGACGTGGCACTGCAGGGAGAGGCCATGGGGACTCCAGGGAAATGGCTCTGGCCACCAGCAGTGGCATTCCTGGTGCAGCCCCACAGCCCAGCGAGCAGCACGGGTGGGCAGGGATGCCAGAGGGGCTGCTGGACACGTGGGCAGGAGGGCAATCCCATGGCACCGAGAGGGCAGATCTTGCCTTGCCCACCCCGCATGGCCCGGGCTGGGAGGTGGCAGGGAGTGCTGGCAGCCCCCACCCTGCCCTGAGTCCCCCTCCTGTGGGACAGGGAGGGCACCAGCCAGAGCTCCACAGCCCCACAGCCCCCACCTCAACCCCCTCGCTGGCCACAACAGCCCCTCCAGTGCCCCTGTCCCCTGCCATGCCCGGGCCAGCCGCCCAGCTCACCTCCAGTGGCCTCAGCCAGCAGGGTGGCCTGGGCCCAGCTGTGCCCACAGCCCCAGCTCGTGGCCCACCTGCCCACACTGCAGGGCCCCCCCGGGAATGGGGGACACAGGGGGTGTCCCTGCACCCGGATCTGGCATCACACCACACTGAGCTGACCTCCCACGGGACCCCACTCAGCATCCCTGCTCCGAGGGCACCCCCAGGGACACCAACGAGGCACCCCTCACTGTGGGCACCCCCAGGGACACCAACGAGGCACCCCTCACCGTGGGCACCCCCAGGGACACCAACGAGGGACTCCTCACCATGGGCACCCCCAGGGACACCAACGAGGGACCCCTCACCATGGGCACCCCCAGGGACATCACCGAGGGACCCCTCACCATGGGCACCCCCAGAGACACCAACGAGGGACCCCTCACCATGGGCACCCCCAGGGACAGCAACGAGGGACCCCTCACCATGGGCACCCCCAGGGACAGCAACGAGGGACCCCTCACCATGGGCACCCCCAGGAACACCAACGAGGGACCCCTCACCATGGGCTCCCCCAGGGACACCAACGGGGGACCCCTCACCGTGGGCACCCCTAGGGACACCAACGGGGGACCCCTCACCATGGGCACCTCCCGAGACACCTGCCTCCAGTGACAGGGGGAAGGAGTTGTCCCAGCCCAGCCCTTTGCCCCCCCTGCTCTGGGAGAAGAGGCTGGATGAGGAGGAGGATGAGGATGAGGAGGAGGCTCTGCTTCCACCATCACCCCCTGCAGCAGCCCCTGCCAAGCCCAGCTGGGAGGTCGGGAACTGGAGTGAGGTACGTGGTCAGTCCCATTGCCAGTGTGACAGGGCCAGTGTGGGTGTGAGACCTGCCCCTGGCCTGGCTGCCTCTGGGACGTTTCTCTTGTCACAGGGTACGTGTCAGGTTTTGGAGCAGTTTTTGGGGTGCACAGCAGCGTTCCCTGCGTTGCAGTGCAGGTGTCAGGTTTTGGGGCGGGTTTTGGGGTGCACAGCAGCATTCCCTGCATTGCAGTGCAGGTATCAGGTTTTGGGGCAGGTTTTGGGGTGCACAGCAGCGTTCCCTGTGTCACAGGGCAGGTGTCAGGTTTTGGGGCCGGTTTTGGGGCAGTTCTTGCAGCGTTCCCTGTGTTGCAGTGCTGGGGTCAGGTTTTGGGGCGGGTTTTGGGGTGCACAGCAGCGTTCCCTGTGTTGCAGTGCTCGGCCACGTGCGGCCTGGGCGCGGTGTGGCGCTCCGTGCGCTGCAGCAGTGGCCCTGACGGTGGCTGTCCCGCGGCCGACAGGCCCGTCCCCGCCCGGAGGTGCTCCCTGAGACCCTGCTCGGCCTGGCGTGTGGGCACCTGGAGCAAGGTACGGGCCCTGCGGGGAGGGAGGGTCCCCAAACCCGCGGGACAAGGCGTGGGTCACACCTGCTCTTGGGGAGGGCTCTCGTGGCTCACAGAGGTAAAGGTTTGTGCTCGCCATGAAATACTCATTCCACAGTACTTTCATTTTTCCTGGTCCTGGGCTGGTATAAAAGTCAGGAATTTGCTAAGCTAAAGCTAAGCAAAGTGATTTGATGAAAGGCCAGGTTGGGTGGGGCTGGACAGCCTGGTCTAGCAGGTGCCATCCCATGGCAGGGGTTTTAAGGAACAAGGCGGTCTTTAAGGTCCATTGCAAGCCATTCTGTGGTTCTATGATTTATCGTATGTTCTGGCCACTCTGCCCTGCCAGGGGCTGTTTGCAGTTGGGTTGGGTGAGTTTGGTAGGGTTGGTGGTGGGGAGCAGCCCTCCTTGCTCTGGGTGGTTGCTGTTCCTTGGGATCATCAGTTCTTTAAGGCAAAAAGACTGTTCCTGTTACAGCTGGAAACCAGCTGGTTTCAGAGGGGTGGTAGTGACAGATGAGCTGCACAGACTGTGCTCTGGCTTGGCCTAGAGCAAGAGGGGAAAGCAGGTGGGAAAGCAGGAACCCAGCTCAGGGCAGAGCGTGTCCCTGGGGTCACCTCCCATCCCCACAGGGATCCCCCCTGCCTGGCCCTGTTGTCCCTCCCCACGGTGTCTCTGTGTCCCTCCCCACGGTGGCTCTGTGTCCCTCCCCTGTGTGGCCCTGTTGTCCCTCCCCATGGTGGCTCTGTGTCCCTCCCCTCCATGGCTCTGTGTCCCTCCCCAGTGTGGCTCTGTGTCCCTCCCCATGGTGGCTCTGTGTCCCTCCCCTCCATGGCTCTGTGTCCCTCCCCTCCATGGCTCTGTGTCCCTCCCCACGGTGGCTCTGTGTCCCTCCCCTCCATGGCTCTGTGTCCCTCCCCACGGTGTCTCTGTCCTCCCCAGTGCTCCAGGAGCTGTGGTGGGGGCACCAAGGTGCGGGACGTTCACTGCGTTGACACCCGGGACCAGCGGCTGCTGCGGCCCTTCCACTGCCAGGCGGGGCTGGCACAGCCCCCGGCACAGCTGCCCTGCCACAGTGCCCCGTGCCTGGACTGGTACACGTCCTCCTGGAGAGAGGTATGGGCTGGCCTGGGCTCAGCTCGGCCCACCCTGCCAGGCCAGGGACCCCTGTGCTATCCCAGATGGCTCCAAACCCTGTGTTCCACTGGCCTGGGACACTGCCAGGGATCCAGGGGTACCCACAGCTGTGCTGGGAACTCCATCTCAGCTCCTTGCCACCCTCCCAGGGAACAATTCCTGCCCAATCTCCCACCCATCCCTGCCCCATCTCCCATCCATCCCTGCCCCATCTCCCATCCATCCCTGCCCCATCTCCCATCCATCCCTGCCCAATCTCCCACCCATCCCTGCCCAATCTCCCACCCATCCCTGCCCCATCTCCCATCCATCCCTGCCCCATCTCCCATCCATCCCTGCCCCATCTCCCATCCATCCCTGCCCAATCTCCCATCCATCCCTGCCCCATCTCCCACCCATCCCTGCCCCATCTCCCATCCATCCCTGCCCCATCTCCCATCCATCCCTGCCCATCTCCCATCCATCGCTGCCCTCTGGCACTGGGAGCCATTCCCTGTGTCCTGTCCCTCCATCCCTTGTCCCCAGTCCCTGTCCAGCTCTCTGAAGCCCCTTTGTGCCCTGGCCGGGCTCTGGGCTCTCCCGGAGCCCCTCCAGGCCCAGCTGTGTGCAGCAGGGGCTCAGCCCTGCCCTGCCCTGCCCTGCTGTGTCCCGCAGTGCTCGGAGCCGTGTGGTGGCGGGGAGCAGGCCCGGCTGGTGACGTGCCCGGAGCCGGGGCGCTGCGAGGAGAGCCTGAGGCCCAACAGCACCCGGCCCTGCAACAGCCAGCCCTGCACCACCTGGGTGGTGGGCTCCTGGGGACAGGTGAGCAGCGCTGGGCCCCTCCAGGGCACCTGCAGGGAATGGGGACCCTCTGGGGCCATCCCCAGGCTGAGCCCAGGGACCTGCAGGGAATGGGCACCCTCTGGGGCTGTCCAAGGCTCCAGAGACCTGCAGGGAATGGGCACCCTCTGGGGCTGTCCAAGGCTCCAGGGACCTGCAGGGAATGGGGACCCTCTGGGGCTGTCCCCAGGCTCTGGGGACCTGCAGGGAATGGGGACCCTCTGGGGCTGTCTCCAGGCTGAGCCCAGGGACCTGCAGGGAATGGGGGGCCCAGGGTGGCTCTGGGGCTGTCCCAGGCTGAGCCCCAGGGACCTGCAGGGAATGGGGACCCAGGGTGGCTCTGGGGCTGTCCCAGGCTGCCTGGGGTGGCTCTGGGGCTGTCCCCAGGCTCCGAGCCCCAGGGACCTGCAGGGAATGGGGACCCAGGGTGGTTCTGGAGCTGTCCCCAGGCTGTCCGGGGTGGCTCTGGGGCTGTGCCAGGCTGAGCCCCAGCTCCCCACAGTGCTCAGCTCCCTGTGGAGGGGGCATCCAGCGGCGGCAGGTGAAGTGCATCGACACCAGGAGCGGGGTGGCCGAGGAGGACAGCAGCCTGTGTGACCACGAGCCCTGGCCAGAGAGCACCCAGAAGTGCAACCCCCAGGAGTGCGACAGCTCCGAGCCAGGTGAGCAAAACCCGGCTGGAGAAGGGTGTGGGAGGTCTGGGGAGATGGAGGGAGCGGTTCCTCCGTGGGTTCTGTAAGGCTGAGCTGGCTACCTGATGATTCAGTGGGAATGTTGTAACTGTTTGTAAATGCCCAGAGCATCCGTCCCTCGAGGGGCCAGCAGGGCTTTGCTGGCACAGATGTGAGCTGGGATGGGCTTGCTGGGGTCAGCAGTGTCACCCAGCACAGGGACAGCCCCAGGGACCCTGAGGGGTGAAAGGACCCAGCCAGGGGCAGCAGGGCATTCAGGAAAAGGAAGGCACAGGGGAATACCCAGCCATGGAGCTCTCAGGAAGCTGTTCAGTGGTAAAGTCCCAGAACACAAGACTTGTGAAGCAAGCTGGGCCCAGCATGAGAAAATGGAATAAAGGAGCAGTTCTCCAGCATCTTCAGGTGTGTCTGAGCAGGTACTCCAGGGAGCCAGCCCCATGTCAACCTGTTTGTCATTTACCTGCCCCAGCTGCAGCCACAGTGCTTGGCCACACCACAGGCACTCACTTGGCTTCTCCTCCCTCTTCCACTCACAGAGATACAACCCAAGCACCAGGCACTTCCCTGGGAGACAGAAATCTGGGTGCTGCAAGGATTAACAGCACTTACAGAAAAGCAGTATAATGAGGGATTAGATGTCACTGATATCAGCATGTCAGTCACTTACCAGCTTTATCTCTTTCATGTGTCTGTGAGAAAGAAAAGCTCTTTGGCTGCCCAGAAGGTGTTGTTGGACCTCCAGGAGGTTTGCTGGCCAAAGGGAGGGCTGAGAGGTGGGGCAGGGGGCAGCAGTAGCTGGTGCCTGGGGTGGAGGAGCCAGATCCACGGCAGCTCCACACATCCCTGAGGTCCCCTCTGCAGCCTGGGGCACCCATTCCACCCTTCCAGCTCTTTTTGTTTGTCCCAACACCAATTGCAGAGCAGGCAGGAGCGTTGGCTTTGGTTAACTGGGATTTGGGCACTGGCACTGTTGGCCATCAGGATGTTTTTAGCCATGAATCTGCTCCTTTTTTGGAGCATTTGCAGGGCCATGGGGCACTCCAGCGTTTAGGAAATGATGAGTCAGCCCTGCTCAAGACACGATGTGCGGTTCCGGCTGTTTTGGTCAGGGGAAAATTTCCGTGCCAGGCTTGGTGATGAGAGCTGTGGAGCCAAGGCTGGACCAGAATAACCACTGAGATGTGTAGGAAGCACACAAATAAATGGTGAAATCCTGGATCAAAAATGACATAAATGCTCTGGCTGCAGCCCAGGGCAGGAAACGCCTCTTGGAAATACAAACGTTTCCAGCCAAAGCATGAAGGGGAACAAAACTTTCACATGGCAGGAAATCCCAGATGTGTAAATGCACAGGCAAATGCTCCCAGAACGACATAAATGTAACTCCAGCCCTTTCCTGTGCTTTGGAGGATCTCTACTGCACAAGATGGGCTCAGGCTGGAGCGATCCATGTTTTTGTGAGGAGCACAAGCAGCCTCTCCCTCCTCTGGCATGAATGAGGTGCTCCAGTGCCAGCAGAACCAGGGCTGGCTCTTGTGAGTGGTCGTGTCCTCACTGGACACAAAAGTGCCAATAACCCCAGCAGGGTTTAAATGTTCAAACCATTATCAGATGGATTTGGAGCAGAGATGGAACAGATGAAGCACAAACAAACGTCTCACAGCAGTCGGCTCCTCAATTAAAGGAGGTCGGGATTAATTAGAACCAGAGTCCTGAGCTGTTGCCAAGTTATAAATTAATTGGAGATTCCACCAAGGTTATTTCTGACTGTGGCTGTTGCCTTCCAGCTGCAGCCAGCTGTGAGGGTGTCCTTAGATGGCTCCTGGGAGCTCCAGAGCCGTGGGCACCCCAGTGCCTCCGTGTGATGCTCCAGAGGCTGGGGACATTTGTCTGGGAATTGTTTATGGTGTTGTGGAAAGGAGCTGAGCCCCAGGTCTGCACGGGGGCCTGGAGAAGCCTGCAGCAGTTTATCCAGCAGATCAGAGAGATTTCAACCAGAGAAGTGGGAATTGCTGTGCACTGGAGGAGGAACCAGGGTGAATGGAGCTGGGCACAGCAAATCCTGGTGGTGGTGACACATCCCTGCCCAGGACAGAGCAGGGCAGCCCCGGGTGCTCATCAGGGTCATGCCATGGAATTAATCAGTTCTCTCATGCCCATTTCTCCAGATCTGATACCAGGGAGGTCTCTGAGCTCCCCAAATCTGCCCCAGGCAGGTGATGGGGCCAGTTCTTGGCTCCAGCAGCAAGCCCAGCTGCTCCACAGGTGTCTCAGCTTGGAATTCCAAAGGGATGAGGTTCAGGCTCCAAGTGTGTATGAAGTGGTGCAGCTCCTGTGGGAGTGGGATGGAGCCCAGCCTGTGTGCTGGGAGCAGCAGTGCCTGGGGGCCAAGGAGTGAGGGCTCTGCTCACTCAGGGTCAGTCCCTGACACCATCCCTGTCCCACTGCTCCTGTTTGCTGGCTCCTCATCCAGGCCTGGCTGTATTTCCATTAATTGGCAATTAAACGTGGTGCTCCTGCTTGCTCTGAGCAAGGAAATTAAATTGTCCCTGGCTCTGCAAGTCACAGAGTTCATCCACAAGGGATCCATGTGGGAAATAGTTGCAGCAAATCCCAATTTTCTGTGCCATTTGAGCGTGTAAGTCCCTATCCAAGTGGTGAGGCCAGGAGGTGCTGCTGAGGCATGGAGAGCAATTAATTAACTGCTAATTAACAGCAGGAATCGGTGGGAAAGGGATGCTCCAGAAAGAACTCCTTGTTTTGATAAAATGTAGGACAAAGATGTTGCCTGCAGCAGGGCTGACACCTGAAAACTGTGGGGTTTGTGGGTTTCTCCCAGTTTTCCCAGCTGTGGCCGTGTCAGTGGGGATGCATCCCATGCATCCCAATCCATCCCCTCCATCCCATCCTGCTCACCAGACACCCCAGGGAGGCACCTCAGCCCCAGAGCTGGGATAATTAAATATATAATAATATATTTAATATATTATTATATATTTATATATTATATTATATTATAGTATAGTATTATAATAATATAATAATATTATATATTATTAATAATAATTATTAATATATTATATATTATAATATTATATTATATATAATATTATATATTATCTATATATTATATATTTATATTATATATAAATTATACCCCCTGGGATAATTTACTTGTTAAATTCAGCCCTGGCCCCGAGAGCATCCCGAGGGCCAGAGGTCAGCAGCCTAATTCCCTGGATTTGCTAGCTCAGCTCCAAGCTCAACCTTTCCTTGTTTTCACAAAACGTGCTCCAGGAAGTTTGTTTTTCCCAGGAATAAAAGTAAAAGCTTAGGTCTGGCTGGCAGAAGCTTAAATGAAATTTAAAGCGACTTCCACACCGACCTAAAAAAACAGCCCCAAAAAAAGTGGGGGTTTTCAGTCTCTAATGTGCTGACTTAGCCTGGATTTTTAAAGCCCTGCTTTAAGCTATTTCTTTAGCCTAAAATTTGGCACGGACTTATGGAATGTATTTCCAAATGAAGTGCGAGCATTATATAAAAAATTGTTAATAGAAAGAAATAGCAGTAAAAGCATTCAATGAAAATTGGGTGGGTCCTGTAGGTCCCTCTCTGAAGAGCTGACAAATTAAGTGCTTATTACAGCTTCCCTTGCCCAAGACCAAATTCCAGGGAGGAATCACAAGCTCAGCCAAGATTTTCAGACCTGAGCCTGACCCTGCATGCATCCACCCTGAGACTGCAGCAGGATCTGGGAAAGTGATGGGAACTCAACCCCTCTACGACTCCCAGTGGCTTCCCTGAGTTCAGGGAGCGTTGGGAACGCTCTCAGGCCTGGGGTGGGATTGTGGGGGTGTCCTGTGCAGGGCAGGACTTGGACTGGGTGGTCCCTGTGGGTCCCTTCCAAGTTGGATATTTGATCATCCATGAGGTCACTTGGCTTTGGACCCCGGGGTGCTGCTGGGATCTCCTGTAAGCTCAGCAGAGCCTGCAGCCGAGGGTGGTGGCTCTTCTCCCCATGCCCGAGCCCATCCCTGCTGTTTTGCACATCCTGGGTGGCTGAGGAGGCTTCAGAGAGCAGTGACCCCTGGCAGGGTGGGCTCAGTGCTGCCTGGGCATGGGGCAGGGGCAGGAATTTCCTGAGGGGCCCGGGGTGCTGACCTGCTGGAGAGGGAGCAGGAAAGAGCTGAGCCATGGAAAGCAGTGTGAGCCTTCCCAGCTCTTTCCAAGGAAGGCAGCTTGGTTGTGATCCATAAATAACTTTCTAGGAAGCTGTGGCTGCTGAATGCCCTGAGGGGCTGGGCAGGCTCTGCCCGGGCAGAGCATCCCCAGCAGTGCCCAGGACATTCCCACCCCTCCATGGGCATCCCCAGCAGTGCCCAGGACATCCCCACCCCTCCCTGGGCATCCCCCAGCAGTGCCCAGGACATCCCCACCGTTCCCTGGGCATCCCCCAGCAGTGCCCAGGGCATTCCCACCTCTCCATGGCATCCCCCAGCAGTGCCCAGGGCATTCCCATCCCCCAGCAGTGCCCAGGACATCCCCACCCGGGCAGAGCATCCCCAGCAGTGCCCAGGGCATTCCCATCCCCCAGCAGTGCCAGGACATCCCCACCCCTCCATGGGCATCCCCCAGCAGTGCCCAGGACATCCCCACCCCTCCCTGGGCATCCCCAGCAGTGCCCAGGACACTCCCACCCCTCCATGGGCATCCCCCAGCAGTGCCCAGGACATTCCCACCCCTCTGTGAGCATCCCTCAGCAGTGCCCAGGGCATTCCCATCCCCCAGCAATGCCCAGGACATCCCCACCCCTCCCTGGGCATCCCCCAGCAGTGCCCAGGACATCCCCACCCCTCCATGGGCATCCCCCAGCAGTGCCCAGGACATCCCCACCCCTTCCTGGGCATCCCCCAGCAGTGCCCAGGACACTCCCACCCCTCCCTGGGCATCCCCCAGCAGTGCCCAGGACATCCCCACCCCTCCATGGGCATCCCCAGCAGTGCCCAGGACATTCCCATCCCTTTGTGGGCATCCCCCAGCAGTGCCCAGGACATCCCCACCCCTCCCTGGGCATCCCCCAGCAGTGCCCAGGACATCCCCACCCCTCCCTGGGCATCCCCCAGCAGTGCCCAGGACATCCCCACCCCTCCATGGGCATCCCCCAGCAGTGCCCAGGACATCCCCACCCCTCCATGGGCATCCCCCAGCAGTGCCCAGGACATCCCCACCCGGGCAGAGCATCCCCAGCAGTGCCCAGGACATCCCCACCCCTCCCTGGGCATCCCCCAGCAGTGCCCAGGACATCCCCACCCCTCCCTGGGCATCTTCCAGCAGTGCCCAGGACATCCCCACCCGGGCAGAGCATCCCCAGCAGTGCCCAGGACATTCCCATCCCTTTGTGGGCATCCCCCAGCAGTGCCCAGGACATTCCCACCCCTCCATGGGCACCCAGGCTGATTGCCACTGCCATGGGGCACCCCTGGGGTGTTTTGGGGGCCCTGCTGAGCCATCCCTGCCCTGCAGCAAAGGGCAGTAGCCGTGTTCCTGTGCTCCAGTGTCCCAGTGCAGCAGGGCTGGGGGCTCAGGGGGTGCCTTGTGGAGCCACAGGGATGTTCCCAGGGAATATTGTCCTGACAGCCCCGTGCAGCACAGCACCAACAAGCACTTCCCTTTTTCCAGTGGCTCCTGCACTCCTGGCCTGGGCCGGGCAGAGACTTCTCATCTGCTCTGCTCACCCAGCAGGGAAATCCAGTGCTGGTGCCCCACAGCTGGAGCCAGCCCCCAGGCTGAGGTGGGGTGTGAAGCTGGGATCCCTCCAGCCTGCTCTCTCAGCACTGTTGATCCAGCAGGGCAGTGATAAATCACTTTTTGGGGACGCTCTGGCCGGGCACAAAGAGCTGCAGCTCAGGAGGCAGGGAGGAAATACCTCAGCTGAAAGAGAAAATAAGTTTTAGAGCAGTGTAGGGACCTCCTCACTGCTGGGCTGTGGGAGGGGGCTGTGACTGAAATCCCAAACCAGGGAAAAGTCTCTGCTCTGCATCTGCTGGCTCCTTCATCCCGTGGGAATGGGGGCAGCAGCCCTTCCTCAGCACAGCCTTTGTTCCCAGAGGGGACAGGGAGAGGGCCAGTGGTCAGCCAGAGCTGCCCTGGCTCCGTCACAGCCTTGTCCCTGCAGAGAAATGTCCTGAGAAAGAGAAAATCCCATTGCCCTGCCCCATTTCTGTCCCTGCTCTGCATGGTCCCAGGGAGAAGCAAGGGGGGGTTGGCCCCAGAGTGCATCAGCTCTGCTCTTTTCCAGAGAAAAGCTGTCATCTCTTTTAGTTCCTTGTACAGGAGGTAAAATTGGAATCACAGAATCTTAGATTTCAAGTGTGGGCTCAGTTTTGAGTCGATGTCATTTAGGTGAGTCTGACACCACTGGGTGAGAAGCTGCAGGCTCAGCGAGTCGAGCCTGGCTCTGAGACAGAGAAGGAGGAAATCAGAAACTCAGACAAAGCAGTTCTGTGTCCATATAAACCACGTGTACTTGGGGATGGGTCTGTGCTGCTGGACCGAGCCCAGGTGGGGCCTGGGCTGCCACTGGAGCAGCCGTTCCCAAAACAAAGCCCATCCTCAGAGCAGCACCAGGCTTGTTTTGAGGGCTGCAGGACACCTGCAGGAAGTGAACAGATGATGCAGGTTCTCAAAATAACCTAAACAATTCAAAGAAAAAGGAATTCTGGCTTTTCTGCCACTCTGCTGGCACTGGGGGGCTGGCAGGAGGTGACACTGTGGGGGGGTTTGTCCCCTGCACCTCAGCTCTGTGCCTTGGGCAGGTGCTTTGGAGCTGCTGGCAGAGCACAGGTGTGCTTTGTGCTGGGATGGCAGTGCCCAGGTGCTTTGGAGCTGCTGGCAGAGCACAGGTGTACTTTGTGCTGGGATGGCAGTGCCCAGGTGCTTTGGAGGTGCTTTGGCAGCAGCACAGGTGTGCTTTCTGCTGGGATGGCAGTGCCCAGGTGCTTTGGAGCTGCTGGCAGAGCACAGGTGTGCTTTGTGCTGGGATGGCAGTGCCCAGGTGCTGGCAGCAGCACAGGTGTGCTTTCTGTGGGGATGGGCAGTGCCCAGGTGCAGGAGGGCTCTGCCCTGTCCGTGTCTCCCCAGCTGCTGCAGCCTCCACAGAACCCCGGGTGGGTTCGGGCTGGAGGGGACATTAACGATGGTCTCATTTCCACACCAGACGCCTGGTGGCCGTGCTGACAGCGGCACTGACACCCTCCCGGTGGCCGTGGTGACAGCGGCACTGACACCCTCCCGGTGGCCGTGCTGACAGCGGCACTGACACCCTCCCGTGCTCCTGCCTCCCCTCCAGGTGTGCCCTGCGAGCGCGACCGCCTGAGCTTCGCCTTCTGCCGGACGCTGCGGCTGCTGGGGCGGTGCCCGCTGCCCACCGTGCGTGCCCAGTGCTGCCGGAGCTGCCAGCACGGCCACCCCGCGCCCGGCCAGCAGCGCGGCCAGCAGCGCCTGTCCCGCAGGTGACAGCAGCACCGTCCCCATGCGCCGCGGGCCCGGGGCTGCCCGGCTCGGACTCGTGCTGCTCTCAAACGGTGCTCGAACATCCCTGGGGCTGCTGCAGGTGCTGCCCGGGCTGCGGGTCCTGCCCGGGCTCACCCTGCCCCGGCGCGCCAGCGGGGAGGCGGGGAAGGGGAACTGGAAGCAGCAATGATTTGGGGAAGACCTCTCAGAAATGCTCATGGTGCTATCACTTGACATTTGCAGCCTCTTGAAGGTGTTGGCTGGCCAGCACGAACCTTGATTTTTATTGTTATTTTTATATCTCTGAGGTGAGCATCCAGCATTCCACCGGCTCTGCCGACCCTTTGGGGTAGGGGTGTTTTATTTTTTTTCCTTTAAGGGACTTGAAGCTGGCAACCCGCTCCTGTAATTTTCATTAAAAATGTTTACGCACTGAAGCTAAACAGATTTAATTTAAGAAGTGGAGGCAGGGCAGAGGAATGAAGATTCAGCTGGGGCTGTGCAGGGCTCTGTCTCCCCATTGCTGGCTTCCTCTGCCAAAGCCATTGCTGGGTCCCTCTGGAGCAGAGGGCAGCACCAGGGACACCGAGGTTTGGAGGCCACCAGGGCATTCCCTTGCAGGCATTTGGGCAGGAGAGGGAAGCTGCCCTGGCAGTGAGAGGCACATCCCCTCCCTCGTGGGCAGCCAAGTGCTCAGTCCCTGGATTTCTCTATGTGTAGCAGTGTAATGCTTGGTTAAGGTGTTTTTCTGTGGCCTTACAGGCTGAACCCTTTTTTTTTCATGCTTATCTAGATTCTCCTCTGTTAAGGTTAGCTGATTTTTAACTAGAATATCCAATTTACTCTGAGGCACAGCCCCTCCTGCCTGCTCCCAGGGATTTGTCTCAGGAGGGATTCCTGCCAGGTTGGTCTCTGGAGGAGGGCAGGAGCGTTTAGGTAGGAATTCCTTTCCCTATTACTCCTCAGGCTGTGGAGGGTGCCCAGAAGCTGGGGGACCTTGAAGGGCAATGCTCCCTGCATGGGCAGAGCCAGGCTGGAGCCCATCCCCTTTGGGCTGCAGGGCTCCAGGTGCAGCTGCCTGGGCTGGCGGGGGCAGCAGCACTCAGCCCGAATTCCTGTGTGTGATTTGTATGTAAAACACGAGCCATGACCTCACCATTTGTGCTTTATTCCCTTCCAAGGTGGTGTAAAGTTTTTATGGTCCAAGAACCTGTGTCCAGTCCTGGTTTCCTTGTCCCCATCTGTCCCACACTCTGTCACCCCCCCTAGGATTGCAAAGGGACAACCCTTGTGTGGGGATCTCATGGCCACAGCTCACAAACTGTTAAATTAAACAGTTGCTGAAGGAAGCAGGTGGGTTTCACATTTTCTCCTCCCCGTGGGGAATTCTGAAGGTTTTCAGCTAATTGGAGATGGTTCAGGCACTGGCAGCAGGAAGGAAAGATCAGTTTGCATCTGAAAATCATTCACAGCTGCCCTTTGCAACTGGGATTTGTTGATTAAAACATGAGCCGGGCGGATGGGGTAAATCAGTTCTGCAAATCAATTTATTTGTTATCACCAGGACCTGGTGAGCCCCTCCTGCAGTGCCTCTCCACGTGCAGGGTCCCAGCTGTGGCTGAGGGCACGGGATAATCCCTCCTGTGGGACACCAGGCCATTTTTAGCCACATAACAAGCACAGAAACTGCATTGTCAGTGACAATAAAACACATCTGGCTTAAATATCTGCAATATTTTCTTTCAGTGAGACACCTCCAGTGAGTGTCTCTGCAAGGAGGCTCTTCACAAGGGCCTGGCGTGACAGGAGAAGGGGGAATGGCTTCCCACTGACAGAGGGCAGGCTCGGATGGGATGTAGAAATGCCTTTTTTCTTCTTCTAAAGGCGCTTTTATTGTCTCAACACAAGCAGGATGTTATTCAGACAGAGCTGGGGCAAAAGGAGGAAAGGGCTCGTGGATCAAAAGATGTTTGAAATGGGATTGTGGAGTGGTTTGGGTGGGAAGGGACCTGAAAGCCCACCCAGTTCCTCCCCCTGCCACAGGGTGAGAGTGGATGGGCTTTCAGGTCCCTTCCCACCCAAAGCCCTCCATGATTCCATGATCTCCTGGAAGACTCCCTGAGAGCCTTTTGGCTTCAGACCAGAAGTCAGACCTTTGTGCCTGCCTTGGTCACCTCCAGACGTTTCCACGCTGGAGGCAGGAAGGAAGAGGAGCTTGTTGGTTGGGAAGCAGCAGCAGCAGCAGCAGCTGTGGAGGAGCCTGTTTGTGTCTCAGGCCCTCGGGAATGCTCCAGCGCTTCCGCAGCCCCCGGAGCTGCCATCTCCTGGCAGAGCACCTGTGGTCACAGCTCTCAGACCTCACCAGCCGCCTCTGCCCAGCCCAGGTGACCTCAGCTGGAGGCTTTTAGCTCCCAAGGAGCCAGAGGGGTCACCAGCCCTTCACCATGGGCTGGGAGGGGCACGGTCCCAAACCGGGCAGGCAGGAGGCAGCAGAGCCAGAGGGACCAGGAGCAGCTCAGCTCCCACCTGTCCTTCCCAGATAATAATAAGAAATGGGTTTATTTCCTCTTGCTCTTAAAACCTCCTTGTGCTGCACAGAAAGGCTTCACAGGCACAGCACAGAGGGGCAGCAAAGCCACGACAGCAAGGGAAGGATTTGAAAAATGTCACTGGTCTATCTTTTTGTTTGGATTGTAATTGGCAGCTGATCCCTGGCAGTGCTCCGAGAGGGAACAGCTCCCACCCACCCACCTCGGGGCGCCGCATCCCGGCCGCAGCTCCAGCAGCTCATCCCGGGCTGCCCCTCGCACAGGGACATTCCCGGCGGGAAGTAAAGCACAGAAAAGGCGGGAGTGGAGGGAGGGAAAGGAAGGAGCTGCCCCTGCCCAGCTGGTACCAGGCCACGCTGTGTTTGCTCACCCGGAGCAATCGTTTGGTTGGGAAATTCAGTAAAGCTGTTCCACATGGGGGAGGGCAGGGCTGCCACCAACCCACAGCTGCCGGCCCTGCCCCGCTCCGAGGGGAGGCTCAGCCGGGGGTAAACATTTAGAAATACCCACGCGATAAAAACAGCTCTGTCTCCACACGCCACTGCTCCGCTGCCCTCTGCGGTGAGTAATTACACCCCGAGTAAAGTGTGTGCAAACCCAAGCCCTCTGCACGGCCGTGGGGCAGGTGAGCAGCCCCCGGCCCTCTTCCTCCTCCAGCCGGGAGCTCCGGGATGGAAATTGCAGCCCTGGAAAGGCAGCTGGGATCCAGAGGCTGCTGGAAGTCGCTCGGGGCTCTGGCAAAGGGGCAGCAGGGTGGCGCTGGCTCTGCTTGGGGGAGCAGAGGTGCGGAATGTCCCTGCTGGGCTGGGGCTTGGGCCAGGAGCTCAGCCCGGGCTCGGGGCGCTCCCTCCTGCTCGGACGGGGCGAGCCGCTGGGAAGGAAGCAGAGCTCCCCCAGCCCCGAGTTTTGGGGTTTGCTGAGCTCTCTGCTCCTCCCGACCCTCCCGGGCTGCTCTGAGCCGCTGCCGAGCGGTGACCCCGGCAGCGCAGCCTCCGGCCGGGGCACACGCAGGGAGCCCGGCCCCTTCAGCTCAGAGACTGCCCACAGCTCGGTGATCCGCCCTGGGACTGCCCACGGCTCGGTGATCACCCTGGGACTGCCCACAGCTCGGTGATCACCCTGGCATTGCCCACAGCTCGGTGATCACCCTGGCATTGCCCACAGCTCGGTGATCCAGCCGGGAAACAGCACCGAGAGCGCAGAGCCCGCTCAGCTCAGCTCATCCCCGGCCGCTCCTCCGCTTCCAGCTTGTCCGCAGCTCCTCCAGCAACCCCCGGGGCTCTGCAGCCGCAGGGCGCTGCTGGTGATGGGCACGGGGCAGACGGGGGTCCCCGGGATGGAGGCAGGAGCCGGGAGGGTCCCCGGGATGGGTCCCCGGGATGGGTTCCCGGGCCGGGTTCCCCGGCAGGCCCCTCCCGGCACAGCGGTACCGTGAGTCGCTGGTGCCCTCTGCAGTTGTCCCTCCTCGCTGTAAATGCAAAGGATTCACAATCCTAAGGAACGATTTTAGGACTTTTTGCTCCAGGTGAGGACGGTGGCCCGTGTGTGTCCTGCCGGGTTTGGAGGAGCGTCCCGAGTTCCTCCAGCACCCCAAATCCTGCCCGATGGGATCCCCCTGGAGCTGTCCCCGTCCCCTCCTCAGTGTCCCCAGAGGCCGATGGCAGCAGAGCCTCTGCCCAGCCCGGTCCGTGGGGCAGCAGCGGCGGGGAGGGACAGGGATCCCGAGCCCAGTTCAACTGGAAACGCTGGGAAATGCAGCAGCTCCCGGAGTCACCTCCCAGTGCCCCAGCAATGCTCCACTGCCCACGGAACTGGGAACATCCCTGCTTCCCGAGGCCCGGGTTTGGAATCTGGCCCATTTTCCCGAATTGTTGCTCCAGAGAAGACCTTCCACCCTCTGTGCCCCAGCACAAAGCCCTCAGCACTGAGGACCCCAGGGCACTGCAGGGACCAGGAGAGTCACCTTAGGGTCACCAGAGCATCCCATGTCCCCTGAGCTTTTGTCAGAGCTGGGGGTGCAGTTTGGGTGGTGGCACTGAGCTGTGTAGGGGCACACAGAGCCCTCAGGAGCCCACCCAGGAGAGGAGCTGCTATCTCCTGCCCCCAGGACCCACAGAACCTCCGTGCTGGCAGAGATATCTGCACTCTGAAAGGAAAATACCAACCCCTCTGCTGGAGGGCAAAAAAAAAGCAAATTCCAGGAAAGAAGCCAGCAGATAATGGCAGCTCAGGCTCCTGGAGCATTTGGTCCATGCCTGCAGGAATGACCTGCCTGGGCCCCTGCCCAGCTGTGGGGTGGGACACAGGACATGTCCCCTGTGCTGGCACATGAGGCACATCTGTCCACGGGCTACAAAGGAGTTTGAAATTTAACTGAAATTTAACTGAAGCGGAGTAACTGGAGTTGTGAAGTGGTTTTCCACACCTGCAGGAACCTGTGGAAAAAAGGGGATTGTTCTCCTCCCCCTTTAATTAATTTCTTCAGCTGCTTTGGCACTTGAGGGGAGGGGTGCCATGGAGCAGGTCAGTGGTTTGCCAAGGGGAACATTCCCTGTTTATAATGCTGAGTCCATTCCATGCTTCCGTGCCCTCAGGGAAGCTCTGTGGGGTTTATTAAAACGGCCACAAATCCCTGAAATCCCCACAGATGTTTGCTCTGTGCCCCAAGGATCTCTCCCCATGGAACAGCCACAAACCAGGGAGCAGCAGCTCCCAAAGCCCTCAGGAGCCACGGCAGCAGATCCTGGACACCTGCCCTGGAGGAGGAGCAGGAGGGAACTTCCCGATCCCCAGGGAAAGGTAAATCCATAAATCCATGCTCAGCTCCAGAGCTGCTGGAAGGAGCCCTGGCCCCAGTGGGAGAGGCGGCAGCTGGAAATGTCGTGGGTGCTCCAGGTGAGGGCAGCGAGGGAGCGGTGACAGGAGCAGGACAGTGGCAGCCAGCAGGAGGGGCTGGGGGATGCTGTCGCCTCCCACACTGCAGGCAAGTCAGGAGGAAAAGCAGGGTCAAGTTCTCATCCACAGGGAAACTTCACCCTCAGGGTGGTTGTGAAGCAAAGCTTCCAGAATCAGAAGTGTGTGACACTAACAGGGAAAAGAGCACGAGGATTTGGCAGGAATTGTGTCCCAGTAAAAATCTCCTTGTTCAAGTGCAGTCCCTCAGCTCCAAATTCTTCTTCTGAATTAATTTCAGCTTTAATGTTTATCAACACCAAAGAAGCTGAATGAAATTAATTTCTGTAACAGAAATCTAAACTTGATCTTTAAGAAAAAAAAACAAATTCAGGACCCAGGAAGCAACATTTCAGTACAAGAATCTGTTTTATTTTTACAGTGCAGTGATTGAAACAATGTAGAAATTCAACTTGCAAAACTGAATTTGTATCACAACGTCCCTCAGAAGGCAATGCAGATGTGTTGCTTTGAATCACAAAATATTCCTCTGGACACCAAAAATTACAAACTTCCAGCTTCCTTTAGAGACTGATTCCTCATAATTTAAATCTATCTTATAAACAATTTCTCTTTAAAAAAAGAAAACCACATGGAAGATAAAAACAACTCAAGTATAAACCCCAAGGTGTTGATTATTTGACTTGCTCAGCTTGCAGCGGGGCCGTGCCCCTAGTCGGGCTCAGTGACGCACTGCTCCACGATCTCGCGCAGGTTCGGGTTCTCCATGGCTGCTGCCACCCTCTCCTTGTCGTTGATCTGCTTGTTGACTGCAAAACACCAGCACAGGGCTCAGGGGCTCAGCAGGAAAGGGCACATCGAGGGGCATTGCTGGGAAACAGGGAATGAGGCAGGTGCAGTCACCACAAAGCAACCATGGGAAATCACAATTCCTGTCACTTTTCCGGCTCAGGAAAAGGGTGTGAGGTGTTCCAGTGGCATGTCCCAAAACCAAGGGTGATATTCAGGGTAAATGAGTGGCCCAGGTTCGGTGTACAGCTCTTTAACCACAATCTCCCATTTCTGGCAGGCACTGAATGCTCTGGGCACTGCTGGGACAGGGCCTGGCTCTGGCTGGGCAGAACACCCAGGTCCTGCCAGCTTTCCTGCAAAACCTGCCTGAGAAACATCCAGATTTGGTGTGGGGAGTTCAGGACAGTGGGGCCAGCAGCTGAGGCAGCTCCTCCCGTCAATTACTCAATTTTTGTTACAAACCCCTGCCAGAACTGGGGGGCTTTGTTATAAAACCAAAGCAGCAGCCAGCAGGTGGTCACAGAGCCACCACAGCCCTGGGGACACCTTGATGCCACTGGGTTTGCAGGCTCTGACAGGGGATTAGTTTCTGGGGAGGCAGGGGAGCAGAGGACAGGGCACAAGAGGCTGAAGCAGCAGCATGCACAGGCTGTACTCACTGTCCTCCTCCGTGGAATGTGTGCCCTCAGAAATGTAGATTTCCAGCTGGAGGAGAGATCAGCAGTGTTAGGGGCACCACAGCAGTGGAATCCCATCCCCACACCCAGGGCTGTCACCCTGCTGCCCCAGGAGGCACTGCTGCCAGGAGCTCCCTCTGCAGTGCTCAGCTGGGAGCGTGGAGCAGCTACAAAAACAGAACCACCCCCCAAAAATCAACTGCAGAGATCCTCAGGTAACTAATGTTACCTTACATTATTGGGGTCAAGTCTCTAAAGGTCTGTGTTTAATTTATGGAGGCTGACATTCATTCATGGAGTGTAAAACAGGCTTCAAACCAGGCACTTTACCTTGTGTCTAAAAGGCAAACATCTCTGAAGTTTTATTCTTAAACAAAGACCTGTTAAAAGAGAACACAAAAGAGATTTTCCTGTAAAACTGAAGGTCTGGGGAGCATTTTCAGGGAATCCATGTTTAACAACCAGTGTAAGTGACAGTGTCCTTTTGTACTCTGAGCAGCACAAGGCACAGAGGGAAAGGGGACAAGCAGAAAGTTGTACTTTTTTTGATTTTTAAAAGTTTAGAGTTGACAAACTCAGTTAATAACATTACTGAAGTAACTTGGAGAATACAAAGAAGGAATTCTGTACCACTTCCCAGCAGAGTTTTGAGAGGAATCTCTCTTTGAAGAGATTCCCTAACATGACACAAACAGATGGCTGTCCCCATTTCTCTGGATTTGGGGTTTTTTTTGTTTGGTTTGGTTTTTGGTTTGGTTGCACTGGTGGCTGGGTTCTCAAGCTGCAATTCCTGATCAAACCAACACAGGCAGGCAAGACTGAATCTGCACTGGGACTGGTGGCATCCAGGCAGCCTCAAGGGACCCCGAGCTCTTTGTTTGTGATCTAATTAAAGGAATCTCACCGATGAGAGTGGCCAAGGAGCAATGAGGTACTGTTGGTGTAAACCTGATGATGACCAGATATTCATCCTCCCCTATCTCCTGCACTTCCACGCAGTTTTCCGTCACCACTTCCAGTTCTTCCAAAGTGTTTGGCTTCTCCGGGTCCCGGATAGTCCGGATTATATCTGAGACAAGGGGCACAATAAGGAATCTTCCCTGGGACTCACAAAAGGGATTTCCACGAGCACCCCTTCCCGGCACTGCTGATAAAAGTGTTCAGTTCCAAAGGTTCGCTCTTTGGAAGCCACAAGCGATCCCAACGAGCCAAGCAGGCCCTTTCTCCCTGCCCAGCCCCTCGGGGCCCCCTCAGCGCTCCGAGCCCCTCAGGACCCCGCGCGTTCCCCCTCAGCCCCCCAAGGGCAAACCGGCACCGCGCCCGGGGCTCCCCCCGCGGCCCCCGCGCCCCCCGGCAATCACCGTAGACCTCGATGGCCCTGTCGTGCTCCATGGCGCGGCTCGGGGGCGCATGGCGGGCGCTACTGGCGGGGCTCCGCCACACCCGGCCCAGCGCCTGCCACAGCAGCGCCAGCGCCAGCGCCATGGCCGCGCTCCGCCATCGGCCCGCGAGCCGCCGCGCTTCCGCCTGGGCGGGGCGGCACTGGCCAATGGCAGCCGGGGGCGGGGCCGGGGACGGCCAATGGGCGGGGAGGTACCGGGAACCACGCCCATGTGGGGCGTGACCTCGCCTTCGGGGACGGGACACGGAGAGACCCCGGGACACGGAGAGGGGACACAGAGAGACCCCCGGGACAGCCCCGGGACACAGGGAGATCGCCGGGATAGCTCCGGGACACGGAGAGACCCCCGGGACACGGAGAGGGGACACGAAGGGACCCCGGGACAGCGAGTGGGGACACGGAGAGACCCCTGGGGCAGGCCCGGGACACAGAGTGTGGACACAAAGGGACCTCTCGGGACACAGAGAGAGCCCAGGACAGCTCCAGGACATAGAGGGGCCCCCGAGACAGCCGCTGCCGCAGAGTGGGGACACAGAAATGCCATGGGGATGCATCTACAACAGAGATCAGAGGAAATATACAGAGAATTCTACTTAAAGATAAAGAAAAGTCTGCTGAAGTTGCGGGCCGGGGGGGAACTACAGCTCCCAGCGCGCATTGCTGTGCCGCGGTGTGTGCCGGGGGTTGTAGTCGGGCCCGGCGGTGCCCAGCTGACCGGAACGAGGGGCGGCCCCGCCGGGACGGCGGCGGCTCGGGCCGGGCGCGTCGGGCGGCGCTGAGGCCGGCCCGGAGGATGGCGGCGGCCGGGGCCCGGGCGGAGCTGCGTGTGCTGCTGGTGCCCCGCTCGGAGCAGGCGCGGGGCGCGGCGCGGGTGCGGCTGAGCAGGGCCCGGCACGCCCTGGGCACCGTGCTGCTGGCCGGCGGCATCCGCCTGGAGTCGCTGGGGGCCGGGCGGGCCCGGGGCAGCGTCCTGCCGGGAGCCTGGGCTGAGTGAGTGCGGGCCGGGGCTGCGGGCAGCGTCCTGCGGGGAGCCTGGGCTCAGTGAGTGCGGGCCGGGGCTGCGGGACTGCGGGTCCGCAACGGGAGCGCTCCCGTTGGGAGCCGGGTGGTGTCTGCCCGTCCTGCCGGGTCGTGTCTGTCTGTCTGGCCGGGTGGTGTCTGTCCGTCCGACCGGATGTGATCCCAGAGCAAACAAGAAGGGTCTGTCTGTCTGTCTGTCTGTCTGTCGGGCTGTTGCTTCACGCCGCAGTGCCCCGAGTGCTGCGCCTCCCCCGCAGCCCGGGGCCAGCCCGGGTGACACTCGGCGGTCACATGGTGGCTTTAACGCGTGGTGGCTCCAACATCTGCTTTGGCAGCTTCCGTGCCGAGCCAAACCCGCACCTTAGTTCTGAGCATCTGCAGTGTCCGGCGGCAGCAGCAGCCGGATGTTCTGTGTCACACAGAATCCCCAGCTGCTCCGGCTGTGAGGGACATTAAATCCCACCCAGTGCCACCCCTGCCATGGCAGGGACGCTGCCGCTGTCCCAGGCTGCTCCCAGCCCCAGTGTCCAGCCTGGCCTGGGACATTCCGGGGCTGGGCAGTGTTTCAGGGCTGTCACAGGGCTCTGCTCTCTGGTTTGCCCTGCCCCGTGCTGAGCTGGTCGCTCTCTGTCCCCTCCCCATCACCACGGAGCAGGTGTGACACACCTGGAGGGGTTCTCAGCCCAAAAACCAGGGAAAAGTCTGGAATGGACAGTGTGTTCTGCTCTCCCTTGTGCTGGTGTTCTCCTGAAGCAGAGCATCCCTGGTGTCCTGGGTGGCTGGAGTGAAAAATGGAGAGGATGGAACCCCTTTATCCTGGAGAGGAGGAGGAGCAGGAGCTGGGGCTCCTCAGGCTCTGTCCTGCCAGGGATGGAGCAGTTCAGTGCTGGGAGGGCCAGGGTGGCAGCAGGGCTTTCAGTGCTGAGGTGTTGTCCCCTGCCAGTGCACACCCAGAATGGTCAGAGTGGGAAATGGGGAGAGGGAATAAAGCCATAACCTCTCTGAATGTTTCCCCTTCAGCTTCCTGTGGGACAGCTCGGAAGATGATGGTTCACAGTCCACCAAGACAAAGCTCCTGGCTCTTGCTCAAAGCCATGACCTGTTTGTCTATGAGTTCAGTGTAGAAGATGGAAAACACAACTCCAATTCCCTGCACAGCTGTGAGGCAGAGACGCTGAGAAAGCTCCTTGAAGCTAAAAACATCAGTGAGTAAATTTCAATGTGTGCCATGTGTGAAATACTGCAGCTCTGGTTCTGCTGCTCCTGGTGGGATGGAGCACCAGGGAATTTCAGTTACCTCCCCACTGATCCAATGGGATCAGCAGGATTCATGGGCTTGAAAAATAATGGGGACATTTCTGTGTTCAAAGGTGACGTTGCCAGAAAGAATAAAACTCTTGTAGGGTCATTTTTTAATGATACAAAGTTAAAAATGAATTTTAATAAGATATATGCGACCCTGCTCTCTCAAATTTTAACTTTAATATTGGGACTGATGGGAAGAAAAGGGAGACAAGGCTCATCAATAACCCTGCAAAGACAAATTAAACATTTAACCTTGTATTTTATGATTAGCAAATATAGTGTGCCGTTAGAATGAGGCTTTGGTATTTTACATGTTCTTAAACAGTCTCCCTTCCTAAAATATTTTATTTCCAAAGTTTTTAGCTTTTCTTCTCAGTGCTGACTGAAATCCTATTTTGTGTGGATTTTTTTAATGTTCTTCATAGTATTGTCCACTGAAAAAGCCACATAAAAAGTTTTGGGAAATGGTTCTAGAATTAGTGCCCCTGGCACAGAAAGTGAGATTTAAAACCAACCACCCCAACTTCTGTTAGGATGGGAACTGGGGCAATGAGTTTGAGCTGTTATTTTCTTGGGATTCCTTTACAAATCAAAAGTCTATCTGGCTGTAATGTGAAATTTAAATACGTTTAAATTTACAGGTCTGCCTTCAATTTCCTCTGTGAAGATTCTGTCTTTTGGAAACAACAAGTGCAAACTTCTGCTCAACCAGTTTCTCCTTGTGCACCTGACCTTTCCTGGGGAAGGCTCAGCCCCAGAGCCCTGTGGCTGCTTCCCCCTGGCCCTGCCTCCAGGAGCTGTGGGGAGGATTGCAGACTCCCAGTTCTGCAGGGGGATCCTGTTCCTGTTGGACAGTGCTGGCTGGATTTGTATCCTTTGCAGGAGAGATCAGGGAAAAATCATCTGGAAGAGCAAAGCTGCTTTTCTCTGCTGTCAGGGCTGAGCAGAAATTTCTTTACAGATGTTTAAGTGGTGCCTGCAGAGAGGGTCGTGCAGCCAAATCCTGGTTATTGTAGAGAAGTTCCACAGCTGTGTGTGCAGGCTTTCCCACTACAGACCTGGGTTTATGGGTTTCATTAAGGGGTTTGATTCATGGGTCTGTGTGTAACAGGCTGATTTCTGCTGTCACCTCACGGCTAAATTAAACCAGAAATGATCTGCAGGCTCCCAGGGAGCCTGGGAGGTGGGTTTGTGTTGGGATGAGCAGGGGCTCAGGCCTGTCAGCTCCAGCAGCTGCTGCCATTAACCTGTCCCTGCTCACCTCCTCTGGCACGTCAGAGCACAGTGAAATCCTCTTGTCTTTCCCTCCTCCTGGAGCCAAACCCCAGCCCCTTCCCCTGCTGTGTAACTGCTCTGGTGATCCCTCCAGGCCTGGGCTTTTCTTTGATGCTGTTTGCAGACATATTTGACTGCAGTGATGGTGCCACCCTTGGGAGGGTGGGTGTGGCCCTGGGGGCTGGGCAGGGGCAGGGCCCAGCCCCTGTGTCCCCCCTGGCTGCCCTGGCCGTGTCTCCTGACCTCAGCACGGCCGTGGTCACCAACAGCTGCCAGTGGGCCCTGGCTGTGCAGCTCAACACCTACTTCAGGTACAGCTCCCAGGAGAGGGCTGCGGGCTCCCTGACCCTCACAGCTCCTGCATTCTGTGCCTGTCCTCACCGGGGTGCTGGCAGCTTTTAGCTCTGACTTCTGTGCTAGAGCAGAAATTCCTTCTTTGTTTAAAGATCGTCCTTGCATTGCTTGCTCCAGTTTATTCTCTATCACAAAGGAAGCTGTGTCTATAACATCTCTTTATTTTAATCTGTCTGTTAACAAGCAGATAAACTTTGTCTTGCCCTTCATATTTTTTCCAGGAAGATGAGGTGCTCTCAGTGCCAGGGGTGGGTGGTAGAAGCTTTTAGAAGTACTGTGGGGTATGGAATTATCAAACTGTGCTGGTACAGCTGTACTGATTCAGCTTGGTGAATTAGGGCCAGCTGGTAACTAAGAGGTGGTGTCCACCTCAAAGGAAGGAGCATCAGGTTTTGATGGCTCACCTGTTACCCTGAGAGAACACTGCCCCCAGAGCTCCTGGAGGAGTTAAACATGAAAAAAACATCTTAAATCATCTGAGCAAGGTGAAATTTCATATTTATTTCTTTACAGACAGTTCCCTGAACATTTGCTCTGTAAGAGAGATCCTGAAAATCTCCCGGTGAAGCCTGCAGAGGGACTGGATGAGGATGAGCTGGCCAGCTCTGAGCACAGCATGGAGCTCCTGCCGCTGCCCTTCCGCACAGACAGGTACAGGAGGGAAGAGCTCCTGACACAGGCCGGCCTGTGTCTCCTCTGCATCACTGATAATAAACTGCTGATCTGTTTTCTCAGGTGTAGTTGGGACAGGTAAAATCAGCCATTCTGCTGTAAATGTTTTGAACTTGGGGTGGACCAGGACAGCTTTAGGTGTGGCATTGGACAGCTTCCAAACAGGAATTGCTGCTTTGGGGTCACCTGTGAGTCTTAGAGTATTGATAATAATAAAGCATGTCAGTTATGACTTGGTGTATAGATGAGAAAGGGTCAGTCCTGGAGTTAATTCTGTTCTACGTTTTTTTAATTGATAACTATTTGTTATCAGTTAAAAATAGTACAACATTTATATATAACTATCTATAACTATAATTTATTTATAACTATCTATAAATATAATTTATATATAACTATCTATAACTGTCTGTTCTACTATCTTTTAATTGGCATTTTCTGTGAGGAAAAGAAAACTTTTCACTGAAAATGCTGGACATGGATGTTGTCAGCTGATCCGGCTGTGGTCACTCAGTTTGGCTGCAGGGGGTATTTAAATGTAAATAAAGAGGCTGTTGTAAGCTTAAAATGCAGGATGTTGGATGGGTTTGATGAGCTCTAAGTGCATTTTATTGAACTGAGAAAGCTTTACCTGCCTTGTTCCTGGGGTAATTCCTGGTGTTGAGGTGACTCTGTCCCCTGGGCAGGTCCTGGAAGGCACACCTATCCTCACTGTGGGACAGAGTCAGGAGAAGAAGAGCACCGGGCTCTCCAGAGTTGGTGAACGACTTGAATTTGCCCTGGTATCAGTTTTTTACCCATCTGGAAGATCACGATCCTGAAGTTTGCGAGGATCCAGAGAGGATGGTGGCCTTTGTGCCCCGGGCTGTCACATGGGCAGCTTCCCCAGCGCTCCAAGGCCAGCCTGGGGGTGCAGGACAGCAGTGGGCACAAATCCCCGTGGGAGCAGCCCAGGAAACGGTGAAACTGGAGTGCAAACTGGTGACTGGAGCCAAGGCTGTGTTTGTGCTGCAGGCACAGGACATGGGGCTGTCTCTGGCGCTCTGGGATTTTGAGTCCCAGGACGTGACGTGTTCCCACTTTGGCAGAAGCAGTGTCTATGTGGAGTGCAGTGCAGAGCTGCCACTGTGTCTGCTGCTGACAGGTGAGGGCTCACAAACTGTCCTGAGACAGCTGCTTTAGGGGATTTTAGTGTTTTACCTGGCTGCTGGTGGGTAACTTCCATCGTGGTCCCGCTTGGGGAAACCCAAAGGGAGCCGCTGCAGCCTTGCCTCACTGTTCTGGAAGCAGCAGTGGGTAGAGATGCTGCTGCCCAGAAAGGGGCTGCTGTGCCTTTAATAATGGCTTGGTTGTGTCGTTCAGAGCTTGGTCTGTCCCTGGTCCTGTTTGGGGTCACTCAGGAGGAGTTCCTGACCAGGCTGATGATGTTCGGCAGCGCTGGGGTCGTGGATTCCCTGTGCCACCTCAATGGCTGGGAGAGGTGCTCCATTCCCATCCATGCCCTCGAGGTGAGGAAAGCTGCCTGTTGTTTGCAAGCTGTCCTGCAAAAAACAAACTCTGTATTCAAAGCATTGAATGCAGTTTGGCAATGCCAGTGTGGGTTTAGACACAATTAAAAGTGTGCCTCAAACCTAGGGGCAAAAGAAAGTGGTTTAGTTATTGAATAAACAGCAAAACCCCAAGCAGATGAGTAACTCGAAGGAAGAAGTACAGCAGCAAAGTGAATGCACATTAATAAAAGAGAACAAAGCAGCGCTCAAAATTCCCTCTTAAATGAACCCAAAAGCAATTTTGCCAGTTTCTGCAGCAGTTTTTGTCCCCTTGCAAAATGTTAGCTATGAAAAGAAATCCTTGGAACTAGATTTCTGTGTTTATTGTGCTGTTCTTATAAAATTGCTGTAAGCTTATTCAGAGTCCTGATTCTCATAGTATTCACTTCATATTGCTGCAATAGCATTTTTTGTGTGGAGATCCAGGGCAGGGCTGGAGCAGAGCCTGGCTGAGGAGCCTGGCAGGTCACCTTGTTACTGCAGGTGCTGCTCACAGAGTTTAAATCCCCTCTGGTTTCCTGTGTGTGTCACTGAGGCTGGAGTAAGAATCCCAGCAGCAAGTGTATGGGTGTAAATCCATGCTTAATTGTCCTGCTTCTGTTTGTGCAGGCAGGTTTGGAGAATCGCCAGCTGGACACGGTGGACTTGTTTTTGAAAAGCAAAGGAAGTGTTTTCAGTCTGTCTGCAGCCTGCCCTGGGCCTGAGCAGCCTGGGGGTGCTGCCTCCCAGTCCTACCTGAGAAGTGAGTGAAGAAGCTCAGCTGCTCAGAGGCTCATTTCACCCTCTCTCCCCCTGGCTCAGTGCAGGATGCTGATGATGTGTGAGCTGTTTCTGGACCCATTGCAGATCTGGAGGAGCTCAGGCCAGCTCTAAACTTGCTCTGCTCAGCCATCCAAGCCAATGATATGGAGCCTCACAGCAAGCCCTTCTCCGAGCAGCTGCTGAACCTCACCCTGACCTTCCTCACCAAGCAGCTGGAGGAAATCTTTGTGCACACAGAGGGTAAGATCACTCCTGCTGGGTCATACCTACTAATGTGTGTCATCGTTTAAGTAAGTAAGAACTGCTAATTCTTTTAATTAAAAGCTTGATTTTGCCTGGGATTAACATAAAAATACTAGAATTAAGGGAGTGAATGATGTTCATCCCTGTGTTTTAGATTGGACTTACCTGACTAATAATTGGTGGGACTAATACAAAATTTCAGTTCTCCTTTACTGATCCCTGGGCAGAAAAACCCCTCATTGAGGACAGGGAGCTCTGTTGTGGGGTTGTGGCTGTGTCCTGACAGGGTGCTGGGCTGTCACTGCCTGCACAGAGGACAGAGCTGATGTGCTCTTCCCTCTGTTTATTAATCATAATCAGCACATGTATTAATTCAGCATTGCTAAACAATAAAATCCTGCCTGTTCATTCCCATTTCACTGAAGTCTTGGATGCTTTTGGCAGAGCCTGATGAGTTCCTGCAGAAGGCTGCAGATATTTTGACTGATTACATCATTAAGCTGAGGAAGTTCCTGAGGAGGTACCCTCACCCAGCAGTGACCCCAGGGCAGGGAGCTGAGCTGGATGAGGACCTGCCTGAGATAGAAGAGAGCCAAGAATGGGAAAAACTGACTCCAGAGGTGAAAATCAGCAAGTTTATATAAGGAGATCATTTATGTGGAAATGTCTTAAAGTACTGGAGAAGAAAGTCAGCATAGGGATGCTCTAGTGTGTTCTATGTTTTTCTCTTTAGGAAGTGATTGCTGAGGCCATCCTAAGCAACAAAATACCAGAGGCCCAAATCTTCTTCAGAAGGCAGAAACACCCTGCTGAGAGTCTGCAGGAGTTTATGCAGACAGGTTTGAGCCTGGTCTATGACTGCCTGCTGAAGGGCAGCACCAGGGAGGCCTCAGAGCTGCTGAGGAACATGGTGAGAGGTGTTTGGGGTGCTCACTCTGCTTTGGGACTGTGCAGGGCACGGGGAGCCTCAGCTCCTGGGGTGGATTGATTGAAAACAGGGGGGATTGCAGTGGGAATGGCTGGCGTGAGGGAGCCTGGCTGGGAATGTGTGCTGGCTGAGCAGCACAGAAAGGGTGGCTCTGCCTGGGGAAGGGACACAGGGACAGCAGGGACATCCCTGGGATGGCACCACAGGGTTGGGGACAGCAGGGACATCCCTGGGATGGGGCCACAGGGTTTGGGGACAGCAGGGACGTCCCTGGGATGGGGCCACAGGGACAGCAGGGACATCCCTGGGATGGGGCCACGGGGTTTGGGGACAGCAGGGACATCCCTGGGATGGGGCCACAGGGACAGCAGGGACATCCCTGAGATGGGGCCACGGGGTTTGGGGACAGCAGGGACATCCCTGGGATGGCACCACAGGGTCTGGGGACAGCAGGGACATCCCTGGGATGGGGCCACAGGGTCACAGGGACAGCAGGGACATCCCTGGGATGGGGCCACAGGGTCACAGGGACAGCAGGGACATCCCTGGGATGGCACTGCAGGGTTTGGGGACAGCAGGGACATCCCTGGGATGGGGCCACAGGGTTTGGGGACAGCAGGGACATCCCTGGGATGGCACCACAGGGTCTGGGGACAGCAGGGACATCCCTGGGATGGCACCGCAGGGTTTGGGGACAGCAGGGACATCCCTGGGATGGGGCCACAGGGTCTGGGGACAGCAGGGACATCCCTGGGATGGTGCTACAGGGTTTGGGGACAGCAGGGACATCCCTGGGATGGGGCCACAGGGACAGCAGGGACATCCCTGGGATGGGGCCACAGGGACAGCAGGGACATCCCTGGGATGGCACTGCAGGGTTGGGGACAGCAGGGACATCCCTGGGATGGCACTGCAGGGTTGGGGACAGCAGGGACATCCCTGGGATGGGGCCACGGGGTTTGGGGACAGCAGGGACATCCCTGGGATGGGGCCACGGGGTTTGGGGACAGCAGGGACATCCCTGGGATGGCACCACAAGGTTTGGGGACAGCAGGGACGTCCCTGCAGGAGCTGGTGCAGGGCGGGCACAAGCCTGCTCGTCAGGGCTGTGTGCTCTGGAGGGAAGCAGCTGTGTCCATTCTCAATCTGTTCAGTGCATTCTGTGGGCACCTTTCACAGCCAGTGTCTCTCTGTGGCAGGGCTTGGATGTGAAGCAGGAGCTGCACAGGATCTGCTTGCACACACAGGACAGGCACGTCAGGGAGCTCCTGGTGAGTGCAGCAAAGGCTCCAGCCCTGCAGCCTGGCCTGGGTTTGTGCTGAGGGAAACTCTGGGAAATGGATTTGTAGAAAACTTTCAGAGTTTGGTAGATGGCTCACATAGTCACACAAAATATGGTGTATTTGTATGTAAACTTTGAGATAAGAAATGCTGACTTAGAGATGTTATGGAACAGGACAGATACTGTTGAGAAAGAAATGGAACTGGAAATAAGTCTCAAAGGATAGTCTTACAAATAAAACTGGATGTTCTAGAGAAACAGAATTATGAAAGATGTATTGCAGTAGGACTTATGAAGAGTAATTTTAGATAATTTGTTTTAAGGTATTTACAGCATGGTGTGGCAAAAGCTGATAGACTAAGAAGCACTTGTAATGTAATTAGGAAATAGTTGGCTTCTGATTGTGAGGCCATGAATTATAACATCTGTATTGTCTCACCCTTCTTATGAGACTGAAAATGGATTAAAAGTTATTAAACACCTCTCAGTTGCCCCACCTCTGGGTCAGAAAAAAGCTCAGTCTGACAAGAAAGCCCTGAGTGCACTGACCTTCAGAGCAGAGAGAGGCAGCCTTGCACCTGCAGCCTCCTGGTGGCATTCCTGGAGCATCCCTGTCCCTTTGCAGCTGCAGTTAAACTACAGAGCTGTTCCTGTGTCATTCATTGCTCTCATCTGGTTCTCTCACAGTCTGGAGTCCCCTTGTCATTTAAGTGCATTGCCCTCTGCTTGCAGAATTGTTTCCCTGCAGTTGGTTAATTGTTTGCACTTGCAGGATGGTTTACAACTTGAATAGATTAAAGATAGATAAAGACTGGGGGGAATTGGAGGTAATGTTTTAACAGGTGGAGGTAACACTCTAATTTGAATTCAAGGTGAAAGTCTTACAAGAAGAAAATTACTTTTCTGAAAAAGAAAAGAAAATGATTGACTTTGTGCATCAGGTTGAAAGCTTCTACTCAGAATCCTTCCAGGAAAACAAAGAGACTCAGTCTCTCTCCAGGTAATGTGGGTTATTAATTTTAATCATTAATTAATAGCATTAATGGGGTTTAAAATGTGCTGGATTCTACATTCTGTGGGATTTACTGCACTAACAAATTTAATGTCATTAATTTCACACTGGTGTTTGCAGAAATCAGAGTCAGTATGGGGACTGAGTAATTTTCTCATTTCTGTGGCAGTTGCTGTCATGTTCTCTCGTGACAAACTGCTGTGTGAGTCATGACAAACTATTGTGGGGGTGGCAGAGCTCTTCTGCCTCAAAGGAAGCATTTTTAATAATAATATTAGAATTACCACTCAATTATTCGTGATCAGATGTTTGCTCTGGTTTTGATCTATGATGTCTCTAATACAGCAAACCAAATAACCTAGAAAATAATTTTACAGTTAAATAATGGTAAAACTGTTATGATACTGATAATCTGTTGGAAAAACAGGCAGTTCTTTACTCCTGAACCCTCGAGCTCAGCTCAGTCCCCCTGGCATGCCGGGCTGGGGGCTTTGCTGAGCCCTCCCCAGGTGCTGCTGAGCCCCCTGAGCCCTGCCCGTTGTTGCAGGTGCAGCAGCTGGAGGAGGCAGCAGGAGCTCTCTGGGCCCCGGGCAGTGCTGGGCTCCCATCTGGGCCGGGGCAGCCCCAGGGCGCCCTGGCTCACAGTGACCCTCAGCTGGGCCCTCTGCTGGGAGCAGCGGCTGCAGGAGATGGTGCTGCTGCCCTGGAAAGCACAGCAAGGCAAGTGCTGTGCCATGGGGCTGCACTGGCACCTGTGGGCACAGCCACAGAGGCCATGTGTGTGTCACTCACCGTGGGGGCAGTGGGGCTCACCCCGTTCCTTCCCAGTGGGGCTCACCCCGTTCCTTCCCAGTGGGGCTCACCCCGTTCTGTCCTGGGTCTGGGCTCACCCCGTTCCATCCCGGTGGGGCTCACCCCGTTCTGTCCTGGGTCTGGGCTCACCCCGTTCCATCCTGGTCTGGGCTCACCCCGTTCCATCCCGGTGGGGCTCACCCCGTTCCATCCCGGTGGGTTTCACCCCGTTCCATCCCGGTGGGGCTCACCCCGTTCCATCCCGGTGGGGCTCACCCCGTTCCGTCCCGGTGGGGCTCACCCCGTTCCATCCTGGGTCTGGGCTCACCCCGTTCCATCCTGGGTCTGGGCTCACCCCGTTCTGTCCTGGGTCTGGGCTCACCCCGTTCCATCCCGGTGGGTTTCACCCCGTTCCTTCCTGGTGGGTTCCACCCAGTTCCATCCTGGTGGGTTCCACCCAGTTCCATCCTGGTGGGGCTCACCCAGTTCCATCCTGGTGGGGCTCACCCCGTTCCATCCCGGTGGGTTTCACCCCGTTCCTTCCTGGTGGGTTCCACCCTGTTCCATCCTGGGTCTGGGCTCCTCCTGTGGAGAGGGGTTTGCCGCCCTCTGCCCCGGGGAACTGCTTCCAGCTCTGCCAACGTGAGGCTCCAAGAGCTGGAGCAATACCCTTGATCTCATGGCAGCTGTTCATTAAAAATAGGTACCTGGAGGGACAGGACCCAGAATGGCTCCCACTGCCAGAGGGCAGGGCTGGATGGGATTTTGGGAATCAGGAATTGTTCCCTGGCAGGGTGGGCACGGCCTGGATCCCTGGCAGTGCCCAAGGCCAGGCTGGGTGGACTTGGAGCCACCTGGGACAGTGGGAGGTGTCCCTGCCCATGGCTCTGGATGCTCTTTAAGGTCCCAGCCCAAACCATTGCACAATTCTGTGTAAGAAAACACCAGTATTTCCCTCAGGAGTGTTTGTGTGTGCTGGTTTCATCCATTTGCCTTTTTGAAATGCAGAACTCAAGACCTGCAGCGCTGAGGTGCTCTGGATGCACCTGACAGCCCAGCATGACTGGTTGAGGATTTGTTCCTGGATTGAGGAGTCAGAGCCCAGCCAGGCTCCATGTGGCAGAGCTGCCTGGCCCCCCCTGAGCCCTGACATCGTGGACAGGAGCACTCTGTGCAGCCCCTACATGAGACAGGACATCCTCAACAAGCTGGCCAGGTAGGGGCCCCAAGGCTTCTCTCTCCTTCCTGCGTGAAGCCAAAATCAGAAATAAAATCCTTGGTACTTACTAGTTTTTATACTGCTCTTTTTGGAAACAGCACAAATCCATTGATAAATGTGATTTTAGTCTCCTACTTTACCTGCCAACAGTAAGAGCCAGGAGAGCAGGAGCACTCCTCCCTCAGCCCTTGGATGTTTCAGGGGTTACATTCCTGATGCCACTTTAATGCCAGGGAGGAAATGCTGAGCATTTCCCTGGTCACACCTCGCTCTGGGCAGTGCCCTGCAGTCACCACAGTGCTGTTGGGGCACAGGCAGATGGAGTTTGGCACTCTGTGTCTGCCCTAGCAGGGAATTAATCCCTGCTCTAATTGTGAGCTGGAAACACCCATCAGAACTTGTCAAGGAGAGCTGTGTGATCAGTGTCTGTGCTTTTTTCTGACAGAAAGGGCATTTTTGTCCCTTCTGAGCTGGAAGATTTTGAGCTGCTGCTCCAGAGGTTGTCGTGCCTGGGGGGAGTCCTGCAGAATCCTCACCCTGTTCCAAAATACAGCTCTGCCAATGGCCTGGACTTCCATGCCCAGTTTGTCCTCCACTGCCTGGAGCACAGCCTGCAGTACCTGCTGTACACTTACCTGGACTATTACAGGTAGGAATGCTTCCCATCCCTCAAACCCCACAAGGGATTTGTGAAGGAAATTTAAAGATTTAAAGAAGGAAACACAATTTGAAGACTTGGTGGGGAGACTTTTCCTCAGCCCTGGCAGTGTCATTTACCAGAAACTCTGGGGCAGTGTGGGAGATTTTAAGCTGTATTTTGAAGCTTTATTCAGATTGTCTTAATATTAATTTGTGTGTCAGTCGTGAAAGGAAACAATTACAGCTGTAATTAGTATAATGCTGTAAGCAGTACAATCCTGAATGAGCCAAGTTGCTCTTCAGAAACTCCGAATTTACAGAATTCAGAAACTCTCTTGAGCACAAGTGTGAGTTGACTCCTGATATGTTCACAGATAAAGAAATTGCTGATTTCCCCCTAATCTAGGGTTAGTTGGGGCTTGAAGGTGGTACCAGTATTAGCTATTGGAGCTATATGAATACTTCCCATTTAATGCTTACTTGGCAATTAGAATTTCTGAGCTCTAACTCCAGTCTAACACTGGAATTACCAGAGATGTAGAAGTGGACCAGAAAAAAAAGCCAGTACATAATTTTCTGGTTGTTTGTCTAACCACTTGTATTTGGTATTAACACCCATGAGATGCTCCAGTCTTTAATGCTGTGTCACAGCAGTGGTTTCCAATGCTGTATTTTCACTGTGCTGCTCATTTATTTGCAGTTTAACCCCTTCAAACTGCCCTGTCCTGGGTAACAAGGAGCTGCAGGAAGCACATCCCTGGTTTGAGTTCCTGGTGCAGTGCAGAGGGGTTGCCAGCAATCCCCGAGGTAGGAATTGCTCCAGAGGGGGCTGATGTTCCTGCTCTAGCCCAGGGCTTGGCACAGCTGGATTAAACCTCTGCTCTGCTGCAAACCCCCTGTCCATCACCTCCTCATCTCTGAAATCTGGGTTGTAGTTCCTGCTGGAGCTGTGCTCAAAGGCCTGGAGACTGCACAGGAGTGAGGATCACTCTGTGTGTGACCATCCTTTCCTCCAGTTCAGTTACATTGCCAACAGGTTGAGCAGAAGGAGAATTCATGAGAAGACACACATCCCATTAAAATTAAACCTTCCTCTAGTCCCTGTGGTGCATTTTGATTTCTCTGCCCTTGGGTTGTGTGTTTGCTTTACTGAAAACCAGAACAGTTTGTGCCCCTAGCTCCTTGCGCTTCTAAAACATTTCATCTTCTGCAGAGTCACACATCAATAAAAGACAAAACTAATCCCAAGTGCAGCTTTTTTAGAAAGCATGGTCAGTGTAGGATAAAGAATTGAACCACTCCAGTGCTAAACTGTGGGGCTCAGGCCAAGCCCGTCTGTGTGGGCAAAGCTTGGTAAACCTTAGCTCATCTTCATTGTGTTTATAGGCAAAGTGAGGGAAAGCAGAATGGGCAACAAAAAGTAGAAAATTCAGCATTTTTCACAGGCAGAGGACAGCTGTAATGTGTAATTAATCGTTTAATACTGGTTTTACATGGAATTAAATTTCACTTTTTTTTCCTTTTAAGATCCCAAGATGATTTTCCAGGCCAGTCTGGCCAATGCTCAGATGCTGATTCCCAGCAGCCAGGGGGGTGTGAGCAGCATCCTGCTGGAGGGCAGGACCCTGCTGGCCCTGGCCACCACAGTCTATGGGCCTGGGGGCATCGACCAGGTACTGCCTGACCCCCCTGACCCCCTGACCAGGTACTCCCTGACCCCCCTGACCAGGTACTCCCTGACCCCTCTGACCCCCCTGTCCTGCTGCTCCTATCATGGCTGTGATAGAAAAATGCCCCCTTGGACAGAAAATTGCTGGAGCAGAGGGGGTGACCAGAGTGTCTTGATCCACAGCACAGTCACCTGCAGCATCAGGTGCTGGGGTCTGATACAACTGAAAAGCATTTTACAGGAAAGAAGATGGTATTTTCTGTGTTGTCAAATTCCCAATGTGGGGTAGATTGGGACACCCCAAAATTGTTTTGTTGCTATTGAATGCAGTTTCCTCCTAATTAATTTTGCTTGCTTGCAATGTAGGTCCTTCAGAATGAAGATACAGAAAAACCTCTCAAGAAAGTTGATCCACAGCTCTTGAAGATGGCCTTGACCCCTTACCCCAAGCTCAAGGCTGCTCTCTTTCCCTCCTGCACTGCTCATGGGATTTTGCCTCCTGACATCTCTCTCTACCACCTCCTGCAGGTACCCAGACTGCTTTTGGCAGGGCACCAGGACAGAGAGGTTTGTTTGCAGCTAAAGCTGGGGCTGGGGGCCAGGGATTTCTTTGGCATCCTGGATGTGGAGCTGAGGTTCACAGCTTCATCCTGAGCTGCTTTTTCAGGTGCTCTCTGCACCCTGTGAGTTTGCAGTGCTGGAATGTCAGAGGGGTGTTCTCACAGTGTTCAGTGGGCAAGGTGTTTAATAGTGCAGAAATTGCAGTATTTCAATTTTATAATGTTTGTAACGGTATGAGAATTAGAAATTGAGAGTTACAGGACAGTGATGTGAAATTCTTAAGCTGCCTCAATTTATTTTGTTTCTGATCTTTCAGTCATTAATGCCCTTTGATCCCACGAAATTGTTTGGCTGGCAGTCAGCAAACACTCTGGCTGTGTCAGGTATGTCCCTTGCCAAGGGTTCCATGCTTTCCTAAAGAAAATTACTTTCCAGGGGAATTGTTTGGCAGATAAATTTACTCAAAAGGCCATTTCTTTCACAAGAAAAATAGTGTAATCTACTGAAATTCTGTTTTGCACTAGAATTCTAGATTTTCGCGTTAAGCTTTTCACAGGCAGAACTTTTTCTAAATACAGAAAATTATCTGAATATAAGATAGAAAACCAATGTTTTCTTTTCCAAGCAAGCTGAGGTGATAGAGCTGTGCTTTCCCAGTGAGGAGTGGGGTTTCAGGGTGGTTTTGGATGTGACTTAGAGCCCGAGGAGCACGTTTGGCTCTCCCCTGAGGTTCTGCAGCTGAGCCTGCTGCTGCTGTGCATTCACAGTGTCCTGACAGTGCTGCTGTGTCGTTCCCAGATGCCTGGAGCCAGCTGCCCCACTTCTCCAGCCCGGGGCTGGTGAGCAGGCACGCCGTGCTGGAGAGGCTGGATTTCCTGTTCTACCTGCGGCACGGCCGGCCCGCCTTCGCCTTCGGCACCTTCCTGGGCCAGCAGCTGGCCAGGAGCAAGGCCCCCAGGCAGCTGTGAGTGTCCCCAGCTGGGAGCCCCTCCACCCTCCCCAGCAGCACTCGGTGCTCTAAGGGTTAGAAATCAGATAGCACTGGAAAGAGGTGAGCTTGGTTTGGAGTCGCCTCAGCAAATCTGCACAAAGGAAGTGAGGAAAAGATCCCCGCTTTGATCAAACATGGGTGGGCTCCTCTTGTAGGAAAATGAGCCCCTAGTTGACTTTGTAGGAGCATGATGCCCCTTTTCTGTGACGTTTCCTAGTTTAAATAGTAAGGCAAAAAATGCACTGGAGGTTGATAGAATTAAATGTCCTGGCTGAAGCTTCAAAATCAGGTGTTCAGTCAAGTGACACATCTTGCTTGAATACATGAAACTTGCTGTTTAGTGTGGGAATTAGAGCAAATCACTTTGTTTCTGTCTGGTTTGTGTATCAGTCACTGTTTCTCTCCATCATTTCCACACAGATTGTTTCTCTTGTGTAAACAGGTAAAACTGGGGCAAAAAAGGAAACATACATTAATGTGAAGTCATGGTGTAACAGACAGCCAGGGATGCAGGGTTATTTCAGTGACGGCTGTGGGAAAGCCCTTTGGGTTCATTTTTCTCTTAGCACCATCTGCAGGTCAGACTCAGGTTCCTGGTGCTGCAGTGGACTGCAAACTCTGCAAAGGCTCTTTCTGCCTTTCTCAGCTGCTGAGGGGGTCTTTTGTTATTATAACACCAATTCCGCTACCTTTAGTTTTTGATAAGCATGTTAAATTGCAAACTCTGCTTATCACATGTAAACCTTCATTCTCATCCCCACATTTTTTACAAATATGAAACTTTTGGCTCACAGTTACCTCTGATACTGATGGCTCAGAGTTCAGCAAACCCCACAGCTGCTTGTTTGCCTGGGGAGGGAGTTTGGGGGGTTATCTGGGAAAGGGAGGCTGACTGCATTCGTGCAGTGGTGACAGCTGTGTGTGCTCCCTGCAGGATCCAGCAGGCAGCTCGGGAGGCCCAGCTGCTGGCCCTGAGCTCCTTTGGTGTCCCCTCGGTGGCTGCAGCCTGCGTGTGCTTCCTGGAGCTGCTGGGGCAGGACAGCCTGGGGCTGAGGGTGGCCCTCAGGGCTGCCAGCCTCATCTCCAGCCACTGCCCCACCAGGGACTCCCTGGGTAAGGCTGCCCTTGTCTGCCTTGCGTGGCTGCTCTGGGTGTCTTGGCAAGGGAGGGAGGGATGCGAGGGGCTGCCTGGGGGCTCAGCACTGCACTAAAAGCGTGGAAGAGCTTCCTTGTTCTTTTGTTCCTGTTCCTTTACTCATTCTGAAAGGTGCATTCTGATCCTGTAGTGTCAAGTAAGGCAGGAGGACTGATATAGGCTGTATCAGGATCTAACAGACACTGTCCAGCAGCTGCCTGAGACTGATACTAGTGAGGTTCAGTTGTAATAACATTGCAGAGAGTTAAACAAAGTCCATTGCCAAATCCCCTTTCTCCTTCCTTTCATTTACCTGCAGGGATATCAGGTGTTCAAAGCTGTGGGGAAATTTATCCTAGGGTAAATTTATCCTAGAAATAACTCTAGAAAGTTGAATTTCTAACACCAGGGCCACAGGTGTCTGTTTTCCCAGCTAGGAAGCTACTCCTGAAAATGCTGGCCCGGCTCTGACCCCAATAGCACTTCAGGAATGTGTTCTTTTAAACAGTTGAGAAGCTAACAAGGTTGGCTGATGGTGAAAAGGCAGCAGCAGCAGCAGTCCTGACCTCCTTGGAAGAGGCCTTCTGGGATGCCATTGAGCAGCAAGGCATAAAGAGGTGAGAGCAGCCGGGTTTGCTTAGCTGGGAGGAGGTGGAGGCTGAGCTCTGCCCTCTGTGTGCCAGATAACACCAAGGAGGGCAGCACAGCACGGGGACCTGGCTGCAGGGGCCCCCAGGGCTGTGCCCAGGCAGTGCCAGGGTCGCTCCAGACCCGAGCCTGTGCTGCAAACTCCAGCTCTCTGAACTCTGTGCAGGACATCCAGTGACTGCAGGAGGCAGTGGGCCCTGGTCATGCAGTTCTGCAAGCTGCATAACCTGGAGCTGAGCACGTCCTTCCTGAGGGAATGTGCCAGGTCCAACGAGTGGCTGCAGTTCCTGATCCAGACCCAGCTCCACGGCTACCAGCCGGCCCAGGTGAGCTCCCTGTGCACTGAGCTGGGTCTGGGAGCAAGGGAATGTCCCAGTGTGGAGACAGCAGGAGCCTCACCAGCTCTGCGTTTTGGTTCTCATACCCTGGGACTGTGGTAGCCCTTCCCTTGCAGCCACGCTTGTAAATTTAATTTAAACTCAAGTAGTTACTGCTTTTTTTAATTGGAGAGTTGCCAGATGTTCAGTGTAAGTTTTAATGAAGCTACTCATCTTTCCTTTCAAAAATTAATTTTTTTGTAAAGATACTTAAACTTTTGAGAATCCAAATTTTCCAAGTTTAATTTTGAATGCGATTTAAAAAGGAATAAAACACTCCAATAAAAGCAATTGGGAAAAGTCATGTGAGGAAGCTAAGTGGGAAATTCCAGGTAAGATGGTGCTTAGCAGACCTAGAATTTTAGCTTGGATCTGCTTGTGGTTTTGAAGAATTTATAACTCCACAAAAGCACCTGAGTAGACTCTTTGCAGCTCTGTTGCTGCACTACAAGGTAGAGCAGAACTGAGGCTCCCTTTGTGGAATAGGATGAGCTTTCATTAGAATAATTCACACCTACAGAAGCCTTTTTCCTCTCCAGGTCTCCAAAGCTGTTCTAAAAACTGAATTTGGAGAGTGTTTTGTCTCTGTGTGTTCAGTGCTTCCATCCTGCCCCATCCTGTCTGGCCTCACAAGGCTCTGGTGCTGTTTCCCCACAGGTCCTTCCCCTGCTGCAGGATTTCCCTGCTGTGGTCCAGGATCACCTGCAGCTGGCCCTGGGGAGGCTGCTGGGAGCTGAGGCAGGAGCTGCAGGCAGGGCCCGTGCAGGGAGCCTGTTCCAGACGCTGCTGCAGTGCCAGGAGCAGCCCAGCCCCTGCGGGTTCCTGCTGGCTGAAGGGCTCAGGGCACAGGCCCCCATCCTCAGCGTGCTGGCAGCCTGCTGCCCTGTGAGTCTGCCCTGTGGGGATGGATGGCTGTGCCAGGCTCTGCCCCAGGGCTCTGCTGCCCTGTGAGTCTGCCCTGTGGGATGGGTGGCTGTGCCAGGCTCTGCTGCCCCGTGAGTCTGCCCTGTGGGATGGCTGGTGGCACAGCTGGCACTGCCCCAGGGCTCTGCTGCCCCGTGAGTCTGCCCTGTGGGGATGGGTGGCTGTGCCAGGCTGTGCCCCAGGGCTCTGCTGCCCTGTGAGTCTGCCCTGTGGGATGGGTGGTGGCACAGCTGGCACTGCCAGGCTCTGCTGCCCTGTGAGTCTGCCCTGTGGGGATGGGTGGCTGTGCCAGGCTCTGCCCCAGGGCTCTGCTGCCCTGTGAGTTTGCCCTCCTGGGCCTTTGGGATGGGTGGTGGCACAGCTGGCACTGCCCCAGGGCTCTGCTGCCCTGTGAGTCTGCCCTCCTGGGCCTGTGGGATAGCTGGTGGCACAGCTGGCTCTGCCCCAGGTCTCTGCCCCAGGGCTGTCTGCACTGCCATCACAGCTGCTCTTGTGTTTCTGGGGTGGCTGTGCCCAGCGTGCCCCCTTCCACCAGGAGGGGAGGTGTGAACCCTCCCTTTTGGCATTTCCAGGGTGCCAACCTCATCTCCTGCCTCTGTGTGTGGATCATCACTTCTGTGGATGATGCCACCAGGGCTGAGGCCACTGCCCACAGCCAGGGCAGGGCAGAGGGTCCCCAGTGGGACCTGCAGGACCTTGCTGTCATCTGGAAAGTCCTCTTGAGGAAGCAGAAGAGCAAAACACTTCTGAGTGGCTTCCAGCTCTTTTTAAAGGTGAGGGGATGTGGTTTCAGGGGTGTATTTGATGTGTCTCACCTTCTGGGCTTTAAACTCCCCTCTGTCTTGCTTGTGCCAAGGATAACCTGCCTCTCCACTGAAATTCCCAGTCAAGTTGGAAATTCTTCCAGTTATCACAGATTTTTAGATCCTACATCAACCTTGCATGCAATTTTAATAAATTAAAGCTTCATTGTTCTGCTGCTGAGGGTGACAAATTCTACATTGATTGAATGAAATAATAGATGATTTTTAAAGTATGATTTATTTATTGGGTACTTTTGGGAATTTATTATCATCTGGTTTTGTGTCTTAAAGGATTCCCCTTTGCTGCACATCCTGGAGATGTATGAGCTCTGCATGAACTGTAAGAAATACAGTGAAGCTAAAACCAAACTGGACAAATTTCAGGAAAGCCTCACAAACGTAAGGAAATAAATTTTCTCTAAATGTCATTGCTGGGATTGGGCAGCTGTGCCAAGAGGAGCAGTGTGTGAAAACACTCTGTCTCTCAATGCAGATGCTTTAACAATTCTTTCCTTTCCATCCCAGTTTCTGGCTCCCTGCTAACTGACATTATTCCCTGTCATTAATGGTTTTCCTTCCTGGACACTGGGCTCAGGCAGCTCAGTTCCCTTCCCCAGCAGTGCCAGGGCTGTTTGTGTAACAATAAATTCTACCTGGCCCTGCTGGCCCTGCTCAGCCCTCCCACCTGCCCTGGCTCTCAGCAGTACCTGCTGTGGAATGTCCCGCTCCAGCTCAGCTCGGGGCTGGCAGCTCCCTGTTCCATCAGTTAATTAATTGATGGAACAATAAATTCTACCTGGCCCTGCTCAGCCCTCCCACCTCCCCTGGCTCTCAGCAGTACCTGCAGTGCAATGTCCCAGCTCAGCTCGGGGCTGGCAGCTCCCTGTTCCATCAGTTAATTAATTGATGGAACAATAAATTCTACCTGGCCCTGCTCAGCCCTCCCACCTCCCCTGGCTCTCAGCAGTACCTGCAGTGCAATGTCCCGCTCCAGCGCAGCTCGGGGCTGGCAGCTCCCTGTTCCCCGAGGAGGGGCACAGCTGCTGCCCCTTCCATTCCCCCCCGGAGCACGGGGAAGGGCCCCCCTGATCCCGACCCCCTTGTTTCCGCAGCTGGGGGCCGCAGGGGGAGCAGCCCCCGCGGTGCCGCTGCCGTGGCTGCGCTCGCAGGCGCTGTTCCTCCTGGAGCTGATGCTGCAGCAGTGCCACACTGACTACGAGCTGGGCCGGCTCCTGCAGCTGCTGGCTGCGGCAGAGCCCCTCCTGCTGGACGGTGAGCACAGCAGGAACCCAGCCCTGCGGCAGGGCCGGCTCCTGAGGGAGCCCCGGCCTCCCCTGGGCCTCAGCCCCAGCCTTGCTGAGCTCTTGGTTCTCTTCTGCCAGGCCCGCACCTGAAGAGGCTCTGTGCCCTCAGTGAGGCCCTCAGGGACGCCTCCATCTCCATCAGCCGCTCCATCCTGACCGCCTGCAGCCTGGAGGCGTTCCAGGGCGAGTGCAGCTCCATTCTGGAGCAGCTGCAGGAGAGGGGAATGTTCAGCCTGGCTCGGGAGGTGGCAGCCCTGGCTGAGCTGCCCGTGGACAGCGTGGTCACACAGGAGGTACAGTGCACGTGGTGACAGTCACCTCTTCCTGCTGCTGCCAGGATTCAGGATGCAACTTCTCAGCCTTCCTGAAACATTCATTTTTTTTAAGTAATTTTTTATTTTAAATGCAAGTACAGCCAACACACAGGCTGTAAGTGCTGAGCTGCAGAGTGCAGGACAACTGTCCTCATTCTCCTACTGTTTTTATTTGTATGCAATCACTTTTATTTGGGGAGAAAAACAGATGGGTTTGTCCATCAGGGGGTGTAAGGAGATGGTCTTTAAGGTCCCTTCCAACCCAAACCAGTTCTGTGACTTGTTGCATTTTGGGGCACTTCCCTAAATCCAGTGTTTCAGTGCTGCCCGTCCTGTGTGAGCTGGAGTTTTCTTTCTTGGGAAGATAATTGTGATAAACCTCTGTGGATTTTACAGGTTCTGAGAGATCTACATCATTTAAGAGACACTGGCCAGTGGCATCAGAGCCAGACCAGAGCAGAGTTCTGGCAGAAGTGCGACGACACTTTCAGCAGACATTCCATCTGCAGCCGAGCCGCTGCAGGCTTCTTCCTGCAGCAGGCTGACAACGTGCGGGATTGCTCAGGGCAGGAGAAGACAACCAGCATGGTGGAGAGGCGGCTGCTGCTCACCCTGGCGGGGCACTGGCTGGCCAAGGAGCGCGGGGTGGCGGCGCAGGAGCTGCAGGAGGTGGAGAAGCGGATCTGGCAGTGCCGCGTGGCGGAGCGGGCGCTGCTGCCCGAGGGCTCGGAGCCGTGCCCCGGGGCCCTGCGCTTGGGCAGCCTGGCTGAGCGCTTCTCCTTTGCGCGGCTGCCGGCGCTGGACGCGGCCGAGCCCCGCGGGCTGCGGGCGCTGCCCGCCCGGGAGGCGCGGGCGGCGCTGGGGGCCGCGGAGCGGGCGGCGCTGGGGGCCCTGCTGGGGACCCTGCTGGAGCAGGGCAGCGTGCACGAGGCCGCCCGCGTGTGCCGCTACTTCCAGCTGTGGCACCGGGACGTGGCCCTGGTGCTGCACTGCCGGGCCCTGGCCCTGGGCGAGGCCGCGCTGCAGCAGCTGCAGCCCGAGGTGCAGACCCTGCTGACGGCCGAGGCCAGCGCGGAGCCCAGCAGTGAGTGACCCCCGAGCCCTGTCCCCCCTCCCCAAAGCTCTGCAGAGCCCTCCTGCCTTCTCTCCCTGCTGCAGAAATGCTCTTCTGAGAGCAGCTTGTGGCCTTGCCCTGCACGTGTCCCTGTGTGCTCCTGGCAGAGTGTTCTGTGTACAATTCCCATCGATCTGAACCTTCCATTTGTCAGAGCGCTCGGTTCTGGCCCAGTAAAGCAGCACTGGGCTTTATCCCTCTTCCTGCTTTTAGAAAACACTCCACTAATTTTTTTCCTGTAGCTGAAGCAAGGCAATACCTTAGTTAATACGTTTTTCTGACTCCTTTAGGCATTATGAAGGGTTTGGTGTTTCTTGTTTAGTAGCAAGGCTAAGGCTGAGAATGTTTATCTGTAAAGTTCTCTGCCTGTCCGTGAGGTCTGAGTGAGCAAGTTTCAGCTGGAACATCCCTTTCTAATACTGATGTGTAAAGCTGAATAGATACAGAAGAGCATAAATGAATCCTAAGCCATCAGGAAGGCTGCAGAACACTTAATCTTAGAAATTTTATATCTGAGAAATTATTGACAATATTTGAGTTCTGTTACATTGTTTGTACCCTGAAACAAATGTAAGATTTAAAAATCACAGGTGCCAAGAGCAAGTTTTCAAAGTTTGAGGAAGTGTTACAGAATTGCTGCAGGTTTTGAGAGCCTTGCCCAGGTATAAGGGAGTTGTCTGCCTTTGTGAGATAGGAATTGATGGTTTTTTGTTTCCAGCATCCAGCCTGGAGGACTGGACCCCTCTGGGGTGTGGGGATGATGCCGTGGTGGCAGCACTGAAGGCCCTGGCAGAGGAATGTGTCCATGGCAGGGGTTACTGCAGGCAGGTCCTGTGCCTCTACGAGCTCTCCAAGGTAAGCCCAGGGGCCAGGGCCTTGGGCCAGCCCTGCTGGGGCTGGGGAGGGCAGAGTGAGAGGGTGGAGGTCCTGGCAGGTGCTGCAGAGGGTGGAATTCCAGCCCTTGTGTGGGAAAAGGCCAGAGGCTTCCTGGGCATGATGTGCTGAGATGAGCTTGAGCACAGCTGTCCAATTCCAGCTCCAGGTGATGCAGTCCATCCCCCCACTTTGCTCTCCTCAATTCAGTGTTATTTTACACTTTTTGGGCCTGAAGCTGCAGCGGTGTCCTTGGTTCTGGGGCTGGAAAAGGATTGTTTTATCTGGCTGAGCTGTGAGGAGAACTGCTGACACTCTGTAATGGAGTTCAGAGTTGTAAACTAATGCAGTACAGAATCTGGAAAATGTGGAAGCTCAAACTTAAGGCATCACCTGGGATTAAGGGGAGGTGCCATGGGTGGGGATGCCCTGATGGGTTTTGGTGCTGCTCCTTTGCGGAGGTGCCATGGTCAGGGATGCCCTCATGGTTTTGGTGCTCTCCCCCAGGACCTGAGCTGCTCCTTTGTGGAGGTTCCATGGTCAGGGATGCCCTCATGGTTTTGGTGCTCTCCCCCAGGACCTGAGCTGCTCCTTTGCGGAGGTGCCATGGTCAGGGATGCTCTCATGGTTTTGGTGCTGCTCCTCTGGGGAGGTTCCATGGTCAGGGATGCTCTGATGGTTTTGGTGCTGCTCCTTTGCGGAGGTGCCATGGTCAGGGATGCTCTGATGGGTTTGGTGCTCTCCCCCAGGACCTGAGCTGCTCCTTTGCGGAGGTGCCATGGGTGGGGATGCTCTGATGGTTTTGGTGCTCTCCCCCAGGACCTGAGCTGCTCCTTTGCAGAGGTGCCATGGGTGGGGATGCCCTGATGGGTTTTGGTGCTGCTCCTTTGCGGAGGTGCCATGGTCAGGGATGCCCTCATGGTTTTGGTGCTCTCCCCCAGGGCCTGAGCTGCTCCTTTGGGAAGGTTCCATGGTCAGGGATGCTCTGATGGGTTTGGTGCTCTCCCCCAGGACCTGAGCTGCTCCTTTGCGGAGGTTCCATGGTCAGGGATGCCCTCATGGTTTTGGTGCTCTCCCCCAGGACCTGAGCTGCTCCTTTGCGGAGGTGTCGGCGCGGGAGCCGCGGGAGGTGCTCGGGGCCCTCCTGGCGCGGCGGGGGCCGGAGCGGGGCCGTCGAGCCCAGGCCTTCATCACCTGCCAGGGGCTGCCCCCCGCCACCGTGGCGCCTCTGCTGGCACAGCAGATCACCCACGAGCTGCTGGCCTCGGCCCAGGGAAAAGGTGGGCACAGGCTGCCTGTGGTGTGGGCACACACCTGGGCTGTGCTGGGGGCACAGGGAGCACACCTGGGCTGTGCTGGGGGCACAGGGAGCACACCTGGGCTGTGCTGGGGGCACAGGGAGCACACCTGGGCTGTGCTGGGGGCACAGGGAGCACACCTGGGCTGTGCTGGGGGTACAGGGAGCACACCTGGGCTGGGCTGGGGTTTGGTGTGTGCACAGGGAAAAGGGGACGGGCCAGGTTTGCTCTCTGGGGTCATTTCTGTGTCCCCAAAGCAGCCCCTGCACTCAGTCCCTGAGAGCTCAGCTCTGCTCTGTGAGCATTGTCTGCTTCATGTAAAGTTCTGTACAAATGTTCATTTGTAATTATTCCTGTGTCCAGTATGGTGTTGCAGTAGTTAAGGCTGTATTTTTGTGGACATAAATTTAATATTTCTTTTTTAAAAGGCTTTTTAGCCTTGGTCTTTGCTGCCCCACATCATCTGACCTGGGAATATCATGTGCATTTCCCTGTGTAAAATATGACAAAAGGTTCTCCCCTTTCTTTTTTCCTTTGGGAAATCAGGGGCAGCTGTATGGTTGTCCACTAGGATTTTGTTGGGTTAAACTGGCAAAAAAGTAATTTCTGATTGTTAAATTTAAGCAATAACACCCAAAGTGTCTTTAGGATTGTATTCCCAAGTCCTCAGTCTGGATGATACCAGATTGGTTTGTTTGGGGTTTGTTAATTAATGGTAAGAAATAATAGGAGTTCTCTCCTGCACAATCAGCAGTGGTGACAGAATTCTCTCTCTGGCCACAGGGCAGAAGCAGGCTTGGAACCCTGCAGTGGAGAGCCAGGAGCTCCTGCAGCTTGCCAAGCTGTGCCAGGATCACACCTTGGTTGGGATGAAGTTGCTGGATAAAATCTCCTCAGTCCCCCGTGGGGAGCTGTCGTGCAGTGAGTAAATGGCAAATCCTGCCTGGTGTAACCTGTGTGTAACTAACGTGGCATTGTTGGCTTAAACTCACAGCTCAAAGGGGAGGCTCTGCTGCTGATCTCCAATTTGATATTCAGTTAGTAGGGCTGAGGATGTGCACAGTAGATAGGGGTGTTGCTTAAGGGTTTATTTTTCAAACACAGTTCAGATTTCTGTGCTAAGCAAAAGGTGGGAGATGCAGCCGGGGGTAACCTGAGCTGTGGTGGTTTGTTACAGAAGGGGCATTGTGACTTTGTTCATATTTATCACAGTTAGGAACTGAGTGTTTCAAACCCAAATGCAAAACTCGTGCCCTTCCTTTTCCCAGTGCAGGGCAGTGAGGATGTGTTACACATTTGGCAGCCTTGGCTGGGGGAGGCTGCACCTTCCGTGCTTGTGTGTGGTTTGTGTTTTCTGGAGAGAGGCACAATTCACTTCCTCAGCCCTTTCACTGAAGTCCCAGAACTCTTCTGCTCCTCAGTTACAGAGCTGCTGATCCTGGCCCACAGCCTCTTCAGCCTGACGTGTCACATGGAGGGGATCACGCGAGTGCTGCAGGCAGCTCGGCTGCTCACCGAGGAGCACCTGGCTCCCAGGGAGGAGTACGGGCTGGTGGTGAGTGTCCCTGGGCTGTCCCTGGGCTGTCCTGGGCTGGCTGTGCCTGTCCTGGCTGTGCCTGCCCAGTGGTGATTCAGCTGCTGGGGAAATGTGCTGCTCTGTGGCACTGGGCATCTTTAATTGCTGCCTTGAAGGATCTCCTGGAGCCTGGGACGTGCCCAGTGGAATGGTGTCAGTGCTGAAAGCTTCACAGCCTATTTTTATGAGATCAAATCATGCCCTTTGAGCTCCCTGTGGGGCAGCTGCAGTTTGTGTTGGTCTAGGAGTACCCCCATGGCTCCAGGGGAACACGTGCAGCCTGGGCTGCCCTGGGAGGGGATTGTTCCCTCCCCTGGAGCTGCTGAGGTGCCCTGGTGTCCCCAGGTGCGCCTGCTGACAGGCATTGGCAGGTACAATGAGATGACCTACATCTTTGAGCTGCTGCACCAGAAACACTACTTCGAGGTGCTCATGAGGAAGAAGCTGGACCCGGTATGTGAGGGACAAACGTGCAGGGAAGTTACACCCAGTTTACACAGGCTGAAACTGTCTGGACATTTTACTTTCTGAGTAAAATTTACTTCCTGAATAGAGAGTCAGGTTTCATAGAAATAAATTAATGCTGGGGTTTATTCTTATTTTAGTTGAAACATTATTTCCTAATTAGTTCTGTGCTACAATGCGAGTAACGTTGAAGCTTGAACTTGACATTGTCAGAGTTTTAACATCCTTGCTTTGCTTTTATTTGCAGTTAAAGTTTCATGAGGGGGTTTTAAAAATCACAGATACTCACAGCTGTTTAAAGTAAGCCATGAAGAAATGTCACATACTGACATTGGTATGCAAAGAAGCACACGGGTGCTGGATTTTCATGCCCAGCTGAGCACGGGCGTGGGGCTGCTGTTGGGTTTTAGGTGCAGTGGTCCCTTCTGGGGACAGGGTGGGTGCAGGCTGTGCTCAGGGTGCCCAGAGGGTGGGTGCAGGCTGTGCTCAGGGTGCCCTCTGTGCCCAGAGCGGGACGCTGAAGGCAGCACTGCTGGACTACACCAAGCGCTGCCGGCCCGGCGACAGCGAGAAGCACAACATGATCGCGCTGTGCTTCAGCATGTGCCGGGAGATCGGCCAGAACCACGAGGCTGCCGCCTGCACCCAGCTCAAACTCATCGAGTGCCGGCCCTGGGGTGAGCGGGGGCGGACGGGCAGGGGAGGTGCTGGGCTCCTGGAGCAGCCCTGGAGCTGCTGCTGCCGGCGGGAGGCTCCTGCCCTGGGTGTGCACAGAGGGTCTGACAGCCGGGGCTCTTTCCTGATGTAACATTCCCGCGGAGCAGGGACGCTGCCAGGTTTCCCTCAGCCCACAGGATGGGACACAGTGGCCTCACAGGGGCTCTGTGAAGTGCTGGGGTTTGTCTGTGAGTGTGGCAGCCACGGGGTGAGCTCTGCAGCGTGGGCAGCCAGTGCTGTGAGAGCAGCGACACCGGGAGCTGTGCCAAGGGATTTCTGAGTGGCTCTGGCAGTGGTCAGTGCTGGGATCTGCCACAAATGTGGGGCTGGGGTTTCTTTCCAGCTTCCCATCACTCAACCAGGCTCCAGCAAAGCTTTGGCCCATTAACTGAACAGGCACTGTGTTTCATCCTGCTTTTTTAATACATAAATGTTGGTTTAGTTTTTGGTGCTTTATGAGACAACACCAGGGACAGACTTGGCACTGGGAGGGAGTTTTAAAAGTAACTTTGTCACCTTTATAAATAATTGGTTATTCCTTCCTTTTTCCCATTTCAGAGGAGTCTCTTCAGGATGTTCCAAATTTAAAGAAGCTGCTGCTGAAAGCTGTGACTCTCTTCATTGATGCAGCAGAAAGTTACTCCAAGGTAAAGTGAGATGGAATGGAATGATTTGTGGAGCACTTGAGGAGTGGGCTGTGCTGGGAGAACACCCCGAGCTGCCCTGGGGAGGGTGTGCAGGGCCCAGTGCAGAAGGGATCTGTGTCTCTGCAGCCCAGGGGCACCAGGAGCATGGCTGTATCTGAGTGTGCCATGCTGGCCCCTGCTCAGGCTTTAACAAAGCCTGGGTTACAGGTGTGTTCCCCACTGTCAGGGCAGGGACCATGAGCCTAATAAGCAAGGTTAAAACAATTACAGTATTTAAACCCAAGCGTAATTATGGTGGAAGTATTTGTGGGAATGAAGCTTTGTTGAATGCTGCTGGTGAATGTGAAGCTGCAGTGCTCTGTCGCTGCTTCGGGCCCTGCAGGGCTCTGAGCTGTCTCAGGGCTGTCCCCAGGCTCCCCTGGAAGCTCTCAGCTGCTCTGTTCCAGGACTCGTGTGTGCGGCAGGCGTTGCGCTGCCGCCGCCAGACGCGGCTCATCACGCTCCAGCTGCACTTCCTGGGCTCAGGGCAGAGCACCAGGATCATCAACCTGGGCAGGCAGGAGCTGCCAGGAGCCATCCTGGCCTTGCCCAGGTTCTACCAGGTGAGCTGGGCTCCTTGGGCTCCTCTGTCAGGAACTCCTAATTTGGGCACTGCAGTGCCTGAGTGCTCAGCTCCTTCTCCTTGCCTCAGAGCCTGTGGCTGTTACCCCAGCCTTATATCCCGTGTGATGGAGGGACAGGACACAGGGAGTGGCTTCCTGAGGGTGTTGGATGGGATAATGGGAGGGAATTGTTCCTGGGAGGGTGGGCAGGCCCTGGCACAGGTGCCCAGAGCAGCTCTGGCAGCCCCTGGATCCCTGGCAGTGCCCAAGGCCAGGCTGCATGGGGCTTGGGGCAGTCTGGGATGGTGGAAATTGTCCCTCTTTAGGGGCTGAGGAAGGTTGTGCACAGTGCTTTGTTCCCTGTATTTCTCTGCTGTTATTTTTTACCCTGTATCTCAAGAACAGCAGCAAGGGCTGGGCCGAGCAGAAGCTCCCCAGTAGCGAGTTCTCAGCATGGAAGGTTCTGTGCAATGTGTTCTCAGTGTGGAATGCTCTGTGCCATCCCCCTCCTGTTCCTGCTCTCCCTGCAGGCAGCCATTGTGGCCGAGGCCTACGAGTTCCTGCCGGACTGGGCTGAGGTTCTGTTCCAGCAGGTGATCACCAGGGGCGACTTCGTGTACCTGGAGGAGTTCCGGCAGCAGCGGCCGCTGCGGCCCGGCCTCTTTGAGGAGGTGGCCAAGAAGTGAGTGAGGCTCTGCAGCTCTACCTGCACAGGGCCCCTGAGAGGGAGGGAAAGGGTTAAACTGTCCAACCTGTTATGGGGGCTTGAGATAGAATTCCAGAATGGTTTGGGTGGGAAGGGACCTTAAAGCCCATCCAATGCCATGGCAGGGACACCTTCCACTGTCCCAGGTGCTTCAAGTCCCAGTGTCCAACCTGGCCTTGGGCATTCCAGGGATCCAGGGGCAGCCACAGCTGCCCTGGGCACCCTGTGCCAGGGCCTGCCCACCGTCCCAGTGAAGGATTTGTTGGTAGGCTTGGTTCCTGGCATAGCATGGGAGTCACTCTGCTCCAGCCTTGTCCTCGAGCTGGACAAGGAGGGAGCTCAGGGCTGGGCAGAGCAAATCCTTAAAATGAATCAGAGCAAATTAACAACCAGGAGATTCAAGTGTAGGTGTTGAGTATGACCTCTTGCTGAAATGTCATTCTAGCAGGCCCAGAGCAAGAGGCTCAGGGGCCTGGGGAGGTTCTGTGTCTCCACTCCCATGTGCAATTGTTGCAGGGTCAAACAGCAGCAGGCCCCTGCTGATGCTGCCCTGAGGAACCTGAAGCGCTTCCTCACCCACTGCGAGGACATCTACACCTACTACAGGCTGGCCTACGACCACAAGTTCTATGACGTGGTGAACTCCCTGCTGAAGGACCCTCAGACTGGCTGCTGCCTCAATGACCTCTTATCCAACTGAATTCCAGCTGAATTCCAGCCTGGAGCACAGGCTGCAGGCTCACTGCTGATTTACACAGATTTTATCAATGGCCTGCTCACAGGGCTCTGTTGCTCCCTAAAAATTACTCCAGAAAACTGAATGAGGTTGTAAGTAGTTAAATGCTGACTGTGTTAACCTAAAATTGTTTTGTATAATAAATCCTATTGTTTATAAATTACTTGAGTCACCAGCCAACCCTGACTGGCCCAGGTGGGGGGTGAAGCAGAGATCCAGCAGCCCTTTAAATCAGGGGCATGGGGAGGGAGCAGCCCAGGAATTGTATCCAAAGAGGCTGAAACAGGTGTACAGAATGGCCACGTAAAGGGGGTGGAACGAGCAGAATCACTGCAGGTTTCAGGTACCCAATAGAATAATGTCTTCTTTGAGTCCAGTCTGATTTCTAAAATCTTGTACAGCCTTAAACAGCCCATTCCTATTTCTTTTACTCCAAGACAGCAGAATTAATCAAGTGCAAATGTATTTTTACAGTTATTAAATGTAAATTCCTTTCCAGGCCCAGGCCATGGGCAGACTCCCAGCACAGCTCAGCTTTGCAGCTCTCCCTCTTCAGGTATTTTTCCTGTCAGGCCCCAAAAAGAACTCTGCTCCAAGGCCAGCCTGGTGAAGTCCTCAATAGTGATTTTTATTAAATTAGTTGCTTTATAAAACATTGCAGATGTTGTAATTGTTAACATAACAATTTGCCCAACTGTAGGAACTGCTGCAGTTTGCTAAGCAAGTTTGGTTTTTAATGAAAGAAAACGGCCGAGTTGTGAGACCCACCACAACCCAGGAGAGCCCCAAGGAATTCATGTGGCTTGGTTTTTCTTTTACACTTAACCCCTTAATTAACTGTTAAAGAACACCCAACCCAGACAGCTGCATTAGTAGAAATTTAAATGACTGGAACTAAATAAACTTCATCCTTGAGACACAAGGGGTTTTGCCTTGCTCTGCCCCAGCAGGTGCTGTTCAGGTGTCAGGCTCTGGAGCAGTGGCTGTCCCAGGGGACAGGCTCCCAGGTGCAGTATTCCACAGTGAAGTTAGCAGTTCCCTTCCCAAAATACTGAAATCCTCAAGCTCTAACTCAAGACAAAGCGACTGGAACTCTACGTGCACACCCTGCCCTTGCTGCAAACTGCTCTTGCTCAGCCCTGGCCCTGGAGCAGAAACAGTTAAGGCCATGTCATGGAGCTGTGCTGGTTATAATCCTTCACCTTGTTCCAATTCCTTCCCGATTTAGTGGCTGTTGCTATGAATAGCAGCAGTGCCCATTATCAGAATTTTGGGTTTTTAACTGCAATTTACAGACCTTGTCCGTTCTACCCCCGCCCGGAGCTCCCGCCCGGACCCAGCACCTCCAGCCCCCAGCACACAGATACTGCAATTCTGATTGTAGCATTTGGCAGAATTTAGAGGAAGAAAGGTTGTGCTACATGTTTAAGGGATTATGGGCAACAGAAAGACAACAGAAGGGAGATAAATGTCACATGAAGTCTTCAAAGTCTTGTACGTACTCGCCGTCGTAGCCGCCGTAGTCGGCCAGGTCGTCTTTCATCGTCGCCTTCAGCCCCCCGCCAGGCACAACACCTTTTTTCTTCTTTTTGGCTTTATTCTGTGCCAAGAGGACAAGGGTGGTTATTGCACAGGCCCAGAGCTCTGTCACTGCCCCAGCCAGGCTCAGCCCAGTGGCACTGAGCTGCCACAGCCCCTGCACTGAGCGTGGCCCTGCTGATGCTTTCCACCCCACGATTTCTCTTTTTAGGAAAGCTGTGACAGTGCCAGGTGTCCCCAGCCCCCTGCACCACAGCCCTGCCACCCTTTGCCTTTCATCCTATTTCCCCTGGACTCTCAACAAGTAACTAATAAATGCAGGGGAGCCCCAAGCAGGGGCTGTGATCCCTGAGGAACAGCCCCAGCCTTACCTTCTCTTGTTTTTGTTTTTCACTGCATAATACTGTCAGGGTGTTTGTGATCTTTTTCAAATCATCCACCTCCACTGCATCAGGGGAGAAAAAGGAAAAAAAAAAAAGATTCCTTATCAATTTTGTTCTTATAAGGCAGTTAAGTAACATCCACAGTCTCTAAAACTAGAAATAAGCATTAGTGTAACTATGGGCAATTACTTGATTTAAATCAGCAGAACACAGAGTGGGTGGTTCTGGTCCTTACAATCCCAACAAAGATTCCAGCTGGTTCCTTGGAAGCCTGAGCCTTGTAGAAGGTAAAACTTGCAAATAAAGTCACTGAACACAAGGGACATTTATAGAGACATTTGAACAGTAAAATATGGAGACAGTAAAATACAGTAAAATGTATTAAAAGGAGCACTGGATTAACAATAAATTATTCTGTTTATCAATAAGTGGTGCGAGAGGCTGGCAGTGGCTCCTGTTAGGAGCTCTGGAAGCCCTGAGATGGAAGCTGCCAGCTGGGATGATGGATGTAGGCAGCTCCTGCTGGGATCGAGTTACCCCTCCCTGAAGGACAACTGGGTACAGGACAGGGAACCATCCCAGCCACTGCTCCAGCCACCAGGGCACTGGGAATAGGAGTTTAAATTACTTCATCTCTGTATAGTTACATGCTGAATTCCAGAACAGTTAATCTGCAGCTCCAGAATTACATGAACTTGATTTTGTAATAGTTTCCCTCTAAATGAGGTACACAAATTATCTGCCTCAGAAAATTTACTCCTATTATTATTTTAGAAATGGCTTCAAGAAAAACATGCAGGGTTTGGATCACCATAAAAGTTCACACTTTTTAAAGAACTGTCTCAAACCAACGTGCAGAAAGAGTACTCTTGCACGAGGAGAGGATCCTTAGTGGAGTCTGTGGGAATGGAATCAGGTCAGTGCCTCACTTAGTACAAACTAACAGAGCAATCCCCTCTGAGCACTATCACAGCACGTTTTCCCCTTCAGCTGCAGCCAGCTCTGGCAGCAGAGCTGGGGCTGTCTGCACTTACAGGAAATGCAGACGTCCCGAAGCAACGCTTCCAAAAACCCGGCGTAATGTAAGGACTTCTCGTACTGTGTGATCTTCTCCTTGAGCAGCTTCCCAAATTCCGTGAAGTCATCTTTTGAAGAGGGGTTCATGGCATCTATTCCACAAGTGCTATTTACACCTGCAGGGACAGGCAGGGCTGTTACACAGAACATGAGCTGTGAGCCCTCAAAGGGGGTCTGGCTCCCACCTCTCCGAGCTCTGCTCCCCCACAGCCAGGGCCCATCCCTGGCCTTACAGGAAAGAAGGGAGTTTGCTGCAAAACTCAGTCATTTCATAGAATCCCTGAATGGTCTGGGTTGGAAGGGTTAAACCCCATCCAGTGCCACTCTGGCAGGGCAGGGACACCTTCCACTAGCCCAGGTTGCTCCAAGTCCATCCAACCTGATCTTGGGCGCTTCCAGGGATCCAGGGGCAGCCACAGCTTCTCTGGGCACCCTGTGCCAGGGCCTGCCCCTCCTCACAAGGAACAATTCCTGCCCAATATCCCACCTTACACTGCCCTTTGTCAGTGGAAAGCCATTCTCCCCTTGTTCTGTCACTCCATGCCCTTGTCCAAAGCCTCTGTCCAACAATTTTTGAAGCTGAGTCAAACTCAGTAATTTGACCCAGCTATTCCTGTTCTCTGGACAACCTGCACCAGGAAGGCCCTTTTCCCTCACATGAACAATTCCTGCCTCAGCCTCCTGAGTGCAGAACTCAGCTGGTTCTTTGCAGCTGTGCACACCCCCCAAGATCTGTGACAACCTCCCCTGAGCAATGAGCTGAATCATTCACCATAATTAAGGAAACTCTTCCAGTTTGAGGAATGCTGCTGTGCATCAGCATCTTTGCTACTTCTTTGTTCTCAGTGCCACAACTCTGCGTGCTGAGAGCCAAACCCTGCTCATGCTTTGCAGGGTCCCAGGGGTTTATTTATTTCCTGCTGCTTTAACTCACCGAAGGTTTCCTTTGCCAGCTCCAGGTCCGACTCCTCTTGTAACTTCTTTAGCCGTAGTTTGTCTGCCAACTGTTCTTCTGGTGTGAGCTCCTTCTGTTCCTCAGGTGCCTCTAACTGCAGGGAGAGCACACAGAGAAGGTGGCACGCTACAGACATGGTGCCTTCTCCAGAGCCACTGCAGCACTCACTGCTGCCTCGACTCGGGGCACATGGAAAACCTGGGACCCGTTCCCTGCAGTCTCCATAAATTGTTCAAAACACCAAACTCCCACTCCTGCCTGTTCCATCACGTGCTGCACACAAAGGAACTGGGATAACACTGATCCAATCACTGGTTAAACTATGCAGGAATTAAAGCTCCCAGCCCCAGAATGGGATCACTTACAAGACCTAAGTTTGGTTTATCAGATGAGTCAAGACCTTTTCAGATCTTGCTCAACCTCTAAAAAACCAAATCAAACCCACCCTCTGAATTTTATGTGACCCAGAAGAAATCAGGAGTTACCCTTTTTTTAAGCTCCTCTTGCTTTTTCTTTTGTAGCTTTTCTTTTTCTTTGATTTTTTCTGCTATTTTCTTTTTTTCTGAAACTTTCGGTTCTGTAAAGGGTGGAACAACAAACACAGCTCTCAGAAGTCTGATGCATTTTTTTTCCCCTACACAACCACAGAAACACTGGAAGCTCAGTTCCTGGGACTGAGCAGAGAGTTAAAGACATTTCTGTTAAACCCAGCCCCAGCCCCGCTCAGGTTTGATCCTCACACACCCCAGACACATCCAGTGCCTGTTCCCATGCTGATACAGAGCCAGGGGTTATCTTAAAGTCTCACCTTGTTTTACCTCTGTCTCCTTCACCTCCTCCTCTTCCTCCTCATCATCCCAGTTATCCTGCAAAACAGTGAAGATCCTTTTACAGACGCCTGTCACCTCCTCCAGAGCCCACAAACCCACTGATCTGGTATCAGGGTGAGAGAGCCATGGGAGCTGGACCTCAGGGGTTTTTGGAGCTGTCCACACTGATTGGGGCCAGTTCCTACTATGAAAAAGGCAGGTTTTGGTCAAACAACCATCTTGTGCCAGTCATTACAACAGCCAGGTCACAAACACCACTGACACAAACAGGACTTTATTCTCATTTCTGGCATTTTGAGACACTGAACATCCCTGAGGGATGGGGGCCCTGCTGGAAACCCCCAGCCCAGCTGAAACCACGTCAGAGCAGCACAGGCTGTTCTGTCCTACAGCACCCAGGGCCCCTCTCCTGGGCTGGGAAAAGCTTCCCATGGCTGCAGGGATTTTCTGGGAGGCCCCAGCAGAGGCAGTGGTGCAGAGCCCCACATTGCACCGGGATGTGCTGATCCAAGCAAGGAGACACCGAGTCCTTCCACCAGCTCAGCCCGGATAATTGGCACCTGTAGGGGACTCGGCTTCCCTTCCACATTCCATGCAGCTGACTTGAATTTGGAGCAGCATTATTTTAGCTCACATCTAATTAACTTTGCTACACCCACTGCTTAAACAGCTCCACTCAGCACTGAGGAGCTGCCTCAGCCCCAGCCTGGCCAGGCTGCGAGTCAAACTGCAGGGGAAGGGCAGCCTGGCCATGAGGGATTCATCCATGGCACTGGGATGTCTGGGACACTTCACAGAGGGCACCTGGGCAAGGACTCGATGCCATGAGATGTGCCCCAATCCCATCCTGCCAGCCTTGCCTGGCTCATAAACCCAGGGAATACCAAGTCCTGCCAGCCAGGCCTAGTTTATAAAGCCAGGGAATACCAAGTCCTGCCAGCCAGGCCTGGTTTATAAAGCCAGGGAATACCAAGTCCTGCCAGCCAGGCCTGGTTTATAAACCCATGGAATACCAAGTCCTGCCAGCCAGGCCTGGTTTATAAAGCCAGGGAATACCAAGTCCTGCCAGCCAGGCCTGGTTTATAAAGCCAGGGAATACCAAGTCCTGCCAGCCAGGCCTGGTTTATAAAGCCAGGGAATACCAAGTCCTGCCAGCCAGGCCTGGTTTATAAAGCCAGGGAATACCAAGTCCTGCCAGCCAGGCCTGGTTTATAAAGCCAGGGAGCTCTCTTGCAGGAAGAGCCAACTGCCCCAGCGCTGTGTCCTTGCAGTGATACAGTAATTCCCAGAGAACACATTCATTCCCCAGTATTTCAACACTGTTTCTGTGTCCTTCACCCGCCCAGGAACATCCTCCCTGTGGCTGGGACCGGGCACTGGCTCCCAGCTCCAGCCGAGCTCTGGGATGGAGCAGGCCCTGCCCTGCTCTGGCTGTGCCAGCCCTGAGTCAATAGATGAAAATTCCTGGCAGCAGGCCTGACTTCTGGGGAACATGTGCTGGGGAACACTGAGAGGAGTTTTGTTACCAAAGGTGCTAATTTTAAACCCGGGAAGTTGACGTTTCCCAAATTAACAGTTACTGCAAGTTCATTACTCAAAAACCTTCCAAAACACAGATCTGCAGCTACAAAGCACATTCCACAATGTGAGATGCCTTAGGAAAGCCATGGCCAGAAAACACTTTGTGCTGCCACTTTAGACCACGTCATCTCCCTCACGTGGGGATTTCCCCATGTGGGCCCTGGCACTGAGGGATCCAGGGCCTGAGCAGGGGCCTTTGGGAGTCTGGCAGGAGGAGCAAACCAAAGGAAAATAAACCAAAATAAAACACCTTTCCTTGCTGGGTCCTCTCTAGATGCAGCTCTGGCACTAAACCCATAATCCCTTGGAAATAGTTAAGCAACTGCATTAAAGTACGTGTAAGATGTGAAATGTCTTCCCACTGCCAGAGGGCAGGGATGGATGAGATATTGGAAAGGGATTGTTCCCTGGGAGGGTGGGGAGGGACTGGGATGGAACTCCCAGCACAGCTGAGGCTGCCCCTGGGTCCCTGGCAGTGCCCAAGGCCAGGCTGCACAGGGCTGGGAGCAGTGGAAGGTGTTCCTGCCATGGCAGGGGTGGCACTGGATGGGATTTAAGTTCCCCTCCAACCCAAACCATTCTGGGATTCCATGTGGGGAATGTTTGCTCCTTTATTAAACAGACAGAGACCCCTCAGGTGTCTCCAAGAGAACCACTCTGGTCCAGTTCTCCTGGACACATTCTATCCAGCAGGAAAGTTTCTCACTTTCTAAGGAAGGAGGAAAAGCAAATGTCACAAACAGTCTGAGCTACAGGTGTCTGTACACACCTGTCAGTCACAGAGCTGTCAATCACACACACCTGTGCCACTTCCACCCCTGCAGTTCCACGCTGCCCACAGTCATTCCCAGTGCCTGGAGCTGCTGTGCACACCCCTGTCCTTGTCCTGCTGCTCTAATGTGACACCTGGGACACTAGGCTGGGGCTACTATTCAATTTAAGAAGGAAAGTTACACACGGAATCACAGAAATGTGCTAACTTCAGGGTTTTTAAAAGATTATATACTTTTCCCGTACTGTTTATGGGAAGAACTGCACCTGAGCCCCAAGAAAAACTGCTGGGGCTTTTCAGAGATTCTGGTAACAGTGTCCTCAAAACCAACCCTGAGTCCTCACCCAGTTACAAAGTCCTAGGGCTGGAGAAAACAAAAAGGTCTTTTGTAGTCACCTTATTCCACTGACAGAACCCTGGGATGGTTTGGGTCCCCAGGGACCTCAGAGACCACCCAGCACCACCCTCTGCCCTGGGCAGGGACTCCTTCCACTGTCCCAGGCCGCTGCAAGCCCTGTCCAGCCTGGCCCTGAAACCCATCTGGTGCGCTCCTTGTGCATTCCCTGGCAGGCCTTAGCACTACCCATACGAATATGGAGGTTTTTGTGGCACCACCAGCCTGCCAAGGGGAGCCGAGCAGGAGCAAACAGCCTTTGAGGGAGCTCTGCCTGCAGAAGCACCAGCAATGATCATCCACACGTTTTATCCCACTGCCGTGCAGACACCACGCTGAAACACGGCAAGATCCCACCTCGTGGCGTGTGGAGAAGCAGGAAAATCGGGTGGAAACGACGTGCTGGTAGAGCACAGAAGCTTCTGGTCAGCAGCAGAAGCACCAACACAGCACACTGCTGTCATTAACCCCGTCCCGACGCCTCAGCAGCGCATCCCACCCACAGCGCAGGGCCCGAAAGGCTGCAGACAGCGGGGGCACAGTGCCCTGCAGCCGGGGAGCAGCTGGAGCGCAGCAGGTGGATCCCCCAGAGAGCGGGAGGTGCCGCTCCCGGAGCACCTGCCTGACCCTCCGTGCGCTGCACGTCCCGGGACGGCGGCCCCGGCTGCGGCCAGGGCGGCTCGGCTCCTCCTGCCATTCCCGCTTGTCACCGTGACCGACCCGGGGCCGCTGCCGCGCGGGCGGAGCCGCCGTGCCCGGGAGCCCCGGGGGCGTCCGGCCCGGCCCCGCCGCCTGCCGAGGCCCGAGCCCGGCCCGGGGCCGCGCAAACCCGCCCGGCCCGGCCCGACGGGGCCCCGAGCCCCCGCCCCGGCGCCCGCCCCGGCCGGGCCCGCGGCCCCGCACTCGGGCGCCATATGGCAGCGGCCCGCCCGCCCCGCCGTCCCCATAGCGGGCCCCGCAGCCGCCGCGCCGCGGGGTCCCGGCGGGGCCCGCCCGGCCGCACCTTCACGTCGTCCTCCTCATCCTCGCCGGCCCAGCGGTCCCCGGCCACCCCCGGCACCAGCCGCTTCGCCACCGGCTCCACCACCTCGAAGCTGTCGGCGTCTGTGGGGAGAGGAGCGCGGGTGAGGGGCGGGGAGCGGCGCGGGGGGGCCCCCGCCGGCCCCGGGCCCCGCGGCCCCGCCGCACCCACCCCACGAGTCCGCCGCCTCCGCCGCCATCTTGCCCCGACCGCGGCCGCCGGGCAGCGCCGCGCGGGGCACGCCGGGACGGCGGCGGACTGACCCCGCCCCGCCCCGGACACGCCCCCGAGAGGCGGGGCCTGAGCGTCCGCGGGAACGGGGCGGGGCCGGGATCGGGATCGGGATCGGGATCGGGATCGGGACAGGACAGGAACGGGGTCGGGACCGGTACCGGGATCGAGATCGGGATCGGCCCTGGGCCCAGCATCCCGCTCCCCCGCCCGCAGTCCCGGTCTGTCCCGGGGCAGCGCCCGCCCGGCGCTCTCGCGGGCCGCAGCCGCGGGAGCCGCTCTGGCCCCGCCGCACGCCCAGCCCGGGAGCGGAGCGGAGCGGAGCGGAGGGAGCCGAGCCGGGCCGGGCCGGGCCGGGCCGGGACCGGCCGTGCTCCGGGCAGCATCCCGGCAGGATCCCGGCAGCATCCCGGCAGCATCCCGTTAGGATCCCGGCAGGATCCCGGCACGGCTCGGGCACGCCACGCGCGGGCTTACCCACACCGGGGCGCCAGGCTCTCCTTCCCTCTGTCCTGTAACATGAACAGAGAAAAGCTGGAATTGTTCACTTCTTCACTGTCAGCTCCCAGCTTCTGTGAGAATCCCAAGAAGTGGAAAAGGAGGATAGATTTTGTCTGAAGATAATAAATTTAAAACGTGCCTTTCATAAAGCAAATCAATGATCTCTGTATACACCTGTATAAATCACACATGTGTCTAGGAAAAACACAAAGGAAAATAGAGACTTGCAAATTTATCATCCTTTTCCTGTTCTTCTCCATTTTCGAGACAATATAAATAACAGCTATACCTACGGCTCAAACCATGTCACAAGTTACATCTTCACCAAGTCTACATAGTTTCAGAGCCTCAGGGTGCTGTGGAGATAATCACAAAATTGCCAGGAATTGTGCAGTAATTTGGAATACATTAATATTAGAATATGTAATTTGGAATGCTAAGGATTTACACAGGATATTTAAATTTTTCCTTGACAGTAAAACACAGACAGGAGTTCTTCCACTTCAAGGCTGAAAACTGACAGGAGCAATGTCTTGACTTACAGAAAACTGAGGCTCACTGAAGGATGATATCAGCTAAAAATCATAAAAACAGAATCCAGAGCATAAGTATTTAATTAAATCTTTGTGCTTCTGTAGACTAGAAATGATTGCAGAAGAAACAGAAATCCGTAGCACAGGACTTCTCTTCCCATCAGTATTTTACAAGACTGCGCCCCATCAGCACAAATGACATTTTTGCAAGTACCAAGAACAAAAACTCCTCCTCCGCTGCCGCGGGTCCCTCCTGGCCCGAGCTCGGTGATTTCCAGCGGCCCCACTGGCAGGGCAGGGACGGTGCTGGCAGGGCAGGGACGGTGCTGGCAGGGCAGGGACGGTGCTGGCAGGGCAGGGACGGTGCTGGCAGGGCAGGGACGGTGCTGGCAGGGCAGTGCAGGGCAGGGACGGTGCTGTGCAGGGCTCCTGTCACCCCCGCCAGGGTCGGTTCCACACTTCAGGGCTCTTCCTGAACCCCATCCGTGCCTTCGACGCCTCCCACTCCAGTCCGGGCACATCCAAAAGCAATGGGATTGTCAGGTGGGGAGAATCCGAGGTGGGGGAAGCAGGAACACCGAGGCTGGGAAAACAAAGGCCTGCACAGGTACTGCCACCGAAGGGCTGGGAGGTGTGACATGGAACAGAATCCACAGGGACACGGAAAACAGGCCACCACAAGCCAGCACAGACCACAAAGGAAATCATTCAGAACTTTGGAAATAGGATGTGGTGCTTTCCATAAGGACAAGACCATATTCCATAGAGAATCAGTGATCCAGCTGCACAGTGCCCTGCTCGGGGGCACAAGCCACACTCACACCTGGCTGAGCCCCCCAGGCAAAGGGGGTTTGGGGACACAGCCTGACCCAGAGCTGGCACAGGAACAGGGAACTCCCCCTTGAGATGAACACAACAGAAATAAAACCTGTGGATGAAAAGTCTGCTTCACAGCAGGAAGGTGTGCAGGAGGCAGAAGCACTCTGCAGAGTTCAGTGATAAACACCAGGCTTGCAGCACAGGAAAATATGAATATTTAATATGTTTACCAAGCATCTCTGTCAGTCCCGTTGCGCACCGCTGCAGAACCACATCCCCTCGCTCACATTCGGGATTCCCTCGCGGATCTGACGGGCACAGCACACACGCAGCTGGAAAGTGCAACATGCCTTTGGTTTCCTCAGCTCTGGAAGCACTTCTGGGATGGCTGGAGACACAGAGGACCTGGGGATGTTCCTGGAACAGGTGAACATCCCGCCACAGCTGGAAAAGGCCGTGAGCTAAAGCTGGGCTCCTTCTGGCAGATCCGTGAATTTTACAGCAGTTCTGTGATGTGGAGAAATTGGGAGGAATAATCCCCTGTTAGGCAAAGCTTCACCAGGGAACTGAACCCCCTCAGATTCAGATTTACATCGCAAGGAACAAGGGAGAAATGGCTGCAAAGCAAGGGGCAGCTGCACACAAGCTGCCCCTCCCTTCCAGAGTCCATCCATCCATCTCTCCATCAGCTGCCCAGGGGACACAGCTGCACCAAGCAGGTGTAAAGGTAATGTTCTGTACATTTTATTTCAATAAAGACATAAGACAAACAGCGTAAAGATGCCCAGATGCCCTAAAGATAAATACATTAAAAGATTCTCATTAAAATGAATCTGTAGTATTTCTTTCCTGCAAGCAAAATACCTTTCTTTAAATACAAAAAAAAAATCAGTATTCTGAATTGCAAATGTTTTCACTTTTTTTGCAGAAAATCTGCCATGATGATTTTGTTTTTAATGAATAAGGATTTTCCACAAAACAGGCTTGCTCTACATGCTAAGTTTTAACAGTTCAGTGACACCATGTGCTAGCTACATACACAACAGATAATATAGTAAGAAAACACTCAACCTGATGAAAAGTTAAAATCTTCATTAATACACTGGAAAAAGTTGACATAACTCATGCCTTTTAAAATCAAAAATACAAAAATTAAATGTTTTGCTAAAAAGATTTTCCTTATTTTAAGGACTCATTTGAAAATGAAGCTGCATGTAATTTGTACAATAAAATTGTACAAGTAAACAGGTAATATACATAAAAAATTAATTGACATACTTCTCAATTATCAGCTGTCCACCTTTAATTTCCAATACTGTACTTTCTTATCAAGCATACAAAATAGCAAACTTCTCTTTAGAAAAAGTGCCGTTCTGTGACATCTTTTACACAAAACCAGTCCGAGCCTGTGGCGTGGTAATGCAGTCGAGAGGCAAAGCTTCCTAACTCGTACAAATCCTACCTTCCGTAAAAAGCCTCCGGGAAAGGCGACTCCCACCGCTACAAAAATATCCCTCCGGGGCGCTGCATTAGGAGCCAGGGCCGGGCTGTTCCCTCGGAAACCAGTGGGATGGCAGGGCAGCCCTGCCCCGGAGAGGCGGATTGGAACCAGGAGTGTCACAGGAGCCCTGCCCGGGGGCAGCAGCCTGGCCACAGCTGCCAGGTGGGCAGCCCGTCCTGCCCGGGCCCCGGGCACAGCAGAGGGTGAGGTATTCCTTGTCCATCGTGGTGCCACTGCCAGCTGTGCTCTGTCCAGAGGACGTGCCATCGCAATGGTTCAGGATATTCCCAACGTTAGTAATTCTTATCTTCGTCTTATCTAGCCAGTCTCTTGATTTTTTTTGAAAAGGTTTTCAACTACAGTAGAATATTACAGAAAGAAAATATAAATGCGGGGTTTCTTTTTTTTTTTTTTTTTCTTTCTAAATGAAACTTACGTGGGCTAAAACTAGAGAATATTTTTAAACAAATATACAGGATGCAGGCAGACAAAGCAGGGAAACGGCCAGCCAACTGTTTAATAAAAAACTAACAAAATTTGGCTATTTCCAGAAAAACTATGAAGCGCCTCAACTAAAAGGAATGCATAATGAAATTCTAATCTAATACAGGTCAAAAATGTAAAAAGGTTATAAACCTTAACAGGAAAAATAAAACAACTTTTACTGGCCATTCCTGTTGAAATGAGAATCTTAAAAGTAACAGAAAAGTGGCTACAAACCCACTTAGAGCACCGAACAGAGAGAAAATCCGAGTCCGTTTTCAATCTCTGTTGTATCATAAAATCCTGTGTTTCTACAGGTCAAACTGCTGGTGGCAGAAACAGAATTTTCTTTATAAACTGCAGATGTCCTGTACATAAAAAATTTCCTTGGAGTTGCACTAGTTCTAAAGACTTTTCTGTTCTAGCCTCCCTACTGCGGGTACTGGATTGTACTGATGGCGGCAACCTCAGGTGTAGAAAGTCTCTTTCTGTAACCCTTGATCATTGTTGGGCACCAAAGATAAGAAAAGCAAGACGGGGTACAAAAATGCAAAATTTCAACAGTAATGGCAATGTTTTGTATTAGTCCAACAGGGTCCTGCATTTCCTCCCCTCGGCAGCGCGAGCACGGGCTTTAATCGGGGGGTAGCAAATCATGCAAGCGAAATCTGTCTCTGATGTGAGGTCGGACGTCTTCGTTCTGTGGGGGAAAGGGCAGCATTAGGAGAGGAGCACAGCCAGAGCCCCCCTGCAGCAGGGCTCCTCGCCTGACACCCCTCTCTGAACACACCAACAGAAAACAGGGATGATGCCATTCCAGAGACTCACAGAAACAACTCCACAGCACCCACAAGAGCTCAGGAGTGATTTATTGGCCTTTCAGGAGCAAAGGCACACAGCACAGCCAGCAACAGGCACTATGGCATCAAAATGCTCAGGGGTTCCCAATTTCCTGGTGACTGATGTCACAATCCCACAGCCCTGCATTTTCAGCACAGTCAGCAGTGACAAGCCCCCTTTTGCTGTGTGAACACGTCCCTGGATCTTCACCAGCCTCAACCTCAGTGACTCAGAAACCCTTAACAATAGGTGAAAATATTAAAGGAACTCTCTGACAGTTCTGGGAAAAGCCAAGAAAGCAAACACTTACCAGCTCTACTAGTTTCTCCAGAAATGGAATCAACTTTAGGAGTTCATTATCATTTTTATCCATGAACCAGCTTTCTATAGGAATTCCATTGGAAAGCTGAAGTTAAAATACAAAAAAAATTCATCAACACACAATTTATATTTAATTTATCTACAAATAAGACTTGCAAAATAGCATTTGGGGGAAAAACGTTTCCAAGTTACAGATTCCTGAGTGTTTTCCCCACAGTTTGGTTTGCAGACTTCAATACCAAGCCCCAGACTTACATTTCCCTGTCCCCCTGAGGTGTCCCCTGCCCCAGCCCCTCACCTGGTAAGCAAAGGCTTGCGGTGAATTGTCAATGATGATGGTTTTGGAGAGGTCTCTGCCCAGGATGTTCAAATCCTTGATGTAATTCCCTTGTACACACACACAATGCTCACGGAAGAGTCGATGCCTGTCGTTAAAGGAAAACACTCATCAATGAGGCCAAGGACTACATCCACAGTGCACCCAGAACACACAGCTTTGCCAAGCATTATCCAGTTGTTTTCTCTTCCCATCTCCTGTTAGAGAATTGTGCCCCTTTTCTGTTCTCTTTAGAGCTTTTTACTGGTAAAATTCCCAGTTATTTGATTTTGCACTAACCCAGTTCTGGGGTGGGTGTTTGTATTTATTCAGGCTCTTCTTTCTGACCCCGTTCCCAGACAGGCCAACAAAGGGACCCAAGAACACCCCAAGGATCTGCCAAGCTCCACAGAGCCAGTTATTGGGGTTTATTATCCCTTTATTCTGTCCCAGCCCTCTCAGAACAGAGCCTCCCTGTGCCACCTCACAGAACACAAAGTGTCACAAGGAATGTTTCCTTCCCTGTTGCACCTCTGCTGGCAATTAACCTATTTCAGTTATTACACCTCAAAAAAACAAAACCTCGGGGCCAAAACATCCCATCACCACCTCCTTCCTTTGCCATCAGCCTGCTCCTGTGTAATTCATGACAGAAGGAATGGACAGATTGACTAAGAGGATTCTGATTGAGAACCCAGCAGGAATAAAACTCCCATCCCATGGCATATCCGCAGAACCATAAATTGCAAAGTAGGCAGATTTGGTGCTGCCCAGCCCCACTGCAGAGCAGCCCCTTCAGGCTGCCTGTATATTTAAATGAGTGCTCAGGAGCTGCACAGTGTGCCTAATTCCATGCAGGAGCTGAGCTGCCCACGTTGCCATGGAGGGAAGCGAGCTGCTGCATTTATATATAGAGTGTGAGTCACACGTGTGGGGCCTGGCAGGCACTGGGGCTGGTGGCAGAGCCCAGTGAGCCCAGCCCCAGCAGCCCCAGCCAGAGCCAGGCAGCACAGGAACACCTCTGCAGGCTCCCTGCTGCTGCTTGTGCCATTGGCTCTGCCCTGTGCCAGGAGCATCAGAGCCCTGCAGGCTGGATCAGGTGTCTGCAGCAAGGTGTGACACCTGGACACAGCCACACCTGGACACAGCCACACAGGGACACAGCCACACATGGACACAGCCACACAGCCTGTCCTGCCTGCAGCAAGGTGTGTGTGACACCTGGACACAGCCCCACATGGACACAGCCACACCTGGACACAGCCACACCTGGACACAGCCACACACACTGTCCTGTCTGCAGCAAGGTGTGTGTGACACCTGGACACAGCCACACCTGGACACAGCCACACCTGGACACAGCCACACATGGACACAGCCACACCTGGACACAGCCACACAGCGTGTCCTGTCTGCAGCAAGGTGTGTGTGACACCTGGACACAGCCACACCTGGACACAGCCACACATGGACACAGCCACACCTGGACACAGCCACACAGCCTGTCCTGCCTGCAGCAAGGTGTGTGTGACACCTGGACACAGCCACACCTGGACACAGCCACACATGGACACAGCCACACCTGGACACAGCCACACAGCCTGTCCTGCCTGCAGCAAGGTGTGTGTGACACCTGGACACAGCCACACCTGGACACAGCCACACATGGACACAGCCACACCTGGACACAGCCACACAGCCTGTCCTGCCTGCAGCAAGGTGTGTGTGACACCTGGACACAGCCACACAGCCTGTCCTGCCTGCAGCAAGGTGTGTGTGACACCTGGACACAGCCACACCTGGACACAGCCACACCTGGACACACCCACACCTGGACACAGCCACACATGGACACAGCTACACAGCCTGTCCTGCCTGCAGCAAGGTGTGACACCACACATGGACACAGCCACACCTGGACACAGCCCCACACACTGTCCTGTCTGCAGCAAGGTGTCACACATGGACACAGCCCCACACACTGTCCTGGAGTGCCATGCCCTACTGGGCACCATCCTCTGGGGTGTCCCCACCAGGGAGGGCTTCCCTGGCCTGGACACCCCACACAGGGAAAGCCCTGAGCAGGAATCAGTTTGGATCCAGCATTGCCAGGTACAGTCCCCCTGCCAGGTGAGAGAGACAGAATCTCACCCCTGGAATTCCCTTCTGCCCTAAGGAACTGGAAAAGCCAACACTTCCCAACAAAGCTCAGTACTGAGAAATGAAAAGCCAAACCAGCTCCAATACAAAACCAACAGACAAATGATTTTGTGACTGAATGAGAATTAAAAGGATGCTGATTGTAAAAGCTATACAAATCACAATTTATAATAAATAACTCAAGTTATTAAGTTGAAAAGTAATCAGGCACTCATTTAATTTCCTTTATTTGCAGTGGGTATTCCAGAGCACATTTTTGATCCCCAAGAGGACATTTCCCATGAGCCAGCCTAACAGAGACCTAACAGGGACAGGTTTTGGCCTGGGGTTATTTTATCACAAGGCACCAATCCCATCACTTCAGTCTATTTTTCTCCCTCTCTCAGCCCAGGCAAACCCCAAGGAATCAGTCAGGGAGACGACAGGCACAGGACTCAGTTTGCTCACGACATTATTCTGGTTTTACCTGACCAGCTGCTTTTTGGGGTCCAGGATGTTCAACAACTTGTCTGCATACACCTTCTTAGAAGCAGTAAACAGAATAATCTGGGGATTGGAGGGGAAAAAAGTCACCACTGGAGGTACAAGGAAGTGGATACCAATTCAAAATGAAATTCAAAGCTGGTTGGGGGAAATGAATTTGTAGAAAAATTTTAAAGTTTGATAGAATGTTCTTATAGCGTGTATTTGTATGTAAACTTTGAGATAAGAAATACTGACTTAGAAATGTTATGGAATAGGATAGATATTGTTGAGAGAGAAATGGAAATAGAAATAAGTTTTAAAAGGTGGTTTTGTAAATAAGATTAGATATTTTGGAGAAATAGAATTATGAAAGATGTATTGTAGTAAGATTTATGATGGGTAATTTTAGATTATTGCTTCTAAGGTATTTATAGCATGGTGTGGGTAAAGTTGACAGGTTAAGAAATGTTTATAGTGTATTGTAATTAGGAAATGGTTTGTGATTGTAATGGTGCGAATTATAACATTGGTATTACTTTACTTTTTATATGAGATTGAGAATAGAATAAAAGTTTTAAAAATGTTTTTAGTTGTTTTACTTTTGGGTTAGAAAAGAGTTTTAATCTGATAAATTGGTGTTTAGTGTGAGGAAAAAGGGCTTGACAGTTGGAAAGTGCCAAAGGGAGAGCTGGAGTGTGCCAGCCTTACCTCGTAGATCTGAGACATGCGCTCCAGGAACTCTCGGAAGAACGGCCTTAGCCGGACATAGACCTGCACCACAGAGAGGGGGGTTCAGGAATGGGGAGATTCCAGCATCCCCAGCACCACACACAGAGAGGGGTTCAGCAAAGGGGAGATTCCAGCCTCCCCCAGGTGAGCATCACACACAGAGAGGGGTTCAGCAAAGGGGAGATTCCAGCCTCCCCCAGGTGAGCATCACACAGAGAGGGGTTCAGCAAAGGGGAGATTCCAGCCTCCCCCAGGTGAGCATCACACACAGAGAGGGGTTCAGCAACAGGGGAGATTCCAGCCTCCCCCAGGTGAGCATCACACACACAGAGGGGTTCAGCAACAGGGGCAGCTTCCACCCTCCCACCAGGGTCAGCACCACAAGCAAACAAACAAACAAACAAACAGCAAGGATCAGGTTCCTGTGTAACAGCACCCCAGGGCCACCAATGCCCAGGCTGAGCAGCTCAGAGGGAGCAGTAACACACTGACATCAGCCTGAACATTCTGACGGAAAATTGGATGGAATTAGGAAAAAAATGAATAAAGTACAGACATTGGACAATCTCTATGTTAAACATGAAACTGTTTGCTTTGACCAAACACCCTGAGTCAGCTCTGACCAGCAGGACAGCACCAGTTCAGGCCCTGGACACAGTAAATAAATCCTCCTCTGAACAACCACCAACAACTACCTGAGGCTAGGGATGTCAGAGTGATTTACAAAAAGGCTTCAGCTGTGTCTATAATTCCACAAACTCAACCACCAGCAGCACAGAACTGCACACACAGAGAAGCCATGCCCTGTAAGGAACTGTGGAGTCACAAGAGGCCCCAGCCAGGAGGGTTCTGCCTCCCTCTGACTCCAACAGAGAATTTGGGCTCCTGGGGAGGAGCTGGAAGGGGAACAGCTTCAGTGAATACAGAATTTCCTGCCAGACCTGACACCTGCAGTTCATCACCAGGCAGGTGCAAACGCCAGGCTGCTGCTCCTCCCTCTTCAAACAAGCTGGGAACAACTGCACACAGCAAGGGATCCAACAAAACAAAATCATAAAGTTTGTGTTTCGCTATTTACCTGGTAAATGACATCTTGAAAAAGAACTGGAAAAGTGAGTGCAGCATCTTCTAATTCATTTAGACTACAGTGCACTAATGTTTCATCCTGGAGGAAAAAGTTACATAAAAGAAGAGAGTGTGAAAAAACAATGTGGAAAACACGAGTATTTTCTGTATTTTTTTCTTCATTTTAAAGCAGGTTTATTTAGAATGGAAACTGTACTTTTGTGCAAGTGCTGTCAAGATTGAAGAAAATTCTTAGGATGAATTAACATTTCATTATTCTTGTAATCTTTTAAAATTTTCAGTAAAACTGTATGCTGGGGGTGTAGTTATAGAGAGGTATTTTAGTTTGTAGGCTCTTCTCTCATTCAGTTCCAGGCTCTATCTTTCAGTGTGAATAATCCACCCATCCCTATGATCACAGGGATGGCCCAGCTGGTGCTGCTCAAACAAACACACCACCATTAACAGGGTCTGAAACAACCTTCAAAACAGAGACACTGAAACAAACCCTCATAAAGAAAAATGTATCTTATAGAGCATTTCAAAAAGTGGATTTGTGCCCTTTAAGAACGTTCTAAAAAGCAAAAGTTTAATTTTTCATCAATCTTGATGAAAGACACTCGTAACTGAGTTCTGCTATTTATTCCACCTCATTTTTCCCCTCCTGGATTTAGGGAAGCTATGTGGGGACAGATAAATGTTTGAGATGTTAAAACTGTAATGCTTTTCTTTTTTAAAAAAGCAGGATGTAAGTATTTGACAAATGCAGCTCACATTCTATTCCTACCACAATTAATTCTTCTTCAACTATTTTTAACTAAAATTATGCAACATTCAGCAGTCTTTGTTTAAAGCAAGCATAACTGATTTCCACAATGAACAAAATAAGGGAAATGCCCCATTCCCCTGCTCTGTTTTGTGTTTATAAAGGTATTTACCAAGTCTAGAACTAATGAGAACTCTGGTGTGCTTCTGGTTTTCAGTGGGAGAGCTGGCTTTCTGTTCAGCTGCTCTTCTGTTAGTGGGGGGACATGTTTGATGAAATAGTATCTGAAAAGAAAACAGATTTTGCTGTAAAAACGTACATTATTGAAGTGCAATGTAGCATCCTAACTTAATATTTCAAATATTTAAGGCACCAGAAGTATTTTAAATTGAAATAAACCCCACATGAGCATACACATTTTTTTTAGCTCAGAGCCTTTGGAGTTCATGATCATAACATGAAAATTATCCAATTTAAATAGAAGTATCTTAATTCAATACCCCAAATGATTAATTTACTATTTCCAGCAGAAACACTGGCACTTACGGATCAAAGACTTCCCAGTCCTCTTCATAGGTGGCTTCTGCATGAGCTGATGAGTAGCCACTGTCTGGAGATACTGGTGCTGAAATTCAACGAAAATGACCAAAACAAAAAATAAAACAAAAAACCACAAGAGCTGGTCTTATTAGTGCAGTTCTTCAGAGTGACAATTTGCACTCGAGACTCGTGGGGAGGGAACCAGTGACAAACTCTCCCTCCAGCCCCAGCTCCCCTGCTCTGGGGTCACATTCACCCCTAATGCAAAGCTGCTCGTCCACCACAGCTTGGAGGGTCTGGGGAGGGCTTAGCTCAGGATTTGATGCTGCCCATGCACACAGAAGCTGAATTTTTGTCAAAAAAAGATGTTGTCTTCTGAAGAAAATATGGAAAACGAATGAAAGATTTGTGTGTTTCTCATTTACCACATGCTTCTAATACAAGACATCAAAATGTAGCCAACATCTCTGGAGATCAGCAAGCCCAGAGTGTGCAAGTTCAGTGGTAATAGTAAATCCTTTCCTCTGGAATCTCTGTTTCCATGGGAAGAAGAGTTATGAGGCCACCTGAGTTACAGCAGGAACAGCTAAGTCCTGCCAAAACTGTCTTTGGTGCCTAAACCGGATCTGCCTGCCAACCACAAAAATCAGTATTGACACTGCTTGCACAGCCCAAGGGAAGTGGGACAGCAGCCCCTGCCAAGGTGCTGGATTCCCTGGGATTAGCCCTTCCCTGTCCTGTGGCACAGCCCCCTGTCCCTGTCCCTTACCTAAGGACAGGTGGGACAGGAGTCCCTGCTGAGGCACTGTCCCCCAGGCTCACCGTGTGTGTCCCCCCAGGCTCACCGTGTGTGTGTGTCCCCCCAGGCTCACTGTGTGTGTGTCCCCCCAGGCTCACCGTGTGTGTGTGTCCCCCCAGGCTCACTGTGTGTGTGTCCCCCCCAGGCTCACTGTGTGTGTGTCCCCCCAGGCTCACTGTGTGTGTGTCCCCCCAGGCTCACCGTGTGTGTCCCCCCAGGCTCACCGTGTGTGTCCCCAGGCTCACCGTGTGTGTCCCCCCAGGCTCACCGTGTGTGTCCCCCCAGGCTCACTGTGTGTGTCCCCCCAGGCTCACTGTGTGTGTGTGTCCCCAGGCTCACCGTGTCCCCCCAGGCTCACCGTGTGTGTCCCCCCAGGCTCACTGTGTGTGTGCCCCCAGGCTCACCGTGTGTGTGTCCCCAGGCTCACCGTGTCTGTGTCCCCCCAGGCTCACTGTGTGTGTGTCCCCCCCAGGCTCACCGTGTGTGTCCCCCCAGGCTCACCGTGTCCCCCCAGGCTCACTGTGTGTGTGTCCCCCCCAGGCTCACCGTGTGTGTCCCCCCAGGCTCACCGTGTGTGTCCCCTCAGGCTCACTGTGTGTGTGTCCCCAGGCTCACCGTGTGTGTGTCCCCAGGCTCACTGTGTGTGTGTCCCCCCAGGCTCACTGTGTGTGTCCCCCCAGGCTCACCGTGTCTGTGTCCCCCCAGGCTCACTGTGTGTGTGCCCCCAGGATCACTGTGTGTGTGTCCCCCCAGGCTCACCGTGTCCCCCCAGGCTCACCGTGTGTGTCCCCCCCAGGCTCACCGTGTCCCCCCAGGCTCACTGTGTGTGTCCCCCCAGGCTCACTGTGTGTGTCCCCCCAGGCTCACCGTGTCTGTGTCCCCCCAGGCTCACTGTGTGTGTGTCCCCCCCAGGCTCACCGTGTGTGTCCCCAGGCTCACTGTGTGTGTGTCCCCCCAGGCTCACTGTGTGTGTGTCCCCCCAGGCTCACTGTGTCTGTCCCCCCCAGGCTCACCGTGTGTGTCCCCCTTGTCCCGTCCCTTACCGGTGAGCGGGGGCAGGTCGCGGTCCCCCGGCTCCTCGGGCTCCCCCAGGCCGTTGTTGAGGGCCCTGCCCTGGCCGGGCGGCGCGGGGAAGGCGGCGCCGTTGGTGGAGGTGGCCGTGCTCGTGGTGATCTCGTCCACCTGCTCCATGTCCAGCTGCTTCACGATCTCCTCAGCCTCCACTGCCTGGCCCGGCGAGTCGGAGCCCGACGTTCCTGAGGCACATTTCAAACACCCTTACCCTCAGGCTGGGCTCCCAGCACAGCGCTCACACTCACTACAAACCACACACACACACCAAGCCTCAGAATAATTAAAGATACCTGCACAGATTCACACCACAAAAACAAGAACCCAAATGAAGACCATGACGATGACTTTAAAACATGTCTGGGACAAGGAATGTAATCCCTTTGTTTTTCCTCTCCTTTTCTTTTTTAATGAAAGGTGCACCACTAAATACACCCACGAAAGAAATGTTCTAATGTTTGTAAGCTTCTTCTATTAACCATCAACCCATCCAAGAATGAAGGAGCCTTTTTGCCTGGCAGCAGTAACCCTTGGTTTGTAAGCCAGAATGAAAAGTGTACTGTCACTCAAAGCAGCTATTTTACACAAAACTCTATCACTCTCAGCTTTAAGACTATTGGCTTTTTAAATAATACTCACCATTTTTATTTGCTGGTGAAAAAAAATTGAAAACAGGAGAAAATATGGTTCCCAGTAACGTTGTTCGTGGGGGACTGCCTGTGGTGGGGTTATCTTCCAATTTTCCATTTTGCTTTACGTGTTGGTTCGTCATCTCATAACTTCCAGCTTCTGGAAAACAAAAAAATACAAGTTTTAACACCACCCAGCTGGGCTTCAGGTGTTCCTTTCTGGTCAGCCTTTGCACTCTAAGGGTGTACTCTTGTTCATGGCTCAGCTGGGTCCATGAGAGTCAGCAACTTTCTACCAGCACAAACCCAAAATGTCCATCCTCAACACGCTCAGAAGCTTCTCTCTGGACGGGGCAGCAGCCCCTGCTCACACCAACAGCAGAGGTGGAAATGCTGGCAGGGATTCGGTGGAGGCAGCCCCGGAGCTGCCAGTGCCAGGACTCCACTAGAGGGAGGCACGAGAAAGGGTCAGAACTCCCTGGCTGAGCCTCCAGCTGCTCCACAGCCCGAGTTTGGAGTTTGTTCCACTCCACACACACACAGAGGCACAGCCACAACTTGGAAGGGAAGGAATTGTCAGTTGTGATCATAGATAACACAGGACACAATTAAATGAACATCCACGTTCCAGATCTGACACGTAACAAGGGTGATCTCTCATGCCACAACTCAAATCCCCATCTCACAACTCTGACAGCAACCTGCCTGTGTTTGACAAGAGCTCCCAGTATCTAATGACACCTGCTTACTTCCACAAAAGTCAGGAGCTGGGAGGTCACATTTCCCTCTTATTTGTGAGAAAACGGGAGAAGAGCTAAATCAAATTATTATGGGACTTTCAGAATAATAATTAAAATTAAAAAAAAAAAGTTAAATTAGTTCCAAAGCAGTAGCTGCTGATCCAAACTGTACTCACAGAGACACAGTGGGAGTGTCTGGGGGGATGGAAGCGCTGCTCACCCCTGGAAATCGTGTTTGGCTGTGACCAGCTCAGCCGGGCTCTCCCTGCAGGCAGCCAGAGCTGCAGAAACCTCCCCACTGCAGCAGGGCCCCGGGTCAGTGCACAGGCGGAGGGACAGAGCTGCCCTGCAGTGCCCGGTGTGCCCATGGCCCCGGGTCAGTGCACAGCTGGAGGGGCAGAGCTGCCCTGCAGTGCCCGGTGTGCCCATGGCCCCAGGTCAGTGCACAGCTGGAGGGGCAGAGCTGCCCTGCAGTGCCCAGTGTGCCCATGGCCCTGGGTCAGTGCCCAGCTGGAGGGGCAGAGCTGCCCTGCAGTGCCGGGTGTGCCCGGTGTGCCCATGGCCCCGGGTCAGTGCCCAGCTGGAGGGGCAGAGCTGCCCTGCAGTGCCGGGTGTGCCCGGTGTGCCCATGGCCCTGGGTCAGTGCACAGCTGGAGGGGCAGAGCTGCCCTGCCCTGCAGTGCCTGGTGTGCCCACAGCCCTGGGTCAGTGCCCAGCTGGAGGGGCAGAGCTGCCCTGCAGTGCCCAGTGTGCCCATGGCCCTGGGTCAGTGCACAGCTGGAGGGGCAGAGCTGCCCTGCCCTGCAGTGCCTGGTGTGCCCATGGCCCCGGGTCAGTGCACAGCTGGAGGGGCAGAGCTGCCCTGCCCTGCAGTGCCCCACAGTGCCCAGCCCTGCCCCACAGTGCCCTGCCCTGCAGTGCCCCACAGTGCCCAGCCCTGCCCCACAGTGCCCTGCCCTGCCCCACAGTGCCCAGCCCTGCCCCACAGTGCCCTTCCCTGCCCTACAGTGCCCAGCCCTGCCCCACAGTGCCCAGCCCTGCCCCACAGTGCCCTGCCCTGCCCCACAGTGCCATGCCCTGCCCCACAGTGCCCCATGGTGCCCCACAGTGCCCAGCCCTGTCCCACAGTGCCCTTCCCTGCCCCACAGTGCCCAGCCCTGCCCCACAGTGCCCTGCCCTGCCCCACAGTGCCCTGCCCCATGGTGCCCCACAGTGCCCAGCCCTGCCCCACAGTGCCCCATGGTGCCCCACAGTGCCCTGCCCCGCAGTGTGCCATTCACCCACCTCCATTGAGCTGACTTTTCCGCCGCACACGTGAGAGCTGTTTGTTGGGCTTCTCTCCTGTCTGGGGCGTGGAGGTGATCAAGTTGTTATCGATATCCCGCTCAATCCGACTCCTCTTGGGGGGATTTTCTCTTTCTTCCTTAAAATACAAAAGAGGGGGAAAACAAACGTGCTAAGCAGCGCCGTTTTCCATGGGACAGACCAGAGAATGTCATCTCCTGGAGAAAGTTCACCAAAGATCCCTTTACTGCTCCACTTCCAGGTGCAGAACGTGCAACAAGGGTCTGGCCAGCTGGGATCTTACGTGAGTTTAAACTAAGTCAAAGTATGGGGAATGAAAACTGTACATGGAGCTGCTATAGTAGAAAAATTGTCCTTACAGCCAAGCTAAATATTCCAGTGCTGCAGAGGCTGGGAAATGCAGAGACAAAGCCACTAAAATTACCTGAAACTTGATTTCTCTGTCTGCTAAACACACAACAGGTGCACTGCCCAACAATATCCAATGTGACAATCCATATCAGTACAGGGCAAAACTGAGCTGTGAAAAGTCCAAGGATTCTCCTTACCTGGGAATAAGTGACTGCAGCACTCATGGGAATGAGACAGAACCAAACAGTTCTGCCCATCTTCTGTGCATGGCTGTATGTGCAGGCACACGTTTATGGCAGGTTTCTTACCCTTTTCCCCCAAAACACCTACGACAAGTCGATAAAATGTTGAAATTTTATCAGATTTTTATTTATCACAGAGCTGATCTGGGATACATTGTAAATTAGTTCTGACTTCCTGGATACTCTTCTTTCGAATCTGCAGTTACATAATGGCAGTATCTGAACGGCTGGGATGGATGATGTGGGGTTTTTAACTGGCCTCCATCTAGAGAAAAAAAGCCAGTTTTTGAAGTAATTGCAAGGTTACATTCAGCCTATAAAAGTTTTTATATATTTATATTTATATTTTTAATTTATATATATGTGTGTGTTTGTGTATATATATTTTTCAGCCTCAAATATCCATGCAGCACATGCAACAGGTGCTCCCATGTGCAGATCAGTAAAGCTCAGCTTTCTAGCTGCACCAAGATGTGAGATTTTGTGGTTTTCCCCAACAAAACCTGGATGTGATGCTCCAAGCAGGGAAGTGCTCACTGCAGGAATCCCTGAGCAGCTGCATCAATTCCATGGCACTTGGATTTGTGAGGTTTGACCTTCATTGATTAAATGACTCCTGAACAATTTTGAATAAAACTGCCAGAAATAGTAAAAAAATTAATGCTTACAGACTGGCTTTTCTAAGTTGTCAGTACTGGTAATTCCTTGAATTTGGATCCAAGGAATCCTTAAAGTAGAAATTAAGAATGTACTGAATTTATTTGACATTTTTACAAAGAAACACCAGGCAATAAAGCCTGGTGATTTATTGGACTGTTAAATACACCTACAACTGACTCTTGAGGGTTTCAAAGTCAGCTTTACCTGACACAACTCACAGGCACCTGCTGCCTTCCAACTCTTTACATTTTGCTTCCACCACACGATTAATTCTTAACAGAGCTGGTTTTCAATCAAACTTGAAGTGATTATGAAAGCAAAGCAGGGGCCTGCAGGCGGCGTACCTTGGGTGTGCTTCCTTTAATGAACTTTTTGATCGAAGACAAGAGGCCTGTCTCATTTTTGGGTGGTTTTCCCCCGCCGCCGGCCAAGGGCTCCTCCACCTCCGAGTGTTTCCGCTTGGCCCGCAGCGCCCGCTGCGTGTGGAGCTGGTTGGACTGCTGGGAAGCTTTCCGTGTCCTCAGCCTCATCTTCATGGGTACCACATGGAAAGCTGCAGAGGGAAAAAGGGAAAAAGCCCTGCACTGAGGAAACGTGGTAAAGCTGCAGCTCCCGAATCTCAGGGTGACGTGAGGCTGGGGGTGCTGAGCCCCCAGTGTGCCCCAGCACAGAGCTGTGTGCCCAGGGAGGGCACCACGCTGCCAGGGGGACAAACTGGAATCTGCCATGGGTACAGCACCCAGCACATCCATGGGTACAGCACTGAGCCTGGCACAGCCCTGGTACAGCACCCAGCACATCCATGGGTACAGCACTGAGCCTGGCACAGCCCTGGTACAGCACCCAGCACATCCATGGGTACAGCACTGAGCCTGGCACAGCCCTGGTACAGCACCCAGCACATCCATGGGTACAGCACTGAGCCTGGCATAGCCCTGGTACAGCACCCAGCACATCACTGAGCCAGGCACAGCCCTGGTACAGCTGGGACAGGCAGGAAACCCTGACCTGCTCAGAATGACAGAGCTGTCTAGGGTGGAAAGGACCTCTCAGGTCATGGAGTCCAACCTGAGAACAATGACACCTTGTCAACCAGCTGGGTGTCACCTGCTCTGATGAAAGCATTGATTGTAGGGTGCCTGTTGTCTCCAGCCCCAAATGACTGGACTCTGTGACCCAGGAAGTTCCTTCCTCTCTCTGTTCCTCAAAATCCTTCACTGCAAGTCTCCACATTAAACTTGGGATGAGGCATAAATGTAAATTCCTGCCGAGTGCTCACAGAAAGAATCATGAGCATGTGCACTCGGAGTGGGTGAGTACAGGGCAGCTCTGCAAAGGAACCCAAGCTGAGCTCCAATACAGCTGAGTCTGGGAACCACACCAGACCTTGGGAACACCCATGCAAGGGCAGTATCTGTTAAAGCACAGTAAAAGGCCATTCCAGGGAATGCATCCCATTTATCTCCAGCCTCCAAGTGGGTGCTGGTAGTGTCACACCAAGCCTCAATGTCACCGCTCTCTGGGCTGGGGACATGCCCTCTGCAGCTGCCTGGAGCTGGGCTGGTTTGAAGGGGACTCCTCCTTCAAAGAAAAACGAAGTAGCAAGAAATCCATCTGAGGTGCAATGCACAGAAATACTGGAAATAAAGTAATTTGCCTTTCCTAGCTGAAATCCTGACAAAACCCAGGTTTTTAAAGAAAACTGTATGCTTATCATTGCAGGAATCAGTGCCTGCCTTTCTGGAGTCCATTCAGTGTGGATCTGATTGCTGCAGAGACAGAATAAACAATCTGCAACATTTAACATATAGGTAATGTCACAACAGGTATGTTGCTTAGGAAAAGGCAATGGTGGCACTGGGATGAGTCACAGACAGGGAAACACTGATAATGTTTTTGAAAACCTGTTACACAGCAGTGTTTGTTCCCAGGTAAGTCTCAGTCTCACACAAAGGGGCTGCAGTTAATGAGGAGTGACCCAAGCACTGACACTGCTGTCAGGCTTTAGCAAGGAAAGTGCTCTGTGGGTACTGCCAAGGGTGAAACACGGTGTTACACAGAACTGCTAATGGAATATTCACTGCAACTGCCAGCAAACACGGGGCTCATTTTCCACAGGTCCGTGCTCAGCACTTCCATCAGTGGCCAGCTCAGTCCAAGTGTCCCCACACTGCAAGGCCACCACTGACCTAGGGGCCACGTCCACAGGGCTGTTAAATCTCTCCAGCAGCAGGGTCCCCAATGCTGCCCTGGGCAGCTGTGCCATGGCTGGACAGCCCTTGCCATGATGAAATTTTCCCCAATATGCACCCTGAGCCTCCCTTGGCCCAGTTCCCTCTCCTGCTGTCCCTGTTCCCAGCCTGACCCCCCAGCTGTCCCCTCCTGTCAGGAGCTGTGCACAGCCACAAGGTCCCCCTGAGCCTCTTTTTCTCCAGGCTGAGCCCTTTCCCAGCTCCCTCAGAAGCTCCCCACAGGATTCATGTTTCAGACCCTTCCCCAGCTCTGCTGCCCTTGTCTGGACATGCTCCAACACCTCAGTGGCCTTGCTCCAGTTCCCTCCTCATTTCTTTCCCACACTTACTTCAGATCCTGTCTCCTCCTCAGAGACCTGAGCAGCTCATCGAGATAACAGGGGAAATTCCTTCATTTTTACACCATCAAATCAGCCTATAAGGAGAACCAGTGAGCATCTGAGCAACGCAAGGGAGTGTCCATGACACAGCTGGACATCCCAAAACCCCGGGGATGCTGGCCAGGTCAGAGCCCAAGGACAGCAGCAGGGAGCCCCCGGGAGGCTCCTTTGCCAGAGCACTCACTGTGCTGCAGCCCTGAGCCTGCAGTGAGCCGGGCCGTGTGCGTGGGGCTGGGCACACGGAACAGAGCCAGCTCTGTGACCTGCCAGTGATGTCATGGAGCCACTGAGCTGGACGAGACCACTGAGAACACCTGGCCCAACGGCCCCCAGCACTGCAGGGCCACCACGGCCCGTGTCCCCAGGTGCCACATCCACAGGGCTGCTGAACCCCTCCACATTGGGGACTCACTCCACCACAGCCTGGCAGCTGTGCCAGGGCTGCAGAACTCCCAGTGGAGGAATTTGTCTTAATATCCACCCTGAGCCTGCCCTGGCCCAGCCTGAGGCCGTTCCCTTTTCTCCCGTTCCTGTTCCCAGCCCAATGCCCCCGGCTGTGCCCTCCTGGTAGGAGCTGTGCAGAGCCACAAGGGCCCCCTGAGCCTCCTTTGCTCCAGGCTCAGCCCCTTCCCCAGCTCCATTCCCTGCCCTGCACACACTCCAGGGCTCTCTTTTTGGGAGGGGCTCAGAGCTGCCCCAGCACTGGAGGTGCCCCAGCAGGGCACGGGCACTGCCCTGGGCTGTGCTGACCACACAAAACAAATGCGTGTAAAAAGGAATTAAAACTGTAAAACATGGACAGGAGACAGACACTAGTGAAATTCCAATGTGGGAATGAAAATATCACTTCCAATTTGCTATAGTATAAGCCTGACTTTGCTTGCCTGACTTTTCTAGAACTGAAACAAGTATCAGTGGGACAAAAGATGAATCAAGTAAATACTTGTCAATAGTGAGGACACATTTATGCAGCAGGGAAATGCTCAGCTCCTCAGTGCAGCCCTGCCAGGGACTCCTTTGGCTCACTGCACATGCTGGGTATCAAGCCTGGGGTTATAAATATCTCTAATGGACTTAGCAACAGGTACCTACAATCCTCTCAGAGACAGGAGTTTGCTTTTCTAGCACTGGATCCAGACAGGAGGAGAGTTTTACTGAATTATAGTCGTGGTTATTTCCTGAACCAGGCTACAAAACTTAATGCAGTCAAAATAATCAAGTCTAAACATGTAGGAGAATTTCCTTCCTCAGAGCTGCAGGATTTGGATTTCCCCAGCACGTGCCATCCCTGACGGGTGACCAAGGACCTGACCTGGGCTGGCACTGCCACCTCCACTTTGCTCAGGGAAATCAGCTCCCAAAGCCCCTTCTCTCTTCAATGACTTCTACACTTACAATAAACCCAGAAAGAGTGAGGGGAAAAACCTTGTTCTTCAAGAGAGAATTACATGGAAAAAGAAGGACTAAAAGGAATATCCACTCAATAATTTGTGGGACAGGAAAATAAAATGTAGGAGCTGTTTAAAAGCAGCAGCTGAAGGAGCTATGGCCGCAATAAATTCCATTTTCCTGAGTTCACACACACCAAGTGTCAGGCTCCCTACCTTGAGAACACTGTTGTTATTCCATGGCCCAGGTACACTGTACTTACAGGAAAGAAATTCCTGTGAATGACTCATATTTCAAACTGAGAGCACACCTCCACGGAATCTGCACTTAGGGATGGTTTATTTCCCACCACGTATGACACTGCTGTTTTCTCTGCTTTCCCCCAAACTATTAAAAGGAAAATTAGGTGAGGCACATCTAATTACAGGGTTTAGGGCTTTCTGATACAGGAAAAGGTTGAGGATGGTAAAAGAACAATGGTGAAGAACAATAGGCAGAGATAAGTGACAAGAAAATTCCAAACTCTGTTGTTGAACAATTTCTCCATTCAGTTTGGCACTCAGGAATAACACGGAGCTGCCACCACAGATATCAATCTATCCCAAGCCTCCACACCACCCAAGCAGCTCCAGAGCATTCAGACAACCTGAGCATGTCCAGAGTGTGACTTTGGTGACAGCAACACAGGAGGTGAAAAACTTCTATTTCTTTATCTGCGTTTTTTTCTTGAAACATTTTTTACACAAAGCCAAGAAAGTAAATCTTTAAACAATTTTAAAATTCTGAGCAAGAGCATCAACGCATGGTGCAAACAGAGAGGGAGACGTGACCGACTGCACAAAGCTGTGACCTGTCCCCACATTTAACAGCTGTGCCAAGTGAGGGGTTTGAACTGAGGGAGTGGCAGGCTCGGTGTCCCTGTCCCCTGCCAGCCCAGCTGACACACACCTCCCTGCTGGGACACCTGTGCTTCCTTCTGATCTGTGGGATCAGCAGGCAGAGCCACGGGCACAGCAACCAGCAGCAGATCTTTTGCTCAGTCTCCTTTCAGACAAGTCATGGCAGAGGTGTTTTGTTTTGTCAGGTGTTTCACGGCTGTGAGGTGACCCAGGTTTCAGGGTGAGGAGCAGCCCAAGGAGAGGATGGCTGGGATCCACCCCCACGGGGCTGGGGATGCTTTCAGGAAAGCCAGAGCCCGAGCTGGGCACAGCCCTGAGCCACAGGGGAAGGTTCTGTTGTTAATATTATGTCATTGTTGTGGTATCTGCACAGCTGGCAGGGCTCTGGGGACACAGCAGCGTGGGCTGAACCGTGCTGTGCCCCCCAAAGCCAAGGGCGAGGATGGGCAGGTAAACCTGCACCCAGACAGGTCCCAAAGCCCTTCTCACACCTCAAGGAAATACTCCTTGTTAGCTCAAGATGTTGAGACTCTTCCCCTTTAATGACTCTTGGCCTTTTTTAACCAACTTACTCTCCTTCCCTAGAAAATCACAGCCATTTCATGTCACTCCAGCAGATGTATTTCATGTTTTCCAATGCACTGCACTACTTGTCACTCTTCTCCAATCTTTAGGTGTGTTTTTCTGCCACTGCAGAACTGAGAGAGCAATAAACCAGGAAAGCCTGACTCAAAGCAGTCTGGAAGTGATGCTAGTCTGGGATGCGTGAAAGCAAAATAAAAAGGCACTGATTTATTAAAAGAACAAATACATACTATTCAAATGTTGGTGCTGGGTTAAGAAATCTGGATAAATGTATAAAGCCATCACAAGTTCCATCAAAACAACAGTAAGTAATTCCAGCTATCAAAGGCACCTCTAAATTCTCCCTGTTTCACTGAAAGCCCATTTTCTGCTCCTCCCCACCTTCCAGGGCACCAAATCATTTCCATCTGAAACAAAATCCTGCTTGAAATCCTTGCTCTTCAGTCGCCCTGTTCGAACCCTGATCCCTCAGGACACCTACCTTGTGCTCACTTCTACTCTCCCAAAGTCTGAGTATTGCCCCTAAAACAAGCCCATCCTTAGAAGGATTTGCCAAAGAAGGATGGCAGCTTTTTACAATCGGCCTCAACAGAAAATAGATCTTCTGTTCCTTTCTTTTTCTGCTCTAGCCATCATATTTCTGTTTTGCCATTGCTTTGCTAGTGAGGCTTTGTTTTGATTATACCAAATGCATTTGGAACTGAAAGTTTATTCCCTCCCAGCCAAGATATTTTTCTCTTTGCACTGAGGGTACACGCTGGTAATTAATTCAGGCTTTCCAGTTTGTGTCACACTAAGCAAGGAGGAAACTTGGAGAACTGGGGTAAGCACGGGACAGCAAACCTCAGAGCAAACCCCAAAACCTGCTGCAGAAAGAAGGGCCTATTTCCAACCTCTGGTGCTGCCAAGATGACAATTTCACATCAGCCACCTCCAGATCTTGTGGGGCTCCTGAGAGGTCGGGAGAGGAAAGTTTGCAGAGCTGGAGTTGCAGACGAGCAGGAACAGATTCCACAGATCCAGCACTGCTCCTGTTGGGATTCTGGGAGGGACCAGCTGTCCTCAGGCTCTCTGGACATTTAATCCACACTGCCAGGCACACTGGAGCCTATTTATGGAAGTCAAGTCCCTCTGTTAGAAGCCATGGCATGGACAGGTTGCAAACACTTCCTGAACAGACCTTCCGGGATGTGGTCTGAGCACAAAACAATCCCGAGGAGTTACTTGGGCTAATTGTTCAGCTCGCCCATCTCAGTTATCTTTTTCATTAAAAAACAACAGAAACAGCAGATTAATAAGCCTGAGTACGTCTGGGTTTGACTATGGAAGCCGTGGAGTAGCTCCTGTGTTTGTGAGGAGAATGTAGGAATTTCTGCACGGTCTGCACAGCAGCAGAGCTGCCTTTTGCTTCACTTCAGAAAACCTAATCCTGCTCCACTCCACCTGAATCCTCCCGGGGGATCGCAGCCACAATCCCGTATCCCACAGGACCTTGTCAGGCTGCTATCTTTCAAAGGGATAGATAAGGGTTCTGGCTGCTCCTTCGGCCTCAAAAATAGCAGACTATTTTTATTGCAGGATAAAGACTCTTTAAATGATAATATGATTCTCACTGCCCTGGCAAACACCTTCCTTGGTACACTGCATCCCTTCAGAGCCTTTCACAAGAGGTTAAACTCTGCTCTCCCCTTTGCACGGGGCTGCTTTCATGCTCTCCTCGCACCTGGCTTCCCTGATTTACAATAAAAAAACCAACCAACTCTGTTGTTAAAACGGGGAAAATTCCAGCACAATCAGGATTCATATTACTCAGTGTCCAGACAAAATTTAAACGAATCATTTTCCCTTATGAATACATGCTGAATTAATACTGACTCTTTCATAGCCCATCCTGGCTTCTTTCCTGCATGGAAAACTTCATTCTCACAAAATTGCAAATCTGAGATTAATTTGTGCCTGTACCTGAGTTAAAACTGACATGAAAATAAGTTCTAAAAGTATAACAGCTGTACTCACTTGTGAGTGATACTATGTTTTTACCCTTAAAACATAATATTGAGACATGATGAACTCGAAACGTATCCAGTCCCAAAAACTTGCCTGAAATGAATTTCAGGGACCTGTCTGATTCCGTCACAATGAAGCTATTTTGTACATTTTATTTCATTCTCTTTTTTTACTCCCTGTTTTACTTTGGGTAAAAAATCCACAAGAAAAAAAAAAAAAGAAAAAATAACAACAAGCTTTGTTGCTTACTCAATGGAAAGTTATAGGAAGTTTCTGCTCAATATTCCAATAATACAAAGTATAATAAGCACAAGCTACCAATGACAAGAGAAATTCTGGAGGGTGAAACTGCCCTGCATCCACGCTGCAATGTTTCCAGTTGATTTCACCCTGAATTTCACTTATTTCTTTCACAAGATAATCACCTTCAGGTTGGTCTAATGCATCTCTGTCATTCTGAAATGCACAACATGCAATGAAACAAGAACTTTCCGTCTGTGCGGTGGCAGATCTGGCTCTGCAAGCAGCCAGGGGTTGCTCTGCTGAGCGAGGAGAAGGGGTCTGGCTCGTGCCCTGCTTTGGGGAGTTCTGTCTGCGGGGCTCTGGAGCTGGGGAAAAGAGGGGTCCTGCTCCTGGACCACAGACTCGTGGTGGAAACCTGTGGGTGAGTGCCCTGATCGCCACAGAGCCGCTGAAAATCTGTACTGAGGGACCCTGGACCAGAGAAATCAGCAGGAACGAGAAGTGCCAGTACCACCTGGGAGCTTCCACAGTCGTTGGATTTGTTTCCAGCCATTCCCCAGTAGCAGGAGTGAGCCTGGCCTCTGGTCAGAAATCCCTACCATGGAGAAAGCACCAAGGCACGTTCCAAAGCAGCACAGGTGGTTAATTTATCACATTGCAAAGCAGCTACATTAGACTTTGGGAAAATCTTCCAGATACTGAGGAAACCTGAGTTAACTTAAGTAACAAATTTCCTTAACTTAAGTAACAAGTTACCTTAAATACCAAAGAAATGCTTGAAACAAGTTAGCTGCCACCGCTGTGCCGTGCGGTATATGACAGAGCACACATCACTTCTCACCAGCAGGGCTGAAGAGACAACTCAGCAAAACTGTGGGAGAGTAGAAACGTTCTACTGGAGGTGAAAGGAATGCTCTCTAATTCCCATTCCTCCTTTCCCTTCACTCTTCCAGCCCCTGCAGCTCCTTTGTCCTGACCCTCCAGCCAGCCAAGTCTTCAGGCTGGAGTGTTTCCACACGGGAATAAAACATGGAACTCCTGGCAGGGAAAAGGACAGTTCTAGCATGGGTTTCTTTTGCTCACTGCACTCTTTGATGGGCTCTGTCCTTCAGCACAGAAACACTGATCAGCTCTTCCTAGAGAAAATGAGGCTTATCCAATTGCAAGTGTCTGTGTGTCTGTCAGTCCTCCCTGGGAAATGCAGAGTCCACGGACCAGCATCAACCCAATGTCACAGAAGAACAGAAATTTTAAATAGACTCAGTTCCTACAAGGTTTCTGAAAATTCAAACCTGTGTAGGTAAGCCAGATCCTTCAAGCACCCCAGGTAAGCCAAAGATGTCCGTGGCTCAGTCCTTACACACAGGCACATTCCACCTTGCTTCCTTGCTTATCCCACCTCTGGAATATTTAAAAACTGGCACATTGAAGTAGGAAAAAAATTCCTTGCTTCGTCCTTTCTGTATCACGTATGTTACAAATCAGAAATTAGTGCTGTTAATTGTCTCTGAGCACAGAGGACAAGCAAAGCCCACGCCCCTGATTTCAAAGGGGCAGAGCCCAGCGCAGGAGCAGGGCAGGAGTGTCCGTGCAGCCGCAGGGAGCGAGCAGAGCTGAGCAGCACCTCAACCCCACTCTGACACACAGAACGCTGTGCCTCCAGCCTGCGGGTGCTGAGGGGGGCTTTGAACCCTCTGTCACAGCCTTTCCACCCCGGTGTGTCCCTCCCTGCTTTCCCCAGGGCTTGAACACAGCACCTCACCAGCAGGGTGGCATCCTCTGCCTGCTCCTGCAGTACTCTGCTAATTGACTTAGGATATTTCCATATTAACTATTAATCTTTGAGACGGAACATTATCAAACCTTTTCAGGTATATAATAAACCAATCTACTATCAAAAGAGAATTATCTTCAAATGAGTCCAACAGGGTAATTACACCTAACAATTAAGTCTGACACGTCTTCACCTGAATCTCTGTAGCCCCTTTTTCCAACTGAGCTCCCAAAAACCTTTCTCTTAAAAGTACCAATGAGCTTCCTAGTCCCGAAGCAACACAAAAGTAAAAGACTCTAAACCCAGAAATTACAGTTGTTTAGGAATATTATTTTAGCTGCAATGAAGTCCTCAAAAGTTTCTTCCAAATCTTTAAGATCATAAAAGCATCAAGATTACACTAACTTTATTTTCTCTTGTAATCTTTGTAATTTCTGGCCTGATAAGCAAAATAAACAAGCTTTTCCAATTGTATTTAAATTGATTTAACTACAACTGCTTGGTCTTGACACGAGCTCAAGGTGTCAGACAAACTGAGGTAGGTAACTCAATCAAATATACTGTAGTTAAATCCCACATTCACAATGCCTGCAAGTACCTTGAACATTCTTGTAAATATTCCTGCTATTTATTAAACACTTCCTTTACTTTTTGCACACTGTTTTCCCCCTCTGAAAACAAACGGTAAACCTGCAGTTCACACTCTGCCTTGCTTTGGCAAGCCCCAGGCCAGGCCTGCTGCCCACAAAGCTCACAGGAGCTGTGCATTCCTGTCTGTTTTCCTTTCTGAACCCCTGACCATCGCCCCTGCCTTCCCAGCTGCTCCCACAGCCCACACTGCCAGCACCAGCAGCTCAGCCCTCACCTGTAGGATTGCCCTGCCAGGTGATGGACTGGAACTGGGTACCAGGCACCACCCTGCAGTCCAGAGCACTGCTCCAGAGAAACAGAAGCCTCCTGCCCCTAAATGAGCTCCCCTGGGATGGTAAAATGAGAGAAGCCTCCAGGATGGGGAGGAACAAGGAGCAGTGCTGTTACATCCTCTGGAAGGGAAGTGGAGGAGAAGCAAGGGCACAGGGCAGTCCCAGCTGTCACCTGGAGCAGGGGACCCCCTCCTTCCTGGAGCAGCAGCGCACACACAGCAGTGCCTGGATGGGAACCAGAGGAGGGCAAGCCTGCAGGGAGCTCCAGCAGGAGGAGTGCAACCCCAGCACGGGCTCAGAAACACACACACAGAGCGTCGGGCTCTGCCCCAGCCCCTCCGTGCTGAGCACAGCACACACAGCCCCCAGAGCTCTGCCCAGCCTAAGGAAACCTGTGCTAGGCTGGTCTAAGCCAGCAGCCTTCGCAGGCAGTGCCAGCTGTGGGAAGAGGGAAGGGAAGGGGGAATGCTGCTTCTCCCCAGCCAGGCCGAGAGGCTCCCGGAGGGCACGGCAGCCCAGGAGCCCGTGTGGGGCTCCCCACCAACCAGGCTGCTGCTGTGGGGCCGGGGAAGCCCTTGTGGTACAGCCTCAGCCTTAGATTGAATTACCTCCCTTCCACTAATTAGCACCTCCTAAAGTACAGGGTAAATCAAAGCAGTCGTGGGTTAGAATGGCCTAGGGTAAACTGAGTTATGATTTAGACTGAATTGGTGCAGCACAGGCCAAACTGCTCAGAACAACTGCTCTGATTTGATCAGAGTTCCTGCTACTTTATTAACTTAAATTAGCTATTCCCAAACACAGCCTAAATAAGGACAGGATCCCTCCCTTCCCTGGGAGGCTTTGAGGATGCTAATGAGCCCTGCAGCATCAGCTGCCTGGCCCTCTTCTGCTGCTAACAACACTCTTGTTTATACATATAAGGTAATTAATTTACAGGTAAGGTCTAAACCAAACGCTTTAGAGTCCTAAATTTTTTTCTCCTGCTTACACCTGGAACATTGGCAATGACTAGCAGGATGTATTTTTTGTAACTATGCTCCTTTAAGTAAGTATCCATACTTAAGTAAGTATCCATAGTTTATTTTCCAGATGCCGTGGAGTTAACAGCTCCTTTTAGTTAAACTTATTTTCATGACAGTATTATGTTTAAAATTATACTGCCACACTAAATACTGTGGGCACAGAAGTAGAGGTGTTTCATGCATCCTAACTAGACTCCTCACCCACCAAAACTGAACCCTGAATTCAGACAGGTTAGGACTGTTAGGGATAATTTCTATTTCCATCATCTCTTTTCTATGTAACTCCAGCAGAAGCATTACTTGGTGGGCAGTGGATCCTTGCTGGACCTAATGCAGCACAGGCACTTCCTAAATGTTGGCTTTAGGGTTGTTTTTAGCAGGATGCACAGAAATCTGACCGATGGGGCTGGACTCTGAAAACGCCTCCCGTGGGGAGCTGTGTTTTGCATGTCCCAACAGAGCAGAGATCAATGTGCTGCTGCGTTAATCCTGTCCACCAGCAGCTGCACAACTCCTTCCCCTGGGCTTGGCCACACATTACCAAAACACTGCCCCATCAGACAGGGAAACTGAGGCAGCAAAGGCTGTGCCTCCTCAGATCCCACACGGATCCCCAGTGCTGGCAGAGGTGGGAGCGCACTGCAGGCTCTGCTCAACTCCTGTTTTCTTACAGCAGATTGTCCTGACAAGGGTTTTCCTTGGATCACAGGATATGATGAGAGAACTTATCATTTGAGAAGTTAAGAGCACCTTAATCAAAGTAATTACTGAAACTGATCTGATTGGGAAGTAATTTATTTAGAAAAAGTTAGGACTGCCAACTGGGAAGCTCCGACCCAACCCCGAGCTGATTGCTTTAGATGTGGATGATTTCCCACTTAATTTTTCAAGTGCTATTGAAAATGTCTTCATCTGTGAATGTCAAATATTTATTTTTCTAAAACACTAAATAATGGCCATCTAGGCATCTCAACATGTAAACAACATGTTAGATAGGCTTTCAAGCACCCTGGTGTATGTGAGCTTCTCTGAAGCAATCAGAGCTGCACCCCACTGCAGCTCCGTGGCACTCCAGGGAATTCCCCAGGGATGGAGCCCTGTAGGGCTGGCACTGCCACATCCTGCCTGGGAGAGCTCCTCTTAAACTGCTGAGAGCTTGCTCTTCCCTCCCAGGATCCCAGCAATGATTCCATTTGAACAGTCTGCCCCCTGAAAAGCACAACCCATCATGGATTTGATTAATCAGCTCTGCACTTGTGGTGCGTATTTGCATTTTCTGAGGATTCAGTTGGGATGTACAAACATCAAATCACAGAACTGTAGAATGGTTTGGGTTGGGAGGGACCTTAAAGCTGATTCTGCTCCACCCCCCTGCCATGGACCCCCTGCCACCTTCCCCTGTCCCAGGCTGCTCCAAGCCCCATCCAGCCTGGCCTGGGGATCCAGGGGCAGCCCCAGCTGCTCTGGGCACCTGTGCCAGGGCCCCATGCCCTCACAGCCAGGAATCCCTTCCCAATATCCATCCATCCCTGCCCCCTGGCAGTGGGAAGCCATTCCCTGTGTCCTGTCCCTCCAGACCCTTGTAAAGGGTCTCTCTCCATCTTTCTTGCCGGCTCCCTCAGGTCCTGGAAGGCCACAATGAGATCCCCCTGAAGGTTCTCTTCTCCAGGCTGAACAATCCCAATTCTGCCAGGCTTCCCCCACAGCAGAGCTGCTCCATGCCCCTGCTCAGCCTGGTGGTCTCCTCTGGACTCAGTCCAACAGGTCCATGTCCCCGCTGTGCTGGGAACCCCAGAGCTGGGAGCAGCACCCCAGGAACTTTTCATATACAGCAGACAAAAACCAATCTCCTCTCTAAAACATACAAGAGATGGTGACAGCAACTCAGGGGCCAGCAAATGAAGGGATTTCATTCAGACTTGGTCCTTTGCTTCCTGGGCTCCGAGTAAGAATCACCACATCTGATCTGCTGTGAGTGAAGAATGAGAAAGGCACTTGTGGAGAGGAGCACTCCTGAGGAATTACAGAGGAAGGATGCAGTCACAGAGGGAGCCTGTGTGAGGGGCAGCCTTTAACTCTGGGATGATCTCAGTGGTCCTGCACCGACATCCCCAAAGTGCAAAACCCAGCAGACGTGGGAACTGCCTGCCCTAGGGAGACCAGGCTGAAAGCACATGGATGGGGCACAACCTGGGCAGGGCACAGCTGCACACCCACAACCTGGAAAAGGCACCTTTAGGGCTGTATGATTACTTATCCACCTGTGATCCTGAAATGATCACAGTGATGCTCTGGAATCCATTGCACTGTCCCAAAAAAGGCAAGAAGTCTCAAGCTCCTCTCAGAGCACACACATGTCTAGAAATACACAGGAATTTTAAATTTATGTCAAATTCCAGCCCTACTTCATGCATCCTGCTTTTCTAGACTCCCAGAATGGCTGAGGTAGGAAGGCAACTCTGGAGTTTCTCTTGTGCAATCCCCCTGCTCAAGCTTTTCTTGCAAGTTCTTGCCAAAATAGTTCAGCCTGACTTTCAGAATGGTTTTTACAAAAATGTGTAAGTGCCCCAAGTTGTTCTTCCCCTTACACCTGTGGAAAAGCTTCTTCCACAGGAATGAAATATGTGCACAGAAATCTTTCAGAAGAGCAGATGTGATTCCCAAAGTCTCCTGCAAACACGATTTCTGTTGGTGTCACCTCACAGCATTACAAGAGATCAAAGAGGAGCCACTGCAGTATGGAAAAACTTGGGAAGGTGAAGACTCAGTGTCCTTTTGAATTCTGACAACCTTTTCTGGTTTTTTAACTGCTTAATGCTGCGGAGGCTCTGACAGTGCCACATCCTTGTGCTGGGGAACCACCACCCTGGAAGGGGTGCAAGGCTGGGCATGGAAAATCACCTTTCAATTATGAAACGCACGCACGGCCCCAGCATACGTGGAATGTTTACATCCTTAGAAAAACGATCCAACTGTCCCATTCAATCTCCAGGGCAGACTGACAGGGGAATTTTTTCTTTAATAAAGAACTTTGATGGAACAGGAATGTCAGCTTTGGTGCACACTGCACTGACTGGAACAGGATCAAAACTAAGTTCCACACGATGTTTTCAGAGGAAAAGAGGAGAATGTTTCATGGAATTTAAGTCGGGATTTGGCTTGCATCCTAGAACATATATCTTGTTATGAAAACTGCTGAAACACTTTTAAGTGGGCAAGCCGTAAGTGTCCTTGGAGCTATCCAGTCAACTGGAAGTCACACAGGCAGAACCTCCTAAAGTAGAAAAGCCTGAAATTGGGAGGGGGGGTGAGGGAGGGGCAAGTAATCTTGGAATCCTATCTGTTATCCAGAACGGCTCCCTTGTGCCTACAGCATGAAGTAGTTACAACTTGTTTTCTGCTATTGTCACAGATCCAGGACGTTACTCTGGCTAAATCATAATCTCTTCCTGCCTCAGTTCATCCATGTGCAAACCTGGCTCGCTAACTCTTACCTTAATGTGTCATGGGGCTTAATTAATAACACTTTGGTCTTTTAAGTCCTCTACAAACATTAACTACTTCTTGTAACAACTCTCCAAGGTATTATTATCCCCATTTTACTCGTGGAGAAACGGCAAAAGAGGTTGTCACTTGCCCAAGGCAACAGAGTAATAGTTACACTTAGAGATCCTCTTCACGGGCTACTCTAACAGTGGAAACACATCAACAAAGGCAAAGACAATAACGACAAACTCGAAGTTACTTTTAAAAGTGCACCATAAGCATCTGGAAGACGATGGAAAATCCCTCCCAGAAACAATAGGCTTGGGACCAGAAGCAGCATCACAACTGTCACCACAGAGAACGAAGTTCCTTGGACGGACCCAGGCTTGAGCTCACCCAAACAGCCTGACACAAACAGCCAGACCTGTCCTCTCGAGCGCTCTTAAGTACCATAAAATTGAGCAACAGGCTCGTACAGTGCTCTCCAGTAACACCGAGCGAGCAGATAATCAATGTGGTATGCAGCACGCTAATTCCTTCCGCCGCGTTCCCAGCAGGGACCGGGAATGCCAATAACGGCCCCGGACGGCGGGGGTCCCGCACGGTGCCGGCGCGGCCGCCGCCCCCGCCGCAGACGGCGACAAAGTTGGTGTCCCCCGCGCCCCGCCGCGCTGACATCCCCGGAGCCGCCGCCGGGAGCCCTGCCCGGGCAGCGCGGAGCGGCCGCCCCCGCCGAGCCCGTCCCGCTGCCCCCGGGGCCGCTGACAGGCGCGTCCGGCGCTGCCGCCCCGGCGGCGACAACACCGCCAGCAACAGGCGCGTCCTGCGCGGGACCCGCGCGGGCACGGCCCGCGATGCGCCCGCAGCGCTGCGGCTCCGGCCCGGCCCCGGGGCGCGGGACGGGCCGGGCGGGCGGGACCCGCCGCAGGCCTCGGCCTGGAGGGGCGGGCGGGGGGTGTCAGGCGGGGTGACACCGCTCCGCCGCTCCCCGCGGCAGGGCCGGCCCGCCAGGGCTGCGGCCGGGGCTCGCCCGGGGCTCCGCGGCGGCCGCGGGGGGCGAGCGGGGGAGACGCGGCGTGTCGGCGGGCGGCGGGCCCGCCGCGGGCAGGCCCCGAGGGGACATCCCGCCGGTCACTCGGAGCGGCCACCCCGCGCCCCCACCTGATCCCGGGCTGGGACCCGCGCGGGTCCGCCGCGTCACTCACCTGCGGGAGCGGGGGCCGGGGAGCGGCGCCGCGGGGCCGCGCTGCGGGCGGCCGGGCGGCCGGGCGGGCGGAGGGGGCGGGCGGCGGCGGCGGGTCCGCGCTCCGGGCGCTCGGCGCTCAGCGCTCAGTCGCCATTTCCCGCCTACCGACCCGCTGCACCGCACCGAGGGACCCGGATGGCAGCGGGGCCGCCGCGCAGGCGCGCCCGGCCGGGGGAGGGGGCCGGGCCGGGGCAGGCCGGGAAGGAGGGAACGGGGCCTGGCGCGGCGGCGGCGGCGCCGGAGCCGGCGGGAGCGGGGCCGGCAGCGGCACGGAGAGCAGCGCCCGCGGTGCCTCGGCGGAGGAAGCACGGCTGCCCCGGTGTCCTCCGCCGGGCCGCGCCGGGAGGTGAGCGGAGAAAGGGGAGCTCTGAGGGGACCGCGGGGCGCGAGCGGGGCGGGGGGCGAGCGGCAGCGAGTCCCGGCCCTGCCCGCGACCCTCGGCCCTGCCCGCGACCCTCGGCCCTTCCGGCGCTCCCCGGGAGCAGCAGCGGCAGCGCCGGGCAGCACTGGCCGCGGGCGGACGGACGGACGGACGGACAGACGGACGGGCAGCGCAGCCCCGCGCCGGCCCCGGCCCCGGCCGCTCTCGCCCCGCGCTCCCCTGGGCACCGCCGGGCGCTCCCCGCTCCCGGCCCGGCCCTGCTGGCTCGCCCTCCGTCCCATTCCCCAAGCGTAGGGCAGCGCTGGCTTGCGGTTTCGGTTGCTGTTTTAAGTCGCCTGTGGAGTGTGTTGTGAAGTTTTATTTCCGCTTTCTCTTTTTTTTTCTAGGCAGCCTCTTTGTGTGGGAAATGCTGAGGATGCTGCGTGCTTTACTATTTGAAGGGCTTAATGAAGCAGCTTGGCCATCTCTTGCAGTACAGCAGCATGTAGTGAGGTTATATTTCTCATCTCAATGCTACTGAAGTTGGAAATCTTAAGTTTGCTCTTGATGATCACTTTTACTTACCAGTCTTTGTAACAGAAATCAGTTCTCAGGTTCCCCTGTGTTATGACAGGATAACATCTCAAGGTACTGCCCTGAGTGGAAGGTTTTTACAGGAGCATCTCTCTGGCATCCTCGAATTTAGCAGTGAAGAAACTTACAGGGGTGTTGTGTTTCCTGGTACCTGTGGACTCCCTGCTTAGCTTTTGAACGTGGATCAGATTATAGAAGTCCCAGCTCTCTAGTCACCTAAAATATTCATTGGCTTGTTAAAGAGAAGTACATCTGCTGTTGTGAAGCCAAGATTTGGTTTAGAATTCTGTCACAGGACTCTACTGGTCTGTCTTTAACAGAAGACACTATAAAGCTAATTTTACCATAGAAAAGAGGTTGTAGGAAGGCAGTGGAAACTAATTCAGAACAGGGAACCATATTCCTTTAGAGCATTCAAGTATTTCTTGTGAATATTTTGTGAATGATCAGCTGTGAAAAAGGTTCGTTTGGGCATGTTAGAGCCTCATTAAGATGGTTTGGCAGTCCCTGAGGAGGAACCTGTATGGCAGGATAACTGTGTGATGTCTCACACTGTTACCCCAAAAGGACAGTCACTGATACTTAGAAAGTGGGAGTTTTGGGAAATGGTGGGTGGAAATACTCTCTCAAGCCATGTAATTAAAATTAAACAAGCGGCCAGAGGAGCTGATCCAGCAAGATTCAAAACAAGCAGGTATTTGTGTGAGCACCAGCATGGCAAAAAACACTCTGACAAGAGATCAAACGTGTGACTCAGGGTTCAAACTGATCTTTATGGCAAAGAGAACTGCCCTTTTCTGTGTAACAGGATATCAAAATTTGCTTTTCACAGTGCCTTGTGCTCTCCTCGAGTTCCCTGGTGCTGAATTAGGGAGAAGGAGCTGGACTGGCAGGAAAGGGGATGTGGAAAATCATCTTGCTGATGGTGTTGCTGTGCAGGGAGGAGTTCAGAGGTCCCCCTGCTGTACCCTGCTCCCCACGGAGCACAGCCTCAGCCCCATGTGGGCAGTGTCAAAACCCTGTGCTGGCACACACAGCTCAGAACGTGGGTTTGGGCCAAAGAAGAGGCTGAGCTGGCAGCAGTGGGCCTCCCCTGGCTGGAGGGTCTGGGCTCCTGAGACCTTTGAGGAGCATGTTTGCTTCACTTCACAGAGACTGAAGGGGAAATGTGCACTTGTCAGACCACTGCCCATTCCTGCACTGGGATCCCGACTGCTCCTGGAAGACATTAGGATTTAGGATCAGGGTTTAGGATTTCCTCCCAGCCTCTGTCCCCTTAGCTCTGTGGTTATACACCATGTAAACTGACGTGCTCCAGAGTGAGCTCCCTGATGCTGCAGAGCTCATGTGGGGAGCGTTTTTGTAGCATCTGCAGCTCAGGACTGGGTGGGGTTTATTCCAGTTCCACTTTCAGTTTAACTTCAGCATCTGGCACTTCTCAGCAAATTCAGGAGTCTTCCTTGGGTTTCTATGTTACTACTGCCCATTTCCAGTGTTTGCTGTCCCTGTTGCCTTTCTGAAGGGGATCAGTTCCCTCGGATAGCTGACCAGAGTTGAGAGAAGCAGCTCCCAGGCTGTGCTGCTGCTCCATCCCCGGTGTCTGGGAGCCAATCTGGCTGTCCAGGAGGAGCTCCAGACTCGCTCTTCTCACTGCAGACACTCCAGCTGACAGCACCAGGGATTCATCTGCTCCCAAAGCCTGCAGAAACACGGGATGAGCCTTGTGTTTGATCTGGCACAGTGCAGCACTGGAGAGTGGCATGAGACATTCCTCCAGGGATGGAAATGCACAGCCACCAGCAGTCAAACCTGGTTTTGGGAAGTTGAACTGTAGATTATCCATCCCAGTAATTCCAGTGTGGCTACACAGGGTTTCATATAGGTTGAGGAATTGGAGTATTATGGTTTCTATATTGGCACAAAAATGTTCAGGCATAAATATCATTACTCTGTTTCTGGCTGGCTTGAAAATTCCACTGCACTCTCATAAATAGGGAGAGATGGCCCCAGTTGGTTTTGTGGGTTTGTTTTCCTGTTTTATTTTAACTGCAGAAATCTGCTGTCAATGCTGGAGCCAGCTGGAACAGCAGGACACTGCTCCTCCTTATAAAGTGCCTAATCTCCCATTTTCTAGTTCATTGCAGCAAGATTTGATCCTATCCTTTTGGTCAGCCTCCTCAAGGAAGGGTCCCAGGTTACTTCAGCTGGAAGTTCCCTGTGTGGGTGCCAGGTTACTGAAAGCTCCGTGTATCTCCTGGAGCAGGGAGTGCAGCTGGCAGATTTATGGCATGTGGAAATTCTCCTTAATAGGGATAAAGGAGAAAGTTTTCAGACAGAGAATTTCTTCAGAGATGTGTGTGTACAGGGAAATGGGTCCTGTTGAGAGCTCAGGACCTCCACCACATGAATGAGCATCATTCAGTCCATTGTGCAAACTGTAAACAGGCAGAAATAGATTTATAGAGAAGAAAACCTTTTGTACTTTCTGCATGTACTACTGCAGAACACTCACTCAACAGCTCTTCTGTCCTGCAGGCTTTGGATTTCCCACTGTTGCTGGGTTTGCATATATGGAAATGTAAAATGGTAACATTTAATAAAATCCACAAACCATTTTCTCGTGTTTGTTTGTTTGTTTCTTGTCACTTCAAAGTATCTTCAGCTCTTCATGGCTATTAAAATGCTGAAAAATATGAGGGTTTGTTTCATCCAGAACTGGGTTTGACCTTTTGGCAAGATCCTGCCCATCAGTTTGGTTTTCCTCATTTTGAAATGAAAATGGGTTCACCAGTGATTGGTTGTTTTTGTGGGATCCATGTGATTTCGGGAAAGCTTTGGCAGAGTCTGCTTGCTGAAAACCTCCAAAACTGGGCAGCTTGGACTGGCTGGAGTAACTGGAGTTGTTTCTCTGGCTGTTGGGTGGAGGTGCCTGCATTTCTGACACTGCCTGAACTCATCCCTCAGCCTTGGCACTGGAACCTCAGCTCCCTGCTGTCTGAAATGCATTTTTGTCACGTGGATCCCAAGGGATTTGGAACTGGAGCCTCAGACCCAGCACTGGGTGTGCTGCTGGAGCTACCTGGGCGTGCTGGTTAAAACGTGGGCTGGCCTTTGTTGGGTTTCTGCTGCGGGGCTGGAATGTGAGAGCCAGTTTGATTCCAGTCTCGCTGGTGCTGAGGGAAGCAGCTGCTCGGGATCTGTCAGCGTTGTCTGTGCTGCCATTGCCATGGCAACGGGAGCCGGCTCCACACAAACGGCACAAGGATGTGGGAACAGCATTTCAAAACAAACCCGAGCTGGTTTGTGCTCAGAGCCCGGGGGGCGCTGCGCAGCCCGGCTGCAGGGGCAGCTGTGAGCCCACGGCTCTGCATCTCCTGCTTGGAGAGGTGCTCCAGACCCCTCATATCTTGGTGGCCTCCTGGACCCTCACCAGTAGCCCCCTTGTCTTTCCTGAGCTGTGGAGCCCAGGACTGAACACAATGCTCCAGGTGTGGCTGCACAAGGGTGAAGTAGAGTAATCACTTGGACAGAAAGAGGAAAAAAAGAGAAAACATGGAATGCAAGAAAAGAAAAGGCAGAGAAGGAGGAACATGGAGCAACCCACCTTCAGCACGGGAGCCCAACAGGGATGGTCCTGGTGATGGGCAGGGAAGGGAAAAGCAGCTGAAGCTGTGAGTACAGAATGGTCTCATGTCAACATTTCAGAAGCAGCTCTCTATTTAGGGGTCTCCCCAAGCTGTGCCATGTGATGTGCACTACTTTGGAGAATGTGGGGTTCAGCTGGAACCGGGACACAGCCTTGAGCTCGAGTTCCACTTTTTAAATGCAGAAACTGGGGGGATTTTTTTTTTTGCCATTGACACTTGAAGTAATAATAAACTGTCTTAAAAACCCATAACAAAATTGTACAAGCATTGAACTTTATTTAAGAGGTTCACTGAGCTGGCAAGGAGCAAACCTGACCCATTACTTCAGCCCAGCACCAGAGCACAGGGATGAGGTTCAATCACCCTCACCAGGGCCATCAACCCGTGTCCACAGGAGCCCTTGGGAGAGCAGGGGGGACAATCCCCTTCATTCCCACCACTGCAGAGCAATGGAATCATCCCCATCAATTCTGAAAGTGAATACAGAATACAGAAAAGGGTCTGACTTACAGATCTGATGGAGGAAACCAAACCGTGGGATGTGCTGGGTGCCCAGGATCAGGGCAGCGAACTGGACATGAACTGGAGTGGCTAGAGCTGGGATGGACACTCTGGGACAGCACAGCAGCACCCACAGCGTGTTTACCTGGGCACAGGCTGGTCCTTCCATCGAGGGGCTGACACAGCTGCTGGACATGTGTCTCACTGACACACTTACCCTCTTTAACACAAAGATTTCCTACAAGCTGCAAATTATTTATATCACCTTTTAAATTGAGCTATTAGTTGCACAGCTTTTTTGGGATGTATCGAATTATTCAAGTCCTACTACAGATTTACAGCTCTAGCTACGAGATGTGGTCACTGCACAGGAGTTCAGTAGGATGCAGTGCTGGGTTGCAGTGAGGAGGGAGCAGTTACTGAACCATTCAGTTCCCAGTCCCTCTGACATTCCATTCTCACTGCTGTACAAGCCCCAGCACTCGGGAGCAGCAGCTCTGCCACACAGGTGGGACTGTAGAAAAGGAGTTCTTGGCTGTACATGGCTTCCACAGTGGCTTTGTTACATCAGGTACAAACTGTACAAGTTCTCTGGGTTCCAAGTGTTCTAAGTGGCAGAAACAGTTCAGCCTGTGTTTATAGACTGGGTTTAAGTGTAGAGATTATTACAGGTAAGGACCAGGCTGAGTAACCAGCTCCATGTGACAGCAAAGATGTGGGTTTAATACAACCTGCAACAGTACAAATATGTACATATGTACAGAGGGGGTCCTCTCCTCCTGCTGCTGAGCACTCTCGGCACTTGATCCTCAGCTTCCCTGGAAGCAAGAAACACTGGAGTGAAACAGGTCCAGTTTTGCAGCACCTCAGGTTCCTGGGTTGAGCTCTCTGTGCCCGGGGCCTACAGGACCCCCTCGCTGAGGCGGGACTTGCTGTAGTCCCCCAGGTCGTTCTGCAGGTCTCGCTCCTCATCATCTGCAATTACAGATTGCAATTAGATCACAACTGAAATGCTCGCATCAGATCTGATTGGTATCACTGAAAAAATACTGAAGTGCAGTTCCCAGGACATGGTGCCAAAGGGCACAGCCCTGAGCTGGCCAGGGCTGGTGGCAGGATGTGTCCAGCCCAGCTGTGAGTGCTGCAGGGGATCTCTGTCTGCAGGGCAGCCCTGCCTCACAGACTGCCTGAGTGCAGACACTGCAGACTGTCACATCAGCTGCTGGCTTTGAGACTGCCTATCAAGCTCTCAAACTCCCCCACTAAAACCCAGCTCCTGCTCCAAGTCCCATGCCCAGAGCTGACACCGTTCACAGAGGGTGGGAACCTCAGGGACTAGCACAGGGAAGTCACTGGGACCCCTTCTTCACCAAGAGCCTCCTTCCCTCAAAAAGTGAAAAACCCTAAAACTTCCATTTGCTCCAACTAATAAGCTTTTCCTGCACCTCAGAGCTATTCCTTTCTACCAGGAAAGACTCTTGTTCACAGCAAAGGAAATTCAAGCTGAGCTCCCCCAGCTCTACCTGGAGCTCTCCACACCTTCACAGCCAGCACCCCGGGAGCCAGGCAGGGGCCTGAGGTGCTGCTCCAGCAGCAAAAGGCTGGAGTTCCCCTGCATGACACGGGTTTGTTCCACAAGGAAGTGCCACCACAGCACCTGGATGGCCTGGAGTTACCCCCCCTCCACCATCCAGCCATCACTAACAGACATTTTAGAAGCTGCCACCTTCAAACATCCCCTTGCCCTTCAGCAGGTGCCTGAGGGCAGGAACCAGGCTGGGTGCTGCCCTGCCCCAAGGAACATCCCCCAAATTGGCAATTTCCCCTGGATAATTTCAATCTAAGCCTGCACATTCCTGGAGGCAAGAGAAACCACGTGGAATCCAGTGGCTTTGCAGCACATGCCACAGGCTTTGTTCAGCCTGATGCAGAGCCGGGTGATGTTTACCTGACAGCTTTTAGACAGAAATTCTCGTTCCTTTTTTTCCCCTCCCTAAACAAATATAACCACCCTCCCTTCAACCCCCCCATTCTGCCCTCTCCTGCCCTGCAGACAAATCAGTATAAAGCCTGAAGCAGCCACTTTTTCTGGAATACTGTCCCTGGAAGCTCCACCAGCCACACTCAAATCACAGCTCAGGCCAACACGACAAGTTATTAAGGAACAACAGAACAAAGCTTGGGAAATGTGGCTTGAGAAAGTAACACATCTGTTCAGACCATCTGCAGGAAGAAGCTTCCAAAAGTCACCCTTTAACCCTAGCTCTTAATCCAGTCTGTCTATACAGAGACAAAGAGGGGTTCATCAGCAGAAGGACCTTTCCCAAGTTCAAATTCCAAGCCACCAGAGCAGGGACCTTGCAGGGACCCCACCTGGAAGGGAAATGATTTGAAGGGGTCACTGTCAGTCAGAGCTCTGTTTTTCCAAACACCCCTCACACTGCAAGTTACACAAGCCCAGTCTCTGGGGTTTAACATGTTCCCACCACCTAGAGCTGTATCATGCCCACCCTTTCCAAAGAGGCACTGGGGAATGCTGCCCTTGTCAGTGCTGCTGTTCATGGCAGCCCTGCTGCCTGAGCCACCAGCTCCCCCCTGGAGACCCCACAGGCAGGTACTCACACTGATGGAGCAGCACAGAGCTCTGTGGGATGGGGACAGGGACAGAGTGCTGCATCCCTGCCCCTACGGTCTGGCTCTGCTCCCAGGGAACAAGGGACAGGACAAGAGGAAATGGCCTCAGGCTGTGCCAGGGGAGGGTCAGGTTGGATATTGGGAACATTTCTTCACAGCAAGGGCTGTCCAGAGCACCTCCACTGGGCGAGGCAGATGGCACCACCAGCACAGACTCAGCTGCACTCACAAGCTCCACAGGTGAAGCCCAGGTCAGGAACTACTGCAGCGAGGAGCTGGGCAGGACGCACTGAGGGCTCAGGGACACACAGGAGACCCTGCACTGCCTGCCCACAGCAGCCCTACACCATCAGGGGCATGGCTCCCATGGCCCCAGCACCGACAGGAAGGAGCCACAGGAAGGGACACCTGCTACTGGACCAGGCTGCTCTGCATGCCCCTGTGCCTGTGAGCTGCCAGCCCAGGGACCACCTGCCAGAGGGGCAGGTGTGACACACAAACCCCTGCAAGTCCTGAGCACAAGGGGCACACAGCAGCCTGCAGCTGGGGCAGCAGCACTGCAGTCCATTAATAAGTTAATCAATTGCCACAGGTCCTGGTCCATCCTATTCCTTCACTTGTGCATGAGTTTCAAACTGCCAGCCCAGCCCAGCCTGCTGACACTGCACTTAGCTGCATGCTCACACAGTCAGCTGCTTTCTACTGGCTTTGCCCATTCATTTTGCCTAGATGCCAGTTAAATACAGTGCCTGAAAAACCTCCAGCCAAAAAATTACTAACTTATATAACTTATGAGGGTCAAAATCAGGGAGGCTGTAGGATTTTTGTCCCATTTCCTATTTTTTCCCCCCTCTTTATTTCACATTTCCATTTAACTGGAAATACTCTCTATGTTTACCCAACATTCTCGCCCTACAGACATTCAGGCCTGTCCCAAATATCCCCCAAGAGCTGGATGGAGAAGGCAGACAAGGCAGGCAGAGGCAAGCAAGGGAGGCGATGCAGGAGCTGCATGCAGGACAGGGAATGGCCATGCACACACAGGTGTTAGGCAGCACTGGATCAGGAGCTCCAAGGTGGGTTAGCAGAACACCACAAGCCTGTTGAATCTGTGTATAATGCACAAAAGTGACACCTGGAATCACCACCTGAGGCCTCACTGCACAGCAGCTCCAGGCAGGTGTGACAAAGAGCAGGAGTTGAACCACTTCATTCCTCTATTTGACAATTTAGCAATGCCAAGGCCCAAAGCCCTCCCAGCCAGGGGCAGAGCTGGGGGTTTGGGTAAAACCATGTCTGGAATTTAGAGTCTTGCTTTTCCTAGCAGGAGCTATAGACAACTGCAGTAAGGTGCCAAAACCCTCACTCTCAAGACTTGCATTGTTGCTGTCCCACAGAGAGCGAGACCAAATTTCAAGCTTGTTTATCTGTCTGAGCAATTTGTGATCAGCTAAACCAGAGAGGCTTTACACAAATTCAACAAGTAGCTCAGCATGGATTTATCACAATGGGATGGAGGTAAGGCCCAAGCTCACCTTGGACGTCTTCTTCTCCACCATCACCATCCTCTTCCTCATTGTAAGCCAGCTCGGCCTGTTTGTCTGCCTCATACTCACCCACGTTCCCATCATCCCCATTATAATCTGCCAGTTTAGAACCCTGCTGCGGGTCCACAGGGGATTCATTCTCATCAAAGAACCGGCCTGTGGAGTAGGAAAGGAGTGAGTCAGCAGCAGAGAGGAAAGAAACAGGGAGATCCTACACGAGAGCAGATTGCAGGTGGAGGCAGCTGGGGTCTGTGGTAGATCCAGCTGGAGAGAAGGGGGGAGAAGGGAGAGGGCTGGGGCAGGGCTTGAACAAGGCTGGTGGAGCACCTCTGTGCAGGTGACACCTCCATGTCACCCTCGTGACACCTGACTGTCCCACACTCCTCTCTCCACGGGAAGGGCTGAGGGAGCGCCCAAACGGCTCCACCTTGCATTGCCCACAGGCACCAACACAAGAATCCTCAAAAAGCACAAGAGCTCTCACTCTTGGAAGGGTCAGTACCCAATTTGCTGAGGTCTGGCATCTTGCACACCCTGGAGCCAGCCAACGCTGCCCTGGTGCCCTGCAGAGGGTGCCCTGTGGCACGGGAGGGAGCCCAGCACAGGCCTGCCCTTGCTGCTCAGCTTGCAAACTCTAGCAGGCTTTACACTCTGCCTCCCTAGCAAGCTGTAACCGTTTCCAAAATGCCCCAAATCCAGTATTTTCATCTCCCAAAAAAAAACTAAGAGTGGTTCTGGAAATACGGAACGAGCAGGCAATCAGCCAGGCACACGGCGAGAGATTACTGGTGTGATGTCAGCTCAGAGCTGGTGTTTAATGGGATACTGGGAGATCTCCTCCAGCACACTGCTGGAGGGAAGCAGCTCTGAGTCTGCAGAGGTCACTGGCCTGGAAGACTCTGTGTAAATGGGAAAAATGGGATTAAAGTGTGATACAATTCTTACACACTGGGCACCAAGGCTGCCAGGGCAGGTGATGATTCCCAGTGCAAGCAACTAATGGAGAAGTAAAACTGGGGAATGATTTCAACATCAGGATTAAAAATGGACAGATGTAGAAGAAAAATTATTCCCTAAAACAATGTGTATATAAAAACCAGGACAGAAGCAGTACCATCCTGCTTCTCTGTATGGGGGAAAAGCAGCAGAATCACACCTAGCAGAGCTCAAACATACTGGAGCACCACTTTCAGGTATTTTCATAAAACAAGCAAGAAAAACACCCACGATCTGTTTAGAAATCCAAAGTTGCATACATTATTCATTGCCTGCTCATGTCTAATGGAGTGATCCTGTTGGTATTTTTGACACTGCATTATATACAAAAGCCAGGTAGGACAGTGGGATTTGCACATGTTAAACCCTAACTGAGCCATGGAAGACAAGGGCATGTACCCAACTTCCAGCAAAACCAGCCCGTGGGTAGCCACTGAAGAGACACTGTGACAAACAAGCACTGAATGAATTGAAGTTGACAGAAGGAAAGGTTGAAGTTGATGAAGAGATCCCAGGAAATGCAGCAGGCCCACAAAGGCTATGGACTGAGCTCAGGGAGCACAGTCAGTCTGGTGAACCCTTCCAGTGCCACTCCTGCCTGGGCAGGGACACCTCCCACTGCCCCAGGCTGCTCCAAGCCCCATCCAACCTGGCCTTGGACACTGCCAGAGATCCAGGGGCAGCCAAGCTGCTCTGGGAATTCTATCCCAGCCCCTGTCACCCTAAGAGGGAACAATCCCTTCCCAACATCCCATCCATCCCTGCCCTCTGGCACTGGGAGCCATTCCCTGTGTCCTGTCCCTCCATGCCTTATCCCAGTCCCTCTCCAGCTCTCCTGGAGCCCCTTTAGGCACTCTAAGGTCTCCCCAGGCTCTTCTCTCCTCCAGGCTGACCAGTCCCCCTCTGCACCCTCTGCTCCACAGCCCTCAGTCACCAACACCAGCCAGGCACCTGCCCACGGTGGGAGCTGCAGAGCTGGGCCACAGCTTGGCTCTTCCATACCAGGGGTGAGTGTTTCACCAATGGACCTCTCTAAACAGCCACTGACCATCAGGACAGACCCCTACACAAACCTGGATTAGCTATGTCCTTCCATGATAAGTGTCTCCCTCATTGCAGCATTAAAAGCTACAACCAGAGTTATTCCAAAGAGAAGAGACTAAGTGGGGACAATTCCTGACCCCCTCAGAGCCTACAATGGAGACATTTCCTTCCCAGCTCCAAATACCCCCATCATTTAATCTGTGACAAGGAAAGAGAGACAGTCCATGAACAAACCCAACCACTGAAACGAGAAGCTGTCACTGCAGAAGTTTCTTCCAGAAGCTGCTTTGATAAAATAAGGAGCCTTGCAGGATACACAGAGTGGAAGCCAGGCCTGCCCAGGTTCTGTGATAATTTGTAATACACTTGTCCTTGCTCCATCACAAAGTTCTATGAGTGATATTAAAACAACCAAAGTTTTCTCAGTTTTGACTGAATTCCTACAATATTGTCCAAAAAGTGTACTGAAGTTAAGTAATAAAGTGAGTAACTCAGCATCCTGCATGTATCAAAGTTCTGACTTAAACCAATTTATCCATGCAGTAATTTCCAAAAATATCTTAAATTCCAATAAGGAAATAATTTTTTAAAATAGCTGAATGTACATGTGAAAAATAACACATTAAAGCCCATCTTTTACCCAGGAACACATTATATTCCTTCTCAGACTCCCTCTCTGAAGCCACCCTCTGCAATGGTCCCCATTTTCCAGACAGGTACTTACACAGATAAAAAATGAAGGGATTTTTTTAATATATGGAAGTGTGTGATATTGGCCAACTTACTTTGCTTAATCTTCTGCAAGTCACTAACTCGGCTCTTTGGGATTTTTATCTGGTCTGGCTCAGCCTTGTGCTCTTTCTGGGTTTCCACATTTTCTTCAAAATTCAAGTGCTGGAGAGAATTTGGAGGGATCTGCTTGGCAATGTCAGCGTTTCCATCACTGTCACTGGGCAAACCTACAAGGTTGAAATGGGAAGTTACACTCAGAACTTTAGCAGGACAGGACTGGAACAAGCCACCTGCAGTGCAGGCATCACCTGATATTCTCTGACCTTAAAGTGACTGGATCAAGCACTGAGTCTATTTTCTTTGGGTTTGTCTCTCTTCTAACTGCAATTCCTCCACACCCTTTCACTGCAGGACTTCCAAGTTCTCACATCCTAAACCTTCCCCATGTCACCCTCAAGTGAGCTGTTCCCAGGGACAGGAGGACACTGAGCAGGGAACAGGAACATCTGATTGTGGCTACCAAGAGATCAACAACCCACCCCTGAGGAGGTGGTGCAGCCCTAATTAGTACCCAAAGGGGAACCCTCATTTCAATTACTCTGTCCACTGGAGGAATCTTGAAGCACTTATCTTTGAAACTTCTAATTCTAATTTAGCTATGACTGGTCAAAAGGCTCAGAAATTATTGGTTTGGAGGATACAAGAAGAGATCATACAATAGCAGCCAAGTACCTCAGCCAGGTGAAAACACAGGCTTGGATCCTGCAGAAATTTATCCTTGGTTCTCTTCTTGTTACCAAAATATTGTCCCATCACCTGCTAACAGGAATTTTACCTGGTGCCAGGTTTGGAGCATGGGGCTGTTCGGTTGGAAGATTGCTAACAGACTGATGAGCTTCACTTTTAGGAGCTGAGATAAGTGGCCTCTTTAAAGCTAAAACAGAACACAGGGACAAAAGCATTAATGTGAAACAAACACACGATTTACCTGGTCTTGCTCTAACAATCCTGTAAGCTTCTATTTTTTTATAATTTTCTTAATGAAAATATAAAAGGTAAGATTTCAGGAGGGGCATTATCCAAAACATTCCATTTTGAGAATTCAAACCTCTAAGGCACAGTAGAAATGATCTGATTTTACACCCCACTTGAATTTTATTACCACAGAGAGATTTTAAAAGCCTGCACTCACTGTGAACCACATGGTGCTCACACACAACATCTACATCACCAAGACCCAAATGTGAAAGAATGAAGAGTATTTCTCCTAACCAGTGGGAGTATCTTCAGCTTTAGCAGGGTCATTATCTTCTATTTCAGGCATGCCTGCATCTCCTCCTGGCTTGATTTTCTCTGCAAGACAAGAAAAGGATATTCTGCCTTACTAACCCTTCAGTCTGAACTGTGAATTTCCCTCTTGTGGAAGGCTCTAATTTAGAACAATCACTGCAGCTAATCAATATACCTGAGCCAAACAATTCCTCCTCCTGCTTCAGAGAAACGCACAGTCTGGAGGCTGGCAAAGGCTGCAACCCAAGTGGCCCATTCTCTATCACAAATGCCCAAAAAAGGAAATACCTTTGCCATTTGCAACATGTTCTGAAGGCTCCTCATTCTTCACTATGTCTTTATCTTCCACCTCTGCAACAGTCTCAGGTATTGCCTGGTCACCATTGCTGGGGCTGACTGCAGTGTCTTTACTAGACTGAACTTTTTGTGTGGCCTGTTAAAAAAATAAGGAGACAACATTAAACACTTCCCTGGAGATTACAAAATAAACATGCTCAAATTCAAGGTTACTTTGGGTCAGCAAAACTGCATTTATGAATTTAGTGATCACCAAAGCAAAGAGCAGAGCACTCTATGCACATAGCTGGACCCTGGAAACACAACTGGACAGAAAATGTTCATCACAGCACAGCTGCAGGACATTTCCACTGCCATACACAGGTGTTAAGCACAACAAAACCAGGTTAAGGTAAGCCTTAAGCCTCAGGTCAGAGCCTTGAAACAATTCTAGACTGTAAGAGAAGATGTGACAAACTTGCTCTCAGTCTGCCCTATTATTTGAGATGTTTATAGATGAAGTAAGGAGACAAAATTTTAAGCATCTGTTTGCAGGAAAGAGGCCCAACTTCTACTGGCAGCCTGCTTGATGTAATCACACCCTTGATACCATTCCAGTACCATCACAATTTGCATCACATTAGCACCTCAGGCCTCGGCAGAGCTCAGGCTCCCTCCGCAGTAACCTGGGTAAGGCTGTGAGAGCACAGACCCCACCCTGGAGAGCTGAACAGAGAGATCCACGTTACAGGCAACAACTGAAATCCTCTGCAATGACATCATGGAGCAAGGCTGGAGCACAGCAAAGAATCTGGCCTCAGCTTCCAGCTCAGCCCAGTGGGTGAGACAGTAGGCAGATTTCTTACACTAACACCCACTTAGAGCTGCTCAGGGGGATACTGAACACAAAGTTAGGGCAGAAATGTCCCAGGCCTCCACATCTCTGAGGCAAACAGCAGGCTTTGGGCTCTTCTCATTCAACACAAACTTTTTTGGCATTACCTTTTGTTCCCGAGCAATTTGGTCCATTAATTTCTTGATGTTCTCTTCATGCTGCAGTCTCATTTCCTTGATCTGCTGCCCACACTGCAGGCTTGAGGAGAAACACACCGTTAGTTACACTTCATTTGTTGGATCTGCTCTCCCACAAATAAAATAAGGGGGAAAATATGAAGTGGCACAAAAAGCCAAACCTGAGCTATAACCAGAATAGTCTGTCCAAGAAGCCTGGTCCTGGCATGTATATGGAGTGGGAATGGACTGAATACAGTAAGAAAGCAGAGCTGGAAAAAAGTAGGCACAGAGCCGAGAAAACAGTAAAATAAAGAGAATGGCCTTGAATATACTTCCTCCAGAAGCTGGAATGCAACCAAAAGGTCAAGCTGCACAGTTAATCTGTCCACAAATATTCATTCCTCTGGGAAAGCAACGTGTCTCTCCTGGCTGTCAACAGAGAAGGTGCACGAGTGCCACTATCAGTTACTGCTCCCAACTCAAATAACACCATCTGAATACACAGCCAGCTGCCCCAACTTCCCCAGCAAGCCACAACATCAGCCCAATCACCAAAACTCCCATGTCCCACAAACTCTGAGCGTAGCACAGAACTTTATGTGTGTAAAAGTTTCAAACACTTTCTCAAGAGTTAAGTCTTCCTTACTTTTCAAAGCAGGAGTATTTGTTCTCCTCGTTTCTCTATCATCAACTGAAAGGGCTGAAGTCAACTTAAAATTTTAATCTACACAAGGTGCGTTCAGCTTCAGCTGCAACAAATGAAACTACACTGCTAGAAAGGCAGCAATTAACAATGCTGGTGACACAGGACTTGTCCTTTAGACTCCTTCATGTGTTAATGAACCAAATCTCCATGTTATAAAAAATACATTGACTTAAAAATGCAGAACGATTCCACTAAGATTCCCCTTAGCTCCTATCTCAGGCTGGGGAAAGGACTACATCACAAAGAACTTGAAAGTCAAACAGTCAGCTCAGTCATGTCTGATGATTAGCAGACACAAGATTAATTAGCACTTTTTAGTAAAAGCAGGCCCCCCTCACGCACACCAGCCTGCAGCTCCCAGCACTCCTGAGGACATACCTGTCATACTCCAGCCTCCTTGTCAGGTAGGTGTTGTTCTTCTTGTACTCGTGCAGCTGATCTTCCTGGCGGATGAACTCCTGCCGCAACTCCGCCAGTTGCTCTGGGCCAAAAGAGCAAAACCAGCATGAATACAGAAAGATAACAAAAAATGCCCTGTGGCAGATAGCAGTTCCAATATTGCTAAGTAAGTAAGAAATTGCTCAAGTTTCATGTCTAGACATACTTCAAAGATTCTTAAACCAATGTGAAGAAGATGCCACTTTACTCATGTATGCCAGATGGCAGCATGAATTAGAGACAAATTCTTCTGATACTATGCCAATCTCCCTAAGTGTTTCTGCACCTTTGCATTCAGAAACCTTGCACAACACTATTTCCCTTATCTGCTGGAAATGTCCATAATTTCCTGAATGGCTCTGTCACTCTGAGTAACACAGAAGTGCTGCCAAGTTGCTCCAGGCAGGATGCTCAAACACTGTTTGTGGCAGTGAGTGTACAAAAGGAGGCACCTTTCTGCTACCTGTAAAGCCAACATGAATTTCCTGTCTTCACAACTGCTCCAGAAGTTCTCCCTGCTCCTCAGGCTACGAATAATGAAGCTCCCTACTATTTTAAGCTGCAGCTACATGGATACAGGCAGAGCCCATGTGTGTTGTGTGCAGGCATGTTCAGATGTGATCACGTTCTGGCTCACTCTGAAGTGCTCTGAATACAGCAACATCCCAGGCTTTATAATCATGTCTGTACAGAACTGCAGAGATGTGTCCTGGACCTTTTCTAACCTAGCATAACCATCACAGTCTTTCTGATCAAACTCTGCTAAACTGCATGTTTGGCCATGAAAATGGTTCTACTGTCTTGTAACTCAGCAGTGCCAGAACACACATCCTTTCTGCAGCAAGGTGAGAGCCAGCTCTGCACTTACCCACACCAGGTAACAAACACAATGAGATTTCACATTATGAGAAATGTGAAATTACGAGTTCCAGCATCACCAGATCCTTCATTTATACTGCATCCTGCAGCACCTGGGCAGTTAAAATGCACAACTTCAGCCTGCCAAATGAGTTTGGCCATGAATCCCTCACCCTTTAGCCGATGTATGTCTGCCATCTGATACGAGATGTTGTTCTGCAGCTTCATCTGGAAGAAAGAAAAGGATTAATAAATACATGTGACCAGCAGGCTGGGAAGGGTTTGGGCTGGGAAGACTCAGGTGTGTCTGTTTGCTTGGTGAAGCAACGTATGGACAGGATTATCAGAGTGACGTGCACAAAGTTACTGTAAATCCAAGAAATGTGTATTTAGTGAGTGTAAGTGACATCACCAAACTAAACACTGTGTTCAGGCTTTGCTAACAAAGGCTTAAATTTTAATTCCAGAACATATTTATATAAAAAAAACCCAGATTGTCTCAACTAAAATAAACATGCTGCATCCTGATATTGCAAGAGGGACAGTAAACAGCCAATGTCAAAGCACAGGTGGATATATATATCCAAAAATAAATACAGCATCAACAGCAAAACCAATTGTTACCTAAGATATATGATATAATAGAATTGTTATATTTAAATAGCTCTTTTATATGCTGCTATCTAACATCCTAACACATTTTATTTTGAGAGAGAATCTTACACCAGTAAACAACAACAGCTTTTAATTTGGCATTTTTAGTAAGGAAAAAAATAGTTACAATAAGTAAGAAATACACGTACACACAGCCCTGAAGTAAAGATGCTTTGTTTTGTCATTACATAAAGACAAAACCCAGCAGGAACAAAGAGAAAGATTAATGTGTGGAATATTCTGAGAAAGCAGGTAAAAATCCCTGCCTGCCCTCAGGCATTTCGGGTGCTGTGGCTGTTTTTCTAGCAATTTCACAGTGGTACAAAGGGTAACTGCAGGAAGGTGCTGAGCAGGGCTGTCACGCGTGGGTGACAAGGTCAGCATCACCTCTGGGAACAGCACACTGCAGTGCCAGCACAGCCCCTTGGCCAGGACATGGTGGGACAGACATGGGGACACACCAGGACACAGGGCCTGTTTCGGTTCCCCCCTCAGCCCCTGAAGTGTCTGTGTCAGTCACCTCCGTTTCCTGTCAAACACCCCAAAACACCCCTGCCCTGTCTTTAGCACTTCCTCCCTGCACCCGAGCCTTCCCTTTTATCAAATTCTTCGTTCTTTAAAGGCATTCCCCATTGTGGTTTTGTTGTCACAAAAGCACTCTGAGCAGGCTGATGCCTTTGTCCTGTGTGGGTGCCCTCCAGCCATGCAGGAACTGCAGCGATGGTGCTCTCCTGCAGCACAGTGTGAACATCCCACAGCTCTGGGCACACAGCAGAGCCTCCAAGGGCAGCTGAGCTTTTGTGCCAGCCTGCAGGATCCTGCCTCACCCCTGGAGCACAGACAAAACCTGACCCACGCCCAAAACAAGAGCCAAGGGGGTTCTAGGGCCTGGAGGGGCACCACCGCAGCTCCCGCCTGTGACAGGACAAAGCACTGCTTCACCCAAGGCTTTTCCCAAAAAAGAAAGCAAGCAGAACTGGACAATTCTAGGGACAGAGCAGAAAAACCAGTAAATAAACAAAATGGCCTTGAACATATTTCCTCCAAACCCTGGAACATAAGTGAAAAGTCCAGCTCCACAGTTAATCTGTCAGCATTTATTAATTCCACCAGGAATGTGATCTTTAAGAAACCTGAGCCCTCTGACCACAGCGCTCTGAAAGAGGGACAAAATTACTGCCCAAAGGGACACTGAAGGAGCCTCCTGGCATGTCAGAGCCACCTTTGCCTCATGCTCTGCCCACCGAGGCACTCAAGGCCCCCTTACAGGATGCACAAAGCAACATCTCATCAGTGCCAGTCTGGGTAGGACTTGTAGAGCTTCACTTCAAATGCACAACTGGCCCTGCAGTGGGGACACGCAGGGAAGCAGAAGACACGAGTCACCCCCAGGCCTCTCCATCCACTGGGCACCCACTGTGCCAGCTCCCCCTCCAACAGGGGGCAGGGGAGCAGCTACACCCAGTGATTTGTTGTGTGAATGAACAAGGATCTCCCCCTCTTGCAAAACTACAGGCAATAATCACATTTTCCTGTATTCCACTCTAATGCAGCTGTTTCCCAGAACCCAATAAATCTGTGAACAAAGGAGATCCTGGGAAGTAGCAGGGTCTATTTTCAGAGCCTCATCTATGAGAATCCCTCACACACAAACCCTTCCCACTGGCTCTTGCTTATCCCATAACCATGTGCCTGGCTGGGGGAGGGCTGCTGTCTGTGAGCAGGAGCTGCATGGGAATGTGCAGCACTTTTATCACACAATCTTTCCTTCTGGTGATTTTGAGTTTCAGAGAGAAGTGACAGAATTTATATCCAAACCAGCTCAGCTGACAGCAAATGTCCCTCATCTGAAGGACAGAAAAGGAGGAAGCTTTTTTATGATTCATGGGATCTGTTCCACCTACACATGCAAAACCCACGATCCATGAGCCGTGGCGCAGGTCCAGCTCTTCCTTGGCCCCATCCTCCTTTGGTCTAGACCTGTTTGTATTGCTGAGCTGTCAGGGGCTCCTCGGGGCCTTTCCAAGCACTTGGGATGGAGAAAATAAACCCTCTGCAGCCCAGTGAGCCCTGCACAGGAAAAAAAACCCACCAGAAATCCTATGCATGGTCATGTGGCAACCCTCCAGTGAATCCTGAGTTGTGAATCTTGCGGTGTAACAACTCCACATTGCTGCTGTCAAGCTACAGCTTTGCAAACTGGAGAGTTACCAAGTTTTGGCAACAAAGAGCAGACCCAGCTGCTGCTGGGGATGTTTGACTAAACAGCTCATCCCAAGCATTTCTGGGCAGCAGGTAAGGGCAGGGCAGTGCTGCACAGCTGGCACGGCCAGCAGCAGGCAGGGAATGAGAGGTGCTCCATGCACTAGGCGCCTGCCACCTGGAAGCTCTCCACCACGCACTGCTGCCAGCCCCAAGGCAGCATGCTCACAGCAAATGGATGTGCTGAGCTATGGAAAAACCCCAAACCCACCAGCGTGCTGCCAAAAGCCCATGGAATGCCCAGGGAGCTGGTGCTACCTGAGCACGCACTTCAAAAGAGACCTCCTTGCTTGTTCCAGGTCCAACAGACCCTCAGGAGCTCACCACAGGAGGGGAGAATTCCCAAGAATTCATGTTTTCCCGTTTCTTTTTAAACACAAGACACTGGGTCACACTCCCATATTTGCTCCCAAAAGCAAACAACACCCTGGTGCAGTGTGATGGGCTCGTTCCACAAGCAGGGGACAGAGGGGAGAGCCAGGGGTTTGGCCTTGACTCCAGAAATCCCTGAGCCAAGAGCAGGCTGCTGCAGAAACTGGGGTTGCCTCAGCACTGGGAAAGGCACTTGATTTATGTGACCACAAGGCAAAGAACCTCAGCTGAGGACAAAGGAGCACAAAGCACAACTGACACAGAGACTCTTCAAATGAGTTTTCCTTAAAATGAGCCTGAATTTGTTGTGATCACTTGATACCAATGCTGGGGTTTTATTTCAACTCCTGCATTTCACAAACGGACTAAGATCACAGGTAATGAGCAGTTGGGTCAGACAGACTTGCCAAATTCTATTCTGAGAGGAAAAACATTATTATTCAAGACTTTTGTGGTCAGACACTTTATATCTACTACTGTTTCCTTGTGACAGACTTTCATTCTCTAAAGCAAAGCTTTACTCTCTACTCTCACAGAAGCAGTAGTCCTCAAAAAAAAAGTAATTTAAAGGGTTTTAGGAAAAAATAAACATTGTTGCCACTGAGAAAAGACAGTGGCTTACATGGGAGGAAAAAAGGCCAATGACTGGTTTTTGATAAAATCCTGCTCTTCTGGCCTCTTAGGGCACTCTGAACATTTTGAACAACAGAGAGAGGATGTTCAAAAGCTACGAGCTCACACGGCCTTACCCAGCAGCTTCTGGAACAAAGGAGGAAGACTCCCGGCACACGCTGCAGGCAATTAACACTAAATTTGATTTGGCAGGTTTACGGGGCAGGTTCCTCTGGCTCTGCCCTGTGCAGTGTCACACTCAGAGCGCCCAAAGCCCAGGCAGATGTCAGGGAGCAGCAGAGGGTGGGCAGGCAGGGGCAGCCAGCAGCAGCCTCCAACAGCCAATGCTGCACCACCCAGCTCAGGCCTGCACCTCCTGCCCCGGTGCCCTACAGGACCACAGAATTCCAAAATAACAATAACACCAATTCCTTGCATTAAAGCACCCCTTGTCGTGCAGCCCAGTAACTGATCCCAGAATCCCTGAGGCTGGATAAGCCCTCCCAGACCATCCAGCCCAACTTGTGCCTGATCCCCACCTTGTCACTGCCCAGAGCACATCCAGGAATTCCCTGCACACCTCCAGGGATGGGGACTCCAAACCTCCCTGGGCAGTTCCAGGGCCTGACCATTCCTTCCAGGAAGAAATCCTTCCTCAACTGTGCCTGACAGCTTACCTGAATCCTGCCAGGGCAGTTTTACACCCACAGGCAGAGACACTAACACACCAAACAAGCTGACTGCCCTTTTGCAGACAGAAGGGAAAGCATCTTGGCTAAACCCCAACTGCTTTGGAATCACTGAATCACTGAGGCTGGAAAACACCTTTAAGATCATGGAGTCCATGTCATATCCAACTGGAATTTTCACTGCAATCTAAGGAAAAATAAAAATTAAAAATATGCTTGCTGAACAGCCAAAGGGCTTAGTTTTAATGGTTCAGTAGGAAACATTAATACAAACTTAATCAGTTTGAGGGAGTCTAACTCTTGAGTGCGATGTGTACATATTTGGCTTTTTCTGTGACAACTCAATGCATTTTCTGAGGCTGTTCATCCAATGTGCAATAAGAAAGGGCCAGAAAAACAAACCTAGCCAGCAATAACCCTGGAGAGTGTGGCATTTCCATAAATCCCACTGTGAGAACAGTGTTCAATGAGCAGAGAGATGACCTGCATGCAAATACACCCCACACGCCCCCTGAGCAGGACTTGTGTGCTGAGCCCCATGAACTTCCCTGTTCAGGACGGTTATGAAAGCACAACAGTGAAAGTTGAACCATTCACTCATCTTCCACAACAAAAGAAATCCCCAGGCCACCCCCACTGAACGGGCCAGCTGAATTTTCAATGAGCTTGGCTTCTCCAAGCCAAGGAAAATGACACGTTAGTCAGCAGCAGGCTTTTTTGGTTTTTTTTTTTCTCAAGTACACGCTGGCAGCATAAAAATCAGAGTGTGCTGTACCAGGCATTCCAAGAGGCAAGCTCAGGGTGCTACTGAACACCAGACTGATTTCATTTCCCTTGAAACTGTAGTTTTTGCGTCTGGTTTCTTGAATGATCACAAAAGATCAAATATTCTCAGCAGAGACAGAAAGCTAAAAAAACAATAAGTAAATTTGAAACAGCCGTCTGGAAACGAGCGATCTCTCGGGATTTTCATTGTTCACAGGACATGTCCAGCTCTTTTGGGGGACATTTTCATTAAACAGAGAGCGCAGCAGCTGTCCCAGCAGCACCAAACCTGAGCCTCGGGGCTCGGGTCACTGCCGGGCTGCAGAGGCTGCGGGGACACCCTGGGCAAGCGAGGACCGACAGCGCCCCGGGCTGAGCCGCCCCGCAGGGCACCGGGAGCCCTCGCCGCCCCCTGCCCTTACCTTGCCGTCCTCGCAGCGCTTCACCTGGCCGTCCCTGGCCTGCAGCTGGCTGCTCAGGTGGCTGTAGTCCGCCTCCTTCTGCTCCAGCTGCTTCCTGTGCGAGTCCACCTTGCCCAGCAGGTCCGAGTTGCGCCGCTCCAGGCGGCCCCGCGCCACCTCGGTGCGCTGGGCCTGGCTCTGCAGCTCGGCCAGCTCCTCCCGCAGCAGGGCCTGCCGCGACGCCGCGTTCCAGCAGTGGAAGGCGAGCACGGCGATCACGGCCAGCAGCCCCACGAGCACCAGCGAGGGCAGGCGGCCGCCCCGGCGGTTCGCCCCGAACCCCACCATGGGGGAGGCCGCGGGCGGGGGCTTCGGGCGAAGCGGGGAAGGCGCTCAGGGGGCCTGAGCGTGCGGGGGATGTGAGGGGAAGGGAATACCCTGAGGGGGGAAGAGGGAATGACCGGGGCGAACTGGGGGGTCCGCGGGGAGGGGGGTGAGGTGGGGGGGGTGAAGAAGGGAAGAGGCCCTGAGGGCAGCGGGCTCGGGGAGCTGGGAGAGAAGGGCGGGAGGGAAGAGCCCGAGGGGAGCGGGCGGTGGCCGGCAGGGCTGTGCCGGTGCCGGTACAGCCGAGCCGCCGCCGCCACCGGGCCGTGCGGGACCGACCGGCCGAGCCGCCACCGCGGCGCCCCGCCCACCGCCCGCCCCTTGCGGCTCTCGCGAGAGGAGCCCGAGGAGCGCTCGCGAGAGCCGGGCCCCGCCTGCCCTGAGGCGGCGTGTGCCAGGCGGCACGGGTGGGAGGGCGGCATGGCAGGGGCGTGCTAAAGGACATTAAAAAACTCCCCCCTTTCCGCCAGTGTCACACCGTGTCGTGCGCGGAGAAACGCTAAAGGACGTTAAAAACCTGCCCGTGTCACACCGTGCCGTGCGCGGGGAAACGCTAAAGGACGTTAAAAACCTGCCCGTGTCACACCGTGCAGTGCGCGGGGAAACGCTAAAGGACGTTAAAAACCTGCCCGTGTCACACCGTGCCGTGCGCGGGGAAACGCTAAAGGACGTTAAAAACCTGCCCGTGTCACACCGTGCCGTGCGCGGGGAAACGCTAAAGGACATTAAAAACCTGCCCGTGTCACACCGTGCCGTGCGCGGGGAAACGCTTCACAGTCACAGCCCCAGTGTCCAACCCGGCCTTGGGCACTGCCAGCGGTCCAGGGGCAGCCTCAGCTGCTCTGGGCACCTGTGCCAGGGCCTTCCCACCCTCCCCGGGAACAATCCCTGCCCAGAGTCCCATCCATCCCTGCCCTCCGGCAGTGGGAAGCCTTTCCGTCTTGTCCTGTCCCTCCATCTCTTGTCCCCAGTCCCTCTCCAGCTCTCCTGGAGCCCCTTTAGGCCCTGGAAGGGCTCTGAGGTCTCCGGACCCTTCTGCAGGTGAGCACCCCCAGCTCTCCCGGCCTGGCTCCAGGGCAGGGCACACGCGGCAGGAACGTCTCGGGCTTCTCAGCCCCACATGAGAGGCGTTTCCTGAGGATCGAGGCGTGTCCTCGGGGTGCAGTGAGGGCGTGGACCATTTGTTTTATTAGAAACACTCAGATAACGCATGTACTTCGGGGCAGATTCTCTCACACCCCGTTAATATCACAGTGCCGCTGGTTTTCACAAGGGGAAATGGGACAGAGCTGGGTTGGAACATAGACCTTGAAATATACAGAGCAGGAGATCTTTCTCCTTTTAAGCGCCTTTATTAAAAATCACCTCGGATGGGGAGAATCGAGGGCTTGCACTCACACTGCCGCTGCTTCCAGGAATGACACGGAGGAAGAGAAAAAGCGCAGCTTTGCCGCTGCTCTGCGGGCAAACGACGAATTTCGCCCCTTTCCCCACCAAAGTCCCCCTTTTTCGGTTTGACTTTCGAGCTCCTGTGTCCAGCCGACATCTTTGAGTTTAGGGTGAGGCATAAAAAGGCTCTTAGCGGATACTGGATTCTGTTCCTCACCTCTGGACATCATTTTAATCTCTCAATTCCGTGTTGGCTCATTGTTTTTAGAGTTTTTTGCTAGGTTTGGTGAGGGGCCTCTTCTTTTGCATGCCAGCCCCGATGTCCCCTCCTCTTCATCGTCTGAGTGCCATCCTCCAGGAAGCGCAGGGTGCCACTCGACAAAAAAGGAGAATTCCCAACCATCAACAACAGGTGGTTAACGAAAACGACAGGTGATTACAACAACGAACAGTCAGAACTCCACCCTGGCAGCGACTGGCCCAACCTGCGAACTCTGCAACCTTTTGAATAAACGGGCAGCTTTTCTACTCATAACAGAACCAGCTCTGGCCGTGGCTGCAGCCCCTGCCTCGGTGTGAGGAGAGAAAGATCCCAGCAAAGTCCGGGTTTGATGTGAGAGGACAGAGATCCCAGCAAAGTCAGGGTTTGATGTGAGGGGACAGAGATCCCAGCAAAGTCCAGGTTTGATGTGAGGGGACAGAGATCCCAGCAAAGTCCGGGTTTGATGTGAGAGGACAGAGATCCCAGCAAAGTCCGGGTTTGATGTGAGAGGACAGAGATCCCAGCAAAGTCCGGGTTTGATGTGAGAGGACAGAGATCCCAGCCAAGTCAGGTGTGCAGGTGTTCACCCACACAGAGGCTTTGGGCTCGGCTTTGCTCCCTGTGATGGGATTTAGTAGCAGTTCTGCTGCGCTGCTGTGACCGAGCACCTCGGGCAGCAGAGGGTCACAGTGAGCTGCTGGGCACAGTCCAGCACCTTCAGCTGCAAATGGTGTGGGGACCATGTGGGAGAAACAGAAGGGGATCGGTTTTCTTCCTGAGAGGAGCAAAAAGAACAGTATTTGAGAAATAAAGTATAAAATACCTTCCTGAGATACAGCATACATTGTTCAGAATTGTCAGCCGTGACAATGGTGTCACAGCTTTCTCCTTCCCACCCGATTCCGTACTTTACATACCAATATTTGCACTTTAGCAATTTAATTGCTGCTACGCTGATGGCCCATTAATTTGCCAGCCTACTCTCTGCAGATGGCAGTGCAGATTCACATTCCAAATCCAGCGCTGCAAATTTTCCTTCCTTGTGAAGCTGGATGGTTCCAGGGTTTAAGTCTGCCCTGATCAGCTTATTCCTTCTGGCTGCACTTACTCTGTGCCAGCCTGACCACTGTGAGCCAGGAAATATTTGTCTAAATAATGGAACTACAATATAAATGTGACAGATTTGAGCTCACAACTATACCCGGGTTTATTTTATTTAATCTAGACCTGGGTTTCGCACACTTTGGTTTTGTACTAACCTGTAAGAGTCAGCTCAAAAATCTCTCCATGTAGTGCTCAGTGGTGCTGGCCCCTCTCCTGTTTCAGCTCTTCCTGTTGGAATTTGTTTGATTTCCCAGCTCCTCAGAGTTCAGGGTCAGAACTTGCCCCTGCACAATTTTTTTGTGGCTTCCTTTGCATATCTGGGAACTGAGGCAATACCGGGGAGTTTTCTTTTTCCAATTAATTTGCCATTTAATTTCATCTGTGTTCCACGCCCTAGTGTGTTCTTTTCCTGGCTGGAAAGGTGCTCCTGCTGCCTCTCCCTGGCTGTAACCTTACACTGTGTGTTGGAATGATGTATCCCATGGCATGTTGAGCTCAGCCTCTGACAAGATCTTGGCTGATCCTTGGCTGCTCTGCCCACGACCTGGTGTGAATGAGGATATCACTCCCCGGGGCACTGGAGGCATTTCATCCTGAAACAGGGCAAGCACAAGAACTAAACCTTAATCCCTGTATTTACCATGGAGAAAGTGAAGGATCCAAAGAAGAAAATTTATTTGGTGTTGTACTAAAACCTTCCAGATCTTTCCATGCATCTTTTCCATTTGTCTGCCACTAACCAGATTAATAGACACAAAGGTTATTTAACAAAATAGTAATAAAACACCAAACTCTTATACCCACTAATGTAATCAAGAAGAAGTAACCCAGCCAGCATTTATGGACCTTTTTTCTACATCATAGAGAAGAAAAACTGATGTAATTGAATGACTTTTCTGTTAGCATTACCAGGGTGTCATAAAAATGTGCAGAAGTTTGATAATATAAGGAAAATGCTCAGGACTGGTGGTGCTGCAGAGGCGTGTAAGCAGCAGCATGAGAGCTCTTATCAGCAGAGAAAACACGCAAAAGAACCTCAAAAACTGCTGCTTCAACCCTTGTACTGTTACAGCCTAGGACAGCATCCTCCTGCCTTGGCTTGGCTGATAAAATCCATCACATACATTTGATTTTTTTCTTCCCTTCAAACATTCCACTTTGCAAAGGAATTGCTGATTTTTTGCTCCCTTTTTCTTATTATTTTTTCCTGCTGTGAGGTTAGAAAGTTTAGGAGCCCCACATGTGGTATTTTTAGAACCAATGTTGTATTGTTACTGCCATGGCACTTTTATCAGTTAAAGCAATAAAAAATCTGAGGTGTTGTTCCAGCCAAGTATTTTGATGCCTTCAGAATCCAGAGCAGGCTTTTAAGTGAAAGTTAAGTTTAGCCATATTTATTTTTTTGTGCATACTTTAACTCAAAGATAAGAAGACAGTCTGATTTAATAATCTATTCAGCAGTACAGAAAATTGGTGATTTTAAAAGCCTCTGATTAAAGATTCTAGGATTCCATTTCCTTCCACAGTAGCAGAATAAACCTTTTTTAAAATCCATTACAAGTTCGTGTTTTTTTACAAACATTCTGAACACAGAACTCAAATTATCCCAGACTTTTAGCATATCCTTAAAAACTGATTAGCATACTCCATCTGTTGGTATGCCAAGCAACTGTCCAAATGAGCAGCATTTCCATGGAGATTTGTAAAACTCCAGTTAAAGTAGGAAAACAGCTCTAGCAGGGGGATGGCATTGGAGGGGTTTTATTGCAACGTGGTTGTTGCACTGTGAGGTTGGTGCTCAAAGTGCTGTTGTCCTGCAAGGTGTGCAGGACCTCCTCATCCCAGAGCTGTGTCTGTGAACACTTTGGGTGCTTACTTGCAGAAAGAAAGGTAAAAATAATTCCTTTCCCTTTCAGCACATTCGATGAGTACCCACAAGTGGCCCTCGGTGCTCTGAGGGCACCTCTCTCCCAGCTCTAATAAAGGGTAACTTGGGCTGCAGAAGCCAGGTAAGGCCTGTTGACTTCTCAGGAAAATGTTTGCTGTGCCTCTGAAATGTTTGCCGTCTCTGAAGATAGCACTTGAGCAGCTGGAGAAGGACTTGAATAGAATCAGAACTGGGGTTTGGAGCTGAAATGGGGTTGTGTTTATTTACGGGCACCTGAGGTTTGGAAATCTTTGTGAGAATAAGTGCTCTGGAGTGAGGTATCAGAATCAATCTCCTGGAACATGTTGCTTTATGAAAACAAACCCAGGAGCATCTGGGATTGGCTCAGCAAATGGCAGCCCAAAGAGCAGGCCTGTACCCAGGGAATTGTGATTGGCTTGAAGCTGCATCCCAGGCGGGAGCAGGGAGCACATCTGTTCCTGGGAAGCAGCTGAGGAGGCCCAGTGCAGTCTGGCATTTTGGAAAAAGGTGCTTTCTCTCAATAGCATTCCACAGAAGGAGGATTGTTTTCATTTTTAGTAGCAGCTCCGAGGGGCTGGTGGAATTCCTGTAACAGCAGATGACATTTCCAGCAAGGATAAAGCCACAGCTGCTGGCAGGAGCTCCCATAGGTTATTGTGGATAATCACTGAAAAGGCAAAGCATTGATTTTGGAGTGATTCTTGCAGGGAAGCGTCTGTGAGGGAATGAAGAGTGAATGGTGCTCTGGGAATGGTTTTGTCTGAGATTCAGAGAGGAGCTGACAGCTCAGGGCTCACGGAGCTCCTAGGGATGCAAACCAGGCTGGGAATGCCCAGAGTGGGCGTGGGGGGATCAAAATTCCCCTGTTCCCTCCAGCAGGAGTGGCTGCAGGAAGGGGAAGGCATTGCTGTGGATTTCCCTGGCAAGAGATGAGCTGCAGAGGAGCAGAGCTGCAGCCGGGTCCTCACAGCAGCTGCTGAAGAGGGTGACCTGGGGAGCAAGAAGTGGGGCAAAAAGAAGAATATCCCTGGAGATGAGGCAGCTGTGGCCCTGGAGGGGGGCAGGAAGCTTTGGTGATTCCCTGCTCCTAGAAGGAAAGGTTATGTGTGCTGGGAAGGAGCTCAGCCAGAGTGCACACAAGAGTTTTAACACAGGGAGCTGAGGTTCTGTTGTCTCATGTTGTGGTTTCACAAAACATCCACCTCAATTACTGTTGCTTTGTTGCTGGGGAGCACAAGCAGAGGAGGAAAATAATAATTTAAATTTAACTCTGCTAAATATACATGAGATTTCCTGGGACAAAGAAAAGACTTCTGTAGCTTGAGGGGGTGTTGCTGTGCCAGATTTCAGAGGCTCTACTACAGCCAATAACATTCTTGGAACAGCTTAGTTGGAAGCATTTTTATAACATTTTTTGAGGCAACACAAATACAGCCATTGCCTCCAGGAGTGTATGGGATTCCTCTGGAAGTCACACCAAGTATATTTGTGTGGTGCTGATTGTTACTGGGTTTATTTGGGGGAATTAGAGAGAGTCCTGGATGATACAGTTTGCAGATCATGCCCTTGAAATGTAAAGAAAATGTTTTAAAATGTACGCCTGGCCTCACTTTCCTCGGATGTTTATGGGCACAGTATGGACATTCAGATACTCCAAGGGCTCTGTGTTTTCACTCTCCCCAGGACAATGAAGCCCTTCCTCAACTCTTGGTGCTGAAACTGTCTTGTAATAAAGGCTCCAGCTGCCACATGATGCCAGTTACAGTAGATCTAAGTTAACTACATTTCATGGGTCAAACAGGTAGTGGACAATTCTCCAATAAACATGCCTTATTAAGAAAATCTTCTGTCTGGTGCATGGTATTCTTCTGAGGCACTTTCTGATAAATGGGAATTGGTTGCACAAAACGTCTTTTTAAAAACCTTAATTTGATAACGTGAGTGCTGTTAAAATAATTGTGAGTGCTGTTAAAATAATTTATTTCAGAACTGGTAGGGATGGTGGCAGTTTTATGTTGCTGCCTATTCTAAATTTGATAGCAGCTTGAGGCCAAGATTTTAAGGCATTTAAGCATCCCCAGCTCCATCAGGGAATTTTCTGCTCCATCCACCGAAAACCCCAACAGTTTTGCCATAATGTGTAAGGGTTCATGTGCACTGTCACAGGACAAAGATCTCACCTTGTCCTGGTTGTGCTCTGGATTCACAGCTGGGAACTGATGTTTTTGTTTTAATAATTGAACATCCCCAAACTCACATTAAGGTAACAAACTCATCATGCTGAGGGACTCCACTCCTTGGGGGTGAGATGTTTCCATGAGGAGGGGGTGGATATTTGGGGGGTCAGAGCTCAGGCCGGCGGCACTGGCTGGGAAATGCATTTCACCCAGTCAGCCTTTCCTCCTGGGAGAGGTGCTCCATTGCTGAGTCGTCAGGAGGCCTGCAGGGGACAAGAATATTCTGAATTGTACAGCCTAAACCTCTTGTCAAGCTGGAGCGAGGTTTGCCCGGCCCCCTCCCCACATTCCTGTCCCCAGGGGCCCTGTGCTGTACCCAGGGCAGTTTGACCAGGAGCTGGGAGAGGATTTTTCATTCTGGTTGCTGAGCACTGCTCTGACCTGCACCGGCTGCTTTGCTGAGATGGTTTAGGGCTGGATCCGGTGATCCTTGGGGTCCCTTCCACATCAGGGTATCCTGTGATTCCACGATCTGAGGCCGGGGTGCCCGTGCCGTGCCCCAGCCGGGCATCCCAGCAGTGGATGGTGCCAGGCACCGCCGTGCCATGGTGAGGAGTGGCAGACCCAATTGCACAGGCACTGGAGCGAGGCACAGCCATAAAACTCCGCTGCAAACAATGTTCATCAATTATGGTGTAAGTACTGGGCTACGATAAAATCAGCAATTAAGGCCAAATGCTTATTAAGGACTGAGAGATTCAATGAGAGCTCACTGGGCCGTGAGCAGCGGTGCTGGAGCCCAGCTGATTCTTCTGCTTTTCCCAGCTTACACACAAATGGCTGCTGCTGTTTACTGCTTGCTCCGGGAGACAATTGGGAATGGCAATTGACAGGAAGAGCTCTAAAAGTCTGAGTAATTTGTTTCAGGCAGGTGATGATGATTTCTGTACGTGAGGGCAGGAATCCGCTGTCTCAATAGCCCAATTCCTTGTGCTGTTTGTGCCCGCTGGTTAGGTCACAGTTATCATTCCTGGCCTAAGTGGCTTTTGTATTTTTTTCTTGTAGACTAAGAAAGCCACAAATTGAGCATCAGAGATAGCTGGTGTGTGTGTCAAACCCTGACATGAGCTTGGAGCATGCTTTTGTATTCCCAAGTATATTTTAAGAAGGAAAAAAAAAGAAAACAAATTATTATTGCAACACCTGGATTGAAAAGCACTTTTCATCATACTTGGGAATCTCTTGTGTTTTTCTCTGCCTTCAAAGCAGAACCCCAGGATTTGATTAGTAAAGTCCTGGTCACAATTTGGGCAGATTTCCTTTATTGCTCTAGAGGAATTGGCATTTACATGTAGGAAAAGCAGCAGATTGAGCTGAGAACTAGGAGAGCTCTCTGTGCGCATTGTGCATTAGCATAGTTTCAATTATATATAAAGTGTGCGTTTCTAATTCAATTTAGGTGTCAGTGAAACAGCAGCCATTGAGCAGTGGATATTTACGGGCTCTCCAGCACAGAGCTGAGCCCAGCCCCACTCCCATTGTGCTCGTCCCATCAACAGCAATCATCTTCCCTGGGACTTCTCTGGGAGCCTTCCAGAGAGTGCTGAGAGCTCAGGGAGCCTGTGCAGGGCCCAGGAGGGATGGAAGGAGACGTCCTGGGCTGTCTCCCTGTCCGGTGCTGGGTGTGCATCAGGGACAAGGCTTACAGAAGCCAGAGCACCTGGGTGTGCTGGTCCTTCCTCGGCAGAATGGACAGTGTACCAGCTGTGTGCTTTAGTGTGGGCTGGGTGAATTCCCAAGCCCATTCCAGGTCCCTTAGCCACAAATCACTGCAGTGAAACCCTGGCCTCCAACCTTAAAGGAAAATGAAGCAGACGTTGTGTAGATGCTCCCGCAAAGGCAAAAGGAATATCGAGCCAGCTTAAGGAAAAGCTGACATAGGGCAGAAATGGGATATGTTTTCAAGAGCAAATGGTTCCATTAAGTCCAGGGAAGTGCTTGTGTCCTTGGAAGTCAGAGCTGGCCTGAAGTACTCTGTCCATCCAGGGCACTCAAAAACTGAACAGGCCGTGATGTGCTAAATTAGGTTACAAATCATTTAAACAATGCCTCCAGAGAAAATTTGTATTTCCTTGTCCCCCTGACTGTGGCTCTTCCCCTTCTTGCCTTTGCTCCTTGTCCTCTGCCGCATACCCACTACAGAATTTTTGTTGTTCTCTAAGTGCCAAATTGCTTCTGTCCCGTCACTCGATTTTTTCTAATGTTCAGTGTAATTAAGGCCTCGGAGCCAAGACGTGCAGAACAAGGGGGTCAATTGTGCTCCCACTTCCATGGTGCGAGCCCAGAGTGGCTCTGTGGAATGCTGCAGTAAATTTCCATGAGCCTGGGCAGAGCTGCTCCGCCGGGCAGCTCAGGGGGAGCTGACTCAAACCTCCGGAGCGTCGGGAGGGCACCAAAGACAATCCATTACCACAGGGAGCTGCCACACTGCATGGGAATGAGAGAGGAGAGAGCTGGGAGGCAGCCAGGCTGCCTCATCCCGGGGTGTCCTTGGGAGCTCTGGGAGAGGGAGAACAGGCTGGGCAGGCACAGGGACATCCTCGGTGGCCATGGCTGCCTCCCCTCTCGGACATCACGGTGTCACAGAATCCCAGGACCGCTGACTTGGAAAAGACCTCCAAGACCACTGAGTCCACCCTGCGACCAACCCCAGCCTTGTCAGCCAGACCACAGTGATGGAGCTTCTCACAGCAATTTGTTTCCTTTCCTGCCTTCTAGATGCTTTTTCCACAGGATAGCAGTTGGCATCAAGAGCGTTCCTGTGGGAGCAGAGAGATCAGGAAGGGGAGTGATTGTCAGGGCTGCTTCAGTCATGGGCCTAATTTATTGGGATGGCTGCAACCCAGGCTGGAGGTTGAGCAGGGAAGTGATGCAAGTCGTAGCAGAGAAGAGAGGTCACGTAAATAACATCATGCAGCGTGTTTGCTGTGAGCAAGCAGAATGTGAGTCGGGCAGAAATCTCTCTCTGTCAGGGACTCCTGCCGATCCATTTCTCCATGGATCAGCTGCACGTAAACTTAATCTGCTTATGCAGCAGCTGAGAGACTGAGATGCCCTCAATGCCCTCATCTTATCCCTGCATCCACGCTGAGTGTCCAGATCCCAGGGGAGCAAAAATCCCATCTGCATTTGGCGTGACCACCACTCATGCCTCTCCTTTCCTCTCCCTCTCTGCAAGGCACTGGGTGGGACAGGACTGAGCAGGAGTCACCTCTGAGGACACATCTCATGGAAGGTGTCCCTGGCCATGGCAGGGGTGGAATGAGATGAGCTTTAAGGTCCCTTCCTGCCCAAACCATTCCATGATTCCATGATTCTGTGGGCTGGGGTGGAAGCTTGTGGGCTTAGAGCCTCAGTGCCACTTCAGTTTGTCCATAACTCTGTCATGGGTGTTCAGGGGAATCACACGTGTGTGTGTGTGTCCTCCAAACCTTGGGCTGGCCTCCATCAGTGGTTCCTTGTCCTCACCAGCAGTGTCAGCCAGGCAGTCTGGTCTGCCCAGTGTTGTTGTGCAGCCACAGGAGCTCAAATGCCACAGAAAGGAAAAGAAGAAAATCTTTATCTTGTCCTATTTTAAACTCAGCCAAAGTGTGTAGGTTGGAAGATTCAGTTCATGTTTGTAAACATTAGTGGCAAATGTGTAATTTAATCTGCATCTTATTTTATTTATTCCATTTACAGTTTCATTCATAATACCTCATCCTGTATAACATTTATAGTCACATTGCAAGGCCCAACCAGAATTAATCCGTGATGCTTCCCTCTGATTCATTTCTACATAGAAACCCTGGAAGATAATTTACATTCAATACAGGTGTTCTTTACCACTTTGGCCCCGTGTTCCTGTCCCCTGCCTGGTGGGTCAGCACAGTCCCTTCCCCTCTGGATGCAGTGCTGCCTCCAGGCCTGGCTGCTCCACGATCCAAGGGCTGGTGGATTCCAGAGCACTCATCCATGTCTGCACTGCTGTGATTTCCTGTCGCAAGCAGAGCAAGGTCGTTGCTGTGGGGATGGCTCGCTCCCGATGCCGCTCCCTGCTCCTGCAGAGCTCTGCAGCACGGGGCTGCACGTTGGGCACGTTCCAGTGCCACTGTGGAGCACCTGTGTGGGCAGCACAGCCCGTGGGCAGGACGCTCCTTTTGTGCTGCATCATTGCAGGGCAGGGAGACCACTGAGACAATGCTGTGCTTCCATGGGGAAGAGTTTGGGATGGGGAAGGGCTGGGCCTGCCTGACCACATCGGTGTGCATCCTTGGCTTCCCTGCTTCAGCCGGATTTCTGAGGCCCCAGTTCACATGCGCCCCTTTATTTAGCTTTATTTAGCTTTGCTCTCTGGAGGAGGCAGAGCCAGTGCACTCTGAAAGTGCTTCTTCCTGATTGCTTTCCCTTCCCAGCTGCGTTTTAGCAGGACAGCAGGTCAGACAGCAGGACCTCCTGCACTCTGAACTCTGTCCTAGGAGCATCATTTTTCCAAGCCCCCTCACCCTCTCTGGGGTTTCTCTCCCTGCTTAGCACCACGCACAGCAACAATCCCATTCTCATCACCTGAGCGCCTTCAACAGATTCTCAGTCTCAACAAGTTAATTAGATTAGAGTGTTTAAAAAAAATCACTTTCACAGTGAGACATGAGCAGAAAGCAAGATGCTTCTCCTCATCTAAGAGAGCAAGAGCCATGTATTATATCAGTTAATTGGTTCAGCTAAAACTTGGATAATTCAGTTACTCCAGAGTGAGTGATTTCATAACAAACCCTCCAGTTCACAGCAGCCCAGCAGTCAGGACTGTGAGGATGTGCAGCAGGGCTGTGTGCAGGCAGGGCTGTGCAGGGTCCTCTGAGGAGCTCCAGGTGTCTTCAGCCAACACAGGCACCAAGGGCATGAACCTGCCTGGATAAAGGGAGGAGCAAGCAGCAGGTGCCCAGAGAGGAGTAATTATTCCTGGGGACCTCTCGACAAAGGTCATCCTCAGATGGTTTCAGTGCAGCCTCTTAAGCCTGCACCTCAAGACTGTCTCTGTTACAGTGATCTACATTTTTAGCCCCGTTTTCCCCAGGATGAAGCGTTGCAGTCACACCATCTGGCTGCCTGCACACTTCCCTCCCAGAGCCTTTGTCATGTGCTTTGACATGTACTATTTGGTAGGCTTTACCAAATTGCATTTGCTATACTTTAGTGTTTTTCAAAAATCAACACTACTGAAGTTTGCTTTTAAAAATATTTACCCCAAAGACTGTGGGGAAAAGGCTCCCAAGTGGTATTGAACATATGAGATTTTGCAGGAAAATGTGTTTCTCAATGGGGAATTTTACATCCACTTAGTTGCAGTCACAATACAGTTGTGTTTGTCCCACAAGTGAGTCCTCACCTTCAGTACCTACCCACAGGACAGCTAAAGCTTGATAATTGCTGCAAACATTAGTGAGGATTGAAATTAGATGATTTTTAAGGTCCCTTCTGACCCAAACCATTCCAGGTTCATTCTGTACCTGACCATGACCCCCGGGGTCAATGGAATTGGGGTTTTTTGACTTCTTGGCTGTTCTGTCCTGGTTCAGAGTCAGGTGAGGGGGGCCCCAGGGCTCTGTCCACGCAGCCCATTGCCCCTGGAGAGGGTCAGAGTGCAGAGAAGCTGAGCTTCTTCCTGAGCAGGGCTGGGCTGGGCTGGGCTGTGTGCCTGCGCTGCCGGGCAGCAGAACACCAGCACTGCCTGAGCCATGGCTCTGAGCCACAGCCCTGTTCCCTTCCAGCTCTATTGAAGTGCTCCTCTCTGTCTAGACTGTTTCGTGTCCTTCTCAGTGCCTTTTTTATGCCCAGAGCTTTATGGCAGCAGCCTGGGAGCATAATTCCCTTGCCCTGGAGAAGCAGCCGTCAAGGCAAGAGCAGCGTTGGAGCTGTTTGTGCTCTCCTGCAGCGCTGTGCCCACACAGAGCAACTCCTGCCTTTCTCAGGGCATCTGCTCTCAGGCACAGTTGATGTAAATATCCTCAAAGCCATTTTATGTCCAGCTGCTAGTGAATCTACTGGAAGTACATCCACACATTTTCAACCCGCAGCTCATGGAACATGGAGCCAGAAATGTAAAGTTCTTTGTTTGGTAGAGGACATGCTAGAAACTGCTGCTTCAAAAAGATTAGGCACAGTAATTAAAGCATAATTGCTATTAATAGTTGTCTTCCTAATCAGACTTATCTCTCTATTGCTCCTTACCTCAGAGGATTTTTTCCTTCTCTGTGTTTTTCTGGGAATGCGTTTGTTACGCAGGAAACAAAGCAAACCACGGCCATAAAGCTGTGGGTAAACGTGTGTAATTCAGTGAGCCCAGCTCACACTGGTGGCTCCCTGGATGGGAGTGGATCTGTTTTCCTCGCCTGCCTCCCTGTGCAGCAGCTGCTGGCACTCTGGCATTGCCTGCAGCCCTGCTCTGGGCAGTGCAGTGGGTGGGTGCTCCCAGCCCGGGCTCCGTGCTGTCCCTGCAGGCTGGCACAAGGGGGTTTTGCTCTGGCAGAGCCACAGCAAGGGCTGTGTGCTGTCCCTGTGTACTGGCACAAGGGGTTTTGCTCTGGCAGAGCCACAGCAAGGGCTGTGTGCTGTCCCTGCGTGCTGGCACAAGGGGTTTTGCTCTGGCAGAGCCACAGCAAGGGCTGTGAGCTGTCCCTGCGTGCTGGCAGGAGCTGCTGCTCTGGCCAGAGCCACAGCAAGGGCTGCTCGTGCCTGATAGCCCTCACTTCTCCCACAGGCAGGGTGCTGGGGAGGGCAGCTGGGCATCTGCACGTTCCAGCCCTTGGCACAGCCTCTGTGGAGACTTCAGAGTCCAGCCCAGCGCAGTGTGGTGCCAGCTGCGTTCCTCTGGAGGCCTGTGTCGGCACAGGGGCAGGGCAGGGAGTGCTCCATCAATCCTTTCTCTGCTTCACTTTGTGCAAAGACAGCACGTTTTCCTCCTGTCTCGGTTTTATCTTTCCTGCACTGTCTCTATCCCACCCCTCTGTGCTTCCCCTTTTCTGCCATCCCCATTTCTACTTGCTCCTTCCTTTCCCTTTTTTCCTTCCCAGTATTCACGTTGCCCCCGAGTGCAGCCGTGCAGCTACAGGAGAAATCCCCAAACAATCTGCCAGCCCTTTGAAGAAGGGTTGTGTTCCTCTGTGTCAGCTTAATTACCGTGTCCCACTGCGGATGCCGAGGCCTTTGGGGAGGGGAGAGCAGAGGCAGCTCTGAGCGCTGGGTTCAGGCTGGGACCGCGCCCGGGGCACTGCAGATCCCGACGGACACTGCCTGTCACTGCCCTCTTGTCGCCCTGTCTGTGCCTCCCGCACCTGATTGTGCTGGATTTATGACGGGCTGGTTCTTACAGACCTGTCCCTCAAGCGCTGAGCTCCTCACCTGTGATCTGGGAAAGTGCTGAGCACAGTGCTCAGAAATAAGCACTTTATGAAGTCACTGAGCTGGGTCAGGCTGCACTGCACCACACAGAGGGTAAAGCAAATTGCAGAGCCCCTGGGGACAAATCCTGCTCAGTGCCCTCCCTGCTGGCTTCTCTCCCTGAACCTGTGGATTCTGCTTTTCCCACACCCCAGGTCCTGCCTGCCTCTCTTACCTGGTCACTGCCAATATCGCCAAACTGAACTGCCCAGAGCACGAGCTTTGCAAGAAAATCCAGATTTTTCATGGCTCAACACCTTTCCTGTCCAAACACTGTGATTTCCTGGAAACAGCATCAAGCTGTTGTTAATGGGCCTGATCCCATAAGCTCACTTCATTATCACTACTTCCTTGGCAAGTGAATATATTCATTTACATTCATATGAAATATAGTAAATATAAAATAACATGCAAAATTTATTACACAAAATGAATCTATCAATTTACATTTTTATTATATAAATATTCATATATTCATTTGACTTTTGCAGTCTGCTGGCACGTGTCTGCCCTTCTTATGAAGACTTGCTTTAGCAATGGAGGGAGGCAATGGGAAGGATACACAGGATTTGAACCAGGCTTATCTTACTCCCCATCCCAATCAGGCTAAGCCAGAGCATCACCTCTGGAAGCAGAGCCCTTCTGGAGCCTCACAAGGAACCCTGCAGCTCTGGTGCCACTGAGCTGGAGCCTCAGTTGTTTTTAAGGAGGGTGTTTTGGGGTGGCCTGTGGATGCTGTGTGCATCAGCCCAGCGTGTTTCTGGAGCAGGCAGGGTCACATCAGCCCCGTGCTTTTTACAGAAATAGCTCCCAGATGTAACCATTGTGTCACAGCACATTTATGAAATTTGGCAGAATTGCAGGATGTGTGGGGTTTGTGTGCGTGAGGGTAAATCTGTGCTCCAGCCTCCTCTCTGACCTGCAGACAAGGTTTGTCCCAGCCTCTTGGGCTGCGTGTCCTTGCCTAGTTTGGGACACAATAAACAGCCCAGGATGGTGATAAGACAATGCCAGGGCTTGAACTCCTGGAGTTTTCCTCTGCTGTGGAGATGGACATGGAAGCAGAGTCAAGGCATTTCCAATCTCCAGCGAAAAAAGAGAACAGAATTGCTTCCCTTCTTGCATCTATTTGACAATTTTCATGGCTTTTTAATGCTCTTAAATGTTGTGAGAAAAAACCAAGCAGGAGTGAAAGCAAGACTGGTAAATGCTTTCATTCCTTCAGCTTATGGGCACCAACCATCTCCCATTGCCTGTTTCTGTTAGACTGTAATTAATGGTTTGATGAATCTGTCAAAGTGGAGAAAAATAACCCTAACCCTGTGCAAAGAGCTTTCTTTGCGAAACAGAAGGCCACACAAGAAAGAGGGCATCTCAGGTTTGCTCCTGGTCATGTGTGTTTCCAGCCATCGAGTCATGTGGAGAGGGATGAGCAGTGACACGTTGGAGTTCAGAGGAGGCAGCCTTTCAGGGGCATTACTCACAAAACTGGAGTAAGGAAGGTTTTTCTCCTTGTGGGAGTCAATAAAGCATCTGGCAGAGGCTTGGGAAGCATTTTCAGTGGGGGTCTCTGGAGCCCCCTCATGGGGTTCCCACCTCACCAGCTCTCACCCCAGCGTGCACGGGACAGACAAGGGCCAGAGCAGGAGGGACAATGTACCAGGGGCTGTGCCACCAGCCAGGGCATGGCCAGAGCAGGAGGGACAATGTGCCAGGGGCTGTGCCATCAGCCAGGGCACGGCCAGAGCAGGAGGGACAATGTGCCAGGGGCTGTGCCACCAGCCAGGGCATGGCCAGAGCAGGAGGGACAATGTGCCAGGGGCTGTGCCATCAGTCAGGGTGACAGCCAGAGCACAGCCAGAGCAGGAGGGACAATGTGCCAGGGGCTGTGCCACCAGCCAGGGTGACAGCCAGGGCATGGCCAGAGCAGGAGGGACAATGTGCCAGGGGCTGTGCCACCAGGCAGGGTGACAGCCAGGGCATGGCCAGAGCAGGAGGGACAATGTGCCAGGGGCTGTGCCATCAGCCAGGGCATGGCCAGAGCAGGAGGGACAATGTGCCAGGGGCTGTGCCACCAGGCAGGGTGACAGCCAGGGCATGGCCAGAGCAGGAGGGACAATGTGCCAGGGGCTGTGCCACCAGGCAGGGCTGTGCCAGAGCAGGAGGAATGTGCCAGGGGCTGTGCCATCAGCCAGGGCATGGCCAGAGCAGGAGGGACAATGTGCCAGGGGCTGTGCCACCAGCCAGGGTGACAGGCAGAGCAGGAGGGACAATGTGCCAGGGGCTGTGCCATCAGCCAGGGCATGGCCAGAGCAGGAGGGACAATGTGCCAGGGGCTGTGCCACCAGCCAGGGCATGGCCAGAGCAAGAGGGACAATGTGCCAGGGGCTGTGCCATCAGCCAGGGCATGGCCAGAGCAGGAGGGCTCCCATGGCTGCAGGGCTCTGGCTGCTGGCATTGTGCCCCACAGGCTGTGCTGGGCAGCGAGGAGAGGCCGTGCCACTCCAAACCCAGGAGATGCTGGTCCCCACGTCCTGCCTGGCTCTGGGAGGAGCAGATGTAACCTATTTGCTGGATGTCTGAAGGGCATCAGGAAAAGGTCAGTGGCTAGAATGCGGATGACGTGCTTCAAAAGTCCTTCAAAATAGCACAGTTCATTAAACTCTGAGCAGCAGAATGTTCACAGTTAAGGGGGGAATTGCCTTTATAATCCCCTTTGTGGATGGTTTTGTGTGGAGGAATTGAAAATAGTTTCATATAGTTTGGCATAGGGTTTTTATGGCCTTGATATGAAATATTCATACTGCAGTTGAGAGAACAGAGTCAGGACTTGCAGTCTGCTCCTGTGACTGGCATGTATCCCCATGCCCTGCCTGTATTCCTGTTTTTTCCAATACACACCCAACGGTGGAGCAAACACCGTCAGTGCCAAGCGTGTTCCCTGTCGTTGGGAAGCCATCCTTGGTAAGAACAGATTGCCTTCCACAATTTGTCTTCAACAGATTGTCCTCAGCCTCCTGAAGGAGGAGTGGATCTGCTTCTCCAACTCCAGATTGGAAACCCTGCCCCTGAGCCATGAAAGCAACGGCAGAAAACAGCTCCCTGTGTTCTTCTGGAAATAGAAGAGGTTACAGACGGGGCCAATCAAGCAAACCAGGCAGTGGTTCAATGAGAGTGGCCCAGAGAAGCAGCCCAGGGGCTGTGCCTCAGGAATGCTGTTTGCTGGGCACCCATCCCTGCTGCCAGAGCGGGCAGGAGCCCCTCTCAGAGGGTGTGGGCACCCAAGGAAGGAAGACAAAAGAACTCATCCAGTCTCCAGCACCATCATCAACATGGCCAGCAAACCCATGGCCAAGCATTTCCTTTGGCCACGCTGGAGCTCAGGTGCTCCGGGCACTCGCCTGCCCTGAAGGAGCCCTGGGCAGCCCCACGCAGGAGGTTTCATCCTCCTGTCCCTGAAACACTCAGGAGTGGGATGGAAACTCCCTCAGCCGGCCGTGTCTGGATGCCAGGACTGTCCCTCATTCTCCCTGCAGCCTGCCAGGAATTGTTTTGCTGCGGGAGGGGCTGGCCAGGGGCACGGTGAGGCTCCCAGGAGGCTGCTGGTGCCTCTCTGTGCCACCGGGTGGTTCTGGAGCCTCCTGGCCGAGTGAACATCACCCCAAAACGGACAGGGCAGCTCTGCAGCTCTGAGTGCCATCAGAGTGCCACCAGCAACGGGCTTGAAACGGGCATGAGGGGCTTTACCCTCACTCTTTATTCTGCTGAGCCCCTGAAATGCTGCAGGAGTCCTACTCTGTTCGCTGCCTTCCTCAGGGTCAGCCGGGTCAGCTCCGGTGGCCAGGAGTGCGTGGAGCTGCGGGATGAGTCAGTGTCTCACAGGGAGGGAGGCAGGGAGGGAGGAGGCAGCCGCTCCTGACTCACCGTACGCATCACAAGGGCTGCGGAGAGCCAGGTGGGACCCTGCGGAGCGGCGGCCCCGCTGCTGTCCCGGTGCTGTCCCGGTGCTGTCCCGCTGCTGCCCCGCTGCTGCCCCGGTTCTGTCCCGGTGCTGCCCCGCTGCTGCCCCGGTTCTGTCCCGGTGCTGTCCCGGTTCTGTCCCGGTTCTGTTCCGCTGCTGTCCCGGTTCTATCCCGGTTCTGTCCCGGTGCTGTCCCGGTTCTGTCCCGGTGCTGCCCCGGTGCTGTCCCGGTGCTGCCCCGGTGCTGTCCCCGGTTCTGTCCCGCTGCTGTCCCGGTTCAGTCTCTGATTCTGTCCCCGCTGCTGTCCCGCTGCTGTCCCGGTTCTGTCCCGGTTCTGTCCCGGTTCTGTCCCCCTGCTGTCCCGCTGCTGTCCCGGTTCTGTCCCGCTGCTGTCCCGGTGCTGTCCCCGCTGCTATCCCGGTTCTGTCTCGGTGCTGTCCCGCTGCTGTCCCGGGGCCCGGCTCTGTTCCTGAGCCCGTGGGGCCGTGCCCTCTCGCCTGCCCACACGAGAGGCAGGGGATGCTCCCTGCCCTTTTCAGGCGATGCTTTCCATGGCATGGATGAAGGCGCGGGCGGGATGGAGCGCCCAGGTGCTCAGCAGCGCTCAGGTGTCCATGGCCCTGCTCTGAGCTCAGGCTCACCCGGGTGACAGCAGAGTCTCAGGTGCCGCCCGCAGGCTGCTGAGCCTTTTCCTGTGCCCAGGGATGAGTGATTTGCTCCGCAGCGTCTCCCGGCAGCGGGAGGGTCCCGGCGGCCCAGCCTGCGCCCGGAGCCCACCACGAGCAGGGCGTGGCAGGAGGGTCCTGCTCGCACCTGGGCGCTGCTGCCTGGGAAACCACTCCCTCCTCCTCTGCTCCTGCCTTCCTGAAGGCAATGCCGCGATGGAGCAGCCCCAGGGACAGCACAGGGACAAGAGAAGGCACAGGGAAGGGGTGGAGATATTCCCGGATGTTTTGTGAGAACAAGTACCTAAAAATATTTGTGTTTTCACGTGCAGCATGCAGGGAAACAGACTTGGAATGGTGTGGGGCTGTGCTCCAGGCTGCAGCCTGCTCCAGGCCAGGGTCTGCTGGGCTCTGAAGGTGAAATTCTGACCCCACAGCTCTCTGGATCTGTGCTGTGAGTCCTCAAGGAAATAATTGGACATTTCAGTCAAAATTTCTTTGCCTTTTCCTGGGAGATCCCCCTCTGGTGACCAGGGCATTAGTGTGTTTTTTTCCAGGATTCAGATTTTCAGGTGGAGTGTGTGGTAGTTCACTGTGGGAGCCTTTGGGTCCTGCAGGTCACCAGCTGGCAGCTCGACCCTCCCTCTGAAATTGCTCCCTGATCACAAGAACTGGCGCTTTTTGATGTTCCTAAACGATGACATTAATCATTTGCTATTTCTGTTCACTCTGTCAGAAACATTTGGTAAAGCCTTTTTGTTTCTCTTCCCCTCCCAGGCTACTTTCCAGGCACCCACAGCCCCCTCCCCTGGGCCAGGATTCTCCTCTCTGCCCTCCCAGGCTCCGTGCTGTGGGACGGATGGGAGCGAGCGGAGTGAACAACCAACATCTCCACGAGCTTCTCCTCTTCATCCTGCAAAAAACCAGGTTCTAAATGGCAAGGCTGTGCCTCAGAGAAGAGCTGGCATGGCAGCACCTCTGCCAGGCTGTCAGGGACCGGCTGCATGGGGGCAGAGCTGGGGAGATGGGCGCCCAACGCCAGCCTCCCCATCCACCGCTAACGTCACTTCGATCTGACAGGGAGAGAAACATCTCTCTGAGCTAAGGCTCTTCCGCCCCGTTCTCCAGGACACTTAATTACCATGCAGCCAGTGCGTTTGTGGTGCCGTTACAAATAATTTAGCTGCAACGATATGGCAGTTTAATTTGCCTTATTTATCTCAATCATTTTGCATGAGGGAGATGAATGCCTCAGCAGGAGTTCACATGGACGCTCCGTCTCCTGTAATGTGCTTTCAGGTAAAGGCTGCACGACACATCCCTGCACAAAAATTAATCTTGCAGGCAATTGGCCTGAACTGAAACACCCCGAGCAGGCAGACAGGACTTTGCCTGCTGGCTCTGAGCCGAGCCAGGGCTCTGCCGTGAGCTGGTGTACAGGTACCTTACCTTGGAGCCCAGCAGAGGGGAAAGGCAACACAGATCCCCCTCAGCCACGTCCACGGCATCCTGCTGAGCACGTACTTTGCTGCTTCTTTCTTTTTTTAGTTTGGAAATGTCAGCACTTTCCGTTCCCATGGGAACGCTGCCTTTTCCCTTGGCACGTTGCTGTGCTGGGAGCTGCCGGGCTGGCGGGGCTGTGGTGCTGCTGGGAGCGTGTGCCAGCCATGCCTGGGCTCCCCAGCCCTTCCTGGGGTTCCTGCCCCTCCAAACCCCATGTGGGGCTGTGCTGGGAGCGTGTGCCAGCCATGCCTGGGCTCCCCAGCCCTTCCTGGGGCTCCAGACCCCATGTGGGGCTGCTGGGAGCGTGTGCCAGCCATGCCTGGGCTCCCCAGCCCTTCCTGGGGCTCCAGACCCCATGTGGGGCTGTGCTGGGAGCATGTGCCAGCCATGCCTGGGCTCCCCAGCCCTTCCCTGAGGGTCCTTCCCCTCCAGACCCCATGTGGGGCTGTGCTGGGAGCGTGTGCCAGCCATGCCTGGGCTCCCCAGCCCTTCCTGGGGCTCCAGACCCCATGTGGGGCTGTGCTGGGAGCGTGTGCCAACCATGCCTGGGCTCCCCAGCCCTTCCTGGGGCTCCAGACCCCATGTGGGGCTGTGCTGGGAGCGTGTGCCAGCCATGCCTGGGCTCCCCAGCCCTTCCTGGGGCTCCAGACCCCGAGTGGGGCTGTGCTGGGAGTGTGTGCCAGCCATGCCTGGGCTCCCCAGCCCTTCCTGGGGCTCCTGCCCCTCCAAACCCCATGTGGGGCTGTGCTGGGAGTGTGTGCCAGCCATGCCTGGGCTCCTCAGCCCTTCCTGGGGTTCTGCCCCTCCAGACCCCGAGTGGGGCTGAACCCAGCAGCTCTGGGCTTCCAGGAGCAGCCTCAGCCATGGCACAACTGCGACAAGGGGTCAGAGGCTGGTGGTAAAAACTCTTATGATTGTAACCTCTTAGTCCAATTAATCTAATTATTCTAATTCTCTGTAGCCCTGTGGGGTCAGGCTCTGGTGCCAGGGAACAGCCTCAGGCTGGGCCAGGGGAGGCTCAGGGTGGGCACCAGGAATTTCTCCATGGGAAGGGTGGCCAGGCTTTGGCAGGGGCTGCCCAGGGGTCCCTGGAGGTGTCCAGGGAAGGCCTGGATGTGGCACTCAGAGCCCTGGGCTGGGCACAAGGTGGGCACAGGGCAGAGCTGGGACTCTGGGACAGCCTGGGAGGGATTTTCCAGCCTCAGTGAGTGTGGGACTCTGTGTTCTATGAAGCACCCAGTGAGCTCCTGGGAGAGCAGGGGATGTCCCCAGTGTGGAGGGGGCCTGGCAGGTACACCAGCACTGTGCTGATGGTGAAACTCACACTCTCGGTGTAAAAACCTGGTTTTGCCACTGTTGCAAACCTCCAGGTTAGAGGGAACCCATTTGCTTCTGAAGAATTTGTGATGTGAAGAAGCAGCAGCAGCAGCAGCAGGTGTGCTGGGGTGGCCAGTGCTCCTGAGGGGACGCTCTGGAATACATTGAGTTAGTTCAGTTCCCAAACACACCCAGTTCACTGGGGCTAGGGGTGCCACAACCATTACCTTCATTGCTCAGTTTTCAAATGCTGCTGCTCAAAAAAGCTCCTTTCAGAGCAGTGGGACGTGTGAAACAATGCCGAGCTGCTGACAGGTACCATGGCAATGGCTGTGCCAGGAGCTGCTCTGCTATCGCCTGAGCTAATTTCCACTCCATATTTATGAGTATTCCCACTCCTGAAGGAGGCTGGCAGCTCCTCCCTGGGTTGCTGCTGTCTCGGGCTGGGGGCTGTGCCCTGTTTGTGCTGGCCAGGGGCAGTGTGGCCACAGCTCTGTCCGTGCCTGGCAGGTCAGGGACCCTGAGGTCAGGGGCCCACCTGGGATGGTCTGAGGCTGCACTCCCACCCTGCTGTTCCCAGCTGCCTTCTGTCCCTGCCAGAGCCGAGCCATGCCCCACATCCCAGCAGGGCTGTGCCATCCCTGGTGCCATCCCTGGTGTCCCTGAGCCCCATCCCAGCAGGGCAGTGCCACCCCTGGTGCCATCCCTGGTGCCATCCCTGGTGCCATCCCTGGTGCCATCCCTGGTGCCATCCCTGGTGCCTCTCCAGCCCATTCTGGCAGGGCTGTGCCATCCCTGGTGCCATCCCTGGTGTCCCTCAGCCCCATCCCAGCAGGGCAGTGCCATCCCTGGTGCCATCCCTGGTGCCACCCCTGATGCCATCCCTGGTGTCCCCCAGCCCCATCCCAGCAGGGCTGTGCCATCCCTAGTGCCATTTCTGGTGCCATCCCTGGTGCCATCCCTGGTGCCATCCCTGGTGCCACCCCTGGTGCCCCCCCTGGTGCCTCCCCAGCCCAGCCCAGCCGCAGCAGGGGCTGCTCCCCTCGCAGTGCAGTGTTCCAAGCTCTGGAAGCCAGGATTTCAGAGCAGCAAGGTTAATTGCTATTTGCTTTCCAAGCCTTTATCTCGTTTTTAACTCCTCTCACTTTCATCTTCCCTCTCTGCTTTTTGAAGAACCACTTTTAGAGATCTGTTTCCAGGCTCCAAAGCAGCTGCAGGTTCAGGGACAGGGAGAATTAGCAGAGGAGGCTCATCTGCAGGCTGTGGTGGTCCGTGGGCAGGATCCTGTGCTGCTGAGAGTCACACTCTGTAGGAACAGGATTTAGGGGTTGGGGAGTCACCAATCCCAAGGGTGGCCTGGCCTGTGAGCCCCGAGTCTCAGCCTCCCTGCTGGCACCTTCTCTGCCTTTCTGTGTGAAACAAAAGCACCATCAGGTGCTTTCCTTACCATAAAGATATTTACACACTTCAATAAAGGCAGCTCTCAGCATTCCATGAAGTTAAGCAGATGGAGCTCGTGGGGTGTTTTTGCAGCCTCTCAGGGATTTTACTCATTCTCTCTGCACTTGCTGCACATCTCTGTTAAGCACTCAAACACCAAACCTGAATGCAGATCTCCAGGGCAAGTCTAAACACTGGGTAATTGAATTTTCCATGGGCAAATTCACTGCCCTGCTCTTCTGGCTGCTGGCTTTGTTTGCCAGGGCGCACCCTGGATGCTCCTGGTGCTTTGTTTCTCCCCCCATGCTCTCCCAGGGCTTTCCAGGAGCAGCCTCCAGCCCCCTCAGCATGGCCCGGCAGGTGAGCACGGCCAGGGTCCTGCACTCCCATCTCCAGTTCAATGCCAGGTTCATTACAGCCTCTCTGTTTGGATGAGTGCAGTGTTTGGGAGCACTGTGTGCCTCAGCTGCTCTTCCTTGTTAGTGACTCTCCTGCCAGGCTCTTAATCACCCATATGTTTTATCAGCAGTGATCTTGCATTTGCTAACAATCTGCAGATTAGAAAAAAATTACCCCCGGTCCCTGGCGAGCCCCTGCACAGGCCGGGTGTGCTGATGGTGCCACGGGCCTGGCACAGCCCTGCCAGCTGCCAGTGCCACCCCACTGCAGCCTGGGGCTGCTCTCGCCCTGCCAGCCCCGCGCTGGGGCACATCTGCACCTCAGACTCACCACAGGGCAGGCTGAGATGGGACACTGGATCAGATTCCTCCCTGGCAGGTGGGCAGGGCCTGGCACAGTGCCCAGAGCAGCTGGGGCTGCCCCTGGATCCCTGCAGTGCCCCAGGCCAGGCTGGACATTGGGGCTGGAGCAGCCTGGGACAGGGGAAGGTGTCCCTGCCATGGCAAGGGTGGATCTGGGCAGGCTTGAAATCCCTTCCAGCCTGAACTATTCTGGGTTTCCTTGGTTCTATGAATTTCACTGACCTGTGATCTTATCAAGCAGTGGAAGACATTTATTTGACAGAATCTACTGTCTATAAAACTGTATTAGCAACAGCTGTATTTTTGTCCCTTAACTCTGTCTCAGTTTTTCCATTACTTTTCCTGTCTGGAAATCTGCCAGTCTGCTTGATCTTCACTACAGCATCAGCACTTTCCTTCTGATTTCCCCCTGCATTCAAAGGTGTATTCAAAATCAATAGCACTGGGTCAGCTCCCTCTTTTTAGATTCTGGTGTTCCTGATTGTGGCTCTTCCACATCAATGGCTTTTTTCACCAGTTTTCTTCTCTCTCTGTTTTCTCCCCAGCCTCTCTGTTCCTAATTCAGCTCGTTAGAAACAAGAAGTGTACAAAAACCTGACCTCTGTTAATGAACCTGCCCAGTGAATACCCGTGTTTGCTGGTGGGTTTGAAGGGGCTGCTTTCCTCCCAGCTCATACAGATGCCAGTTGCTTTCCTGAACGTGCTTCCACCAGGGTGCTTTCAGCTACAGGAGCTCTCACAGTTCCTCCACACATCCCTACTTTTTAATTTCTTCTCTGCAGCTCGGCGGAGGCCCCGGCTCCCAGACAGCTCTCAGGAATCCACGGGGATGAGAGGATTTCATATTGGCTCTAAATAAAGGGTAGAGTTGCACAGAGGAAAAGGCATATCCAAACAGAGCAGAAGCCCAGCTCCCAGGGCTCCTGCGAGGAAGGGAAGGTTTCATTTCTTACCCCACGCCTGAGGTCAGCCCTGTTGCAGCACCACAGCTTTCATTCCTCCTGCTCTCCCACCAGGAGAACCCTTTGGAATGCCCCTCTTTCCTTATCACTCCTCATGCTGCACAAAGCATCTGTTTGCAGCAGAAAAGGCCATTTCCTGGGGGACAGGTGGCCATCACCTCTGGGCTGGCTGTCCAGGCACCCATCCATAGAAAGAGGTGACTGGGGCAGACTGGGAGCTGTGGCTGTGCCTGGGTGGCCTCGTTGGGCTCGGAGGAAGGGGCTCCATGGTCCCTGTGTTCCCAAAAGGGCAGAGGGACGAGGAGCATTGGAGACACCCAAGGTGGGGTCCCAGTGAGCCCTGCCCTGCCGGGGGCCCTGCACAGCCCTCCCACCCCCTCAGTGAATGTGCAGTGGAAATGTGCCCGAAATGTGCAGTGGATGCTCATCCTGAAATGCCAGGGATTATCCACTCCCCCTGGCAGCCTCATGACGTGTCTGCAGATGCCCAAATTATTGCCTTTGCTGTTCTCTCGTGGCTGCGACTGCCCAAAAGTCTGGATACAGAATGAAGATAATGGAGCAGTAAATATCCAGCCCAGGCTCTGGAAGTTGTAGCTGTAGCAGCATCCCGGGAGTCCATTGCTCAGACAACAGGGTTCTACAAGAAATATTTGGAAGAAAGTAATTTTAAACATATTTAAGAGAAAAATAAAAGCAATTTAAGGAAAGCAATGCCCATTGCCTGGAACACCTCCCAGGCAAATGCATTTCCTATGGTGCCCGAGCACTGGGTTTGGGATGCTGAGGGCGATGGGCCTCCCCCATCAAAATCCCTCAGATGTGAGCAACGAGGCTTCCCTGTGGTAAAATGGGTGCCCTGTGCTCCAGCAGGTCGGTGGGGCAGCGCTGTCCCCCACTCCTGCCCCACCCAGTCCTGCCCCACCCAGTCCTGCCCCACCCAGTCCTGCCCCATCCATTCCTGCCCTGCCCGGGGCAGCTCCGTGTGCCAGGGAGCCAGGGCTGCATCGGGCAGAGGCCAAAGCAGAGGTGCCAAGAGTGGTTTAGATTAAATCCAAATTAAATCCAAATTAAATCCAAGGCTTGTCACTTGTGGCCACCTTCCCCTGCAGTGAAATGCCACCTAGATTCCTGCAGTGCCTGCAGCCTCCCATCACCCTCCCGCTCGTTTTGGGCTGTTTGGATGCTGGCTGTGGCTGGCAGGGATTTTCTGCTGCCTTCAGGTGCCCACTGGTGCCCCAGAAGGTGCCAGGATGGGAGCCCTGTGCCCATGAGGGTTCCCACGGGCACTTAAAGGAGGGGGCTTCAGCAGAGCTAAATGGACTTGGGGCCCAGATCTTGTAGGATTGGGGCCCAGATCTTGTAGGATTAGGTGCCCAAGTCCTTCAAGCATCCTTCAAGCATCAATGTAAATGAAGTCTTTATTTACAGTTAGATTCCTGCACACACATCAAGGACAGCATTAGCAAATCCAAGCCTGAAAATCGGGAGCCAGGGGTGCAAAGCCTGGGATGGAGAGTGAAAACCCCAGGGCTGCTGCTCCTGTTGTCTTATCTGTGACCCCTGCTGAGCACCCTCTGGGCCATCTGCCTCTCACATTTTCCAGCCTTCTTTGACAATCAGCAGAGATTTTTATATTTTTTTTTTAACAGAGTCTGTGATTACTTTTCATGAAGAGCAGGAAGTGGGACTTTGAAGAAAACACCACTAAATATCGTGAGAATGATGAAGGAAGCACAAGTGCTGGATGCTGGTGCCCAGCTGTGGGTCGTGGCAGAGCTTCCCTGGCTGTGCTGGGCACACAGGACCCCAGAAATGTGCTTTTATGACCCCCCAGTCCACAGCAGAGTCCCCAGAGGCAGAGAAACACAGAGATACCCTCCTCTCAGCCTGTTACAACATTTACAGAAACAGTCTGTAAATAGAATTATGGGAGTGTTTTAAATGGATTTCTGAGCTGGATTCAGAACTATTCCCTGGTTGCATTCCCTAAATATAAACCAGAGCTTATCTTGCTGGCACAAAACTGCCGAGAGCGTCTTCCAGCGTTACCTCTGTGAGCACCCGGGGGCTGGGAGCTGGATCTGCACTTTTTAGGGACTGCTGGGGTACAACTGCAACTCAGGGGAGATTCGGGGAGGGGAGAAGGCCCTGTGCCCCACCCAGGCAGGAAAAGGCACGGAGCCTCCAAAGGGGAGAGTGCTGTGAACACATGGAGCAAAGCCTGTCCTGCACCCCTGAGCAGAGCACAGAGCAAAGCTGGTCCTGCACCCCTGAGCAGAGCACAGAGCAAAGCCTGTCCTGCACCCCTGAGCAGCACATGGAGCAAAGCTGGTCCTGCACATTGATCAGCACATGGAGCAAAGCTGGTCCTGAGCAGTACACAGAGCAAAGCCTGTCCTGCACCCCTGAGCAGAGCACAGAGCAAAGCTGGTTCTGCACCCCTGAGCAGAACACAGAGCAAAGCCTGTCCTGCACCCCTGATCAGCACATGGAGCAAAGCCTGTCCTGAGCAGCACACAGAGCAAAGCCTGTCCTGCCTCACCTGATCAGCTCTGCCAGCAGGGAAAGGGGCTGGAGTGAAGAATTCCTGACCTGAACAGTACCACAGCTGGTGTCCTGTGTCTAAGTGTCTCTGCTGTATTTCAGAGTGAAAACAGACAATCACAAGCCTTAGTCTGGAGTTATTTGGTGCAATAATGGAATGATGGAATCCCAGAATGATTTAGGTTGGAAGGGACCTTAAGGCTCATCCAGTGCCACCCCTGCCATGGCAGGGACACCTTCCTCTGTCCCAGGCTGCTCCAAGCCTCAATGTCCAGCCTGGCCTGGGACACTTCAGGGATGCAGGGGCAGCCACTGCTGCTCTGGGAATCCCAGCCCAGCCAGGAATTCCCAATTCCCAATGTCCCATCCCTCCCTGCCCTCTGGCAGTGGGAGCCACTCCCTGTGTCCTGTCCCTCCAGGCCCTGAGCTCTGTCCCTGCTCCTTGCTGGGCTCTCGGCAGCCCCTTGCCCATCCCGAGAGCCTCTCTGATGGCTGCAGCTGCAGGGGTGGATGGGTCAGCTCCTCTGACCTGCCCAACAGCACAGGCTCTATAATTACTCCCTGGAATATCTGCCTGGAGCCAGAAGTTGTGTGCTGGAACTGAAGGAGCCTCTGTCTAATGAGCCTGTCCCTGGATGTCAGCAGTAATTAATGTGCATCGCCCTGCAGGTTCCCACCTCCTCTTAATAGGCTGAAATTTTATCCTCTGGTTATAATTGCAAATTATGGTTAAAATTTTACATGCCTGGCAGTTGAGAAGCTGGATGCTGCAGCTCATTCCCCTGTGGGTACACGTGGGGATGTTGCTGAGATGGTTCCAGCCCCTCCTTTCACTCCTGGCCCTCTTACACTTGACTCCATCCTCATCACCCTCTTCTCCTCTCATCCCCCTTCTCATCTCTTTCTCTCTCTCTTTGTCTCCTCCTTTCCTTGCCTCCTTTTCTGTGTCTGAGGGGCAGCATCTGAGCCTAAATAACTTCAACTTATTGACCTCATTTGGCAGGAGGAGCCAGCTCAGCTGCTGGTCCAAGCGTTCCCCATGGCCATCAGTGCCCAGCTGAGGGTGAAGGATGCACAAACCCTCACTGAAGGGCTCCCACACTCCCCAAACACCAGCTGGTGGCAGAACTCCTGCTGCTGCACCCTCTGGAACCAGCCTGCAGTGCTAAACCTGGCCTGGGGCCAGTGGTGAGTGCCTCCACTGTTGCCATGGCGTTATAACCATTCATTATTGTAGGGAAATATTGCACAAAGAGGTGACAGACATTGACTCCAGATCCAGGGCAGGTACATGGGGAGGAGCTCAGGGCTGGTTTTAGTAGCCAGGTGAACCCGTCTCAAGAAGAGGCTCACTCTTCTTTTCCAAGCCTTTTCATAAAAAAAAATAAAAATTAAGGACTAAGAGAGAATTTGGGCTTTGTTCCTGTCAATTCTCAGTGCGCAGGAAGCTGAGAGCAAACGTGAGGTGGTGAATGACGGGTGAGGCAGCCTGGAGAGCTGCCCAGGGATGAGCCCAGCTGCTCTGGAAGGCTGATGGGAATGCTGACAGCACTGCTGGCCACTGGATTAGGGGCAAGCCCTGGGCCCCACGGGGACATCTCGCCCAGCCAGCGCTGGCCCGTGCCAGAGCTCGGGGCTGAGAACGGGGGGTTTATGTAATTTCAGCTGCAGGTAGCTGTGAAAGGCAGAGCAGAGCTGACAGCCGCGCTCCCAGCTCCAGGAAATGCTGGATGTGTCCCAGCAGAGCAGGCTGCACTCAAACAGGGAGTGTCCCCCCGAGCAGAGGGCTGGGCTTTGGTCATCTCAGCACAGGGAGCAGTTAGTGCCTGCAGCATCTGCATCATTCAAAGATGAACAGCCATCCTGGAGCCCTGGGCCCAAGCCAGCACTCCACATCCCCAGGCCCTGCTCCAGCCCTACCTGGGCAGCACCCACGTCTTGTTCTCCCCACCTCGGACAGAGCTGCTCTGCTCTAGAGCTCCACTACCTGTGGGTGACGTGTTGTAAAGGATGAGAAATGCATGGATTATGTACAGAATAGATAATGAGCGATATTTTCTATTGAAAGCACAGAATCGCAGAATCCTGGAAGGGTTTGGGCTGGAAGGGACCTTAGATCTCATCTCATCCCACCCCTGCCATGGGCAGGGACACCTTCCACTATCCCAGGTTGCTCCAGGCCCTGTCCAGGAGCTGGAACATTTCAAGGGATGTGGCAGACACAACTTCTCTGGGCAGCCTGTGCAGCTCTCCTAGTGAAATGTAACCTGCTGGAAAACAAACAGCTAAGAATTCACTTTACATTTGGAAAGCTGCATTTTGAGTTTTTTTAGCTCAAAACTGCAAGTACCAGAGAATCCAAATCGGGAGAATTTGTAGGATTTACAGTATAAATTATTAAAGGGGAAAGAAGAAGACGTTACTCATGAAAAGCACATTCTTGTCGATCAAAGCTGCAAACAGAGAGTACTTTTATAAAGGCATCTGCCAGCCTTTGATACGCTCTGTGGAAGCCTTGTCAGGTATTTTGAGAGTGGAGCGTGGAGCTGTCGGGCTCCAGAGCCGTTCCTGTTCCGAGGACAGAGGCAGAGAGGGGGGTGAGCTCAGCCGGGGGTGCCTGGGCAGCCTCAGCCAGCGGCCTCGGCAAAAAAGGCAGAGAACGGCAGCCTCAACAAAAGCCTTCCCCGGGTGCAGGAACAAAGTTGCGGCGGGGCCGCGGCTCGGCGGAGCCGCGCTGCCGTCAGTGTGTGCTCATTAGACTGCTCAGCTGGCTCAGCCCTGCTGCTCGCTGAAAGCAGCACCTGCCAGCGCCCGGATCCCATTCTTCAGCAGCGCTCAGCTGGGCAGAGGGGAGCTGCGAGGCAGATGAACAATTTATGCGGAGTGGGATCCGTGACAAAGTGGCAGCTACTTTGGTGAATACAAGCATCTTTGTACAAGTGCCCAGATGGTTGAGGAGCGGGGCCGTGGCTGTGAAAAGCGCCCTTGTTGTTCAGGCTCGGCAGCACGCCCCTGACAACGTGCTGGGCACAGCCCCTGGTCCTGCGAGCTGCGGGATCCAGCCTCCAGCTGAGCCCACACAGGCCAGGGCCTGGCTCTGCTGACATGCTTCCTGCAGGGCAATGTCCTTCCCAGGGCTGCAGCACGCTCTGCCCTTTGCCCAAACCGCACCTTTGTGTGTAGGGCCTGTTGGACACTGAGATAACCAAGCCTAGGCCTCGGGGGTCCCTCCATGGGCACGAGGGTCACAGAGGTGCCCAGCCTGAGCCCTTGCACAGCCAGCCTGGCTGGGGATGGGGCAGCAGGCTGGGAGAGGCTCATCTCTCCTCACCCATCATGGGGTCACCCTTGAACCGTCCTGAAGGATCCCAGCCCCACACACCAGAGGGTCAGGGATGGAAGAGCCTGGAGAGCCACTGGCCTGAGGGCAGCTGTCCTTCCTATGGGAGCTGGACAAGCATGCAGGGAGGCACTGCCCTGCAGGCAGCAGTGATCTGGAAGGGCTGCTGGCAACAGCTGGGGAAGGTGAGGAATTTGGCTCTGTAAAGCACCTTTCTGGCTGGGAAGGCAGGGAATGGGCAAAGCTGGGGCAGAGGGAGTGTGGGGAGAGGCTCAGAGCTGTGGTCCATGGAGGCTGGTGCTCCCGGGGGAGGCTGGAAGCTGCACTGGGAATGCAGTGGGGGGACAAAGGTGATGCTCCAGGCAAAGGGGAGCTGAGCCAGGAAGGTGCACAGGGAACAGGGCCTGCGGTGCAGTGAGAGCTTAACACAGGTTCTCCCTGTGGCCTGTTTGATCTGGGTATTTGTGGGTGTGTGTGGAGCCAGGGTGCTGTGGGGAGCACTGCTGTGGGGCCCTGTGTGACACCCAGGCAGGGGCACGGCCAGGGCTGCAGGATTCCCATCCTCCCAGGGTGATGCTGATGCTGCCACCAGGTATTTGACTGCCCCAGAGCAGCACCATCTGCATCCCATCAGCCCTGATGGCTCTTGGACTCCATTTTGTCCAAAAGCCAGAGATTTAAAGGTTTCCTTCCATGACAAATGAACACCAAGGGACAAGCTCACGTCCTGGGGGACACATTGGCACTTTGGCTGGCTCTGCTGGAAGGACCACGGCAGCTGCCAACCCTCCAAGGGGATTCCAACCTAGTGATGGAATTGGGCTCTGACAAAAGAGCTGGGCACAGGTTGACCCTTTGGCAGGGACCGCGGGCCAGCTAGGTCACACCCAGTCCCCGCTGTCCTTGGGGACAGTCCCTGGGGCAGCCCCCGCCCCTCTGACCGGGGCTCTGGGCTGGGGGTGCCCCTGCCACGCTGGGCATCGCCGGCAATGCCCGGTGCCACCGACCTGGGCACCCCGCGCCGCTGGTCCCGCTGCGGGGGCGCCCCTCGGTGGGCGCCAGGCTGCGGCCGGGGGTGCGGACCCCGGTGCCGGTGCCCGCGGTGCCGCCCGCGGTGCCGCCGCTCCCTCCCGCGCGGGGCTCCCGGCGGAGGCGGCGGGGCCGTGCCGCCCGTGCCGCATTGGTTTGCGGCGGAGCCCGTCACGGCCGCCGCGCCGAGATTGGCCCCGCACCGGCGCCGGGCGACCCCCGGGCCCGGCCTCCTCCCGCCCGCCGAGCGCCGCGGCGCGGGCAGGGCACGGGCACGGGCACCGCGCTCCGCTCCGCTCGCTCCGCGCCGCCCGCAGCGGGGGCAGGGCCGGGCCGGGCCGGGCCGAGCCGGGCGGGGGGCGCGCCCACAGCCCCGCCCCGCACCGCCCCGCAGCGCGGCGGCAGCGGGATGTGAGCCCGGGCTCGGCAGCGCCCGCCGCCCCGCGCCCCGGGAAGATGCTGAGCAGGTGGATGAGTGGCAGCAGCAGGAACCTGGACCGCGAGTACAACTGCACCGTGCGGCTGCTGGACGACAGCGAGTACACCTGCACCATCCAGGTCAGCCCCCGCGCCGCCGGCACCGCCACCGCGGCCGCGCTGCCCCCGCAGCCGCCGCTACCGCCGGCCCCGGCAGACAAAAGGAGCGGAGCGGCGGGGGCGGCCCGGTGCTGCCCCGCGCCGCCAACAAAGGCGGCCCCCCCGCTCCCGCCGCCCGCCTCCCCCCGGCTCTCGGCGGCCCCCGGAGCCGCGGCTGCCGGCGGCGGGGAGAGCCCCGGGGCCGAGCCCCTCCGCCCGCGACCCCCCAGCCGCGGAGGGGTGCGGGCATGGCGCGGAGAGCCGCCCGCCTGCCCCCGGCGCGGTGGTGCCCGCAGCCCCGGAGCGGAGCGGGGCAGGGGCAGCCCGGCACGGCCGCCCCGGGGCCGGGGAGCCGCGGCCGTGCCCCGCCGAGCCGCTCGGGGCGAGCCCTCCGCTGCCGGGCGCGGGGGCTGCGCGCAGCGCGGGGAGGACGTGGGTGCCGAGCGGAGCACGGGGGATGCAGCGGGCAGGGGGCGCGGGGACCCGCGGGGCAGGGATGCTGCGGGGCAGGGATGCTGCGGGGCAGGGATGCTGCGGGGCAGGGATGCTGCGGGGTGCTGCTGCCGGGGACAGACCCTGCCGGCCCCGCCGCGGCCGGGTGCCCGCTCTGCCTCCCCCGTTAGCGCCCGGCTCGCCGTGATGAGCGCTCGGGTTTTGTAATCGTCCGGAGCGGCGGGGACGGGCGCGCATCCGCCGCCCCCTGCGCCCCCGTGCCGGGAGGGACCGGGACCGGGACCGGGACCCGTGGTCGGGGCCATCGCCCCTCAGCCGGTGTCCCTGTGCTGCCAGGGCTGCGAGGGACATCGCTCAGCGCGCAGATGTCGTGGGATGTGTCGTATTGCTGAAAACTAGGGAAACGCACTCCCGGGCTCCGCTGGAGCGAGTCCGGTACCGGGACCGTGTGACCGGGGGCTGAGAGAAGCGTCCCTGGCTCCGGCTGCTCCTGCGCTCCATTCCTGCTGTCAGCATCATCCTTGCAAGGGAGCTCACGAAAACCTGTGCGGAGCCGCACGCGCGGGGATTGCTGCTGGAGGCGGCTGGCCCCAGCCCAGCCCGTGGGCGATGGAAAATTCGGGGCAGAGTTTTGAGTAAAGGTGACTCAACACGTCAATAGCAACAGCTCCCCCCGCCCAGCCTCGGGGGCCCCCAGCTCTCCCTGGCCTGCGATGCCAAGGAGGGGTGAACATCCTTTCATTTCCAGGCACAAACCTGCTCCCGGTGATAATGCCAAAGGACGGTTACCAAGGGTGCTGCAGGCTATGGGAGGCACCGTCATTTTGGCTTAAAGAGCCTAAAATCGATAAATAGGGTGATCTGTGCAAATACCACTGAAGAATGGTGGTAGTGCTGCCGGTCCCCGATCGCCTCCCCCACCGAGGTTGTAAAGTGTGACCCAGTAAACGGCTCGAACAGCAGCCCAGTTTATTTTGCATAAGCCAAACTAATTCGTCTCTCAGAGGTTGTTTTTAATACTAATTAAACGGGGAACTGTAGTTTGGGAGAGAAAGTGTGGGCAGAGCAGTTCAGAAAAATCTGGATTTCCTGCCCTTAAGACAATTTGACAAGGTGTCGTCATTTTGCATGTCAGTTTTTTTAAAGGAAAATATGACTCGGTCCCATATTCCAGTTGATATTTTACGTGTAGCATAGTAAACAGGGATTCCTGGCATTTAGCATGCGCGACCTGAGGGATGGAGAATTTGCTCCTGCTACCCCGACAAGCAAGGTTACCCCACTTAAATGTTTGCTCTCGCTCGCTTTCATGCTGCCTTATAAGCCAAGTATTTATAGTCCATGCGAAATTAGGGAGAACATAGCAGGAATGTGTAATGTCTCGCAAGTGAGGAACCGTCACCGCGCAGGCTGCGAGCGCTGAATGAGTTTTGAAGGTCATTCCCTCACGAGCGCAGAGATTTCACATCTCGCCCAGATCCACAGTGTCTCCTCACCCCGGCTGGTTCTGCGCCTGTTGGATGTAATTTATGTCTTTCTATTTTTGCTGGAATCCGGGGAGCCTGGCCGGAGCGGCAGCCGCGGCTCTCGCGCGGTGCCGGATCCGTCTGGCGGCGGGGCCGGGCTGGAACTTTGTGCCTGTGCTTGGTGCTGCTGCTGTGCCCGGGTGTCCTCCCTGGCAGCGGGCATGAGGACGGGCTCGCTGCCCTCCCTGGAGCCTGGCCTGGGTCACCTGGCTGCGCTGCTGGGGACGAGGGAGCAGCGCTGGAGGCAGGGCTGATTTTTGAGAAGGTTTATTTACATTTCAGATAATGGCATCGGTTAAATCTGTCATGAAATTAACCTCTGGCTGTGCTTGATGAAGGTGTGTGAGTAGGGGTTTGCTGCTGCCTGGTAATACCTGAGCATTCTGCTTCTAAATAAAGCCTTTTTTTATTTGATTTTCCAAGGTTTGCTTTGTTCATATTCCCATGCAGAACGAGCAGCTCATTGTCTGAGCTGGGATGAATCCTTCCTCATTTTTTTCCCGAATTTTCACTCCTGAACGGCCCATCCAAGCAAGCAGAGGAGCCTGAGGACTCATCCCTGGGGCCCCCCAGATGCTGTTGGAGGGACAGAAATGCCACGAGCGCAGGGAGTGGGGTGCGGTGGGTCGGGGCAGTAGGGTTGGCACCTCCATGAACCTTTTGTCATGAGGTTTTTTGTGAATTTCAGTGTTTGCTGCTTTGGGGAAGCTGCTGTCCCAGCATTTGTCTGGGTTGGTCCATGTCTGCCAGCAGCAGAGCTGGGCCCTCAGCCCTGCCAGCACCTGGGGACTTGCAGCAGCTGCCTGAACAGGAAGATGTTGGGCTCTTGGCTAGGGAAAGCTGACGTTTGACAGTGCCACAGGCCACAAGGCCCCTCCTCAGGCAATGGAGGTGGTGGTTTGTGCTTGGGGTCCATCAGATGTGGGAAGGCAGCTGCCCATCCCTGCCCCATCCCCTGGCATGTCACCTGTGGGCATGGGGACCCTGGCCACGGGTGTCACTGTCCCCAGAGGTGTCCCCGGGGAGAGGGGGCTCCCAGAGAGGGGCAGCCATTCCCCATTCCTGAAGGCGTTTGGCTCGTCTCCGTGGTGAGGGGCCGGTGTGGCTGAGTGTTTAACGGGAGTTTCGCCCCTCGTGCTCCTGCTGGCCAGGCTCCTCGGCATGAAAAGAGCCCTGAAACACCCAGCAAGGCTGTGGTTTGCTGTCAGTGAGTTGCTTGTCTGAGGAAATGTTTTAAATTCTTCACTGTGGTGTCAGTGGTGGCATAAAAGGCTCGAAATAATTAATGATTTGCCGTTGCTCGATGCATCAAGCGTTTTCCTGAAAAGACAGTGGTGTTTTGTTTCAAACCCCAGTAGAACGACAGGAACGCGGAGATGTGAGAAAATAAATATATGGTTTCCTAGATGCAGAATGTAAGAACTTTCTTGCCTGAGATTGGGAAGAAATGAAAGCGAGCTCCTGGCTGCACTCTGGGACAAACCCCCTGCTTGCCTCTTGGAGCACGGAGTTCTTTAGGAGCCCTGACAGCATCATTAATATCAGGCAGCAGCACAAAGGGGAGCTGGGGTTTGTGGCAGTGAAGGTTATTTGTTCATTATCTTTTTATCTTCGGAGAGTTTCCAATTGCCGTTCCCGGGAAGTAGGTTAGGAGACCGCAGCTTCCGCGGGGGCGGCTCCGCCCGGAGCCCCGGGCACGGGGACGCGCAGGGGGACAGGGCCACCCCCGGCAGCGCCAGCACCCAGGGGCTCTGCGCCCGGCTGAGTGTCCGTGCGTCCGTCTGTCTGTCTGTCTGTCTGCCCCAGAGCCCTCCCTTCCCTCCACAGCTGGAGCCCGAGTGCGGGGACAGGACCGGGGCCAAAGCCATTGGCAGAAACACGGCATCCTGTGGCAGGATGGGGGTCTCGGGCTGGGGATCCCGGGCTGAGGGTCCTGGACTGAGAGTCCTGGGCTGAGGGTCTCAGGCTGAGGGTCCCTGTCTGGGGATCCCGGGATGGGGTGAGGGTCTTGGACTGGGGATCCCTGGCTGGGGGACCCAAGCTGGGGGACCCTGGCTGGGGGTCCCAGGCTGAGGGTTGCAGGCTGAGGGTCCCTGGCTGAGAGTCCTGGACTGAAGATCCCGGGATGGGGGTCCTGGACTGAGGGTCCCAGGCTGGGGTCCCGGGCTGGGGGTCCCAGGCTGAGGGTCTCAAGCTGAGGGCCAGCGCCGGGCCGGGCTCTGCGAGCATCCCCTGCTCTCCTGGTCCTCCAGAGCCCCCGAGCAGCCCCAGCACAGAGCAGAGAGGGGAGCCCCAGGATGGGGCAGTGGGCACGGGGTGCTCTGGCCTGCGGGTCCCAGAGAGGCTGAAGGCGTCAGCACAGCTTTGCTGCTGGCTGTTGAAAGCCATGTTTTTATTCATAGCCTTGGAAATGTGTTTGCAGCAGAAAGCCGTCGCTGTGGCTCAGCTGTGGCTCTGTGAGTTGTGCTGGCGGGGCAGCTCCTTCGCCCCTGGCTCCAGCATTTGCATACACTCGGTTTTGTAGGCTCGGAAGGGAACTGCCTGAAATGCACAATGAGTTTGAAGGGAAAGCAGCAGTCAAAGAAGCATTTCATCTCCTTTTCCTCTTTAATTTATGTCCAAAAGATACAGAAGGCAGCTGAGGAAAACATCCACTAAATGCCCACTGAAAATGGGGGACAATATTCACTCACAATTCAGTGGGAGCAAAACCCCAAGTTGTTTTGCAAACCCGTGGAAAATATTTCTATTGCTGTTCTTTCCCTGTGAGCCGAAATGTCTGTTTTCTGTTCACTTTTTATACCTGTTTTACAACGTTACCTGCTGTGAACCCGCCGGCTATTCCCCTCTCAGGAGCCAATTTCCTGACAGAACTACTTTGCTTATCACTTTCCTGCGGAAGATGCTGAAGGCAAATATAGACACAGAGTCAGATATAGATGTAGATGTCCGCACGCTCGTGCACACACACAGAGATGCCATTGCAGAGGGATGTGCAGCACAGCACCAGGAAAGAGGGATTTGCTCCTTCTGTCGTGTCAGGATTAGGTAATGTGCAGCAGGAGGCTTTCTTTGAGGCGTCTGGGGAATACTGAGAGTGCCGTGAGCAGCCCACTTATTTTTGATTTTTGAGTCAGCCTCCGGGAGCCCAGCGGGACCGTGGCCGCGGGGATGACGTCGGTGGCCACGTGCCGGCAGTGCCAGGACTCACACGATGCCTTGGTCTGCCCCGTGCTGGAGCAGGGGCTCTGGCAGCTCCTGAGAGCCCTCTGTGACCTGGCACATCACCGAAACCTCCGAGCCGGCTCCTCTGGAAGCGTGTGTGGGCTGGACAAGGACTGTGTGGGCATGAGACCCTCCCAGAGATGCCATCAGGGGTGGCGGGCAGGGCCCTGCTGGAGGTGCCCTCAGTCTGTGGAAACTCCTCAGGTCCTTGCAGGGTGTGGGGCATCGCAGAATCCTCGAGAGCTGTGGGCTGGGAGGGACCCCAAATGCCATCAGTGCCCCCCCTGCCATGGCAGGGACACCTCCCACTGTCCCCAGCCCCAGTGTCCACCCTGGTCTGGGCACTGCAGGGCTCCAGGGGCAGCTCGGCTGCTCTGGGCACCCTGTGCCAGGGTTTGGATGGGGTGGCTCCTTGATGGGCCCTTCGTGTTCCAGGGTGGCTCGTGCTTATTTTTGTGTTGTGTCATGTGCCGCTGAGAAGGCCGGGAGGAAGCCAGACAAGGGTTTGCGTGAGGGAAGTGCTGGGGTTTATTTGCTATCAGTTTTGTGGAGAGCAGACAATCCCTCCTGAGCCCGGGGTCAGGCTGGGGACTGTGGCAGAGCCCTGAATGCTGCCACTGCCATCAGCCACTTGTTAGTGGGCAGAAAACCCAATTATTGTTTGGTTACAGCAAGCTCTGGAGTTGTTTCTGCAAATAAGAAGGTTTCAGGTCAAATTCTTCTCTTTGAAATGTTTCCAGGGTAAATGATTCCAGCAGTAGGGGAGCACTGATGATGTGGAATTGCTGTGAGGCCGGTGTGTCCGCAGTGAGTGTGTGCAGGGACTGTGGCTCTTGCACAGCACAGGAGATGGCAGCAGGCTCTGATGGACACTGGGGCTGCCCTGGGCCGGAGTTTGTCATGCCAGGGCTGGGGGTGACTGCAAGGGATCACTCAATCATAGAATCTTTAAATGGTTTGGGTTGGAAGGGACCTGAAAGCTCATCTTGTTCCGAGCCCTTGCTATGGGCTGGGACACCTCCCACTAGACAGGTGGCTCCAAGGGCGGGTCTAAATGCCCTCCTCTGACAGGATCAGAAATTACTGAGGTTTGGCTGTTCCTACGAGCCTGTTGGAAGCTTCAGAACCCAGGAAAATAAACCCTATCCTGATTTTTGGGCTCTCCCCTTGTATTGCCATCAGTGTTGTACCCACTGTGGCATTTGGTCCCTCTGTAAAACCTGATTTATGTGGCACCACAAGAGGCGTTTCCCTGGTGCCCAGCCCGATGCCAGCTGCTGCCCAGCCCCAGCAGCAAGGCAGACACCCTGTCTGCCCAGCAGAGGCAGGAATCCCCGCTGGGGCGTTCCTGGGCTGCCAGGGCTGCCAGGGCAGCAGCAGCAGCAGCACCTGGGGCCGGGCAGGCTCCGTGCCCCGGGCAGGAGCAGCGGGAGCAGCACAGCCCTGCAGAGCCCTGTGCCTGCCACAGCTCCTCTGCTCCGTGAGGAAGAGGAGCGTGAAGGGCAGTGGGCGGGGGGAACGCGAGCTGCATGAGGGGACGAGTGCGCCGGGCTCAGGGACACCAAATGCTTGTGTCACTGTGCTGGGCTGAGCTCTGAGCTCGGGGCACTGGCACAGGGAGCGTCCCCAGCTCCGCCAGCCTGCGCAGCACTGGCACTCCTGGAAACCAGGGATAAAATACTGAAAATGAGATGGAACCTGTGAAATGTGTCACCCAGCAGGGTGTGTGTGCCTGCGTGGTTTGAGTCGGGGTGCCAGGGGGTGCTGGGGCAGCAGCCAGGTGAGCAGGGCTGGCAGAGCTGTGCCAGCTCTCCTGCCCAGACCCTGGAGACCAGCTCCTTCCTCTTCAGAAAATAAATCACTTGGAAGTGTGGTTCCTTCCAGAGGGCAGGCATGGATGGGATATTGGGAATCAGGAATTGTTCCCTGGCAGGGTGGGCAGGCCCTGGCACAGGTGCCCAGAGCAGCTGGGGCTGCCCCTGGATCCCTGCAGTGCCCCAGGCCAGGCTGGACACTGGGGACAGGGGAGGTGTCCCTGCCATGGCAGGGGTGGCACTGGGTGGGTTTAAGGATTCTTCCAACCCAGACCATCCTGGGATCTGATAATTCTATTTGCTAACAATGCCTGCTCCTGGGAGTCTGATGTTGTCCCAGGCAGGGCCAGGACAGGTGTGGGAATTGGCCTCAGGTGCTGGTGGTGGAGAAAAGCTCTTTATTTTCTGAGCAAAACCAGGACCTCTGTGACTGTGGAGGAATGACCCGATGGGATCCTGGGGATCAGCTGGGCGTTTTGTCCCTCCTGCATTGTCCTTTTAAAGCTGCAGGCCCTGCTCTGCCCTTAATTACACTTGGGCATTAATTACCCTCCAAGCACCTTCACGGTGCTGTTGTCTTTGTCTGCAGAAGGGACTTGGCAGCTGAAATTTCACGAGGAGCTTGGTTAATTGTGCACACACGGAATACAAGATGCCATTGTGCTTCCTCCAGCCCGTTACCCGGGAGGGACTGGGGTGCACTCCAGGAAAATCTGATTTTGCCCAGCAGAGTCAGCGGCTGTCGCGGCCGATGCCCACCAGAGCCACGGCAGGGCTGGGTTTGTGTAACCCCAGGGTGGGGCAGGGCTGTGCTCAGCCATGGGATCCACTCTGTGTGTCCATTCCTGCGTGCTCCCAGTCCTCCTCATGGAAACCAGGCAGGGTTTGTGTTCCCAGGCCGTCCAGCCTCTGGTCCTGGCAGGAAAGCTGCTGTGAATGGAAACAGCTCCTCTGCAGCCCGCAAACCTCCCTGGCTCTTTGTCATGTGCTTCGTGTTGGGAAAATGGAAAGGTTGGGAGGTTCCTCTGGGGAGGTGCAGGCACTGCTGGCTCTACCCTGATGGTTTTATCAGGATAATTTTGCCGTGGTGATAATTTTACCATCCTTTCTTTGGCTGCTGGGAGCCTCCCTCCGTTCCCCCAACCCCACCACAGCCAAGCCAAGGCTGAGTCCCATTTTCCTGTCCTGGCGGTGCCAGGTCTCTGCACTGGGCAGCTCACTGGAAACTCAAGGTTTATGCATCTTTTAATCTTTCCTACCTAGCAATAAAGAACAGGGTCAAACCCCTGGGCTGGGCCAGGGGGGGATGCAGGTGGGCCTGGCAGGCACTGGTGTCTCACCAGACAATCCAGGTGGTTTTTCTCCATGATGATTAACAGCAGCTTGCACAGCCAGCAAGGCCTCAGCTCGTTAATGTGTGATGTCAAGATCTGATCAATGCTGCAGCCCAAAATAGAATATTTTGGCTGCATAATGTCTGTTGCCAAAGACTTTAATTATAGTGGCATATCTGTCACATCGATGAGGGGCTTGTGTTTTTCAGAGGGTTTATAGTGGCTCTTACCCTGGAACACAGGCTGGGATCCCAAAGGAAATATCCATCCAGCTGCCTATTGGGGATTTTTCTTTAATAAAAAAATGACAAAAATTGAGTCAGCCATTCTGGAGCTGGAAAGAGGCTTTAAGAATACATGGATCAGGCAGCAATTGCAGCCATCCCTTATACACTTAACTCATGGAATGGGCAGTGTTTTGGGACTGGGGGGAAAAAGCTGGAATCCAATAGACTTATGTTTGGAAAATAATAAATTTGCTGAGCAGGTACTTTTCATGAATCGATCTAGCTCTCATTAGCCTTGCACTGTATAGTTTGCTGACTAATATTTCTGGCTTGCAAGTAAAAATGGCTTTCCAAAGGAAGTGTGGAATGAGAACAGAGTGTTTTTGGGACCTGGGGCCATTGGAAGAGAAGAGCTGTGGGGGCAGCAGAAGGCCAGGAGCAGAGGGGAGGGCTGGGGCTCAGTGGAGCAGGAGCAGGGCATGGAGGTGTGGTGGGAGCATTCCTGCTGTGCCAGCCCCTGCTCTCCATCTGCACAGGGACACGGTGCCCCCCTGGCACTGTGGCACCGAGCCTGGGCCCCAGCCCTCGCCCTGGTCCTGTCAGACCTCCCTCCTCCCCAGGTGCTCCCTTGGACCAAGTCCCTGCTGAGATCTCGGTGATCCTGAGCCCCTCCTCAGCATTACGGTTCTTCTCCTAGATCCAAACAGGCTTTTCTCCCTGTGGCCATTGTCGCTGCTGTCCCTGCTTTCTCCCCCAGCATTTATTCCCCGTGTGCTCTCAGGCTGGCCTTGCTCCCCTGTGCAGGTTGGTACCAGCCCCAGAGCAGCCGGGGATGATTCCCCAGCCTGCCGAGACCCCTGGGGCACACGATGGGGCGTCTGTCTGCCTGAGGTTTCTGCTTTGCTGAGAGATTTCTGCACCTCCAGGTGGAATCTGCACTTCCAGGCAGGAGCACAGCCCCTCCATGGAACCCCAGCTCCACACCTGGGCTTTGTCCTGGGCAGGAGCAAGGTGCCCATACCAAACTGATCCAACAGAGCAATAATGGAGCTGTGCCATCCCCAGGGTGTGCTCTGGGGGTGCTGGCTGTCAGAGCCCCCACAGGAGCTGTTCCCATTCCCCAGCAGAGGAGTTACAGCCCTTTGGCTGCTGCACTCTTCCAGGTGAGCAGCCTGGCAGCACAGAAGCCTCGCACGGAGCAGGCATGGCAGGGCTGAGTGCTTCTGGCTCCTTTCAGGTGTGCTTGGGAAAAAAATCCCTCTGATAAACTGCAGAGGCCCCACCACAGCACTCCTGTAAGTGCTGCAATTACCCTGGTCTTTATTTGGACACTCAGGGAGCCACAGGGATTGGCATCCTGGCCAAGGGAAGGGCTGAGGGGCACTGGAGCTTGCACAGCGTTAGAACAGGCTCACTCAGCCCCTTCAAATATTTATGGCCTTGCAATCCATACACATCTCCAGCGTGTTTGACATCCTCCTGCTCTGCTCCTGCTGCTGGAGAGGCTCTGGGAGCATCTGCCCAGGGGCCGTGGGGGTGCCCAGGGCCGTGGAGGTGCCCAGGGCTGTGGGGAGCAGGTTTATGGCTGGGGTTTGGGAAGAACCCTTGGGCTCTGTTCATGGAGAGCCCCTTGGTGTGAGCCTTGCCCAGCAGCCAGGTGCTGCAGCCCCGGGTTGGGATGCAGGATCCCTGCAGGTGCAGGGGGCACCCTGTGCTTGCCCAGGCAGCTGGAATTGTGCCAGGATGCCCCAGAGGCAGCGCTGGGGCTGGGACCAGGCCGGCAGGGATGTTCCACCTGCTTAGAAGGGACAGGAACTGTTTTTTTAGCAAAAAAAAAAAATAGTCATTTGTAGCGAGCCAGTTGCCTTCCTGCCGGAGGGACGGCTCTTGTCAATCTGCCCCGTTTTACTCTGACAGGATAAAAATAGAGGCCGATTTCCAGGCAGCAGCCGCACATCCTGCGGCCCTAATGAGCTCTTAAGGTAATTACCTCTGGTGGGAAGAGCCGGAGAGGGCGTGCTCGGCTGACAGGGAGCGCTCCTGAGAAACGGCGCTGTGCTCTGACAAAGGGCACGGCGGGGCCGAGGGACAGGGGCTGGGACATGGGGACAGGACACAGGAACGGATCCCACCCGGAGGGCAGGGATGGATGGGACACTGGGGGGAATCCTCCCCGTGAGTGTGGGCAGGCCTCGCTGCGCTCACAGGGAAGAGTTTGCTGTAAAAGAACGTTTGAATCTTTTCCTTTCCTCAAAGCCTCGTTTTAAAGCGCTGTTCCATAGCTGGGGGTTATCCCAACAGGAATGGTGGCCTCGGCTGAGGAGGGGCCACCCTCTGCCAAGCTGTGCCCTACCAGAGGCTGTCTGGGAGACCATCCCTGCCCTGGGCATCCTCTTCTTGCCTCTCCTTGGTGCCCATCCTCTGCCCATCTTCTCCCTGCTCCTCCTTGGTGCTCATCCGCTCCTTCTCTCCTTGCCCCTCCTTGGTGCCCATCCCCTCCTTGGTGCTCATCCTCTGCCCATCCCCTCCTTGGTGCCCATCTCAGCCCATCCCCTCCTTGGTGCCCCTGCTCTGCCCACCCTCTCCCTGGTGCTGGGGGGCTGCTGGGGCAGGCTGCACCCCCCTTTTCCCCACAGGGCCTTTGCCCTCTCTGGGTCAATAAACAATCCCTGGGAGCACAGCGTTGCCTCCCAGCTCCATAAATCAATCTGCCCTGTTGCAGAATATCCAGTGCTTGTATGAAATAGGTAAATTACATCTCCTGCCGTTCCATCTTCCTAACGAACTCGATACCATCTTGAGGATATAAACCAGGAGAGTGCTTTTGTCTGGCTCAATTTGCCTTTGAGCAGCAGAGGGCTGATCTCCCGAGCTGAGCCTTTCCCCTCTAATCCCAGGGCTCCTCCTTAAGGCAGCTTGCACTGTCCCCAAAACTACAGCCAGGTGTGTTCACCTGCACCCAGGTGTGCGCCTGCAGCCAGGTGTGTGTATCTGTAGCCAGATGTGTTCACCTGCAGCCAGATGTGTTCACCTGCAGCCAGGTGTGTGTACCTACAGCCAGGTGTGTTCACCTGTATCCAGGTGTGTGTACCTACAGCGAGGTGTGTTCACCTGCACCCAGGTGTGTGCACCAGCAGCCAGGTGTGTGTACCTGTAGTCAGATGTGTTCACCTGTAGCCAGGTGTGTTCACCTGTACCCAGGTGTGTGTACCTGTAGCCAGGTGTGTGCCTGTAGCCAGGTGTGTGTATCTGCACCCAAGTGTGTTCACCTGCAGCCAGGTGTGTGTACCTACAGCCAGGTGTGTGTACCTGCTGCCAGGTGTGTGTGCCTGCACCCAGGTGTGTTCATCTGTAGCCAGGTGTGTTCACCTGCACCCAGGTGTGTGTACCTACAGCCAGGTGTGTGTACCTGCAGCCAGGTGTGTGTACCTACAGCCAGGTGTGTTCACCTGTATCCAGGTGTGTGTACCTGCACCCAGGTGTGTGCACCTGCAGCCAGGTGTGTTCACCTACAGCCAGGTGTGTGCACCTGTATCCAGGTGTGTGCACCAGCAGCCAGGTGTGTGTACCTTACAGCCAGATGTGTTCACCTGTATCCAGGTGTGTTCACCTGGCTGCAGGCAGTGTTTGGTGTGTTCAGGTGGCAGGATCAGGCCGGTCCCCCAGCCCCACAGCAGGAGGAGGAGGAGGAGGAGGAGGCAGGGGCACATCCTGCCCTGCACAGGAGCACATCCTGCCCTGCAGGCTGCTTGTGCTCCCCGCTCTTTGGGGGATGTGCTGGTACCTGTGCATGTTCCAGAGTGTGGGGTCACAGGCCAGGACATCAAATTTCTATTTTCTAATTGGTTAATGCTGTGTTCATCACCCTGGCTGTGTGGGATGTTCACTGTCATTAACACTCACGAACGTGTCTGCTGGAGAGGGCACGGGGAGCTGTTCATGCAGGGCTGCTTTCTCCCTCAATCATCACTTTGGTTTACCCCAGACCCCAAAGCACAGCCTGCAGCTGCGGTGTGATGTCACTGTAGGGCACCAAACAACACAAGTGCACACACCGCTGCTCTCAAGGTGAAGAAAGGGAAGTTTATTTTCTGACTCCAGCATTTACAGATTTCCAGAAGTGACACTGGATTGGAGGGTGACAGTGCCACCTCTCCAATGACACTGCACAAACCAACAGCCCATCCAATTTCTCCTCCTCCATAAAAGAATGCAAAACAAGGAGTTATTTACAGAAAGCGTGTGAGAAAGTTTGTTACAAGACTGTAAACATCAGAAAGCTTAGAAAATCTTAAAGAATGGGGGTGGCAGTGTGCAGTGGCACTGCCAGGGTGCCGATGACAGCAGAGCCTGGTGTCCCCGTGCTGTGGGGCTGGCTCTGGGGGGCTGTGGGCAATGTCCCCCAGCAGAGCATCCCTCCAGGCACAGCCGTGCCAGGGGGATCCCAGCTCCTCCCGCTGCCAGGCACGGCTGCCTTCCCTCTCCATCCCCTCTGCACGCCCCAGACACGGCACCTGCCGCTCCTCGGCGCTCAGAGTGACAGGGCCACCTCCTCTGCCACTTACCCGGCAATTTGTGCCTCGCAGGCGCCTAATGGAGCAAACGCCGCCCTAATGGAGCTGGGGCTCTGCGGGCCGAGCTCGGCGCTCTCGGTGATGGAGAAGCGATATCGCACCCAGCACCGCCCTCTGGAGCCCGGTGAAGCGGGGTCGCATCCTTGATGAGGGGCTGGCACAGCCCCTGGGGGCTCCCAGAGGTCAGGGGTGTGTGATACTCGGTCTCTGCTCTGCCTTCCTGCTCCAGGTAGAGCAGCAGCTGGGAATGGATCACCCTCAGGGGTGGCCGAGGGGCAGAGCTGCTTTTCACCAGGGCAGGTGGTGACAGGGCAGGATGGAGCCTCGGCCCGGCCTCCCTCTGCAGAGCAGCACCCTGAGGGATCCTCTCTGCAGGCTGGGAGCTGCCACAGCTCGGGACTCAAGGGCAGGAGGATCTGGAGCTGCTGGGGTGAGCCTGGAGGGGCCATGGAGCTGCTCCAGGCTGGAGCCCCTCTGGAGCCAGGCTGGGAGAGCTGGGGGTGCTCACTGGAGAGGAGAAGCTCCAGCGAGAGCTCGGAGCCCCTAAAGGGGACTCTGGGCGGTTTGAGCCCCAATCCTGCAGGGTTGCAGTGGGTAGGAAGCACAGCCATGCTGCAGTGCATCTCCTCCAGAGGAGCACACTCTGCACCCGGGCTGCAGCTCTTCCTGCTGTGTCAGCAGCAGCGTCTCCTTGAGCAGAGCTGCAGCTCCCAGCAGCTCTGGGGGGACCAGGGGCCCTTCTGCAAGCACTGCCCCTGGGATGGCCCCGTGCTGGCTGAGGACATCAGCCACCCCTCTCTGGGGCCAGGGATGAGGAACCTCCCCGCCTTTATTTGCCTGTCCCATCTGTGTGCGCAAATCACACTGGTCTGAGCCCCTTCATGGTTTTGGTAGGACAAATAACACATCAGAGAGAGAAAATCTGATCAGGGGGGTTGTTTGTGGTTAAAATAATCAGAGAATCAGGGAATGGCTGGAGCTGGGAGGGTCCTTGAAGCTCACCTGTCCCACTCCTGCCATGGCAGGGACACCTCCCACCCTCCCACATTGCTCCAGGTCCTGTCCAGCCTGGCCTGGGATACATCCAGGGATGGAAGGGGGCAGCCACAAACCTGTGCAACAAACCAGTGCACACAGTGCACCAGTGCAACAAACCTGTGCTACAAACCAGTGTGCACACAGTGCACCAGTGCTACAAACCAGTGTGCACATAGACCTGTGCTACAAACCAGTGTGCACACAGTGCACCAGTGCACACAAACCAGTGTGCACACAAACCTGTGCAACAAACCAGTACACACAGTGCACCAGTGCTACAAACCAGTGTGCACACAGACCTGTGCAACAAACCAGTGCACACAGTGCACCAGTGCTACAAACCAGTGTGCACACAGACCTGTGCAACAAACCAGTGTGCACACAGACCTGTGCTACAAACCAGTGTGCACACAGACCAGTGCTACAAACCAGTGCACACAGTGCACCAGTGCACACAAACCTGTGCTACAAACCAGTGTGCACACAGTGCACCAGTGCACGCAGACCAGTGCCAGTTGCACTGCTTTCTCTGCACCCACAGGTGTCCCAGAGGTTTAATTCCATTTGTGTTCCTGCAGCTCTCCCAGAGCATCCCTTTCCTTTAGCAGGGCTGCACTAATCCCTGGTGAAAGCCACTCTGATGTAACTGGAACAGACAGGCAGAACCTTTCCTGCATTAAACTGGAGACACAGGAACTTGTGCACACACAGGCTGTGATCCCAGACATGATCCCTGTTACACACAGGGAGTGATCCCAGACATGATCCCTGTTGCACACAGGCTGTGATCTCACACTGGTTACACACCCAGTGTGATCCCTGTTGCACACCCAGTGTGATCCCAGAGCCGCTCCCTGGGTGTTGCACATCTGGAGCAGCGCAGCTCCATCCCTGCCCTCTCTGGCTGCCTTCAGAGGGACAGCAGGAAATGAGGAGCTCACACAGCAGCAAGCTTCTCCATCAGCAGCAGCAGCTTGGATCATTAAGCCTGAAATAATTTTAATTGGATCCAGGACTCACAAGAGATTTTCTTGTGCTGTGGAGGAGCTGGACCAGTTTCTCATCCACCACCAGGCATGAGAGCAAGGGAGAGGGGAGAGGCCCTGCTTGGCTTCTGGATCATGAGCTGTTGGGTCTACCTCAGCACCAAACTGGGTTAAAGATGGAGACATAAATATTTTCTTTGCCTTGGAGTGGATTAACCTCCCTGGAAAAGCCCAAAGTGGTTGATTTAAGTCCTTGACAGGAACTCTCCAGCTCATCACAGTGACAAGCTGCTGACACCTGCTCCCATGGGTGGGAATGTGGGGAGGAGGATCCCCCAGCTCCACGGGTGCTTTGGGGGTAAGAATTCAGTTAATCATTCCGTGTGTGCCCATTAAAATGAGCCATTTGTCTGTGCAAATGGATGAAATGGATGGTGGATCTGTGGCCCTCGCCCACACAGGCTTTCCAGGGAATGTGGACAACAACACATGGGCCCTTCCAAACAAGCCAGGAATTAATCAGACCGAGGTGATTCAGTGCAGTCACTGCACAGAGAGGCGAGGTAAAACATAAACATCAAAAATTCAGATTAAATAGAGAGCCCTGGTGGCATTTGCAGCCAATCCCACGTCCCCTGGCTGAGGAGAGCCAGGAGGATGCTGCAGAATTAGTGGGGTTTACAGCAGGACAGGGAATTCCTCTGGCCACAGCCTGACAGGGCTGGGGATGGTTTGCTTCCAGCACAGGAGTAACAGGGGGTGTTTTAAGATGTAGACAGAAAAGTCCCAGAGGGCATCAGAGATTTAACTGTGTTTGAGGAGGATTCAGGTGCACAAACAGCACTTGGTATTTGCTCCATGGTTGAACTCCTTGCTGAGACTGGATGGTGGTTAGAGAACCCTGGAACTGCAGAATCCTGGAATGGTTTGGCTTGGAAGGGATTTAAATCCCACCCAGAGCCACCCCTGCCATGGCAGGGACACCTCCCACTGTCCCAGGTGCTCCCAGCCCCAGCCTTGGGCACTGCCAGGGATCCAGGGGCAGCCCCAGCTGCTCTGGGCACCTGTGCCAGGCCTGCCCACCCTGCCAGGGAAGGATTCATGTCCCTGTGCTCACAGGGGTTCTTGGATCGGGGAAGACACGAGGATCTGACTCCGTGTTTCAGAAGGCTGATTTATTATTTTATGATATATATTACATTAAAACTATACTAAAAAAATAGAAGAAAAGGTTTCATCAGAAGGCGAGCTAAGAATAGAAAAAGAAAGAGTGATCACAAAGGTTTGTGGCTCGGACAGAGAGTCTGAGCCAGCTGACTGTGATTGGCCATTAATGAGAAACAACCACATGAGCCCAATCCCAGCTGCACCTGTTGCATTCCACAGCAGCAGATAACCATTGGTTACACTTTGTTCCTCTCAGCTTCTCAGGAGGAGCAATGCTAAGGAAAGGGTTTCCATGAAGGATGTGTGTGACACTGTGGGAGCTGGGATCCCCTGGCACCGAGAGCAAGGCCAGTGCTCAGGCAGCTGTGCGGCTGGAGAGCTCACCATGAGCTCAGTGCTTAACGAGATGCTTCAATAATTAATGCACGCTGCTCGGGGCCGTGTGCCTCGGGGATGGGGCACTGCTGGCAGGGCTCAGGGAGGCAGAGCTCGCCCGTGGGAGCCGAGGCTGCTCCTCCATGGCAGAGCCCCTCCTCTGCCAGCCCCGTGCCATGGAGCCCTCGAGGGGCTGTGCCAGGGCCTGCCCTGCTGCAGGGTGAGGGGCCTGGCACTGCTGGCCAGCTCCCCAAAGAGCTTCTCCCCATGTAAGCCAGACCCATCTGTGCATTGGGGCTGGGGTTTGCTCTAGGAGCTGTCACCACAGCTGGGCTGGCAGCTGATCCCAAAAACAGGACAAAAACAGGACAGAACCAGGACAAAACCAGCCATCACTGTCCAGAAAGCTGCAGATGGGCTGGGGTGGGGAATGCTGGGGACAGGAGCTGCTCCCTGCTGGTGTCCAGCTGCAGAGAGCTCCGGGCTCACAGCACGTCCTGCCTGGGCTGGGCATGGTGGCACCCGGGAGGGGACAGCCCTGGGGGCACAGGGTGGCATTCGGGGCATGGAGGGAATGGGGAACACCACAGCACTCAGCGAAGAGAAGCAAAGGGGGCTTTGCAAACCGGGGCAGCAAAGGGAAATGAGGTGGGTAAAGGGAAATGGGGGTCTGGGTTCCCTTCTGGAATGGGGAGGGGGAGAAGCAAAGGGCTGGGAGTGCAGGGTCCCATTCTGGGGATGAGGATGGTGAGTGTGTGGAGGAGAAGAAGGAGAAGGAGGGAACATTCCTGGGTTTCATCCTGGACCCTTCCCAGAGCCCCCGGGATGCTGGATGTGAGCAGACTCTGGCTCAGCCTGCCAAGCAGCAGTGCCAGCCTCCAGGCCAGGACGGGCTGCTGCGAGCCCAGATCTGACCAGGAAGCCTCTTCAGCTGCTTTATTTTCCTAGGATTAGTAATCACAATCTTTATTATGAAATACCAACACTTACAAAGAAAAATTCCCAAGGCTGGGCTCCTCCCCTGCCAATTCCATCGGTGCCAGTGCTCCCGGCTGGCAGCTCCTGCAGAGCCTTATCTCCAGGAGAAATCGTTACACAATCCTCATTCTCATGCTGCAAACGCTTCTCGTGGAACCCGCACTTCAAAGCAGACCCAGAAACAACCAAGTTTCTGTTCAGAATCCAAGATGTTCGGGGAGGATCGGGATTTAGGCTTTGCAAACTGCTCCAGAGAGCAGGTTGGGCTCCATCCTGAGCATGGGAAGCACCTCCTGTGTTTGTGAGGGGAGAGAAATGTGAAAATCCTTTCCTGACCCAGTAGGTGCAGGGGATCGACTGGGAGTGAAGGTGAATCGTGTGGAACAAGTGGACAAAAAGAGTCTCCATTCTGCTGCCTGGACAGTGGGAAGGAGCTGGTCTGGCAGAGCGGGATGGCACAGTGGGTACTGGAGTGGGTACTGGAGTGGGATTCTGGAGTGGGTACTGAGCAGGATGCTGGAGTGGGATGCTAGATTGGGATGCTGGAGCAGGATGCTGGAGTGAGAAGAGTGCTCCCTTTGTGTCTCTGCTGCCTGCATTCCTCCCTCCAGCTGCCCAGAGGGCTCTCCCAGGGCCAGAGAGTTCCAGGCTCTGATCTGCAGGAGGCTGCAGGGTGCAGTGCTGTCCGTGCCAGGGGGAGACTTTGCCAGGCTGCCCCAGAGCTGCCCCAGGGCTGTCCCAGAGCTGCCCCAGAGCTGTCCCAGGGCTGTCCCAGAGCTGCCCCAGAGCTGCCCCAGAGCTGTCCCAGGGCTGCCCAGGGCTGTCCCAGAGCTGTCCCAGAGCTGTCCCAGAGCTGCCCAGAGCTGTCCCAGAGCTGTCCCAGGGCTGCCCCAGAGCTGTCCCAGAGCTGCCCAGAGCTGCCCCAGGGCTGTGCCTCGGGAGGTGTCTCTGTGCTCCAATGCATCATCTGCTGTAAGGAGCTGCTTCCCCAGTCCATGCACAGACTAATTTGGCTCCATCTCCCGGGAAATGAGGCCGTGGCTCGTGACCCTGCTGACTCCTGAGCTGCTGGGGAGCCGCTGTGGCTCGGCCGAGGTAACCACATTGTTATCCTTGTTATCCCTGCCGTGCCCATGAGCCCTGATGGGAAGGAATGGCTCTGTAGCTTCCCATTAGAGCTAATGGGCATCAGCAGAGCTGCCTGGCTGGCACAGGGAAGCTGTTCCTGGCACAGGGAAGCCGTGCCCAGCACACAGAAGCCGTGCCATGCCGTGCCATGCCGTGCCATGCTGTGCCATGCCGTGCCGTGCCATGCCGTGCCATGCCATACCATGCCATGCCGTGCCATGCCGTGCCGTGCCGTGCCGTGCCATGCCGTGCCATGCCGTGCCATGCCGTGCCGTGCCATGCCGTGCCATGCCATGCCATGCCGTGCCGTGCCATGCCGTGCCATGCCGTGCCATGCCGTGCCATGCTGTGCCATGCTGTGCCATGCCGTGCCATGCCGTGCCATACCATGCCATGCCGTGGGGAACAGGAGCAGGGACAGCCCTGCAGGGACCTGCCACGCGTGGGCAGGGGCTGATCCCCACTGCGGGGGGTGAAGAAGGGGCACAGCTTCCCAGAGATGCAGGTCCCAAAGCTCCAGGGCAGTGGGGCTGCACCAGACGCTGCAGAAATGGAACCATCAGATGCCCACAGCGAGGCCCAGGCTAAGGCACAGCCATTCTAGAATTTTCAAAGCAGCTTTTGATTTTGGGGGATCCATGAAAGAAGAGCCAAGCCCGCAGATCCTGCCAGGCCTGTAATCTTCACTCCAGCATCAGCACCTCAGCTGCTGGATTAACCTTTGTTTCCTGATTTTCCCGGAGCAGCCACTTCCATCCCCGGCAGCAGGCAGGGATGCAGTGCAAGCGCAAAATACAGCTACCTGCTCTCTTTTCCTCCCAAATTCAGCACTTTTGATGAAGCAGGAGCCCAATCAAGGTCAACCTTGACTGGTTTTAGCAAAACCGTTTCCTTCAGAATTGTATGAGGCTGAGAATTTTGGAATTGCACAGTGGATCCAACTTAAGTATTAATGATTTGATGTGTGCTCCCTGGCAGAGGGGGGGCTTAGGTGGGATATTGGGCAGGAATTGTTCCTTGTGAGGGGGGTAAGGCCCTGGCAGAGGGTGCCAGAGAAGCTGCGGCTGCCCCTGCATCCCTGGAAGTGCCCAAAGCCAGCCCGGATGAGGCCTGGAGCAGCCTGGGATGGTGAAAGGCGTCCCTGCCATGGCAGGGCTGGGATGAGAGGGGCTTTGAGGCCCCTTCCAACCCAAATCTGTGATTACTCAGTCTCCATCACTTCTTTTCTTGCTCGGTGGGGCTGGTGAGGCGAGCAGGGGCTGAGGGTCTTGGCAGGGTGTTGGCAGGGTGAGCTTGTCTGTGGCTCTTGGCACAGCAGCCCCTGCCCAGCGGGGCTGGCGAGGAGGGCAGGGGTAAGGGGAGAGCTGAGCCTGGCTGTGTTGCTGGCACAGCAGCCCCTGCCCAGCGGGGCAGCTCTCCCGGGCACAGTGCGGACAATGCCCGTGGTGTGCCCGCCTCAAAGGGGCTCTTCTTCCCCTGGCCACTCGGTTCAGCTCCTCCTTCACCCAGGCAGGGGAGGGAAGCCTTCCTTTGGCTGCAATTCCCCTCAGCTGCCTGGGGCTGCTCCGTCTCGGCTGAGCTCACACCCGGGGGGCTCAAAGCCTCTAAACCCACACCGGGCGCTGGTGACTTTCCACTCTTCTCTTGGGTGCCCAGAGCATTGCACATGTAATGTCAGTAATTAACAGAAACACTTTTCCATGGTGAAGCCATCACTGTTGCCCTGCCGAGCCCCTCCTGGATCAGCCTGTCCCCAGCACAGGGAGCTGGGCTGGTGTCCCACAGCTGCTGCTCCTGCTTGGCCATTCCACTCAGGAGCTCAGCCACTGCAGCCTTTGACAGTCTCCATCTTTATGGCTTATTTCATGTTTTGAAAGATTTATTTGAATAAATTGCCAGATGAAATACTGCTTTCAACTGGCTGACCTGCTGGGCTGCTGTAGCCTTTCAGCAGTGCCATCAGGGAAAATTCCAGCCTCAGAAGTTCTCCTGGTATAAACGAATTGCCTCGGAGGTGTTTTGATGCAGAGCTGCATTAAGCAGAAAGGGGGTTTAGTGACAGTGGTTGTTGGTTAAAGAAGAAAAGAAAACTTCTGTGTGTGTTTGAAGGGCTGGGTTGTTTGCCACGGCCGGCGTGGGCTGCCCAGGGAGTGGGGAGCTGGCGATGCTGAAGAGGGATGGCACTCAGGGCAGAGCTGAATGGAAACCAGGGTTCCTGTGCCAGGAGAGTCACACTGGAATGTGGGGATTGCTGGGATCGGGAGCTGCTCTGAACACAATGAAATTTGACAGGACAAGAGGACACAGCCTGAAGCTGTGCCAGGGGAGATTCAGGCTGGGCATCAGGAGGAATTTCTTGCTGGAGAGGGCAGCTCTGGCCTGGCAGGGGTGGTAAATCCCAGGATTTGGGAGCAGCTGGGCTGCACAGAGGGCGAGTGGCTGCAGAGCTGGGCCTGGCAGCCCCTGCTCCCTGCGGGTTTGGATGGCCGAGCCCTCATCCTCTCATCCTCAGGGATGTGGCAGCCACTGGGATTTAAAGGGACAGCACCGAGTGACCGCAGCTGCAGCCCAGCCACGGGGTGGGAGGGAGTGAGGCAGGGTGAAAGCACCCCCAGCCCAGCAGCAGTGCAGCCCTGAGCTCAGCTGGGGATGCTCTCACCCCAGTTCACTCCCTCCCACTCCCCACGCACCGGGGAGGCGCCGGGAGCAGCAGATCTGCAGGGAAAATGGGCATGGGGAAAGGGACATGGGGAAAGGGACATGGGGAAATGGACACGGGGAAAGGGACATGGGAAAAGGGACACGGGGAAAGGGACACGGGGAAAGGGACATGGGGAAAGGGACACGGGGAAAGGGAATGGGAAAAGGGACATGGGGAAAGGGACATGGGGAAAGGGACATGGGGAAAAGGGACACGGGGAAAGGGACATGGGGAAAGGGACATGGGAAAATGGACATGGGGAAAAGGGACACGGGGAAAGGGACATGGGGAAAGGGACATGGGAAAATGGACATGGGAAAATGGACATGGGGAAAGGGACATGGGAAAATGGACATGAGGAAAATGGACACAGGGAAAAGTGACCCTGGAAAAACCCCATCCAGCAGCAGCTTCCTCCTCTGAACAGGGCTGGGCACCCTCCCTGCTGCACGGTGACATTTGTGCTCCTGCCCAAAGACTGAAGAGAGGGGCCTGGCCATGCTCACCCAACAGAGTGAGCTCTGGAACAGCCCAGGGCCGTAACAAACACCACCCAGTGTTGCTGCTGTGCTCAGATGCTCAGAGCTTCCAAAGTGCTGCTGAATCCTCGCCTTTGCCTGCATGGGGCTGTTCTGGGCTCCCAGGCACCTTGGGGCTCCCTGGTCCCATGGCAGATTTCAGCAGCTGTAGTAGCACAGGGATGCTGAAGGGACAAGGGATTGGATTCCCTGGAGCCAGACCTTGCTGGGGAAAGCCAAGGTTTCCTTCTATGCAGGAAATAATTTAACAGCACAGTAATAATATCAAGGTATTTCACAGAATCATGGGATCATTTTTGTGAGAAAAAACCTCCAAGATTGAGTCTGTAAGTAGGAAGGCAATTCCAGGCTTTACTCACGTGGACGTGGCGTTATCCCTGGGGGCACTGGGCAGATTTGTGTGCACACACAGCCATGCCCTGTCATTCACCATCATCATCATCATCCACCTCAGCTGATCCCCTGCCAAACCACAGCAATGTGCAGCTCCAGGGCGCCAGGCAGTGCCAGGGCAGGGCACAATGGGCTGGCTGGGGGTGCCCATCGTGTGTCCTGCCCTGGCAGAGTGAGGAGCACCCCTGCATGCAGGGTGAGAGCTCGGGGGGCCTCAGGAGCAAGTGGCACAAACCGGGGCAGAACGTGTGGTTTGCCAGGGCCCTGTTATTAATAGTTAATCAGGCTGCTCTGCGTTTCAAAGCGTGTGGGCATGGCGGGGAATTGCCGGCGAGGCGAACCACTTAACTCCGAGTCGCGGCTCTGGCGCGGCGCCTCCGAGGAAACGCTCTCCAGGAAAACCTGGAGAGCTCATTACGGGCACAATGAGGGCCCGGGATAAATAGGATGCAGCCGCTATTAACACGCAGTCCCCAGGAACGGGGCTAAAAAATCCTCGGCGCTTGGACAATGGAATCGCGTCCCTGATCCGCGGCAGCGTGCTCGCCCCGTTGCCATGGCAATGGCATCCTCCAGCGATGCTCCCAGCTGCTCCTCACGCCCTGGGCTGGGCATTTGCGTGTGAAACCATCGGCTTTACCGCCATAGCCCATCCTTTCCGCAAAGTGTCCCCATCTATCCCTGCCTCCTTTCCCACACTTGGTGATCCCCGGAGCAGAGCGCCCTGCCCCAAGGCAAACCCGTGGAGAGCTGGCTCCAGAGGGAGAATTTACCGCAAATTGCATCGGTTGGCTTTGTTTAGAAATCTGTGTCTGTGGGAATCAGTGGTGGAGAGGGCTGGGTACCATGGGCCACCTCCCCACCTTTTCACCTCTCCCTCTTTGCACAGTGTGCCACCACCTGTGCTCATGGAAACCTGGAATGGTTTGGGCTGGAAGGGGCCCTAAAGCTCGTCCAGTTCCATGAGGGAGCCTCAGGGGGGCAGGGACACCTCGCACTGTCCCAGGGTGCTCCCAATCCTGTCCAGCCTGGCCCTGGACGGTGCCAGGATGGAGCAGTGGGTGACAATGGGAGCTCGCCCAGAGTCCGGTGCAGATCAGGACACGGAGCCCAGGGCTGGGCACAGGGAGGTGTCCTGGGTCCCTGCTGTGCCAGGGGCTCCCGGAGCCCTCGCTGCTGCCCCGGGGCTGTGGAGCTGGCAGCGCTGTGGAGGCGCCCAGGGCTGTGCTGGAGCCCGTGCTGGGGCAGAGCTCCTCTCCATGGCACTGCCAGCTGTGGGATCCACCGCCCCCAGGGCAGTTTGTGCCGCTACTTAATCGCTCTTGTTTGTAAAAACTGCATCTTGTTCCTAATCCAGGCACGGCTGCTGCAGCCCCTGGGGGCTGGGTCTGTGCTGTCTCTCTTCACTTGATTGAAGAGCCCTTTAGCAGCTGATATTTTCTCTCTGTGGAGGCATTTGGGGATGATGGCTGTGTCACCTCTCACTCTGCTCTCTGAGGGATGAGAGGCTGAGCTCCTGGCGCTCCTGGCAGGTGGCTGCTCCCACTCCATCCCCATCCCACCTCATCCCATCCCATCCCATCCCATCCCATCCCATCCCATCCCATCCCATCCCATCCCATCCCATCCCTATCCCATCCCATCCCATCCCATCCCATCCCATCCCATCCCCATCCCATCCCCATCCCATCCCATCCCACCCCATCCCATCCCATCCCCATCCCATCCCATCCCATCCCATCCCATCCCCATCCCATCCCATCCCATCCCCATCCCATCCCCATCCCATCCCCATCCCATCCCATCCCCATCCCATCCCATCCCATCCCACCCCATCCCATCCCCATCCCCATCCCATCCCCATCCCATCCCATCCCCACCCCATCCCACCCCATCCCATCCCCATCCCCATCCCATCCCCATCCCACCCCATCCCCATCCCATCCCATCCCATCCCATCCCATCCCATCCCATCCCATCCCCATCCCCATCCCATCCCATGCCATCCCCAGGATTTCCACCATCCTGCCCCGTGAAGGTACCCACTGCTCTTTCTAAGGTAAAAAGGGACTTTTTATTTTCTGGTTCTGACATTTATAGATTTCCAAAAGTGACACTGGATTGGAGGGTGACAGTGCCACCTCTCCAATGACACTGGACAAACCAGCAGCCCATCAAATTTCTCTTCTTCTATAAAAGAATGCAAAACAATGAGTTATTTACAGAAAGTGTGTGAGAAAGTTCATTGCAAGAATGTAAACATCAGAAGGCTCAGAAAATCTCAAAAGATCACGGCAACACCGTGGCGAGGCTGAGCCTTCAGCACCACCAGGAGGGGTGAGCAGGGCAAACCCCCTGCCCAGAGCCAGCCCCGTGCCCGGGCTCATGCCAGGGCGGGCAGCAGGGCAGGGACATTCAGCTGGAGCCAGGGCCCAGCAGCAGCAGCTGTGGAGCTGCTGGGGAGTCCAGAGCTGCTCCAGGGCTGGGGTCTCTTGCACCCCCCGTGCAGGGCTGTGCTGGGGGCTCCTTCTGGGGGGCGTTTTCCAGCCACCACTTTTGGCAGCATCTCTCTGTGACCCTGCTGCCGTTTGCCATCGATTTGTGGAATTCCTGCCTGCCTGAGCCCTTTGGAGCCCGAGGGAGCTGCCCCAGAGCTGCCTTGAATCAATCCCCTGTATTACCTGAGTGGCAGAGCTGGGGGTAAAGCACAACCTGGTGTCCTGTGCTGGAGAACAGAGGGGAGCTCACAGCCCCGGCTCCTTCAGCACAGCCCACCGGAGATTCACTCTCAAACCATGAAGAGAAAACAATGGGTGGGGTAAATTGAACGGATGGGGAGTGAAAAGGGGTGGAGAGCATCGTTTCTGCAGGTGCTTCCACAGCAGAAGGGACCTTGAAGCCCATCTTGTCCCACCCCTGCCATGGACAGGGACACTTCTGCCACAGCAGGGCCCCCAGCCCCGTCCAGCCCGGCCTGGAACCCTTCCCTGGGGCAGGGAAGGAGCTGCCCTGGGTGCTGGGGTGCTCCTGCAGCGGGGAAGGAGATTGCAGAGCTGGGAGCAGCACTGTGGATGCAGCTGTGCCCCGCTGCTCCAGCCCCTGGGCCTGTGCAGGATTTCTCAGCTCTTTGCTCACCCAATGGGTTTTTGCTGGGGAAATCAGTGGAGGTGAAAATTTAAATGCAAACACAAAGCCAGACTTTGGAGTGAACAAATTGGAAACCCAAGGCAGTGGAAGAAGTTGAAGAGGCCGTGACATGAAAGAGATTTTGTGGTCAGAAACAGCTCAGCCAAAAATGAGCTCGTTGTGGTTTTTTGCCTCAGGACAATTAATGGATGGTTAATTCCCCTGTTTTTGAGGGATTTCTGGGTTACTCTGCCCACGCTGCTCCCTCTGAATCTGATTTTGAAGTTTTGATTTTAGCAGGGGCTGCCATGGCAGGTCTGGGCTGTCCCTGGGTCCCTGGCAGTGCCCCAGGCCAGGCTGGGCAGGGCTGGGGGGCCCTGGGACAGTGGAAGGTGTCCCTGCCATGGCAGGGTGGGACAGTGGAAGGTGTCCCTGCCATGGCAGGGTGGGACAGTGGAAGGTGTCCCTGCCATGGCAGGGTGGGACAGTGGAAGGTGTCCCTGCCATGGCAGGGTGGGACAGTGGAAGGTGTCCCTGCCATGGCAGGGTGGGACAGGATGAGCTCCAATGCCCCTTCCCACCCAGCCCAAGCCATCCTGTGATTCTGTGATTCTGACAGCAGAACCCCTGGAGCCAAACCCTCCCTCTGGGCCTCCTGCTGCTGCCCAGGCCTGTCCTGCACCTTCCACCTCCTTTCCCCTGCATCCGGAGCATTTTGGGATGGGGGCAGTAAATAATGTCATTGGTAGGTGCTGCAAGGGCTGAGTTAATCCTTGCAGGCACCACTGAAGTCTGAAGGGGCACCATTTCCTCTCAGACGTGTCTCTGTTTCACTCTTGCAGAAGCTGAATAATTCCCTCTGACAGCTTTTTGCTTTTTATAGCAGTAATTAGTCAAAAAGCATCGGCGTGACGAGCGCTGCCCTGGCACTGCTGCTGCAGGCACATGGCTGGGGAGGGCACTGCTGCAGAGCTGGGGGTGCTGACAGGCCAGGGGTGAGAGGGGTGCTGGGCTCTGATGCTAAAATGGGCAAAACCTTGGCCTTTTTTCCTACCTAAATTTGCACTTGTGTTTTAAGGCACCTGGAGGGATCTGGGACAGCTGCTGGGGCCAGGCTGCTCATCCAGCCTGGAGTGGCTGCTGCACAGAACAACAAAAAGTGAAAAACAGAGGACTAGAAACCGTGATTCCACGAGTTCAGTTGAGGTGGAAGGAGGCAGAGGGATCTGGGGGAGAAACCAGGTGTTCAATGTGGTTTTGATCCCAGTTAGTCCCCAAAACACCACCAGATCTGGTCCCGGGGGTGACGCTGGTGTGACGCTGGCAGGACTGAGTGTCACTGCAGCAGCGAGTGTTAAAGGTGTGGGAAGCGTTTACCGAGGGAGAAGAAGGAGGTTTTGTGTGTCTTTGTCTGACTGAGGCTCCCAGAGCCATGGGCCTGGTTTATCACACGCTGGGGTGATGCACGCCCCTCATTCGGGGGGGCTTCTTGCCTGGCTTTATTCTAAAGATAACATTAGAAGTCAGAGTTATCTGGTGGCTCCAAAATAGCAGAGTCTGGGTGGAACTGGTGTGGTCCGTGGCTCTTTGCAGAAAGCCAGGATGGAATTAAGCAGCTGAATGCTGTTTGTGCAGCGTGGAGCCCTGGAAGGGGCAGCCACGACAACATTTCCTTACAATGTTCCCAGAGACAATATTCCCATACAATGTTCCCAGAGACAATATTCCCATACGATATTCCCATACAATATTTCCTTACAATGTTCCCAGAGACAATATTCCCATACGATATTCCCATACAATATTCCCATATGGTATTCCAGAGACAATATTCCCATACAATGTTCCCAGAGACAATATTCCCATACAATATTCCCATACAATATTTCCTTTCAATATTCCAGAGGGGTGAAGGGCAGGAGCAGAGCAGGCCCCTGGCTGTCCCCACAAACTGCAGCTGTGCCACGGGGGGTTTGAAGCTGTGGGGATGTGGCACTTGGGGACAGGGGCTGCTGGTGGCCTTGGCAGTGCTGGGGGAGCCCTGGACAGGAGGATCCCAGGGCATTTCCAGCATAAAGTATTCTGTGACCCCACGGTGTCCCAGGCCGTGTTTCCAGGCACAGGGACAGGGCCTTTGTGCCACCCTGAGGGCACAGGAGGCGGTGGACGCTGATTTTTAACTTGCCTTTAATTCACAATAGCAGTTGCTCTGTACCAGTCACCTGGCACCTCCCTGCTCTGTGCTCTCTGCCAACTGCACAGCGCTGCCTTGGCTTCTTGTGGCTTTTTGCTTAAAACCTTGGGAGCTGGAGCTGTTTTCCCTGTTAAGGATGCCTGCTAAACCACCCAGCATTGCAGCATCCTAATTGTGCTGCAGCCAGCCTTTAATCCTGTTAGTGCGTGTCATGTTGCTCTTGTATCACTCTAATTTTTAATCAAAATGTCATGCCATACCAGGTTAAGTGTCTGCCAGAGTCTAAATCTATTACATTGGCACGGTTGCCTTTATTAACCAATTTTTAAACTCATCAAAAGCTCAAACAGCTTTGACAGGGTTCATTTTTCACCAATTTTGGTGCCTGTTCTCTGCTATCAGTGGATTGGGGTCAGAGGATGGGTTTGCCCATGAAGACGCTCATCCTTCTTATTTATTGCCAGAATCCTGTTTTCCATCAGATTTTGGAGCCCTCTCCTGCAGAGGTGTAAAATGAGATGAGTTTCTGCATAACCCTGAGGGGCCCAAGGTCCCTGTCCCAAAGAAATCCCCATTTAAATGCTCAAACCTGGGCTTTGCCAAGAGTTTTGTCTTCCCGAATGCAAATATTTGAATCCTGCCTTTGGGTGCTGACTGGCAGCTGGGTCCTTGCTCCACAGGGCAGGGGAAAACTAATCAGGCACTGACAAATTATTTCAGGTTTGGCCACCTTGAGGTGCACGAGTGAGGGCGGCTTTGGGAAGCAGAGAAGTGTTCATTGTTATTTGTGGTGCTGGACGGGGTGCCAGTGCTGGCCTCTCCTGTCAGATGGAGCAGAAACGAGCCAGGCTCGTGGCTTCTCCTCCAAAACCTGTGGGAAGGCTCTTCCCCCCCCCCCGGGGGCCTCCAGCCTACCCGGGCCTAATTTATGATAATTATTTTTAATATTGCTTTTATGTGGCCATATATTGTCTGAATTCCATAACAATGCAGCAGCAGATATGAAGAGTTTCCAGGCTGGCTCTGGGCTCCCTGAGGCAGCATTTATTAAAATCTCCTTTTGTCCATATTTCATGTTTATTGCTGCCATCTTTAATTAAGGGAGGTAAATATTGCCGAGGGGGGCTGAGGGCCCTATTTTAACATGAATAATCAGAAATAATCCGTGGCACAAGATGCTGTGGGAGGGGGAAGGAGCTCCTGGTGCTCCTGCTGCCTCCTCCTGCTCTGGGATGGGGCAGCTGGGCAGGGAAGGGTCTGTGCCCCCAGGGACTGGTGATTGTTTGCAATGAACAACCAGGGAGGAGTTGAGCTCAGCTGGAATTGGAATTTTTACGGATTTCCTGCAGACTGGTGTGGCTGGGAAGGGACCTTAAAGCCCATCTTGTCCTGGGAAGGGACACCTTCCTCTGTGCCAGATTGCTCCAAATCCAGCCTGGGGCACTGCCAGGGATGCAGGGGCAGCCACAGCTGTGCCAGGCCTGCCCACCCTAACAGGGACCAGTTCCCAATTCCCAACATCCCAACATCCATCCCTGCCTCTGGCACTGGGAGCCGTTCCCTGTGTCCTGTCCCTCCATCCCCTGTCCCCAGCCCCTCTCCAGCTCCCTGAGGTCTCCCCAGAGCCTCCCCCAAACTGACCTTGGGTGCTCCCCCTGCTCTGGCTGCTGCAATGGGTGAGAAGCACAATCAGCGCAGGTGTGACTGTGCAGGTCCCAGCCAGGAGAGGGTTAAACCCAGGAGAGGGTTTAGTTCAGAGAGGGTTTAGTTCAGAGAGGGTTTAACCCAGGAGAGGGTTAAACCCAGGAGAGGGTTTAGCTCAGAGAGGGTTTAGTTCAGAGAGGGTTTAGTTCAGAGAGGGTTTAGCTCAGAGAGGGTTGAACCCAGGAGAGGTTTAGCTCAGAGAGGGTTGAACCCAGGAGAGGGTTTAGCTCAGAGAGGGTTGAACCCGGGAGAGGGTTTAGCTCAGAGAGGGTTTAGCTCAGAGAGGGTTTAGTTCAGAGAGGGTTGAACCCAGGAGAGGTTTAGCTCAGAGAGGGTTGAACCCAGGAGAGGTTTAGCTCAGAGAGGGTTGAACCCAGGAGAGGTTTAGCTCAGAGAGGGTTGAACCCAGGAGAGGGTTTAGCTCAGAGAGGGTTTAGTTCAGAGAGGGTTGAACCCAGGGGAGGGTTTAGCTCAGAGAGGGTTGAACCCAGGAGAGGGTTTAGTTCAGAGAGGGTTGAACCCAGGAGAGGGTTAGCTCAGAGAGGGTTTAGCTCAGAGAGGGTTGAACCCAGGAGAGGTTTAGCTCAGAGAGGGTTGAAGCCAGGAGAGCAGCCCCGGGAGGCTCAGCTGTGCCAGCTGTGAGCCCCACGATGCAGCCACGCTGGGAGCTGCTGGCTGCTCTGCTCTCCCCGAGGACAGGGGCTCCTGTGCTGCTCCCCCTTTGCTGGGCTCCTGCTGGCTCAGAGCTGAGGCGCTGCCCAGCCCAGCTCCCGTCCCCAGGGGCTCCTCGGGGTGCCTGGACACGAGGATTTCTCCATTTCTCCTCTCAGCCGCGCTGGACGGGGCTGTCTCTGGTCCCTGTCCCTGCGGTGGGGCAGGGGAGCTGGGCTGGGCTGGCACAGCCTGAGCTGCCAGCACAACCTGGCACTGCCAGGGCCAGCACAGCACCCCGGGGCTGCAGAGAGCCCTGCAGCCAGCACAGAGCCCTTGGCACACGAGCCACAGGCCCTGGGCTGGGGGACAGCCGGGACACAGGAGCAGGGGGCTGCAACAAGGGCATTTCTGCAGCAGGGGCTGTGCTGGGAGAAGGTGGCTGCCCCTGGGGGGCACAGGGGGGAAAGGGATGCTTCTAATGGAACTTCCTTGGTGGCAGCAAGCCCAGCAGTGCTGAGGGGCTGTGCTGGCCCTGGCAGTGGTGCTGAGGGGCTGTGCTGGCCCTGGCAGTGGTGGTGAGGGGCTGTGCTGGCCCTGGCAGTGGTGGTGAGGGGCTGTGCTGGCCCTGGCAGTGATGATGAGGGGCTGTGCTGGCCCTGGCAGTGCCCAGGCTGTGCTGGCCCTGGCAGTGCTGAGGGGCTCTGCTGGCCCTGGCAGTGCCCAGGCTGTGCTGGCCCTGGCAGTGGTGCTGAGGGGCTCTGCTGGCCCTGGCAGGGCTGAGGGGCTCTGCTGGCCCTGGCAGTGGTGGTGAGGGGCTCTGCTGGCCCTGGCAGTGCCCAGGTTGGGCTGGCCCTGGCAGTGCTGAGGGGCTGTGCTGGCCCTGGCAGTGCCAGGTTGTGCTGGCAGCACTCCTGACTCGCTGAGTAAAGGGAGACTTTTCCTTGGGGACTCATCTTCTGTCAGGCCTGAGATAATCCAATGTGATAGTGCAGGCACAATGACTTCATTACTGTAATTATTTTTATTGCCTCTGCAGGCCTCTGCTTTAAAATAAACTCAGGAGCCAGAGCATTCAACTCCATCCCAGTGCTGGGGGAAGGGTTGGACTCAGTGCTGTGGAGGGCTTTTCCAATGTACATGTTTGCATGGCTCTGCCACCCTCATCTCCTTCCTTTCATTGTATTGGGGGTCTGAGTGCTCAGTTTTGCCCAGGGCACCCAGAGTGCTCAGTTTTGCCCAGTGCACCCAGCATGTTCAGTTTTTCCCAGTGCACCCAGCATGTTCAGTTTTGCCCAGTGCACCCAGTGTGCTCAGTTTTGCCCAGTGCACCCAGATTGCTCAGTTTTGCCCAGTGCACCCAGCGTGCTCAGTTTTGCCCAGTGCACCCAGCATGTTCAGTTTTGCCCAGTGCACCCAGCTTTGCTGGCTCTTTCCCCTCTCCAGGTGCCTGCGTGGGCCCAGGTGCCGCCGCTCAGGGCACACCAAAACCAGGGCGCTCACACTGGGGCTCCAGGGTGGGAAGTGCTCCCCAGCAGCTGGGACCCTGTGGCACTGGCAGGGTGGACAGGACCCATGGATGGGTCACCTCAGGCCTGGGATCCAGCGCTGGATTCTCCTGATGAGGTAAATCCTGCTGGCAGGGCTTCAATCCAGCTGCCCTCCTGGCTCTGCAGTGTCACCCTCTGCCAGGCTCCCAGCTCATTCCAGAGCTTCTGGAGGGAATGTTCAGCTCCCAGGCAGCTGAGCTGGCTCCTCTGAGCGTGCCCTGGTGCAGGGAGGCTGCTCTGGGGCGCAGGGCAGGGGGAGCTCCCTGTGGAGCTGTGGGGTGTGCAGTGCTCCCTTTGGGATGCTCGGCCCCATCAGCTCAGCCCATGCCCAGCACAGCCCCTGCCCAATATCCCACCCATGCCTGAGCCCAGCCCAGGCTGGCACAGCCTCTGCCCTGAGCCCTGCCCAGGCTGATCCGGGCTCTGCCCTGAGCCCAGCCCAGGCTGATCTGGGGCTCTGCCCTGAGCCCTGCCCAAGCTGATCTGGGCTCTGCCCTGAACCCTGCCCAGGCTGGCACAGCCTCTGCCCTGAGCCCTGCCCAGGCTGATCCGGGCTCTGCCCTGAGCCCTGCCCAGGCTGGCACAGCCTCTGCCCTGAGCCCTGCCCAAGCTGATCTGGGCTCCCTCTGCCCTGAGCCCTGCCCAGGCTGCTCTGGGTTCTCTCTGCCCTGAGCCCTGCCCAGGCTGCTCTGGGCTCTCTCTGCCCTGAGCCCTGCCCAGGCTGGCACAGCCTCTGCCCTGAGCCCTGCCCAGGCTGACCCAGGCTCAGGGAGCTTAGGGGCCATCTGGGCAGGGAACAGAGACTTTGCCCATCAACACGAGTAATCCCTGCCTGTAATCCAGGTTTGCTCTGAGCTGCTGCCCAGAGGCTCCTGCTGCCCAGGGCCAGTCCATGGGGCTGCTGGGGACAGTGGGCAGAGCCCTTGTCCTGCTCTGGGGGACACAGATGGGGGCTCGGGGGGCTGCCCTGCCCTGGGGAGGTGCAGCAGGGCCAGGAGCTGCTGCTGTCAGCAGAGATCTGTCCTGGAACTCAGGTTGTGAGCAAGCTCAGCTGCTTCTGGGCCCCTGGGAGAGCCCTGGGCCATGTTTCTGTGGATTATTTTTATCTCTAAATATGAAATTCTCTCGAAGCAGCATTTAGAGCAGTGTCAGTGCCCTGGCTGGGGTGGCTGTCTGGGACACTGACACAGGCGTGGAATTCAGACAGTTCCTTTTCATGGCCCTGATTTTTAGCGTTGCCAGGAGCTGCTTTTTAGCAGTGCTAAAGGAATTTGAGCTGGCTGGGGTGTGTTTGATGAACTGCAGGGCTGTGGCCCTCTGTCCATCTGCAATCCCACATTCTTTCCAGGAGCAGAAATGCTCCAAGGCTCTGGGCCCCTGGAGCACTCCCCCCTGCCACCCCCGGGTCTGGGGAGCGGGCAGGGTTTGGGTCTCGTTTGCAATGGAGCCCAGTGGTGGGAGCTGGCTGCCCTGTGTGTGCTGTGCCCTGTGGAAAGCAAGGGCGGCTCTGGGGTGAGCCACACCTGGCAGGGCAAGTGCTGAGCGCTGGGACGAGCCCGGGTGGGGCAGGGCGGGCAGCTTTAAATTGGCTATTGAGGGATGGGGATGGGCAGGGGCCGTGCGGCTCAGGGAGCAGCGGCTGCTGCTGCCTCCTGCCCTGCAGGGACCCTGCCCTGCCTGGACCCGCTGGCTCTGTCCCGTGTGCCGCCGGAGCGAGCGCGGCATGGCCCCATTGCGTGCGGCAGGGGCTGGGTTTGGCACCTGCCCGATGCCTGTGGGGGCTCACCCCGGTTCCTCCCTGGGCGCCCGCGGAGCCTCAGCCGCCCCTCCAGGGCTCCTCTCCAGCCCTGGTGCTTTGTCAGACACGCTGCCGTGGAGCGGAGCTGCGATCCTTTATTCTGCCGGGTTTGATGTGCAAAGTAAACACGTTAACATCAAGGCAGCTTCCCGGCGGCGCCTGGGACCTGGGATTTGGGATTCGGCTCCTGCTCCGCGTTGGGGCTGCTCAGAGCGATGGAGGCGCTGCTCAGAGCAATGGGGTGCTGCTCAGAGCAATGGGGGCGCTGCTCAGAACTTTGGGGGCGCTGCTCAGAGCAATGGGGGTGCTGCTCAGAGCAATGGGGGCGCTGCTCAGGGTAATGGAGGTGCTGCTCAGAGTATTGGGGTGCTGCTCAGAGTGATGGGGGCGCTGCTCAGGGTGATGGGGATGCTCCTCCTGAGGAATGGGATTGCTGAGAGCATTGGGGGTGCTGCTCCCAAGGAATGGGGCTGCTCAGAGCGATGGAAGCTCTGCCTGCAGGGTGGGATCCATTACTCACAGAGTGTAACGTGGAAATGGATTTGCTGATAGAAATCCAGGCTGGCTTTGTGGGCTGCTCCTCCATTCAGCACCAGGGAGGGTGCAGGGGGTGCAAAGAGGCTCCTGTTCCCTTCCCTGACTTTTCTGGGGTTTCTCCATGAAGTGAGGATGGCAGGGGAAGCCCTGGGGCTGGACAGCCCTGTGGGGTCACTGTGCTCATGCTCTGGGCCGGGCTGGAGCTTACCCTGGGGCTCAGAACAGCATCTCCCCACAGAGCAGAACAGAGCAGGGTGCCCTGGTGCTGGCACAGGGGACAGAGCCCAGCCCTGCCAGGGACTGTGATGCAGCCAAGGCAGGGATGTGCCAGCGCTCAGGACAGAGCACAGGAATAAGGTCACTCGTTTCTGTTTGAAAAAAACAGCAAAGCAAATAATCCTGCTGAAAAAAACTAACAAAGCAAGTAATCCTGCTTCTGGCGTTCTGTGGGCAGCTGGATCCTGCTGGACAGTTTGGGAGATGGATGGAATAACAGCTTCCCTTGCCACGGAGGGTGGCACATCCTTCCTGCAGATGTTACTGCAGATCCTGCCTGAATCCAGGCCTTTGCCTGCCAGGCCCCTGGTGTGCTCCCTGCGTGTGGGGGAACATCCCCAGCCCGGCTGAGCTGGGCTCACAGCATGGCTCAGGCACCCCAGGCTGGGCTGGGATGGGGGGGACACCCTGGGGCTGAGCTGGGCTCACAGCATGGCTCAGGCACCCCAGGCTGGGCTGGGATGGGGGGGACACCCTGGGGCTGAGCTGGGCTCACAGCATGGCTCAGGCACCCCAGGCTGGGCTGGGATGGGGGGGACACCCTGGGGCTGAGCTGGGCTCACAGCATGGCTCAGGCACCCCAGGCTGGGCTGGGATGGGGGGGACACCCTGGGGCTGAGCTGGGCTCACAGCATGGCTCAGGCACCCCAGGCTGGGCTGGGATGGGGGGGACACCCTGGGGTGGCCCTGGGGCAGCATTGGCTGCTCTGGGTGGAAGGGGCTGCAGTTCTGTGCCCTGCTGCTGCAGAATGCCAGTGCTGTGGCCCCTGGGTGTGTGCAGGGAGTGTCAGCCCACATCACCATCCCCGGATCAGGCGCCCAGAGAGTGCCCTGTGCTCTCCCGGGTTCCTCTGGAAAGGGCATGTGTGACACAGCGTGTGACTGCAAGGACAGAGGGGCCTTTTGGGGGCTTTTCTGTGAAAGCTGAGCTGAGCACAGCCCATCCCTCTGCAGCTGGGATGGCCCTGCCGGGGCTGTCCTGGGCTCTCTGCCCCTGCACCCTGCGCTGCCAGGGCTGCCCATCCTCGGGCAGGACACGGGGGCAGCACGATGGCACCCTCCATACCCTGCACACCCTGCCCATCCTGCATACCCTGCAAACCCTGCATATCCTGCATATCCTGCCCACCCTGCCCCTGCAGCCTGTCCCATGGCAGAGCCACCAGCCCTCCCTGGGGGCCGGGAGCTGTGCAGTCCCTTCCAGCCCAGGCTGTGGGTCAGCAATTCCCAGCAGGGCTCTGCTTCCTTCCCAGCAAGGTCACCACGGCCCTGGCCGTCCCCACAGGACTGCCAGGCAGGGATGGAGGCACGGCAAAGGTCGGTGTTCACTTCACAGGGCTTTGGTTGGGTCCCAGGTGAAAGCAGACATTTGCATCTAAATGAATATGTATTTTGAGACGTTAAACCCCGCGGCAAAACAAGGGCCTTGCTGAGATGACAAATGCATCTCTCCCTCTGCCTGTTCCCATATCCTCACAGCAGCTTTGGAAACAAACCCAGGTCAGCCCAAGCAGTTTCTCTTGCCTTCCTTCTCCCTACACCACAGCCTGCTGTAAATACTGAGCAGCTGAAACTGCAAATGAGAGGAGCTGTGGATCTGCAGGGTCTGTGATGTGTGCAGGATCCCAGCACCTTGTGCAGCTCCAGGTCAGCTTCTCGTTCAACCCAAACCCTCATTAAGAGAGAAAAACCTGCTTGGAAAGCGGGGGAAAAGAGCTGGCTCTGAGTCACCTGGGAGGCAAAGTGGGGTTTTATGGCTTGGGTTTGGGGGGGTTTTATTCTGGCTGAGGGGTGAGCCAGGACTGCCAGGCCCCTGGATGGAGCGAGTGGGAGCAGCACATTGGTATGGCCAGGAGGGACTGGCACAGGCACGGGGGTGGCACGGGGGTGGCACTGGGCCCGGCAGCCCTGGGGCCGTGCTGCCAGCAGGGTGGGCAGCAGCAGCCCGGGGTCAGCATCTTCTGCACGGAGCTGGGGGCAGAGCATCCCTCGGGAGAGGGGAGCAGGGAGCAGCAGGTTCCCACCGTGATGCTGGGCAGCATCCCAGGCTCCCGCAGCATCCCGGGATCCCCCAGAGCATCCCCGGCTCCCCCAGAGCCTCCCCCCCCATCAGGGCACTGCCCGGAGCTGGCTCTGCCCTCTCTGAGCCCCTCTGGGAGCAGGCAGCAGCATTTTCTGCCGTGTGAGGTTTTCTGTGAGGCTGCTCTCCCCAGGGCTGTGCAGGTGCTCCCCGAGCAGTGCCCAGCACGTTACCCAGGGGTTGTTGATAAGGGAGCCTGGTCGTGGTGCAGGATCCATGCCCAGCACATTACCCAGGGGTTGTTGATAAGAGAGCCTGGTCGTGGTGCAGGATCCATGCCCAGCACTGTCTGTGTCTCACCTGCTGCTCAAGGTGTGTCAGATTTATTGGGAACTTTCTGCTCTCTGCTCCTCTCTCAGTGAGCATCATTCACACCTGGCCAGGCTCTCCTGGAAATCGCCTCCTGTGGCAGGGGCCCTCCTGCAGCCCGGTGCTGGCTCTGGCTGTAAAAAGCCCAGTCCTGCTGTTAATATTCAGGGAGCAGCGCCGCCTCTCCCAGGACAAAGATCCTGCCGTGGCTGGGCACATCCGAGTTCATTATCATGTTAATCTGACTGATTGCGGCCTCCCAGAAGGATTCCACATATGGTCATTCCTGCAGCACAGATAAAAGCTGCTTCGCCTCACTCACCGGCTCCAGCTCCTCTCTTGGTGCACGGTGCTCTTTATTCTTGAGGTGCAGTTCTGGGAGACGGAAATATGAATTATTTTTGAACCTGTTCTTAGTTTTCAGTCTGAATTGGGGTTTTGAGCGTCTGCCCTGTGTTTTCAGTCAGGATTTCCCCCTTACTTTTGTTGTCCTATTTTGGGTCTGGTTTGAAATGGGAAGCATGAGCTGAGCACCCTGCACAATCCCCTGCAGGGATCCACATCCTTCCTGGGAAATCACCTGGGGCAAGCTGTAATCCATGGCGCTGGCTCTGGCGGAGGCACGGGGTGCTGGGCACCCTCACATGGGATTTGGCTGCTTGACTGGCACTGCTGGCCCAGGGCTTCAGCCTGACAGCTCACACTGAGTTATTCCACTGGCTTCTGTAATTCAGAAGCAAGGCTTTGGGGGCACTTGTGGAGCACAAGCAAGTTAAAGGGCTCATTCCAGCCTGCTGGCACCTTGAGCTGCTCAGCATCCCCTCCAGCCCCACGGCCAGGATGTGGCCCGGGGTGGTTGGTCCAGTGTGGCCTCAGGACCCTGGGGCTGTTTGGGGACAGTTTGGGGCAGCAGCCTGGGGACCCTGGGGCTGTTTGGGGACAGTTTGGGGACAGTTTGGGGCAGCAGCCTCGGGACTCTGGGGCTGTTTGGGGACAGTTTGGGGCAGCAGCCTCCAGGCTGAGCCCCTTGCCAGCTCCCCCAGCCCCTCCTGGTGCTCCATTCCCTTCCCAGCTCCACTGGCAAAGCGTTCCAGGTTCCCACAAGGCCAGGCAGCCCAGCCTGCAGGAGCAGCGCTCTCCTGCCCGCAGCAGGTAGGGCTGGCTCCTGAGGAGAGGCATTCATGGCATGATCTCTCTGAACACGTTTATTGGCCTCTAAACAATTCACACCAGAGCCGCTTGTGCCCACAGCCTTTTGCATGCTAATGGCAGGGGAGTGCCAAATTCAACAAGAGCCACATGGAGCCACTCCAGGCTGCTTGAATGAAAAAAGGGAGTTTGAGTTATTGGAAAAACCAATTTGGCTTTATGGAGAGAGATTTTTCTGTGCCTCTCAATTATAGAGTTATAAATCCTGAATGTAATTCATAAAAGCTGCGTGGCAGCAGAGTGAAGGTGACGTGTCATCAGTCACCGGGAGGGAAGGGCTGGCTTGTGGAGAGCTCTCAGGGCTGGGGAATATTCAGAATATTCCCCGCATCCTCTGTGAGTCCGTGAGGGATCCGGGCTGGTGCCAGCCCGGAGCTTGTCCAGGACAGGGTGCAGAGGTGGGGATGTCCTGCCCTGCCCCGGTGGGTGGAGAGGCGGGAGCTGGGAGAGCTGGGGCTCAGCAGAGAGGAGCCTTTCACCCTGCCAGGCTCTGTCCCAGCCGCTGGCGGTGCTGCAGGGCAGGGAGCAGCTGTGCAGCATCGTCCGACCGGCCAGCACCTGCTGCGGGGACCCGGCCCCTCTGGGCAGGAGGGACGGCTCTTCTCTTCTCTTCTCTTCTCTTCTCTTCTCTTCTCTTCTCTTCTCTTCTCTTCTCTTCTCTTCTCTTCTCTTCTCTTCTCTTCTCTTCTCTTCTCTTCTCTTCTCTTCTCTTCTCTTCTCTTCTCTTCTCTTCTCTTCTCTTCTCTTCTCTTCTCTCCCTCTCCCTCTCCCTCTCCCTCTCCTCTCCTCCCAAAGCCCATGGAAGCTGTCAGGAAGGCTCGAGATAGGCAAACCCTCCCCAGGCGCTGTGGGAGCTGGGAGATGCTCCTGGCGCAAGTTCCTGATTATTACCGGGTGTAAAAACGTGCTCGACTGCTGTCCCACTGCAGACTTTCCTAAATGAGGACATCAGAGGCTGAAATTCCATGGTGGAGAGCCTGTGGATCCTTCTGCACATGCCAGCATGGCAAAGGTTTGGAAACCTGCTGAGGATTAAGAGGAGAGTCACTAATCTGGAGTTTAAGGCTCCGTGGAGCCCTTCATTAGGAACTTTCCTCCTCAGGAGCTTTATAAACTTCTGGATCCAGCTGCCCAGATAAGTCTCGAAGACAGAAATTACTGTGTCAGCGAGGAGGAAGGATTAGAGATAACAGGGAATTAATACTGAAATGCATATGCTATAAATATAACAGGATTACACTGGAGTTATGTAAAAGCCCTTTTCCTTCCCCGAGTCTCCTTGGGTGGGCAGGGCTCTGCTGGGCAGGTGGGCAATCCCCTGAGGTTCTGCCTTCACCTGTGGCTCCCAGGGCATCTGTTCTTGTCATCCTAACAGGGCACAGGGAATGGCTTCAAACTGGCAGCGTTCAGGGGAGATGGGCAGGGGTTGTTCCCTGGCAGGGTGGGCAGCCCTGGCACAGTGCCCAGAGCAGCTGGGGCTGCCCCTGCATCCCTGCAGTGCCCCAGGCCGGGCTGGACACTGGGGCTGGAGCACCTGGGGCAGCGGGAGGTGCCCCTGCCATGGCAGGGGGGTCTCTAAGCCCCTTCCAGCCAACCCCACCCCCCTCAGCCCCAGATCTCCCTCCTGCCCCCCTCACCTGGAGGTGCAGGCACAGCCCCAGCCCTGCCCTGCCCTTGGGAACCCCTCCCCTGCCCTGGGGCAGCCCCCAGCCCCTCCTGGGGCAGGAGGGGTCCCTTGGAGCACTCTGCTCCTGCTGCCCTCCTGGATTTCAGGGCTGCTTGTTCCCTGCCTGGAAATGAACGTTCTCAGGCCTATTTTTGCCCATTTCCTCCTCATTCCAGGGCTTAGCAGAGGCTCTGGCTCACGGTGAGGGCTGAGAGCTGTCAGTCAGGACTTGGCCCTGCCTGCAGAGCCAACATTAACTTTGTCTGAGGGATGATAAATCCCGGGCTCCTACAGCACGGTGCTGAACTTGGAAAATGAAGCATTTAAACCACAATATTGCAGTCAAATTGCTGGTGAAAATCTCTTCATGTTGGCAGTGGAGCTGGAGGGTCTTTGATCTCTCCCAGCTCAGATGTTGCTGCCAAAGAGACTTAAGCTTAAACTTCACTTTGTAAAATAGACTTTTTTTGATGCTTTCCTTTAAAAAAATAATCTCCTCCTAAGCTCAGGAAGCAGGGACGAGTGGGCAGCCCACAAGGAGATTTCCAACCCAAATAACGCAGGAAGGAACCACTTTCAGCTGCTTCTATTGCTTCTGTAAATCCTGGGCTCAATCCCTGGAGCAGCTGGGGGGCATTTGAGCCCCAGGGGTGGGAATGCTGGGCTGGGGCTGGGGGCTGGCCCGGGGGTGCTGTGGAGGTGGCAGGGGCGGGGGACAGGCTGGCAGGTGGAGATGTTTGCACAGCTTTGGGGCTGGTGCTGTGCCACACCTGCCTGAGAGCTGGACTGGAGCAGCCCTGGTTTGGAAATGGTCTGGAAAGGGGCCGTGCCTCCCATCTCTGCAGCCAGGACCTGGGACAGGGCTCGTCCTCAGTCACTGGGGTGGGACTGAAGGCTCCTGCCTGAACTGAGCCCTCTGCTCATTTGCAGATGAGCTGCTATTTTTAAATCTCTCTCTTTTTTTTTTTTTCGTTTATTTTTCTATCTGTGGATGACCCTAATTTTGGCTGAGAGCTTAGGAAAGCAAAGAATGTGAGGTTACTTTAATCTTCTTAAAGTTTGGCACCCTGCTCCGGGCACCCTGTGCCAGGCCCTCACTGCCAGGGCACCATCCCTGACTCCCAGTACCGCACCCCTCCCTGCCCGTGGCCGTGGGCAGCCTCTCCCCTTGTCTGTCACTGGTGTCTGTCATGCAGCTCATGATGAGGAGTCCCCCCCTGGCCCCCTCGGAGGCCCCTGCAGACACGGAGAGCCCTCGGCAGGTGCTGGCACTGGGAGCAAGCCCTGGTGCCAGCCTGGCACGGGGCATCCCAGGGGTGCCAGCGCTGCCCGAGGTGTCCCCATCAGCCTGGGCACCCCGAGGGCTGGCCTCAAATCCTGCCGACAGACAGGAGCCTCATTTTATAGGAACGTGTAAAGATCCAAACATGGACTATTTAAGCCGGTGTTATGCAATGGGAGCTCTTTTAAGTCGTGATTTGTAAAGGCAGTTCAGATAATTTCCTGAAAGACATTCTGCTAATGATTAATTTAGAATATGTTTAATTCAAGTTAGAGAGATCAAAGAGGGAGCATTTTCCCTGTAATGCCATCCGCGGTTTCACACTTTCACCGGATTCCAGGCACCGGGGGTGTCTGCTCTGTCCTTCCCCGCAGCTGCCCTGTGAAGATGGCAGAGGAAAGCGCTCTGCGGGCTCCGTGCTGCTCTGGGGCAGGAAGGGAGAGGAGCCTCGGGCCCATCCATCCCTGTGAGATCGGCTCAGAGGAGGGACGGGATGCTGGGGCTGTGCAGCAGCGGCTCCAGCTGGGGCTGGCGCTCCTTCCTTGGGGTCCAGCTGGGAATTGTTACAAATGATCAAATCCTGAGCCAGAATTATCAAAAATATAGCAAAGATTTATTAATTTGTCTGCGAGACCGAAGTTCGGTCTTCGAAACCACCACAGCCAAAGAGTCAGCGCCGAGCCCGGGATCGGGCGGGTGAACAAACACGGATCCGACCCCTCGAGTGTCCGAGTCTCCCCCGTTCACACTCGGGGCTCCGCGCAGCGAGGTTTTGCACAGTTTATTCTGCCCGAGGCAGAGATGACCCAATGTTCTTTGTGTCTCTTCACAGGATGATGCAGAGTTTGAGCTCCCGGACCCTGTGCAGGGCCGGGCCAGCGGCGGGGCCGCTCCTGCTCCTTCCAGGGCGCGCAGCTGCTGCACGGAGCCGCAAGGGCCGGGGAAAGGGGCGCTCGGGGGGCCCTGGGAGCAGGAGGGACCCCGAGCGGGTCGGGCTGTGGCCCAGGGAGCAGGGACAGGAGAGGGAGCGGCCTCGGGACGGGCTCTGTGAGAAGCCCTGGGTGCAAAGCGCGCTCCGGTGCCCGGGGCAGGGCTGCAGCCCCCGGCCCTGCAGGATTTAAACCGTGCGGATGCGGCGCTCGGGGCACGGGTTAGGGCTGCCCTCGGCAGGGCTGGGCTGGTTGGGCTCGGTGGTCTCGGGGGGCTTTTCCAGCCCCGGTGTCTCCCTGTGACTGCCCCTGGCACAGGCCAGGCTGGGGCTGGGGCTGGGGCTGCTCATCCCGCCGGGGCGCGGCGTGCGAGGCGTGAACCCCGCTTTATTTACAGCACAAACACATCCCTGCACGGCGGCACCGAGCCCCGGGCTCCCGTGGGCTTCCCCCGCTGCAGTGTGCGGCTGCCGAGCGCCTGTTTGATCAGATACGGCGCTCGTTTGATCAGATACGGCGCGCGTTCCGTGTATCTGTCAGGAAGCGGTGTGCTCGTGGAAGGATGCAGGCAGCGGTGTCAGGAGCAGCCTTTGATCGGCGGAGATGCGCGGCGGCTTCCGCACGCCGGGGCTGCCGGAGGGGAATGGATCACCCGGGAGGGAGCTCCGGGGAAGCGGGATGGAGGCGGCAATGGCCCAAACCACGGGGCACCGGCACAGCGGCGGGGGTCTGCAGCCCGGGCCCCACGGGAGGAGGAGGAGGAGGAGGAGGAGGAGGAGGAGGAGGAGGAGGAGGATGGGAGTTTTGGGGATGTGGTGGCCAAACCTCTGCGCAGGAGCAGCCCGGGGGCAGAGGGGGCTGACGGCACAAACCCACCTGTGGAGACAGGAGAGGAGCGGCCGATAGGGAGCAGATCCTGCAGGGGACGATGGTTTTTATCGGGGCGATGGTGGCCCCTGCACAGCCGGTTCAGGTGGGAAACCCGGGAGCTATCGGGGCATTCCCACCTGGGCCTGGGCGCTTTCATCCCTTCTTATGGGGCATGGCCGGCTCAGCTGCCCCTCGGGTGGGATGGGAGAAGGTTCCGGAGCCGGAAACGTCGCCCCGGGAGCTGTGCGGGGTTTGGGCCGTCCTCGGTGTCCCTTCACAAGCTCCGGAGCCCTCACACACATCCCCGGGCTCTGCCCCCCGGCCCCTGTGCTGTCACTGACCCTCTTCGTCCTGCAGAGAGATGCCAAGGGCCAGTACCTGTTCGACCTCCTGTGCCACCACCTGAACCTGCTGGAGAAGGATTACTTCGGCATCCGCTTTGTGGACCCCGACAAGCAGAGGGTGAGAGAGAGCCCCCCTGCCCGGGCAGGGCTGCTGCAGAACGAGCTCCGGGGCCCCTCCAGTCCCTCCTTGCCCTTAGAGCCCCGAGGAGGTGCACGGGAATCGCTGTGCAGGCACCGCGTTCGATAACAGCTATCGATAACAGCGATCGATAACAGCGATCGATAACAGCTATCGGTAACAGCTATCGGTAACAGCTATCGATAACAGCGTTCGATAACAGCTATCGGTAACAGCGATCGATAACAGCTATCGATAACAGCGATCGATAACGGCTATCGATAACAGCTATCGATAACAGCTATCGATAACAGCTATCGATAACAGCGATCGATAACGGCTATCGGTAACAGCTACCGATAACAGCTATCGGTAACAGCGATCGATAACAGCGATCGATAACAGCTATCGATAACAGCGATCGATAACGGCTATCGGTAACAGCTACCGATAACAGCTATCGGTAACAGCGATCGATAACAGCGATCGATAACAGCTATCGATAACAGCGATCGATAACAGCAATCGATAACAGCTATCGGTCAGCCTCGGTAACGGCCCCGTGCTGCGCTCCCCTGCGATCAGTACAAGGCACAGGACAGCCAATTCCTGCTCCGGGGCTCCTCTGCCACAGGGAGCAGCCGATGCTGAGCCAGGAGCTGGGCACGGAGCTGCTCCCTCGCTGTGGATGGGAGCCCCGAGCCTCCCGCTCCCCCAGCTCCCTTCCAGGGCCACTCACCCACACCCAGAGCAGGACCCTCCTCTTCCTCATCCTCCCCACCTTGCCCAGTCACGGCTGTCAGGCGTTAATTGCCCTTTTTTCCTTGCAGCACTGGCTGGAGTTCACCAAGTCGGTCGTGAAGCAGATGCGGGGTGAGTGCTGCTGGAGGTCTGGGCAGACTCTGCTCACTCCACCTTACGTGTGTTCCCATTTTCTCGTGCCTGCCCTCTCGGGTGCCTCCCCCAGGATCTGCCCTGGAGGGCTGGGAGCTGGGTTATCCCCACCAGCCCCACAGCCAGCTCAGGGCAGCAGCTCAGGGAGAGCAGGACAGGAGGGATGGGGTGAGGAGGTGACACTGGGCAGTGGCAGTGGGCTGGGGGTGGGTACAGAGCCCCTGGCACTGCCCACAGTCCTGTCAGGGACCTGCCCTCGCCATGGCCCTGCAGCGAGGAGCGTCTGCCCCTCCTCACCAGGGCAGCCTGGGGGAACAGGGCAGGTGGGACCCCAGTGTGACCTGGCTGGAAGGAGCAGCATGGTGCGGGGACAGCCCCGGCCTCTGGTGACACATGTCCCTGCTCTCTGCAGCCCAGCCCCCCTTCACCATGTGCTTCCGTGTCAAGTTCTACCCCACGGACCCCGCGGCGCTGAAGGAGGAGATCACCAGGTGAGGAGGGCACTGCCAGCAGGGGCAGGAGCACATGGACGGGCTCCTTGTGTGGAGCCACTGGGATTCCCCAGCCAACCCGGGTGCTTTGGGGCTGCTCCTGCTGTGGGGGGAAAGCACAGGAGCGCCCACCTGAGCTGGGTCAGCCCCTGGAGCTGCTGTGCCTGGTGGGGAACCCAGGCTGAAGGTGGGCACAGGGTGCCCGGAGCATCTGGGGCTGCCCCTGGATCCCTGGCAGTGCCCAAGGCCAGGCTGGACGGGGCTGGGAGCACCTGGGGCAGTGGGAGGTGTCCCTGCCATGGCAGGGGTGGCACTGGGTGGGCTTTGAGGTCCTTTCCTGCCTGAGCCATCCCTGGGCTCTGTGATTAGAGCCCCTGGCCTGGCCTTTGGGTGCAGTCAGTCCCAGAGCCCCGTTGCAGGGCAGAGCCCAGCCCCAGCCCCGTGACACAATCCCTGCTGCTCAGGCTGCTCCAGCCCAGGGGCAGGCACTGTGCCTGGCCCAGCTCGGGTGTCCCTGCCGTGCTGGGCAGGGCTGGCGTGGCTGAGCCCTGGATCCTGCAGCAGCCAGCGTGTCCCTGTGCTGCCAGGAGTGCTGGGGCAGCGCTGCTGCACAGGGCTGGCAGCACGGCAGGGCTGGCAGCACAGCCTCTGCTCTGTTCTGTCTCTAGGGGCTCTTCGAGCTGCTCTTCCTGCCAGCAGGGAGGACACCAGAGCCCCACGGAGCAGCTCTGGAGACTGAGCCTGGACGTGGGTCCCCAGCAGCCCTGAGCCCTGGGGGAACTGCCTGGAGCCTGCAGGGAAGGGCTCTGAGCTGGCACCTTCTGTGGGGACCAAAGGGGTCCCTCCTCCCACGGCACCTGAGAGTCTGCAGCGCCAGGCCAGGGGGAACGGCTGCCCGGTGCCAGGGGCCGGCTGAGGGGCGTGTGGGGAGAAATCCCTCTCTGCCAGGCTGCTGGGCCCTGCCACTGGGGCAGCCTGATCTGCTCCTGCCCACGGCAGCAGGTGCAATACACAGAAGAGTTTCCTCCCAAAACCTGATCTAACTCTGCCTTCTGCCACCCCACGGGTCCAGGCTGAGGCCCCCGTGCAGGTGAGCTGCCCCTGCTTGCTGCCCTTTGAGGTGTGCCTGCAGCTGCAGCTGGAGCCTGGGCTTAAAATTCACTTTTCCCTGGTCTGACTGCACTCTAATACCAAGATCTCTCTTTAATGTATTTTATCTGTGAAAATTAATGGTTTACCTCATCATAAACTCAGATTTGAGCAATGAGGCATGACCGAGGACTGCAGAGTGCAAGTCTGGTTATTCAAATTAATTTCTGAGCGCTCCATTTTGCTCCTTTGCTCATGACTTATGTTCTACCAGCTAAAGATTTTCCCAAACGCCGCATGACGCAGCCCAAAATGTTACTTAGGTTTAAATTTATTGGAATGTGTAATTTTTCCAGCATAGTTTGTCCTTTATCCGGGCACAGAGACAGGGATGGGGAGCACAGGAGGCAGCTGGCCCTGGGTGATGCAGCGAGCATGCAGGAGGGATGTGGGTGCATACACCGAGACCTAGAAGGACACAGAAAGCTTGGGAAGGAGAAAATCACGTTTAGGGGAAGCTGAACACCCAGGGGAAATGCAGCAGGCACTGGTGGGCTCCAGATCATGAGACCCTGGCCAGGGTCAGCCCAGCAAGGGCCGCGTTGGGCTGCTGGGGGAGAGCAGGTGTCTGGTGGCAGGTACTCCATGTCCAATGGGCTGTTTGGGTAATCTGAGCTGTGCCTAATGAAGGGACTCTCCCCCTGTGCCCAGGTACCTGGTTTTCCTGCAGATCAAGAGGGATCTGTACCACGGCCGGCTGCTCTGCAAGACGTCGGACGCGGCGCTGCTGGCTGCCTACATCCTGCAGGGTGAGGCCCTGGCACAGCAGGGACTGCCTTTCCCTGCCAGGCCCCTGCCATCCTGCGCTGGCAGCAGTGACCAGGGCACCTGCAGTGAGCAGGGCACCTGCAGTGAGCAGGGCACCTGCCTGGGCTGGGCTGGGGGCAGTGAGGATGGTGCTGGGCTGGGGCAGTGAGGATGGTGCTGGGCTGGGGAGGGTGAGATGGGTGCTGGGCTGGGGGCAGTGAGGATGGTGCTGGGCTGGGGCAGTGAGGATGGTGCTGGGCTGGGGGCAGTGAGGATGGTGCTGGGCTGGGGAGGGTGAGGATGGTGCTGGGCTGGGGCAGTGAGGATGGTGCTGGGCTGGGGGCAGTGAGGATGGGCACTGGGCTGGGGGCAGTGAGGATGGTGCTGGGCTGGGGGCAGTGAGGATGGTGCTGGGCTGGGGAGGGTGAGGATGGTGCTGGGCTGGGGCAGTGAGGATGGTGCTGGGTTGGGGGCAGTGAGGATGGGCACTGGGCTGGGGGCAGTGAGGATGGTGCTGGGCTGGGGGCAGTGAGGATGGTGCTGGGCTGGGGAGGGTGAGGATGGTGCTGGGCTGGGGGCAGTGAGGATGGTGCTGGGCTGGGGAGGGTGAGATGGGTGCTGGGCTGGGGAGGGTGAGGATGGTGCTGGGCTGGGGCAGTGAGGATGGTGCTGGGCTGGGGGCAGTGAGGATGGTGCTGGGCTGGGGGCAGTGAGGATGGTGCTGGGCTGGGGAGGGTGAGGATGGTGCTGGGCTGGGGGCAGTGAGGATGGTGCTGGGCTGGGGAGGGTGAGGATGGTGCTGGGCTGGGGGCAGTGAGGATGGTGCTGGGCTGGGGAGGGTGAGGATGGTGCTGGGCTGGGGGCAGTGAGGATGGTGCTGGGCTGGGGAGGGTGAGATGGGTGCTGGGCTGGGGAGGGTGAGGATGGTGCTGGGCTGGGGCAGTGAGGATGGTGCTGGGCTGGGGGCAGTGAGGATGGTGCTGGGCTGGGGGCAGTGAGGATGGTGCTGGGCTGGGGAGGGTGAGGATGGTGCTGGGCTGGGGGCAGTGAGGATGGTGCTGGGCTGGGGAGGGTGAGGATGGTGCTGGGCTGGGGCAGTGAGGATGGTGCTGGGTTGGGGGCAGTGAGGATGGGCACTGGGCTGGGGGCAGTGAGGATGGTGCTGGGCTGGGGGCAGTGAGGATGGTGCTGGGCTGGGGAGGGTGAGGATGGTGCTGGGCTGGGGGCAGTGAGGATGGTGCTGGGCTGGGGAGGGTGAGGATGGTGCTGGGCTGGGGGCAGTGAGGATGGTGCTGGGCTGGGGAGGGTGAGATGGGTGCTGGGCTGGGGAGGGTGAGGATGGTGCTGGGCTGGGGCAGTGAGGATGGTGCTGGGCTGGGGGCAGTGAGGATGGTGCTGGGCTGGGGGCAGTGAGGATGGTGCTGGGCTGGGGGCAGTGAGGATGGTGCTGGGCTGGGGGCAGTGAGGTTGGGTGCTGGGCTGGGGGCAGTGAGGATGGTGCTGGGCTGGGGGCAGTGAGGATGGTGCTGGGCTGGGGGCAGTGAGGATGGTGCTGGGCTGGGGAGGATGAGGATGGGCACTGGGCTGGGGGCAGTGAGGATGGTGCTGGGCTGGGGCAGTGAGGATGGTGCTGGGCTGGGGGCAGTGAGGATGGCGCTGGGCTGGGGAGGGTGAGATGGGTGCTGGGTTGGGGACAGTGAGGATGGGCACTGGGCTGGGGGCAGTGAGGATGGTGCTGGGCTGGGGGCAGTGAGGATGGTGCTGGGCTGGGGAGGGTGAGATGGGTGCTGGACTGGGGAGGATGAGGATGGTGCTGGGCGCTCACCTGCGAGGCCACACCTGCACAGGGTGTCCCCAAGAGCAGCCCCTGGGCTCATCCGGCCCCTGCCCTCCTGCCTGCTCCTGCAGCTTGAGGAATTAATAAATTTGGGATGGTGACCATCTGCTGCCAGGTGACAGCCGCACAAACTGCAAAATTAATTGGATGCAGTTAATGCCTGGCAAAGGATCCCTCCAGTGGGGTGGGAGGGCATTCCTGGGCTGGCATGGAGATGGGCATGCACGCTGTGCTCTGCTCTTCCCCACTGGATCTGTCTCCCTCCAGCTGAGATTGGGGACTACGACCCAGGGAAGCACCCTGAGGGCTACAGCTCCAAGTTCCAGTTCTTCCCCAAGCACTCGGAGAAGCTGGAGAGGAAAATCGCAGAGATCCACAAGTCAGAGCTGAGGTAGGGGAGCTGCGGGGTCAGTGACAGCCAGAGCACCTCTGTGCCCCTTTGGGATTGTCACTCCTGTGTCACATGCAGCTGGGACCTGCCTCAGCCAGCATGGCCCAGGGGGCTTCATGGGGACAGGGACCGGGCACTCACAGCCCTGCTGCCCTCACCCCTCTCCAGGGACGTGAGCTGTAGAGACCTTCAGCAATCCCCACTATCCCATGGCACTGCTGCTGCCTCTGGAGCTGGGTCCTGAAGGGTTCCTGGGGATGGACGTGGGTTTATCTTCCCAAAAACCCATCAAAGCTGGGTCCTTGTGGGCCAGGGGCTGCTGCCCTCTGCCACCAAGCTCCCCTTTCCTTCCCCCCAGTGTTTGTGCTGCAAATAGGGAATCCCTCCCTGAATTTGGCAGGTGCCTTTTGACCCTTGCCAGTGCTGCCAGTTCAGCGTGGCTGCTGTGGATGCAGCTGGCAGAGAGGGTGGGCCAGGCTTCAGTGCTGGGCTCCTGCTGATCCCGTGAAAATGCAATGGGAATGTGCTGTGGCTGATGCTTCATCGCTAACAGAGCCCCTGCAGCTGCCTCTCGCCTCCCTGTCTGCCATGCAATCTCTTTTTCCCTCCTGCAGTGGGCAGACACCAGCTACTTCAGAGCTGAACTTCCTCAGGAAAGCCCAGACTCTGGAGACCTACGGGGTTGACCCACACCCGTGCAAGGTAAAGCAGCTCCTGAACCCACTCCTGGGGCTGCTGCTGGGGCTGGACTCCTCTCTGTGGCCAGTGCTGACCCGCTGAGGTGCTGGGGACTGTCCCCAGCACATTTGTCACCTGCCAGCAGCTCTGGGGCCGCGCTCAGGGGGCTGTGCTGGGGCCATCAGCCTTGTTCAGTCTCAGCCCCATCCCTGGCCAGGGTGAGAGCACAAGGGCAGAGGGGAATGCTCTGAAACCTCCCAGGGAAGCTCTAGGAAGGTGTTTTCAGCACAGACAGCTGCGACAGGGTGGTCGATGCCCTCCTGCAGAAGCAGGACTTGGGAGGCAAGAACAAGGTCAGAGACGTGGCTGAGGAGGCACCAGGCATTAATCTGGCTGGGACAGCCCATCCCTCTGCCCTGCCCAGCCCATAATCCAGTTTGCTGCTGGAAATGCTCTTTATTGACTGAGGATGTCACTGCCTGTGGCTCCCTGGTAATCCCATCACATGCAGATGGACGTGGGATACAGAGCAAACAGAAAATTCTGCTCTCAGGCAGTGCCTGTGCTGGGGCTTTTCCCCAGGGCTTTTCCCTGGATTGTGCCACATAAACACACAGTTGCAGTAAATCTGGGGGGTTCCCCGTTTGTGGGTAGTTTCTGAGTACCCAAGAGGTTGTTTTGCTCTGAATTCCCTCTGAAGCTGTGGTCTTGCCAGCAGCCACCCACCCGTGACCTTTGCTGCTGGAGTCAGGTAATTGCCATCCTTTTACTTCAAGAACCTTTTGAACATATTTGAGTTACACTAATTAGTGTTCCTATGAGGACAAACATACACTCTTGTATGTCTATCAGCAGAATTTGCCTAATTCATCAAGAGCTGCTGTTAATGTGCTTAAAGGACCTGGAAGCCAAAGTTAAATGAAGCTGATTCTTCTGTTCTCTCTTCCCCAGTGGACTGTGCAGAAGTTTGGATGAGGGTTTTTCCCTCAGCAGCCACCCTCAGTTCAGTGTCCCTTAACTCAATCCTCTCTGAAGTTTTCACGGTACTCTCATAGTAGATTTCTCCCCCAAAAAACAAACACAGAGGAAGATCTTCCTCTCACAGGGCTCACTGAGTCCTGGGTTGTCCTTGGTGCTTGTTTTGTATGTAAATCCCTGTAGGAATGTGTGTTTGTGTGTGAGAGAATAGCAGGGGTCCCTCTGCTTCTCTGTTTCTTGTGATGGACAGAACTTCTAGCCCGGCCAAAGAGAACCATGGAATGGTTTTGGTTGGAAAAGCCCTCAAAGGCCATCAAATCCAAACATCCCCCAAAGCCACCACTAACCACGTCCCTGAGTGCCACATCCACACATTTTCTTGAGCCCATGTGGGGACCTGTGCCCCGTGTGGCACCCTCAGGAGGACACATCCTTCTGCTGAGACTCTGCTTCCTTCCCTGGAGGTTTTCCCAGGTTTGGGGATGAGCCCTTTGGGCAGCCAGGCCTGAGCTGTGGCTGGCTGGGGCAGGGGCGCACAGGGATGTCCCACCCGTGCCAGGCAGGAATGTCCCACCTGTGCCAGGCAGGGATGTCCCTCCTGTGCCAGGCAGGGATGTCCCACCTGTGCCAGGCAGGAATGTCCCACCTGTGCCAGCCTGGGGATGAGTTTGGGCTGCTCCCCTTGGTGTGCAGGTGTGGGGCTGAGGGTCAGCACTCTCTGCCTTCCTTTGGCCATTCAGCCTTGACAGCTGAGATGGACTTTGCTTCTGAGCACCCTCCAAAGCCCTCTGGGGATCTGCTGGCCAAACCCCCAGGATGGATCCAGCCAGTGCTGCTGACCCACAGCTCAGCCTGTCCCCAGGAGCCCCTGGGATGGGGCTGAGGGCTGGCACTGATTGCTGGGTTTGGACTGGGACTGGGCTAAGGACTGGCACTGATTGCTGGGTTTGGACTGGCACTGGGCTAAGGACTGGCACTGATTGCTGGGTTTGGACTGGGACTGGGCTAAGGACTGGCACTGATTGCTGGGTTTGGACTGGGACTGGGCTAAGGACTGGCACTGATTGCTGGGTTTGGACTGGCACTGGGCTAAGGGCTGGCACTGATTGCTGGGTTTGGACTGGGCTAAGGGCTGGCACTGATTGCTGGGTTTGGACTGGGACTGGGCTAAGGGCTGGCACTGATTGCTGGGTTCAGACTGGGACTGGGCTAAGGGCTGGCACTGATTGCTAGGTTCGGACTGGCACTGGGCTGAAGGCTGGCACTGATTGCTGGGTTTGGACTGGCACTGGGCTGAGGGCTGGCACTGATTGCTGGGTTTGGACTGGCACTGGGCTGAAGGCTGGCACTGATTGCTGGGTTTGGACTGGCTCAGGAGTCCCTGGACTGGGCCAAAGGGCTCACACTGATTACTGGGTTTGGACTGGCTCGGTGCCACCCGGGCACTGGCTGGGCAGGGCTCCAAGGGAGCCGAGTACAGCTGGGGGTTATCGTGTTCTGGGTTAATTGCTATATATAATATACATATATTTAGGACTTGGACGTCAGCGATCCTTGTGAGTCCCTTCTGACTCAGGATATTCTGTGATAATATAATAAATAACAAAATTAAACTATATATATTATAGTAATTATATATACCAAATAAATAGCGTATATCTATTTAATAATTATATACATTTACACAGAGTAATATAGTTACAATATATATGTGTATATATATATATTAAAAATACACATTAATTGCAGCAATTACAACATGGTATTATATTAATAGCAGGAATTCTATAAATGTCAATATGGCATTTAATGTAGACAATAACAGGTAACTGACTCAGGATATTCTGTGATAATATAATAAATAACCATATTAAACTATATATATTATAGTAATTATATGTGCCACATAAATAGCATATATCTATATAATAACTATATATACCTACACGGAATAATAGTTACAATATATATACATACACATAAATATATATATATGTATATAAATATATAATATATAAAAATATATAAAAATAAATTATGTATTTTATATATAATATATATATAAATACATATTAATTGCAATAATTATAACATGATATTATACTAACAGCAGGAATTCTATAAATGTCAAGATGACATTTAATGTAGGAATTACAGATAGCTGTGGCACCCTGCTGGCAGCGCTGGCACCCGGGGCTGGGCAGTGCCTGGATCAGGGGCAGAGGGGACAGTGACGCTCCAGCTGTGCTGGTGGCCAGCAGCTGCACGAGCCCTGGCTGTTGCCTTGCAGGACGTGTCCGGCAACGCCGCGTTCCTGGCCTTCACCCCCTTCGGCTTCGTCGTGCTGCAGGGGAACAAGAGGGTTCACTTCATCAAGTGGTGAGTGCACCTTGTCGGGTGGTGAGCTCATTTCATCAGGTGGTGAGTTCATTTCATCAGGTGGTGAGTTCATTTCATCAGGTGGTGAGCTCATTTCATCAGCTGGTGAGCTCACTGCCAGTGTGAGTTCACTTCATCAAGTGTGAGCTCACTGCCAGTGGTGATTTTCCCCCAGGGGCTCCCCTCGCTCCCTGGGCATCCCTGGGGTGTCCAGGGGGTGTCCGAGGGGTGTCCGAGGGGCGGCCGAGGGGTGTCCGAGGGGTGTCCAGGGGGTGTCCGAGGGGTGTCCAGGGGGTGGCCGAGGGGTGTCCGAGGGGTGTCCAGGGGGTGTCCGAGGGGTGGCTGGCTGTGTGAGCACTGGGCAGTGTTTGGTGCACGCAGAGCTCTGATGCCCCAGGTCGTTGTTCCCTGTGTTTGTCCCCATTAAACTTCATCATTCCCCTGTCAGCTGCATCCCAAACGCCCCCGGGAGCCTTCTCAGCTGGGTCACTGCAGGATGCCCAGCTGTGCCTGGGCTGTGCCTGGGCTGTGCCTGGGCTGTGCCTGGGCTGTGCCTGGGCTGTCCCTGGCAGCTGGCACTGCCAGTGCCCATGGGCGAGCCCCCGCTGACCCTCAGCCCCAGCCCCGGCTCTGCCCCTCTCCAGCCACGGGTTTGTGAGCCAGGGCTGCTCTCAGCGCCCTGTGGCACCTCCTGGGATGGAAAGCAGGCTCTGGGAGCGCTGGGTGGGCTCTGGGCTGGGTTGGCTCAGCTCCCACCTGCCTGTCCTTGTCCCTCCAGGAACGAGGTGACCAAGATGAAATTCGAAGGGAAGACTTTCTATCTGTATGTAAGTCAGAAGGAGGTGAGTGCTGCCCCTCCCCAGGACATCCTGGGCACAGCGGGCTCTCTGGGACCACGGCAGCAGCACCACCCGGCCCTGCAGGGCAGGGACGTGGGGACAGCAGCTCTGTGCCTCTGCTGGGATCACCTCCCTGCTCCTGCTGCTGCCCAGGTGTGGGCATTGGAGCCCACAGCCCCCTTAGCCCCAGGCCAGGCCACACGGGGCCTCTGCCAGGGCCCCCTCAGCTCCTGGCCATGCCCTCCAGTTATAAACACCCTCGGGTTATTCCCAAGGTGCTTCTTCATTGCCATCATCCCTCAAAGTCAGACAGGACTCCTCTGGCTGGGGTTGGCTCCCACAGGAGCAGGAATTTTTAAACCCCCCTGTGTTTCTGGCTGTTCCCAAAGGCTGGGAGGTGTGGGCACATCTGCCCATCCCTCACACCAGGTGCTGCACCAGGCTGATCCCTGCAGCCCAAGTGGCTCCAGAGCAGGATCTGTCCCTGCCAGTGCCACTCTCTAGCTCTGTATACTCCACTCTTTGTCTGTGGGATGACCACCACTCCCTGTCCTCCCCCTGACTCCCTGTTTTTCTTCTTTAGGAGAAGAAAATTGTTCTCACCTATTTTGCCCCGACACCAGAAGCCTGCAAACACCTCTGGAAGTGTGGGATCGAGAACCAGGCTTTCTACAAGTACGTGCTGCTTTGGGGGTGTGCTGCAGCCCCCGTGGGGTGGTGCCCACCTGTGGGCTCCATCCAGGCACCAGGGTTGGTCACTGGCCATGTGGCACCTTGTCCCAGTGGTCACTCACTGCCGTGTGGCACCTTGTCCCAGTGGTCACTCACTGGCCATGTGGCACCTTGTCCCAGTGGTCACTCACTGCCGTGTGGCACCTTGTCCCAGTGGTCACTCACTGCCATGTGGCACCTTGTCCCAGTGGTCACTCACTGCCATTGGCCATGTGGCACCTTGTCCCAGTGGTCACTCACTGCCATGTGCCACCTTGTCCCAGTGCCCCTGACAGAGCCACCAGCCACCAAAAGCACTGGTGCCCTGGATGGGGTCTCTGCCCTCCTTTCCCAGCCCCTCTGTGCTCTTCCCTCCTCAGCAAACTCCCATCAGGAAATTATATCTAATTATTTGGGACGAAGCCCGGAATGCCAAGCAGCACCATCCTGTTCATGCCATTCTTAACCCAGGCCACTTTGTGCCTGGTAATGAGTTTTATTTTAATCAGCAAGCTGCGAGACAGAGCATGCGATGCATTCCCACCGGGAATTCTGCAATCAGCAGCTGCAATCAGCAGGTTTCACTCCTCATTACATGAACACGGAATGAAATTGCAATATTGCTTTACAAATCTCTCTGTGATTAATCGTGGCAGTGGATCGCTGCTGGGTCCTGCACCCTGCAGCTGGACCCTGGGCTGGCCTGAGGGGCTGCTGGGCACTCCTGGGGTGAGGGACCAGCTCCTGTGGGATGGGGGGAAGGTGGGATGGTCCCTCTGGTGAGTGCCCACCTGCCCAGGTGGGGCCGGGTCTGTCACCCTGCAGCTCCCAGGCTGTGAGGGGCTTTCAGACCCTGGAGAGTGCGGGTCCCTGCACGCAGGTGTCAATGCTCCCAGAGCTCAGCAGGACTCTCACAGCGCTCCTGGCCTGTTGCAGGTTGGAGAAGTCGAGCCAGGTGCGGACGGTGTCCAGCAGCAACCTGTTCTTCAAGGGAAGCCGCTTCCGCTACAGGTAAATCCTGCACAGGTAAATCCTGCACAGGTAAATCCTGCACAGGGAAATCGTGCACAGGGAAATCCTGCACAGGTAAATCCTGCACAGGGAAATCCTGCACAGGTAAATCCTGGCACAGGTAAATCCTGGCGCAGGTAAATCCTGCACAGGTAAATCCTGGCACAGGTAAATCCTGCACAGGTAAATCCCAGGACAGGTAAATCATGCACAGGTAAATCCTGGCACAGGTAAATCCTGGCACAGGTAAATCCTGCACAGGGATATCCTGCACAGGTAAATCCCGGCACAGGTAAATCCTGGCACAGGTAAATCCTGTACAGGGAAATCCTGAACAGGTAAATCCTGGCAGAGGTAAATCCTGCACAGGTAAATCCTGGCAGAGGTAAATCCCGGCACAGGTAAATCCTGCGCAGGTAAATCCTGGCATAGGTAAATCCTGCACAGGTAAAGCCTGCACAGGTAAAGCCTGCACAGGGAAATCCCAGCACAAGTAAATCCTGCACAGGTAAATCCCGGCCCAGGTAAATCCTGTACAGGGAAATCCTGGCAGAGGTAAATCCCGGCACAGGTAAATCCTGCACAGGTAAATCCCGGCACAGGTAAATCCCGGCACAGCTAAATCCCGGCACAGGTAAATCCTGCACAGGTAAATCCTGCACAGGGAAATCGTGCACAGGTAAATCCTGCACAGCTAAATCCCGGCACAGGTAAATCCCAGCACAGGTAAATCCCAGCACAGGTAAATTGTGCACAGGGAAATCCTGCACAAGTAAATCCTGCACAGGTAAATCCCGCACAGGTAAATCCCGCACAGGTAAATCCTGCACAGGTAAATCCTGCACAGGTAAATCCCAGCACAGAAGCAGCTGCTGGGTTTGTGTTCCTGGGTGCTCCTTGGGGAGCAGCCTGGGGCTGCAGCGGCCCAGGGACATCTCAGAGTCTTCCAGAGATCCCCAATGGCAGTGCTGATCCCACCCGGCCACCTCTGCCTCTGTCTCTGTGTCACAGAGGCCACCCCTGTCCCCAGCTCCCAGGAGAGGGTTTGGAGGGACAGGAGTGGAGGATGGGAGATCTGGGGGTACAAGGTGTGAAACAAATCACCAGTGTCCCTAAATTCCTGTGCTGAGCTGCTGGAGTGAGAGCCTGGACTGGGGACATCCTGTCTACAGGATGAGGCACCCCAGCATGTCCTCTCACCAAGGCGCACAGTGCTGGCACCCTCCTCGCTGGCAGGGCAGGACCTGGGTGCCCATGGTGTGTCCATCTCACACACCATGAGGGGAGGTGACCCCTGGTGTCCAGCATCCCATGCCAGAGCAAGCAGCAGGATTTGGTGGCAGAGGTGTCAGCTCAGGTTCCCCCATCGCCCCCATTCCCCTGGAGGAAACATTTCTGCTTTCCCCGGGAGCTGTGTGGGGAGGGGCCCAGGCCGTGCATGGGCCCTCTGTGTTCAGTCTGAAGAAGCATGCTTTGAATACATGTACCAAGCATTTTCCAGAACGTCCACACCAATGTTAGCACTGGGTTATAGGTACTACTTTAACCAGGAACATGAAAAACAGTCTTCCTGCAATGCTTTTCATGGTGGGCTTCCTGTATATGTTACCAAACCAGGAGAAAGCAGCTGCCTGTAGCTTTGATCATGATTTCATTTTACTTTTCTGTGTAATTTTTTTTTTACTTCTCTTGTACCATCTCCTTTGGAATTCAAGGAGTTACTTGTAGGGAATGCTAGATGGAAAGGTGTACAGTATAAAAATATGCTGGTTTGCAGAGCACAAAATGAGATAAAATAAGAACTTATAAAATCTAGTGGAAGCCAGAATGACAGTAGCTGTGGAAGGAGCTTGGGGAATTTGTACTGGGGTGCCCAGGTGGCTGCCAGGGCTGCGCTCCTGTCCTCACCTCTGCTGCTCTTGACCCACCTGCAGTGGCCGTGTCGCCAAGGAGGTGATGGAGTCCAGCGCCAAGATCAAGAGGGAGCCCCCCGAGATCCACCGGTGAGAGCCTGGGGTGGGAGCGTGGCCAGAGGGTGCTGTGGGCCCAGGACATTGCTGTGAGCCCAGGCTGGGACTGTGACTGGAGTGGGAGCATGGTCAGAGGGTGCTGTGGGCCCAGGGTGGGACTGTGACTGGGGTTGGGAGCATGGTCAGAGGGTGCTGTGGGCCCAGGGCATTGCTGTGAGCCCGGGCTGGGATTGTGACTGGGATTGTGACTGGGGTTGGTCAGAGGGTGCTGTGGGCCCAGGACATTGCTGTGAGCCCAGGGCGTTGCTGTGGGCCCAGGGCGCTGCTGTGGGCCCAGGGTGGGAGCGTAGCCAGAGGGCTGCTGTGGGCCCAGGGCATTGCTGTGGGCCCAGGGCATTGCTGTGGGCCCAGGGCGTTGCTGTGGGCCCAGGGTGCTGCTGTGGGCCCAGGGTGGGAGCGCGGCCGGGGTGGGAGCGTGGTCAGGGCACTGCCCTGTGCCCGGGGTGGGAGTGTGCCCAGGACGCTGCTGTGTGTCCACAGTAAGGGCTTTCTGTGCCTGTTCTGGCCCTGACCCTGTCCCCACTGCTGTCCCCAGGGCCGGGCTGGTGCCCAGCAGGAGCTGCCCCTCCATCACACACGGCCCCCGGCTGAGCAGCGTGCCCCGCACCCGGCGGAGAGCCGTGCACATCTCCATCATGGAAGGTAGGACACGGGGCAGCCCTGGGGCACAGGAACACATGGGCAGGGGCACCTGCAGGGACAGGGGCACATGGACAGGACACCTGCAGGGGCACACAGACACAGGGGCACACGGACACCGGTGTGCACACAGACACAGGTACACAGATGCATGTACACACAATGTGCGCACAGACACTCACACGTGCACACACATGTGCACAATGTCCAGCTGAGGCTGCAGCCCTGGTGGCTTGTCCTCAGCAAAGCTGGTGTTCCACCAGGCTGGAGCGGGGAGGCTGCTCCTCCCCAGGCTGGGGCTGTGTCAGAGGAGAATGCACTGGGAAGAAGGTCTGGCAAAAGGCAAAACACTGGGAGCAGCTGTGGAGGTGTCCCACAGGGCTGGGGACATGCTGTTGGCTGTGGCTGTGCTGCTGGTGGTGGCTGTGTTACCTGCTGGTGACAGCAGTGTCCAACTCCCAGTGACGTGGCTGTTCCTGGCCCTGGATGGGGCCAGTCCTGCCCCAGCACAGCCACCCCCATCCTGGTCCCGGTCCCAGAATGCACACAGGGACAGGGACTGTCTGCCCCATGGGCAGGATTTAACTCCACCAAGGGATCCCTGGGTAGGTGGCTGTGCCAGTTTTGGGGATGGAAGCAGACAGGGTCACCTCTGCCACCCAGTTCCATGTGACAGCCTGTCCCCCAGATGCCGCTGGGAAGCAGCCAGTGCATGAAATCACCTCCCACCATAAATCACCCCGAGCTGGTTCCACCCCTTTGCTTTTCCTCACTCTCACCTCAGCTCGGTCCCGTGGGAATGCGGGTGCCCAAAATAGTGCTGAGCCCAGGGCCGGCAGCAGTGCCGCTCTCAGAGCGTCCCCGCGCTCCCCGTGTCCCTGTGCCACCATGGTGAAGTGCCTGGTAAGGATCAAGACCCGGGTCAGTGTGCACCTGTGGCTCATCAACCACTGCTGCCGGGCGGTGCGGGTGCGGGTGCTGGCGCTGGGGCCGCGGCTGCTGTCCCGGGCCCTGGGCATCCTGCCCCTGCTCCCCGCTGCCCCCGGCCTCCACGATCCCTGCAGCCCTGGGCACCCACCTGAGCCAGGTAATGCTGAGCTGCAGGGTCTGGGCTCTCCTGGAGCTCCCCGGGGTTCCCATGGACTGGTCCCATGGTCAGCTGGTGGGGCACAGGAATATGGGGTGCAGAAATGTGGGGCGCAGGAATGTGGGGCGCAGGAATGTGGGGTGAAGGATAGATATGCATGGCAGGGAGTGGGCTGGGGTCTCCGAGGCTGCCTGGACTCCAGGTTGTTGTTACCACAGAGCAGCTCTGATGGTGAGGCTGGACTCGGATTTCCAGGATTTCCCAGCTTCTGCTGCCAGTCCCGTGGGAGCAGATGGCAGGAGGGTTTGGGTCTGGGGGCCAGCCCTGCTGTCACTGCGGTGATGAGCAGTGGCAGCCCCTCAGGGGCTGTCCCCCGCGTCGGGGACACAGCGGGTGCCATGGGGAGCGTTCCCATGAGAGGGGAGAGCGCAGAGCGGGCAGGGTGAGAGCGTGTTCCCTCCTGTGCCCAGGAGCACAGCGTTGCTGTGGCACTCACCCGGGCAGCGCTCACCAAGGAGAGGCTGCAAATCCCCGGGAATGCGGCCGGATGAGCTCCGGGTGCTGCCCTTCACCCCCCGGCAGCCGGGCCATGGTGACAGCATGTCGAGGTGCTTTAGTGCACTGCGCTCTTTCCCGGTGACAGCTCCAGCCCCGTCCCTCTGCAGCCGCCTGCAGGGTGGCCCTGGGGACCAGCAGGTCCCCAACATGACCTTCAGACACCCTCCCTGGAGCTGGGGCCCCTTCAATGGCAGAGCTCCTACCCCCCCCGCCTGCCAGAACTACCTGAAACAAGTCCTTTATGTGCACGGTTTCTTGGAATTGGGGATTTAGAGGAGATATTGGTAGGGGCAGGAGTTCCTTGGCACAAAGGACCAAAGCTCAGCCTGGTACGGGGCTGGGAGCTGGCACAGGGGCTGGCACAGAGCTCCTGCCACGGCTCCTGCTCGGGTGTGAGCGATGTAAAACATCTGGTTTGTGGTGAACTCAGAGCAGCCTGTGCTGCAGGGGCTCCTGCACATGATGGGGACACCTCCCCTGTGTGCTGGGGGACCCCACCCCCAGCAGCCCAGCACGACCCCTCTGTTCATGCACCTCCCACCCGGGGCTCTCATCAGTGCCACCCACCCCTGCCCCATCCCACCCTGTCACCCTGTGCCGGGCAGGTGCCCACGGGGCTGCAGTGCCACTGCTGGCGCTGCCAGCGGCAGAGGGGCCCCAAGCACTGTGGGCAGCTGCCAGGGGGACTGTCACTGTCACTGTCACCTCAGGGCAGCTACAGCCCGCGGGTGCGTGTGATCGCCTGCAGAGCTGCCCGGACTCTGCCACGGTCCCGGCTGGCAGCCAGGGGCTGGCGGTGCGGCTGACAAACCAGGCGCGTGTTGAGGTGTCACCAGCGCAGTCACAGGTCGCGTTGAAGGGGCTGCAGGTCCCAAAGGACCAACGATAACAGCAACAACAAGAGCAGCCCAGGGCAGCCACCGCACTCTGTCCCACAGGGCCGCAGCGTGGGGCAGTGTGGGCAGCTCCCGGCTGTGGAGAGGAGCCCCCCGCACCCCACTGAGCGTCCCCTTGCCCCTCCCTGTCTCTCCAGGCCTGGAGTCCCTCCGTGACAGCGCCCACTCGACCCCGGTGCGCTCGGCTTCCCACGGCGACGCCTTCGCGGGCCCGGGGCGCAGCGGCCGCGCCGAGAGCAGCGAGCGGGTGGCGGTGATCGCCGACGAGAGCTACAGCCCCGCCGACAGCGTGCTGCCCACGCCCGTGGCCGAGCACAGCCTGGAGCTGATGCTGCTGTCGCGCCAGGCCAACGGGGCCCCGTGCAGCATCGAGGAGGAGAAGGAGTCGGAGGCGGGCACGCCGGCGGCAGAGGCGGAGGGCGAGCTGCGGGCGCTGTGCCCGGGCGCCGCCGGCCTGGGGCCCGCACAGGCCCAACAGGTGAATAAGTTTCTTTTAAGTGTCCTCCGTTTGCTCCTTGTGACAGTTGGACTCCTCTTTGTTTTGCTCCTCCTCCTGATCGTCCTTACCGAGTCCGACCTTGACACTGCCTTTTTCCGTGATATCCGCCAGACCCCAGAGTTCGAGCAGTTCCATTACCAATACTTTTGTCCCCTCAGGCGATGGTTTGCCTGCAAGCTCCGCGCCGTGGTAAACCTGCTCATTGACACCTGAAGGCAGGAGCCAGCACGGGGGCCTGGACCTGCCGCCGTCACTCACTAACCCTCCCCTCCCGACCCAGAGCCCGGCCGGCCGAGGAGGCGGCTTTCCGGGAGGAAGAGGAGGGTGGGCGCAGCCCCCGGAGCCCCCTCCTCCCCGTGCTCCCACCCCCGGAGCCCGCACAACACCTCCCGTCCCGACCCCACGCTCACGACTTGGGAAGCACCGAGCAGAGGGGAATTCTTTGCTCTGCCAGCCCGGCCGGGGCTGGCGGGGCCGTTCCGCAGGAGCTTTAGCAATGGTGCTACTGAGGTTTCATTTAACACTCGTGTACTGTTACGGTATTCAATCCGCACTGTGCCCGCCACCCCCGCCCTCCACGAAGCGCTTGGCAGAGCCCTCCCTGCTCACCGGAGCCTCCCAGGAGGTGACAGAGCTCGCGGGGACGCCCCGTGCCCCCCTCCCCGCGGCGCAGCCATCCGGAGCCCTCGCCCTGCTGCGGACTCGGCCCTTCGCCACTTTTTTAAGCCTTGAAGCATCGGTGCTCCCGAGGGCAGGGGAGCATGGAAGCCAGGGGATGCAAACCTGGCGTGGAGCTGTAGTGACTGTGTCAGATTTATTGGGATGACCTTTACCCTCCGCCAGTTGTACCTGTTTTGTAAAAAAACCAAGCAAAAAGAACAAAAAAAAAAAAACCAAAAACAAAAAAAGAGAGACATTTCAAGGTCTATTTTAACAAGGAAATGCTATTTTGTTATCAGATCTAATCCAGTCTTTTTTTACTTTACGGATGGGGTGACCGTGGGTGCCGGTACCGAGCGGTTCCCACTGAGCAATGGTTTAAGAGTAAACGCAAGGAGCCCAAGGCCAGCCGAGCCCTGCTGGGTTTAGGACAGAGAAGGAGCTCTGATTTTGGGACTCTTCCCAAGAGGACACAAGTTCAGAAGCGCAGGTGACACCGAAGCAGCCAACGGACACCTTTAGCCCTGACCGTGGTTGAGTGCAAGTCAATAAACCCAACCCATCGTGAGGACCCCCGGACTGTTGGTCACCAGGAGCAGCAGCCCATCCACAGGGAGCAATAACAGCCAGTTCTGGTTAGGTTGGGGTGACAAGTTGGACACATCAGCAAAAAAAAAAAAAAAAAAAAAAAAAAAGAAAAAAAAAGGGTAGAAACAGCTGAGCAAGTTTAATTTCATCTCAGGGAGAGATTTTTCCGTAAGCTGGGGCCATAACTGCAGTTTTACAAAGCCTGATGTCCGTGTTGTCTTTGAGCATCCAGCACCCACCGCTGGGCGGGACGGTGACCTTGGGCCACTCCTTGTCACTGCAATAAGGGGAGGGGTCCCGTGGGGGCACAGCCCCCTGCCCGGGTCACAGCCCGCTCACCGCACCAGGCCCGAGGAGGGTGGGGCCCAGCCCTGGCTCCAGGGCACGGCAGGAGCCCCGGGAAGGCTCCAGGAGCCCCGGGAAGGCTCCAGGAGGCGGAGCAGCAGTTTTTTTACATGATAATCCTGTTTTATGCAACATAGCAGAATTAACTCTTAGTGTAGTGTTCCTACCTCAGCCCATAGCGCTGATGTTTCTATGCAGTTGTGCTCGTCCCGACGCTGACATTTTTTACCCCGGGTTAACGCTGCAGTGTCGTCCTTCCTCCTCCTCCTCCTCCTCCTCTCCTCACTGCAATGTTCTGTGTGACGTGTGACAGCACAGCTCCATCCTTTTTGGACACGTCCTCCAAGCCCCAGCTGGGCCCCTCCACCTTGGCTTTCCTCGGGTGATGCTCTGTGCCAGCCCCAGGTCACCTCTGCCGTCGTCCCCCAGCGTTTTACTGCAGAACCACGAGAATTGGTGATTTTCCGTTGTACGTTTCTCCCGTCGGCCCCAGATCCTGTCGTGTGTTTCAGGCCCTGTTAGTTTTGCCCGTCTATCTATCAAAATGTTGTTTCCATAGGTTCTGAGAGCAGAATCCCATGAATCTCGTCCTAGCATACTGCATCTTTCAGCAGTAGACAGTAAAATACCTGAAAATGTGAATTTCTTAGTTTTCATAAAGAAAACCTAGAGATTAACCTTTCATGTGCCAAATACTGTAAGTTACATTCTTTTTTCCTTCAAAATGTACCTTTTTCTACATATCCAATACCTTAGTTAGCATAAAATCATTGGTGCCATGAAAAGTATTTTTAAATTTAAATAAATATTTAAATATCATGAAAAGCAGAGTTGGGATGAGCTTTGTTCAGCGATTCTGATTTTTCTTGTGAAAACAGCTCAAAGTGTGAGAAATTTGGTCTTTTAGCAGCTTCTCACTGGAGTGAGAGTTCAGAGCTGCAGGTAAGTCCCTGACACGTCTCTGCACTCCAGGAGCACAATTTTACAAATGCACCCAGGAGTTTGGGGCCCTGCATCACAAGGAAGGCACTGAGGGGCTGGAGAATGTCCAGGGAAGGGGCTGGAGCCCCAGGCTGAGGGAGCTGGGGGCTCAAGGGTCACTTTTATTTCCATGGAAGACATGGGTGCCAAAGGCAGTTTAAACTATTTATTTTAAGACTTTCAAAGTACACTTCTGTCCTGAGAAACAACAGTCAGCTTCGGAACTGCTTAATACAGAATAACCAAAGTCAGTGCAGGGAGGAAAAAAATAAAGATCTAAGGCACTTCTACTTGAACACATGGAGGCGGCCACTGGAGTTGCCTCCCACCAGGACGCTCTGGCTGGGGTGCACGACGTTGATGGAGCACACGGAGCCGAGGCAGTCCACGTTGTAGAAGGAGTGCAGCAACTTCCCGGTGTCCTGGAAGACCTCGATCTGCCTGGGCTGGGCCATGCTGCCCACCAGGAAGCAGTGCTCCTGCTTGGGGTCCCAGGTGGCCCTGAAGCGGCTCAGCCAGCGGCCTGTGTTGTTGTTGTGCCTGCAGGGGAAGAGGAACATTCCTCCTTGTGAATCCAGCCTTTTAAATCATCATTTATGTCCCATCTGCTCCCTTGCCTTCTAAACCTTCAGCACTCACGCTGCAGGGGATCCCTGTCCTGGGATGGGCAGGATGGGACAAGAATACCAGAATGGTTTGGGCTGGGAGAGACCTTAGAGATGACCCAGTGCCACCCCTGCCAGGGCAGGCACACCTTCCTCTATCCCAGGGTGCTCCAAGCCCCATCCAACCTGGCCTGGGACACTGCCAGGGGTCAGTTCCTTCCCAAAATCCCATCCATCCCTGCCCTCTGGCAGTGGGAGCCACTCCCTGTGTCCTACAGGAGCAACCACAGGCTGCCCCGGCCCAGGTGTGCTGTGCTTACCTGATGGAGCTGAGCAGTGTGACCGTGGAGGACAAGGACGTGGTGTCGTAGACCCTGGGCACAGAGGAGCACATTAGCACCAAGAACCTGTGCTAAAAAGGCAGCCCTTCCCTCACAGAGAGCTCCAGCTCCTGGGGCCCAGGGCTGTGCACAGGCACCCAGCCTAGCTGGAACCACGTGCTCAGGACCTGGATTTGCTCTCAGCTGCACCTGCAGCCCACCCTGGCTGGCAGCTCTGGAGGAGGCTGCAGAGCCCAAAGGCCAGCCCAGAATCCCACCTGCTCCTCCACCTCGTGAACCTGGGGGTTCCACCCCTTGGGGCAAAAAAACTGCCCAGCCCATACAAAGTCAGGTAATCATCTAAATTACAGTCACAAAGTGACCAGGAGAAAAAGAACCTCTAACACAAGCAACTCACAGCAGCTTAAATGATGAAATGGTAGGCCATTTACAGAAGAGCTGATATCACCATTATTTCAAGTACCAGCTACAAAGAAATTTTGTTTCTGAGCACTTTGTGTTTGTGTTCACCAGCCAGGTTTTGGCTGGCTGTTTTTCATTTTGTTTGTTTTTTCAAAGATTAACAGTACCTGTATGTTTTTACTTTGAAATATCCCGAGGGAAAACAAGAATTAGAAAAAAAACAACCAAAGCAAAAAATCATTAAAAACTACATTAAAAATGTTAATGCAAGTAAATCTTTATCATTTTTTAAAAATGATAAAGACAGAAGGTGCTCTATGATGGGTCATGTAGAAAAGTAATAATAATAATAATAATAATAATAATAATAATAATAACGGCAATAAATCACCCAAACAGTTGGTATTTTCCATGAGGATTCTTCCTTCCACAGCCTTACCTCAGCCAGTCATCAGCACACACTGTCACCACCCTGCTGCCAGTGACAGGTGAGAAATAGGCCGAGGTCACACTTTTGGTGTGTCCTGTCAGAGAGCTCAGGGGCTTGTTCTCCTTGCTGTTCCGAAGGTAGCGAACATCAAAAACACAAACATCCCTGCAAAGGTACCACAAACACTTCAGTAATTATCCTTCATTCACCAAAAAAGCTTCAGAGCACAGCAGGCTGTGTGGGAGCAGGTTCAGAGCTTCAATATCCACTCACATGGTGGCTCTGAGGGATTTTGGGAGCACCAAAACCACTCCAACCAGCCCTCCATACAGTCCCTCTGTGCCAAAGCATACCAGGGCCCATCTAATTCCCATTAGATCTGGGAAATCAAACCAAATCCCACCTTAAATCCTGCTAAGGACTGAAAACTTGTTTTCTAAAGGGACCGAGACAGCTCTGACTGTAAACCGAGGCTGAGAAACTCCTCAGGCCCAGCTGTCCCCAGCATAGGGAGCACTGAAAAACCAGCCTGCTCAGTCTGGGCTACGTACACGGAGCCAGCAGCCAGGAAATACTGCTTGTTCACGGGGTGCACGTGGACTGTCCGTGTCTTCCTGAAGCCAATGTCCACACAGAGCTCCGAGGACACCCCCGGCGTCCGTCTGTCCACGACAGCCACGCGCCCGTCCCAGTGACTCACTATGGCACTGCAGGCATTCTCCTCCAGGAAGTCGAAGCAGGAAAAGTCTTCCTCAGTCCTGCAGATCTGAGCCCAGGGAAGGTTAAATGTCAACAGAACTAAAGGGAACAGGCAGTTGTTCTAACACCCAAACACTCCCTGGGCTATGGGTTCCATCCTTTCCCTCTTTAATTCACAAAAAAACATGCAGCTATGTGACAGCTCCATCCAGCTGTGCAGGTAAGCCTTCTGTGAAACAAGGATGCTTTCCACAGGGGAAATAATTAGGAGATAATTAACTATCCAAACCAGACCGGCAACAGCACATCCAAATTCCCTGTCAGAGCTCCTACAAGGCACTGTCACCTCTGTGTTCCAGCAATCAAAGAGCTGTTGGCCTTGAGCACACACTGAGTGAGGATTAAGGATATCTTTCCCATCTCTAGTGCTCCAGAAGCTTTTAATCATGTGCAGAAATGTAAACTTGGAAACTGGGAGAACCCAGGCGGTCTCTGGGTTTTGGCGAGTAGGAAACATCTCCCTATTTATGTGATGTTAATTAAATGTTGATTCATATGTCCTTGTGGAACTAGAACCTGAACTTTCGTGTTAATAAAACAACCAAAGAATGAGTTGGTACAAGCAGAGTAACCTCCCCAGCAGTGCCTCACCTCATCAAAGACAGCCCTGGTGACATCGCCGCAGCGCAGGGTGTCATTGCTGAGGGACAGCAGGTGAGCAGGGTTGCAGGGAGAGAAGTGCATGCAGTTGACAGGGAAGTTGTGGGGGATGAAGGTGTGGGCTCCTTCCTCCGTCCCGCAGCTCTGCAAAACAACAGATCCCACAGACACGGGTGCTGATCACTGCAGTTATTTCTGTTAATGACTACAACTCTCAGAGCCAAATCTCTGGCTTTTGAATGTTTTTTGGAGGAGGCAGAGGGTGCTGGGTGAGAGAAGACAACAGCACAGGTGATATGAACAGTGAGACTGCTTCTGGTCCCTAATTACGGAAAGCTGCAACTTCCTGCTGCAATTAGTGCCACTGCAGCCACCACCAGCCCAGCACCTGGGCAGCAGCACCTGGCACACCCACACAGCTGCTTTCTGCTGCCACATCAAAATATGGACACACTGGGTTACTGAGAGCTCAGGCTGAATTAGTGACCCAAACTGCATGAACACAGGATCTCCTGGGTCTTGTCTTCTAAATTTTGCATCATTTTGTTATTTTAAAATAAACTGAACGGGTCATTTTGGACCAAGTTCTGGTTCATCCCACAAAGATGATTCTGCTTTCAAACTTCAGAAAAATACAAGGGAGAGCAAAAGGGAAAGCCATCCTGGCAACTCTGACAATCACTCTTGACAACCACCAAGTATTACCCCTAAGAATGGAAAAAAACCTAAAACACTCTCAAGAGCCTGACAAAATGCCAGCCCAGGCTGTGCCCCACCTGCAGCTGTCCTGAACCCCACATCTGTTCAGGTGAGGAGCACATCAACCACTCACCACGTTCCAGAGGCCAACGCACCCCAGCTTGTCTCCAGCTGCCACAAGGATGGTGCTTTGGGAAGGGTGGATGGCCATGGAACACACCCGGGATTTCACCACCTTCCTGATGTTCTCCTCTCTCAGCACCATGCTGCTCAGGCTTTCCCGGTACCTGGAAAACCAAAATGACAACCATCACCAAAACGTTCATTAGGGAAGGAAGGAAGGGGGGCCAGAGAACCCCCAGTTTTGGCTGCTGTTTTCACACTACCTCTTTATGTCAGGTGTGCCCTGCTCAGCATCTTCCACTTTCACCTACACACAGAAAGGAGGTATCCAATCAAAACCAGAGCCCAAGTGAAATTACACGATCCAAAACTAACAAATAAAACCAGTAATACCTCACTTATCCTCATCCACGTGCTCAGTATGGCCTCTGTCCATTTACTGCTCTCTGCCTGACCCTCTGGAACCATGGGAAAAGGTCCGACTGGAACCTGAGGCTGGAAGGACATTGGCAATTTTTGTAACTCAAACCAACTAAACCACAAACAAGGTGAATTGGTACTTTCCCCACACCAGACATTCTGAGAACACACCTACACTAGGACAGGAAATAAACAGTAAAAACAGAAGGTGAGATCATAACCTTATTAAAAAGATAAAGAGAATTTCACTGGCAGCACAGACCAACTGCCTCCCTGGGTTTCTTCCTCTTCTGATACTGCAGCAAGACCTTTACTACAGATTCAAATCTATTCTACAGTTCAATGGAAGATTTAAATTCCCATTTCTCAGAACAACATGCCTTTTACTTGTTGCTCCATCACTGCTTCAAAGAGATGGCAAATATTACCCAGGAAAATAACAGCGAAATAAAAACCAGAGTAATGGATGGATTTAAAGCTGCTCAGCTCCATGGGCTGTTAATGTGGAACATTCTAGGTCAGGGCCCTTCTGTGGATCCCAGCTGCACCATGCCATCAGCCTGGGCCACAGAGCACTGCCCGACTCCTGGCGAGACCGTGGCACCTGCTCGGGGTGACAGAGCTGACCCTTCCTTCCTGTGCCTGTGCCACAGCTCCCAAACGGCTCAGGGCAATGCCCAGCGCCACCCATCAGTGTCACCAGCAGTGCCCCCACCCCTCCTGCAGCCCCTCCACATCTCACATATTCCTCTGCTTCTGGCTTGGAAAACGTGTCCAGCAAGGGAATGTCCAGTGGTGGCTCCCTGAGCAGGCGCATGGATCGCCGCAGCGCGGGCTCATCCTCCACCTTCTTAGGCTTGGCCCTACAACAACCAGAGCGTCTCAGCCGCAGAGCAGAGCTTAGGGACAGACCCCGGGGCACAGCTGGCCGACACCAGCCCCTCCTGGCCCTGCCCTTCCATCCATGGCAGTGAGGAACAAACCACGAGCACTCTGCAATGCCACCCGTTTCCCAGGGATGCAGCCCTTCCCAGCTCTCCTCATTCATTACCCACCCAGCCATTCCCACCTTCTCCCATCACACAGCTTACTCTTTATTTGGGCTTCAGCTCACTTTCTGCTCGACCTGGCACTGCTTTGGCACGGCCAATGTCTTCTCCTCCACATTTACAGCTTACCCTCCCCCTTGCACCTTGGTCACGCCCTCTCTTTTTTTCCCAACATTTGTTTTCCTCCCACAATGAAGAATCAAGGATATAAATCTCATATATTGGTACCGCACCTTTTTGTGACCCGAGATTGCCTTTTAGTGGTAAGTTGGTTAAGTCTTGCGGCTGACTTAAAGAGAAAAAAAGAGACTAATTATAGATAATGAGCACAAAGCATTAACCAGTATAAAATACAATTATCTCAAGGCAGCGATGAACTTACTGCAATTAATTATAATAAGAAGAAAGAAACTGTGGTTGCCCCATCCCTGTAAGTGTTCCAGGCCAGGCTGAATGGGGCTTGGAGCACCCTAGTCTATGGAAGGTGTCCCTGCCCATGGCAGGAGGTGGAATGAGAGGGGCTTTAAGGCCCTTTCCAAACATTTCAGGATTCTGTGATTTTCATGGCTTTCCTCATATAGAGCTGCCCCAGTGAGGAAAGGGTTTCACAGAAAGAGAAGACAGTGCAATTATAACACTTGGAAAGAGCATTTTGATGCTATTTAGACCCAATACAAACCTCATGCAGCTTTAGAGCAGCAAAGAATTTAGCATTTTCTGTGATGTTCTTTAGTCTTTTCCTCTCATAGGCTGATAGGTGGGAGTATCCATCCTACAAAATGAAAAGACAGTCACTCTCCATCATACAGTTACATGGCTGCAAGAGTCGTCCCGGGCTCAGAAAAGTGAGTCCTAAAAAACTGATTAAATCATTTTTAAAAAATGTAGTAACAAATGTAAAACCATACAAATTGAGGTTGTCATGTATCAACAACAAAATCTGTCCATACAGGTCCAGTTTGCTTTACAAAACTTACTCTGGCATCAACTCTATGAAGAGAACTGTAACAACATTTTTACTAATGAAAGCAATAGTGAAGAGACTCAATAAAGAATTCAAAACTTCAGTGAAAGTGTAAAATGAAGTGGGACACTGCCAGTCAGAGGTTAAAAAAGAGAAACAAAACCCACTTACAGAAGTAAAACACTTAAAAGCTTTATTTCTATAAAAGATAATAAAAGGTGGCCGGGCACTCACCGGAGCCGCGTCTCCCCCGTCGCTGCCGTCGCTGTCCACATCCCGGAGCCCGTCCTGGCCGCGGGCAGCCGAGCTGGGCCCGGGCGGGGAGCCGGGGGCGGCTCCGGGGCCGCTGTCGGGCTCCAGGCACAGCCTCTTGCCGGCCGGGGAGCGGGCGCTCAGCAGCCGCTTCTGGGGCCGCGGCCAGGCCGCCGCAGGCAGCGGCGTCAGCACCACCCGCAGCTGCCGGCCCAAGCCCGGGGCCGCGCTCGGCTGCAGCTCGGCGGGGCCCGCCGGGGGCGACTCCTGCGGGGGCGAACGGGGCTTGGCGAGACCGGCCAGGAGCGACTCCTGTGGGGGCGAACAGGGCTCGGCGGGGCCCGCTGGGGGCGACTCCTGCGGGGGCGACTCCTGATGGGGCGAACGGGGCTCGGCGGGACCCTCCGGGCGCGACTCCTGAGGGGGCGACTCCTGATGGGGCGACTCCTGATGGGGCGAACGGGGCTCGGCGGGACCCTCCGGGCGCGACTCCTGAGGGGGCGACTCCTGATGGGGCGAACGGGGCTCGGCGGGACCCGCCGGGCGCGACTCCTGCGGGGGCTTACGGGGCTCGGCGGGGCCCGCCGGGGGCGACTCCTGCGGGGGCGAACGGGGCTCGGCGAGACCGGCCAGGAGCGACTCCTGTGGGGGCGAACAGGGCTCGGCGGGGCCCGCTGGGGGCGACTCCTGCGGGGGTGACTCCTGATGGGGCGAGCGGGGCTCGGCGGGACCCTCCGGGCGCGACTCCTGCGGGGGCGAACGGGGCTCGGAAGGGCCCGCCGGAGGCGACTCCTGATGGGGCGAACGGGGCTCGGCGGGACCCTCCGGGAGAGATTCCTGCGGAGGCGAACGGGGCTCGGCGGGGCCCGCCAGGAGCGACTCCTGCGGGGGCGAACGGGGCTCGGCGGGGCCCGCCAGGAGCAACTCCTGATGGGGCGAAGGAGATCCGGCGGGGCCCGGCGAGCAGGGCTCCTGATGGGGCGAACGGGGCTCGGCGGGGCCCGCCAGGAGCGACTCCTGATGGGGCGAAGGAGATCCGGCGGGGCCCGGCGAGCAGGGCTCCTGATGGGGTGAACGGGGCTCGGCGGGGCCCGGCGAGGAGGGCTCCTGATGGGGTGAACGGGAGTCGGCGGGGCCCGGCGAGGAGGACTCCTGATGGGGTGAACGGGAGTCGGCGGGGCCCGGCGAGGAGGACTCCTGCGGGGACGAACGGGAGTCGGCGGGGACCCGCGGACGGAGCCCCGGCACCGGCGGGCCCTGAACCCGGCCCGCCCCGCTCCTCACCTCCCCCGGTTTCTCCCCTCACAGCCCAGCCCCTGTCGTGTCCCCTCTCCTGGCAGCCCCCGGGTCCCCTCCCATGTCAGCGCCTCTCCTCCCGCGTTCCCGGACCTGCAGCTGCTGCCGGCGGTGCGCCGCCAGCTCCTCGGGCTGCCGCGGCCCGGGCTGGGACAGCGCCATGGCGCGCGCGGGGCGGAGCGGCGCTTCCCGCCCGCGCAGGGCCGGCCTGGCCGGGCCCGCCCTCAGCGCCGGCACCGCCCGGCTCCCGCTGCCGCAGGGCACGGAGCGCCGGGGACTGCGAAATTCCTCCCCGGGAGGCTGGGCAGGCCCTGGCACAGCGTGCCCAGAGCAGCTGGGGCTGCCCCTGGAGCCCTGGCAGTGCCCAAGGCCAGGCTGGACACTGGGGCTGGGAGCAGCCTGGGATGAGGGAAGGTGTCCCTGCTATGGCAGCTTTAAGGTCCCTCCCAAGCCCAGGCGTGCGGACTCGGTGCCCAGGCAGAGCGGGTGCAATGCTGGGCTCCCGGCACGCAGGGGAAGGGCCCGGCCTGCCCTGCCCTGCCCAGGGCACAGCCACCCTCACACCCGCACCGCAGTGCCCGGCCCAGGGCCGGCCCGCGCCCTGCGCCACGGCACTGACAAGATCTCAGCTTAAAGAGAAAACGGTAACTGAAAAAAAGCACACCCAGGGCAGGGTTAGACACTCCCAGTTCCAGGATGTGGGGAATCAAATAGATAACTTAAAAACATTCATTACCTTTCTCCTTCCCAACCTGTTCTTTCCAGAGGTGCAGCCCAGCTCTGGAGCACCGAGACAGGAGCAAGCGAGGACAGGCAGCCACAGCTTTGGGGACATGCAGCCCCCAGCATCTGTGATTATCTCCCTGAGGGGGGCTGGACAGCAGCATCACAGGGAGGAGTCACCAACAGGGGACAGTTTATAGAACCACTCACAAGCAGAAAGGCCCAAATAAACTGACAAGTTAAAAAATACTTATTTAATGTGAGTTTTTGTACTCGACAAATACACAAGTCCCAAAAGGTTCAGCAGCAGCAAACGAAACAAAAATTTAATAAACAGTGATTCCATCTTCGGGAAATTCATCCAGTAATTGTGTTTCCCAGCTAAAATATGGAATACGAAGGCTGAAGGAAGCTTCTGGATTTGGGTTTGGGCAGTGCCATCATGGCCAGCTTCCCAGCAGCTCCCTGTGTGCCACCAACACTGCAGGACACGGAGCTGGCACTGGCAGAAGCTGGAGCCTTCGAACTCGGCAGCTTCTTGGTCCTTCTGTACCTGCTGAAGCCCCTGCAAAAATCAGAGGAGGTGTGTGTGAGACACCTGTGGCACCTGCCCTGGCCCCTGCGCTCACACAGGCACCACCACTGCATTTTCTGGAGGACTACGCACTCATTTTGTGATTTTTTTTTTTTTTTTTAACACACATGGCTGCAAAATGACCTCTGAAATGCAAACAGTACAGCTGTTGCTCTGGGATGTACCCAAGGGTGAGCAGCAACAGCAAGCGACACTTCAGAGGCAGCAGAGCTAATGACAGATATTCCAGTAGATGGGAAAGTGCCAAGGGTGGGACAAAACCTGCTGGGCTGGGAAAACCATTTACTACAAAAACCAGGGAGCAGAACGGTGAAAATTGGGGCAGGGAAGGGGAAATCCATGGGAAGTGGCAGATCAGACCAACCAACAGCAGATGCAGGTGTTGCTTTGCATGATACAATCAGAAGGAGAATCTGAATTAACAAAGGGCTGAAGTTCAAATATTCCATCAAATGTTCAAAGTTTTAAGACCTGTTTGTGATTTCAAGCAAGGAACCTGGTGAGCCTGCTAATGCTAGCTATGGCAGAACACTGAAATGGAGCATTCCCTTCTTAGCCTGCAGCAATCAAGTGTGAGGACAACTGTTAAATATCCTTCCTCACCAGCTTTAAAAAGCAAACATGCAGAAAAGCACAGCGAAGCAGCTCTGACCAGGATAGTTTTAAACCTGGATAGTTTTAACACCATTATTTAAGCCCATGCAGTGGGGTAACTGCAGTTCTGGGACCATCACTGAGCACAGAGCAGTGACCTCAGGCACGTACCCTCTGGGGTGGAACTGCTGGCTGCCACCACCACCCGTCCTTTTCCTCTTGGAGTCCCTGGAGGTCGGCGCCCGCTTCCTCTTCCTCCTCTGGTTTGTGGTATTGCCAAAATAGCTGGAGGTTGTGCCTGCATCCTCCGCTTCCCCATCGCTCCCCAGCGAGCCCGCGCTCCCCGTGGCCGTGTCCCCGCCCGGGCAGGCAGCATCTTCTACACAGGCAGGGAGGGAAAACCAAGTCAGGGAGCACCCGGGCCAGGCAGGCACCAGGACACACTGCTGGTGTCAGAACATCTGGCCTGGCTGTTCCTCACCTCCTCTGCACTGCCCCACCCCTGAATTTATCTCTAGTGGGAAGGCAGAAAGACTTTGGTGTGTTCTGAAAGTGATTACTCTCTTTTGGAATTATTGAACTGTAAAAATTAGTTATTTGTGAATAAATCATGGTAACTTTTGAATCAACCGTCTGCTAGAGGAGGAGAGAAAGGCACTGAACAGAAGTACATGCTGAGGTAGAAAGCACACCTGGGATGGAGCATTCTGAGTACTTATCCATCACTTTAATTATTTCTGCACCGTACTTCTCCAGTTTGTCTTCTGTGACACCATCGATCTGCAGTAACACCTCCACGTCTGAGGACAAGGTTTCTGCAGCACAAAAGTACCCCTCAGACATGTCCAACGAATAACTTTTTATAAAGATACCCTGAAGGAAATTAATTCCTTTCCATGCCCCTCTATGCAGAAGCCCCAGTGGACTTCTGAGAAACCTGAAACTTCTGACCTTACCTGCTATTTTCTTGAGGGTGGAAGTACTGAAGATATTGAAGTAATGCACGTCAAAGACTTTGCCCAGGGTTTTGCAGGTGTCTGTAAGTTCACTGAGGCACTGTTTCACCATCTCTTCCCGCTGGGACATCTTTGCCATGGAAGCCCTTTGCCTTCTGATGGCACTGGCGCTCTCTGTCTCGTGGAACTCCACCTGTTAAAACGAGCCATCCATAACAGGAGCTCCTGCACAACCTGACTGATAACAGGGACACAGCGAGGGAAACAGAGATATCCTCTGATGGACCAAAAAAAGCTGTTCACCCAGTACACATTTTTAAAGTAAGTTTTTACAGGTTACTCAACCACACCCCAGTTTCCTCAACAAAGGGCTGGAAGAGTTTAGAGAGAAGGAAAACCTCCCAAGAGCCCAGTTCCCAGCTGGCTTCAAACAGAGGTCACTGGGGTAATGCTGAGGGCTCTGTCCTGCTCCAAACACAGCACTAATGCAGAGGAGGTGTCACCTCAAGAAACCTGGGACTGTTCATGACCTTCATGGAGTGTCTACTCCATCAGATCCCACCAATGACTAGGAAAAATAGAGTAGAAAATGAAGAAGGGAGTGCTGGTTCTTCTTTCTCTTCTTAGCTATCTTTCTGGAGGGGTCAGAACTTTCCTTCACTGTCCAGCAGGAATCAGATGGGTGGGGAAAAAGAGAAAGATTTAGACCTCTTCAAGCCTCTCAAACTCACTTTTTGCCTGACAACATTATTACTGGAATACTGGGCTAGGAATCACACTTGTTGGATTCTGTTCCTTGCATCTACCAGACGTTAGTTCAGCTGGAGGCAAACTGTGTTTAAGCTACTTGAGGGGATATGCTAAAGAAAAACTGCAGCACCTTCCTTAAAACAATGCCTTCAAGAAACTAAACAGTTACACACCTGGAGTGACCCATCCAGCACAGCCTGAGCTCTCTCTCCCAGAATGACATATGCCACTGCCTGGTCATTAGCTGTGATGTACAAATCCTCATCCAGGATCCTGTCCAGGACTAGTTTTCTAAACAGCCTTTCGGCATTGTGCCTGGAATAGGCAGCCCCCTTCCCAAATATTCCAGACTGAATCTTGGCACTCGTTGAACCTGTGCAACAGAAAGCATAGGATGAGCTTGTGCTCACAAAGCCCATGTACATGCATTTACAGACCTGTGGGAGATTCCCAAGGCAGTCTATTCACCTTCAAAAAAGCCTTTAAACACTGGAAAACTAATATTATCACTATAGCAACCTGAAATGGATTAAATCTTCAGTTTCATTTATTTTGGATCACTTACCACAAGAGATTCTTGTGAAAATTAACTTGGCAAAACACACGTTTTTTTAAACACCTGCTGGCATTGCACAACCCTCTTGATTCCTGGTCAGGGATCTGTGCAGAGGTCATTGAGGAGTTTCTGGGAGAACACTCACCTAGGAAAATGTCCACCATCATGTTGAGGGTGTACCTGCCAGAGCCGGGATTCCTGCTGCCGTTGATCCGCCCCGCCTGCGCGCAGTGCTCGCGCACAAACCGCACGATGCTCTTCACGTCCTCGGTCACATCCCGGGATTTATAATCCTGTTAAGTCACACCCCATCAGGACAGGCTGCTACTGACACCCCAGGCTGCTACTGACAACCTCAGTTTTCATGATTGAGCTTTTCTCAGCTGTGAATTGAGTTTGTTCCAAATAAAGAAACCGTGATTTCCTAGTTAGAAACCTACAGCGATACAGTCACAGGGATTCTGGATGTGATAACACAAAACCAGTCCAACTGACTGTATACAATCCCCCTAGGGTTATTTGTGTAGAGTGAGGTGCAAGATTGCTGGGTAAATACTGGCAATCAAGGTAAATCATTTGGGAAGCATTCCTGTAATTATCCTGCCACACTCTAGAACATTAGAATGAGACTAAATAGGCATTATCCTCATCAAATTTGGTTCCAATCACAGCTGTATAAGGAAATGTTTCAAACACAGAGCTAAGACACAACATCCACAGGTACAAAACTGATCAGGATCCCTTCCCTGCCAGCCTCCACAGCTGCCTTCCCTTCTGCTCCAGCTACTAGGTTAGCATAAGCCCAAATGTTTGGACCACCTTCAGCAGTGCACACCTAATGTGGCCCTCATGCTGCTCTGGCAGTACAAAGCTGCCCTGAAAACACCAGGACAGGAGCTGAAGGGATTTCCCCATAGTCACTGCACTGGATCTGATCTCAGCTCCTGCCTCCTATAAGGAACATCCTTATGCCTCTGACAGGAACAGGAGCATCACAAGTCCATGGTTAAACCCTGAAAATACCTGGAAGCATCACAAAAATACAGGACTTTTATTCCTTTTCTCCATTTGCCTTCCTAAAGGTCGTGTAACTGCTTACGGATGCAACTAAATACAAATTCAGTTTAACACCACTATAAATAAAACCTGTGGGGTTTACCTTCTTTCTACTGCAGTTGTCACAAATCACTTCTGGGTGATCTTTGCAGAAGGTGGGGTTGAAGTTGGTCTCCCCGAAGTAGGCGAGCAGCTGGACGCGGCGGCACTCGACCACGTTCTCACAGTAGTGCACCATGCTGTACAGGTTGTTGAAGTGGGTCTGCCTCGTGTGGCTGTTCCCATCCTTCTCCACTGAAACACAGCAGATTCAGTGGTGTTTGTTAAAGCTGCACCTCTGCCTTTTCATGGACTGTGAAAAAAACTGGCTTTGCTTAAAAAACCCGCAATGTTGGCTTTGCTTAAAACACAATATTGGCTTTGCTCAAGAAAAGATGAGTGGGTTAGTACAGAACAGATGTAGAACAGATTTTATCTCTGAAGTTTTAAAGAACTGGAGAAGGGAAATAAAGCTAGAATGACAAAAGTCAAGAGAAGGGTAAGCATGACAGCATGAGGGGAAGTGGCCTCAAGTTGTGTCAGGAGAGGTTTAGATAACATATCAAGAACAGTTTCTTTGTAGAAAGGGTAGCAAAGCCCTGGCACAGGATGCCCTGAATGGAGTCACTATCCTTGGAAGTGCATAAAAAGTATCTGGATGTGGACTTGAGGACATGTTTTAGTGGTGAACAAGGGGGTGGAGTTGTTCTGACAGTTGGATTTGATGATATTAAAGGTTTTTCCACCCTTAACAATTCCATGATTCGGTGAAGCAAAGTGGTTTTAACCAAAATTAAGTACAAGTGACAAAAATCCTACTCCTGGCACCTGAACGAAAACCATCCAGGTAAGGATTCCCAGTTCTCCCCTCCCTGCAATACTGAGCTATCCATGGCACTTGTAAAAGAAAAGTAACACAGGCTAAAATGCAACCAGCAACAATGTGACTGCTGTAATGTCATCTCCAAGTCCCCAGAGGAGAACTCACTCAGGATGAGCCTTCTCAGCCTGGTCACATCACTGTAGCTGTAGAAGAGCAGGCAGTGGGACATCTCTCCATCCCTGCCAGCTCTGCCAGACTCCTGGTAGTAGCCCTCGATGGATTTGGGAAGGGACGCGTGGATAACGTAGCGCACGTCGGGCTTGTCGATGCCCATTCCAAAGGCAATCGTTGCACATATCACCTGGGAAAGAGATCATAATGTTCTAGACACACATTAAGGAAATCACTCCTGCAACACTGCATGGAAAGCAGACCTTTCCATGAGGGACCTGGATTAGCAAACCTGGAGGAGCCAGAATTTCAGCTGTAACGGTGCAGAGCAAGTACAAAACAGCAACAACCTCCCCTCCTGTTGGAGGAGCCACTCCAGACACAGAAAACCCAAATCCCAGACTCTGCACAGCAGTGTGCCAGGAGCTGTTTCTGAAGCCCGGCACTGCTCAGGTCCTCCCTGCTGGAGTGCACATCTTGTACAGTGCTACAACCTTTCAATCACAGAATTCCCAGTGAAAGGTGGCTGCTGTCCCGGCAGGTCTGCTGGGATCAGTTATTCAATACTGCATTTGGTGATAACAACTCCCCTATTATTTCCCAGGCCAAGAGGGATAAAAGTGCCCAGATTTTATTCCCTTTTCCTCCCGTTTTTTTCTTCACCTGGCATCCCTCCTGATTAACCCACTTCTGCTGCACAAGATCCCGGTTGGAATCGGTGAGGCCGGCGTGGTAGGCCAGGGCAGCCAGCCCCTCCTTCTGCAGGATGGCTGCTGTGGTGTCACACTCGTGCCGGGAAAGGCAATAGATTATCCCAGAGTCATCTGCAAAGAGATGCCAAAAGAAATCTGAGCTACAACACAGTTTTAGTTCCCTTCCCTGCTCAGCCTGCCAAGCAGACACTGACCTCTCCCCAGTGGAATAAAGGTAAGAGTAAAGATGTAATTGCTTCATTAAAAAACTTATTTTATTAGTATCAGATAGCCTTGACAGTTTTTCCTACACAGTCTTTTTGGGCTTTTGGTGAGGTGGAATGAAGAAATGTTTTCCTCATCAGTATTGTGCAATCTCAGGATTTAGAACAAAACCGATATAATTCAAGAGTTAGAGAAGCCCAGTAAATGCTCTCTGAGGGTACAGCATGGGAGAAGCTCTGAGGGAGCTTGATGTAATCCAGTTCCAGCAGCAGGAGCTGCAGCTCACTCCAAAGTGGGCCTAGAAAGATGGGAATCTCTGAAGATAGCTTCAAGGGGAACTACAGATAAGCAGACCAACACAATTAAACAATTAAGATATTGGGTGACCTTTATGCTCTGAAGACATGATCCTAAAAGCTCTGGCAGGCTCCAGAAGGGTCATTCAAGAGCATCACCATAACTGACTTTTCCATCTTAACTTAAATTCTCAACTTCAGAATGCACATCAATCTGATTCCCATTTTCAGTAACATCACTTTACCTCCATCTTGCTTTTCTGGCAAATATATCACTATTACAGCATTATAAAAGCTTTTACTGCCTTGAGAAATGGTTCATGAAAAGGCCTGTGGCTACCATGCTGCTGAGTACTCACGGGGGTGATATTTTTTAATCCATTCCAAGCAATCCATCGCCACCTTCTTTGGCTTCTTGGGCAACACATCATATTTCAAGTTATGCCTGTTGAAGCTCATTGTAAACCTGAAACGTGACAGTTCATGGTGCTCGTCAGCCTTCTGGGTACAGCTATGTTGTGTTAAACAGCTTCCTTCATCATGCAAGGAAGGGCTTGGTGAGTTTTTTTTTCTCATGTTAATATTTTAAATCCACCTCCTGTTAAATTCCATGCATGCATTTAATTTAATTTAATCAGATACAGCCACACAAGGATTTCAGATGGGCCTGTTTTACTTCACTAAGTTTTCCACTCAGAATTTCTGAGGCACAAACAAAGGGTTTCAGACATCTGCTGAGCAACTCACACTTGTGGTTTGAGCATCTCGAGCTGGTTGAGGATGTCCTTCTGCACGCGGGGGTTGGCGGTGGCAGTCAGGGCCATCATGGGCACGGAGCGGAACTTCCTGCGCAGCGTGTTCAGCCGCTTGTAGTCTTGTCGGAAGTCATGGCCCCACTGGGTGGGAAACACAATTTAGGTGCAACTGAGTAAAATGCTGCAGCTGAGTCTTCTGGCATTCCTGAAAACAAGGGGAGGTGTTACCTGGCTGACACAGTGGGCCTCGTCAATGACAAAACGTGCCAGGAGTTTCCTGTCGTAGAGGTTCTCCAGGGCGGACATCAGGCGGCTGCTGGCACACACCTGGGGCACAGCACCGGTGGCAAAGGAAAGCAAAATACCTGGGCTACAAGTGTCAGCTGGGCCGGCTGAGGGCACAGAAACCACTGTCCTACAGTGCTGCAGAATCACCCTGCACTGCGCAGCTGAGTCCTCAAGGCACAGGGGTGATCCCAGTCAGTGCGTGCTAACCAGACAGCTGCTGTGGGATTGCCACCAGCTGCTGGGATCACCCACCCCAAGGCCCCTCATTCTGAGGAAATTCCAGCACATTTAATTACTTATATCAGGAGACACAGAGAAAAATAATCCTGAAGAGAGAAACACAATCAGCACACTAACCAGCCCCCTCTTACAAAGCTCTTGTGCAATAACATATTTTTAAGGCAGCATATAATGCAGCCCAAGGCAAGGTCTGAGAATCTCCTATCACCCTGACAATGCTGCATTTTTCCTGTATTACCCTATTCAGAGCAGTCTGGATTTAGTAGCTACAGGACAGTGATTAACACTAATGTGTATCAAGATAGATTGAAACAGCTGGGCATGGGAGCTTGTCTTAGGAATTTACATTTTACAGACATACTCAGTTCTTATTCTTGGCTAATTACTGATTGAAATTAGCTACATCCATATAGATTTTGAGTTATCCAAAACCTAGCATTTTTTTCCCCAGAAGACTACTCTGAGTGCAATTTTTAGCACCTCACAGCAATCCCCCCCTCGTAGCCCCTATGATTTTACAACTGAAGATGAAGTACAGACCTTCTCAGGGGTGACATACAGCAGCTTTATGACAGGGTCTTTCTTTGACAACTGCATGTAGATTTTTGAGGCATCAGCATCTGTTCTGTCACCAGTCAGGTATGTTGCAGCAATCTATATTAAAAAAAATTATAAATACATATATTGAGTTTTATTACATGCAAAACAAAAGAACCCCCAAATGAAGAACCTCGCTAACTCTCATTACAAACCAGTTCCTAAGCAGTCAGCCTTGGGAACACACCTTTGGAACACACATCTGAGCACCCTGGGCTAGGGGAAGGTGTCCCTGCCCGTGGTGAGGGGTGAAACAAGGTGAACTTTAAGATCCCTTCAACTCAAACCATCCTGGGATCCTGTGATCTCCTGCACGTGCATTCCTGCTCTGTATATCCTGTTTCCAAAGATGTTTTGCACCTCCAGAACCCCCCCAGCTCAGGAACTCCTAGGGCTCATTCCCACTGCAGAGCCAGGCTGCTCCTGTGTAGGTGAGTGATTACAAATCTCAGGATCTCAGAACCAGCCCCTGCTCTGAAAAACACAGCTCCAACACCCAACATCAGGAGCAGCAATAAATCCAGCAGTCACACTGCCAAGATACTCGAGTTCATCCAATTTGGCTCTTCCCAGGCAACTTCCTGTGCCGTTCACAGTGTCCACCTAATCTATTTATGCAGTTTATATTCGGGAGACACGAGATTTGCTGTAAAATTTCAGATTTCTAATCCAGTTACCTGCAGCTTCAGTCAATAAAGCTGCTGGAACTTACATCTAAAGTCTTCAGCTTCTGAACCTGATCGATGATGAGCGACCTCAGCGGAGAAATAACGATGGTGACCCCGGCAGAGACACAGGCTGGTAACTGGTAGCACAGGCTCTTCCCACCTCCTGTGAGGATGAGACACAACACAGCAAGGGCTGGGTATCAAGAGAAAAGGGATGGACACCTACTCCTTATTTCCCATTTTACAGCACTTCTGGAAACAACACATTTTGACCAATGCCTGCCGCTAAGTGACACCTGTAGGATAAGGAAGAGTTACTGTGTGAATTACTAAGGAAAGCAGAAATTCAATCCCCTCACTCAAAATACCCCAGTGCAACAATAGTCCTGAAATCCTGCAGTCGCAGAATTCCAGCAGCTCAAAGGCACAGGGGAAGAGAAAAGCTCGTCCCAAAGCTTGCAAAAGGAGCTGCAGGTCTGTACCCTGTACCTGTGGGCATGAGGATGAAACAATCCTCCCCCAGCAGAGCAGCATTGATGGCCTCTAGCTGGTTTGTCCGGAAACAGTGCAATCCAAACTTCTTGTGGAATATATTCATCATTTCTGCAGAATGGGGAAATTTCATACCCCTGAAACGCTCCAGTGCAGGGTTATGAACCACTGGATCTGGAAGACAAAAAAATGTGATTAGAGTAAGTTATGACATCAAGTTCCAGAAGGAATTGTTCCCTGTGAGGGTGGGCAGGCCCTGGCACAGGTGCCCAGAGCAGCTGGGGCTGCCCCTGGATCCCTGGAGTGTCCAAGGCCAGGTTGGACAGGGCTTGGAGCACCCTGGGATAGTGGGAAGGTGTCCCTGCCATAGCAGGGGTGGCACTGGATAGGATTTAAGCTCTCTTCCACCCCAAACCATTCTGTGACTCTGATTTTCACCTCCCCTTTTGCCAGCTTGTCCCTACATTAACCTGAAGTGACGCTGACCAACCCTGGGCCCTGAGGGGACTGAGTTTGCTTCCACAAACCCATTTTGGATCATCTTGCAGTGAAAACCATTGTACAGCTTTGAATCAAAAGCTGCAGAATCATTATTTAACTAAAACATAGAAATACCCTTATTTTCAATTTTAGCAGCTTCATCTTCCAGCAGCCTGAAACCAGCACAGGAAGGGAATATTCAAGTTTAGCATCATTTAGAGGAAAAAAAAACCCAAGATGACTTTGCAAAAAAGGAACCAAAAGAAACTTCCACAGAAACAAAAGGCATGGATGTGATCTGTAGTAGTTACTTGGTATTAGATTCAAAGAGAAATAAATAAGAATTTAAAAACGGAAAAACCCAGTAACCCTCAGGAGTACAGTTCACCTGGCTGGTTCTTTGTTGCCATGGGGAGGGCTGCCTTTGGAGCAGCAGGGCTGGATCCCAGAGCTGGCCCTTTGGCTCTGGACATGATCTTGGACAGGAGGGATGCGGCAGGAGGCGCCTGCGGGCCGGGCCGGCAGAGCGGGGTGGGCGGTGCCGCGGGGGCGGGCACGGGCACCGGGCTCTGCCAGTCCTCCTCCTCCAAGTCATCGATGTCAAAGGCATCCAGCTCCAGCTCATCGGTGCCCCAGCTGTGCCCTGCACTGGGGGCTGTGCTCTGGGCCTTCAGGGCTGTGCTGGTCCGGGGCTGGGTCCCGCTCCTGGCCCCAGGACTGCTGTCCCAGCTGCTGTCCCAGCACTGCAGGCTGGGCCTGAGGGACGCTCCCTCCCTGGCACCTCCCCTGGCACCAGGCACCTCTGCAGGGCCCGGGCAGGGCAGCTCCTCAGCGCCCTGCTTTGAAGCACAAGAGCTGTCCACGGTTTGGCTGGTTTTGGCAGAAGAGCTGCTGGAATGAACAGAGAGTGCCGATGGGAGGTTTGTGGATTTGGGGGAGTTTCTGTCAGAACTGAAGCTCCAGCTTGGGCCAGAGCTTGCACCAGGACACACACGAGGACCCTGCTCCATGGGAGACTTCCAGCTTCTAGGAACAGTGGTGTTTATGCCATTCTGGTTCAAACCAGAATTAGCCAGCAGTTTTCTCCTGGGACAGATAACAAGGGAAGGAAGAACGAAAAAAAAATATATATTTAGTCACAAGCAATGATTTACCAAGTTCTACAACATTCATTAAACAGTTTTGTCTCACTGCTATTAAACATCTTAACATATGGTGGTTCCATCATGTTCTGAGTCACCATGTTTGAAAATTATTTCAAACAAATCTAGGGAAGAGAAAATACCACCAGAAGAGAGTAATGACAAAACTGTGACATCATCTCTACAGACACAATATAAAAGAATTCCTAAAAGGAAGATCCAGGCAAGGTAGAATATAAAAAATAAATCCTTAAGAGGCAAAACCTGAAGTTAAAAGTATGCCTGAACCACATCATGTTTTTAGGTACTTTCTAAAGACTATGTCTGACTACAGCAATGAGAAATAAAATAAGCTGTTGTACTGAGAACATTTACAGAAGCTCATGGTCCCAGTCCAGGAAGAATCTAACCAAAACCCCAAACCCAATACTTTGTCCATGCACTGTGCCATCAGATGAGGCAGCAGACAGAGCAGCAGGTTGTGGCAGCAATAATTCCATTGGAAGATGACAAGCTCAGGGGCATTAGGAGAAATCACCACCCCTGCAGTCAGTGAGGGGGCAGACAGCACCAGCTGAGTGCCTGTGGCAGAACTGAGGAGGACACCTGGCAGGTCACACCACATGCCCTGGGGGTGCAGAAGCACCTGGTGCCAGGCAGCTCCTCAGGCTGCCTGTGGAACCGGATCCTCCCCCTGGCTGCACACAGGGCCCAAACACTTGCAGCAGTTTGGGGTATGTTGGTCCCTCCCTCAGTCAGTGCTCAGAGCTCTTTCAAGCCCTCGTGCCTCGCTCTCCAGTGTGCTGGGGACACCTGCAGGCAGCTCTCTGCTCCGCACGGAGCTGCTCCAGCCTACCTGAGGTCCCTGTGCTGCAGCAGGGCTCGGGCACAGCCCAGGGCCTGCAGCTCCTGCAGGGGGATGGCATCCACCAGCTCGCAGATGGCCTCCATGACTGCCAGCAGCCGCGGGGCCACGGGCACGGCCTCACCTGCCACAGGGAGGGAGCTCAGCACAGTCACTCTCATCAGAACAGGCGCCCAGAGGACACCACCCTCCCAGAGGACAGTGATTGCGGTCAATCAGTCTCAACAATTTACTCCCAACATACTTTTAGTCCATGTGCACAAAGAAATTGTTTCTGCGTGCAGGAACTCAATGAATCTACTTAATTTTGCCCTTGTCTTTTATTATCTGTCTATAATCCAACCATTTATGTCAACTCTCCATCTACAGATGTTCATTCTCCATCTGTTAGTTAATGTTCTGGGATTACACAGGATAATAAATAGTTGCCAACTACCCCCAAAATCAGAGATATTAATTTCCAAAGCATTTTGTGTACCTGAATCTCCTGCACTGGCATCACCAGGATGTGTTGAGGGAACCTTCTCCTGCCTGGCCTCGGAGCTGCCAGGTGTGCACCTTCCTCCAGTGGGAGAGTCTCTGAAAACACTGCTAACACCAAAAGGAAAAGCCATGAAAATACAGATCTCTGTAAACTGAGGCACTTCCACAGAACAGCAGGATTTAAGATATGTGGAAAGATAAATTCCTGAAGGCCCAGACAGAACCCAGGAGCTGAGCAGTCACTCATCCTGGGTACCAACGTGTGGAATTTTCTCCCATCCCACTACAAAAGTCACTCTGCTTTTTTCTGAAGTGAGAGCCAGATAAAACATCAGCCATAAAACTAGCATTTGATAAAGCATTAATTGCAGCTGCTAGCCATCAACCTGGCAAGCAGCAAAGAGACAGAGCTCAATCTGTGCCTCTTTAACAAGCGGGAGTTTAGGTTGTTTTTGGTACTTTTGTACTCGTGCACCAGACAGATGGTTTCAGCCGTGAGCTCTGGTTACCTGGCACTTTGCACAGAGGAGGAGAAGGGAGGCAGCTCCTCCTCCTCAGGGGAGGGAGGGATGATGTCCAGGTCATCCTCCTCGATGTCAGCACCTGCCCACGGCCAGGTGGCCTCGTCCAGTGCTGGGGAGCTGCTCCCAGCCCTCTGTGGCTCCTGGCTCTGACCCCCTTCAGCTGCAAGGGAAGGGCATTGATATTGCTGGGTAACACTGCACACTCACTCAGCCTGCCACAAGCAGAGGGGAAAACAGCAGCCAGATTTCAAAACACTCGTTTGATACAGCTTCTGACTCCCAAAGGATAAAACCTGCTGTTCCCTTTTCTCCCCATTAAAACAGACAGACAAATCCCCACAAACCCTCATTTAAGTGGAAAAGTGATACAAATAAACCTACAGTCACCTGTCCCTGGCAGAAGTGAAACACTGAAGAGATCTATTTTTCTGAAATACTTTTCTATAAAAACGATTTATGTAAAAACCTGTTTCTATAAAAAGCTACTATTATATTAAATCCTAGCCTTTAAAGAGTGCAGACTCATCAGCTGGCACAGTCCCTGTACTGGAACTGGAAGGTAAATGTACATGCATTGTGTCTTAAAAGACAAATCCTACAAAGAGAGGTCAATATCATTAACTTATTAAAATGAATTTCACAGAGAAAGGAAAAGACAACAAAATTTTAAAAACCGAAACACAGTTCACAAATGTTTTCACCGCTCAGTGTAAGGGCAGCATCCCAGAACGCTCTTTGATATTATTCAATTGAATAAACATGTTAATTTCCCAAATAAAGGTCCAAAGTCTCAAAACACAGGAGGTAAGGAATCTAAAATAAAGCAGTTCTATGGGACAGAGCTGCCAAAGCAATGACAGGCAGGAATTTTGTGATCGTAACTGAGGGCTGGAGTTCTTCTGTGGCGTTTGTGTTAAAAATAGAGAGCTATCACTTTTTCTGGTTTAATATTTAAGTGTAAGATGACTTTATCTCCTGTATGAATTTTCTAAGTGCTTTTCTCTCCATAGCATCCCTATAGATTATTTAACCATTCCAGGAATTCCATAAATCTTGTAACTGCGGGACACGAGCAGCTGCTGCTCCTGCACCGGCAGGACGCTATCCCGCTCCCAGTCCGGGGGTACCCAGCACGGAATCGGGGCTGTTTGCCGGCGCCGAGCACGCAGCTCCCCGTGACTCCTGAGCAGCCAAGCCAAGCCCTGGGGAGCACACCCAGCTGTTCTTCCAGCTGTTCTTCCAGCCCGGTACCTGCGCGCAGCCCTTACCTGGGCGAGCCCCGGCGCTGCCCGCATCCCGGCGGGGCTCAGCCGCTGCCGGCTCCCCGGAGCCGGGCCCCGCAGCCGAGCCCGCGCTGCCGGGAGCCGAGTCCTCCAGGCAGATCACGGAGCGCTGCGAGCAGGGCCGCGGCTCGGCCTCCGCCGCTGCCTCGCCGGCACCGCCGCCGCCGGGCCCCGGGGTCCCGGGAGAGCCGCGCGGGGCCGGGCGGGGGCCGGGCCGCGGGGGCTCCCTGCCGGGGGCTCGCGGCCCCTTGGGGGACAGCAGGGGCGGCCGGCAGAACTTCTTTTCGATTCCCGACAGGTCAAAGTCATCGATGTCATCCCACTCATCGCCGATGGTGATAACGGGGCCTGCAGCGGAGCCGGGGCCAGGAGCGGGAGCGGAACCGGGACCGGGAGCGGGGCCGGCCTTCCCGGCGGGAGCGGTGCTGGCCGGCCGGGCCCCGGGAGCCGCGGGAGGGGCACAGGCCGGAACGCAGCCCCGCGGCGGCGCCTTGGCGTCCGGCGGAGCCGAGGCGGGCAGGACCAGCGAGGTGTTCACGTCCTTGTCCCTCAGCACGGCGGCGGCGCCGAGGCCCCGCGGCGCCTTCTTGAAGGTGAAGCCCCTGCAAGGAGAGGAGCCCCGGTGACTCCCCGGCCGCGGCGGCCGCCCCACCCCGGCGTCCCGGCGCGGTACTCACGGCGGGCGGTCCCGGGCCGGCGGCGCGGCGCGCAGGGCCCCGCGGGCTGAGTGCCGCCGCAGCTGCTCCCGCAGGTTATTCTGCGGCACGGCCGCCATCGCGGCACCGCCGCCCCGCCGCCAGGGGGCGCCCGCCGCAGCCTCCCGCCCGCGCTTCGCATTCGGCGCCAAAAGCGCCCCCCGTTCCCCATTGGCCGGAAGGGACGGGACGGAAGTGACGCACGGGGGCGGGAGGCATGGCGGCGGAAATGGAAGCGTTTCCGGAAATGGCGGCGCCGCCCTCAGGCCGGGCTCGCTCCCTCCCGGACCCGCCGTAGCCCCGCTCCGCACCCCCGGGAAGCGCTCGGCGCCTCGCACGGCCTTGGCCCGCGCCGGGAGGCCGGAGCCCCTCAGCCCGCCCCGCTCAGAGCTCACAGCACAGCGCTCCGCTGACGAGGCAGCTTTATTGTCAGTGAGAGATTTTTGTGAAACAACACAGACGTGCCCCTGCTCACGCGCGGCTTCATTTCCTCGGCACCGAGGTTCTGGCGTCTTCGCTGGTGGCTTAAAGAAAAATCACCCGTTTTCTTCTCTATGTGCATTAAAATACCCTGGTTTTTAATACAAAATATAGCAAGCATTTCATCAAAATTGGTAAAAGTGTACAAATCACAGCACTCATTCATCCCTCCTATAAAGAACAGGGAAATTGCCTTCAAAGAAAATTTTAAAATCGCTACAATTTACACCTGGTGATTGCAGAAAAGCCACCCGAGGGGTGGGGGGAGCTCTGTGTGCCCTAAATCGGTTCCTGAGGGGCTTCCCTGCACCCAGGCGGGCCCTGCTGCCCCCGGGGTGGATGGAGGGAACCTGGCAGGGTACAGCAGCACGCCAGGGTTTGGCTGGACAGGGCAGGCTCAGCTCGGGCTGCTGCTGCAGGAGAACCTGGCTGCTGTGTGTGAGAGCCAGGCTGCCTGCAGGTGACACCGCCGGCAGGCAGGCCTGGCACTGGTTCTGCCTCTGTCCTGCCAGCCTCAGCCCTGGAGCAGCATCAGGCACTGCAGCCCCGTGCCAGCCTGCCCCTGCTACACCTGAGGAACGGGGTAGGAGGCACAGGCAGCCAGCCCACACATGTTCTTGCCTCGCTCGATAAGGAAATACCTGAAAGAGACAGAAACGGCTGTGAGTGAGCGTTCCCTCCTCTGGCAGGTCAACGTGGGCAGGCCCTGGCACAGGCGCCCAGAGCAGCTGCCCCTGGAGCCCTGGCACTGCCCAAGGCCAGGCTGGATGGGGCTGGGAGCACCTGGGGCACTGGGAGGTGTCCCTGCCATGGCAGGGGTGGCTCTGGGTGGGCTCTGAGGTCCCTTCCCCCTCAGCTCTCCAGGCAATGCCATTCCCTTCCTCCTTACACCCTGAATGAACCAGAATTTGCATCTTCCTCCCAAGAACCCCACTTGTGAAGCTGGGAACAGTTGTGAGGCTGGGATCTCACTCCTGGCACAAGCTGTCCTCCCCAGCCGTGTGACCAGCAGGGAGGAGATGGGGAACCAGTGGCTCTGGAGAGGCTGGATGTGTCCCGAGCCCTGGGCACCAGGGGAACCACAGCTCTGACAGGCTGGCACCATTGCCCGTGTCCTCCCAGGTGCCAGATGTCACCTGCAGAGCTGAGGGGGGGCAGGGGCTGAGGGTGGGTGCCCAGGCCCAGCAGAGTGTGGTGAGCAGCGGGAGCCTTACCCCTGCATGCCCCACAGGCGGCCCCAGGAGTTCTTGACGATCCAGTAGGGAGTGCCGTCCTCCTCTCCGTAGCCCACGGCCAGCACGGCGTGGTTCACCTTGTCAGGGGTGTGCTCGCAGCGGGGGCTGCAGGGAGACAGCACAGGGCACTCTGAGAGCAGCCTGCAATTAGCCAGGCATTGCTCAAGGCAGCAGTGCTGACCACACTGCAAACAGAACTGCTCTGAACTCCCAGCTCTGGAGAGCAGGGCGGGGAGGCACAGAAAGGAGACGCTGCTCTGTTTCTCAACTCTGAAATTAGCAGCCATATCTGGAGTTAGGGGATCCGTGCACTTTTGAGCTCCTGGCCCACCAAGACGAGCTACAGCACAAAGGAATTTTCCCAATTGGAACCAGCAGCTCTTAGTGCCTCCCCATGCTGGTTTGTACTGCCCTGAAATTCAAGGGCACTGCTTCATGTTTTGCACAGGAATGACGAGCTCTTGGGTCTAAATATGTGTTTCCTCTAAATTTTCAACCTTTAAACTGCACTTGCTGAAAGCTGCTGCCTGTGGTGTGAAACAAGACAGCTCATGGTACATGCTCCCATCTCAAGAGCATCTATTTTTAAACATTTTCAAGCTGCATCACAGGAAAAGATCAATAATCCACCTCAGATTTTCTTTTTTTGATCTGTTAACAGCTGCTCTGTGCTGAAAGCACTGGAGCATCAATTATTCCATGCACTCTGATTTCAAATCCACCTTAGACTGTAAATCCACAGGATAACTGCTTCTGGCATGTTCCTCTGACCATGCCCCTGCCCTCCCAGCTCACACCTGCCCAGGGCTGGCACTGACCTCTGGCATCACTGGCTCTTGGCCCAGCAAAGCCTCTGGAATCACCACCTGCTCCTTCCTGAGAGCTCCCTGGGGCAGATCCCTCAGGCTCAGCCTCTCCCTTGCACTTTCCCTGCAGTTCTGTGTGACTGAGGGTTCATTACTCCCGAGTATTTTTCTGTTTCTCCAAACACACACTTTCCCGCTGCTGGGGTACAGCCCCTGTGCTGCCTCACTCAGCTCCCATCTTTCCAATGTGTGTTTATCAGCCTTCCACATGGCTTTTGCCCTGGCCATGAGCTGGCACGACACTCGAGACTTGCTTTGTGTCCCAAGCTGGTTTTTCTCTCTGCTGTTCCTCCGACCTGTCCAGGGAGCACCACGAGGCAGGGCTGAGGTGAGGTGCTGCAGAACCTGCCCTGTGGAGAGCAGGGACACCAGCAAGCACCTCCTGCCAAGGTGCCAGCTCAGGTGCAGGTCAGTGTGAGGGCAGCCACCCTTCTCACACAGCCCCTCTGAGCTCTGGCACTGCAGGAACTGGAAAATCCACCTTGGCTGGGGCTTACCCTAAGGAGCCAGATGTGTTCTACAGACACAGATCAGCCCTGGGACAGCCCCAGCCCTGTGGGGAGCTGCAGAGTCTCTCAAGCTGCCTGACTCACTGACCTTCATTCCACCACAACCTGGTCTCCAGGCTGGACAGGTTCCTAGCCTGCAGCCCTCCTCCCTGTGCTGCACTCTCATCCCCTCAGCAACCAGTACATCAAGGCTCTGATTACTCTCTTTTTTTTCTATTTTCTACTTTAAAGAAGTGTGAGAATGCAGTGCAGTGTTCCTGCACGCAGCAGGATAAACAGGGATGCACGTGACTCCAGCCCTACACATTCCCCTTGCCCTCACCTCACCAAATGGGGGTCACACACTCACTTAGAATACACTCCTTTCCTGTAGTGCATGAAGTCACTCGTCACCTCAAAGGCAAAGCTCACTGGGTTGTGCTTCCCCACAGCTTCCACCATGCCATCCTCGTCATACTGCAAGAGAGGATCCAGGGTCATCATCCTCATCATCTCCTGGCTGTGCTGGGCAGATGCAGCTCTCTGCATCCAGGAGCACACAGGCTGCAGCTGCAGGACAGCAGGAGTGTGCCCAGCAGCTCTCTCTGCATCCAGGAGCACACAGGCTGCAGCTGCAGGACAGCAGGAGTGTGCCCAGCAGCTCTCTCTGCATCCAGGAGCACACAGGCTGCAGCTGCAGGACAGCAGGAGTGTGCCCAGCAGCTCTCTCTGCATCCAGGAGCACACAGGCTGCAGCTGCAGGACAGCAGGAGTGTGCCCAGCAGCTCTCTGTATCCAGGAGCACACAGGCTGCAGCTGCAGCAGAGCAGGAGTGTGCCCAGCAGCTCTCTCTGCATCCAGGAGCACACAGGCTGCAGCTCCAGCTGCTGAGCCCAGCACCCCCTGGCACCCCAGCCCTCCCCTTGGCCCAGCCCTGGCAGTTTGGAATCGCAGCCCTCGGGCCTCACCTGTGTGATATTGATCACGTCCTTGACAAAGGCGATGGCTTTCTCGGGCTGGAACTTGCAGGTGCCGTTCTGTGGGGACAGAGAGGTGCTGTGGGGGCGGTGCCAGCCCTGCTGTGCCCCCACGGTGGTGGCCGGGGCTGTGCTGCAGTACCTTGGCCCGGTAGGGGTAGCTGTCCTCCCCCATGAGCCCCTTGTTGTACAGGATGTACTCGAAGGCTTGGCTCGGCAGGCCCCTGCGAGACAGCACAGCTCCGTTAGGATGCTAACAGCTAATTAGGATGGTAATGATGAACTTGGTAATGCTGCAGCCTCTGCAGAGCAAAGACATCAACATTCCCTGCTGTGCAGCCCACTCCCAGCAGCCAGGGAAGGGCAGTGTCTATCCCAGAGCCCCCAGAGGCACAAACTCCAGTCTGCGCCTGCAGCATCTCCCTGCCTGGGCTGCCTGGCGTGGTCATTCTCCAGCTGTCAGCTCCCTGGAGAAGAGCACCAGGAGCCCTGAGGGTGTGAGGTCAGCTGGCCCACACAGCACCAGCCTCACATGCTGAATGAAAGGTGTTTTTTGGTGCCCTCTGCCCAGCCTGGCTGGGGGACATTGAGGCACCCACATCTCCAGCAAGCAGCTGCTCCCTTCCCTGGCCACCTTCCAGAAGCACATCTCAGCAGGGAAGAAAAGAGAGATGATCAGGGAGTGCTGATGTGGAAACACCTAAGGAGGAGTCACAAGAGAGAGATAAAAAGCACCAAGAGTGGCTTTGCTCAGCTCTAAGCGTTCCTCTAGGACCGCTTATCTCACAGAAAACAGAAGTTGTCAGAAAGTTCTACTCTCTGCCTTCTCTAGCAAGGCCAGGAGGAACTTTCCAAAGAGGAAGTTAAAGTTTCTGTGGGTTCTTCAGGGTGCCACGAGACACGCGTGACTCAGGGCAGAACAGCCAGAAGTCCCCTTGCTGTCCCAGAGCCCATCAGAGCCCAGCCTATGGCTGCTGTGTGAAAAACACCTCAGATAAAAACCAACAAATGAGGAACAACAGAGGTTGGGAAATGCTGGAGATTTAGGGAAACATCCTAACCTCTAGGGAGGGCGAAATGAAAATTAGCAACCAAATCCAAAGTTGCTTCCCCTGACACATTGCAGCTGTGGGAAGACAAAAGCCATTCCATAATGTGGAAGGATCCTGACACCAGATCTGGAGGAAGGCTGTCCATCACAGGATGTAAGATTCTCTAGTTTCTGCTCTTTCTGACCCTGACTTACCCACTGCAGCCATGGTTGTTGAAGGCCTGGGCGCAATCTACCAACTGCTGCTCTGCCTGCAGAGAAAGGTTTTGAGTCAGTGACTGACAGTTTTGAGTCAGTGATTGTCCCACACCTGTGCTCAGAGTCAGTGACTCAAAAAGCAACTGCACAGCAGGAAGCTGGTTTATCCGTGCAGCTGGCTGTAACCACCACAGCACTGGTGTACCCCTGGGAGTCCCCTGGAAATGGCTCCATGTCCCAGGGAGGCAGACAAGGATGACCTGGAGCAGCAGCCTGGGGTGCCCTGGCTGCCAGAGGCATTCCTCCTCATGCCACCCCCCCCAGAAGGACTGGCTGAGATGTTTTCCAAAGGTCAGGTTTGTTTTTAACACACCCAGCCCTCAGTTATTCTGCTAAGTTGTGTAAGTGGCTACTGTCTTTCTAGTTCTTCAGGAATATAAATCCTCCTGGAGCTAAAAAAATCACCATGTCCCAATGTGCTGCCTGCAGCGAGGCTGGCTGGCAGGGCCAGGCACAGCTTCTGTCCCCACGCCTCTCCCAGCAGCCTCCAGCCCCTCTGGCTCCATCCTGCTCCCCAAAGGGCTCCAAGCCCAGAACACCTCTCACCAGAGAGAGCAGCTTTCCTGTGGCAATGGCAATAGCAGACTCCAAACAGCCCGTGGTGGAAAAGGTCCAACAGCTCCCGCAGGCACCCTACATGAGGAATGGGAGAGGAACTGCTCCAGGAGGTGCTGCAGGCTCACCAGCCTCACCAAAACACGGGCAGGGGGCACGGCAGCAGTGCAGAGCCTCCGCTCCCCGCTGGCAGCTGGGCCTGGCGTTCAGCTCAGTCCCTGCCAGGGCACACGGCAGGCATGGCACAGGCACCCAGCACTGCTCCTCGGGCACAGCACCTGCCTGCAGCCATCAGCCCCCTCTGGCCATGGCACACACTCCTCACCTGGTTTTTCACGGGTGTCACGAAATTCCCCTTCTTCCTCCAGTCAATAGAGTCGGGATGTGGCCCAGAGCTGCGCAGGAAGTTCCCCTTGGTGGCTGAGCAGTTCTGCAAGCAGGCAAAGGGCCGTGATGAGCCAGCAGGCCAGTGGCCCACGACAGCCACCTTCCCAGTGAGGGCTGGTGACCAGCCCACACACACTGGCCACTGCAGCAGGGAGCACTGCCAGCCTGCACCCCTGCCAGCCTGCAGCCCTGCCAGCCTGCAGTGCCCCAGCTGCTCAGGGAGCTGACAGCAGAACAGACAGCTGGGCTGGAGTCAGGGGCGAGGCACTGAAAGCCATGAAGGTGGGGTTCACCTGAACAGGGTTCACCTGGCTCTTGCCCAGTGCTGGGGGCACAGGATGTGACCTGATCACAGGGGACTGCAGGCAGCACAGCGAGGGGTGCTGGCCCAGCAGCGGGTGTGGGTCATGCAGAACCTTCTCACGGGGGTGCAGGTCGCTGCAGGACCCCCTCACAGGGGCACCGGACCCCTCCTTCCCTGCCCACCCGCACTCCCAGCATTTACCTGCGGCTCACTCCACAGGTAGAGCTTTTTGAACTCCGCGAAGGTCAGGTCCGAGAACTGGTTGAGGCCCACTAGAAGGGGGAGAAGGGGACACTTTGCTGAGCGAGGCGCGGTGCTCAGGGCCGGCCGTGGCCGGGCGGGCTCGGGGCTCGGGGCTCCTACTCTGGAAGCTGTGGTTGCCGGCGTTGTGCTCCTCCACGCGCCGTTTGTTGCCCAGGAAGATGCGCAGCCGCCGCGGGTACTCCTCGGGGCCGTAGCTCCGCTCGTTCTGCGGGGAACCGGCACGTCAGGGACCCGAGCCCCGGAGCCCGGCCCGGCTCGGCTCGGCCCCGAGCTCACCTGCAGCATCCAGGCCTTGAACAGCTGCTCCTCTGCGGGAGAGAACGGGCCCGTCAGCGGCGGCACTGCCACGGCTCTGCCGCACCAGGGCCCGTGCTCGAGCCGAGCCGAGCCGGGCCGTGCCAAGCCGCCTCCTGCCCTCCCGATGCCCCCGTACCTTCGGCCGAGGGCTCCCAGGCGGCGGCGGCGGCGGCCAGCAGCGTGGCCGCGCTCAGCAGCACGGGCCAGCCCATGGCCGAACCGGGCCGGGCCGGGCCGAACCGGGACGGGCGCGACGCAGCAGAGCCGAACCGCGCCGAGCCGAGCCGAGCGCGGCCGAACGGAGCCGAAATGCGCCGAGCCGCTGCCAGGGGGCGGGATAAGGGGCGGGGCAGATGGTGGGCGTGGCACTGGGCGTGGCACCGGCTCTGGGAGGGGCACTGGGCGGGGCACCGGCACTGGGCGTGGCCCGCGGCCCGGCGGGTCCGGCGTTATCCCGCCCGTAAAACTATCACAAACCCCGGTTCACCCTGAGATAGAATAGATTTATTAGCAAGAGGTAATCAGGAAACATATATTTTTACAAAAAAAATGGAAATATCTTTTTTTTTTTCCCAAACAAGCTGTAAGTTGAAATAGTTTTAGGGCTTGAAAGAGAATTCCCATACCACGAGGTATTGCTTACAGCAAGTGTTGTGTGAGTGGAGCATGCCTGCCACTGCCGGGGAACCGTGTCAGGGACTGTACAATGTAAAAAACCCAGGAACTATTCACAGAATAAGCACTACATTACTATATCCTGCTAGCGGGTGGTTAGCCAGGATTACAGTAGATGTAATAAAAACACTCGTCATCTCTAACTCTACGTCATGGTACTCAGAGTGGGCACAAGGGCACGGATCTACAGCATATCAACAGGAGCCGGATGCAGCGAGGAGAGGCGAGGGGATGCTTCCATCTTCCCAGCTTCGGGGGCACCAGGGCAGCGGCCAGGGCCCCCCGTGCCCAGCCAGCACCAGGGTGGCACACACACAGAGGGCAGCTCACACCGAGGGACAACCTTTAATGCGCTCCCTTCTCCCACCTTACAGAGTTGGGATGCAACCGCCAGCACTGCCCGAGCGAGAGCTGCTCTGTGCTGCCCCAGAGCCCCGCGGGGACACGGGGCTCACCTGCCCCACAGGGACTCACCTGCCCCACGGGGACACAGGGGCTCACCTGCCCCACAGGGACTCACCTGCCCCGCGGGGACACAGGGACTCACCTGCCCCACAGGGACTCACCTGCCCCGCGGGGACACAGGGCTCACCTGGCCCATAGGTCTCACCTGCCCGACCACCAGCCCCCCAAGAGGAACAAATGACAAAAGTAACATCATGGAAAAGAGCCCGGGACTCCAGCGAAGTGTCGGCGCGTTAAACCGTGACGGGGCGGGGAATCCTACGCGAGCGCGGCGCGGCGGGGCCGGGGAAGCACAGACGGGGGTCGCTCCAGGGCGCCCGTGGAGCGGGGCTATGTACAGCGAGAGTCCGGCGGCCGCGCCGCTCACGAAGGCAGCTTGGGCTCTATCCGCAGAGAAGCTTCGTACAGGGACTCCTCGTCCATCACACCCGACTGGTCCAGCAGGTACTGCGTCACCTGGGGACGGAGCGGGCCGTGAGCGGGCCGGGAGGGACACAGCCCGACAGCCGGGCACCCAAACCCTGCCACAGCGGGGGCTGAGAGGGGCCAGCTCGTCTCATGCTGGGGGCAGCCCAGGGCAGAGGGCGGCTGGTGCTGGCAGCGGGGCAGCAGGGCACGCTCTGCCCTGGGAGGGCGTGCTGCCCTACAGCGCTGCTTCCTAGCGTGGCCAGGTGCACCCCTGAGCACTCCGGGGCTGTCCCTCGGTGCTGCCCTCTGCAGCAACTCCTCTGCTGCAGCTGCCTGGGGACCACGGGGGAGTCTGCTGGAGCCCCCACAGCCTCCCTCCATCCCCTGATCCCTCCATCAGACTCCAGCAGGGAGCTGCCGGGTACTGAAGGCTTGGATGCTGTGCTGGAAGAGGGAGATGAGGGGCACAGCCTGCCCAAGGCTCTGGGGACAGGGCTGTACCTTCGGCTGGTGCTCGATCTTGTAGGAGGTTTGCTGGAACTGGCGGATCTCCCTTATGATGTGTGAGATCTGTGCAGGGGTAAAACACAGGAGGTGCTCATGGCTCAGCCATCACCCAGAGAACCTGTCCCAGTGCCCAGGAGGGCAGGGGCACCCAGCACAGCACAATGCAGAGGCCTTTTTGTCTCTTCCAGACACTGGGAACAACCCCATGTGTGTGCAGGGGACACATGTGGCCTCCTGGTGCTGTGCAGGTGAAGGCTGAGGGGACGCAGACCTGGCCACAGCCACATCAGCCCAGCCCAGCCCCTGGAGCACTCACCATCCTCATTTTGGAGAAGTTCACCAGGCCATCCTCGGTGTAGTTGGGGGTGCCCTCCTCGATGAACGCCAGGTCCGTCAGGTACATGCCCAGGTAGGGGACACACGGGGGGTCACAACTTCAGGAGTGAACCAGAGAGGAATGAGGAGTAAAACTCCCTCACTTTGCAGCTTGGGGCAGGGGAGAAGGGGACAGCTCTGCAGCCAGCAGAGGTGGAAGGATTCTCTCTAATATAGGAGAGCTCTCCCAGGGAAGGCTCCTGGTGTCCTGGGCCCCATCCCCACCATCACAGCAGGACAGGCAGGACCTGTGGCTGTGCCCCTCACAAAGCCATGGGAGACGAGCAGGAGATGAGCTGGGGGCAGCTTTGACAGCACAGAGGGTCAGGAAGACCTTTAGAAGCTTCCATGGGCAACCTGATCTAGTGGAAGGGGACCCTGCCCACGGAGAGGAATGGAACAAGATGAGCTTTAGGGTCCCTTCCAACCTAAACCATTCTGGGATTTAGTGATTCTGTGATAGTGATGGGGAAAATTGTTCTCTAGTGCCTGGGAGTGGTTTTTCCCTTTGCAGTCCCTTTTATTCCCATTTTTCCTCACGCTGCCCAAAGGAGCAGCTTAGTCCTGGGGATCGCTGCCAGGCACTGTGCTGGCTCCACAGGGCAGGCTTCAGTGCAGGCTCTGAACACCCCTGGGAGCAGAGCTCAGCTTCCCCCGCCCTGCAGGCCCCAGGAGCAGCCCTGGGGGAGGAGGGGAAGCACCACTCACTCACTTTTTCAGTGCCTCCCTCAGGTTCTTGAACCTGCCCTCCGACGACACCAGCTTCTGGAGCTTATCAATCAGAGCCTTGGTCTGCAAGAAACCAGAGTGCTGCTGGCAGGGGCCCTGGAAGAGCCCCCACTCCCTGTGGCTGGGGGGGCAGCCTGCAGAGCCACAGGGGCACTTCCAGCCCACCCCAGCAGCTGTTTCTGCACCTCCACGGGTGCAGTGTGCCCTGGCCATCACACCTGGCTGCAGGTGAGCAGGCTGTGCACTCGCTGCCTTCCCCTGCTCCCACCTCTGCCCTCGCCTGTTTTCATTCACAGGTTTGTCATTTTATAGCAAAAACAACTGCTCCTGGCTGGTGGGAGCCCACAGTGGTGCCAGCTCAGAGAGGTTTAACTGCACCTCTGCCTTGCAGGGTGGGGACCGTGTCTTCTCACAGGTAACAAGTGACAGGACAAGGGGAAAGGAGTTGTGCCAGGAGAGGTTTAGATTGAATACTGGGAAAAGTTCTTAATGGCTGTCCAGCCCTGGCACAGCTGTCCAGGGTGGTGGTGGAGTCAGTGGAGGGATTTAACGGGTATGTGGATGTGGCACTTGGGGACAGGGGTTACTGGTGGCCTTGGCAGTGCCAAGGGAACAGCTGGACTTGCACAGTCTCAGAGAGCTTTTCTAACCCAAACAATTCCATGAATAAACCTAACCCCAAGGCAGGTCTGCGTGTCCACCCACCACCTCCCTCCTGAGAACAACCTGAAACCCCTCTGCCCATTTTCTGACTCTTTTCGAACGTGTCTCCCCTGCCCCAACACCCCCAGCAAGCCCAGCTCCCCGGAGGGGCCGGCCCTACCTGCTTGGAGACCTTGAGCCACGTTTTCTTGAGGCGGAAGATGGCACTGCGGTTGAGGGAGGAGGTGATCTCCAGCACGGCGTTGTAGTTGTGCAGGCAGCGGCAGATGTCGGCCACCGCCACCCACTTCTCGATGGCGCTGGCGCGCGCCGCGATCTCCTCGTTGCGGATGATCTCCGAGGCGATCAGGTTGCTGACCTTGGGGAGACACGGCCCCAGCCTGGCCTTCAGCGTGGCTTTGGGCACCCCAGCCTCACAGCAGGGCGAGATCTCCCTGTGCTGCTGCAGCCCCGCCAGCAGCACTGCAGCAGGACTGGCTCCACCTGCACCGAGCCCCGTGGGGCAGGCAGGGCCATGGGACAGGCAGGGCCCGTGGGGTAGAGGCAGGGCTGTGGGACAGGCAGAGCCGTGGGGCAGGCAGGGCTGTGGGACAGAGGCAGGGCCCGTGGGGCAGAGGCAGGGCTGTGGGACAGGCAGAGCCGTGGGGCAGGCAGGGCTGTGGGACAGAGGCAGGGCCCGTGGGGCAGAGGCAGGGCTGTGGGACAGGCAGGGCCATGGGGCAGGCAGGGCCTGTGGGACAGGCAGGGCCCATGGGACAGAGGCAGGGCCGTGGGGCAGGCAGGGCTGTGGGACAGGCAGGGCCCATGGTTCAGCCAGGGCCATGGGGCAGGCAGGGCTGTGGGACAGGCAGGGCTGTGGGACAGAGGCAGGGCCATGGGGCAGGCAGGGCTGTGGGACAGGCAGGGCCGTGGGTCAGAGGCAGGGCCCGTGGGGCAGAGGCAGGGCCCGTGGGGCAGGCAGGGCCGTGGGGCAGGCAGGGCCCGTGGGGCAGAGGCAGGGCTGTGGGACAGGCAGGGCCCGTGGGGCAGAGGCAGGGCCCGTGGGGCAGGCAGGGCCGTGGGGCAGGCAGGGCCCGTGGGGTAGAGGCAGGGCCTATGGTTCAGCCAGGGCCATGGGACAGGCAGGGCTGTGGGACAGGCAGGGCCCATGGTGCAGGCAGGGCCCATGGTTCAGCCAGGGCCATGGGACAGGCAGGGATGTGGGGCAGGCAGGGCTGTGGGGCAGGCAGGGCCCATGGTGCAGGCAGGGCTGTGGGACAGGTGACCCTCCCTCACCCCAGCCCTGGGGAGGGGGCTGAGCCTCCCCCGTGCCCATCGCCCTGTGCCCTGCAGCTGCACCTACATCATTGAAGTGCTTTGTGTTCTTCATGATGTATGGAGTCCTCTCATTCTTCTCCAGCTTCATCCAGCCTTGCCCAAAGAATTCCCTGCAAACCACAGTGCTCAGGTCAACTATTATTGACCAGTTTTGTGGGATGTCCAAGCCCTGCAAGCTCCACTGCATCCATACAGGATGGAGATCCTGAGGTCTTTGCCCCCACGCTGCTGGAAAGGGACCGTGGATGTGGCTGGACTGTGATGGTTGTGGGAAGGTCTTCCTGAGCTGATTACCTTCGGACATCCCATAAAAGCAGAGAAGCCACAGGGCTCCAAATCTGCCCTTGAACCAAGTCTGGGCTACTGGCAAAGCCCAGGAAGGCTTTGCAGTGTCTGGGGTCAGCCCAGCCAGGCTGCCCATGGGGCCCTGGCTGACCAGAGCCCCCTTTCCTGACCCACGGGGATCACTCACTCATATGGGATCTTCTTGAAGACCAGGTGGTCCAGCAGCGTCAGCTGTTCTGCGATCTCCAGGGCTGAATGGTTCTCAAAGGGCTCTGCTTTGACCCCCTCGGCCTGTGGGATGGAGAACAGTGGGGCTCAGCAGGCAGGAGCTCAGTGAGAACCCCACACAGCAAGGACACAGACCCAAAGCCAAGGCAGGCTCTCAGGCCAAAGGCTTTTCCCCAGCAGAGCCGGGTGTGGTGCTCCAGAGGCACCCCAGCCCACACCGTGCTGCTGCCAGCCTTGAGAACCCCGGGGATTTAATTATTCAGCCTTTTGGCTGTTTAATTAGCAAAGCACCCAGGATCCCAGCTGGAGCACCGCTGCCCCTGCTCAGGAGGGCAAGAGGGGTCTGCCAAGGGATTTCCAGGAAAGCAGGGGAGCAGGGATGGGCCCTGTGCCACTGCCCGGCTCTGGCCAAGCAGCACTGCAGCACAGCAGGGCTCAGGGTGCCCCACAGCCAAAGCCTGAGGTGCAGACTGCATGGAGTCACTGGTGACTGTCCTCAAACCATCACAGAGACATGGTCACTGAGACCAGTCCTTGGGCACAGCTCAGGACCACCCAACACCCCCACAAACGGTGCTTGGATGGGGCTGCTGCCACTCCCTGCAACACCTCCACCCTGCTGCCTTCAGGGAAAAGATGAGCCACCAAAAACAACAAACCCCACTGGCGTCATGCCCAAATAAACCCCAAACTGCCCTGGTGACACAGGAGAACCCCCCAAGACCAACACACATGCACAAGGCAAGAGCCCCTTGCACAATCCCTTGGGACAGGGGTTGGGAAAGCTCCAGCAAACAACACAGCCCCCTGCTCGTGATGTGCACCCCAAACCCCAGGGCACCCTCACATCCCAGCACCCTTTGACTGCAGGTGCTGCTGCCCAGCCTGAGGGGCAGAGCAAAGCCCTCAGGGCTCTTCTGTCCTCTCCTCTTCAGAGGAAGTTTCCAGAACATGCAGTTATGGGCAACAGCCCAAACAAAGCCCAGGAGGGAGTGCCCCTGTCCAGAAGCCACCAGCAGAGCCAGGGGACAGAGTCGTGGGTGTTTCAGGTGCTCCAGGCCAGTTTCAAGTGGCTCTTGTGTTCTGGGAACAGGTTTGGCTGGGTTTTTTCCAGTGCAGAAGGGCAGCAAGTGCTCTGCAGCCACCCCGGGGGCTCTAAATCCATGCACATTCCCAGGGCTCTCTTTCCAGGGAGCAGCAGTGATCCTGGCTGAGCCAGAGCCCCTCACTTGGAACTGGAACGGGTTTGGGGACACAGAGGACACGATGGGAGCTCCTGGGGCACAGGCAGCAGCAGGCAGGTGTCTCCATGCCCTCTCCAGCCATTCTGCCGACTGCAGGGGGAATAATGTGCCCGAGGGCTGGCTGGTGCTGCCTCTGCCCTAACAGATCCAGCTGTGCTCACAGCTGGCCCCTCCCCAGAAAGCCTTTCCTGCTTTGCAGCTGCAGCCCTGGCACTGGCCTTGGAGACTCACTCTGCCCTGAGTGAGCACCAGGACCTTTGGCTGCTCCCCTTCCACCACCCCAAGGCAGCAGGGGCAGGCAGGCAGGCAGGCAGGGAGGGAAGGAGTGTTTACCATCTGCACCACCTCCTCCAGGGTTATCTGGTTGTCTCCTGGATCCTCCTGCGTCAAGGTCCTGTGACACAGAAAGAGAGGATTTCTGCAGCTGGGAGAGCACCAGACCCACACGGCTCCAGCAGGGCAGCATGGCCCCGGGGAACAGCACGGCTGCAACACTCAGCCTGTGTTTCAGGAGACCCCCTCAGTGCCATTTCTCATTTTACAGAGAAAAACACTCCTCAGCCGAGGCCACCTGGCTCCACAAGTGTCAGCCCTGCTGCAAGACAGCGTGGGGTGGGCACACCCTGAGTGCCAGCACAGCCCTGCCCAGCACAGCCCTGCCCAGCACAGCCCTGGGAGCCACAGTGCCACACCAGGACCCGACAGCAGCAGGGCCAGCACCCTCTGGGCTCAGCACTGAACCTCAGCAGGGCACCAAGGGGGTCACACCCACCCTGCCCTGAGGCTGAGAGCAGCCAGCCTCCTCCTCATCTTCCTCCCTGGCCGCTCCCAGCCCCAGCACAGTCCCTGCTGTGCCTGCTGTGCTCCCGGGTGAGGGCAGGAGCAGCCAGCAGCTGGCAGTGCCAGGACAAGCCTGACACAAAAGCTCCAGCCCCTCACCTGATGATGTTGGCAGCTGCCTTCCTCTCCTGTGTCAGGAGCTCGGGGTCGTGGATCACCTCCTCCAGGAAGCCAATCACCCGGAACTTCAGCTCCTCGTTGGTCTCAAAGTCCTGCCAAGGCCAGCACAGCCTGGGGTTAATTACTGTGCTGGAGTGACCCTGATGCAGCAGAGCTGCCTCCTTCCCAGCTGGGCAAGGGGCTGCCTGTTCCCAGCACGATCCCAGCACAGGAGGGCAGCAGGCTCACTCAGTTCCATTGCACCAGCATCACCAGCCTGGGAGAGCTGTGACTTCCCAGTGAGAACCAGTATAGCACTGGTGCCACTGCCCCGTCACCAGGGCAGGAGGGACAGGACAGCAGGGACAGCTCCCAGTGCCCGAGCCCTGACCTCACCCTGAGCATCCCAATGGGCACCAAACCCAGAGACTCCCCTTGCTCTGCACCCAGCCATGGGTGCTGGCAGGCCCAGCTCCCCTCCTCTGCACCCCAGCTGTGCAAGCACTGCATGTGCCCCCTGTTCCCTGCCGGGGACCCCTGCTCCTCGCCATCTACACTGCTTCATCAGACCCTCCGTGCCAGATTGCCTTCTCAGCAATGCTGGCTGAGCTGCCCAGCACGCAGGCAGGCAGGAGGGAGAGGGGGAAGGCGGCGCTGCCCACCTGGGAGTGCTTGGACACCCAGTGCCGCAGCACGTTCAGCACGCGGTTGGTGGCGGCTCTGCGGATCACAAACTCCTTGTCCCCGTTCCGCTGGTCCGTCGGGAACCCTGAAACTGCCAGGGGCCCTCAGCACGGCACAGCCCCTCAGGAAGGCCCCTCTGGGCCTGCCAGAGGAGCACCCCCTCCCTGAGCTGCTGTGTCAGCAGGCAGGGGGACACCCTGGGGCCTGCACAGCCCTTGGGCAGTGCCGTGCCCAGACCCCAGGTCATGGCCTGGAGCAGGCTCTGGGGGCTCTGGGGGCTCCGGGCTCCCCCAGCCCAGAGTGTGCCTGCAGGGAGACCCTTCAGGTGGCTTCCAGAGGCAGTCCCTGGGGCAGGTACCTGCACTGGCCAGGGACATCCTGCGGTACTTCTCCTTGGTGGGAGTGCCCTCGTTGGCCCCCGCCGTGGCGATGGCGAAGGCAGAGGTGGCAGACAGGGCGCTGCGGGTGCTGTCCAGGTCCCGGCAGGACGTCATCACCATGCCATTGTTGTAGGAAAACAGCGAGAAATCTGCGGGAGAAGAAATCCAACACCCCGGTGGGCAGCACTGCTGCCAGACAGGGCCCCACACGTGCCAGCCCCCCGAGACACAGGCACCCCCCAGACCTCACTCGTTACCTGATGAATTTTTGCACTTGATGGACTTGGGAGTCGTTGGAGATTTTGTTGGGGAAGCTTCAGCTTCTGCTTCATCGCTGTGGTTGGGATCTGTGTCCGACTCTTCCCTGACAGACACCTCTGAGCCTGGGAGGACAGGGAACCCCTTTACACCCGCTCCACGCAAACACAGCCACCTTTTACTTCTTCCCAATTTTCCTCAAGTCTGGCCCATTCCAGCTTGGGATGCAGCCACCATGTAGGGAAAGGTACAGAGTTCTGCTGTTTCTGTGGGATACTTTGGAACAGGTTTTTTCCTTGAGGTGGGGGGGTTGGGTGGATTTTGGGTTTTGTTATTAAAGATTACTGAGGTTTCAGGAGGCAGGAGCTCTCTGTGCATGCACCTAAACCAGCCCCTGTGTGCCAGATCCCAAAGCCACAGGGACTCACTCTGCTTGCCCGGCAGGGACTCCTCTTGCTTCTCCGAGGCCGCTTCTCCCTCGTCGGGGATCTTGTTGGGATAGCCACTGGACACGTACAGCTTGTTGATGTCCAGCGTGGTCTTGCTGAAGGGGGCCATGGAGGAGTAGACGCCGGCGTAGCCGTTGGAGGAGCAGCTGAGCGCGGCCAGGTCGAGCGCCTTGCCGCCGGTGATGATGGGGATGTTGAGGGACAGCTTCCTGCGCCGGCTGGGCGACGACGACTTGCTCAGCGACAGCGGCGGCGGCGACGAGAACTTGCGGTTGGCCCGGGGCGACTTGGGGGGCTCCCCGTAGAGCAGCTTGTTGTTCTGGCTGTTTGCAAACAGGAGCTCCAGGGACCTGCCAGGGACAGGGAGAGGCTGAGCTGGCACTCGCCCTGCCCAGAAGGTGGTGGGGATCCCCCCGTGGCACTGGGACCCCAGGGTGTGCCCCCAGACACAGCAGCAGAGCCAATGTGAGCCCCTCCACCCCATGGGCAGCACTGAGACACCAGGGCATCCCCCAGGCACAGCAGCAGAGCCAATGTGAGCCCCTCCACCCTGTGGGCAGCACTGGGACCCCAGGGAATGCCCCCAGACACAGCAGCAGAGTCAACGTGAGCCCCACCACCCCATGGGCAGCACTGGGACACCAGGGCATCCCCCAGACACAGCAGCAGAGCCAACTCCACCCTGTGGGCAGTTCCTGGCCCTCCCAGGAGTGGGGACACCCGCAGAGCTTGGATTCATCTCCGTCCCCTGTTTGGGGGTAGCTCAGCTCACGGGCAGCAGTGACAGTCCCAGGGTGGCAGCAGGGACAGGACAGGTCCCTGGCAGCACTGCAGCCTCACCGTGCAGGGATGGCACTGATGGGCTTCTTGTAGATGGTGATGAGCTTGTCGAGCACGACGAGGGCGGTGGTGAAGACGCGGTAGGAGTGCAGGAAGGTGTTGAGGAAGTCAATGCTCAGGAAGCGCAGGTCCGTCAGCCTCTCCAGCAGCCGCTCCACGCTGGCATAGCGGATCTGCAGGACCTTGCAGGAATTCATCGTTTTACTGAACCTAATGTCAACATCATCACAATACAAGCTGGCATCAGACCTGCAGAGAAACGAGATTTCTGTGGTTCCAGCCTGGAACGAAACCAAGAGACCATGGGAAGCAGTGCAGGAAGGAGCCCTGTTCTTACGGGGTGTCCCCAGGGGAAATCCCAAAACTCCACACCCTGGAATGGGCTCCTGGAATGGGTGGAGTGCTCAGCAGGCAGAGGGATGTGGAGGGGCCATCCCCAGATGGACACAAGCCAAGCCCCCTCCCCTGCCTGGCAGCAGGGAACAGGGCAGGAACTCCCCATACTGCCCCGTCTCCCCGGCTAGGAGCAGCCCCCCTTGTCCCACACATGTCCCAGCACAGCCTCTGCACCCCAGGACCTATAGGGAGCACAGCCCCTAGCCCCTCCCTTCTGGCACTTTTACCCCCTCTTTACCATTGTCATTTTTCTCTGAACTCTCCCCTTTGGCATTCCCACCTCCCCAGCACACACAAATCCCTCAGCAGCTGATCACCACACTGGGACAGCCCACGGAGCGAGGCCCCAGGGAGGTCCCAGTGCTCCTGAGGCTCCTGGCAGCGTTGGCTGCCACAGGAGCTGTGTCCTGCCCCTGCACACTCACTTGATCATCTGGGGCACGGTGACCTTGGAGTTCTCCTCGAAGGCGTTCATCATCAGCCCGTTGCAGCGGATGTTGTCCACGCACTGGAGAGACACGGGCGGCAGGTGGAGGAGCTCAGGGCTTGGCTTTCCCCAGAGCAGCCACATCCCTGCTCCCTGCAGGTCCCCACACCCCAAGGGCACCAGGAAAGCTCCCGGGGTGCAAACCCAGGCTCAGGGCAGCAGCGGGGCCATGGGCACACAGCGAACCCCATGTTACCTGCCTGCCCAAACCGATGCCACGGCCCAGCAGGGACCCCTGGCAGCTCCTCGTGCTGAGAGCTCCACACCCCTCCCTGCTGGGTCCTACCTGGCTGATGTCACTGGTCCATGCAGCCTTCTCCTGCCTGGACGAGGCCACCAGGATAACGGTGAAAGATGAGGAATCTTTCGGCTCCACCACGATTTTGAAGTCAAGGTGGTCGATGTCTTGTCCTGATGTTTTGGCTTTGGAGGAGAAAAACCCCACACAGTGATTGGGAAAGCCTTTCCCATTCCCTCTCTCCCAGCCAGGTTTCAAGGAGGGTTTATTCAGGTTTTTGTGGGTTGTTGGCTGCCCCAGGAAGGTCAGGTCTGTCCAACTGTGGGTCTGCTTGGTTCACAGTAAATAATTAATCTAACTAAACCTCAGCTGTGGATTCATTGACTGTGCTGGCACCTGGATGTGACCCACTCACCACGCAGACCCAGGCACCTCCCCAGCACCTACCATCCTCGTCGGTGCTCTCGGGCTCCTCCACCAGTGTGCAGTCGATGAGGGAGATCACCCCGTTCTGCAGGGGACAAAGGGGGCTCAGCCCTGCCAGCCTGGGGCTGGGCATCCCCTGGCCCCCCAGCTCAGCCCCCACCAGGCCGGGAGTCAGGGTTCAGCATTGGGACCCCCCCAGGGGCTCCTCCATCCTTGTCCCCCACCCCAGGGCTGGGGACAGGTCCGTGTCCCCAGGGGACAGCCCAGGGGAGGGGGACACACACACAGCCCCTGCTTTCACTGGGAAAAAACGTCTGTGCCTGCTGGGATCTCTGGGTTTTCCTTGTCAAATTGATCAACTAATTTGTTTATAAATTATTTAATAGGAGCTTTAAATTTAATTTTCCCAAAGTCTGTTGTGGCAATTATCAGCTCTTTGCCACGGACTGTAATTCTTCAAACTGATAATTTAATGCCAGTAACAAGCAATTTCTGTAAGATTCTTGCTCAATTAACTGCCAAACTTCCCCAAATAAACATGGGAATCCAGGGAGCAACCAGAGGAGCTGGGAGCACTACAGACAGCCCGGGCTGTGATTCCAGCTTCTTCCAGAACAGACTGTCAACGTTTCTGCCACAAACCAGGGTGAATTCTTTTATCAAGATCGTGTAGTTTCTCATCTCCCCCATGACTCAGCTCTGACAAGGACCACGTGAAATAAATCCAGGTGGCCACAGGCTCCCAGCCCAGCATCCCTGGAGCTGTGCCAGGGGAGGCCAAGGCAGTCCTGGACCCCTCTGTCACCAGCTGGGGCCACAGCAGGGCCACCCTGTGCTGTCCCCCCACGGGCAGGGAGCAGCAGCAGCCCCGGCCCCTCACCTTGGTGAGGTGCAGCTTGCCCCCGGAGCCGCGGGTGCAGATGATGAGGTGCTTGGAGAAGAGGAAGCACTGGCGCTCGCCCTCCTTGCGGAGCGACAGCGAGCCCAGCCGGCCCCGCGTGATCTTCCCTTTCTCTGACATGGGCACCTGGATCAGGGAGCCTGCGGGGAGAGGGTGTCAGCCCCGCGTGGCACAGCCCCCAGTGTGCCCCCAGCCCCAGCCCCATGTGATCTTCCCTTTCTCTGACATGGGCACCTGGATCAGGGAGCCTGCGGGGACAGGGTGTCAGCCCTGCATGGCACAGCCCCCATGTGCCCCCAGCCCCAGCCCCAGCTCTGTGAGATCTTCCCTTTCTCTGACATGGGCACCTGGATCAGGGACCCTATGGGGACAGGGTGTCAGCCCTGCATGGCACAGCCCCCATGTGCCCCCAGCCCCAGCCCAGCTCTGTGAGATCTTCCCTTTCTCTGACATGGGCACCTGGATCAGGGACCCTATGGGGACAGGGTGTCAGCCCCGCGTGGCACAGCCCCCATGTGCCCCCAGCCCCATGAGATCTTCCCTTTCTCTGACATGGGCACCTGGATCAGGGAGCCTGCGGGGACAGGGTGTCAGCCCCGCGTGGCACAGCCCCCAGTGTGCCCCCAGCCCCAGCCCACCCTGCACCCCCAGCCCACTCCAGGACCAGAGCTCAGCCTGGTCCTGCTGCCTGCCCTGTGGGGCACCAGCAACAGCCAAGGTGCACCTCCCGTGCCCTGATGGGGAAAGGGCAGGGACAAAACCGCCCAAAAGTGCCAGAACTGCCTGAGCTGATGTGGCTCTGATCAGTGAAAACTCAGAACTGATTTATATTTTTAAATTTCACAGGCCACCAGTGCCCACAGGACAGGGACAGGGCCACAGGGCTCACGTTCACCACAGAGGGGAGGGACGCTGGCACTGGCACAGACCTTGTCTGACGAAGGTCTGGCTGGTGTCCAGCAGGATCTCACAGCCCTCGATGATCATCCTCTCTATTGCCAGGTTTTTCCGAATGTTTTCCGTCTCACTCACTTCATCGTGCATTATCCTGAAGGATGGAGAGGAGAAAATCACAGCCGGGGTGGGATCTGCACAAGTTTTCCCTTTGGACACATGGTGGGGCTGCACCAGGTAAAACCAAAACTGAAGAAATGTCAAGGGAATTGCAGCAGGATCCACCCAGACAGAGCCAGGAGCTCCAGAGGTGACCTGCACATCTGCCCAGGCTGTGCCTCCAGGCTGATAAATACTGAAATGGGAGTGCTTGGAAATTACAAAATTCAGATTCAGGGCAAACAGATCCCCCCCTCACCAGCCCTCTCTGATATCCCTGCTCCTTGAGGAGTGGGAAAAGGGATGGAAACTCTTTACAGAACTTAAGGTGTGCAAGTGGGTCTGGCACCAACATCCAGAGCACTCCAGAACAGTCCACAGGCTGGGGAGGAAGAGGATAAAAAGCAGGGAATTATGGCCAATTCCCAAGTGCTCATGTGGAGATCTTGGAGGCCCTTGGTGGCCCTTGGTGCCTTGGAGGCCCTTGGAGGCCCTTGGTGCCTTCCCACGGGGCAGCCCCACCAACCCTGAACAGAGGACAGAACCAGAGACTCGGAGCCATCCCAGTCCTGCAAAGCCCTCATTTCACCATCCAGAAGCCCTGGGAAACACTGCCTCTGGCCAGGGGCACCCAGGAGCCATCCCACAGCCCAGGGATGGATCAGCAGCTCTCACCTGGACAGCTCTTCCAGCTTGGACTTGGCATAATCCAGGCTGTTCCTCTCCACGTGCTCGTGGGGCGTGTGGGCCAGCAGCTCGTGCAGGGTCAGGATGTACCTGGGGATCTGCAGCACAGGGGAGAGCCGAGGTCAGCGGGGGCACAGGGGACAGCAGGGGCCCACCCTGGGCTGCTCCTGCCATGCCTGGGGACACCCTGGCCAGGGACACCCTGGCCTGAGCAGTCCAAAGCTCCTTGTGCCAAAGCTGAATGAAGAGGGGGCACAACGTGGGGCTGTGCCCGGGACCCTGCCAGTCTCTGTCCCAGTCCCAGAGGTGTGGGACAACTGGGGAGCCAGCAGCACTCAGAGTCCCCCCCAGAGATGGCCCAAGCAGGCCCAGGAGCTGTGTGGGACCACCAGGGTGCAGCCCAGGCCACCCTGCCCCAGGCTTTGCCCCCCACCATCCACTGCCAGCTGTGGGCACGGGGTGTGCCCTGCCTATCCCACCTCCCCGAGCCCCCAGGGCCAGCCCTGGCTGCAGGGCTCACCTGGAACATGGGGTAGGTGAGGAAGGTCTCCAGGGTCCTCTCCTCACAGTCAGGCTTGGCCTCGTAGTGCTTGAGCAGCTTGTCGAAGTCGCGGTTCTGCTTGCAGTGCGCCAGGATCTGCAGGCTGTACTGGTGGTTGCGCACAAACTCCTGGTAGATGTTCAGCATGGGCAGCAGGATGTCAAACAGGTCGGCTGCAGGCAGAGCAGGGGCGTGGGTGGGCTGCTCCAGCCCCTCCTGGGACCCAGCACTGCCCTGAGCCCAGAGCAGCCCTGAGCCCAGAGCAGCCCATCCTGCTCCTCGTGCCCCCCAGCTCTGCTGAGCTCAGGAGGGTCTGATGGGACACAGTGATGCTCTCCAGCATCAGCCCTGCTGTGCATGGTCCAGCCCCACCTCCCAGCAAAACCAGGAATGCCAGAATTTGGTCACTCTGGGGTTTTACTGATGTGACCAAGCCAGGACATGGTGTTCAGTGTGTTTTGCTGCTGGTTGGCAAATGCCTGTGGAGCTGCAGAAGGAGCAGCAGCAGCAGCAGCAGCAGCAGCAGGAGGAGGGGGCAGCAGCACTCACCCAGCACCAGCGTGGGCCAGCTGGAGATCCGTGCCTTCAGGCCTTGGTAGAAAATTTGGTGCAAAAACATGATTGTTTCACTGGAAGAGGAACCAAGAGAGGACTAAGCCAAACCAAGAACAGAACAGATGAACGAGAGGTAAATAAGGAGAAATTAGACAAATTCCCCAGCCCAGGGGGAGCAGGGCAGCCCTTGTGCTGCTGGGGGCAGCTGCTCGAGGCAGAGCAGAGGGTGCCTGGAGGCACAGGGGGGAATGATGGAGCTGCAGACTCCCAGCACCAGGCAATGATGGAGCTGCAGACTCCCAGCACCAGGGAATGATGGAGCTGCACACTCCCAGCACCAGGGAATGGTGCAGCTGCAGACTCCCAGCACCAGAGAATGGTGCAGCTGCAGACTCCCAGCACCAGGGAATGATGGAGCTGCAGACTCCCAGCACCAGGGAATGATGGAGCTGCAGACTCCCAGCGCCAGGGAATGATGGAGCTGCAGACTCCCAGCACCAGGGAATGATGGAGCTGCACACTCCCAGCACCAGGGAATGATGGAGCTGCAGACTCCCAGCGCCAGGGAATGATGGAGCTGCAGACTCCCAGCACCAGGGAATGATGGAGCTGCACACTCCCAGCACCAGGGAGGGCAGCGGGTCTGCAGAGCTGCTGGGACCCCACGGAGCTGCCAGGGCCCAGGACAGAGCTCACCTGTTGAGGAAAATGCTGCTGACGTCGTCGTGGGTGATGGGCGGCTTCTTGGAGCTGGCAGCCATGCGCAGCGGCCGCAGGAAGTTGTTGACCAGGATGTGGAGCTGCTGGACGTACTCGGCCTCGGCCTCCAGCATGCTGAACACCACCTGGTTCCTCTTGCGCATGCTGTCGGCGTGGGGGGACCTGATGTAGTCCTGGATGATGGTCTTCCACTTCCTGCGGCACAGCCAGCCCCGCAGGAAGCTCTGCACCTGGGGGAGCGGGGCTGGGGTCAGGGACGGGGCTGGGGGCCAGGCAGGGACCCTCACTCAACACGGTGAGGTGCCTGGCTCTGTGCCCAGGGGTGTGCACTGCTGCCTCTCCCTGGAGCTGCTCTGAACCCTCCAGGCTGGGGATCCAAGAGCTCATCCAAACTCCTAGCACAGGCTGCCCACAGCAGCCGTGGCTGCCCCATCCCTGGAGTCGTCAGGGGAAGGTTGGATGGGGCCTGGAGCAGCCTGGGACAGTGGGAGGTGTGCCAGCCCATGACAGGGGGTGGAAGGAGATGAGGTTTCAGATCCCTCCCTGGTGTAGCTGGGCACCTGCAGCACATCCTGCTCTGTGCCCAGGCTCCCGCCGCAGGACAGGGGGTGCCCAGGCCGGGCTGTCGCTCCCTGGGGGAATGCTGCCAGGGCGATGGCTTTTCCCCAGCCACAGTAAAAGCTGTGACAGCCATGGGAACAGAAGTCAGAGGGGTTGGAGGTGCAGGAGCCAGCGCTGGCTGGGAAGCCTGTGCTCCCAGCAATGCTGGGAGTGCCCTGCCAACAGATGGGCTCCCGCCTGGGCAGAACACATTTTCCTCCTAAAACCCTGCTGACAGAAGCACTGGCTCAGACACCTCCCTCAGGCCCCCAGGGAGCACATCTGTGCCTGCTGGCCCCCAGTGCCAGCCCTCACCACCACCCACCTTCTTGATCTTCTTGATGTCACTGTCATCGTCGCTGGGCGCGCTGCTCTGGCTGGCCTGGATGCGCTCGTGGTCCTTGAGCAGGGACGCAATCTGTGGGCACGGGGTGAGTGAGCAGGGGCCCTGCATTGCCTGGGGCTGGGGGCATCCCAGGGTATCCCAGGGGCTGGGGGCATCCCAGGGGCTGAGGGCATCCCAGGGCATCCCAGGGACTGAGGGCATCCCAGGGCATCCCAAGGGCTGGGGGCATCCCAGGGCATCCCAGGGGCTGGGGGCATCCTGGGGGCCAAGGGCATCCCGGGGGTACCCCAGGGGCTGAGCACATCCCAGGACCCGAGGGCATCCCGGGCTGCCCCTGTGCCAGCGTGAGCCTCTGGGTTAATGACAGACACAGGCACACTTTGTGCTGGGTCTGTCCCAATGGCCATCACAGAGCCACAGAGTGTTTCAGGCTGGAAAAGCCCTCTGAGATCATCAAGCCCACCCAATCACAACACTGCCACTAACCCACCATTGTCCCCGAGTGCCACATCCACATAGTTTTTAATTCCCTCCATGGGTGGGGAATCAATCAGCGGATGAAGCAGGTGAAGAAAGATGGCAGAGCTGTCAGGGCTGCTCAAGCTGTCACTGACTCCTCAGTACCTCTGAACCCTGTCAGGACCTGCACCTGGAAATCCTCATGGGTGCCCAATCCAAACCCCATCCCTGCTTCCCAAAAAAGCCTTCACAGCAACTCAGTAAACACAGCTCGGGGAGAAAATGGCAGAAAAATCCTGAGCATGTGGACCCCAAGATGTGCAGGCGGGGAGCAGCCCCCAGGCGCTCCCTCCCGTGTGGGATCAGAGCCATCAGCTCCCGCCTTGGGTTTCACTGTTTCTCCCTGTGCTTTCTCTCCCTCCTCTGCTCATCGCCTGTCCCGGCCCCCACGGCCAAAACCACTTGGAAAGTGACAGGAAAAGGCAAGAAACAGCACATGTGCCATCCAGAACGTGGGAAATTGGGAAAATGTGATCTGGATTTGGATTTTGATTTTGAAAGAAACAACTTGGAAAGAGGACTTTCCTGGGGGGGTGGGGAGGGGAAAGATGTCCCATTTTGGACAGAAAGGAGGAAAAAAGATGAGTTTGGACTGGTGGAAAAAGCAGGAACACACCAGAGCTGGTGGCCACAGGCTCATGGTCACTGATCCAGCTTCTACACATCTGTTTCACCCCGTTTCATTATATGGATCAGATGTTAGAGGAGATTTTAGAGCTTGTTGCACACCCCAACACATGGTCAGGGATTGTTATTGATCTACACATTTGAACCCAAAAATTCAAAATGTAAGAAAAGCCCACCATCGGGACAGGCAAAACCACCCCCACTGCCCCCTCAGACGCCTCTTCTGGGGCGATGTTGGGGTTCTGAGAGATTTGGGGTCAAGGTCCCAGCCCTGCCAGCTCACTCCTGGCTGCCCCCACCCCACAGCCACTGCCCGAAGCCGTGCCAGGCACGAGGAGCCTGGCAGCAGCACAGGGTACCCACACTGGCTGTCCCCACTGCCCACCCGGGGCAGCAGGGCCAGCACCCACCGTGGGCAGAGCCCAGGCAGTGAGGGGGCCCAGTGCTGCAGGGAGCACGGGATGGCCAGGAAACGGGGGGCACCCATTGCCAGGAGCATCCCCCCGCTGCCAGGCACCTCCTGAGCCTCCTCCTCCTCCTCCTCCAGGTGCCCCGGGGACACGCGTGTCCCTCCCTCGGCCCCGCCTGCTGAGTCACCTGAGCACCTCGCTGCTGTCGGCCGGACCCAGCCTCGTGTCACCCTCCCCACCCGAGCCCCAGGGAGGGAATCGCTGCCGGGACAGGCAGGGGCTCCCGGGGCTGACCCCGCAGGAGCAGCAGCTCAGGGGCACATCAGGGAGCGCAGGGAGCACAGCGATCCCCGGGATCCGGGAGCACCCGGTGCCCTGTGCAGGGATCAGGAGCACCCGGTGCCCTCTGCACAGCGATCCCAGGGATCCAGGAGCACCCGGTGCCCGGTGCAGGGAGCACAGCCATCCCAGGGATCCAGGAGCACCCAGTGCCCTGTGCAGGGATCAGGAGCACCCGGTGCCCTCTGCACAGCGATCCCAGGGATCCAGGAGCACCCGGTGCCCGGTGCAGGGAGCACAGCCATCCCCGGGATCCAGGAGCACCCGGTGCCCTGTGCAGGGATCAGGAGCACCCGGTGCCCTCTGCACAGCGATCCCCGGGATCCAGAAACACCCGGTGCCCTGTGCAGGGAGCACAGCGATCCCAGGGATCCAGGAGCACCCAGTGCCCTGTGCAGGGAGCACAGGGATCACAGCCATCCCCGGGATCCAGGAGCACCCGGTGCCCTCTGCCCCGCTCGGGTGAGCCCCAGTGCAGCGCTGCCCCAGCTCCGGGACCCCGGCAGCAGAGGGACCTGGAGCTGCTGGGTGGCTCCAGAGGGGACATGGAGAGGGCAGGGTGGGACAGGGCCTGGGGGATCCCTTCCAAGCCCTGGCATTCTGGGACACAGTCACTGCTTCCCTCTCCCACCAGAGGCAAGCCCTGGCTCCCCAGTGCTCCTGGCTGGAGTGGAGTGAGCCCTTCCGTGTTCCAGCAGCTTCCAGGGCTCCTCCCGAGCCCCCACAGGCTCAGTGCTGGGGTCACAGCCACAGCCCCTCCTGCCAGGAGAATCCCCAAGGGAGGTGCTGCCCTGGCCCCCCTGCGGGAGAAGGGCCGGCCCTGTGTCGCTGAAAGAAGCAGAAGCCCCCGCAGTGACACCCTGCCCAGGCGGGGATGGCACCCGTCCCCCACGGTCACCCCGAGCGTCAGTGCAGCCGCGGGCGCTTCACCTCGGCCTTGAGGCGCTCGATCTCGATCTCCCCGTCCTCGATCTGCTGCCGGAGTTGCTTGGCAACAGTCTTCTCGGTCTCCACGATCTGCAGGAGATGGAGGTACTTCTGCATCAGCGCCTCGTGCTCCGTCGCCAGGTTCCTGTAGCTGCAGCAGACACGGCCGTGAGCATCCCTGCCCCGGAGCCTGCCCTGCGGCCCCCAGCCCCGGGATGGGGCTCGGGCTCCTCCCTGCTCCTCCCTGCTCACAGCCCGGCAGGGCAGCAAGCCTGGGGGCAGCTCCTGCAGCTGGGAGTGCTGCTGCTCCCCAAGGGCCCCGCGGGCAGGGCACGGGCTCCCGCAAGGGGCAAACAGAAAGGACAAACGTTAACGAAACCACAGGAGTCAAAAAGGACCCCCAAACAGCCGTGGCCAAACCTCTGTGACTGTAACCTGCCACGTTCCAGGAGTTGAAGAAGGACACGTGTGGCACAAGCTCCTACCAATCCCTGCTCCTGCCAGGGGCTGCAGGGGATGGTGTTTGTTTGTCCATTCCCTGCCCCGGGCAGGGGCTGCAGGGGATGGTGTTTGTCCCATTCCCTGCTCCTGCCAGGGGCTGCAAGGGATGGTGTTTGTCCCATTCCCTGCTCCGGGCAGGGGCTGCAGGGGTGGTGTTTGTCCCATTCCCTGCTCTGGGCAGGGGCTGCAGATAATGGTGTTTGGCCATTCCCTGCTCCTGCCAGGGGCTGCAGGGGTGGTGTTTGTCCATTCCCTGCCCCGGGCAGGGGCTGCAGGGGATGGTGTTTGTCCATTCCCTGCTCCTGCCAGGGGCTGCAGGGGATGGTGTTTGTCCATTCCCTGCCCCGGGCAGGGGCTGCAGGGGATGGTGTTTGTTTGTCCATTCCCTGCCCCGGGCAGGGGCTGCAGGGGCTGGTGTTTGTCCCATTCCCTGCTCTGGGCAGGGGCTGCTGTTTGTTTCTCCCATTCCCTGCACACAGCTCCCACCTGCTCCCACACCTCACCTCCTTCCCCAGAGGCTCCTGCACTGTGCTGGCTCCTGGCTGCTCTCTGTGGCAGCTGGGCTGTGCCAGCGCTGCCAGGGCACAGACAGGAGCCTGGACAATCCCTGTCCTCACCAGGTTTGCCGTCCCTTCCCCTCTGGCTCTCAGCCTGAGGGTGAGTCCCTCTGGCTGCAGGCTGGGACAGGCAGTGCCAGCCTGCCAGGGGGGCTGGTGCCATGGGACTGGCATGGGGACAGGCTACAACAACCGATCACAGCCGCCCCTCAGCAGCAGGGGGGCAGAGGTGTCCTGCTCTGCCTGCTGGCAGTGTCCAGCTCACCCTGACCCCCAGCCACCCTCAGCACGGTGTCACCCTGGCCCCACCCACAGGGCACACCTGGCGTGAGCTATGGCTGCCACCCACTCGTCGCAGTCCTTGGCATCCTCGGTCCTCAGCTCCAGGGTCTTCTGGTTCTCATGGTTGAAGTTAACCGTGAAGTAGTGCTGTGGGGAGAGCACAGGAGGCACGGTGACGGTCTGCACAGGGGACATGGGCACAGTGACATCCTGCACAGGGGGCATGGGCACAGCGACATCCTGCACAAGGGACACAGTCATGCCCCACACAGGGGACATGGTCACACCCTGCATTGGGGTCACAGTCACACCCTGCACAGGGGCCACACCCCATACAGGGGACACAGTCACACCCCACACAGGGGTCACAGTGTCGGTCACACCCCACGCAGGGGACATGGTCACACCCTGCGTTGGGGTCACACCCCACACAGGGGGCACAGTCACACCCCACACAGGGGTCACAGTGTCGGTCACACCCCACGCAGGGGACACGGTCACACCCCACACAGGGGACATGGTCACACCCCACACAGGGCTGGCAGAAAGCGTTTCCGCACCCACCTGACTTCCTGACCCACCCCAGGCTGCATCATTGAAAATAAACAGCTTTGATGTTTTTCCTATCCCAAAGATGAAATCTTTATCCCAAAGATGCAGCTTTGGGAACACCAGGAGCCCGGCCACGATGTGCCCTTAGCACAGCCATGCCACTGGTGAGGGAGATTGGAGGGGAAATCCTGCTGGGTAAAGCCCCAGCTCCAGGAAAATCCACCAAACCCACCCAAGGCCGGGGCACTGCAGTCCTGAATGCACCGACCTGCCTGGAGCCACCCTCACCTGGGCAGCGGGCACAGGAGCAAGGATGCTGAGCTGCACCTGCATCCCTGCCCGCAGTTCATGATGGCCTTAGAGGGATTTTCCATGCCCAGGGCTCCCTTGGCCGAGCTCCCTCCTGCCTGCAGCCCGGCCCGTGTGGCCCCTCGGAGCCCCTCGGAGCCCACCCGGAGGTGGCGGCGGGCACGGCCGGGTCCCCGTGTCCCCTCCCCGGGCCCAGGGGGGTGGCAGCGGTGCGGGGCTATTTTTAGCCTCCCTTGACATTTCCCGTGTTTGTGCTGATTGTGTGCGGTGCCGCCGCCGCCGGGTTTGTGCCGCTGCTCTGCTTCCCTGCAGTCTCCAAGGAAACAGGTACCACGCTGCAGTGCCAGATACTGCCCGGAATAACTGGGCTAAACCAAACCCACTGGAACGAGCTCATCCTGACATCATCTGCTCCTCTGCTGGGCTTCGCCGGGGACCTGAATTCACAGGTAAAACCTGCCTCAAACCCGAGGAGCACAGCCTGGGCAGCCCCTGTGTGTGCCACGAAAACACCCATGGGCACCACAACGCTCTTCCCCTCCTGTCCCCGGCAGGCCCAGGGGTGCTGGGGACAAGGACCCCCAGACAGCACAGCAGGACAATGGGGAGACAGGGCACAGACAGAGCCCCAGCCCATGCCCACCCAGGGCTCAGGGCTCAGGGGCACCCTCAGAGCTCACCCAGCCCCTCTGGGCTCAGGGGCACCCTCGGAGCTCACCCAGCCCCTCCGGGCTCGGGGGGCACCCTCGGAGCTCACCCAGCCCCTCTGGGCTCAGGGGCACCCTCAGAGCTCACCCAGCCCCTCTGGGCTCAGGGGCACCCTCGGAGCTCACCCAGCCCCTCTGGGCTCAGGGGCACCCTTGGAGCTCACCCAGCCCCTCCGGGCTCGGGGGGCACCCTTGGAGCTCACCCAGCCCCTCTGGGCTCGGGGGGCACCCTCAGAGCTCACCCAGCCCCTCCAGGTCCAGCAGAGGAGGAGAGGGGGCCAGGAGCCCACGCTGCCCATGGGCACAGCAGGGCCCTCCTCCAGAAACAGCTTTCACCTTTGGGCAGCAGCTGCAGGGCCCTGGGGAATGCAGCTCCTTCACTTCCGCCATGGATCCTCCAAGTGCAGGATCCTTTACTGCTGATCCTGTGGGCCAGCTTTCTCTTTAGAGAGCCTTCCCCAATGTCAAACACCACCATCCATTGCCCACCCCAGTGTCAGACACCACCATCCATTGCCCACCCCTTCCACTGCCTTGCTCAGGTGCCCAGAGGTCCAGGGCTGCCTGCAGGACGCCTCTGGGGCTGCAGCAGCTCCCCAGCCTTTGCATCCCACCCCCTTTCCCTCCCTCCCACTCCCAAAGGGTTTTACTGGCAAAGAGGCAGCTCGAGGGAAAACTCACCAAAACCCTGAGATCCCTATGGGGGGTGTTCTGTACCCCAGCTGTACACCCACCTGACATCCCTTCCCTCGCAACTGCATCAAGAGGAGCTCATTGGGTTGGCAAGGCTGGAAATGCCCCCCTAAACACCGGGAGGAATGGGGGAGCCCCTTCGAGGCCCTGGTGCCCCCAGTGCCCAGCGTGCCCATTCCCTCTCCAGGACCCAGCACCAACAGCTGAGCTGGACTGAGCCTCCTGGGACTGGAAACACGGGGAGACACTTCCAGGAGCCCCCAGACTGGTCCCTGCCTGGAGGAGATAGCGAGCCCTGGGCTGTCCTTGTCGGACACCCCAGGGTGCCGTGGGGATGGCAGGGTGCCCTCTGTGCTGCTGTGGGAGAGGGCACCCCCTGAGACCCCTGCATCCACAGCACAGCCTGGGCTGGAGCACCCTCACCTCCCCAGCACCCTGGGAAAGCCTCAGGGCCTGTCCCAGGTGAAACAAGGGGTGCAGAGCCCAGGAACTGGGGCAGGCACCTGGAGCAGGTGCCCACCTGCCCCACTGCCTCTGCCCCCTTCACCCACTCCCACACATCAGCAGCTGGCACTGGGATCCAGCTCGGAGGGCTCTGCCAGAGGCAGGTCCCAGCTGCTGCAGCAGGGCCCATGGGAGGGTGGCCCTGCCCTGAGCTGGGTCCCAGCCCAGGGCAGGGCCCATGGGAGCTGGGAGCCCCCAGGGCAGGGCCCATGGGAGGCTGGGAGCCCCCAGGGCAGGGCCCATGGGAGGCTGGGAGCCCCCAGGGCAGGGCCCATGGGAGCTGGGAGCCCCCAGGGCAGGGCTGTGCAGGGTGGGAGCCCCCAGGGCAGGGCCCATGGGAGCTGGGAGCCCCCAGGGCAGGGCTGTGCAGGGTGGGAGCCCCCAGGGCAGGGCCCATGGGAGCTGGGAGCCCCCAGGGCAGGGCTGTGGCCAGGGCTGCCCTGTCCCCAGCCCAGCTCCTGCCAGCACACAACCCCCTCCATGTGCTGCTCCCGTTTATCCCCACACAATTCCCAGGAAGTGCAGCGTGCTGGGAAGGAGGAAGTTATTTTATATTTGAATAATAAAACTCCCACCACCTTTTATCTCCGCCTAAAAGATGATCCCTCTCTGCCATCGCAGTGACACACGGCACCAACAGCCCGGGAGCGCTTCCCGGCACTCGCTGCCTCCTGAGCTTCAGAACCACGGACAGGGCCAGACCCACGGACGGGGCCAGACCCACGGACGGGGCCAGACCCACGGACGGGGCCGACCCACGGACAGACCCAGCACAGGACCAGCCACTGCACTGGGAGTCGCCGTGTGAGCCCCAGCTGCCCCCGGCCCCAGCCCAGCGTCCCTGGGGCAGTCTGTGCTGCCCGGGGCAGGGCAGAGCTGCCCACAGCGTCACTGGGCTTCTCCTTGCACCCGGTTATTGTTCACTTCTCACCCCAACAACCCCAGCCCCAGGGCCGGACCCCCCTCATCCCAACCCCTCGCTCTGCTCTCCAGAATGAGCAGATTTGGCTCCTGGAGGATCCCTCCTTGTGGGTTTTGCATCCTGCCCGTTTCCATGGTGCCCGCACAGCCCCCCGGGCTCTGGGCCGTGTGTCTGTCTGGCACTGCTGGACACACAGCCCCTGGAGCTGCCCCTGGGGCATGCCCAGCTACCCGGACCTCGTGGATTTCACAGCAATTCACAGCAATTCTGTCCCAAATAATGGCACGGGAGCGTTCCAGGTCACCAAGGGAAAGATGAGAGCACCTCCGAGGGCACCCCCAGCCCTGTGACCCCGCTGGGTGACAGTCACCGGCTGCCCTGGGCCATCCCAGCCCTGTGACCCTGCTGGGTGACAGTCACCGGCTGCCCTGGGCCATCCCAGCCCTGTGACCCTGCTGGGTGACAGTCACCGGCTCCCTGGGGCCACCCCAACCCTGTGACCCCGCTGGGTGACAGTCACCGGCTGCCCTGGGCCATCCCAGCCCTGTGACCCTGCTGGGTGACAGTCACCGGCTCCCCAGGGCCACCCCAGCCCTGTGACCATCACCAGCTCCCTGGGGCCACCCCAGCCCTGTGACCCCGCTGGGTGACAGTCACCGGCTCCCCGGGGCCACCCCAGCCCCGTGACCATCACCCAGCTGCCCCGGGCCATCCCAGCCCCGTGATCCCACTGGGTGACAGTCACCGGCTCCCCAGGGCCACCCCAGCCCTGTGACCATCACCAGCTCCCTGGGGCCACCCCAGCCCTGTGACCCCGCTGGGTGACAGTCACCGGCTCCCCAGGGCCACCCCAGCCCTGTGACCCTGCTGGGTGACAGTCACCGGCTGCCCCGGGCCACCCCAGCCCTGTGACCGTCACCTGGCTCCCCACAGGCCCTCCCTGCTGCAGGGGGGTGGCGTTTCCCGGGGCCCCTGACGTGCAGAAAGGCTCGGAAATAAACTCAAATAAGCTTTAAAGTGACACGTTATTTCCAAAGCAGAAAATCAGCCTCTCACAGAATTTTTTAGAATTTACAGAAGGGCATTTTTCAGCCTGAACAGCCCACCTGACCCCCTGGGTGGCTGTGGCTGGGGCTGGGCGCTCTCCCAGCACCCCCACAATGGTCACTGCATGTGTGAGAGTGGGGGGACCACGAGAGAGGCACCCCAGCAACACCACAGCAGTGACTGCCACCCTGTCCCGGCTTTGTGGTGCCATCACAGGGGGCTTTGCCCCAGCAGCCTGGGAACTGCCCGCCCTGCAGATCCACATCCGCCTGCTTGTGAAGCTGATGGTTATTCCAGCTGACACAAAGGGCAAGAGGAGGAGAATTTTCCTGCTCTGGATGGATGAGTCTAAAAATCCACAGCCAGCCATGGCAGCTTTTAACATCCCTGACCTACATACCATGTGCTCTGGGAAAACAGGACCTCAGAGTTGGATGCTCCAGCAGCTCATTTCCGTGCTGACAATAAGGAAAAATATCCCAGAGGCTGCAATTTCCCCTCTTTGTTTCACTACGGGCTGTCAGGATATTTGGAAATGGATACTGGAGGTGAGCATCACCCTTGTGGAGCAGGCTCAGAGTCATGCGCAGAAATATTCGTAAAATATTTAAAATAAATCAATTTTCCCCCTGATTTTATCCGGTGATGCTGGCAGGCAGGCATGCAGGCACCAACACCATGAGCATCCCCCTCACTCCGAAATCCCCACATGGCACCACTCAATACACTAATTAATTAAAAACCCAGTGTCATCCCCACGCTGAGGAATAGCTCAGTTTTAAGTCCACAAATTATGATTTATAGTCTCCAAAAAATCAGATTGCCTGGAATGACATTCAGGTAGAAGAATTCTCACTGCCCCCGATGGCTGATGCTCATGGACCTGCAGCCAGGGCTGGGATCTGGGGATCCAGTGCCCAGGACACCAATCCTGAAGTCTGGAATGGCCTGGGAGCTGCCCTGCTCAGGATGCCCATGGGGACCTGCTCAGCCCTGCTCCACTGGCGGGGCCTGGCCCCCGAGCACCCTGCAGAGCCCAGGCTCTGGCACTGCCAGGAACGGCTCCAGCAGGCCTGGGCTGGGCCTGGGACAGCTGAGCTGCTGGGCTGGCAGGGCTGCTGCAAGGGCATCCCAATATTCCAGACTGTGCCAGTGTCCCGGGAACGGGGGCCACAGGACAGGCTGAACCTGGTGCTCTGTGGCCCCACCCCTGGAAAAGGCTCTGGAGAGGGGAGGGAAGTCCCATCCATGGGCAGTGTGAGCCCAGGAGCAGCCCCAGCTGGGGAGCACAGCCCAGCTCCTGAGCCTGACTCAGCACCAGGCTGGCTCTGCCTGGGGGCTCCTGCCCAGGCACAGCCCAGGGCCCTGGGATATGGCTCTGGACACCAGCCCAGCTGCCCGGGGCACTGTGGAGTCCCCATCCCTGCAACTGCTCCAGAGCTGTGTGGGTGCAGCACCCGGGGCACGTACAGGGCTCTGCAGGGGAATGGTTGGGCTGATGGCCTCAGAGGCTTGTCCAGCCCCAGTGATGCTGGGACTCTAAATCCAGCTCCAGGCTGGATCCTTGGAGCAAATCCCGCTGTGATTCCTGCTGGAAAGGCTGAGCCCTCACCCCACACTGCGGTGTCTCTGGGCTCAGTGGGATCAGCTCTGCACCCTGCACCTCTCAGCTCCTCTACCAGGATCCCACCTTGGCCGTGCCCTCCCCTCTGGGCACCCACATCCTGCCCAGGGAGGGGAGAGTGACCCATGAGGGCACATCCCAGCACCTCAGGGGCCGGGAGCAGCAGGGCTGGGGTGTGGCACGGCCCAGGCACCACAGCAGGGCAAAGGGGGCTCACTGCCAGCCCAGCTCCCCAGCACTGCTGGCACTGCTGCCCTGGAGCCAGCTCACAGCTCCCCAGCACAACCCCACGGACCCTTCCCCAGCACACAGCCTGACCTCACCCAGCAGGAAATTATCTTCCCCATCCAACTGGCTGGAAGGAAAATTCATTTCTGGAAAAACAGAACAAAGTTTCCAGAGGCAGCAAATCCTCGTTGGTGTTCCAGTTTTCCACATGGCTTTGCTCCCTCATTCTCACATATACCAATGCTGAAATTCACTGTGTTCCAGGGAAAAAATCCCCCCAAAGCAAAACATGAGTACATTAAAAGGGAGGGGGTTGAAAGCCCCATCTCTTGAAGTTTCTCCTTTGCAGAGAACTGGGAGCCTGTCAGGCTGCACTCCAGCCAGGAAGGAATCCAGACCTGGAGCTGCTCTGCTGCAAGGAGCACTGTCCTCAGAGCTGGAATGCACAGATAGATAAATACCCTCGGAACACGGCTGATTGGGAACGCGGGCAGTGCTGGAAATTTCCTCAGCACCTTCCCCGGAGGCTGCTGGCCTGGCCGGCTCTCAGGTGAGCCTGAGCCGAGGCTTTGCCTGCTGTGGGGGGCACAGACACTGCCCGAGCACAGCCCTGTGTGCCACCTGCTCATCCTGCAGATCTGCACCACCAATATTTGCCGCTTATCTCATCCCCGGGCCGTTAATTAGCTTGCATCCAGCGCTGGGGCTGGCACTCCGCTTTGGCCCAAGGAATTCCACAGGATTCCAGGCCGGGCACTGAACCGCGGCAAATCCACGCGTGCCAGGGGCCGTGTTTGCCGTGGCAGGAGCTCCCTGTGCCAGCAGCCCCTCACTCACAGCCAGCACCAACACTCCGGGACTCCGGGTGCATTTGGAACTGGAGAGGGGATGTGACAGCCTCCCCGTGGTGTCTGCAGGGTGGAAACCCCTCCTGCACAAACGCCGGGACCCAAAGCCTCGATTCCCAGCTCGATTCCAGCCTGGCAGGAGGGCTGATTGCAGTCTGCCTGGGGAACTTGATGGAGGCTGAACTAGGAGCACACAGGGTCTGTTCTGAAGGGACAGCAGTGACAGCCACAGCAGTCTGAGCCCCTGCCACTGCAGAGCCCCCTCCCTCAGCACCACAGTCCCCGAGGTGCTGCTCCCCTCAGCTGGGCTGAAAGGAGCCCCAGATGGGCAAAACCCACAGCATTTCGTCTTCACAAGGAAATATTCCTGCGCTCCAAGCCAGGAGGGAGGGGATGTGCCAGGGAGCAGTGGTGCTGCATGCCCGGCTCTCTGGGCAGGGGTTTCCAGGTGCCAGAATAGCCAGAATTAGGGGCTGGTGTCCTCCCAGGCTGCCCCGCGGTGCCGGGGGTCCCCCGTACCCCACCCCGCAGTCTCCGGCCGCACTCCCGGCGCCTCCCCGAGCCCGCCAGGCAGGAATTATGCAAGCCCTGCAGAGCCGGACCCGAGCCGCGGGGCCTCCCGCACGTGCCCAGCCGGGACGGCGGTGCCGGGAGCCCCGGCTGCGCCCGCGGAGGGGCCCCGGTGCCGCTGTGCCCCCCGCAGGGCACCCGTCCACGCTCCGCACACCGCCAGGGGGTCAGAGGGCGAATCCGGCCGGCTCCTGTCCCCGCTGATGAGAGCGGGGGTGGCTCTGGAGACGATGGATGGGGATTTGCCCCCGCAGCTGGAAGCCGGCCCTTCTCTCCCTGCCTGGCACCATCCCCTCTCTCCTGGCTGCTGCGGCGCACCCCAGCTCCAGCCAACCACCCCAGACAGACACGCCAGGGGCTGCCAGCCTCCCTGCCCTGCTGCTCCGGGATACCCTTCCCAGTGGGGAAAGGCAGCGCTGGTGGGAGAAACCCACCCCGGGGCCCGCCAGGGGCTGCGCTCCTCACGGCGGGGACCGCAGCAGCCCCGGGGCTGGGGACACCTGGATGGCCCCCGGCTCTCGCAAGGGCTTCGGTGTTTCCGCGCTGATCGCCCGCAGCCATCAGCGGTGCCAAGGGACACTGGAGCCTGCGCCAGCACGGGGGGCTCGGGGACCCGCACTCTGCCTTTCCCCCGCCGGGGATGGGGATGGGGATGGAGCTGCAAACCGCACACGTGGCGAGCGGAACAGGGTGAAACCTGCCTGAAAACAAGGCCCTGAGCGCCCCCGCCGCGCACCGCGCACCCACCGCCGGCTGCTCGCCCCGCGGGGCCGGGGGCGCTGCCCGCGCACCACGGGGCACGGAGGGGGCACACGGGGGCTGGCAAACAGCGGGGCCGCGCACCGGGGCCGCCCCACGGGAGCTCTGCCGTGCCCCCGCCCCGCCGGGGCGAACCCCGAACCCCGAACCCCGAACCCGCCGGGCCGGGGGGGACGCGCGGGGGGCGCGGGGCTCTGCAGCGCCCAGCGCGGCCGCTGGGAGGCGCCCCGCAGCCCCGCGCTAATTACCGGCGGTTAATTAGACGGGAGGGGGAGCGGGGGTGCCCCGGGCAGAGCCCGACACCCCCACAATGAACCCGCCCGCTGCTCCGGCACTGCAGCCCCGGGGATCATCCCCCTTCCCCCGCACGGACCGGCCTCTTCCTCACCTCCCCACCCCGGTCACGCGTGGGGCAGGGCACGGGCTCCGGAAGCTCCGGGGGTGAGGGGCCCGGACCCCGCGGGGCACCCTCCCTCCCCCTCCGCGGGCCCCCCGTGTCGCCCACCTGCTTCTCCAGGGAGTCCTTGGCCGAGAGGGGGGGCTTGGGGGAGGGCGCGCGGTCGCAGACGCAGCCCTCGAGCAGGTAGAGCCCCGAGGGCCGGGAGCTGGAGTCGGTCTCGAAGTAGAAGAGCATGTTCTGGAGCAGCGCGAACCACTTGGTGTGCCATTTCGTGTTGTCGGCGCTCCGCTTGCTCAGGTATCCGCGCCGGGCCCCGTCCTTCTTCGCCAGCAGCCCCAGGTGGGCGACGTGCCCGTCATTGAGCCGCATCCCCTTCTGCATCCTGCCGGCTCCGCGCTCACATGGCCCCCGCCGCGGGCGGGGCCGCGCCGAGCCACCCCCGCCGCCCCCGCAGACCCCGCGGGCCCCGCAGCATCAGCGGCCCCCGCTGTCCCCGGGGAGCCGCCGGGCGCTCATCCCGCGGCCCGGCTGTGCCGCCGAGCCCCGGCTGTGCCGCGGAGCCCCGGCTGTGCCGGTGAGCCCGCGTCCCGCACCCGCCGCGCCGAACCGCGCACGGGCGGGGCGAGTGACGGCGGCGGCACCGGGGACCGTCAGCGCCGAGCGGAGCCGCGCCGAGCCGAGCGGAGCCGAGCGGAGCCGCGGCCCTCCCTCGCTGCCGCTCTCCCTCGCCTCCTTCCCTGCCGCCGGCTGCGGGGGTGGTCGCGCCGCGCTGCGCTCGCCGGGGCCGCCCCCGGGCCGCGGGATGCCGGGGCCGCCGCCAGCACCGTCACCGTCAGCTCCGCACCGCCAGGGAACCCCGCACCGAGAGAGCCCCGGGATGAGAGGGACCCTCGGGTTGAGAGGGACCCCCGGGCCGAGGGGGAGCCCCGGGCTGAGAGGGAGCCCAGGCGTGTGGGACCCTCAGGCCGGCACAGAACCCTGCCCATGGCTGGAGCCCCGGGCCAAGAGGGACCCCCAGGCATAGCCAGAGCTGAGACAGCTCCAGACACACGGAACCCCAAGAGCAAGGGGGACCCCTGGGCACGTGGGACCCCAGGAACAGCCAAAGCCTCGGCCGGGAGGGACCCTAGACCAGATGGGAGCCCTGGGGAAGTGGATCCCAGGCCAAAAGAGACCCTTGGGCAGGGGAGGACCTCGACAGAAGTGGCACCAGCAGGCAGAGCACAGGGACCAGTTTCTCCATTTATTTCTGTTTGTCTCGCTCTCGATCCCTCTTCTCCATCCTGCCTTGTGTGCTCTGCCGAGCAGGGCAGAACTGGGAAGCCTGGGCAATGGAGAACTGGCACTGGCTGCAGCTGGAGCCTGGGCAGGGATGGAGTGCTCTGGTGCCCCTGTGCCCCAGGGCCCTGCACAGCCCGGAGCGCTGATGGCACCGAGGGTGACACCTGCAATGTGGCACCTCGGTCCTGCAGCAGAGCCAGCCCCGAGCGGAGCCCCAGGTGTGACAGACCCCCACAGACAGACAGGGGGACGGCAGGACAGCCCTGGCCATTGCCTTCACTCCTGCTGGAAATGCTGGCAGAGCTCCAAGGAGCCCGCTGAGGTCACAGGTTGCCATGGGAACGGGAGGGAACAGGCTGGAATTGGGAAGGGTGCTGGCACTGCCAGGACGGAGCTGCTTGGCCTGGCTACTGCTGGAACACATGCCCAGGGCACCTCAGGGACACGGCCCGAGGCCTGCTGTCACCAGGGCAGTGCCAGAGCCCCTCATCCTCCCCTTCTGCCCCTGGGCCCAGCTGCAGGGGCATTGGCAGCTCCAGGGCTTTCCCAGCAGCAGCACAGCCAGCTCCCCTCCATGGCCAGGCCTGTCCCTTCCCATTGCCCAGCCCCATCAGAGAGGTCCCACGTCCCCTTTCACTGCTGCAGCCTCTGCCTGGGCTGAGAGGGGGCTCCCAGCACAGAGCAGAAGGTGCCAGAGCTGTCACCTATGAACAGTGCAGTGGCACAGAAAGGGACCCTTTGTGGCAGCCTGCAAAGAACCGGATGAAATAACAGCAGGGCAGCTGGCATTAATAATAACAAAATTTGTACAATTATTGTATGTAAGGGAGCTGCCAAGCCCCCTGAGCAGACACAGGGATGTGCCTGGAGGGGCAGGGTGCTGGGCTGTCCCTGGGCATGAAGAGTGCCCAGGGACAGCCCCAGTGTGCCCCGTGCTCATGGGGTGAGGGTCCCACTGCCCTGAGGACAGCAGCACTCCAGCACTGGGGACAGGTGGCCCTGGACTGGGCTGGGCTTGGTGCCAGGCCCAGCCTCTGGACTCCCCAACGGGGCTGGTTCAGTTCAGACTCCCTCTGGAAGATCCAGAGGGTGATGGAGACATCACTGAGAGCTTCCAAGGCTCAAGGCATGGAGAGTTTGATTCCTGGCACCGAGGGAGGTGTGTTTCCTGTGGGTGACATGGCACCCATCAGGGGAGGGGTTTGCAGTGTGACCTCCCTGGCCCAGCAGCTGAGGGAAGTGTTCCTCACCTCTGAGGAACAGCAGGGCCATCCTCAGTGTGCAGGCCATGGGACAGGGAGTTTGCCCACAGCACAGGTTGCCAGGGTTTCCAGGTGCTTTAATTGCTGTGGTTTCTTTGCTCCTCGCTGAGGTGTTAAATAAATAAATATGGAAGTGGTTCTTGTGGGCTCCTGCCCCATGCCCAACCTGAGCAGGTCCTGCAGCAGCACCCGAGGGCACAGCTGGCACGGGAGAGCAAGGGGACACTGCTCTGGACAGGGGAGGCTGCAGGGGAGCTCTGGGGGGGGACAGTCACCACCAGAGACCTCTGAACCCCCTGTGGTGGGGCGGGCACCGGGGCAGAGCAGCCACTGAAGCAGCAGGGAGGAGGCTCAGGAACAGGAGCTGACCCACAGCGTGCCAGGGTCTGTCAGGACCCGCTGCCCTGCTCCCCCAGCGTGGCACAGGACGAGTCCCTCGGTGCTCTGACACAGAGCCTGCTCTCCTCTCGGGGCTGAAACAGCACCTGGTGCCCCAGGGCAGGGTGGGGGACACCCGCCGGGGCTGGCAGCTGCACCCTCCCCGTGCCAGCCTGGACACCGGTGCCACAGCAGCACGGGTGCCCTTCCCGTCCCCAGGGTCCCCCTGGCGCTGGGCGGGCTCGGTGCCGCTGCCCGCAGTGCTGGGGGCCCAGGATGTTCAGCCGAGGGCTCCTCACAGCTCAAGGGCTCACGGGGGCAATTTATCATGAGCACCACACCCTGTGCCGTGCCCAGCCCCGGGGCAGCCCCGCTGCAGAAATCTCCTCACTGCTGACATTTCCTAACGTCAGAGCTCCGGGACTGTGATCATGCGATGCCAAATTGTTCCAGCAGCCCTTTGAACCGCTAAGCTGTTCCCTGGGAGTGTCAGCACCGGGGATGACAGCCCGGTAATTTGTGCCAGCAGCTCTCACTCGCTCCCGAGCCCGTGGAGAGGGCTCTGACACCACTCCGGGGTGCCAGCTTCCCCTCCCGAGAGAAGGAGGGGAGGAATTGCCTCCCCACACTGCAGCAGGGCAGGGCAGGGCTGGCTGGGGGCCTGCCAGGGACAGCGAGGGGCACAGCAGCCCGAGGGGCTCAGCCCTGCCTGTCCTGGCACTGAGGGGACCCTGCCTGCCTCGGGGAGCCTCTCCACACTGCCCTGGCCTGATGGGCAGCTTCCCCTCCCTCGGGGACTGCCTGTCCCCTGGCGTCACCAGGGCTGGCCTCTCTGATGGGCCTGTGCATCGCAGCTGGGCCCAGCTGTCCCTGTGCCACCCTGGGACACAGCCCTGCCCCAGCCCCAGCTGTCCCTGTGCCACCCTAGGACACAGCCCTGCCCTGGCCCCAGCTGTCCCTGTGCCACCCTGGGACAGGGACACAGCACTGCCCCGGCCCCAGCTGTCCCTGTGCCACCCTGGGACACAGCCCTGCCCTGGCCCCAGCTGTCCCTGTGCCACCCTGGGACAGGGACACAGCCCTGCCCCTGCCCCAGCTGCCCCACTGCCACCCTGGGACAGGGACACAGCCCTGCCCCGGCCCCAGCTGCCCCTGTGCCACCCTGGGACAGGGACACAGCCCTGCCCTGGCCCCAGCTGTCCCTGTGCCACCCTGGGACAGGGACACAGCACTGCCCTGGGCCCAGCTGTCCCTGTGCCACCCTGGGACACAGCCCTGCCCTGGCCCCAGCTGTCCCTGTGCCACCCTGGGACAGGGACACAGCCCTGCCCCTGCCCCAGCTGCCCCACTGCCACCCTGGGACAGGGACACAGCCCTGCCCCGGCCCCAGCTGCCCCTGTGCCACCCTGGGACAGGGACACAGCCCTGCCCTGGCCCCAGCTGTCCCTGTGCCACCCTGGGACAGGGACACAGCACTGCCCTGGGCCCAGCTGTCCCTGTGCCACCCTGGGACACAGCCCTGCCCTGGCCCCAGCTGTCCCTGTGCCACCCTGGGACAGGGACACAGCCCTGCCCTGGCCCCAGCTGCCCCACTGCCACCCTGGGACAGGGACAGGAGCTGTGCCAGGGCAGGTGATGTGTCCAGGGGCCACCCGAGCAGCACAGAGGCCTTGTAAGCACACCTGCATAAGCACACCTGCAGCAGGGATGTGGCAGACAGGTATTTTTGGGCTCTGCCATGTTTTGCAGGCCCTCAGAAGGCGCTGTAGCCAAGAGGGGGGTCTGTAACCCTGTGATGCTGCACTCTGCAGGCCGAGGTCCCTGCTGTCACACCTGGGGTTTGCCACCTGGCAGGCAGAACAGCACTGAGCCCCCCGCCTGCCGAGGCTTTGGGATTTTACAGCTGTTTGCTGTCCCTACAGGTACAAGGTGCCACCAGGCACAGCCATTCCCAGCCTGTGTCTGTCTGGGCTCACCTGGCTCCAGGCTGGGCACACGGGGAAGGCGCTGGGGGCAGGTCTGGGTCACCTTGCGCACTCTGTCCTGGGCTGGACACGGGTGTCCAAGCAGGTGATCCCCAGGGCCACCTGGACTGGCCTGGGGGAGCAAGGCCAGCACTGCCACTGCTGCCAGCACCCCTGGGAGGCGCCTGCTGGGCTCTTGCACACCAAAGTCTGTGGCTAATTAAGGATTTAATATCCAAATCTCTGGAACTGACTCATCCCTTACTGCCACCAAGGAATCCTTTCTCCCTGTCTCCCCACCAGCCAGCTGGGAGCACAACAGGACACTCGGGTACCTGCTATGAGGTGATGGCCCAAGGAGCTGCAGAAACCAAAGGAAATATTATCATATTCTTAGAGGGTGAAGCAGGCCCTGATTGCAGCTGGCACTGACACAGGCAGTGTCACAGGAGCCCTGGGCAGCACAGGGTCACTCACCCATCCAGCTCTTGGCCCACTTGCTGCAGGCAAAGGCTCCCGGTGAGCCCCAGCAGGAGCTGCTTACAGGGCACTGGGATTATCCTCCCCAAGGGCACGGTGGGGAGCCCACAGCACAGCCAGCCCCATCCCCTGGACACCAGGCCAGCACAGGTCATCCTGCCCCAGAAGGGACAGGCCCCAGGAGTCCCTGTGCCCACCAGGAGAGACCTGTGGCTGTCAGTAAATGGGCACAAACACGGGCAGGGAATGGCGAGCTCCAGAGCCACAGCACAGGGACCCCAGCCCTCCTCTGGAGCCCTGCAAAGAAGGGAAGAAAGTGCTGAGGTCTGGCAGCCGTGGCAGGCTCCTCATTACAGTGGGATTTGCTGTAACAGATTCCCATCAGTCACAGGAGAGTGATGGGTTTATTTTTAAACAGATTAAGCATCTGCTGCTGACAGAGCACATCTCAGCACTGCCTGGGCAGCAAGCAGTGCCCGTGGGGAAAAGGCAGTGGGAAAACCCAGGGAAGGCAGTGGCTGAGCTTGGCTGGCTCAGGAATGTGCTGCAAGATCATTTGAAGCCAGATGTGAGTGTCCCATCAGGGCTCAGTGACACTGGGACTGCCGGGGCTGGCATGGCCATGGGTGCAGCTGCCAGGCACTGAGGGACGTTTTCCTGTCCATTATAGAAACAAATAAAACATTTGCTAATTCAGGGAGATTCTTCTGGATAGGGCAAGTCACTCGGCTGTGATTGGCTCTCCTGCTCTCTCTGGACAGAGGCAGGCTGGGGGTCAGGGAGCTGATGGGAATCACTGGAGGCTCAGCAGGAGTGAGCCTGCAGCACTCGGGGCAGCAGAGGATCAGCCACAGCCTCGTTCAGGTGTCCTCATGGCTACAGAATTAGCCAGGCAACGCTCAGGAGATGGTTTGTTTGGTTCCCACTCCCGGGCATGGGCCCTCTCCAGTGCCCCCCATGCAGCTCCCAGGCAGATGGAGTATTTTTCCTGTGTTTCTGCTGGATCCATCCTTCACTAAAAATAAAGCTGACTTTCCTGCAGCGGGTAAAACCGGTGATGAAAATCCCCATGAATACTTCATCAGGCTGCTTGCTTTCCCATGGATTTTCTGTCGCCAGGAGAGCGTTTCCAGCAGCCGTTGGTGCCTGGAAACCAGGACTGGGGGGAATCCAAATCAATCACATCTGAAAGAGGGAATTTTCTGCTAAAGCCTACTGCTCCCAGTGACATTATCTGTGTAAGAGCTCTGGCAGTGCTGGAGGGAGGATTTTACTCCAGGATGGAAAGTGGGGGGTCAGGGACCAAGGCTGGGGCACCCCAGCACTTTCATCTGGAGGAGGGAGGATGTGCTGGAGACACAGCACAAGGAAAGCAGCAAGAGGATGAAAATTTGGCAGGGAGGATCCTGCCCCGAGGGCACAGGAAGCTGCTGAGCTGCAGGGACACCGGCGGCTGTGCTGACAAGGAGGGTTTGGAGAGGCGATCCTGCCGCAGGGCTCAGCAGCTCTCCCCTCCTGGGAAGCTGCTCCTGGTGGTCCCAGCCCGGGGGAGCCGCTGGAGCCTGTCCCATCTCCTGGGGGTTCCACATCGCTGGGGACACCCAGCATGGCAGGAAGAGGTTCCCCGAAAATAAGGCTTGAAGACCAACACCCTCATCGCCTCGTGTCTGCCTGAGCAGACACTGAATCATCCCAAGCTGGTATTTAAAATAGCAGGATTCCTGTTTTTAGCAGGAGCATTGCTCAGCCCTAAGAGGAGGAAAAGGCTCTGGGGGATCTGCTCACCGTGCACGGCCGGGCACGATGGAGGCACTGAGGGGTTTGCCCAGGGGCCCCCGAGGGCTTTGCCACACCCTCGGCCCCGCTCGGGCCCCGCCGCTCGCTGGTGTCGCCAGTGGCACCCCGGCCAATGTCCCGGCTTGGTGGCACCCCGGCCAGTGTCCCGGCTTGGTGTCACCCCGGCCAGTGTCCCGGCTCGGTGGCACCCCAGCCAATGTCCCGGCTCGGTGGCACCCCGGCCAGTGTCCCGGCTTGGTGGCACCCCGGCCAGTGTCCCGGCTTGGTGGCACCCCGGCCAGTGTCCTGGCTCCATGGCACCCGGGGCGCTGTCCCCACTCAGTGTCACCCCGGGCCCTGTCCCTGCTTGGTGTCACTCCGGGCTCAGTGTCACCCCGGGCTCGGTGTCACCCCGGGCCCTGTCCCCGCTCGGTGTCACCCGGGCCCTGTCCCCGCTCGGTGGCACCCTGGCTCAGTGTCACCCCGGGCTCAGTGTCACCCCGGGCTCGGTGTCACCCCAGGCCCTGTCCCCGCTCGGTGTCACCCCGGGCCCTGTCCCCGCTCAGTGGCACCTGGGCTCAGTGTCACCCCAGGCCCTGTCCCCGCTCGGTGGCACCCCAGGCCCTGTCCTGGGCTCAGTGTCACCCCGGTCCCTGTCCCTGCTTGGTGTCACTCCGGGCTCAGTGTCACCCCGGGCTCAGTGTCACCCCGGGCTCAGTGAGTGTCACCCCGGGCCCTGTCCCCGCTCGGTGGCACCCTGGCTCAGTGTCACCCCGGGCTCAGTGTCACCCCAGGCCCTGTCCCCGCTCGGTGGCACCCCAGGCCCTGTCCCCGCTCAGCTCGGGGCTCTGTGCCGCTGCCGCAGGACAGGTACGGCTGGGCTCGTCCTGCCTGACCTAGTTAGCACTCGGCAGTGAAATGCGGCTCTGGGAGAGCAGAGCCTGCTCAAATCCCACGGAGCCAGTGGCACTCCTCCCTCCCACAGGATCCCACTTCACCTCCCCATACCAGGGGATGGGCTGGGGGTCCCGTGGCTCAGCCCTGGGACCCCTTCTGCTCTCAGGCATCCTTCCCGAGGCAGAGCACACAGAGCTGCTCTCCATGCCCAGGCCAGATCCTGCCCCAGCTTGGCCGCCCTTGTCCCACACGCAGGGCTGTGTTAGCTCCCATCCTCAGGGATTCCAGGTTTGCCATTCCCTGCCAAGGGACACCTTCCTGTGCTCCTGCTGCCGGGCAGCCTTGTGTCACAGAATCACAGGATGGATGTGTGAGAACGGCCCTTGAAGCCCATCCCACCCCTGCCATGGGCACGGACACCTTCTGCTAGCCCAGGCTGCTCCAAGCCCCATCCAGCCTGGGTTTGAACAGTCCTGGATGGGGCAGCCACAGCTTCCCTGAGCAGCCAGGGCCAGTGTCTCACCAACCTCACTGGGAAGGGCTCCTTCCTCACATCTCACCTAAACTGACCTGTTTCCAGGTCCCTGCCTTCACCACTCTCCAAACCACAGCACACGTTCACACAAGCCAGGCTCTTGCACAACCTGGCTCACTCCACCTGGGTTACATAAACACCCAGGAGCCTCAGCAGCAGTGACCTGCTTCCCTGTAACCTGCTTATCAAAAACCCAAAACAGGACAGCAGTGGGTGCCAGTGGGGTACCGGCTCAGGGCAGGTGCTGGCATCACCTGGGAGCCCATTCCACTGCCCCATCAGCATCCCCTGGGGGCCCATTCCACTGCCCCAGCAGCATCACCTGGGAGCCCATTCCACTGCCCCATCAGCATCCCCTGGGAGCCCATTCCACTGCCCCAGCAGCATCCCCTGGGGGCCCATTCCACTGCCCCATCAGCATCCCCTGGGAGCCCATTCCACTGCCCCAGGACATCAGACGTGCCCAGCACGGGCAGCCCTGGCAGCACACACAGCACAGAGCTCACCTGGCCCGGGCAGGCTGTGCAGAGCTCACCTCTGACAGGAATCCTGGTGCTTCTGATCAGCTTCCATGCCCAGCTGGAGCTGCAGAGGGAGATTCCCCTGGGAATGCCCAGCTCTTGGCCCAGGTGGTGCCAGTGCAGCAGCATCACCCACCCACAAACACATCCCAGGACCCACAGACCCCACTGCATGCACTGGGCAGTGCTTGGCCCTTTTATGCCTGAAAATGACCCAGAAACTCCCCCAGCGATGCTGCCTGTGCCTGGTGAATTGCCTCTCATGCACCTGGGAGTCCATTGCTAATGAGGGCTAATAATGAGAGCTAATGAGCCCTCAGCTCACCCCAGCTTGGAGCTGCTGTGCCACTGATCCCCATCCCGGGGATTCCCACTGGTCCCATCAGCCTCAGCAGACCTGGCAGGACCTGTCCCAGCCCTGGGAGGAGAAACCCAGGCAAAGTGCCCAGAGTGGAGGCAGCAGCAGGGCAGGGGGCTGGGAAGGGTCAGGGCCTGCCCTGCACCCCTCTGCTGCACCCTCCTGCACCCTCCTGCATCCTCCTGCATCTCTCCCTCCTGCTGCATCCCTCCCACATCCCTTCCACTGCACTCCTCCCCCAGTGCCTCCTCCCTGCCTCGCTCCTGCTGTCCCAGGCTGAACCCAGAGAGGAGAATCCATTCTGTGCCAGCAGGAAGGGGCAGGGGGAGCGAGGGTCCCTGGCTGCCAGCCCTGAAGGGAGGGGACAAATCCCCGTCCCCTCCAGCAGCAGGGTCTGGGGAGCAGCAGAAAGGGAGCATGTACAGGGGACAGCTTCCTCCTGCCCATGGCTGCACCTCAGGGATTGTTGTTCAGTTCAGGAACTAATCCTGAAAAGCTGAACATCAAACAATCCCTTAAAATCTCACTTTCCCGGTGGCTTTGTGTTCAGAACAGTGACACAATGACTGCAGCCCTGGTATCCAAGAGCTCCCCAGAGCCTGGCACCACATGAACAAGCCAGATTTCTGCTATTCCACAGCCAATTTTATCATTACAGCAGAATTTTATTTTTTTCCTGAGCTGGTGTGTTCATAATGGTGTGAAACCAGAAAAAGCAGGAATTCTTGCACTGAGGAACAGCAGGAAAAATACAGTGCAAAGGCCTAGGTTTTGCCTGGCAGTGGAATGAGGGAGTTTCAAATGTCAAACCTGCTGAGCTTTGCTGCAGCTGAAGGAGCCCTTCCAAGCCATCAGAGGTGTCACTGTGTTGGATTCGGTCTCTCTGTTCCAACTGACTTCAGAAAATGGCAAAAATACGCCTTTAAACCCCAGCCATTGGCAGCGTCGGCTGCACAAATAAATGCTCTTGTCATTGCTTGATTTTTTTCCCATTTTCCAAGTTAAAAATGTTCCGGAAGCCAAATGCCACCCGTTGGACCCATCCCTGGGCGTGCACGCAACCAGCAGGGACACCAGGCCGGGCCCAGGGCTGGGGGAGGTGGAAATCCAACCTCAGCATCCCTGCACTTCAGCGAACTAAAATGCACTTTAGAAAAAAGGGAGGTTTTTTAAAAACCCAACAAATCAATCTGCCAAGAGTGAAGCAAATTAAATATCCACAGGGAAGGTAAGCCCGGGACAAGGGCAGCTGGAGGGGTGGTCACAGTGTCAGCAGCAGGGGTGGCAGCACCCTGCAGTGCCCAAATGTGCCCACGAGGGATCACAGAACCGCAGAACCACAAAATAATGGAATCACAGAACCACAGAATAATGGAACCACAGAATCACAGAACCACAGAATCACAGAATAATGGAATCACAGAACCACAGAATCACAGAATAATAGAATCACAGAATCACAGAATCACAGAATAAGGAGGTTGGAAGAGACCTCTAAGATCATCGAGTCCAACCTATACCCCAACACCTCAACCAGACTATAGCACCAAGTGCCATGTCCAGTCTGTTTTTAAACACCTCCAGAGATGGTGATTCTACCCCCTCCCTGGGAAGAGCATTTCAGTACTTTGTTATTCTTTCAGTGAATTTTTTTTCCTAATATCCACCCTATCCCTTCCCTGCCGTAGCTGGAGGCTGCGTCCTCTGGTTCTGCCAGTGCTGCCCGGAGGGACAGACCGACCCCACCTGTCTGCAGCGTCCCTTCAGGAAGGTGTGGCCAGCCCCAGAGGCCGCGGGAGGGAGGGCGGCCACGGCAGGATGCTGCTATATGCCTGCTGTATCCCTGCTGTATCCCCGCTATACCCCTGCTATACCCCTGCTATACCCCTGCTATATCCCCGCTATATCCCTGCTATGTCCCTGCTATGTCCCTGCCGGGAGGATGGGACCCCCTCTCGGTGCTCAGCATGGCATGGGCGCACCTGCTGGGCACAGCTGCTGGCACAGCTGCTGGCACACCTGGGCCAGGCTCAGCCCAGCCGGGGCAGGGTCTGGGGTCTCGGCGGTGCCTCCCCAGCCAGAGCAGCGCTCTGGGAGCCCCGGCCGTGCCTCAGCCGATCGGGAGTGCCAGCACACGGCAGGGCTGGGGCTCGCTCCAGGCTGGGCTGAGAGCACCGGGGCTGGGGCACAGCCCGGCCGCTGGCGGAGGGGACCGTGCCCCGCCTGTCCCCGTCCCCGCCGGGCTGCGCGGAGCCGCACCTGGATCCGGGCGGGACCCGCGCTGCGGTTCGGCAGCGGCCGTCGGGGCTCACCCCGGCTGCTGCGGGGAGCTCGTCAGCAGAGCCGGCAGCACGGCTGGACCTGAATAGCACATCAGGTGTCGGAGCTGCTTGCTTCGGGCATGGATTCGGGAAGCAGCAGCCGTGTCTGCAGCGAGCAGCGTGTGATGTGGGCCGTGAAGTTGAGGCAATTACAGCTCATGATTTGACAAAGCTGCTCCTGCCCCGGCGCTCGCACTGAACTCCTTCAGCCCGGGCAGGGTCACTGCGGAGCGGCGGGTGAGGAATCAGCTGGAAACCTCCTGGCTCTGCGAGGAACCGGCCGGAAACCGAGCTGCGGGCAGAGGTCGCTCCGGCGGCTGGGGATGGCACTGCGGGAACGCCCCGGCTCCTCGCAGGGACCTTCCAGCCCCGGTGCCATCACTGGGTCCCGCAGTGCTGGATGGGCAGCCCCAGAGGGCTCCTGCTCCATCCGTGCTCCATCCCTGCTCCATCCCTGCCCCATCCCTGCCCCATCCCTGCCCCATCCCATCTCCATCCCTGCCCCATCCCATCTCCATCCCATCTCCATCCCATCTCCATCCCTGCTCCATCCCTGCTCCATCCCTGCCCCATCCCTGTTCTGTCTCTGCCCCATCCCTGCTCCATCCCTGCCCCATCCTTGCCCATCCCTGCCCCATCCCTGCTCCATCCCTGCTCCATCTCTGCCCCATCCCTGCTCCCATCCCTGCCCCATCCCTGCTCCATCCCTGCCCCATCTCTGCTCCATCCCTGCTCCATCCCTGCCCCATCCCATCTCCATCCCATCTCCATCCCTGCTCCATCCCTGCCCCATCCCTGCTCCATCCCATCTCCATCCCTGCCCCATCCCTGCCCCATCCCTGCCCCATCCCTGCTCCATCTCTGCTCCATCCCTGCCCCATCCCTGCTCCATCCCTGCCCCATCCCTGCCCCATCCCTGCTCCATCCCATCTCCATCCCTGCTCCATCCCTGCTCCATCTCTGCCCCATCTCTGCTCCATCCCTGCTCCATCCCTGCTCCATCCCTGCTCCATCCCTGCTCCATCCCTGCTCCATCCCTGCCCCATCCCTGCTCCATCCCTGCCCCATCCCTGCTCCATCCCTGCTCCATCCCTGCCCCATCCCTGCTCCTCCCCAGTTCCTAACGTCAGTGGTGAATATAAAACAGCAGCAACAACAACTTCCAGCCTGTGATCTCATTTGCAGCCCTCAGTGACAGCACTGAATGAGCCAAAAAAGGGGAAAGTGATTTTAATTAAAACTATTGCTGGAAGAGAATTGTGATTAACTGATGTCATGCGTTAAAATTACAAATCCTGGGAGCAGAAGTGACAGATAAAATAACACAAATTGGTTACAAATCCATTTGCTTAAAAAAACAAAACAAAAAAAAAAAAAAAAAACCCAAAACCAAACCAGCTGGAAGCAGGCACATGGCTGATTATTACAGATTAATTAGTTGTGGGGGTTCATGCAGAGGTGCCGGCCGTGCCTATGCCCGCTGTCCCTCCCTGGGCTGGCAGGGCAGGGCTCGTGTGCCCCTGCTGGTGAGGAGCCAGGGGCTGCCCCGGGGGCACCGGGGTCCGCTCACGGCTGCTCTGGGGCCACAGGGCGCCCCAAGGGACAGCACGGGGTGGCACCGCCGCCACCACGGCCCGGGGAGGCTGCCCGGGGGCTGTCGGGAGCAGCCCCGTGGAGCTGCAGTGTTTGCCCACACCACGCTGGGTTTCTATTTTTTGTCATTCCCCTCGTTTGACACATTTTGGTGATGTTTCCATCCCGGTTGCCATGGCGACTCGCGGCCACTTCCCCGCTGCTCTGCGCCTCCTTCTCTCCCAGGTGCTGGCACAGGAGTCACCAAGGCCCCACCGTGTTGCCGGCAGCCTGCTGGGGCAGGAATGGCTTTTCTCCTGCAGCCGCCCCAGCCTTTCCACCCCCAGGCTCCAGCACCAATGCTTGAGGAGTTCCACGGAATCCCAGACTGGTTTGGGTTGAGGGGACCTTAAATCCCACCCAGTGCCACCCCTGCCACGGCAGGGACACCTTCCAGTGTCCCAGGTGCTCCCAGCCCCAGTGTCCAACCTGGCCTGGGGCACTGCCAGGGACCCAGGGCAGCCCCAGCTGCTCTGCTGTGGATGGAAACTCACACACACCATGTGCCTGGGCAAGGGCTGCAGCCAAACCCTGAGCAATGCTGCTGGAAATGTGCCCAGGCTCCCAGGCCAGGATTGTCCCTGATCTGACAGGATCACACGCCAAGGAGTGCAGGGACACTTTGGAGCAGCCCCTGGCAGCCCAGCCCTGCAGGCAGAGCTGCTTGCCCACGGCCAGCCCCAGTGCCAGCCTCAGTGCCAGCCCCACTGCCAGACTCAGTGCCAGCCCCACTGCCAGCCCCACTGCCAGCCCCAGTGCCAGCCTCAGTGCCAGCCCCACTGCCAGCCCCACTGCCAGCCCCAGTGCCAGCCCCACTGCCAGCCCCACTGCCAGCCTCAGTGCCAGCCCCAGTGCCAGCCTCAGTGCCAGCCTCAGTGCCAGCCCCACTGCCGGCCCCACTGCCAGCCTCAGTGCCAGCCCCACTGCCGGCCCCACTGCCAGCCGCAGCGCCAGCCCCAGTGCCAGCCCCACTGCCAGCCCCACTGCCAGCATCAGTGCCAGCCTCACTGCCAGCATCAGTGCCAGCCCCAGTGCCAGCCCCCTGCCAGCCCCACTGCCAGCCTCACTGCCAGCCTCAGTGCCAGCCCCACTGCCAGCATCAGTGCCAGCCCCACTGCCAGCCTCAGTGCCAGCCTCAGTGCCAGCCCCCTGCCAGCCCCACTGCCAGCCTCACTGCCAGCCTCAGTGCCAGCCCCACTGCCAGCATCAGTGCCAGCCTCACTGCCAGCATCAGTGCCAGCCCCAGTGCCAGCCCCCTGCCAGCCCCACTGCCAGCCTCACTGCCAGCCTCAGTGCCAGCCCCACTGCCAGCATCAGTGCCAGCCCCACTGCCAGCCTCACTGCCAGCCCCACTGCCAGCCTCAGTGCCAGCCCCACTGCCAGCCCCACTGCCAGCCCCACTGCCAGCCCCACTGCCAGCCTCAGTGCCATCCCCACTGCCAGTCCCACGGCCAGCCTCAGTGCCAGCCCCACTGCCAGCCCCACTGCCAGCCCCACTGCCAGCCCCACTGCCAGCCTCAGTGCCATCCCCACTGCCAGTCCCACGGCCAGCCTCAGTGCCAGCCCCACTGCCAGCCTCAGTGCCAGCCCACTCTGCCAGCATCCCTGGAGATGCTCTTGAGGCTGGGCATGGGCAGCCCTGACCCAGATGAGCCCAGCGGGTCCATCTATCGTCCCCGACCCTGCAGTGCAGGGCAGGGCTCGCCCTCGGTCTCTGCAGAGCAGCTGTGGCAGCAGCAGCAGCAGCAGCAGCAGCAGCAGCCCCGCGGTCAGAGAGTGTTGGTGCCCTGGGGTTCAGGGCCTTTGGGGCTGCCAGGAGCCGGCCGGGGCCGTGCCCCGGAGCTCGGAGCAGGGCGCGGTGCTGGCCCCGGCCCCGGACGCGGGAGGGCAGGCGGGCACCGCGCAGGGGCCGCGCCCGAGCCCCGCCACCGCCACCTCCGGGTGCCCGGGGCTGGAACCGCCGGGGCTGGAACCGCCCGGGGCTGGAACCGCCCGGGCACCGCGCTCGGGCTGGCGGCGATTCCGGCCGGCTGAGCACATTCTGGTGCAGATTACAGCGATGTTCCCAGCAAGATGGGCTGTCACATCTCATCTCATTCTGCATTCCTGCTGTGCTCTCCGCACGCCCTGCCCGGCCACGGCAGCACGCAGGGTGCCAGCACTGCCCGGGCTGTGGAAAGGGTTAATGCAGCCCGGGGCATTGCATGGGGGGCACCCCAACGCCACTGCCACGCTCACGGTGCCACCAAAGTCACCACGGGGCTCGGGGTCCCATCAAAGCCACTGCAGCACTCGTGGGGCCAGCACCCAGGCTGGGCAGGCAGCCACGGGTCTGGGAGCTGCCCCATCCCAGGAGCACAGCAACAGCAAAAGGAGGCACAACGTTCTCCCAAAACAGGAGGTGAATGTGTGCCTGGAGGTGCCAGGGCAGGAGAAGAGCAGTTCAGGGCACAGGCACACCATGCACGGCCACTCTTCAAAATATCCATGGGCTGGGAGAGTACAGGAGAGCTGGAGAGAGGCTGTTTACAGGGCCTGGAGTGCCAGGACATGGGGAATGGCTTCCCACTGCCAGAGGGCAGGGTTAGATGGGGTTTGGGGAAGGAATTCCACCCTGTGATGGGGATGAGGCCCTGGCACAGGGTGCCCAGGGGAGCTGTGGCTGCCTCTGGATCCCTGGAAAAGGGTCAGATTGGACAGGCTTGGAGCAGCCTGGGATAGAGGAAGCTGTCCATGGCAGGGGTGGGATGAGATGGCTCTAAGGTCCTTTCCAGCCCAAACTGTTCTGGGATTCACAGATTAATTCACCTGCACAATTGTACACAATCCAGGGACAATGACAGGGCTCTGTCAGTTCTTTGCCCTTTTGCCCAAAACAGAGCACTACTGATCCACAAAATACTCCCTCTCACCATCTGGATCAGCTGATTCTGAAACGGGTCTTCAATCAGAATCTTCCCTGCCCAACCATTTGCAAACTTCCCTGGCACACATGGATTCCTGCAGCAACCAAAACATCTGGCTGGTGCCAGCCCCCATGTCGCTCCAAGGAAATTTCCCCACCCTCCAGATCCCCTTGGGACGGGACCTGCCCTCCCCCCAGCCATGGAACTGTCAGTGCAGGTGGAGCAGGGAGAGAAATGGATGCACCTCCCCGCTCCGCTCCCAGAACAATTCCAGGATTCCTCCTTCCCTGGCTGGCTGTGCTCATGAATAAACACCGCCGCTAACAACCCTTTACCTCGGCCCCAGGGAGGCATTTCTGCAATTTCTTGCTAGAATCCCTCTAAATGCATCACTTCCCCGCTCCCCCGTGGAGATGTTTGCACCAGCAGGAGCCGCTGGGCTGCGGCGTGCGGATGTCAGCAGCGAATCGGTTCCGAATTCCCCCTCGCTCACCTTCCCTTCCCCCGGCGCCGGGCACCAGCTGCGCTGCAGCCTGCAAAACACGGCCCCGGCTCCCGCCGCCTGCCCCAGCCCGCCACAGGAGCGGCAGCAGCAGGGACAGGGTGAAGAGACAAGTGCCACCGCGTCAGGGCTGCTGCCAGCGGGACACAGCGCGGCGGCCGGGACGCTGCTCCTGCACCGGGAATTATGGCTCAGCTAGCCGAACACAGCCCGGACAGCACCCTGGGGGCAGCAGGGGCCCTGTTCCCACCCACCATCCCGGCTGAGCCCCCAGCCCTGGCCCCACCGCCACTGGGATGCACTGGGCACCCTGGCACAGAACCTGGCGGGAGCATTCACTGACATCCCCTCAGCCGGGCGGGATGCATCGGGGGCCAGGGTGTCCTTGGGTTCTGGGATCTCCTTGGGTACCAGGATTCCCTCAGGTACAAGGATGCCCTCAGGTGCCAGGGTGTCCTTGGGTTCTGGGATGTTCCCAGGTACCAGGATGTCCTCGGGTACCAGGACTCCCTCAGGTACCAGGATGTCCTCAGGTATCGGGATTCTCTCATGTACCAGGATTCTCCCATGTACCAGAATTTCCTCAGGTACCAGGATTCCCTCGGGCACCAGGTTGCCCTCAGGTACTGGGATGTCCCTGGGTACCACGATGGGCTCAGTTACCCCGATGGCAGCGGCACCGCGGTGAGGCTGAGGCTGAGGCTGAGGCTGAGGGAGGGCGGTGCAGAGCCCAGCCCCGTGCGCCCCCGTTGCCCGAGGGTCCCGGGGATGGGCGGAGTGCCCGAGGTTCGCTCCCCGGCGCTGCCGGGTCCCGGCTGTGCGGGAGCGGGGCTGCAGCGCAGGGAGCAGCCCGGCTCTGCAGATCACCGATCTGTCAGCCCTCCTCACCGGCGGCTTTGGAAAACCCTGCAGGCAGGTGCAGGTGCCACATCAATATGTCAGCGCTCTGATGACGAGTTCATAATATTTTCTGCTTGCATTCCACTGTCTCCGTGTATTAGCAAACAGGCGTCTCCCAGCGCTGCTCGCCAGAGCCAGGGGTTGGGATTTAATAACAAAATCATCCTGGTAAATCATTAGTTGGTGATTCAGCATGGAAATGCCTCATTAGCACTTCAGCATGTGCAGTGTGTGACTTATGAAAACCTCTGAATTATGACTAATTAAGTGCAGGCCAAAATAATATCCCAGATCAGAACAATAGTCAAGATAATTTTTTTTAAATTATAAAATAGAATAGAATAGAATAGAATAGAATAGAATAAAATAAAATAAAATAAAATAAAATAAAATAAAATAAAATAAAATAAAATAAAGGAATGAAATGTGTGAGGCCACCAGAACTGGTACACACTGGGAGGAGCATCCACGTGCACAAGGTCAGAATGGAACAGTGCACAGAGAGATGGGGTTGTTTGGGAAGATTCCTCCATCCTGAAGCACTGGGACACAGAGTAACATCAACCTCTAATTAACAGAAGTTTTAAAATCTTCACCATGCTAATTAACTGCTATATTAATCACAGGAACTTTGAGGACCAGCACATTCAAAGCCCTCTCCAATCAAATCCCTTTTGCCTTGCAATGCTTGATCCCAAGCAGCTGGTGACTGGGCACTCTGTGCCTGCTTGGCTTCTCGTGGCACCGAGGATGGGGCTCCTGCTGTTCCCCACCCAGGACACCCCCCCTGGCAGCCCCAGGTGCTCAGAGGGGCTCCCACGCTGGCCTCAGTCCGTCACGGGGAGCAAGTGATGCTGAGCGAGCCTCTCACCCTAAGAAAGGCTCTAAAAATAAGCTCCTAATACACTCCTGCATCCTGTCAAGGCTTTAAATAGCTGTTTGGAGTTCAAATTTTAAAAACTGTTGAGCTCAAATCATTTATGACAACTTGGGAGCCAAAAATAAATGGGGATGAGGAAAGAGGAGGAGCCGTCCCCCGCCAAAGGCACCGAGGAGAGGAGCCCGTGGGCTGAGCCCGCGTGCAGCCGGGGTCCCTGGGGGCTCGGGGACAGGGGACAGGGCTGGGGGACAGGGCTCTCTCAGGGTCCCCACCCTGGGGTGGCACTGGCCAGGCCTGTGCCCGGCTGCAGGCACTGGGAGGGCTCATCCTGCGGGGCAGGGGCACAGGGGGCTTTGCCTGGGAGATGGAGTCTGGCTCCTGAGCCCAGGAGTGTCTCTGAAATGAGGAGGGGCTGTCTGACAGCACCAGCTCCTCGTGATGTGGGTCCATTGTCAGGATACTCCTTTATCCTGTGGAATGTTGGACTGTACTCTAATCCAGTTTGTAATTGGGAAAGTGCAGGGAGCGCTCACTCAGCTCTGCTCCAGAGACACCTGCAGCACAGCTGTGCACTGGCTCTGCCTGTGAGAGACACTGAGCTCGGGAGAGGGGAAAGCAGCTGCCAAATCACAGAATTCCAGAATGGTGTGGGCTGGCAGAGATCTCACAAACCCCCTTGTTCCAGCCCTGCCATGGCAGGGACACCTCCCACTGTCCCAGGTGCTCCAGCCCCAGTGTCCAGCCTGGCCTTGGGCACTGCCAGGGATGCAGGGGCAGCCCCAGCTGCTCTGGGCGCCTGTTCCAGGGCCTGCCCACCCTGCCAGGGAACAATTCCTCATTGCCAATGTCCCATCCAGCCCTGCCCTCTGGCACTGGGAGCCATTCCCTGTGTCCTGTCCCTCCATCCCTTGTCCCCAGTCCCTCTGCAGCTCTCCTGGAGCCCCCTCAGGCCCTGCCAGGGGCTCTGAGCTCTCCCTGGACCCTGCTCCTGTCCAGGTGAGCCCCCCCAGGTGTCCCAGCCCAGCTCCAGAGGGGCTGCAGCCCTGGGGCAGCTCCGTGGTCTCTCTCCAGCGGGCTGTACCTCGCTTTCTCCCCAGGCCCACCCGAGGGCAGGGTGACCCTGTGTGACCCAGGGCTGTCCCCACAAGCACCGTGCACCCGGGCCGGGTTTTGCCATCCCTGTGTGGGGCACACCCCGGCTGTGCCCTCCCTGTGCCAGCCCAGCCTGCCCAGCCGGCGCCGGCCATGCGCGCCAGGCTGTGAGCAATCGCCGCTCCCGGCCTTTCCAGAAATACTCTGCTCTCCTGCTCACTGACCTTTGATCCTTCATTCCGTTTGCATTCTTCTGGAAAGCCCAGAAACGCCGAGGATGCCCTGACACTGGCGTCAGGGAGGAGGCTGGGACAGCGCCAGGTGCCACCTGCCTGTGGCAGAGAGAGCAGGGCTGTGCTGGGAGGGGGCTCTGAGGGCACCGACAGGGCTCTGAGGGCAGGGCAGGGCTGTGAGGGCACCGACAGGGCTGTGAGTGCTGGGACCGAGCTCTGAGTGCAGGAACAGGGCTCTGAGTGCCGGCACGGGGTTCTGGACACACATCCCCTGGCTTCTTCTTCCCGATGTTCCCGGAGCCGACCCCTGTGCAGTCACGATGCTCAGGCTGGTTGGGGAGAGGGGCAGTCGGAGTGCCGGGCACGCTGCAGCTCCTCACCCTCCTCCTGCAACAGCTGAGTAGGAGTTTATGGAAAAAACACGTTTTCCCAAATCCCAGCGCTTTCTGCTGCAGCTCTTGGCTCTGGCTCCACCTGCATCTCATGGCACAGCTCAGCAGCGGCCGGCGCTGCTCCTCCCTCCCAGGGATCGCGGTACCGGTTTCATTCCCTTCCCTCGCACAGTTCCTGCTGCGAGAGCCGGGGGAAGCGCTCCCTGTGTCCCCGGGGCCGGTTCCCGGTGCCGCCGCTGCCCCTCCGCGCTCCGCCGGCACCGGCACCGGCAGCAGCCTCAGCCCCAGCCCCAGCCCCAGCCCCAGCCTCATCCTCAGCCTCATCCTCATCCTCAGTCTCATCCTCATCCTCATCCTCATCCCCATCCTCATCCTCATCCTCAGCCTCAGCGCCGGCGGCCAGGGTGAGCCCCGCCTGTGCCGAGCCAGCGTTTGCCGTGTCCTGCTGGAAACCCGGCAGGGGCAGAGCTTGGAAAAACCCGGTTGAGCTTGGGAAAAGCAAGTTTGGCATTGGGGGTGCATTATCTCTGCCCCCTCAAGCTGGTGGGTACCGGGCTGGGATGGCACCAGGAGATTGTGGGGTCAGAGCTGTGTAGGGTCAGAGATTGTGGGGTCAGAGATTGTGGGGTCAGAGATTGTGGGTCCGAGCCGTGCCCGCACAGCCCATTCTGTAGGGGACATCCAGCCCATACTATGGGTGACATCCAGCCCATATTGTACAGGACATCCAGCCCATACTGTAAGGGACATCCAGCCCATACTGTAAGGACATCCAGCCTGCATTGTAGATGACATCCAGCCCACATTGTAGGTGACATCCAGCCCACATTGTAGGGGACATCCAGCCCATACTGTAGGTGACATCCAGCCCATATTGTACAGGACATCCAGCCCATACGGTAGGGGACATCCAGCCCATATTGTAGGTGACATCCAGCCCACATTGTAGGGGACATCCAGCCCATACTGTAAGGGACATCCAGCCCATATTGTAGGTGACATCCAGCCCACATTGTAGGGGACATCCAGCCCATACTGTAGGTGACATCCAGCCCATATTGTAGGTGACATCCAGCCCATATTGTAGGTGACATCCAGCCCATATTGTACGGGACATCCAGCCCATATTGGAGGTGACATCCAGCCCATATTGTAGGGGACATCCAGCCCATACTGTAGGTGACATCCAGCCCATATTGTAGGTGACATCCAGCCCATATTGTAGGTGACATCCAGCCCATATTGTACGGGACATCCAGCCCATATTGGAGGTGACATCCAGCCCATATTGTAGGTGACATCCTGCCCATATTGTAGGTGACATCCAGCCCATACTGTACGGGACATCCAGCCCATATTGGAGGTGACATCCAGCGGCTGCGGGAAGCAGTGCAGCCCCACCGCCTCCACGGGCACCTGGCCAGGGCACAAGCTGTGGCTGTCCCTTCCCTGGAAGCGTTTAAGGCCGGGTCGGGCGGGTTTTGGAGCCGCCCGGCCTGGCGGGAGGTTTGGGTTAGATCCTGCTCGTGTCAGGGGGCTGGAACGAGGGGGTGTGGGGGTCCCCTCCAAGCAGCTGAGCGCAGAGCTCAGCTGGAGCCTGGGGAAGCTCAGTCCGCCGCCAGTGCCGGCACATCGCCCGCGGCGCCCGCGGGACACGAGGCCCCTCGGCACCCTCAGGGCTCCCAGCCGCTGCTCGGAGCAGGCAGCGCCGGCAGAGGGACGGTTCCGAGGGATTCGCAATTTCCTCCCACCTCGGGGGGATTCCCGCCCCCGCCGGCCCCCAGCGGCAGCGAGAGAGCTCTCACTGTTTAATAACAGAGATGGGGGCACCGGCAGCACAAATGAAGCTGCTGACGGGAGCAGCAGCGCCGGCCTTTGCTTGGCACACAAGGCTCCAGCCCCTCTGACTGCCGCAGAGCCAGGAGGTGGTGGGACCATCCCGGCCCTGCAGCTCTGGGACCCGATGGGTGTCACAGCCCCACGGGCTGGCCCCGGCCCCACTGCTGCCCTGCCCTGGGGACAGCAGCGCCTCTGCCACCGCGGGAACCAGCGCCGTGCCAAGCAGTCCGTTTGGGGAGCGAGCCTTGTTTACTCTGCACTGAATGTTCACATCCCGGCGCCGCTCAGCGACATAATCACCCAAACCAACAGGGGCTTTGTGCTTGCCCAGCACGCTCAGGGACATCAAAGCCCCGGCTCCGGCCGCAGCCAGCCCCCGGGCCCTGTCTGGCTGCGGTTCCCACCGTGCCCGGAGGGTGCTGGGCAGGTGGGAGCGCCCCGGGAGCCGCCGGCAGCGCTGCCTGTCCCAACACTGCCCGAGATCCTCGCAGCTCCCAGGAGAGGGGCTGTGCCATGCCCTGGCTCAAGCCGGGGGTCTTTGGGCAGGGGGTGCTGGTTGGACACGGACCCCTTGCATGAGTGGCGTGCTCTCCCAGCCCTTTGCTGCTGCCCTGGTTTGTCAAACCCCTCCATTTCACACCATCCAAACCAGAGGGGACATGACTGCCATCGTCTCCTACCTGTGGGGTGGCTCTGGAGGGCCAAGGGACAAAGGACAGTGTCCCAGCCCGGGAGACGCAGGCAGCACAGGCTCCAGCTGCCTCCCTGCTCCATGGGCCAGGTATACTGGGCCCATCATCACCTTTTGTTTTGTCCTTTGAGCAGCAAATAAACCTGGACCAAAACCAGAAGGGATTGTGGCCACAGCCACTCTGAGCCCACAGAAAGCAGGCCTTGATGTCCCACACATGCAGGAGTTTCCACAGCTCACTGTCTTCCAACAGGAACTGTAGAGGTGTTTTAGTTTGGAAAAACATGTTATTTCCACCTGCAATGTCATCCTGTGCTCGTTCCATGCCTGGGAAAGGGTGGCACAGCCCTGGGAAGCAGTGACTGAGACGCTGCAAGGACAGGGATGGTGCAGGGCACCTGAATCAGCCCGAGGCACTGGTACTGCCGGCTGCTCTGTCACCTCCACCCTTGTCTCTGCTGCTGCCAGTCCCGGGGCACCCAGGGCCGAAGCACAGCAGGTCCCTGGCGGCAGGGACAGCCTGCCTGGCCCAGCCCAGAGCTCCGGGGCTGCTGACTCACACCGGGACAATCTCCGGCCCAGCCCGAGTCCCCTCCATGGCCCGGGGCTGCTCCTGCCGGTGGCCAACGCCCCGAGAGAGCCAGGGCACCGCAGGATCAACCTGCCCGGCTGCGAGGGGAGGGAGGGCTGCACGGCTCAGCCTCGGCTGCCCTGCAGCTGGGAACGGCAGGGCTGAGGGTGCTGGGGCCAGGGCTGGCCTGGAGTGAGGGTGCTGCTGGCCAGGGCTGGCCTGGAGTGAGGGTGCTGGGGACCAGGGCTGGCCTGGAGTGAGGGTGCTGGGGACCAGGGCTGGCCTGGAGTGAGGGTGCTGGGGCCAGGGCTGGCCTGGAGTGAGGGTGCTGGGGACCAGGGCTGGCCTGGAGTGAGGGTGCTGGGGGCGAGACCTGGCCTGGAGTGAGGGTGCTGGGGACCAGGCCTGGCCTGGAGTGAGGGTGCTGGGGGCCAGGCCTGGCCTGGAGTGAGGGTGCTGGGGGTGAGGCCTGGCCTGGAGTGAGGGTGCTGGGGGCCAGGGCTGGCCTGGAGTGAGGGTGCTGGGGGTGAGGCCTGGCCTGGAGTGAGGGTGCTGGGGACCAGGGCTGGCCTGGAGTGAGGGTGGTGCTGGCCAGGCCTGGCCATGGCCCCCAGACATCCCGGGCTCCACTGCGTGTCCGGGGATGGCCGTGACTGCCCAGGACAGACCGGGCTCAGCTGTTCTCCTCGAGCGTGTGACGGGAGGAAGCACTCAGGGGGGATGTGGAGGACAGCGTGGGGACATGGTGACGCTGCCGTGGGGCACAGGATGGGGCGTCACCACTGTCACAGGCGCCCCAACACCTCTCTGAGCAGCTGGAGCGGGAGCGGCGGCACCAGACCCTTCCCTGCCCCTGCCGTGGGGCTTTCCTGCCCTCGGGGGTGTGACACCGCGGCCTGGGGTCCGTGCGGCTGCGGGTGCCTTTCTGCAGCGTCAGACGAATCCGCCCGGCTGCACCCCCGCGATTTATTCGGCTTAATCCGGCGGCGGGCAGGTCCCACCGCGCCCCGCCGGCCGGGTGCCGGCTCAGCCCCGGGGGGACGGTCCCTCCCCGCAGGGAGGGGACTGAGTTATGAAAGTTGTGCATGGGGAGTGTCCGGGGGGCCGGAGCAGACGAGCCCAGGGCGCGGGGCACTCGCTGCGGGCAGGCTGGGCTGCGGCACCCGCGCTCCGCAGCAGCTCCCGCGACAAGAGGCGCCCGGCCGCAGCCCGAGCTCCGTCCCCGCCGCTCCGCAGCGGCCGGACCTGCGGGGTGCGCCCCGCCGCTCTCCTGAGGCCGCTCTCGTGCCCTTATCACTTTTCCAGCCCAGCTTCTGCACCTGACTGTTGGACGGAGAACTGATAAGGGTATGCGAGTGCCACGAGCACCGTCCTGCCGCGCCGGCGGCCCCCGGACTGCCCCGGCCGCGGCCCCGGCTCCAGCTGCATCCGTGCCTGGGCAGCTCCAGATGTGGGCTCGGCGCAACCCGGCCGCAAACCAAGCGCGGGGGATGCAGAAGTATCTTTTTCCACTAAAACCTGGCGGGTCCCGTCGCTCCGGGGTTTTCCCTTTCAGCATCTGCAGCAGGTCTCCAGCAGGAAAATGCATCTTTTTGGAAAAGGTTCTTGAAATGCTTTTTAATGCGTTACCGTTTGCTTGTGTTTCAGTGAAGTTAGCTGGGAATTCTTTGGGATCAACGTAAAGAATCATTCTGAAAGTAAGAAATGAGTATAAAACTCCTGTGCTTTCCTGTGCCTGCAATTGTTCCCGTTTAAAGCCATTTATTCCCGACATTTCCCTGGGTTTCTAGGTGAGTTCCTGCCGGCCATCTCCAGCCACAGCAGCCGGAGGCAATGGTGAGCACTGCAGAGGGACAAGGGCAGCAGACCCCGGCATGAGGTAAGGGGGTCCCTGTGCTCCCATCCCCCTCGGGGTGCTGCACCCCAGGTCCCACCCGGCCCGGGGCTGCCAGAGCTCCCACAGGCGCTGCCCCTGCATGGCAAACCGATGCCCTAAAGCACCCAGGAATCCCTCCACATGTCCATCCTCCTGTTCCCAGTTTTCCAGCTATTCCCACCTGTCAGACCTTTCCTGCCTCCTCTGAAGTGTTCAATGGCAGAGTGAGTGCCAGCACAATGCCAGTCCTGGGGTGCTTGCCCATGGATGCGTGGCTGGGTGGAGAGGAAAGAGCCAGCACCAGCACAGAGAGGAGGTTTCTTTCCCCAGGGGATACAGCCTGGCCTGGCCGAACCCCATGTGTGCACAGCCCACACCCGGGGCTGCCCTGGCCCCCGTGACCCCCAGAGCGCCCCCTGCTCAGCCCCAGGGGCTCCCCAAAGCACTGACACCCCTCCAGAACTGCCCTGCTCTCCCTGCTCGCCCTGCTGCTCAGCCCAAGGATGCAGGGGATCCCCGAGCCCCACAGGGGTGGCTGCCCCAGATCCCCTGAATTCCCAGGTGCAGGCATCAGGGAGCAAAGTGGAGGAGCAGCTCCGTGTCAGGCGCTGCATGCACATGGCCTGGGGAGGGGATGCACCCCTAAACCCACCCCCTAAAGGTGCACCCCCTAAACCCCCTAAACCCAGCCCCTCTGCTCCAGAGCTGGGGCCCCTTCTGACCCCTGGCTGGGCCCCAGACACTGACTCAGCCCCAGTGTGGGAGTGTCAGCCCCCCAGGCTCACTGCCACATTGCCACAGAGGTGCCGCACTGTCCTGGGCCAGGCACGGCTCTCTTCTCCCTCTGCAGCCCTTTGGGGATCCTGTGCACAGCCAGTCCCTGCCACAAACCCGAGCGTGCCCTTGGAGCACAGAGGGAAGGGTCAGAATTCGGGACACGCTTTGTGCCCCGCAGTGACCCCGGCCCCAGGCCAAGGGCGGGCAGGCTGTGACCCCCCACGCCTCAGCTCCGGGCTCACACGGCAGCGGCTGCCACCGGTGGGCTCCGAGCACTCGCGGGTCCCAGCGCTGCTCTACACAGAGCCCAGCAGCCCCTCGGCTGCTCCGGGGAGGGGTGCAGGTGGCGGTGGACGCACAAAATGGAGTGAGGGAGGAGTGGGGTTGTCCCCACCATCCCGCCCTGAGCCGGCTGAGGGACAGAAGCGGAGCGGTCACGGCATCCCCGGGCACTGGGGGCTTCCCTGGGGAGCACCGGGAGCTTCGCGAGCCCCAGACTGGCCAGGGTGGGGGCCTGAAGCTACCGGGAACCCCAAATGGGTGGGGTGAGCGCCCGGAGCCCCCGGGAGCCCCAGCTGTGAGTTCTGCATGAGGGGTTGATGGGGCCGGGACCTCATGTGATCCCTCTGCAAACAGCCGCCGGCGGGCTGTCAGCGTGGATTTGGCTTTCCCCCGCGGCAGGTGGGGTGATCAGCCATGAAAAGGCGGCTTAGCGGCACCGGAAAACTCCTGAGGCAGCCGAATTCCCGGGGAGCCGGGCACGGGGGCGGCGGCTGAGCCAGCGCCGCGGCCGCCGCTCGCCCCGAGCACGTAGCCCCGATATTAAAGTCCCGAATAGGAAATTCCACTTCTTCAGCAGCCGGATATTTCATAAGTGTCCCGGCGGACATGAAAGCCGCACCAGGAAATTTCACTCGGCAGAGATATTAAAGTGGATGCAGCCCTTGGGGCACAGGGCAGGGCCGGCCGCGGGGACACGCGTGTGCACATTCCACTGTCCCTCGTGTCGCTGTCCCGGCCAGCCCTGCCTGAGCCCCAGCCACGGCTGCACCGGGGCACGGGAGCCAAGGGCTCAGGGTGACCGCAGGGGCAGAGACACAGGGAGGGCAGCAGCCGAGCCCCCAGCAGGGCACAGGGCAGGGCCCCAGGGTCTCTGCCAGCCCCGGGCACAGGGCAGGGTCCCAGCCCCGGGCACAGAGCAGGGTCCCAGCCTCGGGCACAGGGCAGGGTCCCAGCCCCGGGCACAGGGCAGGGTCCCAGGGGCTCTGCCAGCCCCGGGCACAGAGCAGGGTCCCAGGGGCTCTGCCAGCCCCGGGCACAGAGCAGGGTCCCAGCCTCGGGCACAGGGCAGGGTCCCAGCCCCGGGCACAGGGCAGGGTCCCAGGGTCTCTGCCAGCCCCGGGCACAGGGCAGGGTCCCAGCCCCGGGCACAGGGCAGGGTCCCAGCCCCGGGCACAGGGCAGGGTCCCAGCCCCGGGCACAGGGCAGGGTCCCAGCCCCGGGAAGGGCAGTGGCGCTGTCCCGGGCACAGAGCAGGGTCCCAGTGGCGCTGCCAGCCCCGGGCACAGGGCAGGGTCCCAGCCCCGGGCACAGAGCAGGGTCCCAGCCCCGGGCACAGAGCAGGGTCCCAGCCCCGGGCACAGAGCAGCATCGCTCAGCCCCGCGCTGCCGGGAGCGCCGCCCCCGCAGGCACCGAGCGCGGCTAATTGCAGGTTATTGCGCTGCTCTGTCATCAAACACGGATCCGTTCTCTTCCGACACGCGCTCCGAGCAGTGCAAACTCGGATCTGCTCCTGCCTCCGCTCAGCCTCTCCTGAGGCTCGGCGCAGCAGCGGCTGCGGTGCCACCCCGGGGCAGAGGGTGCGGTGCGTTGGGGAGGGCAGGGGCCGTAAAGCTCATCCCATTGCACCCGTGCCGCGGCAGGGACACCTCCCACCACCCCAGCGTGCCCCAAGCCCCCGTGTCCAACCCGGCCTTGGGCACTGCCAGCGATCCAGGGGCAGCCTCAGCTGCTCTGGGCACCTGTGCCAGGGCCTGCCCACCCTCCCCGGGAACAATCCCTGCCCAGAGTCCCATCCATCCCTGCCCTCCGGCTCTGGAAGCCATCCCACCTTGTTCTGGCACTCCATGTCCTGTCCCCAGTCCCTCTGCTGCTCTCCTGGAGCCTCTTTGGGCAGTGGAAGGAGCTCTGAGGTATTCCCAGAGCTTTCCCTTCTCCGGGTTGAAGACATTCCATCCCTCAGCTCTGGCTGGGTCAGGATCCAGCAGCCCAGATCCTGGGCTGTGTCTCCAGTCCAGTCTGGAGCCCCACACCTCTGCCATGCCCAGGGACCAGGCACTGACATTTTCCTGTTGCTGTTCCCTGTGGGGATTCCTCAGAATTGGGAGTTAAACACAACCCAAAGAGCATTGTAATGGCTCCTCAAGAGAAAACGAGTTTCTAAAATTAAAAGAGCAAAGTAAGACAATGGAATATTTTTGCATTGATTTTCTTGCCATGAATATTTATAAAACTTAGTTCAATAACATCAAGGAAATACAGGACAGTGCCGGGTGAGAGCTGCATCCCCATCCCATGGCAAGGCCCACACTGGACCTCAGTGCCTGTGCCCTGCCAGCATCAGAGCTGCAGCACTGATTCCAGGAGCTCAGAGCAGGGAATCATCTATCCAAAGCCCAGAAAACCCCCAGAAATACCCCCAAAACCACAAGGAATTCATTGCCCATTCCCACAAGCAATAAACACAGTACCCAGAAAGCCCAAGCTTTTTCTTCTCCCTGCCCCATCACAGCACACTGTCACCTTAACTGGTAAATAATCCCACAAATTGCATTGTCACTCCATCCCTTCCATGCCTGCCCGGAGCAGCTGGGGCTGCCCCTGGGTCCCTGCAGTGTCCCAGGCCAGGCTGGACAGGGCTGGGAGCACCTGGGACAGTGGAAGGTGTCCCTGCATGGCAGGGGTGGGATGGGATGGGCTCTCAGGAGCTCCCAAGCCATTCTGGGATTCAGTGATTCACCCGTTACAGCACAAGTGGCCTCATCCCCCGCTGCCACCCACGGAGATTCATTCCTCCTGCCAGGATCTGATTTCCACCCTGGTACCAGGGGCATTTCCAGCCTCCTGAGGTGAGGGGTACTCTGCTGCCCCTCTGGAGCACGCCATGGGGAAAGCCCACGTGGAGGTGCAGGGGTGTGCAGATTACAGAGGGGAAATGGTGTAGGGAGAGAGAGGAGTTGTCAAGGCAACAGCAACTGCAGGATTGGGAGAGGGAAGGAGGGGGAGCGGGGGTACCTGGGGGTGCAGTGGTGGACACAGGGGCACAAGAAGCCAAGGGTGAGGACAGGGACACAAACACCATTCTCTGCCCCTCTGCCCACCAGGACAGCTCCCAGCCCTGCTGCCAGTGAGGGAGGATGGTCCAGGGCCCCACAGCATCCCCAGAGCCATCCCCTGCCTGCTGCCCAGCCCCACAGCATCCCCAGAGCCATCCCCTGCCTGCTGCCCAGCCCCACAGCATCCCCAGGGCCCAGCAAGGGACAGAAGCTGCCACTCTCCAAGGCCCAGCACTGAGCAAAAGCCACCAGTGACACCAAGGGGAGCAGCTCTGGCTGCTCAGTGGCACAGGCCACCACAGTCTGATTTTCAGAGCTTTCCAGAATTTGCTAGTCTGAGCCAAACCAACTCCTCACACTGAGGGGCAGAGGCCGGAGAGATCCCTTCCCCACCCATCTCCAAACTTACAGGAGATGCTGAAACTCTGCTCAGGCCTCAGATGGGCACGGAGGTGCCCAGCTCAGAGAGGAGACAGCAGGCACAGTCACCTGTGAGGCCATGGTGGCCAGTGCAGCCACAGAGCTGCCGGTGCGACACGGATCCAGCCTGGATCCAAGTTCAGCACCACGGCAGGGAGGGTGCAGGCGTGATCAGGGCACGGGGAATCCTCTGCACGGGGCACCGACAGACCCTGCTGTGCAAACTCTGCCACTGCCCCCAGCCAGGGCAGGGATGGGATGGGATGGGACACGCGGGGAGTCGGGGCACAGGCAGCCAGGGGCTCTGTGCTGCTCTGCCCCTGCCTGAGCCCCACACCCAGAGCACCCTGCTCCCCCCTGCCCCGGGCTCTCAGAGCCCCAGAGAGCTCCAGCTCCTGCTTAAAATGAGACCTGGGGACAGAACAGGGAAGCTCAGCCCTGCTCCCTGCTGAGCCCCTGCTCCCCACGCACCCATGCCAGCAGCGATCCCTGCCAGGCCCTGACAGCTCCCTGAAGCTGCTGCACTATTTTTACCCCACGGTTGCTATAGAGACATCAGAGCCGCTCCCCGTGATGATGCAGCTGCTTTTGGGTGATGCAGTCTCTTCCAGAAGCACTGCATCACCCCTGCATCACCCACTGCATCACTCACTGCATCACCCACTGCATCACCCGCTGCATCATCCCCTGCATCACCCACTGCATCACCCACTGCATCACCCACTGCATCATCTGCTGCATCACCCCTGCATCACCCACTGCATCATCTGCTGCATCACCCACTGCATCACTCACTGCATCATCTGCTGCATCACCCACTGCATCACTCACTGCATCACCCACTGCATCACCCACTGCATCATCTGCTGCATCACCCCTGCATCACCCACTGCATCATCTGCTGCATCACCCACTGCATCACTCACTGCATCACCCACTGCATCATCTGCTGCATCACCCGCTGCATCACCCCTGCATCACCCACTGCATCACCCCCTGCATCACCCACTGCATCACCTGCTGCATCACCCACTGCATCACCCCCTGCATCACCCACTGCATCACCCCCTGCATCACCCCCTGCATCACCCACTGCATCATCTGCTGCATCACCCCCTGCATCACCCTCAACTGCATCACCTGTTGCATCATCACCCACTGCGTGACCCCCTCTGCACCACCCGTTCAGGTCCCCTGGGATTCCCCTCTGTCCCCAGAGGTGTGTGCCAGCCCCGTGCCCTCGGCAGTGCCCCAGGAAGGGGGGTCACACAGACCTGCTCCACCCCTCACTCTGGTGCCCCGGGCTGGGGTGAGCTGCTGCTTCCCCAGCCTGCTCCAGGCACTGCCATGCTGGGCAAGGTCTCAGCAAGGCAGCTCAGCCGTCTGGCCAAGGCCACCAGAGGGGACAAGGAGCATCAGTGTGTGGTGCTGCACGGCCACAGGGGGTGGCAGGGCTGTCACTAATGGATTTCAGCTGACTGATCTCTGGTACACCCATTTTTCCAGCAGGAGAAATCAGGGTCCCGATTAAAGCAGGTACAAACCTGAGCCAGGCTCCAGCTCTGCTCAGAACTGGAAAGCAAGGTAAGCAAGGTGCCGTGGGCATGGTTGCACCCTCTCCTCCATGAAGCCCCAGGAGGGGCTGGGGCTGAACTCTGGTGGGCTGGGACCCCGTGCCAAAGGGGGGGACCCGGGCTGTGCCCAGGCAGCAGCAGCAGCAGCACAGCAGCAGAGCCAGGGGTCCCCGGAACACTGAGCTCCCCCGGGGCTGTGCTGCTCCCCCGGGGCAGCCTCAGCCCCAGAAGCCTGGCTGTGAGCAGGGAACAGCAGCCGTGAGGGGATGAGCTGGCAGGAACAGCTCACACAGCCCTCGGCAAAGCACCTAAAATAGAACCTGCCAGCAGCCACTGGGGACACGGGGCTGGTCCAGCCCTTGCTGAGGCTGCCCTGGCACCCCTGGGCCTGAGCCCGGAGCCCGAGGCTGTGCCTGGAGGTGGTGCAGGACCCCTCCCCAGCAGGCAGACCCAGCTCTGCTCAGCCAGGGCCTGCAGCTCCTCCAGGGATGAGGAGAACATGGAGCCCACAGCCCCTCGCCATCCTGTCCCTGCTGCCACAATCTCAGCCCCTCAAGGCATCACTGCAGCCCCTCGAATGCCCCGGGCACCCCACAGAGAACAAACAGCCCCGTTACAGCCCCATAAAGCAGCTCCCCCTCCTCCAGGCAGGGCCAGACCCCAGCCAGAACCTCAGCAGGCTCTAACAAAGGGGTGACAGCTCCCTGGCTGCTCATCCAGGTGGGGTAGAGCTGGGATGGCCCCACAAAGCCTCCAGCATCTCTGCTGTTCTCTGCAGTGACACGGCTCTGTCACCTCTGCCCTCCCTGTCCTGCCCAGGTGAGGATCCCGGGTGCCACCCCTGCCACAGGGCATCACCAGCAGCACTTGCAGGCACTGCCCAGCCCTCCGCACCCTGCAGGGCTGTTCCGGGGGGCAGAGCACCCTGTGGCGGCACCCAGCCACCTCAAAGTCACCCCATCCCAGGTTTGTCCCAAACTGGTCCTGTCTGGAGCCCATCCTGCTGCCCCAAGGCTGCAGGGGCACTGCTGAGACCAAGCCCACGGCTCCGAGCCCTCGCAGAGCTGCAGCCTCTCCAGCAGCCATCCCTGCAGCCCGTTGCCATGGCATCCTCAGGGATGGCACAGATACTGGGGAGGAAGACAAGGAGGATGAAGACAGGTGGACACATTGGCTCTGCAAAGCCAGGGCACGGCTGGGGCAGATTTGAGGCCCTCTGGCAGCAGGCAGGGGCCACCCTGCTCCCCTCCCAGGACTGGTGTAACAGAGCTGGCATTGCCACGCTCCCCTCCCTGCTGGGGCATCTCCCACCCATGGACACCTGCAGGCTGGTGAGACTAGGCTGGTGGAGCAGGAAAGGGAATTCCTGGGGTTTAACATCTTCAAGGATAGGTCACTCCTGCTTTCCAGCCAGGAGCAGCCAGCCTGGGGTGCAGCACAGGGGTGAGGACTCGCAGGAGCAGCAAGGGGGGCAGAGCACAAGGGGGCTCCTGCAGGGGAGGGGGCTCCCCAAGCCCCACTGCCAGCATTCTCCCCAAGCCCCACTGCCAGCATTCTCCCCAAGTCCCACTGCCAGCATTCTCCCCAAGCCCCACTGCCAGCATTGTCCTCTTTGCCATCATCAGGCACCCAGGACCTTCCCTCTTTCCCCACAAGCACCTCCTCCCTCCTTGTCTCCATCCCTGACCCACACTGGGAGCAGAGCAGAGCCCCCTCACCAGGGGGATGTGGTGGCTTCCCCTGGCCAGCCTGGGCTCCTCCTGCCACCAGCTTGTCTCTTCTAAATTTGTGGGTTTCAGGAGTTTATTTTTAAGATGTTTATTTTGTCAAGGTGTTCATATTATGTTGCTGTTAGGAGTTAGTGTGTTTATTTTTGCCAAGTAAAGTGGTGTGCTCATGCATCAGAAAATGGACAGATAAACACATTTTGGGGAGTTTATGGCCAGTTTAGACAGGTACTGCAGAGTGTCTGTGTTACCAAGTCAGGAGGAACCTGCCATAAGATTTGCCAAATGTTCCCTAACATAGTAAGACTGACTTAATTTCTCTGCTGGCTCTGATTCTCATTGTCATCATCTCTGAATGAAGAGCGCTGCAATATTAAATTATATTTTATTAATCACAAGACAAATCTCCCCAAATGTTAATGTGATATGGGGGCTGTGATGACAAACACCCTCACAGCTGGGATGGTTCTGCAGAAGTGCAGAACCCTGGGGGTGAGGGTGGTGGTCGGGGGCATCTGTGACCATTTCCCCCTTCGTCCAAATTCCCTTTCTGCTGGGACTGCTCCGAAAGGGACCCCGAGGGAGGTAGAGGAAGCTGCTGGGAAGCAGGCTCCTGCCCGGCTGCGGGGCTGGGGCCGAAGGGGGGCCGGAGAGGCAGCACACTGCCAGGCACAGCCCTGGCACCGAGGGCAGCCGTGCCCGGGGAGCAGACGCGGGATCCGAGCTGGTCCTGCCCGGCACGGAGCGCTCCTGTGCCCCAGGTGCCCTCGGGCTGCCCCAGGCGAGCGCTCAAACCGCGCAGTCATTAACATCAGAGGGGGCTCGGGGGGCCGTGACTGCCCCTGCTCCGAGTGCGGGGAGCTGCGGGTTCAGGGATCTTCGGGCTCTGGGGAGCCCCGGAACAGGGACACGCACAGGCACCCGCACGGGTGGGCGCAGTGGAACAGAGACCCCGCAGCCCCTCGCACACGGACACAGACCCTACAGACCCCGCACGGGTGGGCGCAGTGGAACAGAGACCCCGCAGCCCCCTGCAAACGGAGAAAAACCCTACAGACCCTACAGCCCCCAGCCCACGGACACAGATCCTGCAGCCCCTCGCACACGGACACCCCCGCCCGCCGCTCCCCGCACCCACCTGCGGGCGGACGCGCCGCCCCCCGCGCCCTCCTCCTCGCGCAGCGCCGGGCACCGGCACCGGCACCGGCACCGGCACCAACGATCGGCACCGGCACCGGCACTGGCACCAACGATCGGCACCAGCACCGGCACCGGCACCGGCGCCAACGATCGGCATCGGCACCCGGCACAGGCATCGGCACCAACGATCGGCATCGGCACCAACGATCGGCACCGGCACCCGGCACTCGGCACCGGCACCGGCACCAGCCCCGGCACAGGGCACGGGGCAGCGGCACCAACCCCGGAGAGCGGCACCGCACACCGCCACGGGCAGCAGGTACCGGGTGGGATGCGCTCCCCACCGTCACCACCGCAGCCGGGGGCGGCGCGGGATGGCCGCGGCTCGGAGGGGCGCGGGGCACAGCAGCCCCGGCGGCAGCGGGGGAGAGCCGCCCCCGGGTCTCCCCCCCGGGTCCGAGGGGTCCCCACGGGAAGGGGCCGTGGGCAGCTCACGGGCAGGGAGCGGCACCGTGGGCGCCTTTGGGAGGGGCTGGGAGCAAAGCGGGCGCTGACCGCGGGTCCAGGGGCCGCAGGATCCCATGGAGGGCACGGAGGGGTGGGAAGGGCCGGGAAGCTTGTGCCCTCTCCAGGGGCGCTCTGTGGGCACCGGCTGCTCGGGGCTCCGGGAGCACTCTGAGGAGTGAGACAGGGAGCGGGGGCAGCAGGAGGGGGTGGCAGCGGGGGTCAGTGGGGCGGCAGAAGCAGGAACACAATAGACAGCATGACTGTGGCCGCTTCTGCTTCCCTCCGGCAGTGAGGAGGCAGAGATCCCGGCTCCAGCCCAGGAAGCCATCAGGGAAGTTCACACCGTCTCCAGTGCGCTTCGTGCTGCGGCCCCCAGACACAGCAGGCCAGTGGAGACCACCAGAAGCTCTCTGATCTCCTGGGGAAGCCAAGGCACCCATCCGGGCAGCTGTGTGCACCAGGTGGAGGGACACAGCCTCAGGGACAGTGGGGTAGTGCCCAGAGCATCCCAGGAAGGCAGGGACAAAGCAGCGGGGCTCACCTCTTCCCCGTGGTTCCCCCACAGGCACCGCTGCCGTCACCCAGCGGGAAGCAGCAGCCATGGATGAAGTGACAGAGCTGGAGCTGGGGGGCAACTCCCTGCTGAAGGCCGTGTGGCTGGGCCGGCTGCGGCTGACCCGGCTGCTGCTGGAGGGGGGCGCCTACATCAACGAGAGCAACGACAAGGGCGAGACCGCCCTCATGGTGGCCTGCATCACCACGCACGTGGACCAGCAGAGCAGCCACAAGGCCAAGATGGTGAAGTACCTGCTGGACAACAGAGCCGACCCCAACATCCAGGACAAGTCTGGCAAGACGGCGCTCATGCACGCCTGCATCCGCGGGGCTGGGGGGGACGTGGTGTCCCTGCTGCTGGACAGCGGGGCAGACCCCAGCCTGGAGGACCACTCAGGAGCCTCAGCGCTGGTCCACGCCATCAACGCTGAGGACAAGGCTGTGCTGCAGCACCTCCTGAATGCCTGCAGAGCCAAGGGGAAGGAGGTGATCATCATCACCATGGACACATCAGCCTCTGGCACCAAGACCGCCAAGCAGTACCTGAACGTTGCCCCAGCGCTGGAGTTCAAGGAGAAGGCTCCCCTCGAGGAGAGCACAGCCCCCTCCAGTACCCACCTGAAAACTCCCGTCTCAGCACCTTCCCCTGCCGAGAAGGAGAGCAGCACTCTCACCCCACACCCTTCCCACCCTGGGGACACTGAGCCAGCCTCCCCAGGCCAGCGAGGCGGCACTGCCCGGAGAGCCCAGCTGCCCCGGCTGAAGCGGCTGAGGTCGGAGCCCTGGGGTCTGGTGGCACCCTCGGTGCTGGCGGCCTCCAGTCACCGCGACGACACGCGGGTCTGCGCCGACAGCGAGGTCATCACGGGCATCGGCGACCTCTCGCTCTCCAAAAAGCCCTCCCTCACCCGCAGCGGCAGCAGCGGCAAGGGAAGGGACCCCTCTCTCTTCCCCCCAGTGGATGAGCAGGCACTGGGGCCGCTGGCATGGAAAGCCACCCACGAGAAGAGCCCGGGCACCCACCCGTGCCTGTCCCGGAGCGCCACGGTCCCCGAGGAGCCGGAGAGCACCGGCTCGGCCGCCAGCTCCGCCGCAGGGACGGACACCACTCCCCACTGGTGGAGGCCAGGCACCGAACACAACGGGGACCCGCCGGTCACCGAGGCGGGGAAGGCGCCGTCCGAGAGGCGCAAGCTGAGCGGGTCCCAGCTGGCCCTGCTGGACGGCTGCTGTGACTCTCCCTCCGGCAGCACCAGCACATCGCCCAGCACCGGCCGGCGCCGGCCGCCCGGCCTGCTGGAGAGGCGAGGGTCCGGGACCCTGCTGCTGGACCACATCTCCCACACAAGGCCAGGATACCTGCCCCCCCTGAATGTGAACCCCAACCCCCCGATTCCTGACATCGGCTCCAGCAAAGCCCCCTCCCCGCTGGCTGCTGGGCTGAAGCCGCTGGTGCCCCTCGCACCCAGCTCGCCCAGGCGGGGCGATCTGAGGGCTCACAGGAAGCTGCTCCGCAGACATTCCATGCAGGCAGAGCAGATGCGGCACCTCTCCGATTTTGAGGAGGTCGTGGCGCAGTAGCCGTGCCCCGTTTGCTCACAGGGAGGTGGCCAAGGCCGCGCTGTCCCCGCAGAGACGGGACGGTTCCCACACAGAGTGGGCACAGGCTCCGGGGACACACAGTGGCCGGGGGGCTCAGCCCTGAGCCCAGGGGCTGAATCGGGATCAGGCTGATCGGGAGATCGATCCCACACCGTCCCAGATCGCCAAGCTCCGTGCCAAGGATCCCACCTGCAGTTCACTTATTCCTCACTAGTTGCAATCCGCTTTTCTTACATTCTGCTCGTTCTCTCACGGAATCCCGGCCCGGAGCACCGGCTGGTGATCTCTGGGGCCGAGGCGTTCTAAGTGCCTTCCAGGAGGGGAAGGGGCTCAGTACGGAGGGGGCTCGAGGAGCAGAATCCCCGTGCAGCCACGGACGGCGCCGGTGCTCTCCCGGAGCGGGAGAGGGAGACAGTGCTCCACCTCCGGGATTCCCGGAGCTGCGGCCGCTCGGCACACCCGGCACCGCTGCAGCCCCGTGGGCTGTGGGCCGGGATGGGCTTGTCTGGTCTCTGAAGGATCTGAACCTCAGGGGGTTCATTCCCCGCCGCGCCGAGGAGCTCTGAATTCAGGAAGCGCCGAGCAGGATGGTCCCAGCCCGGCTGCACGGGAGCCTCTGCCAGCGGCGGGGAAGCCGGGATGCCAACCCACCGAGGGTGACACGGGCCGAGCCCAGCGCTTCATCCCACCGGGAAAGCCGCAGGCACGGCGCCAGAGCCAAGACCCCGCGGGCCCCCCGCCCCACGGCCGTGGGCCGTGGCTCCCGCAGCTTCCATCGCTCCACGATCGCGGTTATTCACGGGACTGCGTGCGCGCAGGGGCGCAGGGGCAGGTGTTGGGGTGACGCCGCGGCCCTGCGGAGACTCGTGCACTGGTTTTGCACTGCATTAATAAAGCGCTCAGCTTGGGACGGAGGCTGATCTCGCGTGGAGCCGACACCAGCCGCCCGCACAGGGTCCCGGGAGTGCCGCGGGGATCGCCCGGCCCCGAGATGCCGTGGGGGGCCCAGGGTGCCGGGCCGGTGGAACCTTCCCGGGCTCCCCGCGGGTGCCCGCCCCGGGGCCGGAGGTGCCGCCCGCGCCCCGCCCCGCAGCGGAAGCGCCACGTCAGGGGGCGGTGCGGGGCCGCCGGCGGTGCCGGTGCGGAGCCGGTGCCGGGGGCGGTGCGGGGCCGGTGCCGGGTTGTGGGTGGCGGTGCCGGTGCCGGGTTGCGGGTGCCGGTGCCGGGATACGGGAGGCGGTGCCGGGCTGCGGGTGCCGGTTGTGGGTTGCGGGTGCCGGTGCCGGGGGCGGTGCGGAGCCGGTGCCGGTTGTGGGTTGCGGGTGCCGGTGCCGGGTTACGGGAGGCGGTGCCGGGCTCGGTGCGGGGCGCGATGCCGGGCGCGGTGCGGACGCTGTGCTTGGCCGCGCTGCTGGGCGCGCTGCGGGCCGGCGGCACGGAGCTGACGCTGGAGCTGCCCGACAGCGCCCAGCGCTGCTTCCACCAGGAGCTGGAGAGCGGCGTCAAGTTCACCCTCGACTATCAGGTACTACCCTGCCTGTACCTTCCTGCATGCTCCGTGCCTGCACCCCCTGCCCAAACCCCTGCCAGGGCTCCTCCGCCCCGTTTGTGCCCCATCCCTGTGCCCCTGCCCATGTGCCTGCCTGTGGCCCGGTGCCCGTGCCCCCTTGCCCACAGCCCTGCCGTGGGCATGCTGTTGTCTCTGCCCATGCCACCTGCCCATGCCTCTCCCGCACTCCCATCCTGTGACCTGCAGAGCCCCAGGCAGGGCTGCATTTCCACCCCAGCTCCCTCCATGCTGCACTAGGAGTTGTTCCCAGCCCCAGTTCCATGCCCAGCAGTGCCCACCTGAGAGCCAGGCCTGGGATGTGCCCACATCAGCCGTGGACACCCCTGACCTGGGTCATGAGGGCCGTTCCTGTCTCCAGGCCCCCCACTTGAGCCATGGGCACCCCAGCTGAGCTGCTGGCACTGTGGTGCACAACTTCCCCAGGGCTCCCCTGGCCTGGGCCCCATCCCATGGGCATGGTGCCCGCTGGCCTCTCACACAGCTGTGGGGCTGGGCAGGGGCAGGGGGCCCTTGCCACGTCGCTGGGCGTGTGCCGCCATCGGAGATGCGTCTCCCTGCACAGGTGATCAGCGGAGGGCACTATGATGTGGACTGCTACGTGGAGGACCCCAACGGCAAGACCATCTACCAGGAGACCAAGAAGCAGTACGACAGCTTCTCGCACCACACCGAGGCCAAGGGTGTCTACACCTTCTGCTTCAGCAACGAGTTCTCCACCTTCTCCCACAAAATCGTCTACTTTGACTTCCAGGTGGGCGACGAGCCGCCCATCCTGCCCGACATGAACAACCGCGTCACTGCCCTGACACAGGTGGGTCCTGGGAGGAAAGGAGGGAGGAAGGAAGGGTCCTGCTGCAGCCCCAAGCAGCCTTGTGGGATGGCAGTTGGGGACGTGTCCCCTTCCTCCTGCACTGGATGCAGAAGTTCCAACCGCCGGCCAACAGCCCCACCACACACCACATCCTCTGCTCTGCCTGGCTCGGGGGGGCTGTGCTGGCTCTGGGTTCCCCTCTCTGCAGCAGCCGTGTCCATCGCACGTGAGGGAATTGCATCAGCCATTCCATCCCTCGGTGTGAGCTCTGGGCTGGGCATCTGGGTGCCCTCGTGGGCCTCTCAGCTCTGTGCCAGTGGGGAACCACCCTGCATGGGTTCTGGCAGGAAACCTGCTACACAAACACTGCTCTTGAGTGTTCTGGCACGGCCCTGGGCTCCCTCAGCTGAGCCATGTCAGAAGCAACAGGGTGCTCCTGTCCTTGTTCCCAGCTGGAATCTGCCTGTGTCACCATCCACGAGATGCTGAAGGCAGTGATCGACTCCCAGACGCACTACCGGCTGCGGGAGGCGCAGGACAGGAGCAGAGCTGAGGAGCTCAATGGCCGCGTCTCGTACTGGTCCGTGGGGGAAACCCTCATCCTCTTCGTGGTCAGCATCGGGCAGGTGGTGCTGCTCAAGAGCTTCTTCACCGAGAAGAGACCCAGCAGCGGCGGAGCTGGCACCTAGAGCTGCTGTCTGTGCCCGAGTGGAGCAGGCAGTGGGACAGACACTGCACCTCTGATCGGTGCCGTGGGCAGGCGGGGGGTGGGAGCAGGGGTGACACTGCTGAGCTGGTGACGCAGCTACCCAAGGACAGGCGTCCCCCAGCATCACCTCCCACTTGCCATCGCCCGGCCTACCCTGTCCCCTCGCCTGGCCAGCCTGTCCCTGTTCTCTGGCTGCACTGGGGAGCGGGTGGGACCAGCACCAGCAGTGCTGGGGCACTGGGGCACCCTCAGGACTGGGACGTGACTGGGGTGTGACCACACGCTGCCCCTGAAGCCCTGTGCAGCCGCCGACGGCAGGGGCAGCGCTGCCCCCCCGGCCCCCACCCAGTGCCCTTGGCCCCAGCAGAGCTGCCTGTGGGCTGGGGGGGTCTCTGTGTGCACCCCAGCTGCCCCGTGGTGGGCAGGGTGCTCCCAGCAGCAGGACACAGCAACAGCAGTGTCCAAGGGAAGGCTGCTTGCTGGGTGGCTCTGGCTCTGCCAGCTCCTCCCCTCGCAGCAGTTCTCAGGCTGGCAGCAGGTGGTGTGCCCGTACCAGGTGGTATGTCATACACCGGTCTGTGCCTGAGGCTCAGCCCCCTCACACGTTCCCCCCACACGTGCCGAGGAAGCCCCATCCCTGCCCCAGAAGCACGGGGAATCCACACACACCTGGGACTGCAGCCCCTCATTCCCTGGGGCCCCACAAGACCCCTGGAGTGACTGGGGTGTGCTGGCCCTCCAGCCCTCAAGCAGGTGTGAGATCATTTCTCAGAGCTGAAGCAACTCCACTAGACTTTTCCTTTGCCACTTTCAAATAAATCCCTGCAAGCATGGCTGGCACTGCTGTTATTGGGCACAGCTTCTGCCTGCCCTCCTGCCTTGCCCCCTGCCCACACAGCTGAGCTTGCTCCTGGCACAGGACCCGAGCAGGACACTGTGTGTGCCCCAGCGTGAGGCTGCAGTGTCAGTGGGCTGTGAGGGCGTTCCCACTGCGCAGTGGGGACTGAGGAGCCAGGGGAGCACAGGGGGACCCCGGGCAGAGCCCAGCTCTGGGGTCCCTTCCCTGCGGCTGGGGGATGCCAGGGCAGCTCACTCTGGCAGTGCTCGTGGTGCTGGGGGCAGTGAGGGGCCCGGGCAGCCGCAGCCCTCGCCCACCTCCCTGCCAAGGCTCTGCCGGCAGCGTGGCCTTGGGCAGCTGCTGCGGGCGGGAGAGCTGCCCCCGGGTGCCTCCCAACAGCCTTGGGCAGCAGCCAGCAGCTCCTGCTTGGAGCACAGCCACAGCAGCAGCACCCTGGCACTGCCACCAGCCCTGGCAGGGACCAGCCCTGCGCCCACTGTGGGGATGCACAGGGAGGGAAGCACCCAGCCCTGGCCAGGCTGGCATGGCCTGGAATCTGCCCCTGCCTGGGGACTCCTGAGCCGCCCACGGTGGGGACAGGGGCAGCTGTGACCCCCATGAGTCAGAGTGCAGCTCTGGGGACACCAGCTCAGCTCCCAGCGGGGGGACACAGGAGGGACAAGAGGTGGCCATAGGACACTTTATTGCTGTTCAGGGCACAGAGAAGGGAGAGGGGAGGGGGGCACCCCACCAGCCCGAAGCCCCCAGAGGCACTTTGGGGTGCAGGGAGAGATCAGCAGTGACTCCATGCCCATGGAGCTGTGCTGAGCCTGCTGCCAGGCCCCCTGCCCGGGCACCCCAGCTGGTGTCACAGGGAGCTGCTGTGGCAGGAGGGCTCCCTGGCAGCCCCTCGGGGCCGGCGCAGCCCCGGTGCTCCCCGCGGGGGCGGCAGGGAGGAGGCTGAGCAGCGGAAGGAGCCCGTGGCCGGGGAGGGGGGCTGGGCCAGGGGGCCCTGCCTGCATGGGCACCCCCAGCCCCCCCGGAGGGGGATGGTGAAGAGCCCGTAGGTGATGGGGTCCAGGCACGCGTTGAAGAGGCCAAAGATGAAGAGAATGTGGGTGAGGGCCGGCGAGATCCTCTTCTCCACGGCGCGGGGACAGAACCAGTGCCAGAGCCCCAGCAGGTAGTAGGGGGTCCAGCAGAGGATGAAGGAGGAGACGATGACCAGGCTCATCCGCAGCATGCGCAGCCGCGCCCGGGGGATGTTGTTCCTGGAGCACCGCAGCGACGCGTCCCGCGAGGAGACTGGGGGGAAAACGGGGCTGGGACAGGGGCCCCTGCGCTGGGGCAAAGCTGGGGGCTCCCTGCAGAGCTCCAGACGGGGCTGCCCCGGGGCACGGCGGTGCCTGGCACTCACAGAGGCCCGAGCCCATGCGGCGGGAGATCTCCAGCAGGATGCGGGCATAGCAGCAGACCATGATGAGCAGGGGCAGCAGGAAGAGGCAGGCAAAGCCCACCATGTTGTAGAGGGTCTCGTGCCAGGCCCGGGGGAAGCTGCCGCGCGTGGTGCACTGCGTGAAGTTGTGCGGGGGCCGCAGGGTGATGGTGTGGAACAGGAACAGCTGCAGACAAGAGAGGTGGGGTGGGAGTAATGGGGGTTTATGGAGGCCAAAGCAGGGACCCCCAGACCCACAGGGACAGACCCAGCCTCGGGGGGGAGGGATGGGACCTGCTACCCCCCTGCACTGGCTCTGCTCCGCACTGACAGGGGCCTGGGGCACCCCCACAGTGGGCAGAGCTGGGCAAGGGGGGGCACTGCCACAGCCGCTCCATTGCCAGCTCCGCGTGCCCATCCCACCCTGCGGGTCACACAGTGGCACCAGCCCTGGCAGCGAGCCCGGACGGTGCCACCGGAGGCGGGGCGGGGCGGGGTGCGTTACCAGAGAGCCCGGTCGGTACCTGGGGCACAGCCAGCCCCGCGCTGAGCAGCCAGGCCGCCTGCAGCATGGCGCGGTTGCGGGCGCGGGCGCGGGCGATGGCCAGCGGGCGCAGGATGGCCGCCTGCCGGTCCAGGCTGATGACCACGGTGACAAAGGCCGAGGCGTACATGGCCAGCAGCCGCAGGTACATGAGCAGGCGGCAGGCCAGGTCGCCCGCCCGCCACTGCAGGGTGATGTTCCAGACGGCGTCGAGCGGCATGACCAGCACGGTGAGCAGCAGGTCGGCGGCGGCCAGGTGCCGCAGCAGCAGGCGGATGTGCGGGCGCCGGCCGCTGCCCTGGCCCCCCACCGCCCGCAGCACCGCCAGGTTGCAGCCGGCCGAGAGGGCGAAGAGGGCGAAGGTGACGGCCACGCGCACCTGGGCGGCCGGCGAGAAGGTGGGCAGCCGCAGGGGCTCCTCGCCCCTCTCCTCCGGGGGGCTCCAGGCGCAGCCCCACTCGGGGGGCGTCATGCCGGGGGGCTCCGTGCTGCTGTTCCCCACTGCAGGGCCCGGGTCTGCGTGGCCCCTACCTGCCACAACAGGCAGAGGGGCAGCGGCAGCCCGGGGGGGGGCTCTGGGTGGGGCAGGCCACACTCAGCACTGTGGGTCCTGTCCCCTAGAGCCCCCCGCCCAGGGCCACAGTGCCGACATCACGTCTCTGAGCTCGCTTCCCTGTGTTCCATCCTTGCCTGCTGCATCCTGCTGCTACCCCCGAGGCTCCAGCAGCCCCCAAAGCCCCTCCATGCCCCCAGAGCTACGGGGGTCCCTGGCACCCAGCAGGGCAGAGGGAGACACTGGCAGCTGACCCCAACACGCCCCCCACCTCAGGCCATCACTGCTGTGCCCCTCCCTGCCCAGAGAACCCCTCATGATCCTGCCTGGGATGGGGACCCTACCCAGCCCAACAATCAGCCTGTAGGACCAGACAGCCCATTCCCCCCGCCTCACCTGTGTCCAGGGTGTCCTGCCTGGCATTCCCCAGCCAGGCCATGGCAGGGCTGGTGCTCACAGAGTGCTGAGGCTCTGTGCTGAGGGCTCCTGCATCTGCTCGGGGGCACGAGGGGAGCGGGGCAGGTACCGGGGCAGGTACTGCAGAGAGGCAGCACCTGCTGCTGCAGCTGCAGCTGCTGTGGCGTGGGCGCCCTTGGCAGCTCGGAATGGTCCTTGACGTAGCCAGCAGCTCGGAACAGCACGGTCCTTCCCCTGCCACCCACAGCACACGGACACACACGTAAGCGTGCATGGTGCTCACACAGGAATGAACAGTGGGATGTGCCCCACATCTGTGGGAGGGAGCCCCCAGCCCAGGGGGCGCTGCCAGTGCCCCCCAGGTCTGGCACTGCTGCTGCCAGGGCCAGATATCAGAGTACACAAGGGCTCCTTGCATTGAGGTGCAGCATTTGGGGGGCCCAGAGGCCCACAGGTGCCTCCTCCCAGCCCCGTGACTGCCAGCTGCTCCCCTGGCCTGTGGTGATCCCCATGGCAGTGTCCCCATGGCTGGAGCACATGCCCGGGTCCCTTCAGCCCTGCCTGGAGAGCGGGGCTGCAGCCTAGGGGAGGGCAGGCCAGGGGGCTGCTTTACATCTCAAAGGCTCGTCTCCGTTCCGTCATGCCCCTCCTCCGCCCCAGCAGAGGATATTAACCTCATTAGAGAGTCCTTTCACACTCCATGGGGTTCATTAACCCCCCGCCCTTCACCCCAGACCCCAGAGCTGGGAGGATACACCCCTGACACATTAGCACATGGCTGCCAGGTCCCAACACCCTCCTGCTAATGGGGACCCCAGACTTCAGGGAGCCACCAAGGGGGCTGGGGGCATAGGGTCCCCATCACCGGCTCCTGGCCGGGTCTCCAGCCCGTGGGCTCAGGCCCACCCCCACCCCGACCTGGACCCCAAATCTGCCCATCTCACTCTGCATGGGCGGCTCCCACAGGCCCAGAACTGCCAGGTGGAAATGCTGGATCCAGGGTGCTAGGGATCCTCAGCCCTTCCTGGCCAGGGGTCAGGCCCCAGCGCAAGGGGAGCGTTTCTCTTGATACTCCTCCAGGCTGCTCTCCCAGCTGGCTGCCCCACAGCCCCCAGCCCTGCAGCCCAGTGAGAGAGCCCAGGCATGGCTCTGCTGGGCATGCCGAGCCCCATTGGGTGCCCAGCTCCTGGAACAGCCACACGGACACACTCAGAGAGGGCACAAGGGTTTATTCACATCCAGCCGTGCCCGGCGCGTCCAGCACGGCTCCAGGCTCCGACGGGCAGCTTGTTCCTGCAGCTGCCCCAAGGGCCACGTGTCCCCAAGCTGCAGGGCTCCAGACGGGCATCGCGGGTGCTCCAGGCCCGGGGACTCACCCGGGTCAGTGCCAGGGCTGTGCTGGGAGCAGAGCCTCCAGCAGTGAGAGCAGATCCTCTGCAGAGAGATCCTGGGGAGAGACAGGGAGAGGGTGAGCACCAGGCAGAGCTGCCGGCAGGGCTGGGGGGGTGGCAGTGACAGCCCACACCCTGGAAGGGCTCCTGGGCAGGGACAAGGGACTCCTTTCTGTCCCCACAAACATGAGGGAGGGAAGCACCAGGAAGGATAGGGCAGGCTGGGGGATCCACCTCAGCCGCTGCACGGAGCAGGCTCACCTCTCCATTCCCTACCCCAGACAAGGCTGTTGTTACCCCAAAACCAGTTCCTGCACTGCCCCACACCAAGAGGACTCTGAGGCTGCCCCAAGGGGGGTTGATCCCTGCCCCACGCCAGCCCCACGCTGAGAGTCACCCCAGTCCCCAGCAGCACGTACCTGGGTGACTGTCCCTGCGCCCACGAACTCCGACAGCAGCAGTCCCGTGTCCAGGACATCGCCAGGGAGATCCGGGGGGGCCGCGGCCCCTGCGGAGTGGGGAGGGGTCAGCCAGGGTGACGCAGTGGAGGTGAGAGCCTTGTTCAGCTCTGAGGAGGTCCCCGCTGCAGGCACATAGGGGGGTGGCCCCCAGGGCTCCGTCTGGATGTCGGAAACCCCAAGAACCTCTGGAGGGGTCCCGGTTGCAGGGATGTAGGAGGGACACCCCCAGGTCTCCATGGCGATGTTCGGACCCCCAAGTGCCTCTGGGAGGGTCCCTGCCGCAGGGGTGTAGGGGGGTGACCCCCAGGTCTCTAAGCCCAGCTCCGGAGCCCCCAGCACCTCTGGGGCAGTGCCCGCAGCAGGGCTGCAGAGCGGTGACCCCCAGGCAGCCGTGCCCACGCCGGGGGCCCCGTGCAGCTCCGGGGGGATCCCCGCCATGGCAGGAGACCCCCAGCCCGCGGCGCCGGGCGGCGAAGCATCGCGGGGCTCGGTGTCCCGGCAGCACCCCAGGCCCCGGGGACACAGGGGACAGTGTCGGGGGGCCGGCGCGCCCCGGCCGAGCCCCAGCAGGGCGGAAAGGTGGGCGATGTAGCGGGTGGCGAGGCGCAGGGTCTCGATCTTGGTGAGGGTCTGCCCGGCGGGGGCCAGCGCGGGCGGCAGGTAGTGCCGCAGCCGCAGCAGGGCCTGCGCCAGCCGCCGCATCCGCAGCTTCTCCCGCTCGCTGGCGCTCTGCCGCGGGACCCCCGCCGCCCCGCCGCCCCGCAGCCCCCTCCTGCCCCTGGGGCGGCTGCCGTGCCCGCGGCAGGGCCCCCGAGCCGCGGCGGGGGACGCGAGCCCGCAGGAGTCGGGCGATGCTGCGGGAGAGCTGCTGCTGTAGCCCTGCGGGTCCGGGGCTCCGCGCTCGGCCCAGTCCTGCAGCGGGGCGGCGGGCAGCGTGCCGTGGGCCATGGCAGCGCCGGCGGCTGGGACCGGAGTGCCGCTGGCTCCGAGCGCCCGGCTTTATGCCGGCCCGGAGGTGTGAAGAGGCACCTTCGCGGCCGCAGCAGCAGCAGCACTTCAAAGGCCGGGGGGCTGGGGGCGGCCCGGGCCGCGGCTGTGAACACGGGGTGACGAATTTCACCCCAGAGGTGTGAAGCTGCTCGGTGCTGCCCCTCGGCCCCGCGCGGGGCGGGGGCCGGGGCTGGGACCCACCCGGGAGCTGCAGCGGGGCCTCAGCGGGTGCTGGGGGAGCTGCAGCGGGGTCCCCGCGGCTCTGCTGGGGGAGCGGCAGCGGGGCTGCAGCACGAGGGTGCAGGGGGTGCCGTGGGGCGTTGTGGGGCTCTCGTGGGCCTTCAGCGAGGTTTGCAGTGGGCCTGCGGTGGCGTGTCCCCGAGTCTCCCTCTGCTGCCCCGTGGCTCTGTGGGACTCCCCCAGCCGGTTTGGGGGCGCGGGTGTCCCAGCGGCCCCTGGCGGACCCCTCGGGCCGGTGCTGGCAGTGGCGGGGGAGCCCCCTCGGGCGGGCGCGGAGGGCCGGGGCTGGGAGGAGCCCCCCCGGCGCGTTCCCAGGCCCCGCAGGTGTCGGGCCGGCGGGTGTGAAGGTTTCCCGGGAAACGGCCCCGCCGAGGGACGGAAAATCCATCAGGGAGCAAGGGGATGCTTGGCACGGCACGGGCCCCAGAGCTGGGGAGCGCAGCCCGGTCTGGGGGTACACGTGGGGGCACAGGACCCCCCAACTGGGTGTGCACAGCCTGCTGGCACTGCGGGGTGCAGGACCCCCCCAGACGGTGTGAGCAAAGCCCTGGGAATGTGAGGGGCACAGGATCCCCACAAAGCTGGGGGCACAGCTGAGGGGATACAGTGGGGACACAGGACCCCCAAACCGGGTGTGCACGTGTGAGCAGTGCCCAGCACTGACCCAGCCCACCCGAGGCCGCCAGCGCCAGCCCCATTCCAGCATCCAGCCCAGTCTGGGGCGCAGGGGTGTCCGGGCTGCACCCCACGGCCCGGCCAGGCACGGCCCCCTCCCGCTGCCGGCCCCCTCCTGGGCCGCATTAGCTGATGAGCTCCCGGGTAATGAGCTCTGCGCCCGCCGCTGCCGCTTCCCACCTCCCTGTTTGCACAAGTGCTGGAGCGCGGCTGGGCCGGGGCAGCACCGGCCCTGGGGTCAGAGCCCCCGCAGGGTTGGGAAAATCTTTAATTCTGACAAAGAGTGTTTAAGTCTTGTGAATTCCTTCAGCTTCAGCCAGAAGTGCTTAGTCCTGTATTAATGTGTGCAAGTGGTTATCTTAGCCTTAAAGAGTGGGGGCCTGACCAACACTGGTAAGAAGATATATCTCGGCCAGACCACAGAGCTGGGATGTATTCAAAGAAAATAATTTTTTTGGTTTTGGCCTATGACCAAAATCAGATAATTTGAGGAATGGGGTGTTCCCCAAACAAGCACCAGAGAACCTTAAACACCCCTACTCTTATGTGAATAAGCCCCAAAAAGTGATATAAATATACAAAAGAATTTGTGAGACTGTTTAGCATACGTGTATGAGCTTTAAACTAGTCTGTTAGCCAGCTGTGGTATTGGAAGGAGGAGACATCCTCTGCACACCCAGCACTGAAATAAAGTAATGGTACTTTCTAATACTGAACTTACAGTGTTAGAGGGTTTGATTCCCAACTTTTGGTGACAGCAGGACACCTGCAGCCCCCCCCCCCCCCCCGGGAGCAGGGTGGGTTCCCCCATCCCTTCAGCCCCTCTCAGTGGAGCAGGGTGCATGGCCATGAGGCAGCACGGCCAGGGCACCACGACAGAGCTCAGTCAGTGCCCAGCTCAGGCTGTGCCCCGGGAGCCCCCAGCCCTGCTGGCACCCTCCAGGACAGCTCCCTGCCCGCTGGGGAGCCGCCATCCCGGATCAGACCCTGTGCGGTGTCTGGGGGTCATGCTTGTCCCTCTGTCCCTCTGGGACGGGCACCGCTCGCAGGGACAGCGCCCAGGGCTGTGTCTGGTGCAGGGTCAGTGCCGCCAAGCATCCGGGAGCTGGGCAGAGGGCCGGGGACTCTGCCGGGTGCCAGGGCCGGCGGCTCGGGCTCCCGGCATCGGAAGGTCAAGTCCCGGGCTGCGCTGCTGTGCGGGGAGGGCGGTGCGGGGCGATCCGCTGCGGTGCTGCGGGGCTGGCGGCACGTTAGCATCTCTCACGGCCGTGTGAATGGGTCCCCACACACTTCCCAGCGCCGGCAGGGCCAATTAAGGACCGAAGGAGTCAGATCTGACACCTCTGCAAATGGGCCCGGCATTCCCAGGCTCCTGCCGCCCGCCCGGAGCGGGGCGAGGCTGGGGGAGCTCGGTACCTCCAGGTGGGCACAGAGGCATCACCCCGCACCCCCGGCCCAAATAAAGCCGGGGTTACCCCCAGGCACGGCCCGCAGGACAGTGCCCAGCCAGGGCCAGACACACCCCGCACCCCCAGCTCCTTTGGCAGAGCGCCCCTGCGTCCCTCGGGGCAGGAGGGGGGCCCGGGGGTCTCACGGACAGCCTGAGGCTCTACCTGGCCTCACCGGGATCGAGACCCTGCGCCTCACCACCCGCTACATCACCCACCTCTCTGCCCTGCTGCGAGACACTGTCCCCTGTGTCCCCGGGCCTGCGGTGCTGCCAGGACACGGACACCCGGTGCTGTGGGCTGGGGGTCACCTGCCATGGCGGGGATCCCCCCGGAGCTGCACGGGGCCCCCGGCGTGGGCACGGCTGCCTGGGGGTCACCGCTCTGCAGCCCTGCTGCGGGCACTGCCCCAGAGGTGCTGGGGGGTCTGGAGCTGGCTGTGGGGTCACCCCCTACTGCAGGGACCCTCGCAGAGCTTCAGAGGATTCCCAGCTGCACTGCCCTGGAGCCTCCCCACAGATGTGCCACAGCCACGGCTAATAGGGCACATTCCTGCTGCTCTTGGAGCCTCCCAGGGCAGGACTGATGGACACAGGGCACCACAGGATGCCTGCACCTGGGTTCCAGCTGCCCTCACACCACCAGGTACCCAAAGACCCTCCCCGGCCCAGCTCCTGCTCCTGCAGTCCCTGGGCTGGGGTGGAGGATGGTCCTCGTGGGGTGGGTGGCAGGGGTGCAAGGTGGGCTGTGGTCCCACAGCCACTCACCTCACACAGCTCTTCCCACACAGCTCAGCATCCCTGGGCCCCAGCCAGGCTCATTTTCCCAGCTCCTGCTGCAGCCTGTCCTGCCCCGCTGCACCCCAGCAGCTGTGGGGCTGGAGCTGCCTCAGCCCTGGACACAGAGCCCACACAGGCACGGTGGCATGGCAGTGGGGCAGTGGGGCAGTGGCAGGGCCACGGGTCAGTGGCACGGCCATGCTGCAGAGCTGCACGGGATGGGACAGACCCCAGGATCCTCACCAACGCCGCCCTGCAGAGCTGCTCCCCTCTTCCTCACTGTGGGACCTGCTGGCTGCACCCCAGCATGGGCAGGGCTGGGAGCACCCCTCAGCCTGCACCCCACACACAGCCAGGTGCTGCCCACTGCCAGCCCAACCCACTGCCCACATGTGTCCCAGGGCTGAGGTGGCAGAGGGACTCACCACCTAGGCTGTCCCCAGCCCCACTGACCCCCAGCTCCCACCTGCCTGGGCGTCTCATGCCTTCCCTGGGCCCAAAGGCAGCTCTGTCCCTGCAGCGTGGCCATGAGGGACAGTCCCTCCTACCTGTCACAGCCTGGCCCTGCCCCGAGCGTGCAGCACCTGCCCGGAGCAGCGCAGGCAGAGGGTCCTGGTGCCAGTCCCCCTGAGCAGGGCCCAGCAGGAGAGCTCACACGCAGCTGTCAGACAGAGGGGCTGGGGGCTGGCGTCAGTGAAGCCCCCAGAGCCACTTAGCACCAGGCTCCTAACAGCCCGGGGGCTCACAGCCTCGGGCCCTGCCCCGGGCCTGCAGGGCCCCTGGCGCTTCCTACCCGGTGTGTGTCAGTCCCCACAGCACGGCCCCAGCCCGCAGGGTGCCCTGGAAAGTGGGCAAGATTTTATTTACAGCCCAGAGCGCACCAGCCTGGCCTCCCCCTGCCAAGACCCCGAGTTCCCCGTGCCCATCATGCAGGCGTCAGCCCGTCCCTGGCAGTGCGGGGGCTGGGGCGGCCGAGGGTCCGTCCTGGAGGCCAGGGAATCACAGGCGCCTGTTACTTGCTCCTGGTCTCGCTCTCAAACCAGCTCTGCACCGCGGCCTTGTTCTCCTCCACCCACTTGATGTTAGCACGGGTCTGCTCCAGCGCCTGCTCCAGCGCCCGCGTCCCCGACCCAAACCCGATGTCCTGGTTGTCCTTCTTGAACTGCTCCAGCTGCCAGGCAGAGACGGGGCTGGAGCAGGCAGGGCAGATCCCAGCAGCTCCCAGCACCACTGCACACCCCCCAGGAACACCCCTGTGAGCACTCCAGCACCACCCCAGCACCTCTCAGCTGCTCCCTGGCAGGACACCTACAGCCCCCAGGAGCACCCCAATAGCCTCTGTGAGCCCTCAGCAGCCCCCAACACCACCCAACATCATCCTGACAGCCCCAATAGCACCCTGAAAACCCCCAGCACCATCTCAGCAGCCTCCAGGAGCACCCCAACAGCCTCCAGCAGCCCATGCAGCACCCCAACAGCCCCCAGGAGCACTCTGACAGCCCTTGGGCATCCCTGCCACCACCCCAGCAGGCACCCAGCAGCCTCTGACAGGGACAGAAGCCTCTTGGACCCCTGGGCTCACAAGGGGCAGGAAATCCCCTCTCAAGGGCTGCTGGCAAAGGGCAGCTCTGCCAAGGCTGGGGTCCCTGGTCCCCCGGCTCCTGCTGGGGTGCAGCCTCACCTGTTGCAGCTCAAACTCTGAGGAGAAGCGCTGGGTCACAGATAAAATCAGGCGGGAGAAGGAGAAGGAGCCGCCCCCGTACCTGGGAGAGCAGAAGTGTGCTGAGCCAGGGGGAGGGGACAGGGGAAGGGACAGTGCCACCCCCAAGGGGTGCAGGCAGACAGAGGTGCCCCAGCCCCCGCGGTGCTCACTGGGTGAAGAGCGTCCTCCAGTTGGCACGGATGAAGTCCCAGGCCAGGGACTGCCCCACGACGTTGCTGGCAATGCTGTTGATGGTGGAGGTGGCATCCTGCTTCCGGATCTTTGTAGGGTCGAGGGTGTACTGCAGGTACCTGGAGGGGCATGATGAGGGGGTGAGGGGCTGGCAGGGGCAGCGGACACGCCGAGGGTGATGGGCTGGTGGGGACACAGCGCAGTGCCTGCCAGACCCCACACACACCGGCTGAGGATCCAGGGGTCGGGGCTGCAGGAGAGGGCTGTGCGGAGCTTGTCAGCCTCAGACACCACACGGGCCTCCTGGAACTTCTCCCAGAGGAACTGCCAGGCATTCTCCCCGCCCGTGGCCACCATGCTGCAGTAGATGGCTGAGCGCAGGTTCGGGGGGACCCTGTTGGAGTGAGAGCCGTCGGTGCCAGGAGCCCCTCGCCGTGCCCATCCCCGCCACACACACAGCACCGGGGCTTCCCAGGACTCACGGGTTGGTGGAGCTGTTCTGCCACTGGCGCAAGTAGTTGGCAGCCAAATCCTGGCATTCGGTGACACCGTAGGAGCAGGCGGTGCTGATGGCATTGGCCTCGTTGTACCTGGGGGAGAGAGGCCGTGAGGGCTGGGGTCCAGCACAGGGCACCCACCGGCCAGTGCTGGCTGGAGGCAGGGCTGTGCCCCCTACCCAGCGCAGTCAGGGACACCCCAGGGACCCAGCCCAGCCCCAGGGCCACGGTACTCACTGGACCATCAGTAAGTCATCACTGAGGGTATTGTTCCAGTTATTGGTGATGATCTTGTAGTGCTCGAAGAGAGGGGTCACCTGCTTTTTCATGTATTCCTGGGGGCAAGAGGGAGTCAGTGCCCAGTGACACTGGCAGCAGCCCCCACACCAGCGTGGGGGCAATCCTGGCCCCTCACGCCCAGCACGGATGGCTGGCACCACTCACCGACATGGCCCCAAAGACCTCGCTGCGGTCAAACATCAGCTTGAAGTACTTGAGGTTGGTGAGTGCTGCCTGCCAGGGCATGTATTCCGTCTCCCGGCTCAGGAACCGTGTCGTGTTCAGAGCCAAGGTCACCTGCACGTGCTTGGCCCTGTCAGGGGTGAGGGCAGCGTCACCTCCCCAGCCCCACTGGCACTGCCCACCCCAGGGCACCCACCCCATCCAGCCCCTCACCCCAGTGGCACCCAGACCACCAGGCAGGGCTCACCTGGCCAGGTTAAAGGCGTCGTCAATGATCTGGGCACGGTTGATCACAGGGAAGATCTGAGAGAGCAAAGTCAGTGTCTCAGGGCAGCCTGAGCAGGGTGGTGTGAATGGGGTCCCACCCCACAGCCCTGAGCGCCCCGTGTACCTCGTGGTCAGAGTCAAGCTGCTTAATGAGCTGATTCCAGTTCTCCTGGTTGTAATTGACACGGAAGTACCCAGTGACATTGAGGTTCAGCAGGAGCCAGTTGGGGCTGCTGAGCCTGAAGTCGTTGTTGGTGTCTGGGAATGGGACAGGAGGCTCTGCCAGAGCTGCACCTCCACCCACCAGGGAGGGCCAGGCTCAGCCCCCACCACCACTGCCTCCCTGGGACCCCCGCCCAGTGCCATGGCAGTGGAGGTGGAAGCAGGACCCGCACTCACGGCCAGGACATGCCATACCTCTGACTTTGGTCAGCCAGGTGCTGTTCCTGCGGCCACTGCCTGTCATCCAGGTGATGGGGACGATCCAGGTGTAGCTGCGCCGTGGACAGACAGGTGGTGGGACTGGCCCTCATCCCCTGACCCCTCAGTTCCCAGCCAGCCCTGCCACACTCACTTGAAGACAGAGGGTCTGTCCACAGAAGATGTGGGGTCCAGCAGGAAATGGGCCTGGCTGACGGTGCCGCTGCTGGTGTCGACAGTGACCACAGGGAAGCCCATCTGCAGCGTCCAGCGGTCCATGATGTCGCTGATATTGTAAGGCAGCTGGACCTTGTTCTTGTCCACTGCCTGCGGGGATGGCAGCACCGCTGGTCACCAGGGCCAGGGGCACAGCCAGCGTGCGGCACGGCCAGCGTGGGGCACGGCCAGCGCTGCAACCCTCGCCCAGCATCTGGGACCCCATCACACCTGGCAGCCCCCCGGAGCCAGGGCTGGGGAGGCTGCAGGAGCACCAGCCCCCTCCTACCTGCTGCAGATGGACCCAGAGGTCAGAGTAGATGGTGTTGCTGTAGGAGAAGGTGTGGAGGTAGGACTGTGGGAGAGCACCAGGAGAGACAGGTGAGCAAGGGCAAGTCTGGGGTGTGGGAGCCCCCTAGAGCAGCCAGGAAGGTCTCTACCACGGGATGCCCACCCTGCACTGGGCTCACTGCCCCCCAGTACCAGCAGCACCTCACCTGCAACCCCTCCTTGAAGATGTTCTCGCCAAGGAAGCTCGAGAGCATCCGCAGCACCGACGCCCCCTGCAGGGACAGCAGGTCAGAGAAGCCAGGGACACCCCAGAGTGCATCCCCACCCCAGGGACCCCCATGCACACCTTGCTGTAGGCAATGCTGTCGAAGACTTCACTGATCTGGGCTGGGGTGTTGATCTCCTCCTCGCGGAAGGAGAGTGGGTGGGAGCTGGCCAGGGCGTCGGTGGCCATCACGTCATGCAGCTCGTTCAGCACCATCAGGTCTTTCTGCAGAGGGAGTACCAGCACCCGCCTCAGGGGCAGCCCTGGGCTGGCTGCTCCCCTGCCCGCCCCCATGCCCAGCGTCCCTGGCACTCACAATGTTCCAGGTGGGCTCAGCAGAGTCAGCACCCAGGTACTCCACATACGAGGCGAAGCCCTCGTTCAGCCACAGGTCGTTCCACCACCGCAGCGTCACCAAATTCCCAAACCACTGCAGAGGGCACAGCACTGCCTCAGCTGCCAGCCGTCAGTCAGGGCGGGGGGCGAGGGGTGCAGCAGGTACCTGGTGTGCCAGCTCGTGGGCGATGACGGTCACCACCCGCTCCTTGTTGCCGATGGAGGAGTATGCAGCATCGAAGAGCAGCGAGTTCTCCCGGTAGGTCACCAGCCCCCAGTTCTCCATGGCGCCCGCATTGAAATCGGGGAGGCCAACCTGGTCTGGGGGTGGAGGGGTCCCGTCAGTGCCCTGCTGAGAGCACGCTGGACCATCTTCCCCCAGCAATGGGCACCTCAACCCAGTGCCCCAGGCACCCCGCAGCACCCACCAGACTTGGGGAGCGGGTAGGCCGTGTTGTAATGTGCCTCAAAGAAGTTGAGGATGGGGCCAGTGACATTGAGTGCGTAGGCACCCTGGCCCTCTTTGATGGCTTCAGGGCGGCCCCAGATGCGAATCTGGAGAGGAGGGATGCAAGACTCATCAGTGGCCCAGGCTCAGCCACCCAGGTGGGCAGGGGGTGCACCCCACCCCATCCTACCAGTGTCTTCCCCGAGTTTCTCTCCTTGGAGGTGAACTGGCTGACAATGAAGGCCAGAAGGTACGTGGACATCCGGGGAGTGGTGTCAAACTCGGTGACATACCAAATTTCTCCATCAATCTCCTGCTGCCTGGTGTCTGTAGAGATCAGAGAATCACCCCACAGCCCTGCCAGGCCCCCAACCCCCCAGTGGGGTCCCCCCGCCCCACTCACTTTTGGCAGGCATGTTGGAAATGGCCCCATAGCCGTCGGGGTAGATCAGGGTCACTGTGAAGTTGGCTTTCATGGCCGGCTCGTCGAAGCAAGGGAAAGCCTTGCGCGCGTCAGCCGCCTGCATCTGCGTGGTGGCCACCACCTGCCTGTGAGCCAGCCCCATCAGTCCTGGGGGTCCCTGTGGAGGCCGCACCCCCCAGTCCCCCTTCTCCCATCCCCACTGGGGCAGCATGAGGATGCAAGGGTGGCACAGAGGCTCCACACACTCATCCCATGGTCCTGGTGGAGAGGAGCCCCAAAGCCAGCCCATGCCCTCCACTGCCCTGTGCCAGCCCCTTCCCACCACCACACTGGGCCAGCCCTGTGGCTTCCACCCCGTCCCCTGCCCTCCACCTACTTGTTGCCTGAGTCGTCCGTGTATTCGCTGCGATAGAAGCCAGCCAGGTCATCGGCCAGCTCCCCGGTGAAGCTGCTGGACAGCCGGTACCGCTGGCCCTGCTTCAGGGGAGCGTCCAGCTGCACCACCAGGTACTGGGTGGGAGTCTCCAGCCAGGTGCGGGAGATGGCAGGGGCACTGCCACCACCCTCTGCCTGCAGGGTGGCATGGAAGGAGCCCTGCATGGTGTAGTTCAGTTTCTTGCTGTGGATGAGGATGAGGTTGGTGGCTTCCTCACACAGGAAGACCACACTGCTGTTGCCCTTGAAGATGTACATGTTGTTGGCATCAGGCTTCAGGAAGGGCTGCAGGGACACCTCGTAGAACTCTGGCTTCAGCGTGGCTGGCAACCTCCACCGGTTCCAGGGGTTGTTGGGGGCAGGGGTGGTGGTGCTGGTGCTGGTCCCGGGGCTGGCTGTGGTGGTGGTGCCCACATCTGATATCCCCTTGTTCTTCTCCTGGGCGTACACCACCGAGAGTGCAATGATGGTGGCCACAGCCCCAAGGCCCAGCACGATGGCCACGATTCCCACGGTCTTGCTGATGAAGAAGCCACCTGCCATGGCGGGCAGCAGGAGTGGCACTGGCAGAGACAGCACTGGTGCAAGCACGGCTTTTAGCCTCTCGCTTGCACGAGGTTTATTAGTCCAAGTTAATGGGTGAATGATTAAATGGCCATGGGGTTCAGGGTGGTGACAGACCCTGGGATGAGCTTTCCACCCGCCCGCTCCCCAGCCTGGCAGGAGCACCACGGCCTGGCGCCACTGCTGCAGGGGCAGAGCTGGCAATGGGGGCTGGCACCATCGGGGAGCGTGCAGGGGCTGTGGGCCTGGACCCCTGGAGTCCTTCCCCAGCGCTGGCCTGGCCCTGCAGAAGGAGGGACAGAGCAGGTGGTCGCAGCCAGCAGCCACATCCCCACCGTGCTGCAGGGTCCAGCGTGTGCCCCCATCAGCCAAGCCCAGATGCAAACTCAGTGTCACCCCATTCACCCTCGAGTGACAGGGTCTGAGCTGCTGCCAGAGGGTCCCCGCACAGCTCACAGCCTGCCCCACCCAGGGAAAGCAGGTGCAGCACGGGGCCTGGCAGCGGCGGGGAAATGTGGGGGGGGACACTTGGGTGGAGCTCCCTCTGCCCACAGCCCTCTCAAAGTCCAGAGTCGTGCACCTGGAGGCAGCGGGGTCAAACTCCGTCCTTGTGAGCCCAGCCCCAGTGGGCACAGGTGAGGTCCCCACCCAGGGTGGGGGTGACACCTGTCACACACTGGGAAAAAATAAGAAGTCCTGTTCTCAGGATCTAATCGATCTCTCCATAGGGAGATATGGGCAGGTGTTGCCAGGAGCCACAGCTGGAGCAAAGGGCAAACCAGGATGAGTGAGTGGTGTTCTCAGGGCAAGGGAGTCCTTGCCCTGTCCCTGACAGCACCCAGCTACACCTGCCAGGGCCACCGTGCCTGGCACAAATCACTCTGGATGCTGCCAGTATTCCTGGCCCTCCCTGTTAGGCACAGCCATGCCCCAAGAACAGAGGTCACTGCTGGCTCTCTCAGTGCCATCCCCATCCTGGCTCTGGCCAAAGACGCTGGGGACAGTCCCCCACAGGCCCAAGGGGCACAGGTGGCCGGGAGGGTGCCAGGCACTCTGCACACCCCCGTCCCAGCCTGCTGGCCCTCCTCACAGCCCCTCGGGCACAGCACACAGGCATCCCCCCGGGCTGGCCTGGGGAGGGGCTGGATGGAGTCACCGGGGAGCAGCAGACACAGCACCCACACTCCGACTCCCCCAGCCTGCAGGACTCTGTCCCCATGCCCAGTGCACTCCTCTCTGGAGCCCAGCCAGCAGCACACACATCTCTGTCCCACAAGCGGCACAGACGTTGGGCGTCACCCCCGTGGGCACGGGGTTCCTGGGGCGGTGGCCTCACACACCCCACAGGCTGACACCCCCAGAGCCCCCCACACCGCCATGCACCCCCAGACCCCCCAAGCCCCGCACTGCATACGGGCCCCATAACCCCCATGTACGTGAGCCCACTGCCAGCCGCACAGCCCACAGCCCCCGCAGCCCCGTGCCCCGCTCGGTGCAGCCCAAGGCACCCCGCGGAGCCCCGCTTGGGCTGTGCACCCCCGAGCCTCCGCAGCAGCACAGTGCCCGCTCACCTTCCTGCGCTCCGCCGGGGCCAGCGGGTCCCGCCCGCCCGGCTGCAGCTTCCTGCGCCCCGCGGGTCGCTCTGCCCGCCCCGGCTGCCCGCCCCGGCCCCGCGCTCTGGCTCCGAAGGGAGGACAGCTTCCTCCGAAGCGCCAGGGCAGGAACCCGCAGCTCTCGCCCCCTTAACCTCGTGTCTGCCGGCCGGCGGGGCGGGGGCACGGCCCGGGGCAGCGTGGGGGGACAGCAGGCAGTTCTGAGGGGAAAGGCGGCCGGGGAACGGGCCTGGCTCTGGGAACGCGCTCCGGCGGGCAGGGCTGGGGCTGGGCCCGGCCGAGCCCGGCCGAGCCCGGCACCCGCGGGTGCCACAGCCCAGCACAGCCGGGGCAGGCGGTGGGCTGGGGCGGGGAGCCATGCCCGGAGCCATGCCCGGAGCCATGCCCGGCGTCCAGCACCATGCGGAAGCTCGGAGCGGCCAGCCGCTGCCCCCCACAGCCCCTGGCAGGCCGCATGCCCCGCTCACTCCTGCTGTGGGCCCGCCTGCTGACCCAGCCAGCGCAGCCCCTCCGAGCACAGCGGGCCACGGCCAGCGCCGGGCGCTCCGCTCCGCACCCGCTGCAGCTCCGGGGCTGGGGTTCCCCGGGCTGGGGGCTCGGCCCGGCCCAGACCAGCCTCGGCCAGGGCTGGGGAGCAGAGAGCGGCCGGGCCGGCAGAGGGGCTGCCCGCAGAGGGGGGCCCAGCGCGGTGCCGGGCCTCAGCCGAGCTGCAGGCCGGGCAGCGGGGCCGAGCTGCCACAGAGCCGCCCCGGGCGCTGCACAGGGAGCACGTGTGGCCGGACACAGCCCGCAGCGGCGGGGGTGCTGTGGCACTGCCCACGGCAGCCCAGCCCCGCACCACTCCCTGGCCATGAGGTGAGCCGGAGCGTTCCCCTCCGACTGTCCCAGTCCTGCCAGACTCCGCGCCCCAGCCTCAGGACATGGCCCCGGCACGATGGCTCACCTGCACCCTTCGCCGGCACCTACGAGAGGACGAGGAGGAGGAGGGACAGGAGGAAGCGGAGGAAGAGGAGAGCCAGCGGAGAAGAGGACACAGCAGGTTGCCCAGCTCCTTGACCTCTAGGAGTGCTTATGTGGCTAGTGGCCAGCTGGGGAAGGGTTAAGCCGCAGGGAGGGGAAATTCCTTCCCGGCAGAGTCATGGTTTCCCTGCCAGGGGAAGTGGAGGCAGAACCCGGAGCACAGCTGGGGAGCAGAGGAAGGGCCCCCGGCCAGCCCCAGGGGCTGGTGGCCAGATGGAGCCTCGGCAGAGCCAGGGGCGTGGGGTACGTGGCTGACAGAGCCCATCGGGGTCACTGTGACCCCCAGGACAAACCCTGCTCCTCCCCGGCCTCAGAGCACCCCAGCCTCACCCTCACAGGTCCCACACACCCACAGCAGACACAGACACGGCTTCAGGGGCAGTTTATTGGGACACAGGGACACACTCCAGCAGCCCCAGCCTGGCCTGACCCTGCAAGCCCCCCAGTCACTCAGCTCCTGCCCCTCTTGCTGCCACATCCCCGCTCCAGCATGTCCCCCTCAACTGTCCCCAGGGCACACAGCAGCTCCCATGAGTGACTCCCACCCAGCTGGGGCCCATCACAGAGAGCAGGACCAGGGCAGGGGACAGCCATGGCTGGGAGGGTGGAGGGGACAACCTGCAGCTCCTGACAGAGCCGCCACTACAGGCACACTTTCACCTCTGGGAATCCCAAGAATCCCAGGAGAGGCAGGAGCCAACTCTTCCCCACAGCGAGGAGAGGCTGCATATCCGCAGGGAGGAAAGGGGAATGAAGAGCAGCCTCCTTGTTGGGGGACCAGGGAGCAGAACTGAGCCCAGGTCCAGAAGGAGGGACCCCCACCCCGTTCTCTGAGCCCTGTCACTGCTCCCTGCCCTCGGCCACCATCGGGCCCTGTGTGCCACACGGGCAGAGCCCCGGGAGGAGCCGGGGACCCCAGCTCTGCTCAGCAGGCAGCCCCTGAGCACGGGCTGCTCACATGAACTGTGACAGGTTGGGCACTTTGATGTTGATGTCCCCGATGTTGATGTTGCGGGGGATCTCGGGCAGGTTGATGTTCTTCACGGCCGACACAGCACGGGAAGGAGCAGCTGAGAGGCCTCCCTGGGGACAGAGGGACCGTGACCGCTGGCTGCACCCCACAGTCCCTCCACAGCCTCTTCATGAGAAACCTTCAATGGCCCCAGGGTCATTATCCCTGACAAAGGAACCACTTCCACGGGCAGCTCCCTGCACTCTTGACCAGCACCACTGGGCAGGATGTCCCCAGCCCCATGCGAGGGCTCAGGCAGGCAGACACTGGGAATACCCTGGATACCCACCACGCCCACCCCAGTCCCCATGGGCCATCCCTCGCAGCCCCCGTGGGGCAGAGCCACAGTGTCACTGCTCACCTCTGCCTTCTCCAGCTTGCCCTGGGCCTCCACCTGCGCCACGATCTCGTTCATGTTGGTCTCCAGCACCATCCCGCCGATCACCATCTCCTGCAGGATGTGGTGGACCTGCCAGGGAGGGACGCAGGGAACAGAAGGCTGAGGGCCCACTCCTGGGAGCATGGCAGGGGCCAGCATCTCCCCAAGGGACACAAATCTACCCCTGCCCCTTCTGAGCTGCCTGGAGAGCGAAAGGGTGGCCAAGGGGAGCCCCAGAGCTGCACTTTGCACCTGCACCCCACTGGAGATGACACCCACCCACCGGGCCCCTGCAGCAGCCAGATGGTTCCAGTGGTTCCACTGGCACTGCCTGGACACATGGCTGGTCCCTCCTGGGCCAGGTTACAGCAGGAATGTGTCCTAGACATGACCCAGCAGGGTCCTCACGGGGCAGGACACTTCTCCCCAGAAGTTCCTTCTCCTCAGAAAGCCAGGCCAGAGCCTGGCCTCTTCACTGTCTCTGAGGAAGGTCAGGACTGTGACATGGGCACAAAAAAAGCACACAACTGCCAAGGGAGTCTGCTCCTTTACTGGCATCCCTCGAGTTCAAGGATGAACAGCCAGGCAAGGCCGGTGCAATCACACAGCCAGAACAGGGGAAGGAACATTGCTGAGTTGCAATCGCAGAAATTGCAATCAGCCCCGAGGTGGCAGCCAGGCTGTGCTGGTGGCTACAACCCCTTTCAGCTCCTGCTCCTGGCTCAGCTCAGCATTGCCTGCACAGTCAGCAGTTCCCAATGAGCCCCCAGCACAGATAATGGATTTATGGGTCCCAGATACTTCCGTGAAAGAGGCTACACACGAGCACGGTTGGGTTATGAGATGGTTTTATGGTTTCACAGAGCCAGGCTGCACTTGTGATACCTTGTGACTGTCAGGACAGTGCTGGGGAGAATAAAGAACACGAGAGAACGTGCAATCCCAGCAACTGCTGAGGGGCAATCCCAGCTCTGTGAGGTGACCCAGCCCGGGCTCCCCACAGCTCCTGTCCCACTCCCACAGTGCCTGCAGCAGCAACAGGTGTGTGGGACCTGCAGGGCACAGGGTGAGCCCCAGGCAGCTCTGGAACCCCCATCCCACAGCCCAGCCCCAGTGCATGCTGAAGCAGCTGGAGCAAGTGGCTCCCACAGCCTAAAAGGATATGGGAGCATCAGGAAATATTCCTTCAAGATCTGGCTTCAGCCCAAGCTGGCTCTAAACCAGCAGGGCAGAAATCTTGAGCAAGTTTTGTTTTCCAAGCCAAAGCACAGCACTTCCTGAGAAATCTGTGTCCCTTCTGGGACCCTGCAGCTGCTGAGTGCAGCTCACACTCCGCTCCGAGGTGGAAAGCAGGGCTGAGAGCTGAGCACAGCCCACCCTGAGCCCCCTTTGGACAGGGCATGCCTGCAGCTCTGAGGCCGGGGCTCCCAGTGCTGACAGCTACAAGCACTGGTGTCACCGGTGCCTGACCAATGTCCCCCTCCACCAGCCCATGGCAGGAGTAGGACCCCAGGCCCGGCACAGCTCTGGTCCCATGGCCCTGTGCTGCAGGTGGTGCAAGGTGGAACTTTAGGCAAAAAGAAAAATTACAGAATGCAGCCAAAGCCGCACCTGAACCCCTGCCCAGGGAGACATTCACAGCCCTGCCTGGGGAGAAACTCATGGCCCTGCCTGGGCATCCCAGGGGGGCAACCCGGGCCCAGCAGGACACACCAGCACATTCCCAGCACCCCAAACACCGTCCCTCTGCAACCCAGCTCCGGGAAGCACAGGAACATGAGTACATCTGAGAAATAAACATGTGCCAAATATAGAAAGAGACCGGAGGACCAACTGATAATGGCCAAGAGTTGAGTCAAAGCTGGGAAGCAGCAGGAGCTGGGATGGGAAGGGCTGGGAGAGCCTGGGTGACCGAGCTGGGGCCTGCACTACCAGAAACCCCCAATTCCCATCTCCTGAGAATGTTCCTGCAGGCAGGAGAGGTCAGAGGAAGGGTGACCCCAGTGCTGCTGGCCAAGGTGTGATGTGCCCTGCCCGAGGGCTGCAGGCTGGCCGTGGGGCTCCTGTTTTACATGCAAAGCTCATGTAAAGCTGAGAGCAAGGCTGAGTGAAAAGCTGCTGGGTCCTGCCCCTCCCAGAGTCAGCACCCACAAGCATATCCTGCCCCAGCTGTGGGCAGAGGTTACCTGGGCAGCTGCCAAAACTTCTCCCACAGCTGTTCGGCCCTGCCTCCTCCTTTGATAAACACTTAGGGCAAACAGTGGAACCAAAGCCTGACCTCAGCAGCTGGTAACGTAGAGATACCCGAGACCTGCTCACTCCCCCTCCATGCCAGTTCCCCAGTTGGAATCACCAATGGAAAGGGAGCATTTAACTTTTTTTTTCCCAGTGCTCTTCTTTGTTGATATGTTTTTGTCTCCAGCAAAGCAAGAAAATCTTGATCAACAGCAACACAAGCCCAGTACCCTCAGCCAAGCCTCCCCCTGCTCCAAGCTTATTCCTGGCTACCTATCCCCAGCCATCTTCAGCCTTGTGGCCCGGGACATGATCTAAGAGGACGCTTCCTGCCCAGGATCTCCATCCAGCTCAAGAGGAAGCATTACAGGCTGTGGCTCAAACCAAAGTTTACCCAGCACTTTGAATTTCAAACACTCCCATTGTTCCTTCCCTTTCTCTCCCAGCAGCGGTAATAAAATGTCAACTCCCACGAGGTGTCACAGCCTGGAGCAGAGGCAGAACGCCCCAGTGCCAGGCCAGAGGCTGCCAGCTGCAGCAGAGCTGGCTGTGCAGCACAGACCCACAGTGGCCACCCGGCCCCGGGGCAGCCCAGAGCTGGGCACGGCTCCTCAGAGCAGCCCAGCCCTCGGGTCTCTCCTGGGGAGGTCACAATGTGAGTGCCTTTCAAAGAACATGGGCTGAAAGCTTCCCATACAGGACCTCAGTCCCCCCAAAGTGACCCCTGCCATCCCCACACTCTCCTGGCCAGCCCCAGCCCAGGAAATGCAGCTCTGGAGCAGCCCCGGGCCCAGCACCCACCTTGTCCATGTGGAAGATGAGGTCCAGTTCACAGACGTTCTCAAAGCACTTGTCCAGCGTCTCTACGAACACCTGGGACAGATGGAGACCAGGCAAGATGGTCACACCAACCCCATGGAACGCTCCAGGCACGGGACAGAGGGACTGGAAAGCTGGAGAAGGACCTAGGCATGCATGTGGCTGAATATGAGCCCAGGTGTGTCCAGGTGAGCAAGAAGCCAATGGCACCTGGCTTGTGTCAGCCCCAGCGTGGGCACAGGCCCAGGGCAGTGCCCGTGCCCTGTGCTGGCACTGCTGGGGCCCCTCCAGTGCTGGGGCAGCTCTGGGCCCCTCCTGCCAGGAGAGACCTGGAGGGGCTGGAGCGTGTCCAGAGCAGGGAACAGAGCTGGGAAGGGGCTGGAGAATTCCCAAGGGAGCTAGGAAAGGGCCTCAGCCTGGAGAAAAGGAGGCTCAGGGGCACCTTCTTCCCATATCCTGGTGTTTAAAGGGTGGCTACAAAGCTGGAAACTCCTGTCATACAAGGAGGCACATGGAAAGACACAGAATGATGGGTACAAGTTCCTCTTGGGGAGACTCCAATAAGGCTCAAGAGGAAATTTTTTTCCAAAGAAACAGCCAGTGAATAATCTCCATTATGAGAAATGGAAATGAGGAAGTGAGGGATTCCCCAACACTGGGAATTTTTCACATGCCAGGGTGCTGGGAATTGTCTAGGCCGTGGTTTGCCAAGAAAGGCTGGACCAGACAATCCCTGAGGTCCCTTCCAACCTGGGATTCCAGAATCCTAGTATTAATGCTTGGACTTGGTGCTCCCAAGGGAGTTTTCCACCCTGAATGATTCTGTGTGTCTGCTTTTAAAGACATCCCTTCAGATTGCCTTCCCGGCTGCTCCCAGGTGAAGAAGCCACAGGGCCGTGAAGCCCTTGGGGCCGTGGTGGGGAGGGGGGCGTATGTGCAGCCCCCTCCCCACCACGGCCCCGAGGCCTTCTCAGGCCTTTCAGAAGGGCTGACACAGGGCTGGCACGGCCATGAAAGGGCCCTGAGTGGTGCCAGGGCAGCTGGGCGCTGCGGGGACGCACCTGGATGAGGTCCAGGATGCCCAGCTCGCTCTCGGAGGAGTCCACGCAGAACACGAAGTAGAGCGTGGCGTAGTGGCGGTAGATCAGCTTGTAGTCCGAGCCGCCGAACAGGCTGTGGGGACACGGGCACGGCTGAGGGGCTCGGGGACAGCCCGGCACTCGGCGGGGTGCGGGACAGCCCGGCACGGCCCCTCCCGGCCGCTACCTGCCGCACTCCAGGAAGTTGCAGATGTGGTCATCGCGCTTCAGCACCAGGTGGAAGGTGTCACGGATGATCTGCTGCTGCACCTCTTCTGCCTGCCAGGAGGACACGGTGGCTGGGCACCCATGGCACCCGCGGCTCCGGGCCACACGCCAGTCCCGGTGCCACCCGTGGCTGACCCGGGGCATCCCGAAGGACGCGACCAGGGCAGCGGCAGGTACCGCAGCGACCGCCCTGCTCCCGGGACACCCCCAGCCCGCCGAGCCCCACGGCGCCCCCAGCCCTGCACTGCTCCCGGCCCCGCAGCGGGCTCAGGCACCCCCCGCCGCAGCCCAGCGGCGGCCCCGGCCCGGTGGCGCACCAGGTGCTGGTAGAAGCGGACGAGCCGCGGCTTCCCGTGGTTGTTGAACACGAGGATGGCGTTGATCATCCCGGCGGCGCGTCGGGCCGGGAGCAGCACTGGCAGCAGCACCGCGGCCGCACACCCGCCGCAGGAAGCCCCTCGGCCGCCCCGGAAGCGCACCGGGCTCCGGTGGGCTGAGCCCGGGGTGACCCTGCGGAGCGCCGGGCCGTGGGAGCGACCAAAGCCGCTCCTGGGCGGGGGCGCCGCGCCTGCCGCCGGGGCTGGCTCCTCGCAGCCCGACGGGGCAGACGGGCAGGCCTAGACCGGGATGCGGCGGCCGCTGCCCGCGCCGGGACCACCGGGACCGCTGCTCCCCGCGCGCGCCGCCAGGGGGCGCGCCAGCCCCGCCGCGACCGGTGCAGCGGGCAGGGGCGGGGCTATGTGCTGGGCCACGCCTTCTTTTAAAGAGCCAGCGACTCTGTCTGCCCGAAGGGCACCGGCGAGGGCAGAGCTCACCGGCCGCTGCCCGGTCCCGCCTCCCCCAGCGCGGGCACACACCGGCCAGGGCCCGCAGTAACGCCCTGCGCTGGAGACAGTGAGAACAGGGCGAGGCAGTCCCGCGGGGCACCGGGCGCTAGCCGCGGGCCCTTCCCCAGAGGGAACGGACACGGCTCCTCGGGACCGGCGGGCACGGCGGGGGACATGGAGGGCAGGGAGAGAAGGGTCAGTGCACGCCGCGCGGGGCGGGGAGGAACGGGGAGGGAAACCGGAGGAACGGCGGGACCGGCGGCGGCACAACGCGCGTCCTGATTGGCTGGGGCGGCTGCGGCCTCGGGCCTCCCCCTTTCGATTGGCTGAGGCGGCAGCGGCCTGAATCCGCGTTCTGATTGGCTGCGATGGCCGCATCCGTCTGAATCCGCGTTCTGGTTGGCTAAGATGGCCGCATCCTTCTGAATCCGCGTCCTGATTGGCGGAAGCGGACGGGCAGCGGCTCCGTGACAGCCGGCGGTGCCGGGGCTGGCCCGGGCCCGCTCCGGGTCCCGCTCCCGCTCCCGGTCTGGGTCACACGGCGCACCCCGCTCCGTGCCCCGCTCTGCGTCCCGCCCTGTTCCCCGCTCCGTGTCCCGCTCCGTGCCCCGCTTTGTTCTCCGCCCCGCGTCCCACCCGAGTCCTGCCGGTCTGCGCTCTGTGCCCCGTTCCGTGCCCCGCTCTGTGCCGCGCTCCGTGCCCCGCTCCGTGCCCGTCCCCGTGCCCGTCCCCGTGCCCCGCCGGACGCAGCTCCAGGCACAGCCCCTGGCCGGGCACCCCGGGATGCAGAGCAGCGAGCCTCCTGCGCCCCGTCACTCTCGGCAAATCCCTGTGCGGGCAGAGCCGTCTGCGGGCCACGTGCGGGGCGAGGCCAGCCGGGTATGCGGGGAGGGAAGCGGCATTTGGGGGCCGGTGATACCGGGCGGCTCCGGGCTGGGCAGCAGCAGGACGTGACGGGATGCTGGGCGGCCCCAGACAGGCGGGGGGATGTGAGCACCGGCAGGGGCAGCGGGGACAGGGCAGGGAGCTCAGTTTTCACCACGAACACACACACACACAAAAAAAAAAAAAACAAAAAAAAACAAACCAGGAAAGCAGAAGTGAGCCCAGACAAAAGGCTGCGTGTGGAGACTAACTCCACTGCGATTAGTCCGGCCGGCGCCACCTGCTTCCATGGAGATGAGAATCTCCCGACACACCAGCCGAATCACGGCTGCCTCCGCACGCTCCTGCTGTGGGGAGGAGACCCTCCTCCTCCTCCTCTTCTTCCTCTACCTCCTCCTCTTCCTCCTCCTCCTCATCCTCCTCACGATGGGAGCCAAGCCTGCAGCCGGCAGATCCTTGGCTGTTGCCACCCACTTTCCTTCCCGTGCCACATCTCACCCTCATCCCTCCCTTTGGGGGCCAGCGGCCTCCTGCCACCCCATCCCCACAGCCACGTAGCTCAACCTCTCCCTCTGCCTTCTTGGGGCAGCCAAGAGCACCCCCTTTCCCAAACCCTCCAACTTCTGGATCACCTGCTCCCCTTCCCACACCACATCCCATCTCACTCCCTCCTCTGGCCACCTCCTGCCACCCCCCCGTGGCCTTTCCATCCGCCTCTTTGTGTCGGGTGAACAGCATCCCCCCCAACCCCTCCAATTCCTGTAACATCCCTAATTCCTCTCATCCCATTTTGGGGGAGAGAGGAGTCCTTGCCATCAATCCCTACAAGCTTTTTGGGGTGCACACGACCTTTCCCACCGCTATGGCGGAGGAGAGCGACGCCCAGCTGGATCTGGGTCTCCTGAGAAGGTCATCCCCTCCTCGGCATCATTCCGTGCGGTCACAGCGCCCCGAAATGAGGGGTGAGGTAGAGAATGAGCCCTGTGCTGCGGGAGGGGACACAATGCAGGGGCAGCGTGGGCACAGGGACCGCTCCCACCCTCGGTCCCCCCACCTCCGACCCCCCCAGGCCGGTACCGAGGGCGGCCCCGGCTCCGGTGGACGGTGCTGCTGCAGCGGGGGGGGCGGTTCGCCGTGCTCGGGCAAGTTGAGGAGGGGGAGGAAGATGAAGGGCGGGCGAGTTAGGAGGAGCTGCTTTGCATCCCTTCACGTCAGCCCTGCCTCATTCCCTCCTTCTTCCTTCCTGCGCACCCAGCGCCGGGCCCGGAGCCGCCGCCGCCGCCCCGCGGAGCCGCCGGTGAGTCCTCACCGGACCCCCCCGCGCCCCTAGAGCCCACCCCGCGCCCCCGCTTCCCGGGGGGGCCCAGCAGCGCGGACACCGCGGTGTCGCCGCCCTCGTGCCCCGCGCCGCCGAGACGGGAGCGATGGCGGCGGGAGGCACCGGGAGGAGCAGCGCGGACGGGGGGTCCCGGTCCGCGCCCGGGGCCGCCCCTCCGGGAGCCCCCCCGGAACTTTCCCGTGGCCGCGCTCAAACTTTCTCGGCCCGGAAAGTTGCGGGAGGGCGCGGGGCGGGGGCCGTGACCTGTTGCGGGCGGGGGGAGCACCGGGAGGGACCCGCGGCGGGAGGGATGCTCGGGCGGGCCCGCACCGCGGCTCCGCTGCCCGGCCCTGCCCCGAGTTCCCGCAGTTTCCCGGTGTTTGCGAGCGGCCAGCGGGAGGGGTCCCGGGTGCGGCCCCCCCGTTCGCGGCGGCAAAGTGCTGCGGGGAGTGCGGGGACACTCTGGGCTCGTCCCGCACCGGGCGGGTCCCGCTCCGCCTTCAGCCCCGGAACACCCCGGGGTGTCCCCGTGTGGGACCTCCCGGTGCTCCGGGGGAGCTCCGTGGGGACTGGGGGGCCTTTGAGTTCTGTGCCCAAACAAGGGGCCGAGGGGAGCTGTGTGAAAGCCCTCCGGAGCTCTGGCCATAACAGGGTGTGATGGATAAATTAGTTATAATGAATTAATTAGTTGAGCATTAGGATTTTTCTTGTGAGCAGCTGTGTAGGAAGAGAAGGGTGACCAGGACGAATAGAGGCAGCCCAGAGCCTGACCTGCACTGGAGTGGAGCCTGACCCCACCCCAGGTCCAAAGCCTGCAGCTCCATCAGCCTCCCTCCCACATCCCACACCCTGCTCCTGCCCCATATCACAGCCCTGCGTCCTGTGCCACTCTCTGTTCCCCACACCCTGCTCCTGTGTCCTGTACCTCACTCTGTTCCCCACACGCTGCTCCCAGACTTGCCTTGGTCACTCCTCTAGCCCAGGTTTGAGCTGTCCCCCCCGAGCTGTGGATCCAAGTGGCTCCCACAGGGCACAGCTGGGTGCTGTGGGTGCTCAGGCTGGCCACAGGGTTAAACAAACACATCCTGGGCTGGAGGCAGGCTGCAGGCATGGTCCCAGGGTGGGCAGGCCCTGGCTGGCCGTGGGGAGCAGCAGCTGGGGCAGTGCTCCTGGGTGTGCCCGTGCCCTGCTGCCACCCTGGTGACAATGTCCTCGCTGCAGGAGCTCTCTGAACAGGCACATCCCCTCGCCTGGGCCCAGCTCCTCTCCTCGAGCAGCTCTGCATCAGTGCCCTCTCTGTGGGTCCCTCCAAAAGGGGAAACAGGAGCTCTGCTGCGCCCCAGGACAGCCCCAAACCTGGGGGTGCCTCGCAGTGTCACACACGGGTCCCTGCAGCAGCGGGAGTGGAGCTTCTCTGGTGGCACAGGTCACGGCTCAGCATGTTGGCATTTTGGGCTTGGTTTAATCCCCGAGAAAGTGTTTGTTTTGGGCAGTTTTACTGGGCCATTTTAATTTATCAGCTAGTTTGGGAATCACGGTGTGGAGAGGGAGGAGCAAAGGCACTGTCTGGCTTTGCTCTCTGGCTGGGAATACTGAGGAATCTCCAAAGCAGTGAGTTTGTACCACCAGGAACATGCCAGCAGCACAGCCCATGAGAGAGAGGCAGCCTGCCCTCCTTTATTTCAGTTATTCCTGGTGAAGGAGTCAGCTCCAGCTCAGCCCAGTCTCTGGGCATGTCCCTGGGGGCTGCCAGGCCAGAGCCAGTGCGGGGATGAGGGGCAGCCTTGTGCCAAGGGGGCTTCCTGCTGGGCTGGTGGCCCTCTGCCACCCGCTCCCACATTTGGTTTCCCCAGCCCCATCACGGCCCTGGCTCACAGAGTGCCCCTGTCTGGGCTCAGGTGCCAGCTCCTGGAATGCCCCAGGTGCCTGCTCAGGGCACGTGTGCCACAGAGGTGGGGTGGTGGGGCTGGAGGAATCCTGCAGGATGGCCGGGATGTGCCAGCAGTGCCAGCAGTGCCAGCAGTGCCAGCAGTGCCCAGGCCCATCCTGTGTGCTGCCTGTGGCTGGAGTCCTCAGGGTGAGTCATGCCCTTCCCAAAGGGCTTGGCCTTGGCGACAGAGGCTGTGGTCAGTGTTCTCCCTTTGTTCCTCTGTACCACATTTTCCCCTCAGCCCCCTGCACCCCCTCCCCTGCTCCTCCCTCCCCCAGCTGTGGGTCGCAGTGGGGTTGGTGTGGGAGAAGACCTGGCACAGCCCGTGCCCAGCATGGCTTTCCCTCAGCCCCAGGTCCTGCCCGAGCACAGGGAAATATGCGTGTCAGAGGGGAAGGAGCTGCTCCTGCCGGGCTGTGGAGGAAGGTCTGTGTTTGTGTATTTGGGGGTCTGTGTGTGCACACAGGGAGGCTGCAGCTTCAGCAGAGGCCTCTCCCCCAAAGGGAGCAAGCGATGATGAACTTTCTTTCCCAAACTTTAAATGGAAGGAGAGAAGCATGTTTGGACTTTTCCTGGCCTTTCCTTGCAGCTGTCCATCTGTTGTTAGAGTGACAGTCGAGTATTTCTGGTGCAAATTAACAGCAACAATATGTCAGTACCTGTGGGCGGCCCTGCAGTGTCCTGTGCTGTCACCTCCTGCTCCTCAGAGTGTTTGGACAATGTTCCCTGCAAAGTGTCACAGGTTTTAGTTAAAGTGACCAGTGTCTGGGTGCTCTGCTGTGCAGAGCAAAGGCAAACTTGCAGAAAGTTCAGGTGAATCTCCTCCAGACGGGCTCCAGGGGTAACCCAGGGACAATGGGGCGCTGGGAACACTGTGGCTGTGGGAGCAGGGAGGGTGGTGGGACAGGGAACATCCTGTGGCCCTGGAGATTCATCACCAGATCCAACTGAACCAAGAGGGATGGGGCAGCCACAGCTTCTCTGGGCAGCCTGTGACAATTCCCTGCCCTCTGTCGGTCTGATGCCATCCTTCCTGGCACTGCAGGTCCCTGTCCCCAGTGCCTCTCTGGCTCTCGTGGAGCCCCTTTAGGCACTGGAAGGAGCCCTGGGTCACCCTGCAGGTGTCTCCTCTGCAGACACTGGCACAGGCAGGGCCGTGCTGGGCAGTGCAGGCAGAGCGGGCAGGGAGGAGGAGGAAGCAGCACAGAGCCCTGCTCATTGTTTTACTTCCACTTCTCCTCCGTGGGGAGCTGCCTTGTGCCCGGGCAGTGCACGGCCCTGACGTGGAGCTGTGGAACAGGAATTTCCTGGGGCCTGTGGGTGGCAGCTGCCAGCAGCCCGGGGTGGGAGCAGGCTGGGACAGTGAGGGGCTGCTGAGGGGCTGCTCGTGCCTGCACAGAGCCCTCTCTGTCCCTGAGCCCCGCAGCAGGGCCCGGGTCCCTCCCTGGGCACAGCTGGGACTGGCCCCCAGCCCTCAGAGCCACTCCAGGCTGGAGCCCACGTCCTGCCCGTGCTGGGGGTGACCTAGACAAGGAGAACAGGGGGAGGAAGGACGGGCAGAGCTTCCAGAGGAAGAGTGCTCACCACTGCCTCTAAATTTATCTTTCCTGTTTCTCAGCAGCAGCATTGTCTCATGCCCATTCTCTGTGGTGTCAGGCATTCTCCCCTCTCTGCCTCTCTCCTGGCACCCTGTCCCTCTCACCATGTTATCCCGGTTTAACCAGCTCTGTCTCTCCCCTTCTTTTGCTTTCAAGTTTTAATCCTGGTGAGCTCCTGGCTGCTTTCCCTTCCTCTCACCTCTGGTCTGTTCCCACACCCACCATCCCAGGGCCCTCCCCATGTCCCGCAGCACCAGCCTTGCCTTGGGGGTTAACCTGGGGACTGGGCGGTTTCAGTTCCTCTGGGCTCAGGACTGGAACCCATGAGCAAGCTGGAGAGCAGAGGTGGGAGGTTTGCCTTTGTCCAACCCATGATGGGCTGCTCTGAAGGGAGAGCTTCTCCTTGGAACCATGGAACCATTTTGGTTTGACAGGACCTTTGAGATCACAGAAACCTCGGGGCAGCCTGGCCTGCTCATCCCAACCTCCCCAAGAGATGCTGCACATGACCAGGCAGATCAGGGACACCCTGGACTGGCTGGGTGGATTGGGGATGCCCTGGACCAGCCTGGCTGGTGGCTGCTGTTGGGAAGAATTGTTTGTGTGGTTAGGATGGATGTTCCAGGGAGCTGCTTCCCTTCCCAGTCAGTCCACAGGGATTGTGAGGGTCTCCTTCCTCACAAAGGACTTTCTACTCTGTATCCTGACCCCTCTGCCACCCAAAATGTGGGCATGTTACACTCCCAACCCAAGCACCTCCCTGCTCCATGGCAGTCAATTCTTTGTTAGTTTATTGAGCCAGCTGAGCGTCGCCCTTGCCAGGCACAGACTGCCCTGCCCTGCTGCTCTGCCCTGGGCTGTGCTGCAGAGCCAGCAGTTTGTCCTTGCTGTGGCCATTCTGTGCTTGCTGTGCACAAAGCCACCGGCCCTAGAAGCATTCAGGTGCTGTGTGGATGTGGCACCCGGGGACAGGTTCTGGTGGTGGCCTCGGCAGTGCTGGGGAGCGGTTGGACTCTGATCTCAGAGGGTTTTTCAGCCCTGGGCTCTCGTGTGCCCGTGGCTGAGGGGACACCAGCTCACTGGGAGCTCACGGCCCTCGGAGGAGCTCTGAGCTGGGCCAGGAGTGCCCTCTGCTCTCCCAGAGGCAGAGCTGGGCGGGTGTCCCCGTCACTCTCTGAGTCTCTGCTGGGTCCCTCCATCCGTCCCACCTGCCCTGGCCACCCTGTGTGCCCCCGCAGAGCCGGGCCGGGCATCGCCTGCCGAGAGCTCGCCAGGCCCGTGCGGGTTCCAGTGTCTGCTTTGGCTTTGTGATTACCAACCAGGCACACATAGAAGGAAATTATTTCAACAGCTGAGTGTAGTGTGTGTTTATGGACTTTCTGGCTGTGAGAAAGAAGGGCTATGTAGATTGGGATGAGAATGGGGAGGGCAAGTGGTACCGACCCCAGGGTGAGCCAGAACCAAGGCAGAGACAGCCCAGCCTTGCTGAGACCTGGGGAAATATTAATTAGGATGAGCAAATGGTGCAGATATCCCCACCCTCCCGCTCAGGAGCAGGATTTGCCCACTGCATCTCCCTGCATCACCCAGCCAGCCCTGTCCGAGCCCTGCATGCCAGGCAGGTGACCCATCCCAGTGCCCCCAGTGCCCCCAGCCAGGCTCACCCAGCGCTGGCTCTGTCTGCAGGAACAGGACAGCCCCAAGCTGCGGGCAGTGCTCCAGGGGTGTCGGGTTCTGCCCCTGTGCCCTGTGCAGCCACTGACACTCTGGACAGCAGTGCCAGACCCCGCTCTTCCAACTCCTTTGCAAAAGATAAATATGTGTACTTTTGTGTAAAATCCTGGCCTGTGCCCGGAGTCAGGAGCCCTGCAGGAGCTTTCACAGCATGATGACACACAAAAGCACACGGGCACTAAGCAGGAATTGCATTTCACCCTGGCCCTGTGGCCAGCAGCCGAGTGCTCTGCTCTGTGGATCTCAGAGGTGCTGGCCATGCAGACACGGTGCTGTGGGGGCAGCAGGCACAGCTGGCTCTGGGCCATAGGGGATGTGTGTCCTCCACACCCTGGGCTGGGAATTCATGAACTGCCACCAGCAGGGACCTTTGTCCGGTGCCTCCTGCTCCATCTGTCCAACCCAGCCTCCCAAACACTCGTCCCTGACCTGCTCAGCTGTGCAGAAAAGGATCCGAAACATTTCCCACCTTGGGGATCTGAAAGTAGCAGTGGTGTTGGCAGCGGTGCGGCTGGGTTTGTTCCCGTGATGGGGACAGTCAGAGAGCCGTGCTGCGGGACAGTGGGAGTGGGGCACTCCCAGTGGCCGGTCCAGAGCCTGCCCGGGGTGTCAGGGGCTCCGTGCTCCCCAGCTCCTCCCGTCCCTCCTCCTGCCCTGCTGGGAAGCCCTGGCTGGCTCCGCTGTGTTCCCCCGGGCTCTGTGGGAGGCGGCACTCGCCCTGTGCGGGACTGGGCTCCACAGCTGCTTCCTTGTGCCGCAGGTGACTCCTGAGCCCCCTTGCAGGTTCAGCTGTGCCTCGCTCACGGGGCCCTTCCCCGGCACTGAGGCACACCAGGGTTGCTGGTGCTGTGCTCGGGGCTGTCCGGGGCTGTGGCACACGGGGGCAGTTTCTCCAAGGCAGAACAGGCTCAGAGTCAGGAGCTGGGGGCACAGACACAGCATGGAGTGTCCCTGCCCTGCAGCCCCTCGCCTTCCCAGCACAGCCTCCAGCAGGCACACACGTGGAGGATTACCCGGTTGAGTATTAATTATCGTGCTCAAATTAGCGCCCCTCAGCTGTGATTAACTCATCAGCCAGCCCTGTGCAGGGACAGCGGGCACAAGGAGGGTGGCAGAGCTCGGCAATGCCCGGCTGTGGGGGCACAGGGCGGGTGGCAGAGCTCGGCAATGCCCGGCTGTGGGGGCACAGGGAGGGTGGCAGAGCTCAGCAATGCCCGGCTGTGGGGGCACAGCTCCCCTGGCAGCCCCAGCCCAGCCCCGTGCGGGCACAGGGCGGGTGGCAGAGCTCGGCAATGCCCGGCTGTGGGGGCACAGGGAGGGTGGCAGAGCTCGGCAATGCCCGGCTGTGGGCGCACAGCTCCCCTGGCAGCCCCAGCCCAGCCCCGTGCAGGGACAGGGAGGGTGGCAGAGCTCAGCAATGCCCGGCTGTGGGGGCACAGGGAGGGTGGCAGAGCTCGGCAATGCCCGGCTGTGGGGGCACAGCTCCCCTGGCAGCCCCAGCCCAGCCCCATGCAGGGACAGCGGGCACAGGGAGGGTGGCAGAGCTCGGCAATGCCCGGCTGTGGGGGCACAGCTCCCCTGGCAGCCCCAGCCCTGCAGGAGCCCTCTCCTCCTGCCTGATGAGCTGCAGGAGAGCAGTGGGGAGCTGCTTGTGCTGTGCTGGGCCCTGCTGAGGCTCCTGTGTGCTGGGGCTGGGCTCTGAGGGGCAGCATGTGCCCTGTGCAGGGCTCAGGGCTGCTCCTGGGACACTGAGCCTGTCAGCACAGATATTGCTATGGATGAAGGTGCTGTTCACCTTCCTCACTGCCCCCAGCTCTGGCTGGACACCCCTGGTGCCAGGATCTGGGCCAGCCCTGTGTTTCCATTTCTGTGTCCTCGCAGCCCAGGACAGAGCCTGGGGACACAGGGACAGGCCCAGGAGCCGCTGTCCCGCAGAATGGATGGGCTCCACTCATGGAAATACCAAAACTGGACTGAAATTGTTCCCAAGCATAAGGGCAGTGATGCTCTGGAAAAGTAACACCCTCAAGTGAGACCCTTCCCACTGTGGGGATCTTCCCCTGCACCAGAGCAGCTCTTTGTTCCCTTTGGGGTGACAGACGTTTGTACCATTTTGGATTTTCCTCTTTTACAGCCAGCTGGGCTGCACACACCAGGATGCCTGAGCTCCTCCTGCCTGTGTGTTGCCTCCTCAGAGCTCTGGCCACGTTTATGGCTCTGCCCCAAAGTCCCAGCAGTTTATGATTAACCCCAGGCCTGGGGATGCTGAGCAGGAGCTGTGTCCAGCAGGAGTGATGCCACATGGGCTCAGCCCGGGCTGCTTTGGGGTCAGATGGCATCACCTGTGCCTCTGCCCCACAGGGCCTGCTGTCCTGGTGGGCTCCATCTCCAGTGTTTTCCTCCCTCTGGGTGTCAGCTCCCTTTGTCCCACATCCCAGCCCTGCTCTCCCCCTGCACCTTGGTTCATTTTGGGCTGTTTGGACACTTTGGTCCATCTGCACACCCGAGGCTCTGTTAACCCCTGCCACTGCAGAGGATGCCAAAGGAACAGGGGCAGTGCTGGGACTCACAGACGCGGGCAGAAGCCCTGTTGGGTCTTTCCAGGCAAGGCTGGGTGCTGGCAGGGATTTGCAGGGCAAAAGGGGCTGCACCCACGCTTTGCCCTCTGCTCCCTGCAGGGCCCAGCACAGCATCAGGCCCTGGGTTTGCCTCTGCCACAGCCAGCCCTGATCTTTCCCTGCAGGGTTCTGGAGGCTGGCCTGAATTCACACTGTTCCTGCAGGTTGGTTTGCCGGGGATGTTTGCTCCTTCCTTGTCCAGAGGAGCAAGCAGCGAGGTGGTGAAGGCAGTCCCGTTGCTGAGTCCCTTTCCTGCTGTCCCCATCTGCGTGTGTGAGTGCTGGGAGCGGGTTTGTCAGCGCCTCGGCGCCTTTCAGGGGCTCCGCAAAGAGCAGATTTATTTTCTGCTATGCTGAGAATTAGCTCCCCTTTCTTCCTCTTCCCTCTGCCCCCGCTGGAAAGAGAGAGAATGCAGGGAAGAAGAAAGGATTTCCATCGCGGCGGTGATTGGCACAGCCCTGAATGAGAGGTCATTCCAGCCGGCTCTTTCTTTTCAGGGCCCTTTTTTCCTGCTCCCTGTATTCAGGCTGGCAGCATTCTTTCTTTTCAAAGCTCCTCTGTCTGTCTCTCTCTTCCCCCTCCTTTATTTTTCATCCCTTTTCTTTACTTTTGCTGTCTTTTCATTCTGTTTTTCTCCACCCCCTTGGGGCTCCATTTTTTTCTTTCCCTTTTCCTCTATTCAGTTCCTTTTTTTCTTCTCGCATCTCTTTTGAATAGCTCGGCTATTTTCGGAGAGGAAAGGGACTGTGCCGGGGAGAAGCCGTTACAGCAAGGAGGAACTTGAAAGTCTTTTCTTTCCCTGTTTATTTCATTTAAAAGCAAAAAATGTTTTCCAAGGCAGAGCCAGGGTTGTGTGTGGAGCCTTTGAAGGCAGGCTGGGACAGCAGCAGGGCTGGGGGCCCTCCCTGCTCCTGGAGAACCCATTTGCTGCTGGTCCCAAGCCCCTGCAGCTCCGGGGCTTTGGGCTCCCTGCTGCCTTGCCTGGGGTGCTGCCAGAGGGGCTCCAGGCAGCAGCAGCCCCTCTCCTCAGCTCTCCCCACACCACTTACCTGATCTGAAGGCTCTTGCTGCCTCTGGGCTCATTTGTAGGGATGAGGTAGCCGTGATCCCTAAAGGCAGTCCTGGAGCTCTCTGCTGCAGCACATACCTGCGTGCAGGGGGAATGGAGGGAGGGTTTGTTCAAAGGGGAGTGGGGGGCTCACACAGGGAGCCTGTGAGGACATGTGGGATGTGCCAGCTGTGCAGGGGCCAGCTGTGCAGGGGCCCCTCGGTCATGCCCAGTCCCTGCACTCAGAGCAGGGGGACACACGGTGCCAGGCTCCCCAGAGGAGTGACAGGAGGGGTCTCACACGCCTCCCCAGGGCCCCGGGGGTCCCATGGCTCTGAGGAAAGCCCTCACCCAGCAGGTGAGGCTGGGCCCATCACTGCTCGGGTGCCACCAGAGCTCGGCTCGCTGTCCCTGCTGTCCCCTGCTGCCCTGGTGCCATGCTCTGGGAGGGCAGAAGGGCTGGAAGAGCAGGCCTGGAGCTCTGCAAATATAGGGAGGAGGTGTTGAGCCCTGTGGCACAGCAGCAGCTTGGGAAGGCAGGTGGGGCCCAGAAGAATCCCCTCCCCAAATGCTGCCTGCCTGGGCACCACTCTGGGCGTGAACCATCGGTGGCTTTGGTGCAGCTTTATGGGGCTTTGGTGTGCTGTTGATGCAGCTTTGGTGAGGTTTTGGTGAGGTTTTGGTGCACCTTTGAGTGCTCACAGACCATCCCTGGCTAGAGCAGAACAGTGGCTCCAGCATTTGCTCTGGCTCAGCCCATACAAAGTCCCCAAAGAGACCTCCCAGAGCAGGGACAGTGCTGGTGGCCACGGGCCTGCTCCAGTGGCCTCCTGGCTGTGCCACAACTCAGGGCTGCCATGGAAGGGACCTGGCTGTGCCATAGCACAGGGGTGCCATGGAAGGGACCTGGCTGTGCCACAACTCAGGGCTGCCATGGAAGGGACCTGGCTGTGCCACAACTCAGGGGTGCCATGGAAGGGACCTGGCTGTGCCACAACTCAGGGGTGCCATGGAAGGGACCTGGCTGTGCCATAGCACAGGAGTGCCATGGAAGGGACCTGGCTGTGCCACAGCACAGGGGTACCATGGAAGGGACCTGGCTGTGCCACAGCACAGGAGTGCCATGGAAGGGACCTGGCTGTGCCACAACTCAGGGGTGCCATGGAAGGGACCTGGCTGTGCCATGGCACAGGGGTGCTGTGGAAGGGACCTGGCTGTGCCACCACTCAGGAGTGCCATGGAAGGGACCCCGAGTCAGAGCCAGGCTCCTTCCCTGCCCCTTCGCCGCCCCCAGAGCCTGGAGCAGCCTGCCTTCCTCCCCTCCTTCCCTTACCCCCTGCCCCAATGGATGCAGTCAGGACTCTGGCTTTCAGGAAGCACCTTTCCCACATGGATTGTGGTCTCCCCTTGTTTTGCCATAACACAGAACCTGAGGGTGATCTGCTGATTTCCGTGCTGGCTGTGTTAGGATCATGGAGTCAGGGATTCCCACATCTGTAGGGACCTCGGGGATCACCTGTCCAATCTTTTCTGGGAGAAGTCCAGACTGGCCCAGAGGGGCTGCAGGTCAGGGCTGTCAGGGGCTGCAGGAGGGTGGCAGGGCACTGTCACCCCACTGTCCTTGGCCACCTTTGGGGTGTGGGCAGGGGTGTGGGCTGTGGGAGGGCAGAGCGGGGCCAGACCCCGTGGTTAATTAAACAGATCATTCCTTTAAAGTGAGATTCAAATAATTGTAACCCTGAGATAGAGAAGGCATTGGAGGAGATGAAATGGGAGAGAGAGAGAAAGGAAGCAAAGGACAGAGGTTCAGAATGGAGAGGGAGATTAGGAGAGAGATGAAAGAGAGAGGAGAAAGATAAGAGGGAGAGAGGGGACAGATCTCGGCGCGAGATGGGCGTTGCCAGGGAAACGGGAAGAATGAGGGAGCAACTGGAGGGATGGAGGAGCAGAGGATACGGGGGGTGGGGAGCGAGGGATGGAGCAGCCGAGGGATGGAGGAACAGAGGGATGGAGGGGCAGAGGGATGGAGGAGCAGAGGGATGGAGGGGCAGAGGGATGGAGCGGCCGAGGGATGGAGGAACAGAGGGATGGAGGGACAGAGGGATGGAGCAGCTGAGGGATGGAGGAACAGAGGGATGGAGGGGCAGAGGGATGGAGGAGCTGAGGGATGGAGGAACAGAGGGATGGAGGAACAGAGGGATGGAGGGGCAGAGGGATGGAGGAGCAGAGGGATGGAGGGGCAGAGGGATGGAGGGGCAGAGGGATGGAGGAACAGAGGGATGGAGGAGCAGAGGGATGGAGGGGCAGAGGGATGGAGGAACAGAGGGATGGAGCAGCCGAGGGATGGAGGAACAGAGGGATGGAGGAACAGAGGGATGGAGGGGCAGAGGGATGGAGGAACAGAGGGATGGAAGGGCAGAGGGATGGAGGGGCAGAGGGATGGAGGGGCAGAGGGATGGAGGGGCAGAGGGATGGAGGAACAGAGGGATGGAGGGGCAGAGGGATGGAGGGGCAGAGGGATGGAGGAACAGAGGGATGGAGGGGCAGAGGGATGGAGGAACAGAGGGATGGAGGGGCAGAGGGATAAAGCCCCGGTGTCAGAAGGAGGAAAAGGGGGATTTCCAGCAGAGCAGGAAGCAGGAGTGGGGTGTCCCAGCTGAGCACAGGTGCCTGTGTGCTGGGAAGAGCATTTGGGATGGCAGCTCTGTCCCCCTGCAGTGAGCAGCTGCAGCCCCTGCTGCTGTCCTTAGCCTGACCCGCTCACTCCAGTGCCAGGGCTGGATCCCAGCTCCCTGGGCAGAAAATGGAGGAACCAGGCAGCTCTGTGCTCATCGCACTTTTGTTCTGCAGCACTGAAGACCTCTGGTTATTTGAAACCATTCCCTTTTCCCTCCCAGTCAGAGTTTGCCAACCACCATCCATTTTCAAAGGGGCAAATATTCACCTCTGACTGATGGACCTGGTGATCAGAGTGAGAATATCCCGGTTCCGTGGAATGTTTACTGAAAACATTTCCAGCATCCCTCTGCAAGCCCCAGGCTGTGTCCTTTGTTTTGTGAAGCCAAAGCCCCCAGAGACTGCTCTTCCTGCACCCAGAAGTGCTTCAGGGACACCGTGGTGTCACTGGCTGCAGACTGTGGCTCTCTGAGCCACTGACAGTGGAGGTTTCTTTTTTCTGGAGAAGTTTTCCATAAAACTAAAGTTTTCCCTTAAAAATGCAGTTTGTCAGTATCTGGTGTGGAGGCGCTGACTGAATTTAAACAGGTATTTGTTTTCTGTGGCTCCTGCCCGTTTCTTAGAGCTTTGGCTCATTTTTACAGCAGTTCCTCTGTATCAGGGTCAGTTCTGGGGCAAGAAGTGCCAGTTTCAGTTCTGCCACGGTGTGTGGAGCCACTCTGTGGGTCAGCCCCTGGCACACACCAGCAACACAGAGCCAGGGCCAGCAGTGCAGCCAAGGTGACCCCCAAATCCCTGGGCTGGGGCAGGACAGACATGCTGGCTCAGGTTTAAGAATAATTTTAGTTGTGATTTTCAGGAAAACAACATTTTTCTTTTTGGAATTGTGGGGGGTTGAGCAGCTTTATGTGAAATCTGCAGGCAAGATGAAAGCCTGTTTTCCCCTTTATTAAATTTAAATGAAGGCTGCTTTTGAGAAAGAAAGGAAAATAAAATCAAAGGTTTTCTCACAAATATCAGATCCATTATCAACCATTTTCTGGTAAAAAGTCTTGAAGAGTTTTACTCCCCCCTTCTGCAGTGAGAACCCTGAATGCCCAGGGTCTCACTTTGTCCTGGGGCTCAATCCTGTGCCTTGGGAGCTTTTCCTCCAAAGCTGGCACCACCCACCACATCTGTGCCCAGGGAACCTCCCAGGCACCGGGAGCAGAGGGGCTGCAGGAGGGTCCTGCAGAGAGCCCTGCAGTGGGGTCCTGCAATGGGGTCCTGCAATGGGAGCCCTGCAATGGGGTCCTGCAATGGGGTCCTGCAATGGGAGCCCTGCAATGGGGCCCTGCAGAGAGCCCTGCAGTGGGGCCCTGCAAGGGGCTAGCCATGAGCAAGTCCTAAATGTCCTCTGTCCCATGGCACCGGGCTTGTCAGGCGGCCTGGGAAGCTGTGCAGGGCTCGGGTGACACAAACTGCTGCAGGTGCCAGCACTGGCACTGGGCACTGGCACTGCCCTGCCCCTGCCAGGCTGGGTGGGACCGAGCCCTGGCAGCAGGGTGGGCTCCTCACGCCTGCTGGGGGAGAGCTCAGATGTGAATCAGTCCTCAAACCCTTTGGGTTTGGGTTCTGGGCCTCCCTTCCCTGCAGAAATGGTTGGTGAATGCTGCTGCCCCTGGGCTGGTGAGGGGAGCTGGGAGTGGAGCCAGGTGGCAAGCAAGGGTCACTAATTGGTCACTAATTGGTCACTAATTGGTCACTAACTCCTCCCTGGCGGCTGTGGGGCAGCTGGGGCCGTGCTCCCTCCCAGAGCTGCTCCTGGGGCCGTGGCTTGGGTGGCTCTGGGGCTGTGGGTGCTCCTTTAGCTCAGACCCTTTCGGGTCTCAGGTGTTACAGGCAAACCTGTGGGTGCCAAGGTGAGGCTCCTGTGGACCAGATGAAATGTTTCCATGCTGCCCAGCTGAGGATTTACCAGGCTCTTATCTCTAGAGTGGTGGTGCTGGCCGAGGGGCCGGGTGGGGTGGCACAAGGATTGGGCAGGCGGGTGAAACTGAGGGAGGTAAAACAGCAAAGGGAAGGGAAACATGTCCACAGGCACAGCACTTAGCCTGGTGGCTGGAAAATCTGAATCCAGCAAGGAATGTGCTGGGAGTGGAGGGCCTGGTGTGCAGATGCTGCTGCCACAGGGACCCAGAGAGAAAGAAGTGAGTATTTGGGAGCTATTCATGGAGCAAGAGAGGAAAATAGAAGTAAAATAGCACCAAGAAGTGAAAGCCATGGAAAAAACCTACTGTGAGTGAGCAGGTGGTGAGTGAGGAGCTGGTGGAGGCTCTGAGGGGCAGCCAGGGCAAGGGAGGGCAGGGTCTGCAGGATGTGCCAGGGCAGAGCCTGGATCTTCCCAGATGTGTTGGGAAACACGGGAGGAGAGGTTGCACCAAAACTAAACCTTGTAGTGGGAGGAGAAATGAAGAAAGAACCCCAAATTTCACAACCCCAGAGATGAGGGCCAGCAGGCACCAGTGCTGGCCCAGGTGCACCGAGGGGGAGGTGGGTGAGTGGGCTGTGAGCTGGGCAAGGGTGGCAGTGAGGGCACTGAGCCCGGGGGAGCCGAGCCTGGCCCGGAGGGCTGCCCTGGAGAGCTGCGGGTCACTGAGGCTGGAGGAGGGTTTGGTTCCCAGCAGCAGCACGGAGGGGCCCTGAGCGCGGGTGACCCGGGCCGAGCAGGAGGAGCAGGAGGAGCCGCTGTCCCTGCCGCTGTCCCTGCCGGTGTCCCCGCCGGTGTCCCCGCTGCGGACAGGAGCCCCTGCGGGGCCCCGGGCGCGGTGCTGCTCGGTGATGGGCCCGGGGCTGTGCCCAGGTGCAGCGGGGCTGGCAGCGCTCTGCGGGCGGTGTCCCGGGGCAGCCGGAATCCGTGACCCCCCCTCGGGGCCGGAGCGTTGGGAAATGGTGAAATGGTGAAATGGTGTTTCCAGCTGCCGTGGCGAGTCCCGGGGCGCGGACAGGGAAGTGAGAGCGGGAAGTGCAGCGGTGCCTGCCCTGTTCCTGCTCCCCGGTGCTGTTTGTGCAGCTGCGGCTCCGGGCGAGCCTCCTGCAGCGTGTGCCGGGCTCCAGGGCGCGATGGACACAAGTGCGGAGAGGTTTGTGCAGCGCAGGCTTCGCCTTTCCTGCTGAGAGGGCAGCTCGGCCCCTTCCCGGTGCCCAGAGCAGGAATCCACGCTTACTTTCCCCTAAAAGCCTCTGGTTTGGGGTGGCTGTAAGGTTCTTTGGTACTGCTCTGGGGAACGTGTGGGTGCGTTGTTCTCGTCTCGTGGGGCTCGTTTTGGGGGGCAGAGACCCAGCGCCGTGCTGGGGGGCCACTGACCCCTCTGCCCTGCTGGGCTCTGGGGACAGCAGCCGTGTCCCCTCTGCCATGTCCCGTGTCCCCTCTGCCGGGTCCCCTCTGCCGTGTCCCCTCTGCCATGTCCCGGGTCCCCTCTGCCGGGTCCCCTCTGCCTGCGAGGGGAAGGGGGTCGCAGCTGGCGGGTGCGGCCCCGGGGCTGCTCCGTGCCCGCCAGCTGCCGCCTCCCTGACTGATCGCTCTTCTTCCTCCCAGCCCTCCTCCTCTTCCCGCCGCCGCCCTCCCCCACTCCGTGCTTTGTTTCGCTGCCTCCGCACTCGTCCTCCCCTCATCCCCTTCCTTCTCCTCCTCCTCCCACCCCCATCCTCTTCCTCTCCATGTCCCCGTGCCGCTGCCCCTCCCCTGCGCTGTGTCCGTGCCCGCAGGGGAAGGAAGGGGTGCCCGGGCACACGGGGTACCTGGCCGAGACCTTCCCCCGGCAGCTCCAGCCTGGGCAGGCTCCCCTCCGCGGCTCCCCCTGACCCGGGGCCAGGAGCCCCCAGTGCTGTGCCCAGTGCCAGCCCCCGGTGGCCCAGCAGATGGGAGGGAGCTGAGGAGGGACCCGGTACCCCAGATGTCTGCGGGCAGCCAGGCCCCTGTGGTTGGTGTTGCTCCCCTTCTCTGTCTCTTCTCACACTGGTTTGGACCTTCCCCATCCCATCCCTTTCTCCGTCCCTGCCACGTGCTGTGCCTGGTGTTTGGGGGCACAGGGCAGTGGCATGAGGGGACACTTCTGGGGTGGGCAGGAGCAGGAGCTGCCTGCAGCACCTGGAGGGCGATGTCCCCGGCCATACTCTGTGTCCCTCTGGCCGACCTGGCTGCAGGGATGCTGCCCTGCACTGTGGGGCTTCCCTTCTCCAAAGTGGAGGTGCATCCCACGATCTCCTCATGCTCTGGGGGTTCTCCTGGGACTGTGACAGGATCTGGCTCAGAATTTATCCCTGTTTTACCTCCCCCGCAAGATTTCTTTGTTGTAGCTGCAGGAATAATTGTATTTAGGAGAACACTCCTTCAGCAGGAGGAAGCGGCAACTCCTGGCTGTCCCTGCTGGGGAGGGTGCTGTGGTGGCACTGGGAGCCCCAGGGTGAGCATGCCAGCCTCCAGCCCTGCCTGTGCCAGCCCCACTGCCAGGCTGTGGGGCTGGCTCTGGTGGGTCTGGGCACCGTCCCTCGTGCTCCCTGTGCTGTTGCTGCTCCTGCCGGGGCTCAGAGCCACACTCAGCTGTGACCAGTTCCCAAACTGCTGGGTTCCCTGGAGTCACTCTAGGGGCCTGAGGGCATGCGAGCAGCCAAACTAACAGCCCATCCAGAGAGGCTGACGCTGGGCACGGATCCCAGCTTCCCTCCTCGCCCCAACCCTACAGTGGGAACCCCTGGGGCCGCTGTGTCCCCACATCCTGGGCTGGGTGGTGCTGGGGACCCGGCTGGCATCACCTCTGTGGGGCTGGGGTTCCCTGGGGAGGGCAGTGAGGGCTGGCTGAGCCCCTGTGGCACGGTGTCTGTGCTGGTGGGTGCCAGGGGCTCAGGGCCGTGTCTCTCCCTCTCAGCCATGACAGCGTAGGCCGGCGGCGAGAGATGGATCGGTTCAGCGAGTGCGGGACGCAGACGGACGCCGTGGTGGTGCTGTCCCTGGCGCAGGCTGCCGTCCTGGGCCTGGTGTCCGACAATGAGCTGCTCGGCGCCACCGTCACCCCCACTGGCTTCTTCCCGGGGCTGGCCGGGGAGCAGCTGGACAATGCCACCATGGAGCCGGGGGAGCCTGAGGGTGAGGAGCAGGCGCCTGGGGATGGGCAGGACGAGGACGCCCTGGAAGCAGACTCCTCCCTGGAGAAGCATGCCCGGAGGAGGAAGAGGCCGCCTGTGAGGCTGATGCCCAAGGTCAAGAGCGAGAAGGCAGAGGTGGAGGCTGAGCCGCCGTACAGCGCGTCGGTGCCCGGGGACGAGGAGGGCGAGGGGCAGCACGGCCACGCGCCGCAGCCCCCAGAACCCAGCCAGGAGCCGGCAGTGCAGAGCGGGGCCGTGAAGATGATCGACCTGGGCACCTTCAGCAGGAAGCCCCGGCGGCTGCGGCACCTGCGCCGGCACCGGGAGCTGGAGGGCGGCGAGCGCCGGCACCGGGAGCTGGAGGGCGGCGAGCGCCGGCACCGGGAGCTGGAGGGTGGCGAGCGCCGGCACCGGGAGCTGGAGGGTGGCGAGCGCCGGCGCAGGGGCAGCGAGCTGGCCAGCAGCACCGGGGGGGCCCTGCAAACCGCAGGCACCTTCGAGGCGGGGGCCCCGTCCCCCGGGGAGGCCGAGGCCCCTGCGCCGGCATCCCCCGAGCAGGTGAAGAGCGAGCAGGGCTGTGTCTGGCAGGAGCCGGGGGAGCTGGAGGCGGCCGGCGGCACCAGCGAGCACAGCAGGAAGGCGCAACTGGACCGGCTGGACATCAACGTGCAGATCGATGACTCCTACCTGGTGGAGGCGGGCGACCGCCAGAAGCGCTGGCAGTGCCGCATGTGCGAGAAGTCCTACACCTCCAAGTACAACCTGGTGACCCACATCCTGGGCCACAACGGCATCAAGCCCCACTCCTGCCCGCACTGCAACAAGCTGTTCAAGCAGCCCAGCCACCTGCAGACCCACCTGCTGACCCACCAGGGCACGCGGCCCCACAAGTGCGGGGTGTGCAGCAAAGCCTTCACGCAGACCAGCCACCTGAAGCGGCACATGCTGCTGCACACCGACATCAAGCCCTACAGCTGCCGCTTCTGCGGCCGCGGCTTCGCCTACCCCAGCGAGCTGAAGGCGCACGAGGTGAAGCACGAGAGCGGGCGCTGCCACGTGTGCGTGGAGTGCGGCCTGGACTTCTCCACGCTCACCCAGCTGAAGCGGCACCTGGCCACGCACCAGGGCCCCACGCTCTACCAGTGCCTGGAGTGCAGCAAGTCCTTCCACTACCGCAGCCAGCTGCAGAACCACATGCTGAAGCACCAGAACGTGCGGCCCTTTGTCTGCACCGAGTGTGGCATGGAGTTCAGCCAGATCCACCACCTCAAGCAGCACTCGCTCACGCACAAGGTAGGGGCTCAGGCTCCTCTGGGGTGCTGCCCTCATCGTGCCCCCCAGAGGAGATGTGCCAGCTCTGCATGTGGGTGCTGGTGGAGGGGAGTGTCCCAGCAGCCCCAGTCCTGGGGGGAGGTGGGTGGTGCAGGTGGGCAGTAGCACCTGTGGCTGGCATTAGCTGGGGTCTCTCACATGCAGTGAGAGCCCCAGAGCAGAGCTGGCACTCAGCTGCACTTACAGAGCCTGTCCAGCCCCCACCCACAGCCCCTGCACATCGCTGGGCTCAGGCCAGGCTGGGCTCTCAGATACACCCCGTGCTGTGCTCAGCACAAGGAGCCCATCCCTTGCCCGTGGGGTCCCTTCTCCACTCCTGGCACCCCTCGTGTGCCCCGGTGCCAGGGGTCTGCCCGAGCTCTCCCCCCGGCAGGGCGTGAAGGAGTTCAAGTGCGAGGTGTGCGGGCGGGAGTTCACCCTGCAGGCCAACATGAAGCGGCACATGCTGATCCACACCAGCGTCCGGCCCTACCAGTGCCACATCTGCTTCAAGACCTTCGTGCAGAAGCAGACGCTCAAGACCCACATGATCGTGCACTCGCCTGTGAAGCCCTTCAAGTGCAAGGTACCAGTGGGGCTGGGGCTGGTGGAGCTGGGGTGTGAGCGCAGGTCCTGCTGTGCTGTGCCCACAGCAGTCTGGCCAGGCTGAGCCTTCGGGCATGGAAGCAGCTTTGTGATGCCTCCCCTGCTCACTTGGGCATGGAATATCTGCTCCAAGCTGTGATGGGAGCATTGCTGCTGCTGAATGACAACCAGTGCCTCTCTCTGACCAGCGTTGGATGCTCTGGAGCTCCCAGCAGCACCAACCCTGCATCCCCACACAGAGCGGGAGGAGGGAGGGAGCCCCATTGTTCTGGGCAGGAGCCAGGAGGGGCTGCAGGAGGGCAGCAGCCCCGTTACTCTTGTGGAGCCCCAGGGCTCTGTGCTGGAGAGCCCCGGCCAGCTCGGGTGACCGTGGGCTCGCTGCCGGCAGGTCTGCGGCAAGTCCTTCAACCGCATGTACAACCTGCTGGGGCACATGCACCTGCACGCCGGCAGCAAGCCCTTCAAGTGCCCCTACTGCTCCAGCAAGTTCAACCTGAAGGGCAACCTCAGCCGGCACATGAAGGTCAAGCACGGGGTGATGGACATCAGCCTGGACAGCCAAGGTGGGTCACCAGCACGGGCTGGTCACCGTGACTGCCCTGGAGCCAGGCTGGGCCGTGCTGCCTGGGGCAGGTTCACGTCTTCTCTCCCAAGATCCAGCAGGGCTGTGGCTCCCGGGGAGTTTTGGGCTCCAGGCCCAGGGAGGGGGGAGCTGCTGGCCCCAGCCCTCCCCGCAGGTCCCTCACCGCGTGTCCCTGTGCTGACTCCTAGATGCCATGATGGAGCTGGCTGGGGCTGATCACACCGAGCTGGATGGCCAGCAGGAGATGGATGACTTCGAGGAGGAGAACTCTTACAGCTACGGGGCTGTGGGCAACCCCCCAGACGAGCACACGCTGGCCGAGCAGGCCATGAAGGAGATGGCCTACTACAACATGTTGTAGCCCAGGCTGGTGGGCTGTGGGGGCTTGGTGGGGTTAAGAGGGACTGCGGCACCCAGCCAGGCCCCCCAGAGCTGGAGGGATGGCTTCCACTGGGCTTGAGGAATACAGGGACGTCCAGAAGACTCGGCTGGACCTGCCTTGGCTCTGCTGCTGCCCCCCTGCCTCTGCCTGTACCCTGCACCTGGTGACTTGAAGCTGCAGGCAGGGGAGGCATGACCCAGCAGATCACTGAAAGAGTAAGGATGGAAGGGGCTGCTGTGGAGCAAGATGATGAGCATCACTAATTATTCTACCTCCTGGGTCCCCCCTCTCTGCACAGGGGTTCCCCTGACGGGCAGAAGCCCCTGCCCGCAGGAGGAGGTGGGTTTGCATTTCCCACTCACCCCGGGGCTCTCAGCCCTGTGCCAGGCCCTGGGATGCAGAACAGAGTATTTTCATAGAAGCTCAGGGTGCAGTCAGCGCCCACAGCTCCGGGCCTGGAGCTGCAGCCAGCGGTGGAGCAGGGGGAGGCAAACCCAGCCCAGCCCCAGCAAATGATGGTATTTTGAAAGTAATTTATTTTTTTCAGATGTGCCGCGTGGTTGGTTTTATCTTTTCACTGAGTTCAGTTCCCTTCAACCAATGTGCTTTGTAAACCCGTGTAAGCTGTGTGGTCTGTGTGGGAACAGGGGGTTGTGAGGGGCTGAGGACCAGAGCGGGGTCCTGGGCAGAGGAAGAGGCACCCCCTCCTTGCCCCCCAGCTGCTCTGGGCTGGAGGAAAAGGCTCTCACTGGGGCAGCCTGTGAGGTGGGGGTTTGCCCCCTCCATGCCCAGGGATGTGGCAAGGAAGCAGCTGGGGCAGTGCTGAGTCTGGGACCACTCTTTGGGCTCTTCACCCTCTGCTGCACCCACAGCCTCGTCCCCCAGGAGCACCCAGAGCTGGGTCAGGTCCTGGCAGGCATCTGGACCCAGGGACCAGCCAGGGCACAGGGTCTGGGACACCTGTGCTGATGCAACACCCCCCCCTACGCTTTGTGTCAATGGCTGAGCACCATCTGCCCCATCCCCAAAGCCCCGGAGTGGGTCTGGGTGTGGCTCCACTCAGCCGAATACCCCTGCCAGCCTTGGGGCAGGATGGAGATGGCCACAGCCCCTTCCTGAGCCTGGCAGGGCTGGGGACCCCCATACGCTGCCCTCAGGCCAATGCCAAAACGCTGGAGTGCACGGCCCCCCCAGGCTGGCAAGGCTGAGCTGAGGGCTCTGGCTGCCCCCCGTGCCCGCAGTGTAGAGCAGTGCCAGGTGCTGTGCCATGGCTGGAGAGATATTTAATGGCACCAAACCGTTATGGGGTACATGAATCAGGGCAGGACAGACACACCCCCACACACACCCCACCCCACACTCCCCTGCTACAAAGGCTTTAAAAACACTCCTAAGAAAACTTTAGAAAAATTATTCAACTGTTCCTGAGCTGTGCTGGGGAGCTGGGGAGGGCACTAGGCCCCTCCCAACCCCATCCATCCCAGAGATGGAGAGGCTGTCTCCTATTTCTTGCCCAGAGCCTTGTCCAGATTGTTCTTGATGGCATCGAGGAAGTCGGTAGTGTTCACAAAGTGCTCATTCAGCTTCACACTGTGGAGACAGACAGGGATTGGTGGGGGTCCCTGCCTGCCTCCTCCCACAGGCACCACAGCCCTGGCTCCAGGATGTGGCCCCTTTCCAACCTAGTCAGGAGTGAATAGCCAGCCCGAGTGCCTGGGGACTGTCCAGAGAGGCCAGCAGCTACCACCTGTGGCCACTGTGCACAGCCAGCTCCCAGTCACTTTCCTACCCTTGAAGCTGCCCTGCAGGGCCAGCCCGGCCTTGTGGTCACTCTGCTGTTCTTGTGGCCACCCTAGAGGGTCACCCCACCCGCACGGTCACCCGTGAAGCCACGCTGCCCTGGTGCCCCCCTTCTGCCCTGAGAGCCACCGTACTTGGCAAGGCCATGGATGCAGCCAGCGAGGTCCTTGGTCATGGTCCCGCTCTCCACGGTGTCCACACACACCTTCTCCAGCGTCTGCGCAAACCTGGGCACGGGTTTGGAGCACAGTTGGCACAGCTGGTGCCACGGGCCCTGCCACGACTGCGACCAGAGCAGCTGCTGCAGTGACCCGCCCCCGGGGATCCCAGCCCCCTGCTCACCTGATGAGTTCGGGGTTGCTGTCCAGCTTGCCGCGGTGCTCCAGGCCGCGTGTCCAGGCGAAGATGCTGGCAATGGGGTTGGTGCTGGTGGGTCGGCCCTGCGCAGAGAGAGGGGTCAGCTGTCTGGTGCGGACACCACGCCGTGGGCAGCCTGGCACAGGCAGCTCACAGGCTCTGCCCACCTTCTGGTGCTCCCGGTAGTGGCGGGTGACAGTGCCGTGGGCGGCCTCGGCCTCAATGGTCTTCCCATCCGGACACACCAGGACAGAGGTCATCAACCCCAGGGAGCCGAACCCTGCGGGGGAACAGGGGTCAGGACAGCTCCCGGGGTGATGATGCAGAGTCCACCACACCCTACCCTGCTCCACCTTGGGCCAGGATGTCTGACTGGACATCCCCGTCGTAGTTCTTGCAGGCCCACACAAAGCCGCCGGAGGATTTCAGCATCTGGGCAACCATGTCGTCGATGAGCCGGTGCTCGTACCAGATCTTCAGCTTGTCAAACTCCGTCTTGTAGTGCCTGGGAGCAGGGGTCAGCCATGCTCACCCCACGGGGGTCTCGCTGCCAGCACGCCCAGGACAGCCCAGACCCCCCCCCCCCAGGTCCATACTTATCAAAGATCTCCTGGAAGATGTCCTTGAAGCGCCCATCATAGGCCTTGAGGATGGTGTTCTTAGTGCTCAGGTACAGCGGCCACTTCTTCTGGATGGCATACTGGAAGCAGCTGTGTGCAAAGCCAGAGATGGACTGCAAGGGAAGCACAGAGCCTTGTGGCACCCTGTCCCTCACCTGGCATCCCCCAGGGTGGGAGGCACGCTGCCCTGAGGGCTCCCTGAGCCCCAGCAGTACCTCGTCCGTGTTGTACATGCCCATGCCCACGCCGCCGCCGGGGAAGTTGAACACCTCCCACTCCTTGGAGCCGCTGCCGTCCTTTGGCGTGAAGATCATCTTGAATGTCCCGGATTTGTCCACCACAAAGTCGGTGGCTTTGTACTGTGGGGGCAGGCAGAAGGTCAGGCAGGGCCGGAGGCAGCTGCTGGGCAGCCACAGCTACCGGCCGTGCTCTGGCTCACCTGGTCACCGTGGGCGTGGCGGCCGATGGTGATGGGCTTGGTCCAGCCCGGCACCAGACGGGGAATGTTCTTGCAGATGATGGGCTCCCGGAACACCGTCCCCCCCAGGATGTTTCGGATGGTGCCATTGGGGCTCTTCCACATCTTCTTCAGCTTGAACTCTGTGGGGCATGCAGATGGGACCCCTGAATTACCCTCCAGCCCCCCTGAAGCACATGGCTCCTGCCAGCACCCAGCTCCACTGTGCCCCAGGCTGCTGCCAGACCCTGCTGCAAAGGGAGGGACAGCCAGCATGAGATCCTGGCTGGCACAGGGCAGAGGTCAGTGTGTCCCCAGGCCCATGGGGTCCCCACAGCACCCACGAGCCCCCAGGGTGGGGAGAGGGGCACAGCACTGAGTATGGTGCAGCTCCAACCAACCGGAAACCTGAGCTGGCAGTGGGAAGGCACTGCTGACCCCAGGGGCACAGACAGGAGGCCCAGCACCCATGGAGCTGCCAGCACCCCCCCACTGCAACAGGAGCTCGGCCCCGTGCCCCTGCCCACCTTCCACCCTGGCTTCATCAGGCGTGATGGTGGCACACTTGACAGCCACGCTGTACTTCTGCGTGGCCAGCGCTGAGTCAATGGTGACCTGGTCATCTGTCTTGTCCCGATGCGGCAGCCCCAGGTCGAAGTACTTTAGCTGGACATCCACGTTGGGCAGGATGAGCTGAGGGGCCAGGAGAGTGTCAGAATGGGGGGACAGTGTGGGGTGCCTGGGGAGCAGCACCATGGCATGGCCAGCCCTGGCACCCATCCCGGCCCAGCCTGGCTGCCTGCCCAAGGTGGTTCCCCCTGCCCCAGGTGGTTCTGCTGAGCAGGATGATCCCCCCTGCCTTGAATAGGCCTCTCTGTGTGAGACAGCCCCCGCTGCCCGGAACCGCCTCACTTAAAGGTCGTTCTGGTAGTTGTGCCCATTTTACGACCTGCTTCCTGCAGACAGAGGGACAGAGGCAGGAGGGACAGACAGAGGGCAGCACAGGGATCACCGGTTCCCCGTCCAACCCCCCAGCTCCACGGGGCACACCCCCCCATCACCTTCTCCTTAATGAAGGCCCAGATTATCCGTGTCATCTCGTCCCCGTCCATCTCCACCACTGGGTTTGCCACCTTGATCCGCTTGTCGGCATCTGGAGAGCAGTGGGGTGTGTGAGGGGTGCACCTCTGGTCCCACACCTCCACACCCTTGTGTGGGGCCAGGGCATCCTGTGGGGACCACCCAGCTCCATCCAGCCAGGTGTGGGTGCCACCCTGGCTCAGGGACAGGTACAGGCAAGCCCCGCTGGGGTCTGGGCCCATTATTGGGGTCACCACTGCTGGAGTGGGGGTCAGAGTGCAAAACCCACCATGTGAGGGGGACAGGGACAGGGACACATTCCTCCCAGAGTGGGATCCACGTGCAAGCTGGGCTCCAACGCCTCTGGGATCAAGAATTGGACCAGAACCAGGAACAGGTGCAATCCCCTGGGGCCAGATTCAGGCATAAACCGAGGTGCAAATCCCTGTGTGGATGCTGGACCAGGACTAAATCCCTCTGGGTGCCAAATCTGTCTGTGGGTCAGGCTGTTCCACGTGGTACCCAGAGCAGAGGTGACCCTCCCTGAGTGGGAGCATTGACAGGCAACAAAACTCTGCGTGGCACCAGGACAGGATTTTGCCACCCTCCTGGGCGGTGAAATCCCGCGTTGGTCCGGGACCTTGAGCGACCCCCCCCCCCCCCCCCCCCCGGCTCAGACCAGGTACGAGCTGGAGCGCGAAACGCCACGTGGAACCGGGACCAAACTCCCGTGGGACCAAAGTCATCTGTGAAACCCCCGTAGAACCGGGACTAACCGCCCCAGGCGCAGACCTAGCTACAAAACCCGGCGTGGGTCGGCAGAGGCCCGCGGACCGTCGGTACGCGCGAGTCCGGATCCCGTTTCAGACACCGCCCCCCTAAAGAATCCGAGCCGCCCCCCCCGTGGGTCCGGAGCGCTCCCCGCCCGCGGCGGGCACAGCCCGGCAGGCCGAGGTGTCCCCCCGTGTCCCCCCGGTGTCCCCACTCACAGTGGCGGCGCTGCCCCGCGGCGGCGGCGGGCGGCGCGCAGCGGGGCAGGCGGCGCAGCGCCGGGGCAGCGCGGAGGTAACGGGCGGCCATGGCGTGGGCGGACACGACGGGGCGGACACCGGGGCGCGGCTCTCTCCGCCCCGGGGCGGGACAGAGCCCCGCTCCCCTCGTGGGGCCCCGCGAGGCTCCGAGGGGCCCGCGGGGGGTCCCGCGGTGGGGTCGGGCCTGTGCCGCGTCCGGCCCCAGCGCCGGAGCACGGGGTGGCCGCGATCCCCAGCACTCCCCGTTCCCAGCGAAGAGATGTTGCATCCCTGGGTACGTCGGGGTTACGGATAAGTGGCCAAACCCCACGTGGAATGGGGACCAAACTCCCCCAGGACCTGATCCGGTTGTAAATCCCCTCGTGAAACAGGGAACAAAACCCCCTGGGACCAGACCTAGCTGCAAAACCCTGTCTGGGACCAGAAATTACATGAAACCTGGGGATCAGACACCGGTTTGAAATCCCTCGTGGAATTGCAAATGGCCCCACCTCCCGGGACCAGATCCATTTGCAAAAACCCTCTTGGAACCGGCATCAGACACCCTCAGGATCAAAAACCCAGCTGTAAAAACCTTCCTAGAACCGGGACTAAACCCAGCTGCAAATCCCCGTGTGAAACTGGGGGGGTACATGGGGCTGGGGGCATGCAGGCACAGCCTGACCCTACATGGAAGCCGGCGTCCCTGCTCCCGGCTGGGCTGGCGCGTGACTCGGCAGCTGGATCCGGCAGGACAAGGGCAACTGCCACTGTTCCACCAGGGACCTTCACCTCGCCTGGCCCCGCGTGGGGAGGAGGAGGAGGAGGAGGAGGAGGAGGACCACGACGACAATGAGGACAACTACCATGATGACAACGACGACGGGGGTGATGCACACCAGGGGCACCCCAAGAAGGTGCACGGGGTGTGCCAGGGTTGCCAGGAGACTACTGGGACTGGGAATTTGTTGTCCTGCTGTCCCAGCCAAGCCGATGGCTTTTTTTAGCCACATGGGACGGGCAGAGCCTGCTCCGGGAGGAAAAACAGCCCTGTAGCTGGCAGCCCCCGGCGGAGGGGCTGGGGGAGCTGCGGCAGTCCTTGACGTCGGCTGGCTTTAACATTAACCAGAGCAGGAGCCGCGGGCTGCCGGGGGGGCCGGGCTCCGGGGTGTCCGTGCTCCCAGCGCCCTGCCCGGGCTGCCGCAGCCCGCCGCCCCGGCCAGCCCTGCTCCGGGGCTGCCCCCGCTGCCCTGGCCCTGGCCCCGCGGCCGGAGCCGCCCAGTGACCGCAGCGCCGGCAGGACGGGGCCAGGCCAGCGCCGGGACAGTCCCCGCGAGGAGGGCCCGAGGGCGGCCATGTGGCACAGGCCCGGGGCAGGCCCCACACAGCGGCACCGCCCGTGCATCCCGGGCCGCGGCCCCGCCACCGCCCCAGTGTCCTGCACGGCCACCCTGGGGACACAGAGGGCCGGCAGGGCTGGCTGTGGGGCCGGCACCTCAGGGGGGACAGGTCCTGCAGGTTTGGGGCCCAGCCAGAGCAGGAGAAGGACACGGCGTGGGGCTGTGTATGTCCGCCCGTGGCGGGGGCACCGAGGGGCTGACGGGGCCGTGTTCCCTCGTGCTGCCCACAAACACAAGAGCCCTCAGCACCACCCAGAGCTGCTGGCCCGTGGGCTGGAGTGGGGGCTGTGTCGCCCCTTGGGTGACCATCGGCCTCCTGGGGCTGCCAGCGGGGCCCTGCCTGGGCACTCCTGCCCGGCCAGCACAGGCAGTGTTTCAGTGCCCGTGATCCCAGCAGCTCTGGGTACTGCTGACACCCAGCTGCCAGCCACCAAGTGTGCCACTGTGGGGACACCCACGGCTGTGCTGTCCCTGAACCCTGCAGAGCCACATGTCACTGTGAGGTGCCCAGTCCCATGAATTACCCCAAAACTCCCCGAGCTCGCTACCACCACAAGGATCTCCTCATGATGCCTGGGGACACGTACACAGGCATTAGGTGTCCCCATAGCCACCCCTGCTACCAGGGACCCCCTAGGAAGGGCCCCCAGTGAGTGCTGCCCCCAAAACCAGCCTCCCCAGTAGACCCACGGTGCTGGAAGCCACTCAGGGTGCTGGGGCTGAAACACTCAGTGCTGGGCAGGACCCCTTTAGGGCCAGTGCCATCCCAGGAATCGTGGGGGCAGCGACAGCCCCCTGCAGTTCCCGCCCCACAAGCGGGGATGACTGCCCAGGCGGGAGCAGCCGCCCCAAAGCGGGGGTGACTGCCCAGCAAGGAGCAGCCGCCCCAAAGCGGGGGTGACTGCCCAGGCGGGAGCAGCCTTCCCCGGCCCTCGCTGGCCCGGGGCCCCCGGCGCGGCGGCGGGGCCGGGCCGGGGCGGGCCGGGGCGGGGCGGCCCTTTGTTGTGCTGCGGGCGGAGCCCCCCGGAGCCGCCCCCGCACCGCCCCGCACCGCCGGGGGGAACAGCCCGGAGCCGCCCCCGCCGCCTGCGGCTCCCGCCGCGCCTCGGAGGCGCCGAGCGGGTGAGCAGCGGGGGGCACCGGGCGCGGGATGTGTGTGAGAGCAGCGAGTGTGCAAGAGGCGGGCGTGCCCGCGGGGTGCGTGTGCGAGGGCCGGGCTCGGGCGGGTGCGCGGGCACGGCGCCGTGCAAGGGAACGCGTGTGCACGTGCACGGGGGTCCCCGAGGGACGGGTGCGGGGGGCTGGGAGTGCGTGAATGTGAGAATGTGCGGGTGTGTGACTGTGTGTGTGACTGACTGTGTGATTGTGTGACTGTGTGTGAGTGACGGCGTGTGTGCATCGCTGTGTGATTGTGTGTGTGTGACAACGTGCGTGTGCATCGCTGTGTGGCTGTGTCTGTGACAATGTGTGAGTGACAATGTGTGTGCATCGTTGTGCGATTGTGTGACTGTGTGTGAGTGACAATGTGTGTGCATCAGTGTGTGTGCACCTGGGTGTGCCTGAGCTGGTGGGTGTGCCTGTGTGTGTGCATTTGTAAGTGTGTGTGTGTGTGTGTGCTGTGTGTGTGTGTGTGTGTGCTGTGTGTGTGGGGTGTAGGAGCACCGGGCCTTTCCCACAGCCTTTTCCCAGGCCGGTGTTTGCCGCCCAGGGTGTGAACACCCCGTGACCTGTCTGCGTGTGTTTACATGTGCCGGGTGTGCGTGCAGCAGGCCGAGGGTGTGGAGGCACACACACGGTGCTCAGGACGGCGTCACAGCTGCTCACAGGCAGGCGTGTCAGAGCCCGCTCGGGACTGGGCCATGCGTGTGTGCAGCGTGTCCCATGGGTGTGATGTGCCCCGACACCTGTGGGGTGCACATGTGCTGTGTGTCCCACACGTGTGGCCACAGCATCTGAGGATCTGCTGATGCCCAGGCAGCCCCTGGTCTTGGGGTGCAGGGAGGGCTGGGGTCCCATGGGCTTTTGGGTCATCCCTTGAGCCCTAGTGCCTGCTCCAACTGGGCCTTGGGCTGTTTAGGGGGCTGGCCCCCCCCCGACCCCAAGGAGCACCAGGGCAAGGGTAGCGAGGGTGCCACAGGACCAAGGGTGCTGTGGGGTTGAGGAGACCAGTGCTGGTTTGGGCTCTGCAGAGTCAGGACTGGCTGGGAAGGGGGCACCCATCCCTGACCCGGACCGTCCATTCCCACACTCCGGAGAGCTGACATGCCTGTGCTCCGAGTCCACCGCCTCGCTGCCCCTCAGGGGTGCTCACTGGCTGGGTTTCCTGCTGGCTCTTCCCTGCCCTGTGCCAGGGCTGCCCAGCAAGGAGTGGGGGCCCCGTGCAGCACCCCGTGTATCCTGCAGCTCCCCAGGCAGGCAGCGTGGGGTGCGGGCAGGTGCTGGCATTGCAGGGAACAGGTGTACTGTGGGGATACTCTCTTGTCCTCAGAACTGACCTGCCATCGTGCAGGAGAGATGGGAGCAATGAGACAGGTGTGTGTTGTGGGGCACCCAGTGCCCCGGGTGCAGGTGCCCCACAGCGCCCTGCCAGGGCGAAGGGGATGCTGTGGGGCAGCATGGGGCTGGCTGTGTGTCACCTCCCACACCCCAGCCAGGGGGTCCTGGCAGCAGGGTCTGAGCTCACGGTGGGCCAGAGAGGTGGGGGGCCAGCCCAGCTTGGCCCCGAGGGAGGCCCTTGGCTGGGCAGGGTGTCACAGCCGGTGCACGTGGAATGGGGGATGCCCCGGGGCCCCGTGGGGAGCCCTGTCAGGCTGTCGGAGCTGCCAGGAGCTGTCAGGATGCTGCAGAGCGCTCCAGCTGCGGCCGGGTATCCCCGCTCCAGGGAGACCCGCGGTGTGCGGGCAGCCGGCGCTGAGCAGCTGGGGCTGGAGCATCTGTGGCTGTGCAGGGCCCGCCGCCGCGCACTGCAGGTGTGCATGCGTGCGTGCTCACCCTCCGTGCGTGTGCGTGCTCAGAGCAGGCACTGCCGGCTGCTGTCTGGCAGCTCCCAGCAGCCAGCCGAGCCGGGGGCGAGCGTGTGAGCCCCGCAAGGTGGGGAGAGCCCGGCTGCGTGGGCAGCGTGCGAGCCGGGCGCAGGTCCCTGAGCAGGGGCCGTGCTGGGGCAGGCTGCGGGGGCAGCTGGGAGCTCGTGGGCAGCAGCAGCAGCAGCAGCAGTGGTGAGGCACACACAGCCCGTCCCGCTCTCTGTAGGCAGCAGCAGCAGCGCCCAGTTCCATTGCCGCCTTCCCGGGCACCCACTGCCAGTGGGAGCGGGGTGCGGGCGCTGGCGTGGGAATTCGGTGCAGAAACCGCTGCCCCACCTGCCTGCTGACCCCAGGCCACGGGTTTTGGTGCTGCCCAAACACCCAGAGAGGTTTCCCCATTGCTGGCAGTGGGCAGGGAGGGCGGCACGGCCGCCGCAGCGGTGCGCGCCAATGCCTGCAGCGGGGCGTGGGGCACGCACGGGCCTGCTGGAGTGCAGAGCAGGGCAGGGTGCTGCGGTGCCCCCGGCACTGCCCCGCTGGCAGCTGTGTGGGCAGGACAGGAGATAAATGGGAGTTTGGCGTAAACAGCCCTGGCTGCCAGCAGCGCTGGAGTGCCGCTTAAAGGCACAGGCTCTGGCCTGGTTCTGCTGCCTGCTCCTGCCCTCCCTCCCTGCCTGCTCTGCCCTCCTTTCCCTCCCTGCCTGCCCCTTCCCTTCCCTCCTGCTCCTGCCCTCCCTGCTCACCCCAGAGCAGCTGCCCTCCCCGCAGGGGCTCCCATTCTCCTGCATGCCATCACACCCGGGTGTTGACACAACCTTCCCACTGCCCTGCACAGGTGGCAGCCAGGTCCCTGGAGCCCCCCAGGATGCCGTGAGGTGGCGTGGGGCAGGGACCCATGGCTGCAGGGTGAGTGCCTTCTCCCACCCTGTTCAGAGTGACGTGCTCGGCTGGGTGAGTTGAGTCCCGTCTGTCTGTGCCACTTCCTGGGCAAAGGGTGCTGCTGATAAGGCTGGGGTGAAGCTGGGACTGTCCCAGGCCTGGGAAGGAACAGCAGGAGCAGCAGGAACAGGAAGGGAGCAAAGTCGATTTGGGGCAGAAGGGCAGCCCAGAGCCCCAGCACTGGACATCAGATATGACCTGTGAGTGGGCACCGTCTGGCAGTGCCAGGCAGGCAGAGTGTGGGAGTGTGGGCACGGCTGTCCCGGGAGTGTGGGCACAGGCATCCACGGAGTCTGGGCACAGTTGTCTTGGGTGTGGGGAGCATTTCTCCTGGGCAGGGGGCTCCAAGTGGGTCCCACCATTGCAATCCTGGGCTGGGACCGACCAAGAAGGACATGGGAAGCTCTGCCCCACACCCCACACTGGGAGGGCAGCGCTGGGTACCCTGGCCCCAGTGTGCTGCCTGGGGAATCCTCGGACCCCATCCCTCTGTCCCCCTGTCCCCGTTGCCATGGCGATGTAAGGAGTTAATAACAGTTGCGTGGGCGCTGCTGGCCGGGTGGGCAGTGCTCTGAGGGCTCTGTGAGCCCTCCCCACGCCCCAGCCAGGGACAGGGACAGAGCCCCCCGAGGGCCAGGCAGAGATCGTGCCCAGCACTGCCTGCTCGGCGGGACCCCTGGCACGGGCACAGGGGCTGGCAGGGCTGTGTCGCCTGTGCCGAGTGCTACCTGTGGGGACACCGGTGCCGGCCAGGTGTGCCCGTGGTGGGGCTGGCTCAGGCACCCCGTGGTACCCCATGGCTCCCTAGGGAGGGAGGGAGCGCTGGGCTGTGCCGAGCAGAGCTCCCAGCCCCAGCAGTGTGGCGTGGGGCACAGCTGAGGGGCATGGGGCGGCTCTGGTAGCAGCCATGGGGCCGAGCTGTCCCCAGGACAGCAGGACACTCCTGGGACAGCTTTTCCGGGTACAGCAAGATACGCTCCCCGCCAGCCCCCCTGCACCCCCCCCGGATCCCGGCCCCACCGGCTTTCCCTGCCGCGGGGGTGCAGGAGGTCGCGGGGAGTCCCTGGCTGGCGCTAGCGCCGGGGACAAAGCCCCGTTCCCTCCGGACCGTGGCGGCCGCGGGGCGGGGGCTGGGGCCGGGTCCCGCTGGGGCGGCGTGGGGGCGGTACCGGCGGGGATCCGCCCGCCTCCTCTTCCGAGCGGCCCACCCCGCCCGGGGCACCGGCGGGCCGGGGGCTGAGCGGGTCGGTGCGCCCGGGAACGGCTGGGTACGGCTCGGGAATGGGTCAGGAGGGCTCGGGCGGGGCCGGTTCGGTCCGGCCGGGCGGGGCTCGCCCGTGGCTGTACGCCCGGTGCCGCGGGGCGGAGCGGGGCGGGGCCTGGCCGTGCCGTGCCGAGCCGCTGAGCCCCTTCTCTCCCCGCAGGTCTGCAGCGCCCGGGCGGCTTCGCGGCCGCGGCGGAGCCCCGCGGCTCGGTCCGGGATGGCGGCGCGGCCGGTGCTGCCGGTCCTGGCGGCGCTGCTGCTCTCGGCGGCTCCGGAGCCTGTCCCGCGGGTCAGCCTGCCCTACGGTGAGTGTCCGCTGCCCTTCGGTGGGTGAGGGTCCGCCGGCACCGGGGAGGGGAGCCAGCCCCCGCCGAGGGCTCCGGCTGGCGTCTCCCCAGGGGCGGCGGAGCGTCCCGCGTCCCCCCGGGCTCTGAACGCCGCGTGGGAACGCCGTGTGACAGCCCCGCCAGCTCCCCGGGACACGGGGAGCCCTCCGTCAGCGGGACACGGAGCAGGGCTGGGGCAGAGCCCGGGGATGCTGCGGGGTGTGGGATCACACAGCCCCCGTGCAGACCCGCTCCGGGGGTGGGTGTGCCGGGGCCACCCGGGATCGCTTGTGCCCCGTACCAGATGGGGCGGGCTGAGCCGGCCGGGGCACTCTGCTCAGTGTGTCCCTGGGGTGGGGAACGCGCCACAGCCCCTTCTGTGCCGTGCTCTGCTCCGGACAGCTCCGAGCCCCTCTGCAGGCACTTGTCAGCTGCGTGGCCCGAGTGCTGGGGGCTGCGCTGGGCAGGGGCCAGGCAGGACATCCGGGAGGGTGCTGGGCCAGGCAGAACTGTAACAAGTGGGAGGCCTGTTTGCAGCCCCCTCCTGCCCTGCAGAGCCCCCAGCAGCTGGCACGGGCTGGGCGAGCCGTGGGGCACGCTGTGCTCGGGCTTACCCTGGCAGCTGTGCCGTGCGGGGGAGCCACCCACGGCTGAGCTGCCAGAAGGTGGCTGGATCCAGCTGCTGCCGGCCAGCAAAGCCCATCCCGTCCTGCGCTGGGAGGGTGCCGTGGTTTGGGCAGCTGCGAGCGCTCCCTGGCTCAGCGTGCTGCAGCTCACTGGTGTAGATGTGGCCCCACCACATGCTCCATGACCGCTGGCCGCGGCCCTGGTGGCTCCAACAGATGTGGGACCTGCTGAGCTGGACAGGAGGCTGGGACACAGTGAGACAACCAGCTCGGCATTGTGCCACGCTGTGCTGTGCCGTGTTGAGCCACGCTGCCTGGCCCTGCCTGCACAGACCGGTTCTGCCCTGTGCTCTGCACACCTGTGGGAGTTGTGGGGCTGCAGCCACGGGCAGTGCCCGGGGATCCCGGCCTGGACCCCAGCGAGGCGGGGGAGCTGGGCGGGGAGCACGGGCCGGTGGCCGGTGTGTGTCCGGTGGTGGCTCCCATGGTGCTGGCCACGTGGGGCTGCGGTCGGTGGGAGGGAGGAGCTGGGAGCTGCTCCCCTGGGAGCACTGGATGTGCCTGCAGCAGGTTTGTCTGGAAGAAGCAGGTCTTGTCCTGACAGGTCCCTGGCAGCCACACCAGCAGCTAGCTCCCGTGTCGGCACAGCTCTGCAAGGCACAGGGGCCCCGTTGCCCCTCCGCTGCCGTGCCCACCACGGGTGGCATCACCCCGCCACTAGGGTGCAGGGCCCCTCACAGGAGGATGCCCTGGGGCATCAGCTTCCTCCTTTCTGCACCGCTGTGGAGAGCTGGGCTGGTGCTGGGGCCAGCTGAGCCCCCCGGAATGGGGGAGATGCTGCCCCATCTAGGGGCACCTGGGGTTTGTGGAGCAATGGGAGGTGAGAGCCACGGGGTGCTCCCCACAGCACCATTGCCCCACAGCTCCTCGATCCCTCACAGTGGCTCTCACCAGGCAGGGCCTGGCAGGAGCTCTGGGTTTGTTGTCCTGGTGGTGCTCTGGGAGCAGGCAGGGGGTTGGGGAGGTTAGGGAGTCCCCAGAGGGTCAGGGAGTTGGCAGCATGAGTCAGCCCGACATGTCCCGCTCACACAGCCAGGCCCATCTGATTCAGAGCGGCGCTAGGAGAGGAAGGGCTTCCGGGACCAGGCCACCCACGCGGGACAGGACGGCATGGGGCGGGACAGGACGGGCGCCCCCTGACTCAGCATGGACTCAGCACGGCCACTAGCCCGTGCCTGGCACAGGCTGAGCCCCGCGGGGCAGTGTGGGCAGCACGGGGCTGAGCCCTGCAGGACAGTGTGGGCAGCACGGGCTGAGCCCCACATCCAGCACGGGATGAGCCCTGTGGGGCAGTGTGGGCAGCAGCGGGCTGAGCCCCGCACCCAGCACGGGCTGAGCCCCGCACCTGGCACGGGCTGAGCCCCACACCCAGCACGGGGCTGAGCCCTGCACCCAGCACGGGGCTGAGTCCTGCACCCAGCACGGGGCTGAGCCCCACATCCAGCACCGGGCTGAGTCCTGCACCCAGCACCAGGCTGAGCCCTGCACCCAGCACGGAGCTGAGCCCTGCACCCAGCACGGGGCTGAGCCCTGCACCCAGCACCGGGCTGAGCCCTGTGTTTTGCAGAGGCTGAGCCCTGTGGGCTGGGGCACGAGGATACTCCCAGCACTCATCTACCCCTGCCGTGAGGCTGGGGTCCCTGTGGGCCTGGGCTGGGCTGAGCCTCCCATGCTGCAGGGCTGAGCTCCAGGGCTGGACATGGCTGGGCAGCTGCCCCAGTGCTAGGCAGGGCTGTTGTGGCATCCTCAGGGCCAGGAGGTGGCTGAGCCTTGTGGTGGCCTCGGGCACTAGCACGGCCCTGCACAGTTCACTGCGGTGTGTCTGGCAGTGTGGGCAGAGCTGGATCTGGCCCTGGCTGCTCCGGGTGGGTGGCATGGCCGAGGTGCTGGGCAGGGGAGCCAGGAGCAGCCATGGTGCAGGGTCCTGGGGTGAGGTGCCAGCACGAGGCTGATGCCTGTCACTCTGCCCCACAGACTCGGCCGAGAGGGTGGTGCGGCGCTTTGAGGCACCTGGGGTGTCCAACTACACGGCCCTGCTGCTGAGCCCGGATGGTGGGATGCTCTACCTGGGGGCACGAGAGCTGCTCCTCACCCTCAACACCAGCAACTTTCAGCCCAGCTCCCCAGTTCGTAGGGTGAGCCCAGGGATGGCCCTTGGGGCGGGAGGGGGCACCCAGCTGGAGTGCAGGGGATCCCCACCAGCATTTGGGTCCGTGTGAGCCATCGTGCATTCAGGAGCTACTGCACCAGGGCAGGATGATTGAGGTGGGAAGGATATGGTTGCTATGAGCAAGCCCAAGGAGAGTGTGGGTTGACCAGCCAGGGATGGGGGCACTCCCAGTGACTGTCCCTTCTCCACAGCTGCTGTGGAGTGCAGATGAGGAGAAGAAGAGGCAGTGTGTGTTCAAGGGCAAGGACCCCCAGGTGAGCCCCATTGCCAGCAGGCATTGGGGGCAGCGGTGGGTGTGGGCAATGCCCTGTGCAGGGTAGGTGTGGGTGACAGCTGAGCCAAGGGCTGAGCTGGGTCCTCTGACCCCCACAGAGGGACTGTCACAACTACATCAAGCTGCTGCTGCAGCTGAACAGCACCCACCTGTACACCTGTGGGACCTGCGCCTTCAGCCCAGCCTGCGCCTACATCGTGAGTACAGGAGCAGGGTTCCCTGCAGGACCCCCGTGCTGCCAGGGCCCTGCAGTGGGGTCCTTGGCACTGGGACGAGTGCTGCTGGCTGACAGCCTCCTCCTGCTGCAGAACGTGCAGCACTTCAGCCTGGAGCGGGACGCGTCGGGGAAGGTGGTGCTGGAGGACGGGAAGGGACGCTGCCCCTTTGACCCTGAGTACCGCTCCACAGCTGTCATGGTCGGTAAGGCACGACTCCCTGGGACCCTCGCCCTTCCTCCCTGTGCCCCCCTGGAGCCCTCACCCTCCCTGCAGCGCCCTGGGACCTTTGCCCTCCTCCCCGTGCCTCCTGTCCCTGCGTCTGCCTGGCCAAGCCATGCCAAGGCCAGGCTATCTCAGCCCCAGCGGGACGCAGGGCCGTGCTGGTGGCGCGTGGCGGGTCCCAGCAGGAACTTGTCTTTGGCAGACGGTGAGCTCTACGCTGGGACCGTCAGCAACTTCCAGGGCAACGAGCCGACCATCTCCCGCAGCCAGGAGAGCCGCATCGCCCTCAAGACCGAGAACTCCCTCAACTGGCTGCAAGGTGGGAGCTGGGGCTGGCACGGCTGCTCGGGGTCCCTCTCCCTTGCAGTGTGGGAGGCAAGGGCTGGGGCCAGAGTGCTGAGGGTGCTTGTGCCCCCAGACCCAGCGTTTGTGGGCTCAGCCTACCTGCGGGAGAGCCTCCCTGCCGGCAACCCTGAGGGTGACGACGACAAGGTCTACTTCTTCTTCAGCGAGACCGGGAAAGAGTTTGACTATTTTGAGAACACCATCGTCTCCCGCATCGCACGTGTGTGCAAGGTGGGCATAAGGCAGCAGGGGCGTGTGGGGGCTGTGCCTGGGGCTGCTGGGGTGGGGGGATGTGGGGCCATCCTGCATATCTCCACCCCCTGGTGCCTGGACCCCCCATTCTCTCAGCACGTGGGGTGCCCCGCGGCCGCAGCATCGCCCCCTGACCCACTGTGCCACGCAGGGGGACCAGGGCGGGGAGCGCGTGCTGCAGCGGCGCTGGACAACCTTCCTGAAGGCACAGCTGCTCTGCTCACACCCTGAGGATGGGTTCCCCTTCAACGTGCTGCAGGACATCTTTGTGCTCACCCCGGGTGAGCTGCGCTGGAGGGAGACGCTCTTCTATGGTGTCTTCACCTCGCAGTGGTGAGTGGTGGGGACCCAGGGCAGCACGGGGGGTTTGGCAGAGCCAGGTGCTGATCTTGCTGTGGGCTCTGCCTGTCCTCACCAGGAACAAGGGCGGGCTGGGCAGCTCGGCCGTCTGCGCCTTCCCCATGCGCAGCGTGCAGCGCGCCTTCGGCGGGCTCTACAAGGAGGTGAACCGCGAGACGCAGCAGTGGTACACGGACACCAGCCCCGTGCCAGAGCCCCGGCCAGGCATGGTAGGTGGCCCCTTGGCACCTGCCCGAGCGCAGCACTGCCCGTTGCTCTCCTGGTCCCAATGGCTGCCACAGCATGGTACCCAGCCACTTCCCCAAGCCCTTCTGAGCCCCTTCTTTCCCTGCAGTGCATCACCAGCCACACGCGGCACCTGAAGATCAATTCATCGCTGCAGATGCCAGATCGGGTGCTGAACTTTATCAAGGACCACTTCCTGATGGACAGCCCGGTGCGCAGCCAGCCGCTGCTGCTGCAGAGCCAGCGGCGCTACCAGCAGATCGGCGTGCACCGCGCGCCCGGCCTGCACGGCACCTACGACGTCCTCTTCCTGGGCACGGGTGGGTGCAGGCGGGCTGTGCGGGGCAGGCTGTGTGCCCTGCACCCCGGCCCTGCTCAACACAGCCCCTCTGTTTGCAGACGACGGGCGGCTGCACAAGGCCGTGCGGGTGAACCACGGCGTGCACATCATTGAGGAGATCCGCCTCTTCCCTGACGGGCAGCCCATTCTCCAGCTGCTGCTGGACCAGCACCAGGCAGGAGCCGGGGCGAGGGGGGCGCTGGGGGCTCAGCCTGCTTGGGGCAGGTCCTGTTTGTGGGATGGGGGACAGAGACCTGGAAAGGCAGGGGCGTGCAGGAGCCCACCCCACTGACCCCAGTGTGTCCCCTCCACAGGGCCTTGTGTATGCAGCCACCTACACAGCAGTGGCCCAGGTGCCCTTTGCCAACTGCAGCCTGTACCGCAGCTGTGGGGAATGTGTGCTGGCACGGGACCCCTTCTGCGCCTGGAGCCAGGGTGCCTGCCGCAGGCTCACCCCACATCCCCTGGCACACCCACAGTAAGTGCTGCACCCTCTGCCATCCCCTCCACCCCAGGGCACCCCACTGCCCTGCCCTCCCTCTGTTCCCAGGCTCTGGGCACAGGACATTGAGGATGCCAACACGGAGCGGCTCTGCCAGCCAGCCAACGCCTCCCAGCCCCGTCCCCGCATCCTCCTGTCCCCAGGTGAGCTCCCGCTGGTGCTGCTGTGAGTGCGTGTCCTGGGGGATCCCCCAGACTCCTGCTCCACCATTAGCAGCCCCTGCCCACGGCTGGGGTCCCCTCGCTGATGTTCCCATGGGTTCTGTCTGCAGCCTCAGGCTCGCCGTGCCAGCAGATCCAGCTCCCTCCCAACGCAGTGCGGCCGCTGCCATGCCGGCTGCTCTCCAACCTGGCCTCGCGGAGCTGGCTGCACAACGGGGCTCCTGTCAACGCCTCCTACCTGGTGCTGCCCGACGGGGCCCTCATTCTGGTGGGCAGCCCGGAGCGTGCAGGCACCTACGAGTGCTGGTCGCTGGAGGAGGGCTTCCGCAAGCTGATGGCCAGCTACTGCGTGGGCGTGCAAGAGCCAGCCCTCGGGCCAGCAGACCCTGGCAGGAAGGTGGCTGCTGGCCGTGACGCCCTGGAGACGGTCAGCACATCGCGGAGCACCTCAGCGGTGGGCAGCGCTGCAGCACGGCTGGACGGCAAGACCTACTGGACCGAGTTCCTGGTGATGTGTGTGCTCTTTGCCGCCGCCGTCCTCGTGCTGGCCTTCTTCGTGCTGCACCGGCACCGTGACGGCATGAAGGCCTTGCTGGAGCCCAGCGACCCCGGCAGGCACCAGAAACCGCCCCGCAAGCCAGTGGAGAGCCTGCCCCTGAATGGCAGCAGCCTGCCCAGCACGGCTCCTGAGCACAAGGGCTACCAGGCCCTGCAGGACAACTACATTGTCAGTACCCCCGTGCATGAGCCCCCAGGACCCCCACGCACCTTCTCTGAGTCAGAGAAGAGGCCTCTCCACGTCCGTGACAGCTTTGTGGAGGTGTCTCCTGCCTGCCAAAGACCCCGGGTGCGCCTGGGCTCTGAGATCCAGGACTCGGTGGTGTGACGGGGACGAGAGCCGAGCCCTCACTCACCACTGCCTCTGCTCTGCTGAGCCTCGCTGGACCATGCACCACTGCCAGGGTCCGTGTTGTCTGTGTGTGCATGCCCAGAGCCTGGCACTCACTCTCTGCAGCAGCGCCCACCAGCCAGTGGGGCCTAGAGCCTGGTGGGCTCCCTGGCATCACCTCGGTACTTGTGGATGTGAGGGGTGCCTCCTGCCCTCCAGGGCCCTGCAGGACGGCTCCAGCCCGGCGTCCCTGCTGCGGGGATGGACACGGCTCCTGGCTCAGGCTGCTGGTGCCAGGCCCTGACTCCCTCTATGCAGAGGGCAGGAGGGGGCGGCCGCAGACCCCTCGTGCCCCAACTCACTGTGACGTCCCGCTGGGGACCCAGGGCCATGCGTGCGGCTGGGCAGCGCCAGCCCCGCGGCACGTGCTGTGTGTCTGTGCTTGGTTCGTTTTTAATATGTGGAAAATGTGAATTGTGTCCGGGGAAGGGGAGCTGGGAACAGCTTTCCCTGCGCTGGGTGGGCAGGAACACCCCCCACGGCCCCACGTGCGTGTGTGGAAACGTCTCTTGTTTTTATATAAAGTCCTTCAGACACGTGTGTGCGGCAGGGCTCAGTGCCTTCCTAGGCCAGAACCATCCCAGCTGGCCCCGTGGAGAGCAGCCACGTCTGGCTCTCACTGCAGTCAGAGCAGATCTGCCCACGCCTCCAGAGGGGGCAGAGGGCTGTGCTGGCCATCAGCTCTGTGGAGTCCCCTCCTCGTGTGCTTGGCTGAGCACTGGGCAGGGCACGCGGGGCCCTGCAGGGACAGTGGCGGTGTCCCTGTGACCTGCTGGCAGCCCTGGGCTGTCCTGGGGCTGTGCCTGAGGCCCGTTCTGTGGCAGTGTGGGGCAGGGAGGCCCTGTGGTGGGGGAATGCAGAGTGATGGGGTGATGCCATCCTGGCACCATGAGAAACAGGAGAGGGCAGAGGTGACCAGGAGTAAGAAAATTTGGGGCCTGGGGCTGGGAGGAAGGCAGCCCCCAGCAGGAGAGAGGCTGTGACAGCTCCCTTCCCAGGACCACAGTCTTATGCTGCATGTGGGACCCACTGCCCACGCAGGGAGCATCAGGTCCTTGTCCCCACCCCACCCTGCTCTGGGCTGGCCCTGCACACCTTGCCAGCAGGACCTGACTCCATGGTGGCTGAGGGCGAGGCCTGGGATTGCAGCCAGTGCTGGTTTTGAGCCCTCACACAACTGGGAAGCACCAGCAGTGCCAGCACAGGGCTGCGGGAAGTGGTGAGCTCCACAGAGATGGCGTGTCCAGGCAGGATTCCCCCGAGGGACCAGCACTGCCTTGCTCCCAGCTGGACCTGTGCACTGAACTTCCTGCACAGCCTGTTCTGGGACATCAAAAAAGCCACTGGAGGCGTTGGCTGGTGAGCTGCCAACAGACACAGCCCCGGGGCTGTAGGGGCACGGGCAGATACTGTCAGCACCGTGGGGCAGCGAGCTGGAAGGGCTGGCAGGAGCAGGAGCCACCATGTGAGAAACAGCCACGCCAGAGCCCCGAGAGCCATCAGCTGCTTTGCCCCAGTACGGGGCTCTGCGGGGCCAGCCGGACCCTCAGCAGTCCTGGCAGGGCAGAGAGGATCCTGAGCAAGGACAAAGGACCCTGCTGCTCTGCTGCCCGCAGTGACAGTGCCACTCGCGGCCCAGGGCTCCCCTCAGTGCCCCAGCCTGAGCACCGAGCACAGAAGGACCCCAGTGTGGAGGAGGGAGGGAAGGAGGTGGCCCTGGAAGGGCTGTGGTGGAGCAGGACGTGGAGCCGTCCCCTGCAGTGGCGGCTGGCAGCAGGCAGAGAGGGCTGGCAGGAGCCCATGTCCCCAACACCCTGGTGGCACCCGTCCCGCAGCCAGACAAAGGCAGCAAAGAGCAAGGGTGAAACCAGAGCCCTTTAATTGTGTCCTCACAGGGACTGGGGGAGGAAGAGGCCAGGGCGGCAGAGCAGCTGCTGTGCTGGAGCCAGAAGAGGGCAAAGACAGAATGGGAGGAGGAGGAGGAGGAGTGCAGGCTCTGAGCACAGCCGTGGGGGGACAGCTCTGCTCTGGGGAGGCACCTGCACAGTGACTCCTGGGTGACTGCTCAGAGAAAGCTCCCCCAGTTAGGCTATTGCTTGTGGAAAATGATCCACTTTTGGTTATTGCTCAGAGGACCCACGCTCAGTTACTGCTCAGAGAAATGGATCCACGTGGCAGCAGGCAGGCCCCCAGAAATACAGCAGAGGCAGAAGAGGCTGGCAGGGGAGGCAGCTCCCTGCCTGCTGCTGGAAGGCACAAGGTAGGAATTGGTCCTGAGGGCAGAGAGGGGCTGTGCTGGTGCAGAGTGGCCCCAGGCAGGAGCAGAGCTGCCCTTGGAATGCATAGGGATTCAAATTCTAATGCTAAGACAGCAGAAGGGCCGCAGGAGAGGCAGATTCCTGGGACTCCCTGCTGCCAAGCAGGCACCTGAGAGGGGAGCAGGAGGGTTCCTGCCCAAGGCATTGCAGCACAGCCGGGCCACTGAGGGGCCAGATCTGTGCTCCCTGAAAGAGGAAATGGCTGAGCCCACAGAGAGCTGCAGGAACTGGAGCAGTGCTGGAGGAGCTGGAGGAGTGCTGCTGGACAGCCAGGGGCTCACAGGACAATCTTGAAGGAGCTGCAAGAGATATGACAGGATCTGCACCTGCTTGCTAGGTGACACAAAGGCTTTACAAGCACCCGAATCCCTGTGTGGGAGAGGCTCTGCAGAGCCAGCAGGGGATGCAGAGCTCTCTGCCACTATGGCACACTTGGCACAGGGCAGCCCTGCCCTCCTGCACCACAGCTCTGCCCCAGTGCAAGCTGAGCAATGATGAACCCCAGCCAGGCTCTGGGGACCCCCACCTGGCGAAGTCGGGGGAGCGGGAGACAACGTGCTGGAACTCAGCAAGGTTGATGGTGCCGTCCTTGTCGATGTCGGACTCCTCCAGGATCTGTGGGGAGGGGGAGCAGTGAGCTCTGTGCCCGGGGCTCTGCAGTGCCCGTGCCCTGGCTGGGAGCCCTCACATTTTGGATGAGCTGGTCCATCTCTGTGCTGCTCAGCCGGGACCCCTCGCCTTGCCCTGTGAGGCAGTTCACCAGTTGCTCCAGGTCCTTCCTGTCCAGAATCCCATCATTATCAAAGTCTGTGGGGACACACAAGGTAGGTTTTGGGAGGCCCACAGTGACCCCAGGGGGTCACAGACACCAGCACTGCGCCCCTCCGTGCACCTCACCAAACAGAACAGCCAAACCAGCTGTTCTCACAGGGAGTTCCTAAAGCCACCATCCCCGTGGGTGCTCCAAGGGCACTTCCAGCCCTCCTGAACATCAATTCATCACCCTGCTCCCGCTTTCTCAAGGTGCAGCAGTCCCAGAACACAGCACCTGTCCCCAGCCTTACCAAAGATGCGGAAGGCATAGTAGGATTTGATGTCAGAGGTGGCAGAATCGCTGAAGACACTCAGCATATCAAGGAAGTCTTCAAAGGACATGCTGCCGTCCTCGGTCTCTGAGGTTGAGAACACGTGGCAGATGCGCTGCTGGAAGGGGTTTGCCTGTGGACACGGGAATGGCTCAGGCAGGGCTGGGCCCTGCTGGCCCCATCAGGAACACCCCATCAGGAACACCAGGTAAGCAGGTGCCCCGCTCTGCCACCGCTCCATCACCCACAGCATGGTGATGTCTGTCCTGCGCGCCTCCCGGGGTGCAGCCCCGTGCAGCAGGGATAAGCAGGGTGCCCTGTGGCACAGCAAGAACCCCCAGGATCCTGCACAGCAGGGACCCTTGGGATCCTCCACGGCACAGCAGGGATCCCTGGGATCGCCAGTTGCTCGGTGAGGACAGGGAAGCTCTTTATTGGCACAGCGAGGCCGTGCTGGGTGCACGGGCCCTAACCCGGAGCAGCAGTGTCCCGTGTGTGCCAGGCACCATACCCGCAGCTCAGGCAGCGTCAGGATCTGGCTCTTGGGGACCCGCAAAGAGCAGGCGTTCTCCCTCTCCTCCTTTGGCAGCAGTTCACTGAACCTCTTGTAGGCACTTTAAGAGGCAAGAAAGAGAGCGGCTCTGTGGTCCGAGCAGGTGGCAGCACCATGGTGCCCGTCCGGCACCGGCCGCGCTCCCCGGGGCGGGCTGGCCCGTTCCCACCGCTCCTGCCGGCTCTGCCGGGCCGGGCCGGGCCGGGCCGGGCTCCCACCCTGCTCCCGGGGCAGGCAGAGGGGCCGGTCCGGCTGCTGCCCACCCGGCTCCGGGGCTGCCGGAGGGTCACCGGGACGGCCCCAGCCCCAGCCCCGGGTCAGGGCGTCACCGGCAGCACCCGCGGACCTTGGCCCCGTCACAACCGGCTCGTAGGGAGTGCCACCGGCACCGCCCGGCTCAGCGGGGCGGAACGGGAGCTCTCCGTGCCCCGCGGCAGAGGCTGAAGCCCTGCGGGACCGGGACCGGGCTGGCAGGCGGGGGGGCACTCACGGCGGTACTTACAGCAAGATCTCCTGCTTGCTCAGGAACGTCAGCTCCTGCGGGGACAGCACGGCTCAGCACCGGCACCGGGGCCCGAGGCAGGGCACCCCAGCGGGGCCCTGCAGCCGGCCCTGTATCCCGGTGCCGGTACCTGGTACTCGCTCAGTAAGTCCCGCGGGATCAGACTGGCCGAGCCGCCCATGGCGCCGCTTCCCTGCGCCTTCCCCGCCCGCCGCCGCTGCCCGCCCCGGGCGGGGCAAACGCGCACGTACCGCCGGCCCCGCCCGCCCGGCACAAGGCGAGCTGCCGGCCCCGCCACCGCGGAGATGGCGGCCACGGCGGGAGGGGAGCCGGGCGAACCGAGCCCCGAGGAGTTCGTGTACAGCGAGGAGGACTTCGTGCTGCAGGCAGCTGGCTGGGGCGACCCGGGCTCCGCGCCCTCCCGGTTCGACCGGGTGCTCCTGGCGGGCTGGAGCGACCGTATGGAGCGGGGACTGTTCCGCTACCGGCTGGGAGCGCTGCCCACCCGCGTCCTGCCCGGCGCCGTGCGCCTCGTGGCGCAGCTGAACGAGCAGCGCAGCGCGGAGCGCCGCCCGCCGCAGCCCGTCCGCAGCCTCTGCGACCCCTTCGACCCCGCCGCCTTCAACTTCACCCGGCTGCGCCCCGCCGAGCTGCTGTTCCGCCTGCGCCGCGCCGGCGGCCCGGAGCCGCTGCTGGTGGCGATCAACGCCAGCCCGCTGGAGCGGGGACACGTGCTGCTGCTGCCGGAGCCGGCGCGGCGGCTGCCGCAGGCGCTGACGGCCCCGGCGCTGCGCGGGGCGCTGGAGGCGGCGCTGCTCAGCGCCCACCCCGGCTTCCGCGTGGGCTTCAACGGGCTGGGCGGCGGCGCCTCGGTGAACCACCTGCACCTGCACGGGCTCTACCTGGACCGCCCGCTGCCGCTGGAGGAGGCGCCGGCCGAGCCGCTGGGGCCGCGCCTGGCGCTGCTCCGTGCCGGACCGGCCCCCGCCTTCCTCTTCTTCGCCGCCGGCCCCGCGGCGCTAGAGCCGGTGTCGCGGGCCGTGTGCCGGGCGGCCGAGCACCTGGGCGCTGCCGGGCTGGCCTGCAACATGCTGGCCACGCGGGGCGACCCGCCGGCGGGGCCCGGGGGCGGCCGCGGGCTGCGGGTGCTGCTGTGGGCGCGCCGGCCGCTCTTCGGCCCCAAGGCGGGCGAGCCCTTCGCCGTGGCGTTGTGCGAGCTGGCGGGGCTGCTGCCGCTGCCCGCCGAGCCGCTCTACCGGGACATCACCGAGGAGCAGGCCCTGAGCGCTATCCGCCAGCACCTGCTGCCCGAGCCCGAACTGCTGCATCTGGGCGGGGAGCTGGCGAGGCTGCTGGAGCGGTGATGGCACGGACAGCGGCCGGAGCGCTGAGCCGGTGGCACGGACAGCAGCCGGAGCGCTGAACCGGAGGCACGAGCAGCGGCTGAAGCGCTGAACCGGAGGCACGGGCGGTGGCCGGGGCGCTGAACCGGGGGCACGGACCGCGGCCGGAGCGCTGAACCGGGGGAACGGACAGCGGCTGGGCCGCTGCAGAGCTGAGCGCACCTGGACCGGCAGGGGGCGCTGCGGGTGGAGGACACGGAAGTGGCTGTCACGTGGCCGCGCGAGGCCGCTCTGGCCGCATGCCCGGCTCTATGGTGCGGTCGCCATGGGAACGCGGCGGAGCCGGGAGCGGTGTGATGGCGGCGGCGGGCGGCGGCGGGCGGGGCAGCGTGGGCCCGGGCCCGTCCCCGGAAACCCCTCCGAGTGAGGAGGCGCCCATCGCCGCAGCCCCCCGGTACCGTCCCGCTGCTCCCGCCGGACCCGAGCCGCGGAGGAAGCGCAGGCGAGTGCGGGACCGCAGCCCCGGCAGGGTCCGGCTGGAGCCCGTCCGGCCGCTCCCAGCGGCGCCTCCCGCTGCCTCACTCGCGCTCGGTCCCGGCCCCAGCCCAGCCGTGGCACAGTGCCCAGGCGGTGCCCGGCGCTCCCCAGCCCCCGGGGGCCGGTGCGGGGTCCCGCTGACCCAAAATAAATAGTGTTCCCTGGAAGTGCCCCAAGGATCCCCTGTGTGACACAGTCGGGCACGGCTCCGTGCCCAGGAGCAGCCTGCCCGCCTCCTTAGGGCTGTAGCGAACGGGGCTGGCTCGGTCGGGCTGCCCGGTGTGCTCTGTGTGTGGGGGGCATCGGGGCTGTCCCCACTGTGTGCCCTGCCCGGTGCCTCGCTGAGCTACTGTCATCTCGTCTCTATTCCAGTGTCCCCTCCATCAACCTGAGCGGCTGCAAGTACGACAGCGGTAAGTTAGAGGGGCAGGGACCCGCAGGCTCCCCAGGTGTGCCCAGCCAGCAGCGCTCCTGGCACCCAGTTCCCGCTGGTTTATTCACTGCTGCCAGCGACTGGCACAGGGCCCTGTTCGTGTCAGTGGGGAGTTTGTCACACTTTGGACTGAGATTTCTCCCGATTTAAAATGTGCAACAGCAGCAGGAGCCCTCAACATCCCACACACTTGTGTTTGCCAGCTGCCTGCTAAAATGGGCAAGAAGGGTTCCATCAGGTACAGTGCAAGGGAGTGCCTGGGCTTGGAGACAGGACCTGAGGGTTGTCAGCTGTTTAGGGTGAATCTGGTGGTGAGCAGGCAGGATCTGTACCTGGAGCCTCTCCCTGTGCTGTTCATCCCTGGGGACCCCAGGGAGCTGGTCCACTCTCCCCTCCCACTCTCCTTCTACAAGCTGGATCTTGAAAGAACACACTCCTGGCCCTTGAGGGCTGATATTAATCTACTTTGCTAAGGGATCTCGGTGTGCGTGGATCCCCATCAGCCCTGCCAAATTCATACTTGGCACTAGCACCAACAGAGACCTTTTCCTGCAGAGCTGTGTTCTGCTGCTGAAAGACCTTTGATTTGGGAGATTAAATTCACACCTTCACAACACTTGTAATCTGCCTGTGAGGTGTAAAACCCATGGGAAGTTCAGCCCTGCTGTGGAGGGGCCCTGGCACCTTAGGACAGGTGGGATTAGAGGGTTAGGAGTTCCCAGAACACTTGCAGCCAGAGGCTTGGGGCGTTGGCCAGATAAAACTGGTGTTCCTGACACCTTCCAAGGGATCATGCCAATACCCTGTACCTCTGAGAGGGGAATAGCAGCCCGGAGAGCTGCATGCTCCATCCCCTGGGGGTGTGTCAGCCCCTGTGTGTCAGCCCCTCGGGCAGAGGTGTGTTTCACACTCCCTCCCCGGTTCTCTGGGGTGTGTCAGCCCCTGCCCGTGGTCCCTGGCTGGCCCTGTCACTGCTTGCCTTGGCACAGTGCGGCGGGCGGCGCAGCACTGCGGGCTGAAGGAGGCGGCCGAGCACGAGGAGTGGACGGTGTACTGGACGGACAGCACGGTCACTCTGGAGCGCCTCATGGAAATGAAGCGCTTCCAGGTAAACAGAACACCTGCCCAGCAGGCGTTGCTCGGGACACAGGGCTGTCTGTGGAACAACACGTGGCAGAGTGGAACAGAAGCACCCGAAGCAGTGCCGTGTGCCATCTGTACCTCGGCTCCAGGGCGCAGGCTCAGATGCCTCTGCTTGTGCCATGTCCCTGGCTGGTGTCATCAGCAGCATTCAGCAGCTGTGGTGGGAGCAGCAGCGTCCCAGCCCTGTGATGTGCTGTGAAATAAACAGCTCTTATGCTGCTCCAGGGCTAAGATGGAACAGGCAGATAAATCAGTAGTGGAGCCCACATAAAGCAGCTGTAGCAAGTCTCACCCCTCAGCAGTAGTTCAAGGCAGCCACAGGCCTGGCTTCCCTCTCACTGCTGGTTCTCCATGCACAGGCTCTCCTCGGGGCTGGGAGAATCCATCCCTGCAGGGCTCCACTGATCAGGGTTTTTCTGCACCACTTTCAGAAAATCAACCACTTCCCAGGCATGATCGAGCTGTGCCGCAAGGACCTGCTGGCCCGCAACCTGAACCGCATGCTCCGGCTCTTCCCCAAGGAGTACAACATCTTCCCCCGCACGTGGTGCCTGCCAGCCGAGTGAGTGGTGTGGGTCAGCGCCGTGGGGACAGGGGACACAGGCAGGGAGGCTGCTGGCCTGCTCTTTCTGGGCACCAGAGCCCAAACCTGCATTGCTTTGGCACACACTGCTGTGACCTCTTCAGCAAACCTCCCAGCAGAGCTGGAGATGTGTGCAGGGAAAAGGAGGGATGGGGAGGCTGGGTCGGGTCACGCAGAGACCAATCTGTGACTCCTGCAGATTCGGAATGGGAGTTTGATTGATCCCCTTCAGAAGTTCAGTGTGTGCTGGGCTGCAGCACCATGGTTTCAGTACCCAGCTGTTAGGAGAGAGTTCAGAGGGGTGTTTTTTGCAGCTGGTGATAGTCACCCCTCCCTTGCACAGCTACGGAGATTTCCATGCCTATAGATCCATGAGGAAAGCAAGAACATTCATCTGCAAGCCCGACAACAGCTGCCAGGGAAGAGGGATCTTCATAACCCACCACCCAGAGGAGATCAAGCACGGGGAGCGCATGATCTGTCAGCAGTACATCTCTGAGGTACTGGGACAGTCCCGGAACACTGGGGTAGGATTCCAGCATCCCCCATGCTCCCCGGGTCTCCTCAGCTCTGCTGGAGGTGTTGGTGTGGCTGTGGGACATCGGGGACACAGACAAAGCTTGTCCCCCTGCTGAGCAGCACAGGCAGGGGAGCAGTTCCTCAGCTCACCCCTGCTCCTGCCTCTTTCCTCTCAGCCCTTCCTCATCGATGGCTTCAAGTTTGACATGCGCATCTACGTGCTGGTCACATCCTGTGACCCACTGAAGATCTTTCTCTACAAGGAGGGCCTGGCCCGGTTTGCCACCATGAGGTACATCGATAACAGCACGAGAAACCTGGTAAAGAGGAAGTTTTAAAAAAACTCATATAGTATCTGTAGGTATCAGCCCTTAACTTGTCCTGGGGGCATTCCAGGCCTTGAAAAGGCAGGTATTGGGGGTTGCAGGAGTCCCAGCTTGATGCTTTCCTGTTCTTCCTCTATGCTCCTTCCTCCTCCTCACAGGAGGTGTTTCAGGAGGGATAGTACATCTACCCCAAGGCCCCACATTTGGGCTGTTCACTGGCATTACCATGGAATTGTGGAATTATTTGCTTGGATGGAACCTTGGAAGGTCTCCAACCTCATGCTGAAAACGTGGTCAACAATAAATTCATATCTGGTTTCTCAGGATCTCACCCGATGAGGTTTTGAAAACCTGCAGAGTGAAGCCTCCCCCCGCCCCTGGTGTCTCTGGGCAGCATGTTCTGCTTCTGGCCCTGCTAAGAATGCTCAATTCCACACTATTCCAACTCTGCCCATGCTCCAGGCAGAAAAGAACATGGGAGTATCTGGTGGAGCTGTTCCTGGTCTTGCTCAGTGGTTCAGAGTGAACAAACATCTCTTGTGGTTCCCTGCCAGGGTGACATCTGCATGCACCTGACCAATTATGCAATCAACAAACACAATGAGAACTTCATCAAGGACGACATGGTGGGCAGCAAGAGGTACTGGCATGTCCCAGCACTGCAGGAACACTGCCTGGGGACACGGGTTTACCTCAGCCTTCCTGGGGTGACACAGCTGAGCTTTACCACCCCCTGTTCCCACACAGGAAACTGTCCACCCTGAATGCCTGGATGGCAAAGCACAACTATGACACATCAAAGCTCTGGGCAGATATTGATGACATCGTTATAAAGACACTGATTTCTGCTCACCCTGTGCTGAAACACCATTACCAGAGCTGCTTCTCCAACCACACTACTGGCTGCGCCTGCTTTGAAATCCTGGGCTTTGACATTTTGCTGGATAGAAGGCTGAAGCCATGGCTGCTGGAGGTGAGGAAGGAGTGGAGAGCTCAGAGCTGGGCCACTAGGACAGGGGGTTTGTTTGATTCAAAAGAGCCACCTTGCTCACAGAATTAACCAGGCTCTGAAGCCAAACAACCTGCTGTGAGCAGGATCCAAGAGAACCCATTTCCTGCACACCATCTAACAACAGCGAGTTTCCCAAGCCTTCAGGTGCCTTGTTGTGTGAGCACCCTGAATTTGTGACAGCTGCCCCCTGCCTGCACCCTGTGGGGTGGGATCCAGTGACCTGTGGCACAAGTGGGCAGGAGAGAGTGCTGTGTGTGGCTCCTGTCTCTGGCAGGGAGCAGAGCATCCCGGGGCGCGGCTGGGGTGCCAGGTTAGGTTACCTGCTTGTCTTGGCAGGTGAACCACTCTCCCAGCTTCAACACAGATTCTCAGCTAGACCATGAGGTGAAGGATGCCCTTCTGTGTGACACCTTCAACCTGATCAATGTGCACGCCTGTGACAGAAAGAAGGTGCTGGAGGAAGACAAGCGGCGGGTAAAGGAACGGCTCCTCCAGGCCAGCCAGACTCCCTGGGAGTCCAGGTACTGCTGCTCCCCCACAGTGCTGCAGGTCCCAGTGAGCAAAGACAGGGCACGACAGAGCAGGATAACACCAGGACTGGCTGTGGAAGCTCCCAGAGCCTATGGCATCGTGCAGCCTCTGAGCTCTCCCAAGCCATCTGCATCCTGCAAGGAGGAGCCAGGGCTGCTCTCTGGGTGCCAGGAGATCTGTGACACCTTGTGCTCTAGGCCCTGACAGAGCTCTCCCCAAGCTGCACCTGCTTGTAATCTCTTTTGCTGGGGATGGGCAGTGCCAGCATCCTGGGCTGGCAGGGATGCTCAGAGCCCTGCCTCAGGAACTGGGGGTACCCTTCTCCAGGGCAGGGGTCCTTTCCAGGACTGAGGGTTTCCCGTTCCTCTGTCTGCCCTATGTCCTTTCACAAGCCTGTGTTCAGTGAGCCTGCTGCCTGGCAGGCAGGCCGTGGCTCTCTCCAGCTGCTGTTTCCATCGGGAGTGCTGGGACAATCCTGGGACATGCTGAGCATGTCAGCCCCACCCTCTGCCTGTGCCAGAGCCTCCCTCCACAGCTCTCTGTGCTCCCTCCCGCTGCAGGCGCAGGGAGCAGGAGAGCACCCAGGCTGCCTGGCTGGCACAGGCTGAAACCTACGAGAACGAGCACCTGGGGGGGTTCCGACGCATCTACCCAGCACCTGGGACAGAGAAGTACGAGCCATTCTTCCAGCAGAGCAGGTCCCTCTTCCAGGATACAGCAGCATCCAAGGCAAGAGAAGAGTATGCCAGGTATGCTGCTCCTGTGGAAACCCACTTCTCACAGGTGGCATGGAGACCACTTGCTCCTGATCCCTCCTGGGGAGCAACTCTGCTGCTTGGCAGGTGTAAGAAAGAGGGGAGAGTGGGAGGGGAAAGGAAGGAGCCTGCATGTGCTGTGGTACCACAGCAAAGTGGCTCCTTTTGGATGGACTCCAGAGAGGAAAGGGCAGTAGTCCATTGACTTTTGGACCCTGGAGACACCACTTCCCAAATGTCCCCCTCCTTTTGGGCAAATACAGCCTAATGCAAGGGCATCTCTCTTTTTAGAAGTCTCTTTACAAGCTTCCCATTCCCTCTTTTGGGACAGTTCTATTATGGGCTATTCATACAGAACTTGGGCCTGCAGTAAATGTTCTCAGGTTGAAATCTGCCCCAGAGCCCTTTGCTATTGTGACTCTGAGCTGTGAGTGACTGCGCTGTTGTGTGGCAGGCAGCAGCTGGAGGAGATGCGCCTGAAAAATGAAAAGCTGGAAGCTGTCAGGAAGAAGAAAACAGAGAGGAATAAAGGCACAGCTCCTACAACCCACCTTTCCTACAGAAGCACCAAGTCGTGGGACAGAAAGGTACGTCAGTGTCAGCACGTCTGTGGGCTCTCTAAGTCACTGATATGGCTCTGGGAGCTGTGCTGAGCCATTGGTGCACCCATGGAGCAGAAATTCCAGGTTTGACTCCCTGCCTGAAGTTCAGAGTCAACAACTTGTGTTGGCACTACTTGCAAGCACCAGTGTTCTGCCTTTCCACTTTGGCTCTCACTGGGATCTCTGTCCCCCCCGGGACTGTAACTGTCCCCAGGGTTGGAGCAGCTCACGGCTCTCTCACCTGTGTGTTATCCCAGCTTCAGCTTTGCTATAGCTCAGGTGTTTCTCTGCCGAGGTGCAGCGTGTGCAGTACAACTCCATGAAGCCCCAGAACATTGTGGAACACGAAGAGAAGAGGAGAGTGAATGCTCTGCTGCTGCGTGAGAAGCAGATCCGAGGGCTGGGCATCACCGAGCTGCTTTCCCAGCTGCTCCCCGCGGCTGAAACCCAGAGACCCTACGTGCTGCAGAGCCAGGTAACGGCACTGCCCACAGCCACCCCACACAGAAGTGGATTGGTGCAGGGTTGGGCACTGAGCATCTCTGCTGGGGCAGGATGGGGGCTGCTGCAGGCGCAGGAGCTGCTGTGCCTTCAGGATGATGAATCTGGAATGGTGTTGGGGACATACCTGGGGACAAAGTGCGGTATGATGCTTCAATGTGCACCTGGGTGCGACTAGAGACTCTTCTTTCCCATCTCCTGCCAAGGCCTACAGAAGTAAGCCGTGGCCATTTTCCTTCCCTCCTTCCAGCTGCTGTTTCCCTGGGATGTCATTGAGGAGCACAACACCCACAATTTAATGATGCTTTTCTCATTCCTGGGAGTCCCAGCTCGGCCCTTGGCACACAGGGCTGTACCCAGCCCCACAGCCCAGGGCCTGCCACAGCACATACCAGGCCCAGATCCCAAGGACATGGAGACCCTCTGCATTCGAGGCCAGAGCATCCCGTGCCACGCGCGGCACAAAGGCTCCCGGGCGCAGGGCGGGGGCTGGCTGCAGGGCCCGGCCGCGGGGGCAGCGCTCCCCCCGCCCTGCGCCCACCCCCGGGGGCAGCAGCCGAGGGAACAGTGCCTCCCTGGCACCGCCAGCCAGGCTGAAGGCTGTAAGTACGCACCACCTTGCCCTGGGTGCTCCTGGCCTCGCCAGGCTGGGAGGAACGGCTGGGCTCGATGGAGCTCTCAGGGATGCTGGGACACTGCAAAAGGGTCGCTGTGCTCTGCTTGGGGCACTGGTTACCACTGGAAACCTCTGAGGCTTGGAGATCCCATCTGCAGGCACAGGGAAGAACCATGGGTGGTTTCCCAGGATCAAGGGTTGATGTGCAGGCATGGGGGAGTGTGAGAAGCCAGGAAAGTCAAAGGGGTGCATTTGCTCCTGGAGGTCAGAGGGGACATGGTGACACAGCATAGCCCCCAATCTCTTCCCACCACATTGCTCCCTGCCCATGCTCTCACCCTCCATGCTTTCCCAGCCCGGCTCCCTGGCATCGGCTTCACCCACTTTGCAGCCTCAGGACCCGGGGAGCAGGGCCAGAGGAGGGGCTGCCAGGACCAAGCCCCACTGGCAAGGGCAGTGGGGGCTGCTGACCTGCAGAGCTGCTGGCTCTGCACGGCCCCACACCCATCTGTGCTGTTGCAGGTGATGCTGGTAGTCGGTCATCCTCCGATGGGGGCAGTTGTCCCCCGACTTCCCCAGCCAGCCCAGAGCAGGCCCCAGGTGATGGCATCTTCAGCTGTGCTGTGGAGCTCCCCACCGCCACTGCCGCTCAGGCGCAGCACACACACACCTCACACCCTGGCAGAGCCTCGCCGTGCCGGTGTGTCACACCATGCCAGCACCTTGCCCCATGCCAGTGCCCCACAGATTCACAGCCTGAAAAGCACAGGTAACACGGCCAAGGGCTCAGCCTTCCTCCCGTGTGTGCTTGCGTGAGAACCAGGACTTGCAGGATGAAACCAGGACAGCTGCTGGCTGCCTCCATCAACTCTGGAGTCAGCTGCTGAGCCCCCTGACCAGAGCCTTGGGCCCAGCACGGCTCCAGCCACCTGCCCCGGCTGCCTTCACCTCTGCCAGGACCGGAGACTGGTGCTTGTGCCCTGCCCGCTGCACAGCCGCCTGCGGCGAAGCCCTCCGGAGGCCACCTCGCTCAGGACCCGTCGGAAGCCCGCTTCTCCCGCCGGGGCCGCTCCCCGCGCCGGCCCCGCCCGTCCCCGGGCCTGTTCCGGGCCATGGCGGGGCTGCTCCGGCGCGCCCTGCGGGCCGTGCCGCTCCTCGCCCGGGCCCCGCGGCGGGCGGCGGCGGCCTGGCCCGGGGACCCGGAGCCGCCGGACCCGGCGCTGGACGAGACGCAGAGGTGCGGAGCGGCCGGGGCGCGGCGGGGCGTGCGGCGGCCCGGGAGCTCACGCGTGTTCCCCGCAGGGCGCGGCGGCGGCGGGCGGCGCGGATGGAGCGGCTGCGGCGGGAGCTGGGCGGAGGGCGCGGAGCCCCCGACCGCACCCTGACCTGGCAGGCGATGGAGCAGCTGCGGTGAGCGCGGGGCCGGGCGGGCGGCGCCCACCGACCGCCCCGGTGACCGCTCCGGTGACCGTGCCCGTGCCCGCAGGTTCCTGCGGCGGGAGCTGCCCGAGGAGTGGCCGCTGGAGCGCCTGGCCCAGGGCTTTGGCGTCAGCACGGACGTGGTGCGGCGGGTGCTGCGGAGCCGCGGCTGTGTCTCTGCGCGCCGCCGCCTGCGGCAGGACCAGCGGGCGCTGAGCGCCGCCGCCACGGCTCCTCCACCGGGACGGGGGGCGGGGGACGGGCGCGAGGTGCGCGCCCCCGACGGGACGCTGCTGTACCGGCTGCCGCGGGGCTGGGGCGGGCCGGGGCCCGGCGCGCAATAAATGCACTTGGGGCCCGCCTCTGCCTGTGCCGCTTCCGTCGCGCCGGCCGCGGGCTCCGAGACTGCGGGGATGGACTCTGAGACCGCGGGGATGGGCTCCGAGGCCGCGGGGATCAGCTCCGAGGCGGCGGGGATGGGCTCCGAGGCCGCGGGGATCAGCTCCGAGGCGGCGCGGCTTCTGGAGGCCGTAGACTTTGCAGCCAGGAAACACAAGGAGCAGCGGCGGAAGGATCCCGAGGGCACCCCCTACATCAACCACCCCATCGGTGCGGAACCCCCCCGGCACCGCGGCCCCTCTCTCCCAGCGCACCGCCCACCCTGGAACCCCTCCTGCCCCGGCGCGCTGCCAGCCCCCGGGAGCCCCTCGCCCTGGTCCCGGGAGACACCCGTGTCCCTTGTCCCGTACCGTGTCCTTCGGTCCGATGGGGGCACAGCTGACGAAGCACGGCAGCCCCGGCCCCGGCTCTAGGTGTGGCTGCCGCCCCCCTGTTGCCCTGCCGTGCTTGGGGCCCGCGGGAGCTGCTGAGGGGCCCCCGTGCCGCAGCCGCACCTGCCAGGCCTGGGGACAGCCCCACCTTGGGGGCACTGCCAGCCCTGGGACCTTCCAGCCAAGGATCCACCGCGCAGGATGTGCCCGCGGGGTGTCCCCAGCCCAGGGCTGGCCTCGGGGAAGCCTCGCTGCCCACCGTGCGGCGCAGCCCCCGTGTCCGGGCCCGGAGCTGCCTGTTCCCCGCCGCTTCCTCCCACCTTTCCGTTCTCGCTGCAGCCGTGGCCAGGATCCTGGCGCATGAGGCCGGCGTGACGGACATGGTGGTGCTGCAGGTAACGCCTGTCCTCCCTGCCCTGCCCTGCCCTGCCCTGCCCTGCCTGCTTCCCGCAGCCCCCTCGTCCCCTGCTCGCCGCAGGCCGCCCTGCTGCACGACACAGTGGAGGACACGGACACCACGTTCTCGGAGATCGAGGAGCGGTTCGGTGCGGAGGTGCGGCGCGTGGTGGAGGAGGTGACGGACGACAAGACCCTGCCCAAGATGGAGCGCAAGCGGCTGCAGATCGAGCGCGCTCCCACCTGCAGCCGCCGCGCCAAGCTGGTCAAGCTGGCGGACAAGCTGCACAACCTGCGGGACCTGAACCGCTGCACCCCGCAAGGTGCCGGCCCCGGGGCCCGGGGTGCGCGGGGAGTACGGCGGCAGCGCAGCGGCACCGGGCACAGGCCCCGCCGTCTCGGCCCGCAGCACGGCTGGTGCTGCTGCCTGTGCCGAGGGGCCGAGGGACAGAGGGGCCCCGCGGCCGCGCGGGGCCGGGGCGGCAGTGGCCGGAGGCAGGGCAGTATGTCTGTGCCGGTGTGTGTGTCGGCGGGGCAGTGCTGGTGTCAGTGCCGGTGTGTGTGTGCTGGTGTCTCCGTGGGACTGGGACCGGGGAGTGCGGGCGGCCCCGGTGTTTTGGGGCCGGAAGTGACGTCGCGCATGTCCCCGCAGGGTGGTCGGAGGAGCGCGTGCAGGAATACTTCCGGTGGGCGGCGCGCGTGGTGTCGGGGCTGCGCGGGAGCAGCGCGGCCCTGGAGGGGGCGCTGCAGCGCCTGTTCGAGGCGCGCGGCGTGCCCACGTGACCGGGCCGCGTCCGCCTCCGCCAATAAACGTGCGCACAGATCGGCGTCCCTGCGTTGCCATGGTATTGCGCGGTTCCGCCGCCGCCGAGTTCCGGCCGCGCCGCGCCCGGGCGTTCCGGTGGCGCCACGGCCCCCGCCATGGCCCTCGCCGGGCGGCGCGACGCGCCCGAGCCGCCGGATTTCGGCATCCTGAAGCGGCTGGCCCGAGACCAGCTCGTCTACCTGCTGGAGCAGGTCCGGGGCATCCCGCAGCGGGGCGGGCATCCCCCAGCGGGGCGGGCGCAGGGGGTCGGCGGGATCGGCACCGGCCCCGGGCGGGGGTCGGGAGCCGGGGCGGGAGCCGGGGCGGACGCGACTCGGGGCAGCCGCCGGGTGCCGGCCCATGCCCGCCTGCCCGCAGCTGCCCGGCAAGAAGGACCTGTTCATCGAGGCCGACCTGATGAGCCCCCTGGACCGCATCGCCAACGTGTCCATCCTGAAGGTACCGCGGGGCCGCTCGGGCCGCCCGCGCCCGCCGCCCGCCGCCGCCCGCGCCCACCCCGCGCCTGTCCCCGCAGCAGCACGACGTGGACAAGCTGTACAAGGTGGAGACACGACCGGCCCCCGGCGCCAGCGATCAGTGAGTGCCCGGGCAGGGCTGCGGGTCCCGGGCAGGGCAGGGAGGGTCCCGCGGCCCGGCCCGGTACGAGCGGCCCTGGCCCCTCTCGGTGCAGGTTCTGCTTCCTGGTGCGGCCGCGGGTCAGGACCATGAGGTTCATCGCCGGTGAGTCCGGCCGGCCCGCTGCCGGGGCCGGTGCTCTGCCCGAGGGGCGCGGGGCGAGCGGGCTCTGCGAGCCGGGGGGAGCCGTGCCGGGCGGGGGGCGGCTGTGCAGGGGCTCTGCGGGGTGTCCACAGATATCGTCAACGCTGACAAGATGTCGGGGAGGAGCAGGAAGTACAAAATCATCTTCAGCCCCCAGAAGGTCAGTGGGACCCACGGTGATGCCCATTCCCCCGTCACTTGGTGCCCGCCCAGTCTGTGCACCTTCCACTCCTCTATAGGCACCAAAAATTGTTTGTTTTTAACTCAGAAATGTCTAAGTAAACCCAAGTGTTGTGACACTGGGACGGCGCTGGGCCCCTGCAGAGCTTTGCCAGCTCAGAGCCTGCCTGGCCCTGAGGGTCTCCCCTTCCTTCCCTTCCAGTTCTATGCCTGCGAGATGGTGCTGGAGGAAGAGGGGGTCTTTGGTGGTGAGTGGCTCTGCAGGGCTGGCTCGGGGGAGCTGACACCCGAGGATCCCAGTTATATCCCAGCACCGGGATCCCCGTGTGGGCAGGACAGGAGGGTGGGCAGGGAACGCGGGTTCTCTCGAGGCTGGCTGCCACCCTGCAGGCAGATGTGTGCCCACGCAGCACAGTCCCTCTCTTGTGCCCAAGGAGAGGAGAGAGAGTCCTGCCCCCATCCTGTCTGGAGCTCCACAGGCCCTGGTTGGGGCTGCTGTGATTTTTGGGGCTCTTCCTGTCCAGGGCTGCATAACTGTCCCCTGTCCCTGTCCTGCACACAGATGTCACCTGTGATGAATGGTCCTTCTACCTGCTGCCCCTGGATGAGGACATCATTAGCATGGAGCTGCCCGAGTTCTTCCGTGACTACTTTCTGGTCAGTGGGACGTGTGGGGGGTGACAGCCCCTCCTGTCCCCCCTGCCTCACTGGGGCTGGGGACATGGTGCTGTTCAGAGGGGACGGGTGTGGTGCCCTGCTCAGCCCTCAGTCTGCACCACGGGCCCTGTCTGTTCCCAGGGGCAGCTTTTGTTGGGCAGTGGTGGCTCAGCCCCGAGCTGGCCCCTGTACCCCTGGCTGAGCAGCTTGGGGCAGTTCCCGCTGTGTGTTGGGGATGGAGCTCCCAGCTCCCAGCCCCTGTCCTGCCCTGCCCTGGCAGCCCTTCCCAGGCAGCTGCCCACACTCCCTGCCTGCTCCCCAGGAGGGAGATCACCGCTGGATCAATCCCGTTGCCAGAGCCCTGCAGCTGCTGAACTCCCTCTATGGCCCCTTTGGGAAGACCCACGGCATCGGCCGCTGTGCCAAGGTGGGGCTGGCACGGGGGGCCCATTGGGGCTGCAGCTGGCAGGGACCTGGGCCCCATCAGCCACAGGGCAGCACGTCAGCACAGAGGTGTCACTGCCCGTGCCTCCTCCGGGCCGGGTTTTGGGGGTGCTGTGTGCCAAGGTGGGCAGCACAGGGGCGGCTGCTGCTCGCTGGGTGTGGTGGAGCCCCCATGTCCCGAGGGTGGGAGCGTTTGTGCCTGGCCTTGGCTGTGAGCCCCACTGTGTGCCCGGGCCCTGGGTGGGAGCCTGGGCTGTCCCCCGCCTTGGCACCCTCTGCCCCTCACAGATGAGCTACGAGCTGTGGCGGGACCTGGAGGAGGAGAGCGATGGCGAAGGGCAGGGCAGGAAGCCTGAGATTGGACACGTGTTCCTCATGGACAGAGGTGGGCTGAGGCAGGGGCAGCACCGGGGCAGCACGTGTCCCAGAGGGGCAGGGAGAGCCCCTGGGGACAGCAGGAGGAGCGGGAGGGCAGCCTGGCTCTGGCTCTCCCTGCAGACACCGACTACGTGACAGCACTCTGCTCCCAAGTGGTCTACGAGGGGCTCGTGGACGACACCTTCCGCATCAAGTGTGGTACGGGGCTCGGGCAGGGCGAGGGGCAGCACGGGGCTCTGCACTCACAGTGGAGCAGCACAGGGCTCTGCACTCACAGAGGGGCAGAACGGGGCTCTGCACTCTCAGCACGGGGCTCTGCACTCACAGTGGAGCAGAACGGGGCTCTGCACTCTCAGCACGGGGCTCTGCACTCACAGTGGAGCAGAATGGGGCTCTGCACTCTCAGCACGGGGGCTCTGCACTCACAGTGGAGCAGAATGGGGCTCTGCACTCTCAGCACGGGGCTCTGCACTCACAGTGGAGCAGAATGGGGCTCTGCACTCTCAGCACGGGGGCTCTGCACTCACAGAGGGGCAGAACGGGGCTCTGCACTCTCAGCACGGGGCTCTGCACTCACAGTGGAGCAGAATGGGGCTCTGCACTCTCAGCACGGGGCTCTGCACTCACCTGGCCAGTGTCTGCAGGGTTTGTGCCTGGCATTGTCAGGCACGGTGCTGTCCGTACAGGGACAGTCCCAGTGTGGGGTGCTGCTGGAGGTCATCCTCACTTTTCCCAAGAGACTGGGCTGGCATCCCCTGTCTCTGCTGCCTCTTACAGCAAGGCTTGTGCATGTGGGAGTGTTGCTATGTCTGGACAGGGCAGCTCTTCACTTTTCCCTGCAGGCAGTGTGGATTTTGGGCCAGATGTCACCTCTTCTGACAAGAGTATTAAAGTGCTGCTCAATTCCCAGGACAAAGTGAGTCCTCACAAGCCTCCGGGGATCTCCTTGGTGGGAGGAGGCAGAGTGAACCATCTCCCCCCTAAGACCGAGTAGGGGTGGCTGGGGGCTGCTGGGCCCTTGGAGCATGGGTTCAGGCACAGAGCAGAGAAACCTGGTGCAGCTCTACTTCTGAACCTGTCAGAGTCCCTGCATGCAGGGCTGTGTCACAGAGGAGTGCTTTAAGGTCACTAAGGGAATCCCCAGCACAGGTATCCACAAAAACAGGTTTAATACAAAAGCTGCAGCTTGACAAAATTCGTTGGCAAAGTTTTAAATGGTAAAGCACACAGATGAAAAAAATTATAAATCAATCCATCCAAACCAAAATCAAACCCAAAAATATCTCTGTGGAGATGGAGGTGGGAAATGAGGCGGGTATCAAAAGGATAGGAAAGAAATACAGCAGACTCTCCTGTTGAGTCACAAGGTTCATAGTCATTTTCCATCCTGGCCACAATTCAGGTTGGTATATTACTATGGAATTTGACAATGAAAATATGACTCCACTTGGGTCTATATTCAGGTTACAAAAATAATTTTCCCAGGCTGTTTATTAAAAGGCAGTAGCTGGTTAGACAGTACTAGTTCCTAGGAAGAGAGAGTGTTTCTGCTGAGCTGGGGAGGACCCAGGTGCTGTTCACCAGGGCTGACCCCTGAGGAGCATTCCTGAGACCATGGTGTGGCCTGGCTCCGAGGGACACACTGACACTGCTGTGCTGCCAGCCGGGTTCTGGGGCATGGGGAGGCACATGGCCAGTGGGGTGTGTGGCCCTGGGCTCTGTGTCCCCGGGGCTGCAGCTGGCTGGGCCCTGGCAGCTGTGCTGCTCGCACAGGTGTTCAGCCAGATCCGGAATGAGCACTTCTCCAACGTGTTTGGCTTCCTGAGCCAGAAGTCACGGAACCTGCAGGCACAGTATGACGTGAGTGTCACCTTGGGATATGTGTGGCACTGTCCCCCAGTGCAGCCTGGCCACCATCCCCCAGTGCAGCCTGGTCTCAGCCCCTGCTCTCCCTCCCACCCTCCCACAGCGACGCCGGGGCATGGACATCAAGCAGATGAAGGACTTTGTGTCCCAGGAGCTGAAAGGACTGAAGCAGGAGCATCGCCTGCTGAGCCTGCGTAGGAACCAAGGGGCAGGAGGGGCCCTCGGCTGTACTGCTGGGGCTGGGGGGAAAGCAGGGGCTGGGGGCCCTGGATGTGCCCAGCAGGGACGGGGCAGGGGCTGGGGGCCTGTGCTAACAGTGCCTGCAGAGCTATCTTCCCTCCAAAGCCGCTGTGTCTCTTGGCCATGTAGATATTGGTGCCTGTGAGTCTATCATGAAAAAGAAAACCAAGCAGGACTTCCAGGAGACCATCAAGGCTGAACACTGTGAGTGCTGCTCCATCTGTGCCTGCCCCAGTCTGAGCCATGGCCTCGCTAGCCCCAGGCCCACCACCCTCATGCCTGGGTGTGCCCTGTGTGGCCCCATCCTCCCAGCCCCTTTTGGGGGTGTCTCAAGATCCTCAGTAGGGTCAGGCTGCACTCTGTGAGAGGGACTGTGTGGTGGGCTGGGGCCCGTTCCCTTGGGTGCTGGGAGGGCAGCAGAGCCCAGTGTGCTGGCAAGAGCCCTGGGGTGACGCTGCCCGTGCCCCTGCCGCAGCACTGCTGGAGGGCTTTGACATCCGTGAGAGCACCAGCTTCATCGAGGAGCACATCGACCGCCAGGTGAGAGCAGGGGCTGCGGCAGGAGCATGCAGCGTGCTGCCCCCTGGCCCCGCTCCCACAGGTGCCCCCTGACCCCCATTCCCACAGGTGTCCCCCGTTGAGAGCCTGCGCCTCATGTGCCTCCTGTCCATCACTGAAAATGGTGAGTGCCCCACTCTGCCGGGCCACAGGGCACCCGGCCCCAGCCTGGCACTCAGCTCACCTGGTGCTCCCCGCAGGTCTCATCCCCAAGGACTACCGCTCCCTGAAAACCCAGTACCTGCAGGTGAGCGAGAGCTGGGCTGGGTGGGGTCCCCTCCCTGTGCTCCACATGAGCCCCAGCACAGCCCCTGCCTGCACAGCCCCTGCCTGCACAGCCCCTCCCTGAGCCCCAGGCTCCACCTGCCCCTGCCCTGTGCCTGCTGGGGCTCTGGGCAGGCTGTACCTCACCGCAGCGGGGCCAGCCCGTGTGCTGCCCATGCTCGCTGATCTGATGCTGCTCCCTGCTCACAGAGCTACGGGCCCGAGCACTTGCTGACCTTCCACAACCTCAAGCGCATCGGGCTGCTGACCGAGCAGGCAGCTGGGGAGACCCTGACAGCCGTGGAGAGCAAAGTCAGCAAGCTGGTGACAGACCGTGCTGCAGGTGAGCCAGCCCCTGCCCTGTGTCCTGGAGCCCAGGAAGGGGAGCTGCTGGCCCAGGTCTGGCTGGAGGCACGTGGCAAGTGATGGTGCTGCAGGCAGGGCAGGGCAGGGGACTCTGCTCTGGGGGGACCAGGGCTGGCAGCCACCATGGCCATTCTCCAGAGCACACAGCTCTGCACAGCTCTGCCAGCCTGGCTCTGGCGTCCAGACAGAGCCTCTCAAGATGTTTCTCCTTGTCATGTTTTCCAGGAAAGATCACAGATGCATTCAGTTCTTTAGCCAGGAAGAGCAATTTCCGAGCCATAAGCAAGAAGCTGGGGTTGGTACGTCCTCAAGGGGTGCTGGCTGGACACAGTGCCACAGAGCACAGAGCTCTGCTTAGCCCAGGCTGCAGGCTTGGCACCCCAGGGGGACACAGCTCAGGGCCAGAGCTGCTGCAGCTGCTCCAGGCAGCCTGGGGGCTTCTCCTTGGGGGCTGGGGGCCACTGCCAGCTTCCCACTCTGCCCTGGCCCTGTGCGTGCTGGGGCTTTCCTTGCCCCCTTCAGACACTGCAGTGGCACTGGGCAGGCAGCCCCGTGTCCTCCATCCTAGGCAGAGGTCCTAGGGTGCTGGCAAGGTGACATTTCTGGGACGTTTCAGGGACATTTCTGTCCCTGGCCCCTGCTGCACCGCCCACCCAGGCCATGTGATGCTGGCTCTGGCATGGTGGAGACAGAGCCATGCTCCGAGTGTCTGTGTCTCCTCACCCCTGCACCTCTGAGGGGGAACGAGGCACCCTTGGTGTTACCTGTCACTGCAGATCCCTCGGCTGGAGGGCGAGTATGATCTCAAAATGCCTCGGGACATGGCCTATGTCTTTGGCGGGGCCTATGTGCCCCTGAGCTGCAAGATCATCGAGCAGGTGAGCTCATCTGCTGTGGGGCAGAGCCGGGCACATCCCCTCAGCCCCGGCCTCCTCTGGGGAGCCCAGCAGGGTCCCTCCGCCCAGGGCCAGGGCTGGGGGTGGCCATCTGCTCTGAGAGCCCCCTGAGCAGAGCCCAGCAGCCAGCCCGACCCTGCCGTGCCGTCCCTCAGGTGTTGGAGCGCCGGGGCTGGCAGGGCCTGGAGGAGGTCGTGCGGCTGCTCAATGGCAACGAGTTCTCTGTGTCAGGTAGTGGGGCTGGGGGTGGCAGGGCTGGGGGGATACAGGCATTCAGCCTCCTCATGGGGGCTCGCATGGCCCACAGCGCCCTTCCCTCTGCAGACAGCGCCGTGGAGGACAACCCCGCCTGGGACTGCCAGCGTGTCATCCTCGCCGTGTTCCTGGGCGGCTGCACCTTCTCTGAGATCGCGGCCCTCCGCTTCCTGGGCAAGGAGAGAGGTAGGAGCGGCCTGGGCAGGGCAGGAGGCCGGGGCTGCCCCGCAGCCAGGCAGGCTCCGTGCTCCGTGCTCTGTGCTCCGTGCTCTGTGCTCCATGCCGGCTGGAGCCCGCGGGGACAGGGCTGGCAGTGCCGGCACTGCCCGGCTGGGGCACCGACGGGCCTTTCCTGCAGGGTGCAAGTTCATCTTCCTGACCACGGCCATCACCAACAGCGCCCGCATGATGGAGGCCATGATCGAGGCCAAGGCCTGAGCCCTGAGGGCAGCCTGCCAGTAAAGATTCTAATGACAACGACCCGGCCTGCGCCTGTCTGTGTGCGAGCGCGACCCGCGGGGCAGCCTTGAGGCCGGGGCCGCTGCGGGCCGGGCGGGCCCGGTGGAAGCCGTGGCGCAGGGGACGCGCAGGGAGCGGCGGGGACTCGCGGGGCGCGGTGGGGACGCGCGGGCCCCGCCCGGGCGCGGTCACGGTGCGCTTTCCAAATGCGGCCGCGCGGGGGCGCCGTTACCCGCGCAGGACGCGGCGGCGGTCTCGCTCCGGATTGGCTGGCAGCGCCCAAGGCTCTGCACTCCCATTGGCTGCGGGCGGCTTGGGGCGGGACGGGGCGCGGCCTGGGTGGCGGTTGTGGGCGGGGCCGCGGCGGCGCGGCAGCCAGTCAGCGCGGCCGGGGCAGTTCGAATCGGCGGCGCGCGGCGATGGAGCGCGGAGCGGTGAGGAAAAGGTGCGGGACCGGAGCCGGGATAACGGGGATAACCGGGATAACAGGGGGACACTGGGGCCGGGAACCGGGACTCGGGGCTGGGGCGCGGCGGGGCGGAGGCGCTGCGGAGCGCGGTGTGAGGTGCCGGCGGGACGGGCGTGGCTCGGAGGCTCTCGGGCCCCGGCCCGGCTGTGCCGCTGACGGCCCCGCCGTGCCCAGCGAGGTGCTGGCGAACGAGGCCGTGTCCTGCCTGAACCGCGCCATGGCGGCGCTGCGGGACATCTGGGAAGAGATCGGCATTCCCGAGGAGCAGCGCCTGGAGCGCACGGATGTCGTCAGGAAGCACATCAAGGTGAGGGGCGCCGGTTCTTCTGTTGGGCCGCGCACCTGCTGCATGCAGCGGCAGCCCGCGACCCGAGCAGCTCGGAGTGAGCCCACCCAGTGCCGCTCTCTCGGGGCTCCAGCACGGGGCCGGGGCTGCCGGGAGCGCCGGGGGTCCCTGCCCGGCTGTTACCGCGCCTCTGCCCCCGCCCTGCGCAGCCCCGGGATCCCCCCACCAAGCTCGGGCTCAGCCGTGGGTCCCTCGCGGTGGTCCCGCTGCCCTGCCCGCTCTGCCTCTAACCACACCCGTGCTGCAGAGCCTCCTGGACATGATGGTGGCGGAGGAGGAAAGCCTGAAGGAGCGTCTGCTGAAGAGCATCGCCCTGTGCCGGAAGGAGCTGGACACCCTGTGCAGGGAGCTCCAGCTGGGCCCCTTTGAGGTGAGGCAGGGAATCCTGGGGTCTGCCTGGCCTCTGCCTGCGTGTCCCAAGAGGCGAGAGCTTAGAAGGCAAATATCTATTTAAAACTGCTTTTCTGGGTGCTTGGTAGAGCCGAGGGCTTTGTGGCTCCTCACAGGGCAGGCATTGGTAGGTGGCTGTGTGGTCCTCTCCAGCACCTTGTTTGGGGTGTTGCTGGTGTTCGTGCACCTTTCTGGGGAACATCTACTCACACCCAGGCCTGGTGGCCGCAGTCTTTGTATAAAAGAAGCATGAGCCAGGTGCTGGAGAAGTGTGGAACAGAGCTGATTTCTGGCCTCTTGCAGACGGAGGAAAGTACCATCCTGCAGATGGAGAAGAACCTGCGCACATGTGTGGAGGTGCTGCAGAAGCAGAAGCAGGACCGCAAGCAGGAGCTGAAGGCCCTGCAGGAGCAGGACCGGGCCCTGTGTGACATCCTGTGCACAGCCCTGTTCACCATCGACACTGGCAGCGTGCCCAGCCTGGACGACCTGGACCGCTACCGGCGCCACGTGGCCTCCCTCAACACCCTGAAGGTGAGCCTGGGGCTCAGGGGTCGCTGAGGCACCCACAGGGGGCCCCTGGTTCTGACACTGCCCCACCCCAGGAGCAAAGGCGGGAAGAATTTGTCAGCCACAAGCGTCAGATCATTCTGCTCATGGAGGAGCTGGACCACACCCCAGACACCAGCTTTGAGCAGGACGTGGTGTGTGAGGATGAGGAGGCGTTCTGCCTGTCCGAGGACAACATCATGGCCCTCCAGAACCTGCTGCAGCAGGTATGCAGTGCCCTGAGCCAGTGCTGGGGCTGCCATCACGATGTAAGAGCAGCCGCTGGGTTTTGGCAAGGCTGCTGTGTGTTAGAGCAGCCTTCCAGGGGCACTGAGGAGCTCTCGTGTGCCACGGTGAGGCTCTGTGGGTGCAGCAGAGCCAGAGGCTGTGCTGACCCCGCACTCCCCTCCCTGCGTGCAGCTGGAAGGGCGGCGGGCCCTGAACGAGGCGGTGTGCGCGGAGCTGCGCGCCCGGATCCTGGCGCTCTGGGAGCGGCTGCAGATCCCCCAGGAGCAGAGAGACTCCTCGGCCGTGCACCTGGCCGGCTCCAGAGCCCGAACCAGGAGAGCTGTAAGACCCTGCTGTGCTCACGGTGGCAGGGCTGGGGCAGCAGCCCCAGGGGCTCTCATGCTCCTGGCTGCTCAGTGAGGGGTGAGGGGAGCGGGGCAAATTCTGCCTTCGTGCAGGGAGGAGCTGGAGGCTGGTGTGGCAGCTGCCTCTTCTAGAGAGTGGCTCATGCAGAAGATGAACCCTGTTCTCCCCTCTCCTCCTTGACCTTGCTCTGTTCTGGGGGGCAGCTGCAGCAGGAGGTGGACCAACTGGAGGAGCTGAAGCTGCAGAACATGAAATCTGTCATCCACGCCATCCGGGCAGAGCTGGCTGACTACTGGGACAAATGCTTCTACAGCCAAGAGCAGAGGGAAAGGTTCAGCCCCTTCTATGATGGTGGGTGCTGGCTGGGTAGGCAGATCTGGGGAGGGATCCCAGGGCTTCCAGCAGCCCCCTGACCTGGCTCTTGTGCCCTGCCAGAGGATTACACAGAGACCCTGCTCGAGCTGCATGACGCTGAGGTGGGCAAGATGAAGATCTACTATGAAACACACAAAGATCTGTTCGAGGCTGTTCGGAAGTGGGAGGAGAACTGGAAGCTGTTCCTGGAGCTGGAGGTATTGTCCAGGCAGGAGCATGGGGAGCCGTGGGTCAGGGTGTACCTCTGCTCCCCTGGGACAGCGCTCTGGAAGGAGCAGGGAGTCATGGGGGGCCAGGGCAGGGATGAGGTGCTGTGTTTCAAGCACTGGGGGGTGTTTGTGCAGGGCTGGCTTCTCTGAGGCCTTCACCATGTGAGGCTGAGGGGAGTGGGTGGTGTGTCTGTCTCTCTTGACCACCCTGCTCTACCAGCGTAAAGCAAATGACCCCAGTCGCTTCACCAATCGAGGAGGAAACCTTTTGAAGGAGGAGAAGCAGCGAGCAAAGCTGCAGAAGACGCTGTCTAGGGTAAGTCCAGCCCTGGGGAAGGACCTGTGGTCCCACTGACCACAGAAAAAGAAATCCTTGGGTGTGGGGACATCTGCGTTCAGGGCAGCCCCTACACTGCCCTCGTGTCCTGATCAGCTGCAGGAGGAGCTGGAGAAGAAGGTCCAGACCTGGGAGGAGGAGTTCAAGGGAGCTTTCCTGGTGAAGGGGCAGCAGTTCATGGAGTATGTGTCAGAGCAGTGGCAGCAGTACTGGCTGGAGAAGGAGAAGGAGAAGCAGGAGCGGGTGAGTAGAGAGCTGAGCATGTTGGCTTCTGCCTGAGAATGCCAGCCTAGGGGTGTCCCCTGCTGGGCCCCAGCCACTGCCCTGGGCTCTGCCAGCTCATTCCCAGCTTGGAAGCAGCAGGCAGTGGGGCTGGTGCCCACTGTGTCACATCTGCATGGGCCAAGCCCTTTTGTGGCCCCAGCTGTGCCAGAGGTGACACTTGGCTCTGGCCACATGTGACTCTGTGCTGAAGTTCCTGCTGCGTGGCCGTGCCAGGCTGTCAGCAGGGAGCCTGGCGGTGTCACACTGTCAGCAGCCCCTGGTGCTCAGTGTGTGAGTGCAGGCGTGTCCCACAGCACCTGAAGAAGAGCCGGGAGATGGAGGCAGAGATGCTCTACGGCAGCGCCCCGCGCACGCCCATCAAGCGGCGCATGCTCAGCCCCCACACACCTGCCAAAGTAAGCAAGGTAAAATGTCCCTGCTGGGCTGGGCTGGGTGTGCCTGGAGCACAGCCTCGGGCTGGCCTCGGCCCCGTGGGGACGGGAAGGGAAGGTGTCCTGTGTGACGTGTGCTCTCTCCTCAGCTCCACGGCACCTCCAGCGCCAGCACCATGTCCAACACCACTGTTCGCTCAGCCTTTGGGGGAGCCATCTCCCACTCGCCCACCTCTCGGCTCCCACCCTCCGGGAAGAAGGTGGGGGCTCCCTGCCGGGGCTGGGCTGCAAGGGACAGGTCAGCTGAGGTGGTGCAGCTCTTCTGCTGTCACCCTGTGGTTCACCGCCTCCTCTGCTGAGGTCGTGGGGGACAGAAGCCCCTGTTTGTCTGCAGTCTGCTCTGTGGGGCTGTGGCCATCCTGCTGGGGTGTTTCTGGGACCTGAGGGAGGAGGAGGAGGGTGCCAGAAAATCTTATTCCAGCCTGTTTTTCTAGTACACCTCTTCCTTAGTTCTGAGCTTGAGGGACCTTCAAAACGTGTGGGCTGCCAGACAGGGCCTGAGCATCCTTGGGTAGTGAGTGGCATCCCTGCCTATGGCAGAGGGGCAGAACAAAATGGGCTTTAAAGTTCCTTTTCACCCACATCATTGAAGGATTCTGTGATTCTGTGCTGTATGTTTCAGGGGCCAGAACTAAACGCCAGAGTCTGGAGAGCTCTTGGAGCCTGACACTGCTCTGGCTCCTCAGAGTGGAGGGTGCTCTCCTGCCTGTGCTCCGTTCCTGCATCCCGTAACTGTCACCTCTCCCCACAGTTCAGCCGGGCCCGGACCCCCACCCGCCCGGCAGTGAAGCCCCCCCGACGCAGGCTGAGGGAGCAGAACAAGGAGAACGTGTCGCAGCTGGACGGAACCACCCTGAGCGGTGGGTGCACCCCCAGAGCCCCTGCCCAGCGTAACCACAGCGTTAGTTCTGTTGCCAGCACCTATTCTGAGTTTGCGGTAATTCACCTCTTCTAACCCCCCCGTCAGTGCACAGCACAGGACCTTTGCTCCCTCCTGTGTCCCCCCCCGTGTGTTCCCCTGTGTCTCCTCTGCTCCTGCCCCTGCCTGTGACTCCCCATGGAGAGCTTCTGGCAGAGCTGGTGGCAGAGGGCCCTGAGCAGCGCTGGGGACGGGCCCGTGCAGGGACAGCTCCAAGGCAGAGCCCCTGAGCATAGAGGGGCTGCTTTCCTCTCTCAGGATGGGGGACCCTGGGGGCCCTGGCCAGCTTCTGTCCTCCCATCAGGCTGGGCTGAGCCAGAGATTTACCATTGTGTGATACTAACAAAAGTTTTCTACTCTTTATACATTTCAGTAAAGAAAGGCATTAATGTTCATTGGCTACAAGTTACATAATACAATTTGTATTCCATCTTCCTTTGGCAGCCTGGCCTGCCTCTCTCTGTCCCCTCTGAGCTGTGATGCAGCAGCCCCCTCCCTTCCCTCATCCCTCTCGTTTCCCCGCTTGTTTCCACAGCGCCAACTCTCAAAGGCTTCCAGCTTTGAAAGCACCTCCCGTGTTCTCAACTCCACCACCAACAATGCCGCATGATGCAGCCCTGCTCCGGCAGCAATGCAGGGTCTGCAGCACCTCCCGCTCCTGGATAACGCTCCCCTCCGTTGCTGCTTTAGAAATGTGCTTTTATTTAAAAAAAATTTCTAGATGTTGTGAATAAAGTCCTTGTACAGCCCCAGCCTCCGAGCGCGTCTGGGGGTCCCTGCGCGGAGCGAAGGCGGTGATAGAAGGGGCGGGGCATGGCCTGGGGAGTCTCAGCCAATCAGGAACCGGGCTGCAGCTTTTTTCGGCCAAGTCCAGTCTGTGCCCTGATTGGCGAAAAAAACTGGAATTCCGCGCTCTGATTGGCTGAAAGAGCAGGGGCTTCAATCCATGCGGTGATTGGCCAAACAAGGAACGGTCCCTATCAGCTCCTGATTGGCTAAAAAAACCCTGAACTTTCAATCCTCATCCTGATTGGCTGAAAAAAAGCAATCCAATGCGAATCCTGATTGGCTGAAAAAGCTAGCGCTGCTGTGTCCTGATTGGCCGAACAGGCTGAAGCACCGATTCGCTCCGCGGCGGGAGCGGCTGCGAAGCCTCGGACCCGAGCCTGCCCTGCCGAGCCAGAGCCGCAGCCTCAGTCCGGACCGTGCCGAGTCAGAGCCTCAGGCTCAGTCCCTAACCAAAAGAGATTTTTTTGCTGAGCAAAAAGCTGCAGTCCCGCTCCCCCAAACCACCCTCAGCCCTTCTCAGCTGCTTGCTCTCCCCACCTGCCCCTCTGACCTGCCCACCGGGACTGTGGAGACAAACACAGGATGAAAGCTGGAAAACTTGTGATATGAGACAACAGTTCAGTGAGGGAAGCAAAGGCCACACAGAACAAAGCAAAGCCAATTCATTCCCTCCGATTGGTGTTCAGCCTCCCCAGGACAGTGGGGCGCCATCATGGTAATGGTAACTTGGACAAAACCACTACTGCTCTGAGCATCCCCCCATTCCTTCTTCTCCTCCCCTTTCCACACTGGCATGATGCCACACGGTCTGGGACACCCCCAGGGTCAGCTGGGGGTCCCCTGGTCCAGCTGTGTGTCCCAGCCCTCCACGAGTTCCTCTGCACCCCCCAAGAGGAGCAGAATCGGCCTCAGCTCTGTGCCAGCGCTGCTCTCTCTGCCACACCCCAGGACGAGCACCATGCTCACACAAACCCAGGCAGAGCCCCCTGCAGTCCCCGCCCCAGGACAGCTTCACTGGAGCCCGATATGCTGGAACATGGCTCACACAGACCAACACTACAGCCCTTACAGAAAAGTGAATTTAATGAACACATCCAGGCCTCCCCAGGGTGTCCCTGGAGCTGATGCAGCTGCCACTCCACTCCCAGCGTGTCAATCAGGTCACTGTGGCCTGAACTCAGCCCCATCCTGTGCCACAGGAGGGTTGCCTGCCCTGCCCTGAGCACAGAGCCGTCCTGGAGCTGGTCCTGCAGAGCAGAGCCTGCCCTCACCCCTATCTGCAGCACCCACAGCTCCTGGGGCCCTCAATGCTCCCGCACACGCACATAGGTGGTCCAGGGCCCACACACCACCTCCTCCACCCGCAGCCCCTCGGCCACCAGGTGCTCCACGCGGCGTGCCTGGTCAGAGCTGATGTTGTTCCCGTGTCCCAGCTGCCCGTATTTACCTGCAGAAACAGTCATGACACAACGTGGCCCTGGGGCCTCACAGGGCAATTGCTCCTGGTGTTTGTGGGGAGGGAAGGAACACAACACAGTGTAGACAGAACTCGTAGAGCGACAGAAGAGCCAAGGGCGAGAGAACAGGAACCAGAAGCTGCTCCTGGGGAGGCTGTACACTCCCAAAGCAGAGGTGCCACTTACCCCAGCCCCAGGTGTAGAGCTCCCCACCTCCTGCAACAGGGACAGCACCATCAGGCAGCACCCAGTGAGCTCTGTCCCCCACAGTGCTCCCCTGCCCCCAGAGGCACTGCCCCAAGGGTCCCAGTGAGCTCCGGCACCCCTCAGAGCCCCTGCCCCCAGAGGCACTGCCCCGAGGGTCCCAGTGAGCCTGGCACCCCTCAGAGCCCCTGCCCCCAGAGGCACTGCCCCCTGCCCTGCTGGACACTCACGTGTGACCACAGCTGTGTGTCGGGAGCCACAGCTGACCGTGCTGACCTCCAGGTCCTGTGGCAGATCCAGCAGTGCCGGGAACGCCTGGATGGAGATGAATGCAGCATCCTGGGCAGCCAGCTGCTCCTGGCAGGGCATCAGCTTGGTGCTCCCTGCACAAGAGGTGACAGCAGCATTGCTCACAGGCTGAAGCACGCTGGCCCTGCACCAAGCTGCAAGGGCTATGCAGGAACCTGGTTCAGCCTGCCCTCAGCCTGGCCACATGGCACAGGGCACTGAATCAATGCCCCTACACCCACCTGCGCTTTTGTCCTCATCCCGCACTCGCTCCTCTGCCAGCCCTTTGGAGGGCAGGGCCAGCTGCCCCGATTCATTCCAGCCCCACATATACAGGTCTCCTGCCTCTGTGGTGAGGGAAAAAGGCATCAGGCAGAGCTTAGCCTGGGCCGCACCCGCTGGCAGCACTGGGTGCTCCGGGGACACCAAGAGCCCACATTCCCCAGGCAGGTCCCCCCAGGCCATGTGCCAGCAGCAGCGTGCCCAGCTGTCCCGCCCAGCCCAGCCCAGCCCGGCGCAGCGCTCACCGCTGACGCTGGCTGAATGCCACCCGCCGGCCGCCACCACCCGCATGGGCACCCCTGCCAGCGCCTCCACCAGCCGCGGCTGCAGCTCCGCCTCCAGCTGCCCGTGGCCCAGCTGCCCGTGCCTGCAGGGACACAGACAGACAGACAGACACACACGCAGCCCACCGCCTACAGCTCCTGCCCACAGACCCCACCAAGCCCTTCCTGCTGCCACCAACCCAGCTCCAGGCTGGTGGAGCCCGAGCAGCTGAGGGAACAGCCACAGCTGTGCAGAATTAACCCCAGGAAAAGCCAAGCGCCAGGGGGAGAGTGATGCCCAGCACCAGAACACCAGCTACTGCCAGGGGTGGGTGGGCAGCAGTGGGACACAGCACCAGGGGCTTTAATTGCTTCAGTTGACAGAGATGGGGCAGAAGCAGGAGGGGCTGGCAGGAGCTCTAGGGGTGAGAGGAGCAGCTCAGCTGCAGAGTGGTGCCTGTTTGGTCTGGGGAGCTTCAGTGTGACAGCTCAGGATGCCAACAGCTGTGCTGATGCACAGCACTGGAAAGTCTGTTCACATTCCATATGGAATCTGCAGAGGACTGAGAGAGAGACGCTGAGAGCTGAGGGGCAGGGAAGGGCCTGCTGCAGCAGGAAAGTGGCACTGGGCACTCCGTCACGAGAGGGTAATGGTGACCACAGCCAGCAGTAGGAGAGGAGCTACAAAGGGGTGAGCTATCACACAGCACAGCTGTCACACTGCAGGACACACTGGCACCAGCAGGCGTGAGAGGATTCTCAGATGTGCTGAATAACCAAGCTACAAAAAAGTTAATCCTCAAGTACACATCCCCACATGTAGAAACCTTTCCTCTGAAGGGAAGGCAAGAAGGACCAAATAATGCAGTGCTGGCAAAGCAAGAAGTGCTGATGTAAACTGAGTGTTGTGTCTGCCACCAGCTAGCCCAGAGCCAGAGAGCGAGGAGCAGGGACTGGGGAGGGAAACGCTCCTGAGCGATGAGAACAGGGAGGGCACTGGGCCAGGGCGTGCAGCTCTGTGACAGATGAGCAGTGCTGCGTTTGTCTTCCTTAAGCAGCAAAGAGGAACAGAGCAACCCTTCCACTCTACAGCTGAGAACAAGAAGCTCCTGTGGCCAAGCCTCATCAGGCACCAGCAGAACTCAGGGATCCAGGGCACCTGTGGCTGGGCTCCCCAGCACCTGACTGGGGCAGCAAATACACAGACAACCCCCTAATGAACAACTGTCACAGAGTGACTTTATGATGCTTCCACCCCCAGCCATCTGTTCTCTTTATGCTGGATATTAAGTTCTGCGCTTTTAAGACTGGTTCTGAGAGCAAAAGGGAGAAAAAAGAAACACAGAGTTTGTTTTCAAAAACTGCACTCACTCCCCCACATCCTTCTCCTAGACTGTGTTGTCTGCAGCACAAACAGACAGAAGGAGAAAGCACTCCTTTGCTTTTTAGTTATTTTTTTAGCTAGCTGAGGCAGTGAAGTTCTCTAGACTATGAGTTTTCTTTTTCTTAGAACTGCTCAAACCTACCCTAAACTGAAAACCCAAAAGAACACCAAGAGCTCACACCTATAACCCCCCAAAGCCTAGGATGCTGCATTCCAGAGCCAGAAAATCTAATAAAAGACTAAGCAAGCCAATCTACACCTCACAAAAAAACTTTATAAAGTTGCCATCTCTTCAGAACAGCAATTTTTTTTTTTGTTTAATATTATTCTTTTTTATACTTGTAGACTCTTTGCTTATTAAATAAACAGGTTTTTTCCACTTTTCCCCAAAGAAATCTTTCCCCAAACCAATTTAAGGGAGGGGTCACTTGAATTTACTTTCTAAAAGAACCCCACTCAGAAATTTCCTCCCAAAATTTACCCAAAAGTAAAACAAATGCAAGAACACCTTTGTGAGAATAAACTTAGCAGTGCCACCAGGTGTTAAATGCACCTGAGTTCAGCTGCTGGCAGGTGACAGAGGGCCATGGGGCTGGAGGGTTTTCCCAAGGGCTTCACTCCCCTCCACGGGCTGTACCAGAGGGACCTGGCACTGAGCTGTCACAGACTGATGGAATCAATCTCCAGTTCAGAAACACAAGAGCTTTGCTGCCAGCTAGTGTTGTGTGGCAAATTAAAGAGGAGCAGGGACAGAGCAGGGACCTTGATGGTCATACAGAGACCCAAGCGTCCTTGGAGACTGCCCTGAGGGAGCCAAAATTCAGAGCAGAGACCAGAGTCAGTAGCCAGAGACCAGCGCTTAGAGAGGAGAGAGGGCTGCCCATGGGGCCAGCAAGGGTGGACTCGGGGGGAACAGGGGCATGGCGAGGCCAGCGCCCCCCAAGAGAAGCCATGATTTGGGATGCCTGTGCCTGGGGACCTGGCTATGGTGAGGGACAGATCCCATCAGCAGGTGGGTGAGCACTGGACACCTGCAGCTGTACCCAATACTTCTCTCAGCTGTAAGGTAACATTCCCAAGTCCACCCCCAGAGGAAAGTCAGGAGGCATAAGCTGGCCCCAGGCAGTGTGTGCAGGCTAATGGGTGCCCAGCCTCTGAGGTGACCCCCATTCTGACACCCTCTCACCTGCACTCCCCCCATATCCCCTACATCCCTTCTGCATCCCCCATCACCGTTCTCTGTGCCTCCCACCAGCACCGTGCTTGCCCGGAGCCCCTGCAGGCCCACCCGCCGCCGTCCCTCTCCGGCCCCCTGTGCCCGCACAGCCCCGCTCACCTGCCGCCGCCCCAGGAGAACACCTCCCCGGCGGCGCCCAGCGCTAGGGCGTGCTCCGTGCCCAGCACCAGCCGCCGGGCCCGCACGCCGGCCGGCAGCGCGGTGAAGAAGGGCGGCCGCGGCGTGGCGAAGCCGCCGGGCAGGAGCGGCAGCGGCCGGCTCCAGGGGGGCTCCGGGGGCAGCGGCCGGCTCCAGGCGGGCTCGCCCTGCAGCGCTGCCCCCAGCGCCGCCTCCCGCCGCCAGGCGCCGGCCGCCGCCGCGCCCCGCAGCACCAGGTGCGTCTCGGACGGCAGCGCCTCGGCCCAGCCCGGCAGCCGCCGCCGCAGCCCCGCGCTCCGCACCTCCAGCCCCGCGCCTGCCGCGGCGGCATCTCAGCGACCGGCCCTGGGCACAGCCCGGGGGACGGGACGGGGACAGCCCGGGGGTCTGGGGGGACGGGACGGGAACGTCACCGGGGGACGGGCGGGGAGCATTCCGGGGGAACGGGCGCGGTGGGAGCGCTGGGGGGGTCCCACCCCGGGGGCAGCGGCGTCAGGGGACGGGGCGGACAGGACGAACCGAGGCGACCGGCGCGGCAGCGCACGGTGGGAAAGGGACCCGCCACCCCGGGGAGCGGCAAGGGGGAGCGGGCACGGGCCGGCCAAGGGCCGCGCTGCCCCGCGGGAGGGACGGGACCGGGGCTGCGGGCGGGCCGGGGGCGCTCACCGGTCTCCACGACCACGTAGCTCCAGGCGGGCCACACGCGGGAGATGCCCTCGGGGCCCGCCTCCAGCCGCCACGGGCCCGGGCCCGGGCCCGGCTCCCCGGCCGCCTCCTCGGGGCTGAACCCGAACACGAGCCACAGGCAGGCGGGCGCCGCCATGGCCGGGGCGGAACCGGGAGAGGAGGGACCGGACGTGACGGCGAGGGGCGGGTAGACAGACGGACAGACGAACGGAGGCCGGGCCGTGGTCCAAGAGTAAGCTTTAGTGTTCCCGGGTGGGCCTGGCTCCGCCGCGCCGGGCCCGCCCCGGGTCAGCCCTCCCGGCTAAGGCAGACGGTGGCAAAGGCAGCGGCAAGCCCTGTGCTCCCCCTCGCCCCGGGGCACCGCCGGGGACAGCGTGGCCCCCGCCCCGGGCAGTGCTGAGCCAGCTCCGCGTGCAGCCGGAGCCCAGGGCCGCCCTGGGACAGCGTGTGAGCACCGGCCTGGGCAGCGTGTGCAGCGTGCGGGACCCACGGGCCTCAGGCGAGGCCGGGGTTGGGCTTGATGAGCCCGTAAGCCACTGCGTGTGCCAGGCTCTCCTGGGCCGCCTGCGCCACCCGCGGCTTGTCCTTGTCCTTGGCAAGCACAGAGAGGATCTCCAGCATCTCGCTGGCAATGAGCTGCTCGGCCACCTCCCGAGCAGCTGCCATCATGTTCATCACCACCACGGCGCCACGGTGCTGCAGCTCCGCACTGGGGCTCAGCAGCAGGGCCTGCAGGATCTCCAGCCAGTGCACCGTCTGCAGGGGAGTGGGGCCAACATCATCACGGACCCCAAGAGAAGGGTTCCAGCTCCCCCCTACAGCCCCATCTCAGAGTCGGGCCCAAGTCACAACAGGTTGCCCTGTCTTCTGGGGCCAGAGCTCCAGGCCGCCGTGGGGAGGGAATATGGGACACAGGGTGCAGTGTTAGGGTGCACTCACCACCTGGGGAATCCGCTTGCAAATGGGGGGATGCAGGGTAGTCAGCATGGCCAGGGTCCCCGAGGCTGCCCGCCGCAGCTTCTCATCCTCCTCCCCACTGTACAGGACCATCAGCTTCAGCCGGTCGCTGCCCTCAGCCAGGAACATCTCCTGCACCTGCACAGGGGAAAGAGCAGGGATCAGGGGGTGTGGTGCTCCAGCAGCCCAGCACAGACACCAGCCCATCCCGGCCTTCACCTCCTTGCTCATCGCCATGTTGCACATGCACTCAGTTGCGGCTAGCCGGATCAGCTCGTGCTCCTCAAACATGTAGCCCTCGATCATGGGCACAGCCCGCTCTTTCAGGATCTTCTGCCTGGGAGGCAAGCGGGCAGTGAGCGCTCCCTGCCCAGGGCAGCCTGCCAGGCCCGAGGGCACAGCCAGCCGCCCTCTCCCCCATCCCTACCGCAGCCTCTCGCTGATGCCAGCCAGGTTGGTCAAGGCCATCAGCCCCTCAAAGTTCTCCAGGCCCGTGCGCTGCAGGTGCAGGAGGCTGACCAGGGGCCGCACCACCTCATAAATCTGGGGAAACAGAACACATGGCACTGAGTCAATGCCCACTGCTGCTCCCAGCTGAGCCCCTGCCTGGCAGCTCCCAGCTCCAGCACTCACCCGCTCCCCAGGGAACGCCATCTCCGGGTTCGACGTGATGGTGATCTTTGCTAGGGCCTGCGCTGCCTTGGTCTGCCCCACCTCAGTGCCCTCCAGGGACAGTGGGATCAGAGCCTGAGGGCAGAAACAGCAGCTTGTCCTGTAGCCAAGGCCACAGCACCAGGGCAGTCACAGCTTTCCCCAGCCTCATGGCCAAGAAGCCAGGGCAGCCCTGCGAAACCACAGAGCCCCAGAACAGTGCAGGGCAGCACAGCAGGGTCCAGGGTCTCACCTTGCCTCCTCCCTGAGCAACCACACCACCCCGGTCTTCTGCCTCCTCCACCAGTGCCAGGAACACTCTAGGGACCAAGTGGGACTAGTTGCAGCACTTGGATCGTCACAGTGGGCCCAGGCTGCACCAGACTCCCGGACATCCTCCCTGCTGTCCAGGAGCTGGCCTTCAGCACAGGCACACAAGTTCACCAACAGGATGCTGGCAGGCTGGGAACCCAGCTCCCTCTGTCCCACCTGGAGATGAGCTCCCGGCAGGAGCTGGTGAGCGCCGGGTTCTCGCTCTTCACCATGCAGGCCAGGGCCGACACCACGCCGGCCGTCAGCAGCTTCCGCACGCGCCGCTTCACAAACTCGGGCTTGTCCTGTGCCACAGGCAGGGCACGCTGGGCTCAGGAGCACCAGCACCTGCGCAGGTGCCCGACCCCACCCTGCGGGCCTCAAGGACACCGTGTCCACACTGGGACCCCAGGCTGTCCCACCACCCACTCTCCTCCTAAGCACAGCCGTGCCCTGCTCACCTTGGGGTGCTGCTCCGGGATGTGCTGCTTGGCATACTTGGCCAGCTCCAGCATCTGCGGGTCCGGCTCCTCGTGGTCATAGCTGTTGGTACAGTTCACCAGCGTGGAGGCAACAGCATAGAGCACACTCCTGTCCTCTGACTGTGGCGACAGTGGGCACCTGTCACACTCACAGCAGGGAGGAGCAGCCAGGACTGGAGCCACCCAGCTTCTCCCACACAACCCCCCCCGAGCATGAGCCCCACACCTGCTCCAGCACATTTCCCTGGTGCCAGGGTGCCCATCCCACAGTTCTTGGTATGCACCTTGGCCAGCTGGAACATGGCCTGCATTGCTGCCTTGTCCTCCACAAACTCCTCCTTGACATCTGCATCGAAGGTGAGGTAGGCCAGGCCCTCCACAGCCCAGCGCCGCGTGCCCGCATCGATGGCCTCGTTGCAGAGCCACCTGGAGAGTGCTCCCTGAGCCTGGCTGTGGGGCTGTCCACAGCCCAGCTGCAGGGAGCCCAGCTGGGGGGCGCCTTGCCCACCCCCCACACCCAGCCCCGCTCACTTGCGGCACTGCTTGGCCAGCTTCATGGTGGATCCCTCGGCAAACTGCTTCATGCTGAAGTCCGTCCCTCCGGCAGATCCCAGCTTGCAGAGCCCCTGGAACAGAGTGTGGGAGCAGGAATGGATGTAGGCAACCTGATGTGAGTCCTGGACCCACAGCAGCGGGGAGCAGCGCTGTGACTGGCAGTCCCACAGCCACAGCCCACCCAGGGCAATGTCACACCCTGTGCCAGCTGCTCACCACAAGGGCACGGATGCGGATGCTGTCCCTCTCGCTGTGCTTGTAGATCTCCTTGAGCAGGTTGACGCCGTTGGCCGTGATGAAGGAGGCGCGCTTGGCCTTGTCGGCCGCGTGGATCAGCGCCTCCACGGCCACCAGCTGGTGTGCCTCGCAGACAGAGGCGCAGAGGGACAGCACGCTGTCCATGATGCCCTCCAGCTCCAGCACCCTGTTCCCTGCATCTGAGGGACCCTGCAGCAGGCACGACACTGTCTGAATGGCCCGCAGCTTTCCCGGCAGCTCGTGCCCCTCGAACCAGCTCCTTCAGGGAAAGACCACCAGAAAGGGTCAGCATGATCCACCTGCTTCTCCCTGCCCCACCTGCTGAAACTCCCCCACAGCAGGTCCCCAGTCAGCTTTAGCACTGAGGGTGACAGGTGCTGCCAGGCTGCAGGTGACAAAAGCCCCGTCACTCCTGGGACACCCTGGCTCACCTCACATAGTCCTCACACAGACGGTGGAAGTTTTCCCTCTCGGCATCACACTTCAGGTCCTCATACAGTTTGCTCAGCAGAACAGAGGTGCTCATCCGGCTGTTCTCTGTCACGGGCAGGCTGCCCGAGCTGCCGCACACTGTGCTGCCCACCTCCAGGATTTTCTTCAGGCCTGGAAAAGGTCAGACAGCCCAGTGAGGGGTACAGAGGCATGTGCAGACCAGGGGCAGAGGAGCACGATGCCCCAGCAGGACACTGCTAGCCATTCCACTAACCCTGATCAATCACCCAGAGGCTCAGGCTGTTGTTGGTCTCCTTTGGTGACTTCCTGGGCACCACCTTGATGAGCAGGTTGAGGGCATTGTCACGGCCATGTGCTGAGGCCCCTTCCAGCACTAGCAGCTCCAGGAGGTGCTTGATCAGCAATTTCAGGTCCTTGGAGGAATCTTTCAAAAAACACAGTGCCCAGCAGTCAGCACCCTGGGCATGGCCTCACACCTACCATGGTACAGTTGGCAGAGATGCTGCCATGACCAGGCTTCTGCCTCCTGTTAACCCTGGATCAGAGCCTGGATTTGCTGCAGGGAGTAGTGACAGGGCAGCAGCAAATAGCCCCACGGCACCTCTTGCACCTACCTGGGGCTCTCCCCATACAAGAGCCAGCCGGGGCAGCCCACACTCACCCAGCACCACTGCATCCTCCTTCCCACGGAAGTCTTTCTGCAGCCCCTCCTTCAGGGAGTCGAACATCACGTGCAGCAGGTTACAGGCAGCCAGGGACACCTGCTCGTGCTCCACACCCAGCACCGCCGCGAGACGGGGAGCCCCCAGTTCCGCCAGGATGGCCGTGGTCTGCAGGTACAAGCACACCTGTCCTCCGGAGCCCTTGGGGAAGCCTTGCCGCTCCCCAGCCCCTTATCAGGATGGTTTCCTCTCACAGGTTCAGGCCTGGCAGGTAACAGCTTGGAGCTCCCCTGCGTGACCCTCTGCAGCCTCCCCAGCACGGCTTTCCCCTGGGCCCAGCCCTGGGACGTGGTGGCACCTACACGAGAGCGGTGGCCAGAGCACAGCCCCACCAGCGTGCGCAGGGCTGCCAGCATCAGGTCAGCCTTGGCCGTGTCCAGCAGCTGCATCAGCAGCCGCACACCGTCACTCTGGAAGATCTTCTCTGCTCCAGCCTCTTCTCGTGCCAGCACGATCAGGTTCTGTGCAGCCTGGGGAAGGAGAGTTCAGTCTGGGTCACAGTAGCACACTGCACAAAGAACTGCTAGCAGCTGCAGGCACCCACCCTCCGCCCCTGTCTTGGGGAGCATTCTGTGGGCAGCAAGCCCAGCCTGCCCAGGCAGCACCACTCAGCCACCGCTGGCCAGGAGCAACAATCCTCCCCTCCCCTCCTCCCAGCCACAGCACCGTGCCCCTCTCCCTGAGCTCAGACTTTCTGCTTCTTGTCCGCATCCTTTTCTTCGAGATCCAGCAAGATCTGGAACATCTGCTCTACTTTTGAGTCCGTGCAGGACAGGGCCTTCATCTGCAACAGAGCAGAAAGAGCGGCTCAGTCCTCCCTGCCTTCTCCCACCAGGCACACCCCCAGTGGGCCGGCAGCCCCCAGTGCCCCAGTGCTGACCTTCTCGTGCATGCTGCTGCCCAGGGCACGCAGGGCCTCCTGGAAGGCCTTGTTGCGGGGCTCCAGGCTGAGGCAGCGCTGCAGGTCGCTGACGGCCTGGTCCATGCGGCCCAGCTGCTGCAGCGCCTGGCTGCGGCGGAACAGCGCCTTCACGTCCCGCCCGTCCACGGCAATGGCTGTGCACAGCGGTCACTCACCGGGCCCACCGCCTGCCCACCGCCCCACGGGCGGCTCACAGGCTGCTCCCCAGCCCCACCGACTGTACCTTTGGTGGCATCAGCCTCTGCCTTGGTGTAATCCTCCTGTGCAGAGACAGGACAGAAAAATGCCTGAGCGCTGCTGGCACAAGCCCCACGCAGCCTACACCTCTAACTTTGGGGACTGGGGACAGGATGGGAACAGCATCACTGGAGACAGTGAGCCAGCACAGTGGGACACCCTGTCTTTCCCAGAATACAACCCTCAGAGGGTGTCCAGGGAGCCCTATGGCCTCCAGTGCTTTTCAGGCACTTCTGGTCTACTCAAGCCCCTAACGTTCCTCGTGTCCACCTCCTGCCCCAGACAAAGATTCCCTGCCAGAGATCAGAGAGACTATGACTGCTTGGGAACAGCCCCAGCCAGCCGGGCAGGTTCGAGCAGGCCGCAGGGACGCACCCGCCCAGCACTCACCAGCTTCAGGTAACACGCGGCCCGGTTGCGGTGCAGCACGGCGCGCTCCGACGGGGCCTCGCTCAGGCTCAGAGCCTCCGTGTAGGCAGCGAGGGCGGCTGCGTGATCCCCCGCCTGGAACAGCGCGTTACCCCGCGCCCGAAGCTGCTCCGCCGTCACCTGCCGAGGGCACCGGCTTGGGACACAGCCCTGGGCCCCGCACGGACCCAGGACAGGGACCCCCGGAGCAGGGAGCCCCGGGACAGGGAGCCCCGGGACAGGGAGCCCCGGGACAGGGATCCAGGAACCCCCGGGAGAGGGATCCAGGGATCCCCGGGACAGGGACGCCCGGGACAGGGAGCCCAGGTACAGGGATCCAGGAAGCCCCGGGAGAGGGATCCAGAGATGCCCGGGACAGGGACCCCCGGGAAAAGGGTCCGCAGGACAGAGACCCCCGGGACAGGCACCCCCCGGGACAGTGACCCCCGGCCGGGTCCCGCCCGGCTCCGCTCACCGGCTCCTCCATCGCGCCGCACCCGTGACGTCACCGCGGATCGCCTGGGGAACCCTGACGCCACCGCCCTTGTCACGTGACGGGGGCGCGCCCGGAATGGGCGGGGTCGAGGCTGCAGCGCCGCCTCGCGGCCCGGCGGTGCCAGCACCGACCGGCGGTGTGTCCCTAGCACCGACCCCGTGTGTGTCCCCGCGTCCCCGCCGCAGCCCGGAGAGCGAGTGTCCCCCGTACTGAACCCCAGAGAGCGAGTGCCCCCCGTACTGAACCCCCGAGAGCGAGTATCCCCCCGTACAGCCCCGTACTGAACCCCAGAGAGCGAGTGTCCCCCGTACTGAGCCCCGGAGAGCGAGTGTCCCCCGTACAGCCCCGTACTAAACCCCAGAGAGCGAGTGTCCCCCGTACTGAGCCCCGGAGAGCGAGTGTCCCCCCGTACAGCCCCGTACTCAACCCCGCAGTTTCAGCGTCCCCCCCTACAGCCCCCCCGTACTACTCCCCGTGCTGCACCCTGAGGTGCGAGTGTCCCCCCATCAACCCCCCCGTGCTGCACCCCGGGATGTGAGTGACCCTCCCTGTCCCGCGGCACCCCTGGGTGCAAGCCCCCCCTGTGTACCCCCCGTGCCCTGCGTGGCCGCCCTCAGCAGCCCTGGCCGGGCCGTGTCACTCTGGGGGCACCGTGCGGAGCCCGGGTGCCGGCCGGGCGCCCCCGCGGGGCTCCACGGGGCACGCAGCAGCCACGGGGCAGCAGGCGGCGGAGGCGGCACCGGCGGCTCCAGTAGAAGTGGCAGAGGTCGATGGCCATAAGCACGAGGACGAGGAGCCCATAGAGCCCCACGAAAGGCAGGGCCAGCGGGTTCCTGCGGGGTGGGGCACTTCAGGGGGGCAGCCGTGACCCTCCCGTGGTACTGGGGAGGGCCAGGTGGGGCCCCTGTGGGCTCCGAAGGACACCACAGCCCCTGCCGCCGCAGCCAGGAGAAGCCCCTGGGGGTGTCCCAAGGGCCCCCCATCCTCAGGAGCACAGCCAGCTGCAGCCCTGCTCACCGCAGCAGACCGGGGCTAGCCAGGCTCGACAGGTTCACTCCAGTGAGGGTTTCCAGGGCCAGCTGAGAGCAGCAGGACTTGAGAGCCTCCAGGCGGGGCTGGCAGCAGTAGCGGTGGCTGGGGGGATCCGTCAGCCGCGGGCAGTAGAAGCCGGGGTGGGAGCGGCCATCAGGGCCCACGTAGCCCTCGCAGAGGTGCAGGTTCTGCACCAGGACTGCAGCGGGGAGCAGGGCATTGCAGAGGGCAGGGAACAAGCCCCCACTGCGGGGACATGGAAACTGTGCAGGGCCTGTAGCACAGGCTGCCAGCTCCACACCATGCTCTGTGCCGCCATGCAGCAGAGCAGGGCTGGGCTGGGCTGGGCTCAGCAGTCCCAGGGAGCCTGGCTAACGTGGCATGGGGGGCCCCAGCTCGGAGTGGGCTACACCCCACGAGGGAGCAGTGGCTGAGCAGAACTCCCCTGGCACTGCCTTCTGGTGCCATGGCCCTGTGTTTGCCATGACCTCCAGCGCTCACCGAGGCCTCGGCAAGGGCAAACATGGGCAAGGGCAGTGATGGTGGCAGGGAGGAGGGGAAAACGCCCAGGACATCAGTCCACCCCCAGCCCCCGTGCTGAACACCCTGTGCCCCCTGTGGGGACAGCACTTAGACCCCACAGATGTGCTGCAGTGGGAGTAACCCCAGCAGCACCACGCCTGGGCCCCCATCCCCAGTGTGGACCACCGCCTCTCCCTGCAGAGCATTGCCCCCCAGCACAGACCCCCACCGCTGTCAGGGAGTGACCCTCAGGGGACAAGGCCCCATCAGGGGTGGGCTCAGGGAACAGGAGGGGCAGGAATGGAGCTGTACCTGTCCCAAGGATGCTGGGGAACAGAGCCGCGGTAAGGAGCAGCTGGAGCAGGTGCCCATCCAGCATCTTCCCGGCCAGCCCTGGGCAGAGGCAGTTGTGGCTCCAGTGGAGGCAGAAACCACAGCCCCTCCTGCTCCCGCCTCCATCGAGCCTCCACCAAGAGCCGCTCAGAGCCATTAGAGCCTCCTGCACTCCCCTGTCCGCAGGGACCGGGCTGGAGGCGGGAGCATCAGTAATGAGCTTCTGGGGCCAGGACTAGGACGGCAGGCTCCTTTCCCAGCTGCATGCAGGGCACCAGCTGCCGTGTCCAGGGCCCCAGTTGGGCATCTGGGCCCATCCTGGAGTGTCTGAAAGGGCACTGGACCAGGCCAGGGCACAGGGCAAGCACTGCGAGGTGCTGAGCTTCCAGGGGCCAAACCCATGGGATGTGGATGTGCTGGGGTTTGTGCAGGAATTGTGGAATCACATAATCATTTACGTTGGAAAAGACCTCTAAGCTCATCCAGTCCAATCCAACCAAGCCAGAGCTGAGGCAGTTCCACACCCCACCCTGTCCTTCCCAATGCCCTCCCTGCTGGAAGTATTCAGCCCCAGGGGGCCAGGAATTATGGCCTGTGGTTCCCACAGCAACCAGGATGCTCTGGTGACACGGTGTAATTAGCTGCGACTCAGCCACTGCAGCTCCAGCAGAGCAGAGTGCCAGGCTCGCTCTGAAACGGGGCTAAAGGCTCTGGGTTTGGGGGAGGCACTCCCACGCTTCACCCAGGCATTGCTGTCCGCACCAGGAACTGACTCCCATCCCCCTGGCTCCTGCCCAGCACCAGGCACTGCCTGCTCCCGAGCACAGCTGGGCCTGGCCATGCCACCAGCCTCTCACAGGTGCCGGGGGCTCCTGGTGAGATCTTCAAGCTGGCCTCTGCCCACCTGAGAGTGCTGCCCTGTCTCCCCACAGCACACCATTCCCACTCCCCTGCGTGAGAGCCACAAACCACACGTACACCAGGGCCCTTGGAAACAGCCTTGTGTTTCCTATGAGCTCCAGGAGAGGTCAGTCCCAAGTCCACAGCACTTCCTCAGGCAGCTGCCCAACACCACAGGTGCTCCTGGCCTCCCCTCGCTGCCCCGCCAGTCAGGGGAGCCCCGCATGGGCCCCTGCCCCAGCCATCAGGGTGGCCGCCCTCCTGGGCAGCCTGCCTGTGACAGGGCAGCAGTGTGTGTCCCACCAGCAGCAGCAGAGCCCAGCCTGCAGCCCTCCCCAGCCACGCTCGGCCCACCCAGCACCGTGTCCAGCAACGTCTGCTCCAGCCCTGCCACAGCAGTTCATTCCAAATCTATCTGAGAACATGGAGCTAATAAATTAGAAAGTGGCAGCACAGCCTCTGCCAGTCTGCTGGCCCCACTCCACTGCTGCACTGGTGCTGCTCCTGTGCTGTCCAGCCACTCCACTCCTCTCCTGCTTGACACTACCCCAGGTGGATGCGGAACGTGGCGATTTCCATGGGGTCCAGGTGGATGTTGGTGCTGTTGGAGGCTGTGCCCAGCGGGTACATCAGTGTCAATGAGGTGGGCTGCAGGGAGCCCAGCTCCAAGCCCTGGAACAGGCCTCCCAGAGCTAGCTGAGGAGAGAGGAGGAAGTGGGGAGGCCCAGGTGAGGATGTGATGGCAGGGGCAGCACTGTGCCCAGGGCAGCCTGACACATGCCATGGCTGCCACGCCGAGCTCCCAGCTCAGCTGGCCCAGAGGAAGTGTGAGGGCAACCTGGCCCTACCTTGCCCTGGCTGGTGGTGCAGTTGAAGCCCAGGTTCTTGGCCTCCAGGCTGCAGTCGAAGCCTTTGCGGTGCAGGATCAGTGCTGCCTCAGCTGATGGTAGTGAGTCATCCTGCAGGGAGCTGGAGCATGAGGCACAGCACTGGGGACAGCAGGGGCAAGGCCCCCACCAGAGTCCCGCCATCCCTGGGCCATGGCTCACCTCTGCCTGCAGCGTCCGTAGGTTGAGAATGTGGAAGTCGCAAGGAAGGGTGGTGGCAAGGGGCACAAAGGAGCGCAAGGCTGGCAGGGCTGGCTTCTCCAGGGCCACTGGCATGACCAAGGCCTCAGCATTCTGGTGCACAGAGGTGATGTGGCTCAGCAGGGAGGGGAAGCTGATGGGGCGCTCATCCTGCACCTGCCAAGCAGCACATGGGTCAAGTGCGGGCCCAGGAAGGCAGGCAGAGCCTGGGCAAGGCCCAAAGAACCTCCATTCCAGCAGTGCCTTGAGCCCAGGCACCTGCCAGCACAGCACACATGGAGCTGCCCCTGCCCAGGCAGGTCCCCCCGCCCCAGCACCAAACAGGACCCTGGCTAGTTGATGGTCAGGCTACAGACCTGCTACAAGCCTGGCTAGACTAGTGGCTAGCAGCTAGTGCACAAGACAGGGAGAGACAGCAGGGCCAGGCTGGCCATTACCTCAGGGCTGCCAGTCCTGGTGCCAGGGAAGCTCAAGGCTTTAAACATGGAGACCAGTTTGGAAAAGAAGCCGGAGCTCTGGATGGGTGGCACAGCACACGCATAGAGGGCAGCGAGGGGATTGGACAAGAACACTGTGATTATGAGGGCAACGTGGCTCCACAGGGACAGAGCCCACTGCATGTCCTGCTCTCCCCATGCCCCCTGCTCCAGGCCCATCCCTGCCCAGTGCCAGCACAATGGGACAAGAGGGGAGAGGACACCGCATCCCATCACGTGTGGCTTTCTGCAAATGCCTCCACCCAGCTCCATCCCAAGGCAGGTTGGGCTCTCAGCCCTGCTGCCTCACAGCCAGCACCTTGTTGGCAGTGCTGCGGCGCTCCAGGAGGAGCCGGAACCGGTTGCAGGTACGTTTGTTGTCCTTCAGCCCCTGGCCCAGGCCCCGGTTGTCATCCTGCATGAGGCGCCGGTCCAGGATCACCTCCAGCTGGCCTGTGGAGAGCAAGTCCCTGCAGCCCAGGCTTTACCAGGTGCCAGCCACACCCCACAGCACAGAGCCCCCAGTGACAGCAGGACCAGGGCACCCTGCCCAGCCTGCAGCACCCTCCTCCCCTGCTTCCCCTGGGGAGGACAGCCCTAGCTCCACAGCAGCTCCCCAAGGCACAGAGCCCAGCTCACCGCTGTGGAGGCTGGAGACCCCCAGGGCCTGGGCTGTGAGCAGTGTCAGGCGGCTCTGCATGTCCTGGATGTAGGCCATGGCAGGCATCGGGTAGAAGTTGGCCTGCAGAGGCAGCTTCCGCTGGTACCTGCGGGGCTGGATCTGCCAAGGAACAGAGATCAGGGCCAGAGGTGGATCCCACAGTGCCTGGTGCCAGAGCACTGTCCCCCTGTGGGCAGCTGCTGTCCCTCCCCAGCCTGCTGCATACCTGGAAACCATTAAGGTCCGTGAAGAAGGTGTCATCACTCTCAATGTCAGTGCTAAAGCGCAGGGCCAGCTCCTTGTTGATGTGGTCACGGATGTCCACCAGGCAGGACACATCCAGGGACAGGCCCTCCACCCCTGTGGGTAGGCAGTGAGGGGCTGAGCCCCAAGGGCAGCATGGCCCAGTTCCCTGGGCCAGCAACACCTGGCACAGCCTCAAGACCTCACCTGGCACATTGTACAGCCGCACCACGGTCTGGACATGCTGGTAGTAGCTGGCAACCTCTGAGAAGAGGGGTCCCTCCATCACCCGCACCACTGGGGGGTCCTTGGGAGTGTAGGGCTAGGGAGAGGGATAGAGCTGTGCTGACACTGCTGCCTGAGGACAGTCCTACAGGCACAGCTGTCAGCTGGCTTCCACAGGTGGACTCTGTACCTTGGCCTCGCCATCAGGCAGGAAGAGATAGGCTCCACTTTTGTCCTTGGAGGTCCTGGTGCCATAGACGAGAAATTCGCTGCTGACCCTGTGCCCCTGCTCCTCCCCAGCTGGGCGCAGGCTCTGCAGGTGTGTGCCGGCACAGCAGTAAGAGCATGAAGCAGCGGGATGCACCCCTCCTGTCCTCCACCCCACGCCCTGTCAGAGCCCCGCACTCACCTGCAGCAGGCCCGTGCGCCCCAAGAAGCAGGCCTGCAGGTGCTGGTTCTCCAGGCAGAAGTCATCAGCAGCAGCCGGGAAGACGTGCAGGGGCAGAGCCTCGGGCTTGTGCACGGGCACGTCCCGGCCGTGCAGGTACAGGCGCGTGGAGGACCTTGGCGTGGCGTGGCCATCCAAGGCCTTGTGCAGCTGCAGCACACGCAGCCCCAGCGCAGGCAGGCGGGCCAGGACAGACACCTGCAGGCAGCATGGGGACCTGAGCCAGTCCCCACCTCTGGGAATGACTGGGGGTCAGTGGGGCAAAGACCCTGCTCAGCACTGCAGGGCTGCTGCTGAGGAGGCACATGCGTGGGAACCTGAGGGTTCGGCAGCTGTGGGATCTCATGTTGTGGGGCAGGGACAGAGCAGGGCTGCCGGTGTGTCCTGGCAGTGTGTGGGGTGGGAGGCTGGCACAGATGGGCTGTGGGTGTGGGGCACCCCATACCTGGTAGACATTGGGCACCGCATCAGTGGCAGAGTTCCACACTGCACTGAGCTGGGAGGGCAGGGGCTGCCCCTCCTCAGAGAGCACACGCACGTGCGGGGAGTCCACCAGCACTGGCACCACGCTCAGGCGATCCTGCTCCAGCGGGTTGAACACCACCAGGAACCTGTGGGGGTAACACAGGGCTTGGAATCCCAGCCTCACAGCATCCCAGATGTCCCATGCCCCACACTAACTACAGATCCACTGCACCTACCCACAGCTTCACAGGTACTCCCTCATTGCCTCCCCACAGCCCCATAAGTCCCCAGAGCAAGGCAGGAGGCCCTACCGAGGTGAGGTGCCCAGTTTGACCACTGTCCTCTCTGGAAGAGAGTCCTGGCTGGAGCGTGTCTCATCCTGGGGAGGAGTAGTAAAGAGCTGGGGTGTGCCCCATGCCCCTGCCAGTTGGGCCCAAGGACATGGGCACAATCTGGGGCTCCCTTCCTGGCCTCTGCAGCACGGAGTTGCTCCCAGGGGCATGGGGACAGAGTGCCAGAGTGCAGGGAGGCAGGGGCTGGTGCTGCTCACCATGCCAAGGAACGGTGCAGCCAGGTCATAGCGATATGCATCCTTGTCCTCCAGCACAAGGTAGTGTGCAGCATTGATGATGACACGCTTGAGGTTGGTGAGGGATTGAAGCAGCCTAGGCAGAGGCAGAGGGAGCCACCTTCTACATCTCCCTGTGAGAGGGAGAACCTCCCCAAAGCATCCCCACACCTAGCTGTTCTCCCGGCCCTGAGCCCACCAGCCCCACTCTGAGACAGGCTCTGAGGGTGCCCTGGCCCCCACACGCACCGGACTCCATAGTCCACAGCCACAGCCTCCTTGGCAGTGCCAGCGATGGCATCATGGTGCTGGAAGAGGCCCAGGTTGCGGCGGGCGTTGGTCAGCAGGGCGTAGTCAGAGAGTGGGTACCTGCCATCGGCACCGGCACGGCGGGCGTGGGCGAGTGCCAGGCTGTACAGGATCTCTGCCCCCCTGCGCAGGGACAGAGTCACTGAGTGTCCCTGGTGCTGCAATACCACGGGGACTGGCCTGGGAGGGGGGTGGCAAAGGCACACACTGCCCTGGGACTGGGTGAGGGCTTGGCACTCTGTGCACCAGTCCAGTGTGTTGGCAGGTGGCGCAGACTGGGGACTGTTGAGCTCCCAGATACTGCCTGGCCACCCCTCACCCGTGCCCCCCACACGCCTCCTGTGCCCCGTGGACCAACCCACTGCCCCTCACCGGAGGTGGGCCTCCAGCACCCGGTCCAGGCTCTTGTAGAACGGCCGGGAAGTGAAGTATCCTGTCCAGTAGTGATCTTCCCGGTCCGCATAGGAGAAGAAATCCCCGGTCAGAACTGGGAACCCGGGGGGCCTCATCCCCGGTACGATGCCCACTTTCTTGTACAGGGCATCAAAGTAATCAGAGAGCGTGCCAAACTGTGCCTGCAAGACAGCAAGTGCAGCCCTGAGCTGGGGCTCCTGCAGTGGGGGCTCTTATCACCCCTCACAGGACTGTTCACTCCTCTAACTGTGCTCTGCCGTGGCCTCCTGCTGCCCCCAGCTCCACAGAGCTCTCCACACATACCTGGACATGGAGGTCGGGCCGAGAGTTGAGGAAGTCGAAGATGCGCTGGTAGTTGAGGAACTGGGCATCCCACTCCTGTGGCTTGTCGTAGCGGAAGTCATCTCCCAGGGGCACCAGCAGCACCTTGCTGCGGTACAGCTTGGACTTCTTGCGGTACTGGTCCAGCAGCAGCTGGGCTCTGTGCAGGGGCCAGAGCATGAGGCTGGCCCCTGGTGGCCCACGAGGCCGGGAGTGGCGTGCCCCTGCCCCTGCCGCACTCACCGCTCTGCCACGTTGGCATCGGTGATGGCGCGGGGAGGCACCTTCCAGGGACAGTTGATCCGGCCTCCAGGCAAGCGCTTGAAGTCAAACTGGCAGCAGATCTTGGGGTCTGGGCCACAGGTGTGAGGCACATCGTAGCTGTAGAAGGGCATCATGTGGCAGAGGATGTCGGTGCTCGTGTCTGGATCTGTGGGACCAAGGACAGGTGAGCACCAGCAATGGCTCTCCCTTGCATGTCCCTGAGCAGGAGGGCCCAAAGACAGCGGTCTGACAGAGCAGACCTCAGAGCTCAGAGGGCACAGCAGCCTCCCCCAGTGTGTTGCTGGACTTGTGGGCGCGTGGAAAGTCACCCTGAGGCTGTCCCACAGGGCAGAGACATCACCTCCCAGTGCTAGGCTCATGTGCACAGAAAAGCAGCTGGTAGCCATTCTCTGCTGCCACATGCCCCACAGGGCCCCCTCTGCAGTCCCTTCCTGGCAGCTCCTCACCCCATGTCTGTCTCCACATGAACTCCAGGTTCTGGGTGGCAGCAAAGTGCTTCTTGATGGCGTAGTGCACGCGCTGGATGAGCATGGCCGTCAGGTTGGAGCGCTTCAGCAGGTAGGGCATGGTGGAGCTGTACCCAAAGGGGTCTACGGCCCAGCCCGACCGCGGCGTCACACCTGCGGCACAGAGACCTGTCAGCCCCGTGCTGGGCCAGCAGCACCTCCTGTGAGGAAGGTCCTGTCGGGACCTGGAGGCCTGCAGAGCATTAGGCAGGCCCCCAGCCACCATCTGCCTGGCTCTCACCAATGTTCTTCTCCAGCCACTGGTGCCCCTCGATCAGCTGGTCAATCATGGCGAAGTAGTGGGAATTAGCCTCATCAGCCATCACCCAGCCGCCTGTCACCATCTCCAGCTGCCCATTGCCCACCAGCCTGTCAGGGGACACCCAAGATGTGACCAGAGCCCTGCATGAGCCACATGTCCATTGTGGAGTCCCCCTGCCCTGAGCCACCCACAGTCTACATGCAGCCCCCACAGCCACCACTGCCATTCCCCCCTTCTCATGCTGTCCCCATGCAGTGAGTCATCCCTCCACAGCCCAATGCCAGCCACAGCCCATTCCCCCTCCATTCCCCCCTCCATCCCCAACGCTCTCAGGGCAAGGGGCAGACAAGGGGGCCCTGTTGCACCACACAATCCTGCTCTCCAGGTCTCCCACCCTTCCACGGGTGCCCTGGGCCTTGCACACAAGTTCCCCAGCCCAATCAGCACAGGGACGGGCCCAGGGCAAGATCTGTCTCTCCCACCTCTCCCTCCACAAGGCAGTGGCTCTGACATCTGATGGCACTGGGAGGCTGCTGGCACTTTGAGGGCTGAGCAGTGCAGGGCCCATGGCAGCTTTCCAGTCCCCAGGGCCGTTCCCTCACACACGCTCTGCTCTCAGCCTGCCTGGCAGCTAGGTGGGCACTGGGGCCAGGGGGGCAGCCCTACCTGCGCACAGCAGCCCGCTTCTGGGCACTGATGTTGTCCCACCACTTGGAAAAGAAGGAGATCTCAGACCAGATGAAGCGCCGGCGCGGGTCCTCCTGCATCTTCAGCACCATGCTGTTGAGGATGTGCTGCGTCTGGTCGTAGTAGTACTTGTCGAAAGTCTTGATCCAGCCTGGCAGCACAGGTGGGGGTCACTGTGGGGGGCCCAGGTTCCCTGCCTGCACTGCACCCTAGCAGGAGCTGGGCCAGCCCCTGCCTCTCACCTGGGTCATTGTGGGAGTGCGGCACCACAAACACCTGTAGGGGCTCTGTGTCCCATTCATTGGGCTCGTAGGTGATGTCGAAGCCCTGCTTCCAGACACCACCGTCCTGGTTGTCAAAGGGCAGCAGGGAGTACACAGCCAGCATCTGTGGGTAGGAGACAGTGCTGAGACCCCTGAAAGAGTAGACCCAGGATTCCATGGATGCCAGGTATGGACCCCTCATATGCTAGCAGAGCCACCAGATGCTCACCTGAAGGTCTGGGCTCTGTCCTTTGCCCCCTAGAGCAAACTGGCAGTCTTGCGGGGACACAGAGAGGAAACTTGGGCGACTCTCAGGGGGGAGCACCCAGGAGCCATTCAGGGGGTGCTGGGGCAATGCCGGCTGCCCCTCTGCATGGGCTGTCAGCTCCAGCACCGAGTCCTTAATGTGGCTGATGATCTCATGGTTCTCCTCCAGCAGCTGCTCCAGCTGCTCGATGCGGTTCTGTAGCACCGAGATCTGGCTCTGGAGGCACAGCGAGGGGCAAGAGGTCACCCACAGCTGTGGGAAGCCAGTCTTGGTCCTGGCACCTTAATGCCCAGAGGCCAGGGCTGGCTCCCCATGAATTTCCCTGACTGAATGTCCCTGTTTGCCATTCCAGGACCCCCTCACTCACCCCAGACCCTCCAAACTCACCCTGGGGAAGTTGCCCCCACTCTGGTGTCGTGTAGGGTCATGCTGTACCCGGTCCAGCATCAAGTAGAGGGAGAAGACGGCCACGCAGAAGATGGCAGCCCCGCACACTGTCACCTGCTTCTTCAGCTTCATCCCGAAGGGATGCAGGGACTCACCTGCGCCAGCACTGGGGGGGAGCCAGGCCGGACAGTGCAGCCCCTCACCGCGGCCTCCTGCCTCCTCCTCCAAGAGCCCTCACCGCGTCCTACTTGGCTTAATCCGATGCTGGATATTTATATCCGCTGATGGGGCCGGGGCCGGAGAGGCCGCGCGGCCCCGCAGGGCCGGGCAGCGCCCGGGCCCGCCGCGCTGAGGCCCCGCGGCGACGGCCAAGGCCGGGAGAGGCCGGGCCAGCACCGACCGAGTCACCGCCGCCACCCCGTCCGTGCCCCGGGCGGCTCCGCAGCCCGGCCCAGGCCCTCACATCGCCCGCCGGGGCCCGCCGGGATGGGCCAGGCCAGGCCAGGCCCCGCCTCGCGCTCCGCCCGCTGCGCCGGCCCGCGGGGGCGGCGCCGAACCGGCCGGTACCGCACAGCCCGGCCCGCGGGGGCGGCGCCGAACCGGCCGGTACCGCACAGCCCGGCCCGCGGGGGCGGCGCCGAACCGGCCGGTACCGCACAGCCCGGCCCGCGGGGGCGGCGCCGAACCGGCCGGTACCGCACAGCCCGGCCCGCGGGGGCGGCGCCGAACCGGCCGGTACCGCACAGCCCGGCCCGCGGGGGCGGCGCCGAACCGGCCGGTACCGCACAGCCCGGCCCGCGGGGGCGGCGCCGAACCGGCCGGGTACCGCACAGCCCCTGAGCGCGAGCAGCCACCCCCAACCCCGCAGCCGAGTCCAGATGCCGGTGCCCTCCCGGTACCCTGTCCCGGTGTGCCCCATCCCGGTGTGCCCCATCCTGGTGTCCCACCCCGGTACCCTGTCTTTGATCCCTGTCCCGGTGCCCTGTCCCAGGGTCCCGTTCCAGCCCTCTGTCCCAGTGCCCTGTCTCAGTACTCCCCATGCCATTCCTGTCTAAGTGCACCCCATTCTGGTAACTTCTTTTTGGTACCCCATGCTGGTGCACCGCGTGCCCTGTCACAGCGACCCGTCCTGGTGCATCATTGCAGTGTCTCGTCCCAGTACCATGTCCCAGTGCAGTACAAGTCTGTGTCCCCTCACAGCTCCTAGATGCACAGCTGCAGAGCTCGTGTGTTTATTGTACAAGACGAAGCCGGGCAGGAGCTGTGGGTGCCATGTCCCACCCTGAGGAATGCAGGAGCCCCTGCCCTGGGGCTCAAGCACCACACAGCCACCCCGCAGTACCCGCTGCCCAGACAGGGCTCTGCTGTGTCCCCAGCAGTGCTATGGGATGGATCCAGGGCCCCTGGTGCTCCCTGTCACCGCTGCCTCTTGCGGATGGCAATGAGGTCCTGGTGGATGGTGGAGAAGTTGGGCCGCTTGTGGGGGTCATACTCCCAGCAGCGCTGCATCAGCTGGTACACCTCCTCAGGGCACTGCTCCGGAGGGTCCAGCCGCAAACCTGGGCAACAGGGATGGGGACGTGGATCACTGGCCCCTCACACCTCAAATCCCGCTGTGGGATGTGTCTGGCCCATCTCACAGGCACAGCCCCACAGTGCTGGACCCACAGCTCATGGTGGCTCCCAGCCGTGTCCCCTACCATGCTCCACTGCCTCCCGCGTCTGCTGGTTGCTGAGGTTGGCATAGGGGACAGCACCCAGGCTGAAGGCTTCCCACAGCAGGATGCCAAAGCTCCAGACATCACTCTCTGAGCTGTATCGGCCTGGGGACATGGGGCAGGACAAATGCTGTTGTCAGGGAACACGCATGTCACCGCTGCCCAGCTATGCCCATGGTCCTGAGGGCTGAGGTGCTCGGGGTCTCTGCCTCCCTCCCCAGGACCAGGTGTGTGGGAGTGGGATAGTGCCAGCTGCGGGGTGCCAGGCCATGCCTGGCTCCATCCTGTACCATAATTGAGTGCTTCAGGGGCCGTCCACTTGACAGGGATTTGCTTCATCCCCCCTGTGGAGGCATAGATGCCATCCTCCTCCTCCCGTGACATCCCAAAATCACTGATCTTCAGGGTGTTCCTCTCCGTCACCAGGCAGTTGCGAGCAGCCAGGTCCCTGAGACAGCCCCAGGCAATCAGCCATGTGCCCAGCTGTCCCTGGGGCTCCACCTGGCACAGGATGGGGTGGTGAGGATCCCAGGGCTCCCCGTCCTGCCAGGGCCCACCTGTGGATGCAGTGCTTGCTCTCCAGGTACTCCATGCCGGCGGCAGCATTCTCTGTCATCTTGACCAGCTCCTTCACGCGGAGGTGGGGACCCTCACTGCGCAGGAAGGTCAGGAAGTCCCCCCCTGTGCCCAGATTGCAGAGGCGGTGGGTGCCAGGCAGCGCTGGCAGCTCACCCAGGCGTGGGTGCGTGGGGAGTGCGGGGACGGGGCGCTCACCCTGCACCAGCTCCATGACGATGTAAATGGGCTGTTTCTGCGTGCAGACGCCGATGAGCCGCACGATGTTGGGGTGCCTGTACTGCTTGAGAATCCTGTGGGGACAGGATGGGCACTGTGAGTGTAGGGGGGCCTGGCTGCTCTGGGCACAAGCCACCCGCTGCCATCCCCAGGGCACTCTGCCCTGCCCGCCCAGGGACACGGCCCTCAGCACGAGGGTGCTGCAGTCCCAGCAGTGTCCAACAGCTCCAAGAGTGGACAGATGTGACAGGAGAAGCCCAACAGCCACACGGACCTGGCTTCCTGCAGGAACTTGGCCTTGAGCTCAGGCGGAAGGGTTTCCCGGCAGGATTTCACAGCAACGGGGGAGTTGTCAGCACGCAGGCGTCCGCTGAACACTTCCCCAAAGTTACCCTTCCGAGACACAGGTGCACCAGGCTCAGCTCACCGTGCAGCCCAAGGCAACCCCTGTCCTCCGGCAGACCTGTGAGGACAGCCCTGCCCTCCTGCAGACCCCACAGCACTCCATCTCACCCGACCAATGCGCTCCCCCAGCAGCACGTCCTCGTGGTTAAGCACCCATTTGTCCTGCAGCAAACAGACACCCGTGAGCTGCCCCTGGCCCGCAGACCCCTGCAGGCCCCTCTCAGGCAGAGCCGAGGTCCTGGTTCCCCTGTCTAGCTGGAGAGGCATGCCTGCGGTGCTCAGCCCAGCCATCAACAGGAGAAAGGGCCAGGCAGAGCTGCCCCTGCCCAGGGGGCCCCATCCTCCTCCCCACTCCCTGTCTCACCTTGGGCACAGCCCTGGCCAGGACAATGCCGCTCTTGCGGGTGATGGGCTGCTGGCTCTGCAGGAGGTGCTGGATCAGCAGTGGAATGGTGGGGAAGCTGTCACCCTCCAGCCGAAACATGTTCTGCAGGGAGGGAGCCCAAGAGGTTGTGATGGACAGGAACCTTGCCTGGCCATGCAAGGCCACCCCAGCCATCCCCCTGCTCGTGGTCACTCACACCGACAGCCTGGATGATGAAGTGCCGGGGCTGCCCATCCCACAGCACGCTGAGCACATACTCCTGCTTGCCCTGGCTCTCCCGCACCAGGAAGTCCCCAGTGCAGGTCAGCAGCTCCTGCACCTCCGAACGTGGGATGGCCCCGTGGTACCAGACCTGCTGGCACAGCGGCTTCTGCACGTCTGGGATTAGGGGCACGGGGGGTGGCAGCTGGAAGGAGACAAGGTGAGCCCAGCCATGCACACTCCTGAGTTGTGCCAGAGGTGGGGCAGCAGGAGTGTCTGGAAGCTGTGCCCAGGGCAGGTGGGAGCAGAATCTGGAGGTGCCGAAGCAAGGGGGGCTGTGTGGCCAGAAGAGAGAGAGGACAGGCTCATCAAGGCAGCTGGGCAGAGAGCAGGGTGGCGGGAGGCACCCAGGGACTCACCGAGTACTTTGGGCTGAAGATCCCCGTGATGTGGTTCTTGAGGGTCTCCAGCGCGCTGGCCCCGCTCCGCTCCTGCTCCTGGAAGGAGGCGTGGGCTGTGCACCAGCTGTGCACCCCATCCCTGCAGCTCCCGGAGCGCAGGAGGCGAGGCTGACTCACCGTGGAGGAGACGGACTGCCGATCCTCTGGCAGAGGCAGGGCAGGCAGGGGCTCCCTGACGCCCAGCTCTGCCAGCTTGCTGGCCAGCAGGTCCCGCTGCAGCTGCAGCTTGGCCTGGGCACACAGGCAGCCCTCGAGCTGCTGCCGTGCCTCATGCAGCCCCTGCCGCCTGCCCAACAAGTGCACCCTGGGGAGGGGAGGGGATGGTCAGCACCCGCTGCCCGGGCCCCTCACCCCCCTCTGCTGCACCTCACCGCTCCCCGGGGCTCCGGCCCTGCTCCTCATCGTGGATCTCTGCCTTCAGCTCCTGCATCTGCTGCTCCTTGATACTCACGGCCTCTGTGGCGGCCACCAACTCCTCCTCAACCGATGTCAGGCTGCAAGAGACGTGTGCCAACAGCGGGCTTGGCCCCTGCCCCTCACCTGCCCCTGCCCATGGCTAGCCCCACTCACCAGTGCTGGACACTTTCAAGGGTCAGCTCATTCAGCTGCAGCTCCCCCGGCACCAGGTTTTCTGTGTCCTCCAGCAGGCTCTCATCAAAGGACACAGCTGGTGGCATCTCAGATTCGTACCTGTGGGCACCCAGGACAGCTGTGCCTCCACTTGCCCCGTGCTGGCCGCTGCCAGCCAGAGGCAGCAGGGCCATACCCAGCAGAGAGGCTGTGGCTGCGTGGAGCCATACTGGTGGCTCTGGATGAAGCTGCTGTACTCAGTGGCAGGGTCGATGGCCTGGATGGCACTGGCAATCTCCTGGTGCACAGCCAAAAGGTCCTCCTGTACCAGGCTGCTGATGCTGCAGTACTCGCTGAGGATCTCCTTTCTGTGGGAGCACTGCTGGTTCTGGGGGGCCATGGGCATGCCCAGGGGTCGGAAGTGGGGTGCAGGGTGGCAGCAGGGCACAGGATGGGCAGTGCTGCCGGGGTGGGCAGTGGGGCACGGGATGGGCAGCGGGGCAGGCAGGGCTCTTACAGGACGAGGACCATCTCCTGCTGCAGACCGTAGAGGGACTGATGCAGGCTGGGCAGCACCCGCTGGTAGTGGTGCTGGTGGTGCAATGCTGCCGCCTGCACAGCCAGTACATACTGATTGTGCAGGGCATGGAGCTTCCAGAGGCTGCGCACATACTTCTCCTTCGCCTTGTCCCGCTCCTTGTCTGTGGAGAGAGGCTGTGGAAAACCCCAACCACCAGGACACCACCTGCCCCAGCACCGGGGCAGGGGTCAGAGGGTGAGGACTGGGAGAGGGTCTCAGGGCAGGCAGAGGGACCGAGCCTGGGGTGGTCACACTGTGACACAGAGATGCCCCTGACCCACAGGGTGGTGTCCCAAGGCCCCCAGGCTTCTGCCTGGCTTCCTGGGGGCTAGGCTGGGCTCTCCTCTATGAACCCCCACCCGCTCCAGGCTGGGCTGTAGTTTTCACGGAGTGCAGGGTGCTCCAGCCATCCCTGACCCAAAAGGGAAGCTGGGAGGTCACGCAGGGGACAGGGGCCAGGTTGGCACCTTTGCTGGCCTCCTGGTACTTGCGCTTGGCCTGGGCGCTGTCACGGGCCAGGCTGCGGTACTGTGCCTTCAGCTTCTCCATCTCCTGCTGCGTCGTCTGGAGAGGGACACGGTCAGGAGCGGGTCCAGCACATTCTCCTGTTCCCCTCCTGGCTCCAACATACCCGGCTGTAGTCCTGGCTGAGCTGCTGCCACTGCTCGCTGAAGGCTCTGCGCAGCTGCTGCTTGTCGCGGATGAGCAGGCTCAGCTTGGCCAGCGGCCCCGCTGCCAGCTCCTCCGCGTGCCGCCGCAGGATCTGGCTCAGCGTCTCTGTCCGGCTCACCAGCACCCACCAGGACTGCAGGAAAGGGAGTCAGGGATGGCGTGGAGATGGCATCCTCCAGCAGCACCTCTCGGGCTCTGCAGGGCACAGTCCTACTCTGAGGCATCCCTACCTTCTCAATGTGACCACCATGGTTGCCATGGAGCTGCCAAGTGCTCTCCTGCTTTTCCAGCTGGGAGAACATGTGGTGCAGCATCCCTGCATACTCGCGGTCACTCTTGGCCCGCTGTGACATCCACTTCTTCATCAGCTCCAGGAGGCGCAGCTCCCCATCCTGCAGCCGCAGCAGTGCGCTGTGCCCCTGCGGGCACCACAGCTCCGGCCCAAAGCCCATGGCACCGCCGTCCAGCCAGGGGGTCTGTGGGGCACCAGGACAGCCTGAGCCGCAGCTGCCACCCTGCACTGCCTGCACTAGTGGTCGGGCCCTTTGCATTTCACACCCTCCTAGCCCATCATCCGGTCTGTGCAGCAGAGATGGCCCTCCCCACCCACTGCAAACAGCCCTGCAAAGCCTATTCAAAGCAGCAGAATGACTGCTCCAAGCTCTGTGGGAGCTGGGGCCTGTGGGGATGGTGCTGGGAAGGAGGAAGTGTGGAGCCATAGACAGCAGTGTCACCTCTGCCATGCACAGGGCTGCTCCCCAAGGGCAGCACGGCTGTAGCCCCCACCCCTGGCAGCACCAGCCCCTCTTCTCCGGCAGTTCCAGTCCTGTCCTGCCCTTTCCCACCCCTATGCCCACAGTGTGGGAGCTCCCTGGGACCGGGACACTGGTGGGAAGCCAGCAGAAGCTGAGGAGGGTGCTGAGCCCCAGAGAAAGGTGTGGAACCTGGATATGTGCCAGCATGCAGGACTCCAGTAAGGCCATTGGGAGTCAAACTGATCCCAGTGGCAGTCCCTGGGTGCCCTGCCCTGAAACAAGAGTGCAGCAGGAGCAGGAGAGTGCTGGGGCACCTCCCTGTGCAGCGCAGGATGTCTCCTGGCACAGCCCTTGACCTCACCAAGACCTACCCCCCCAGCCCCACAAAGGAGTCCCCCTGTCTCTGCTAGTACCTCACCAGGGCACCCTCCTTCCAACCTACATTTGTTGTTGAGTCTTCGTTGTGAGGCTGCTGCTGGCGTCCTTCTGGGGCTGGGGCTGATGTGGTCTGGACCTGGTGCAGCTCCGGCTCCTGGGGAGGAACAGGAAACCCAGTGCTGACCATACAGCCATTGCGAGATTTCCTGTGCTTCCTGCCCTCCCTGCCAGTCCCCACGCCAGCAGCCAGCACACAGTTCTGCTGCAGCTAGGCAGTTCCCAGCCCCACCACACCTCCCAGCTGTCTCCCACCAGGGCCTGACACCACCAGGTCCAGCCCTGTAACCAAGGGCTCCACTGCTCCTGTGGAGCCTTCATTTAGCACCAGTCCCACCCAGCAAAGCCCCTCAGCTGTGCCTGGTTCTGCCTGACTCCCAGTCCCACTCCATGTCCCTGTGTCTCCAAGAGACTGCAGGACCTGGGGGGTCCTGAGGACTCTGTGAAGCCCCACTGAACTGTGGGCACCCTGTCACCATCCCCAAGCCTGGCCCTTGTGACAGGGAAGGGCTGCAGGACAGAGCACCCACTGATGGACACACAGAGTGCCATGCCCCAGCCCTTGGTGCCAGCCTGCATCCACAGAGCCAGGACGACACTGGGCACCTTCCCTTCAAAGGGCTTCCCTGCTGCCACGGCAGCACTGCCCAGCCCTGGCAGCTGCCACCGCCACTGCCACTGCCCAGTGGCACGGCCCAGGCCAGCTCCACTCAGCTCAGCCTAGCCACCGCCTGGCTGTTTGGGCCTGAGCGCTCCCCTGTGACTGCCAGGGAGGCTCCGGCGCCAGAGAAGTTTCGATGTCACCTGCAGGACACTGCTGGGCCGATTACACTTGTAGAGGAAGTCAGGGAAAAAGCGTGTCAGCCGGGAGCTTTGCTGACTCGCCTTCCTATAGCGGAGCAATGTGGGGTGGCCACATCCTGGAGCAGCCCCAAGGAAGGGCTGACACCGTACCACTTCTCCCACCACCACCCCCCGGCAGCGTGGCTCCCTCCCCGCCTGGCCAGGCTGCTCCTGGGCGGCTGCTCAGGGCCGGGCGGTTCTGGTCTGACCGCAAGGGCAATGGCTCTCTCTGGAAGGCAGACTGCTGCCCGGCCCCAGCCCCGCCTCGGGAGAAGAGGAAGAGCCGGGTGAGCGCGCTGCAGTCTGTGCCTGCCACGGGGACCTCGCTCCTGACCACAGGAAGCCGCTGCGGCCCAGGCACAGCGAGACCGAGCGACTCCACAGAGAGGAGCTGCCTCTGTGATGGAGCGCAGCCACAAGAGGCTCTTTTGTGGGGCTCGGTGAGGCTGGGGTGGGCTGTGTCGGCAGCTTGGCCACAGCACGAGTGGGTCTCAGGTCCAGCCCGGCCACTCTTGCACCAGGGTGGTGCTAGACACAGGGGCTGCAGCCAGGGCCCAGGCTGTGGTGAAGGGACTGAGTCTCGTGCTGTGGGAAAGGGGTGCTAAGTCCCCAGGCTTTTTACACGCGCACACACACCCCCATGTAGCCCGTTTCTGAATTAACTGCCCTCGATGCACGTCCCCATAAGCAGCTGTTTCCCCTTGCTCAGGTGAGGGACATTCCCTGCCTGTCCCCACCACATCTCCTGCCCACAGCCAGGGAAGGGCAGTGCCTGACCCTGGGGGAAGGTCTGGGCAGGGCTCTAGCCCACCTGCAGAGCACCTGCAGAGCAGATCTGGGTGCCCCTGAGGCCCACAGTCTCCACGGCCAGGCCACTGCCCCAGCTGGGCACCCACGGCACACAGAGCACAGGCAGCGCAGCTGGTTTGCATAGTTCTGAACATTTAATAACTCAGTCTCTCTAGCGTTATATCCACATCCATTAAATTAAAAACAGGCTCAGGAGGCAGCTCCTGGCTGATTAAATTACAAGAAAAAATTACTGTGCACCAAAAAGTTGTTATAGAAAAATAGTCCTGTGGCCCCTGGCCAGCGGCTCCATCCACGGCTGGCCCCGGTGTGCGGCGGCGGACGGCAAAGGGGCGCGTGGCACTGGCCCCCAGCCCACGGGGAAGGGGCAGCAAGGGGAAGGGCTCCAGCGGGGAGCAGAACAGATTGTCACCAAGTGGGGGCAAGGCACGTTGGGGGGCTAGGGCTGCAGGAATGCTGGGCACTGCCCAGCACAGGCAGGACGCAGGCAGAGCTGGGGCAGTGCTGGCACTGGCGCTACCTGACAGTCCCAGCCAGCAGCACCTACAGCCCTCCCCAGGGACGGAACACAAGGGGCCCAAGGTAGCCCCCAAAGCAGGGACTGTGCGAGGGGTCCCTGCCCAGGCTGTGGGCTGTGCCATGGGCACAGGGTCAGGCGGTGCCCAGCCTGATGCTCCCCGGTGCCAGGGCTCCTGCCCGCTGCAGGCAGCGGTGGTGGGATGGGCAGGCAGTGGACAGCAGCAGCTGAGGCCTGGCCATTATTGCTGTCGAAGGGCACGGGTGGAAGCAGACAGGCCCAGGGGAGGCGGCAGGGACCTGGGACACAATGAACTGAGCCTGGGACGCAGCTCCACACGGGCTGAGGGTGGGAGGGGCAGGGGGATGCTGTGACACAGGCTGGGCTCAGCCCTGCCACAGCAAGACCACCTTGAGCCACGGCAACCCAGGGATTTCACACGCTGCCCATCCTGGAGAGCTCACAAGATCCCAAGCAGCAGCCATATACCCAGCATGGGAGACACTGCTGCCAGTGCAGGGCCAGGAAGCGTCGGGCCCCACTGCCACCAAACGCCCCGGCACGGGGCACAGGATGGACGCAGGGCCAGGAGAGATGGTGCAAGACTGGGACGGTGCTGTGCTGGGGATGGTGCCTGCAAGACCATGCCTGGCCACCCAGACTAGGGCTGAGGGATGGTGCCAGTGGGTGGGAGCCCCAGGCTGCTGCAGTGCAGGAAGGGGACAGGGGCAGAGTCCAGGGCCCCTCAGCCTCACCTGCCCCAGGCCTGCGGTGCTGGGCAGTGAGGAGGGAGGGGCAGGAGGGCTCATCAAAGGGCACTTTGGTCTCTGATGAAGGCAGTCCTCTCGCTGTGGGCCTCATAATCCTCACCGTCCGACTCAGAGGGACCCTCCTCCTGCCAGATGTCGGAGGGGAGCCCCTTGTAAGAGATGATCCCGCTGTCCAGGGCATACACCTTCACACCCCGCAGGCTGAAGCCCGAGCGTGCTTGCAGCACCAAGAAGATGGTGACAAAGATGATGACAATGAGGATGCAGCTGAGGCTGGCGATGAGGACAGGCAAGTTGACTGGAGGGGGGGCCTCAGCTGGTCCTTCGCCGTCTGCCAGGGCAGGGGACGCACGGCTGCTCTGTGTCTGGTGGGAGCAGGAGAAGTCCAGGCTGCTGAAGTGTGAGTGAGCAGGACAGGTGAGGCACTGGTTGGGGCCAGGTCCCGCACAGGTGGCACAGGAGGGGTGGCAGGGCAGGCAGAGGTGGGGTGCAATGGGCTCCACGCTGTTCTCCAGGTTGTAGTGCGTGCTCTGGATGCCGGGTGCGAAGCCAGGAGGGCAGCGCTTCAGGCAGCTCTTCTGGTGCAGGTAGTACCCCTCCTCGCAGACTGTGGGACAGGCAGGGTCAGCTGGGCTGGGGGCTCCTGCACCCGCATTTCCCCCCCTGCTGTCCCCACACTCACCCACACAGGTCTGGCTGGGGGTCAGGGTCTTGCAGCCACTGCTCTCCAGCTGGTTGGAGAGGCTGGGGGACTCGGTGGCCGTTCCATACAGCACGAGCGTGAACTTGGTAAGCGTGCCTGCAACAACGCACGGTGAGGACCACAGAGGTGCCCACAAGACCACTTGTGCCCACGACAGGCACAGGGAGGGGGCTCACACTGGTCCCCCATCCTGGCTGCCAGGGCACAGCAGGGTTGTGCCCACCACCTGGGAGAGTGTCTCTTGTGGGGCCATGTCCCTGCACAGGACTCCCAAGGGACAGGGGGTCAGGGGGGCTGGCATGGGGTCTCCTTCTGCCTGGACTGCCCCAGAGGGGCTGCAGCACCATCCCACATGCCCAAGTCCAGCCTCTCCCCAGCCACATCACCCAAAACATCCAAGATGTTACTGGCCCCTCAGCTCAGGAGCAGGGGCAGGGGGGGAAACTGGGTGACTACACAGCTCACATCCCAGACTTGGACAGAGGCAGTGGACAGGGAAGCACACCCCTACCATAGTTCTTGGCATCACTGGTGTTCTCAATCTCCAGCACCCACTCCCCGGAGGGATCCTCATCCCACGAGTGTGTTGTCATGAAGGCCCAGTCATTGAAGCCATCGGCTGAGAAGTCATGGGGCCTGAGCAACAAAGGCAAGATGTGGCTGTCAACACATCCCAGACTCAGCAGGGGCCAGCCTGGGGCACGCCAGAGCCCAGCACGTACCTGGCAGCCAGCAGGGTGGAGCGGGTGCCCATGGGGCTGACCAGGTGGATGGCCAGGTCCCCCCGGCGGTTGTAGGACAGCGTCAGCCTGGCCTGCGCGTGCTCCAGCCGGCTGATGTAGTTGGCTTTCCCCAGGCAGGCATCCACCTTCCGCCGTACCTCGAGACGCTTCCCAATGTCCCTGCCAAGGACAGGCAAGCGTGAGGCCGGTCCCAGACCAGGGGGACAGACCACAGTCTCCATTCCTTGCTGTGGGGCTCTGCAGCTGTCCTGGGGACTGGGCACCAGGACAGCTAGAGCGGGAATCAAATCCACAGCGGGTCAGAGTGGCACCACCACTGTACCATTCCCAGACGGGTGCAGGCAGAAGGGGTGCCCCAGCTCCTGGCCACGAGGGGCGGGAACTGCGCTGCCCAGTGCTGCCTCCCCAGGCGCTGCTGCACAGGAGCCCTGAATAGGCCCTTTATTCACACACACCGCAGGCCAGCTACACCCTGCATGGCCCAGCCAGGGATGGGATGGGCAGAGCCGTCCCCATCCTGCTGCTGGCCTGTGGCCGCTCCCCCCACGATGCCAGCACAGGATGTGCCTGCTGTATCCACACAGGGCTGGCTCCCCAGGGGGGTCAGGGCCCAGCCCCAGCTCCCTTCATGCACAGCAACATGATCTCCCCACCCAGGAGCCCTGAGGGAGTGCCCTGTCCACAGACAAGACTGCACATGCTGCACTGTGGCAGCAGCAGCCAAGCAGGAGTCAAAGGAGCTTCTGTCTGCCCCCTGAAAAGCCCCTCTGTCCAGGATGACTCGTGCTGGCTGCACCCCAACCGCAGCGCCCCAGTCTGCCCACACTGACTGGCCCAGCCCCACAGCAGGGAGGCTCATCAGTGACACCAGAGCAGGATGGCTGGAGGTGCCTTTCCCAGCTCTCCCCAGGCTCTTGCAGCAGGATGCTCCGAGGGTCTCAGCATCAGTTCAGTCCCCGAGATTCTCCCCACTCCCTGCTCTGGGCCCAGAGGCTCTCAAGCTCCTGTGCAGAACAGACGCTGAGTGATCCTCTCCTGGGCTCACCAGCCCATACCTGGGTTCTGCAAGGATGTCAATGACACACTTCCTCTGAGGTCCCACCGTGGTCCAGTTCTTGGCCAGGCTCACCATGGCCCCAGCATCCAGCAGGCCGTAGCCATACGAGTGGCTGACTGTGGACAAAGAGGGGGTCAGCACCGCTCCTGGGGGTACCCAGGGAGGGATGTTTGCCTGGCCATGCTGCATGCTCACTGGGCCCTCCTGCCTCCTTCATCCCACAGGGCTGCCAGGGCACTGTGCCTCAGCACCCCAAGGCCAGTGGTACATGTGGGACAGGGAGACACGGCTCCCATCCCAGCACCCCGGTACCTTTGCGGCCAACGCCGTTGGTGACCCAGTCATTGGCATTCAGGTGAGCTGGCTTCGAGGTCTGCACCACCAGGTGCTGCATGTCCCGCCACGTCAGGTTCTTGCTACAGGGAGACACAGAGCTCGGGTCAGTGCTAGCTCCTGCTGGCCCCAGGCAGGCCCACGTCCAGGTGCCACTGCTGCATGGGGCTGGCACAGCCACCCCCATCCATCCCTTACTTGGCTTCCAGGGCGAGGGCGATGATGCCGGCAGCCAGGGGAGCTGAGGCTGACGTCCCCGTGTGCAGCTCAGTGCACTTCTGTCTGAGGTCAGTCGTCACCTGCGAGGAGGAGGGCCAGGGCAGGAAATGCTGCAGGCACATCCCACCCCCTGAGCCCCTAGCCTGCGGACAGCAGCAGCCCCCACTCACAATCTGCTTCTCATTCTGGTTGCCGCTGCTGTAGGTGGTGGCGAGGGTGGAGGAGCAGGCCTCGCTGTACCAGGGCACGTTGCCGTACTGGGTGGTGCTGCTGATGGACAGCGTGTAGATGCTGTTGGTGTATCCGTCACAGTTGCAGCTGTCATGCTCGCGGCCCCCATTCCCAGATGCCCAGACGAAGATGGAGCCCAGCCCACCTCGGCCCTGGCAACAGAGGCAGGGTGAGGGCAAGCACCAACAGTGCCACACACAGGAAACCCCAGGCTGGAGCTGGGGACAAGTGGGTGGTGCCAGCCTGAATCGAACAGACAGAGCAAATGCAGCTGGGACATGGGGGGACAGCATGACACCCCAGTTACAGCCCACCAACCTGGGTGCCCTCACCACCACTGTGCCTATGGAGGGTGCCCAGCACCTCGGCAGAGACTCCAGGGCTGTCCCAGTGTGACACACCAGGCAGCAGGAGGCCCAGACAATGTGAGGCTTCCAGGAGCCCAAGTCTTTTTCTGCTCAGAAGTCACCTGGCCTGACTCTGTCTGTGTGGGATTGCAGTGCCTGGCAGAGCTGTGGGAGCCCACAACACAGTCCTGGCCATGTCTTGGCACCCAAATGTGGCAGCTACCCTCGCAGAGGACGTGACAGAGTCGTTATGGCACCACATGCATCTGTCTGTAAGGAATCCTGGGCAGAACATGACAGCTCTCCAGCTGGGCAACACTGACAGCACAAAGGGACAGTGGAGGATGACGGGTGGAGGAAGCAAGGGTGAGCACCTGGCACAAAACCAGAAAAGAACCAGGAGAGGGCTTGGGAGAGCAGGGAGAGAGCATCCCACACAGGAGCCCTCACAGAGATAACACCACACGGGAGGAGTCCTGACTCAGAGCCATCACACAGGAAGAACAAGAAAAACTAACAGAGCTTGATCCTAGAGATGGGCTGGAAGATGGCTCATCCTGGGAGGGCCAGGGTAACACCCAGGACAGGCAGAGGGAAGGGAGACCCAGGAGGAGGGCAGGAGTAAGGCCAGTGCTCCCCCAGCAAACCCTCCTTCTCACCTGGCTGACCCCACGGAAGAAAGCCTCCTCTGCCAGCCGGGCCGGGCCATCCACAGTCTTGCCGTCATCCTCAGGGCCCCAGCTGGCACTGTAGATGTGGATGTGGTTGGGGTTGAGACCCAGGGAATGGGCCTCCACAGCATCGGTCACCTCCCCATCCAGCATGCGCACTCCTAGGCCAGAGAGCAAATGTCACCAGCAACCGGCCGGGGCAGAGCGGCCACGGTGCCACCAGTGAGAACCCCCAAGCCCTGCTGCCCCCTGTGCCACGGGCTGTCACAGCTGCTGCAGCCAGCAGGGCCAGGGCCGCCAGCCCAGCTGCTGCTGCAGCCAATCAGCACCCCCAGGAGCTGGCGCAGGGCAGCACCCACCTCCGATCCTGGCGTTGTATGCCACGCCAACTCCACAGATGCCATTGTTTGCCACAGCAGCCACTTCCCCAGCACAGCGCGTGCCATGTCTGCAACCAAAGTAGGACGAAGCATGCTCAAATAGGGTGTGAGGAGCACAGGGGTCAGTACAGGCTGCAGCTGCAGCAACCCCCACCCGGGCTGCAGCCTGTCCCCTCGGACCAGGTAGCCAGTGAAGGCTCCTCCATCTGCCCTCCTGCTCCAGAGCCAGGGCACTGAACAGCTCACACTGGCTCTGAGCAGAAAAAGGATGCTGCTCACGCCAAAAAGGGAGGTGAAGGGTTCCCCATGGGGCAGAAGTATGCCACCAGCCTCACAGCTCCCAGTGGCCCATGTGGGGTGGCACTGCACCAAGTCCCTGCCACACTTTTATGCTCTGTATCTTCACCCCTCCCTCCTGCCTCACCTGTTGTCATTCATTTGCGTATAGCGGGGCTGCGGGTCCGGGTCCTGGTCATTGACATCAAAACTTGCCCCTGGGTCCTGGAAGACAAATTGGACACTTGGAGACTGTCTACCTCAGCCACCAAGCCCCACTGCCCTTACTCCATGGCATGAGGCTGAGCTGCTGAGCAGGGTGGGCAGGCTCCAATCCCATCTCCATGTCCCACCATGGTGGGCACCAGCCCTGTACCTCATAGCTCTGGGGTTGCCCTGCATGGACACAGCTGCCCAGACCAGCGCCCATGGCACTCCACCCCGCACCGTCACCCAAACTCACATAGTTGGCCTCCAGGTCAGGGTGGTTCTTCTCAATGCCGTCATCCAGGATGGACACCACGATGCCCTTGCCTGTGTATCCCTGTTCCCAGGCCTGACGCACGTTCAGGTCCCGCTGGTTTGTGTTGTACTGCCAAGAGAAGCCTTGGCACTAGGAGATGCACCCATAGCCACTGTGATGGGCCCAAAACCATCACAGTTTCTCACCCTGCTCTTCTGTAGGTTGTGACAAGGAACCCCAGGGACCCGGACACAAGGCTGGGCACAACTAGCTGAGAAGGGCTGCTCTGAAAGCAAGATTGAGCCCCAGCCTATGCTTGAGTCTCACAGACAAGGCACCCTTTGCAGAGATCAGGCTTGTGCCCAAGCTCCAGGAAGCAGGCAGAGGCAGAGACCCATTCCTGGGCTAGGCAATAGGCTGTACCTCCTAGTCCAGCCCTGGGTCCCCTGCCCACCCTCCCAGCATTCCAGGCAGAAGCCACAGCTCTGTGAGCAGAGCCTCCTCCCTGGGGTGTTCCCATAACACAGCACTGGGCGGCTGCCTCAGGCTTTCCCCCTTCTCCTCCTCCTCCTTCCTGCCAGTCTGGCAGCAGCTGCTGCCTGACAGCAGTTCTTAGGTTGCCACACCTGTGTCCCCAAGCTCGCAGCCACAATCATGAGCACAGGCCCCCTTCTCACCCAACACTCACCAGGTACCACTGCTGCGGGAACTTAGGGTCCGTGGGCTCCATGAACACGTCCCGCTTGGTCCTGCGCTTTGCCACCTGCTGCTCCAGCCACTGCACCTGAGGGCAGAGAAGGTGTGGGATCCCCTGCCGACCCCTCATGACCCCAGCCCTCAGCCTGCCTGGAGGGGCTCTTCCCAGGAAGCTGAGTCAGCTCTGGCCTGGCAGAGTACTGGAGCTGTCAGAGCTACTGCCAGCCCCAGTCTGCCCCTCCAGGCCCCCCTCCTGGCTGTGCCCTGCAAAGGCTGTGCTCCAGTGGAGCGGGACGGTCAGAGTGCCAAGCTCTGCTGAGAAACAGGCTGCCAAGAGCTGCCACGCCACACCACACGCCTTCCAGGGCCTGGGCTGAAGCCAGAGGGTAGAGAACAGCAGCCCCCACACACCACTGCTCTGGGATCTGTTTATTGCCCTGCACACCTTGTCCTGCGTACAAGTACACAGAGCTCTCCTGGGGACAGAGGCTCTCCTGGGCCCTGGCCTTGCAACAACCCACAGGCCACTGACACTGGCTCCACCAACCCCCTGCCCTTGCCAGACATGGGGCAGGCTCCCACCCCCCTCTGCCAAGGAGTGGTTAAGGCAGCTCAGCCCTGTCCTGTGCCCAGCACTGCCTCACGTGCCTTTGTGAAGTGCCGGGATCAAAGTCAGGCCCTGCTGGCTCGTACCTGGGGCTCCCTGGCCAGGCGGCTGTGCCAGGGCTGGTGGGGCGACAGGGAACGCTTGGCCACGCCACGGTGCCGAAAGTGGTAATAGTCACCAAAGATCTGCAACAGAGAAATGCTGCTCATGGGACAGCTCTGATAGCCTGGTCTCCCCGATCCTCTACACCCTGTGTGTGCTATCTGAGGTCCAGGGCTGCCATGCACGGGCTGGGCCCCCACTCCAGAGTGGTTGGTATTATGTCCTGTCCTCTGGGCAGGACCACCTGTGGGAAGCTGTGGCAGCTGGGGACAAGGCAGCTGGGAAGACCCTGGAGTACCAGAAATGCAACTGCTGTGCACCTCACGCTCCTGCAGGTCCCTACATGGCAGCAAGTCTAACATTGTCCAAAAAAACTGCTGCCCTAGCAGGAAGGCCCAGGCAAGCAGTGGCAGAGAGGGACAGGCCTCTCAGAGTCAGCCTGTGAGAGACGCCAGACTCAGGAGACAAACCCACGGCTTCTCCCCCAGTGCCACCCAGCTCCTCCTGGAAGAAGGTCCCAGTGGCTCCAGGCCCCACACTCCAGGTGGCCCCAGCCAGGGCAGGGTCTGCACCAGCCTCTGCACCTCTGGACAGGCTGCTGCCTTCTCCCCAGGTGCCCCACTGGAACACCCACCCAGTGCCAGCCTCTACCTGAGGCACAGCCAGTTTCAGTGGGGCAGAGCAGGGGGCATGCAGGCATCCAACCCCAGCGGGGCCCAACTCCCACTGCCAAGCAGCAGTGCTGTCCTCACCCCAGCTCCACTCCCATGTGGGGACAGCCCAGGGTGGGACTCCAGCACAGCCCATCTGGGGCAGGACGGGAATCCAGGACAGCTGGTGGGGCCAGGAGGCCATTCTGCCGCCCAGATGGTTATTTTTAAACCCCAAACCGTCTCCAGTGCTGTCATTTCCGTGTCCCCTCTCGCACATCCTGGGGCTGACAGACACAGTGGCCCCACCCTGGCTGCCCAGGGCCTCCCAGCCCAGCAGCCTGCCCTAACTGGGGAGAAGGGAACAAGCACGCACAGAGCAGCTCCCTGTGAGCCACAAAGCCCAGGCAGCAGCCACAGGCAGGATCCAGCTGCCCAGGCTGTGCCAGAGCTGGAGGGGCTGGGCTGCAAGGGCTGTAGGAATATGAAGACATCTCACCTCCTCCATCTCAGGTTGCCCCAAAACAGTCTGTTTGGGGCTAACAAACCTCCCCAGCTTATTAGAGCTCTGCAGATGTTCTGCCAATTTGAACAGACTGGGCCAAGCAAGGTGCACCCAGGTGAGCACCCTCAGGCCCAGGGCAGCAGTCAGCTCTCCCAGGTACACATTTCATCCCAAACCCTGGAGCCGTTCCTCTGGCACACTGTGTTCCCCAGGATGCCTGTCAGTTCAGAGCCCCTGAGGAGGTGTCAAGGTACAAAGCCTCTGCACAGGGCTGGTGGGGGAATGCAGGCTGGTTGCTCTCCCTCAGCATCCCTCACTCCCTCCAGGGGTATGGACAGAGCCCAGATTGTTCCTGCACACAGATTGCAGCTCTGACTGGTCATCCACCTGGATTAGGTCTGCACTGACACTGTGGTGGCAGCCAGGAGCTGGCCAGCCCACACACTTCCACCCTAATCTTCACTGTCCCTGTCCTCAGCAAGGACAAAGCCACCCCCCAGCACCACGTGTCCCTGGTGCCAGTTCAGTGCTGCTGCCTGACCCCTGGCCACAGCTCACACCTACCCCGGCCAGCCCCAGGCTAGGAGGCTGCCTGTATGCCTGACCACAGCCCCTGGAGTGGAGCAACATGCTGGACCTGCAGCCCAGTGGTGTGGGAGACAGGACCACCCCCTCCCAGGATGGCACTGTCCTGTCAGCACAGCCCAGGGATGGCACCATCAGTGTCCTTCCCCAGTGACCCCAATCCCAGCAGTGGGGGGCAATGCCTGTGCCCCCTTCTCTGCACAATCCCAGCAGTGCAAACCCTTACAAACCCACCTCGCTGCCACATGCAGCCCCCACCTCTGACCCACGACCCCCCACTGTCCCCTGTGCCCTCCTCAAGCCCTCCCCAAGGCCACTAGAGCCAGTCATGGGCCCTCAGCCCAAGGTGCCACGGGCTCCTATTCCATAAGCAGCAGCATAGCCACAGGTATGCCAGGACAGCCCAGCTTTGGGGACAGTGTCCAGAGCCCAGGCTGAGGCCAGGATCCTCTCAGAGAAGGACACTGGGGCTCTCTTACTGGGGCACTGCCAGATGCACCCAGTCCCCCCACTCCCAGCCTGGCTGCATATCCTGTCCCAGTGGCACACACCCCCAGGAGCAGCAGTCCAGAAACCTGCAAGGGAAAGCCCCAGGCTCTTTCCAGCCACACTCTTCCCACTGGACTGCCACGACCCGTCTGCAAAGCCCTGGCCAGCAAACCTGGTCCCGCAACGCAGACAGTGGGACAGGCTCCAGAACAGGAGAAAACATGCCCAGACCAGAAGCTCCTGCTACAGCCTGGGCTGCTGCAGCATGTGGGGCTCTGCTTGCAAGGGCAGGCTCACTGCTGTGAGGGGATGGGGAGCCAGGAAGAGGTGCCAGCCTCCAGGCGCAGAACCACGGTGCCGGGAGAAGACAAGGGCAGAGCTGGCACAGAGCCTCTGTGGCTCACAGGGATGGAACTCATGACAGGCCTGGGCTCTCAACTGAAGTACAAGGCCCTGCACTGTGGAGATGAAGCCACAGAAGCAGTGTCCCTTGGCCCTAGCAGCCAGGCCTGGGACCAGGCACCACAGCATGATGGGGAGCACTGCCAGGAGCAGGCTGATGGTACTTCACCCCCATCCCCACTCCAAGGGGTCTCATCAGACATCGAAGCTGGTGGGACATGCCACTCTCCCAGTCCCCTATGCATGGCAGCTGCCTTGGCCTGACAAGTTCTTTCCCCTGAGACCTGTTCTGAGCCACTTCCACACTGACAGCAGCTGCCTAAGGCAATGCCATGGCCCACCCAGCACAGACGCCCTCACTGGGGTCTAGCCACAACCCCCACAGTTCACTCCTATGATGCAAGTTCCAGAGGGCCCAGAGTACCCAGTGCCCATGCAGGGCTCCTTCTGGGGGGCAGGACAAGGTCCTGCTGGCTCCTGCAGCAGCCACCCTCCCACTGCTCCCAGCAGCTGCGCACAGCGAGGTCCTGACACCACAGCCACAGTTGTGCAATTTCCTCTGGGATTTCACCCTGCACTTCCTTCCCAGAGAAACAGCTCACTCCCAGCACAGCCACGCACGCTGCCTGGTCGCTGCCTGACAGCAGGGAAAGCTGAGAGCTGGGGGGACCTGCTGACACACCTTCTGTCAAGGACAGTTCAGGAGTAAGAATACACAGCTGCTGTCAGATCCCTCTGGGGACAGCTCAGAGGCGCTGCTGCTGTCCCGCTGAACCCAGGCCATGCCGCACTGGGCAGCTTGCTGTGCGGAGCAGCAGTGGAATCTGGAAGCCTTCCCCATCCATCATCACACAGCACTTCCAGTCCAGCTCCTCACACTAGGATGGGCTTTTCCTCCTTCCCCATCCAGCAGGCAGCGTGCCACACCATGCCACCAGCGGTCCCAGTGACAGGGGGAGACCCTGGCTCCATACAGGTAATTGCCAGCATCGAGTCAAGGCAGCAGATGCTGGAAGGCCACAGCAAACAGGCTCAAACACAGTGGCCCTGCTGTCAGAAAGAGCAGGCCCCAAGCCAGCTCTGGGACTAAGCTCAGCGCCTGCCCAGACCACGTCAGAGAACACTAGTTCAGTGAGTAGAGGGAAGCAGGAGACTTACCGGGCCTAGGTTGAGGAATCCATGCTTCCTGGCCAGCCTGTCAGCCTCCTGGAGTCCTGCAGGGACGAGCACAGCCCAGGTGTTGGTGTAAATATGCTGGGCCAGCACTTCCTGGTCCAGGAGAGTGAGGGCAACCACCAGAGTCCAGAGCAACAGCAGCGAGCAGGGCCTCAGATCCATCAGAGTATCGGGGTTCCTCGAGCTGGGGAGCAGGAGGGTCCCAGGAGCAGGAGGGTCCTGGGAGAAGCAGGTCCAGCAGCCTCCCGGCGTCAGCACTCTGAGGCACACCAGCCTCTCTGACCTACTGGTCCCAGCTCAGCCCAAGGCCACATGGGGCCAAGCCCACAGAAGCAGAGGAACAAACCATCCAGGACAGAAGCACGATCTGCAGAGACAGGACAGAGGTCATGCCCAGGGCACTGTTCCTCAGACCTCGGGAGGGCAGGCTGCACCTCGCTGAGATGTGGGTCAGCCCCTGGGCAAGGGGGCCTGGCACACAGCGCCTGCTGCCCCCCACGGCACACCGACAGCCAGGGAGCCGCCTGGCTTGGCCGTGTGCCTACGTCTGCTCCTGCGTGGAGGTGCTGTTTACCTTGCCTATTACCCAATGTTTGCTTATAAACACAGAGAATCAACCAGGAGGAGAGGAGGGCACCAAAGGAGGGGAGAGGCAAGGCAAGAGAGACTGCTGTGCTTCCTGCTGCCACTACCACTACCCCTGCTCCAGTTGGGATGGGACTATCTGGGTACAGAGGTGGGAGCAACTGAAACGGGAGGCCTGCCTCTCCGGTCCCAAGGGGAGCCCAAGGGAGATGTCCTCAAGTGCTGTGTGAGGAATCCCAGCAAAATGAGATTGGAAGGAGAAAAGTCAAGGGGAGCTCCTGACTTCTAGCAAACCTGCAGGCTCTCATTTCCACAGCCATTGACCAGGCAGTGCCTGGCAGCCATAGCAAGCGCTGTGCTGCCTGTCACCAGCAGCAGCCCAGCTCTGCCCTTCCTCTGGAGCACAACATGGTGACACCGGTGTGACTCATCCCCGCAACCCGGTGGAACTAGGACCAGGAAAAGAGGCACACCGTCACCTCCAGCATGAGCCCAGGGATGCCCAGGAACAGCTCACACTTTGTGAAACAGCAAACGTAAGAACTTGTAGGGAAAGAGCAGGGGGAATGACCCACTCAGTGTAAGGGAGCCCATGACATGATGGTGCCAGGGTGAGCTCCACACCCGGAGCTCCAGAGGGACCCTGGAATATTTGGTCAAGCTTCAGGAACAGCTGGAAAAGTGAGAGCCGGCAGTGCCCAGAGGAGCCACATCCCCCTCCGTCCAGAAGTAGCCACAGCGAGCTGGCAGCCTGTGGCACTGCCACAGGAGAGAGCTCCGAGCAGCGCCGGAGACCCCACCAGAGGCTACGGCACAGACAGTGCAGCGACCCTGGCACAGCGCGTTTCCCCATCAGCGACCACACCTCGGCCAGCCCCGGGCCGGACCGCCCCAACAAAGCGCCCAGAGCCGCGAGCACCCGCCGGAGGCTGTACGGGAGCCCCGGGTGCCAGACTGTCAAGGCCCTCAGCACAGTACGGCACAATGGAAAACTATCTGCCGCGGTCCACCAGTGTACGTGCCAATACCTGGCCCCCAGGCCGGGCTATTTCCCCTCGCTGGTCCCAGCTGGTCCCCCTCGGCGGTGACCGCTGCACGTGGGGACAGTCTGGCCGCCGGGGCACAGCCCGGATCCCGTGGCGCCTTCCCGCCGGACCCGTCGCCAGCGAAGCACCGCGTGCCGGGACGGCCCGGCCGCCGCACCCAGCCCGGAGCCGCGCTCCCGGCTCCGCACCGCGGCCCGGCCGGCGCTCGCTGCCCAAGGACTCAGCTCCGCACAGGAGCAGCCCAGCGGCCCCGGGCTGAGCGCCGGGCCCGGGCCTGCACGCATGGGGCGGCTCCAGCGGCGGAGCTCCGGACGGAGGCGGCCGGGCTGGGGCCGGGGCGGGACGCGGCCTGGCTGCCCCTCGGTCTCCCGCAGAGGCGGCTCCGGCTGCCCCCGCCGCAGCTCCGAGCGCGACCTCCCGGCTCCCCGCTCGCTCCCGGGGACCGCCGGGCCCGCACATCCCCGCCGGCAGCGCCCTAAGCCTGGGGCTGCCCAGCGGCTGCGGCCCCGCCGCTCGCCCCGGCCCCTCCGCCGCCCGGGTCCCGTCCGGCAGGGCCGCCCCAGCTGTCAAACCGCGGTCGCCGGCCGGCCGAGCCACCCCAGGCCGATGCCGGTCCCGCGTCCTTACCGCACGGCCTGCCCGCTCCGCTCCGTCCCGTCGGCAGCCGGGCCCGTCTGTCGGCGGCGCCGCGTCACGCCGCGGGGCGCCCGGAGCGCCCGCCCCGGAGCCGGGCCCGGCCCAGGCAGGGGCGGCCGGGGCGGCCGGCGGGGCCGCTTGTTTACGCCGCGCAGCTGTCAGCGCCGCCCGGCCCCGCCCCGACGGCCGAGCCACCGGCCCCGCGCGGCTCCCTCGGCTCGGCACGGCCCGGCCCGGCCCGGCCGCCGCTCTGCCGGGCGCCGCCGGATGCCGTCACCGCCGCCCGCCCCTCCGTCCCGTGCTGCATCGCCGGGTCCGCCACGGACCCCCGACAACCCCTCCGCGCCGCCCGCCAGTTTCGGGGCCGCTCCCCGTCGCCAGTACCGGGCACAGCCCGGGGCTCTGCGTGGCCTCTTGCAGCCGAGCATGGGGCTGTCCTTGCCACCCGGGGGGTACCCTATGCCAGCCCAGGCAGGAAACCCGGATCTGCGCCGTGAGAGCCGTGAGCCCCCGCCACGGGCCCGCGGCAGTGACCGGGGGTGTAAGGGTGCCTGCAGTGAAGAGCACGCAGAAGATGCCCAGTCTCCCACCTGGTGCAGCAAGTGGTGCGTTATGCTGTGACACGGGGCTGGCAGGACAGAAGCCCCGCCAGATTAGGCTGTTCCAGCCCTGGCAGACCCCGGAGTAGAGAATTCCCCAACCAGGCTGCGGGAATCGCGCTTCCCATGAGGTCCATATTGTGGGGCTGCAACCCCAGGTCTGTGTGCAGCAGCCTGACAGAGAAACTGTCTGGTAAGGAATAACACAAGGAAAATCTATCAGCCCTGTTTCAAGAGAGAGACTTCCACCAAGGAGAAAAGGTGAGAAGTGAAACACAGCTTCAGTCATTTGTAAAGAACAACCCACGGTGAGCACGGGACCATGTCGTTAGCAACACAAATGCAGCAGAACCCAAAGTGACCTGAACCCAAACTGACCTGAATCCTCCACACCTGCGATGAGTCTGGCAGCCCGGGGCAGGAGCAGGTCCTAGTGCTCTTTACAGAGAAAAGGAAGTCACTCAGATACCATGATCGAGATCGTGAAGCATTAGCAATCACACAGGAAACAGTCACCTTGGTAACCGAGATGCTGAGAACAGCCCAGAAAATCTAGCACAGGGCAGGTTGCTGTGCTAAACTGGGTTAGTTCTGCAGGGCAGTACCCTGACCGCAGGCATTCAGGCTGGGCCAACCCTGGCAGCTAGCCCCAGGGGCTGTGGTGCCCCAGGCCCACCTTCAGGGCCACGGTCCCACCAGGGGGAGAAGGCACCCACCAGACAGGCAGCACTCACCCCAGTGTCACTGCAGCATGCTCAGGAGTCTTTCCTGTAGCTGGCAAGCCCAGGCCTGCCCTTGGGGACACAGGGAGCCAGCTGTGCCCCATGGGGTTATATGGAGGATGCATGGACAGGGGCAGGTCCGGAGCTGGAGTCCGGAGCGGTGGTGGGAGGGAGGATGGGACGCGGGCTGCCTGCCCCACCCGTGAACCTTATCTCTGGATGCCTCCTTTGGGCGCTGGCAGCCGTGCCTAGGCAGGTGAGGAGCTGCTGTGCAGCCCTGTGACACGCGGGGCTGAGAGGAGCTTACAAAGGGCCCTTGTCAGCACGTGCTTATCGCGGTGCTGCGGGGCAGGCAGGCAGGAAGCACCATGCTCTTACGCAAACCACTGGCCTGGGACCCGCGCTGACCCCACAGCCCTGCCAAAGAAAACGCCTGGCTCGGGAAGCACCTGGCTGCAGGTGGCACAATGCCAGGACGGGGAGGAGACCCGCTGCCCCAGCAGCCCCGGGCCCAGCTGCAGAAGGAGCAGAGAGGGCCCCCAGCATGGACCTGAGCAGCCGCTGTGCCCCACTCACCTCACAGGGCTGCCGGGCTCCCTTCTCTGCCCCCAGCCACGATGCAGCCAGGAGGTGAAACAGCGACTGCCACACATCTGCCAGGATCACAAACCCTCCTCTCAGACTTGGGGACCATGACCTGGGGGACCTGCAGGATTGCAGGTGAAAGCAGCTAATGAATGGGCAACAGCAGGAAAAGGGCAGAGAGCCCACACAGAGAAACTAGCAGAGAAAACCAAGTAACAGGCAGCAACAGCAGGCAGAAACTTCTGGATGCACCAAACAAACACCAGAAGGTTTACCCAAGCACAGAGCAGCCTGCTCTGCCCCCATGCCAGCAGAGGTGAGCCCACGGTCCCTCTGTTGCGTTGTCCAGCCTTCTCCCTGCACACATCCTCACACTCTCCCAAAGCTAAGGCTGCAGTCTAGAGTCTCTCTCCAGTCTTTCCCTGGAGTCTCTCCAGTGCATCCCCTCCCCTCCACACTGGATAGTACCAGCAGGCCCTTTGGTGCCCAAGGAGCTGAGACCGCCGCGGCACAAGCAGGATTTGTGCTCCACAAGGTCCAGCTGGCTCCAGCAGCTCTATTTATCTCTGACTCCCAGACACAACATCTCATTGTGGCCACATGCAGGGACTCAGGCCCAGCCCAAACACCCTGACCTTGTCCTGCAATACAGCTGCAGACACAAACAGCAGCTACTCAAGGTGAGTTCTGTAACTATCTGCCTTAGGCTTTGTCAGCAGCAGTCCTAATGCTGCCAAGGTATTGATCCACAGCCTAGTGTGGCTCTGCCCCTGCTCTGGGCTGCGGGACATGCCCTTCCATCACCTGTCCTGTGACAGCACCCTGTCATCACCTGCTGGTCAGGTGCAGGGATAGCCTTGCCCAGCCTAAGTCCATAAGGTGCCTGTGGCACTTGGGGCGTTCCACACAAGTGACACGCACAGGGACACACGCACACACGGGCAGGGAACACCAGGCTGAGAGCCCACCTGCAGCCCAGCAGTAGGAATGCCATGTGCCCATGGGCTTTGTGGGCTGGGGAGGGGCTGCTCACAAGCACAGACACACAAACCCAGCCCAAAGACCAGCAGGTGTGGCTGGCACAGCACTGAGGGGCAGACTGGTCCATGCTCCAGGCTCACTCATGGAACAGCTGCCAGCCTTCCATGGCCTCACACCAGCCCAGGAATGGGGGGTCAGCCCCACTAAGTGCCTCCCACCCTTCTGCAGCCCAGCTGCCAACTGCCAGGTGCTGCAGGGCCAACATGTCAGCAGCCACTGCACTGGGGAAAGGGAACATGGGGCAAAAAACTTCACAGTGAAGGGCATCTTCCTGCCATGGCCTCCAGCACCTGGAGCCACAAAACTGAGCCAGGCTTGAAGGCATTTCCCTGTTTGCCCAGGTCTTTAGTTTAGCTTCACCTGAATGGGACAGTATCTGCATTGTGTGCAATCCCCAAGCTTCCTCATAGCTGTGGCCAGCTGCTCCTCCAAGTCCTGTTAAAGCTTATTCCTTGCCACGTGGCACAGGAGTCACCAGGTGGGACATTGTGACAAGCCTCAACATTAACAATATAAACACAGAGTGGGTGCTCTGGTTGTCACCTGGGTGCAAAGGCCAGAAGCACACCAACAAGCAGACAGATCCACTCTTGCTTGTTCCTGGCAGAGGCTGTAGGTGCTCTAGGATTATAAAGGCACCAATGCCTCAGTTGCTCAGGCAAACCACCAGCTTCAGGGCATCATTTCTGCCTGCAGCAGAAACAGGTCTGTACGGAGGGCACTGCAGGGACACCCTTCCCCAGAACTAGAGCAGGGACTGAGTCAGTGCTGCAAGGGACTGGGCCCACCTGCCCCCATGCCTGGATCTGCCCAGCCCTGGCATCTCTGTAGGAGAGAGCCAGCCTCCATGGTGGCCTTGGGACCTCTGCAGCAATTTCTGGGACCAGACCAGGGTGGTACTGCTGCAAAAAATTGGGTCTGCTCTCCCCTAGACTGGCTGCAGGAGATGCTTCCAGAGGGACATCTCCCAACCCAGACCAAGGACACCGAAAGAAAACCACTTCCCTGCACTCCCCCACGGATTGTGCTCCACTGCTGACCCACCAACTGGAAAAGCACATGTGCCCTGGCCTTTCCTGGCTGCCAGAGCTGGCCTTGCTCCACAGGGCCTCTGCCACACAAGCAGAAGAGCACCTGCTCTGCTACTGCCAGTGAACTGTTAAAGCATGGCTCTGCCCCCCTGCTTCCTAAATTTCCCAGCCAGCTAGCAGATTTCATGGAAGATAAAAGAGGGTTTCCTCTTCCTTTGTTCATAGAAGCCAGCAGAAGGTGGCAGGCAGAAAGTGGCAGACGTGGCAGTAGCGGGTTGTGACGCAGTTTTGCCAACTTAAGAGAAACCATTATCTTCTGCGGCAGGATGTGCGCCCAGGGACATCCCGCACCAGCCGCTCCGCGACACCGTGGGACCGCGCAGCCCTCGGAGCTGAGACCTGCTGACACAGGCAGCACCCGGCTGCTCATGGAAAATCCCCAAGAAGCAGCCGTGGCCCCAGCCTTTCCCCACAGACACTTTACTACACCCACGCCACGGGGACTCCCGGGAGCTGCCCCCGCCTTGCCGAGCAGCACGGCGGAGGTCCTGCCCCGCCGCAGCAGCCGCGCCTCCCGGCGCTAGCCAGGCCGGCGGCTCCGGGCGACCGCGGCGGGGCAGGAGCTGTCTGTCCTTGCTGCCCGGGGCTTGCTGGAGCCGGCTGGCAGCGGGCAGAGCAGGGACACTGGGGCCACGGCCGGCTCCGGCTGTCGGGGGCAAGGGCGGACGGCGGGCTCTGCCGCGCCGCAGGGAGGAGCTGCACAGCTTCAGCAGCGGCCGCGGCCACCGAGCCCCGCTCCGCCCCGAGCAGCCGCGCTGGCAGCGGGCACAGCGCAGACCCCCGGCCCCGCTGTGCACCAAAGCGAGCAGCGGTTTTCCCCGGCTGTGGGGGGCAGTTCGGCACAGGAATTTGCCGAGGAACGTTCCCCCGGTCAGCGAGTTGCGGGTGACCCTGAGCGCTCGGTGTTCCAGCAGCGGCTCAGCTCCAGCCCCGCACGGAGCGCTCCCTGCACAGAGGCACGGCCGCGCCTGCAGAGTCCCGGCGCCGTTCAGACACGGCCGGAGGCGCCAGGCGAGTCGCCCCCGGGCGAGCAGCAGAGCGCTATCGCGGCGCTGCCCGGTGCCCCCGCCGGCCGATGGCCGCTCCGCCGGTGCCTCGCCCTGACGCCCCTTCGGGGGGAAACCCGCGTCGTGCGGGAGGGAACGGAACGTCTCCCGGCCGAAGGCGGATGCGAAAGGACCGGGGACTCCCCCTGACACCCAGCCGCGGGCCCGACACACCCCGCGCACCCCGGGCCGGGCTGAAACGCCGGCCCGGGAGAAGGCTCCGAGCAGCGGCCCGGCCGAGCGTCACTTCCGGGCCCCGGACGGTCCCGGTCGCGGCGGAAGCGACAGAGGAAGAAGCGGCAGAGGTTCCGGTTCCGGGTGAGCGCTCGAGGCGCCGTTGTCAGCGGCTCCGCTCGGTTCGGCTCGGCCCGGCCCGGCCCGGCCCCCGCCCGCCGCCACCATGTCGGTCCCCAGCGCCCTCATGAAGCAGCCGCCGATCCAGTCCACGGCGGGCGCCGTGCCCGTCCGCAACGAGAAGGGTGAGCTGGGGGCCCGGGGCTCAGCGGGGTGGCCGGATGGGCGCGGGGCCGGGGCTGGGGCGGCGGGGGCGCGGGGCCGAGACCCCCGCTGACGGCCCGGCGCCCGCAGGCGAGCTGTCCATGGAGAAGGTGAAGGTGAAGCGGTACGTGTCGGGCAAGCGGCCCGACTACGCGCCCATGGAGTCCTCGGAGGAGGAGGATGAGGAGTTCCAATTCATCAAGAAGGCGAAGGAGCAAGAGGTCGAGCCCGAGGAACAGGAGGAGGAACTGGCCAACGACCCCCGGCTCCGGCGTCTCCAGAACCGCATCGCTGAGGACGTGGAGGAGCGGTGAGCGCTGGGTCAGGCAAGAGCTGAGCCCCCTTTGCCTGTCTGGGGCCGGGGGGCTGGCACTCTGCTCTGCTACAGGGAGAAAGTGCACAGGGCAGGAGCTGGGAACATGGTTCAGACAGTGCAGGAGTGTTTGTGACTTCTCATATCCATGCTGCACTGTGCCTGGGGCTGCTTTCCAGCCAGGAGCCAGCCAGGTGCAGCCCATGTCCAGGTGTGTTTGTGGTATCAAAAACAGGCACCAAAATAGAAATTAGTGCAGCGTGCTGAGGCTCAGGGTAGTGAGGAAGGATGGTGTCTCATGAAGTGTACTCTGGAATGGTGTTTCATGAAATGTGCACAGGGTGATAAGAGCCTCCGCCACATTGCCCCTGCCCTCACGCAGGCTGTGCTCCGCTGCTGCCTGTGATACTTCCATCTCTGTCATCTGCAGAAAAACACCACTGAGTGCTGTTTGCTCCCGTGGAGCTGTGGTTGGTTTTGTTTCCACTAACAGTGTTCTCATTGGGAACTCCATTCTTCCTTGAAGCATGGACAGGGGAGAGCTGCCAGTACCCAGCCACTGTGGCCTCCTGAGGGAATGTATCAGTTGTGGCTGTGTTTGGCAGTCCCAGTGCTTACTGTGGCCTTGCTAGAAGTGATATGTGAACAGTCCCTTTCCTGCAGCCCCCTATGTCTCAAGTGCCATGTGTTAACTGGGGTCTCTTGCAGGCTGGCAAGACACCGCAAAATTGTGGAACCTGAGGTGGTTGGAGAAAGTGATTCAGAAGTGGAGGGGGGAGAAGCTTGGCGCCTGGAACGAGAGGACACCAGTGAAGAGGAAGAGGAAGAGATCGATGATGAGGTGTGTTTGCAGAGCCAGATAATGGGCCTAGGAAAGCTGTAAGGGCACAGGCTGGAGCTACCCTTTGCATGGATATGTGGGCTGTCTGATGTATTTGGACAAGTGTCACACCTAGCCATGACTTAACTGGTGGGTTACCATCCTCTGGCATGGAACAGGACGCTGGGGGAGGCCATGCCACATCCAGAGAGGCAGATGCATCTTCTCAAAGCCAACAGTCCAGATGTGACATGTGTTTCACAGGAGAGAGAGAAGTGGTAGCAGGGCTGGCCTCTGACTGCTCTGTGCTTGTCCCCATTAGGAGATCGAGCGTCGGCGTGGGATGATGCGTCAGCGAGCACAGGAGAGGAAGACTGAGGAGATGGAAGTGATGGAATTGGAAGATGAGGGTCGGTCTGGAGAAGAGTCTGAGTCAGAATCCGAGTATGAGGAGTACACGGACAGTGAAGATGAAATGGAGCCACGTCTCAAACCGGTCTTTATTCGCAAGTAGGTGATGGAAGTGCATGGGCTGGCCCTGGATCGTGGTAGTCAGAAGCTGGGGCCCAAGGAGACCTTGCTGCCATGGTCTCTTCTCACTGTGAGGAAGCCATTCACCTCTTTGGGGTGGAATGGGATGGTCATAGCCTGGCAGGGCACAGCTAGGGAGCAAGGAACAATCCCTGCTCCCACAGCCCCATATCAATTACATTGGGTTGCTGTGACATCAAGCTGCAGAGTCTGACCAAAGCTCTTTGGCAAGGCCATACGGTGGCAAAAGGAAGTGGTAGTCCCCAGAAAGGAGAGAGCCCCGGGACTTGACCTGTCCTTGGAGAGGGGAAAGGCTGAAAGCAGCTGCAGTGTGGGAGCCAGCGAGAGGCTGAGCCACTGCACTGGCTCATGGGAGGGCTGAAGGCTGTCATGGCTCTGCTCTCAGGAAGGACCGGATCACAGTGCAGGAGAGAGAAGCAGAAGCTCTGAAGCAGAAGGAGCTGGAGCAGGAGGCAAAGAGGATGGCAGAGGAGCGGCGCAAGTACACGCTTAAGGTGCGGAGGGGTGGGCTGGAGGCCGGAGGGGGCAGTCACTGCAGCAAGCTTAGCTTGGACCTCACTGCAGATTGTAGAAGAGGAAGCAAAGAAGGAGCTGGAGGAGAACAAGCGCTCACTGGCAGCACTGGATGCACTTGATACAGATGATGAGAACGATGAGGAGGAGTACGAGGCCTGGAAAGTCCGTGAGCTGAAGCGTATCAAACGAGACCGTGAGGAACGAGAAGCGTAAGTATTGTCTGCTAGACCAAAGGCTTAGAGCCCACAGGCAGTTAAAACACCTTTTCCTCAGGCTGCCCTTTGGCAGCAGGTCCCAGCTGGACTGAATGCCCAGAGCTCCTCCTGCCTGCCCTCAGGGTGCCTTTGCTCCCTAGCAGTAAATGTGTAAGCTCTCAGGAGGCAGCTGGGGACAGCCTCTCTCCCAGGAGATGCTGTGGGGACACAGGGTCTCAGGAGCTTCTCTCCCACCCAGCATGGAGAAGGAGAAGGCAGAGATCGAGCGTATGCGGAACCTGACAGAGGAGGAGCGCCGCGCTGAGCTCCGGGCCAATGGCAAGGTCATCACTAACAAGGCAGTGAAGGGCAAATACAAATTCCTGCAGAAGTACTACCACCGCGGCGCCTTCTTCATGGTGAGTGTGCTTAGGGCCAGGCCTGGCCTCACTGGCTGCACATGTGAGACCACAGGGCCACCTTTTCCCTGTGGGGAGCCTCCCCTCTCCCACGGTGCCCTGGGGCTGGGGGTGCCCTGGGACAAGAACCAACCTTCAGAGGCAGCATGGGGCTGAAGCTGACCCAGAGTAACCTCACCAGAGCATGTCAGGTTAGGAGTTCACAGTTGAAATGGAGCTGAAGCTGCAGAGCTGTCCCTGTGCTGGTGTTCGGGCTGACAGACCCAAGTCAGCTCTGCACGGGCCACTGGAGAAGCAGCCTGGGGAACAATGCTCACATCTCCCACTCCAGCAGGAGTTAATAGGGCTGCAAGTACTGTGGCAGCCCTGGCAGAGCAGCAATATCACCTTCAGGCAGCTTCCCCCACTGCTGCCAAGAATTGCTGGAACCTTTTAGGCTAAGCAGGTGTGTCCTCCTGCAGGATGAAGATGAAGAGGTGTACAAGAGGGACTTCAGTGCTCCGACCCTTGAGGACCACTTCAACAAGACCATCCTGCCCAAAGTCATGCAGGTGCGTGTCATGCTGGCAGAGGGTGCCCAGCCCGGATGCCAGGGGGTGGGCAGGTGGGAGGAGCTGGTCCTGCATCCCCCTGAACAGCTGCTCACAAGCTCCTCTGCTCCCCAGGTCAAGAACTTCGGGCGCTCGGGGCGGACGAAGTACACGCACCTGGTGGACCAGGACACCACCTCCTTTGACTCTGCCTGGGGCCAGGAGAGTGCACAGAACACCAAGTTCTTTAAGCAGAAGGCAGCGGGGGTGCGGGATGTCTTTGAGAGACCCTCGGCCAAGAAACGGAAAACGACCTAAGAGCGTGGGCTGGAGGGTCTGGTGTGGCAGCTGCTGGCAGGAGGGCACTGCTCTGCCAGCTGCCAGAGCCTGGGCAGGGCCAGAAGGGACATGTTCCAGGACTCCTGTGGTGGCAAGCCCTTCCCCTGCCTGTACCATGCCTACCCAGATGAGGTGTGCCACTCCCTGTGCTGAGCAGACCCGATGGGTTCCTTGCTCACGCAGTGTGGAAGATGATGGCCTGTGGTGCTGGCCAGGCTGGTGGCCACACTATGTCCCAGCAACGGCCACTGTGGAGCCCTGGCAGTGTCTGGCACGTTGCAGCACCACCCCTGGCTTCAGCACATCCACTTCTGGAAGAGTTACAGGACTTCTACACCTCTCTGGTCTACAGCCCCTTGCTTGTACTGTCGCAGTTGTCAGTCTGGGCCCTGTTTTGAGCTGGTCATTGGTGACCCTATCTCCTCACCATGGTCCTGCAGGGCTTGGCTTTTCTACCTGTGTGGGGTGGGAGGGTTTGATTAAAGATTGGATTTTCTTACACACTCTGGCCCCATTTTTCTTAAAGACACGGCTGTCCTGTTCTAGTGCCTTCCTTGTGAGCCATGGTGAGCTGGGGCAGCACAGGAGGCACCAGCCTGGGCAGGTCCAGTCTGTACTGTCCCGGGGCAGAGATTAAAAGAGGGGAAAGCAACACGTCTCACTGCTCAGGCAGGTCACTTTGTCCTGCTCTTGTCATGGGGGTGCCCAGCTGGCACTGCCAACACAATGCCACATGACTGGGCCCCAGTTGTGGGTACCATGCACTCAGGGCCAGGGATGTGTGCTCAGCACTGTGTAGACTACAAAGACAGCCCAGTCCCACCAGTGCCTTTATTGGTATGGCAAGAGGCCCATGTCTGGCAGCCCACGGCCCCCCAGCTCAGTTGGTGAGGGTGATGAGAGCCTCCACCACGTTGCCCATGTGCTCGCGCAGGCTGCGCTCTGCTGCGGCCCGTGATATTTCCATCTCTGTCATCTGCAGAAAAACACGCACAGCCCCGTACAGCACCCGCAGGGCCCTGGGGGACACCCACCCATGGGGACACTGGACTGGCCTCAGGGCAGGATGCCCCGGCCTCCTCCATGGGTGCACCCAAATCTGGGATATGTCACAGCCTGCTCGGGGTCCCGCCCCTACTCACAATCAGCTCTAGGTCCTCCTTCTTGATGGTCACTTTTGCCAGTTCTTTCTCCCTACGACAAGAGATGGACAAACCTCCGGTGACCAACAGTCCCCGCTGGCCCCTGCCCCGCTGCTCCGTCGCCGTCAGGTGGGCAGGAGCGACCCCTCGCAGCAGCGTGGGGCTGGGAGGGGCCGGGGAAGGGCCGGGATGTCACACAGGGAAGCGGATGCCTGGGTCGTGTCCCGAGTGGTGACAAGTTGCAAGACAGGCACTGCCCCGGAGCGAGCGCGGACGGTTACCTCTCCTGCTTGGCTTTCTGCTCCCGGGACCTCCGGTCTCCGATCACCGACATAGCCTGCCAGAACGAGCGCGGTCACCCCGATGCGCGGCACCGGGCGGGTCAGCGCCACGCCGGCGGCACGGCCACCGGCACCGGCACCGGGACGGGCGTGCAGGCGCGGCTGTCAGCGCCCGGCTCGGCCCCGCTGCAGGCAGCGCCCGGCCTCCCACCCTGGCCCGGTCCCGTCCCGCCGCCGCACCGTCTCCAGGTTGGAGCTCTGGATCTCCTTCTCCTCCGCGTAGTCCGTGACGCGCTCCAGGTCCGCCGCGCCGCTATCGTGCTTCCGCGGCTTCTCGGCCGCGCGCCCGCCCGCCCCATCGCTGCCGCCGCCGGAGCCGTTCGGCTCCGTCTCCAGCTCCAGCTCCACATCGCCCTCCGCCGCCATGCCGCCGCCGCCGCGGCCCGCTTCCGGTCACGTGCGCCGCCAGCGGGGGCGGCGAGCGGCGCGCGCCGCCAGAACCGAGCGCGGACGAGGCCGGCTCCAGGCCCGGCCCCGCCGAGCGGGCACTCTCGGTCAGCGCTCCCCGGCGCTCTCGGGGCTCCGCGCAGCTCGCAGCTGGCAGTGCCGGCACTCCGGGCCGCTCGCTAGCAGCGGGCCAACGGCGCTGCCGAGGCGCGGAGGCGGCCGGGCGGGCGCGGCCCCGCCGCTACCCGCGAGTGCCCCCTGGCGGCGCACCGGCACTGCCGGGTCAGCCAGCCCGACATGGCCGCCGCCGCCGCCGCCATACGGACGGGCGGACGGGGCAGCCGCGGCGGCGGCCTGGCCGGCTCCACGGGCGCTGCCGGAGGCGAGAGGCGGCCGGGCTGTGGCTGTGCTTCCCCGTGCCCCGGTGCCGGGCCGTCGGAGGCCGTACCGCAGGGCGGCCCCGGCTGCCGCGGGCACGGGCGGGCCCGCCCCGGCCGCTCCCTTGGCGCACGCGGCTCACATGTCACCCCCCCGGCCGTGGGGACACCGCGGGCCGGGCCGGGCCCCGCGCTGTATGCGCTAGCGGAGATCTGTGTGATCGCCGCTGCAGCCGCGGCCCCGCCATCCGCCGTGTCTCAGGGCTCTGCCAGCACAAAGCCTGAGTGGCTGTGGAGCAGCTGAAGAAAGGTGACGCCAGCCCCAGCGTAGAGCCCCTGCATCCCCTTGCTTGTCCCCAGCTCCTGCCGACCCTGGGCCATCCTGCTAGCCGCTGGATGCGCTTCACGCCGTCCCGCTACCCAGCGAGGTACCTGTGTCCCTTGGGTGCCCGGGGCTCCCCCCTCCAGTAAACTCCGCATGCCCCAGCCCCTCCACGCAGCTGTATGGTACCGCTCTGGGATCAGGGAGACATCATGTGCAGAACACAGGTGCCCCTCACGCAAGCTCATGTCCAGGCCACCTGCCAGGGCCTTGTCCTGACCAAGGATGGCCGGGCTCTGGGCAGGGATGCCCAAGGCCAGGAGTCACTGGACAGTGCCCATTGAGCAGGCCAGGGGTGGTTGCCTGGAGGGAACAGCGAGCAGATGGCAGGGCGGGCCGAGCTGACAATCCCCTAATCCCATCAACGCCGCGGGGGCTGAGCAGAGCCGAGCTGGGCCATGGCGGGCACAGCGGCACGGGGGCACCTCCTGCACCCGCTGCTTTTCCAGGTGGGACTTGGGGTCCGGCGGGGCTGGGAGCGGACTGGGAGCGAGGCTGGGTGGGCAGGGTGTGCTGGGCCGGGCTGGGGAGCAGTGCTGGTCCCCTGGGATCCCCGCTGACCATGCCCCTCCCCAGCTCTGCTGCGGTTGTCATGGGCTCCGCGTGTCCACGAGCACGCGTATCCTCTACACGCTCCTGCACGTCCTGGCCTCTGCTGTGTGCTGCCTCATGCTGTCCCGCACTGTGGCCCAGGCTATCACAGAGAAGGTGAGAGAGGGAACCGGGACACCCAGGGTACCAGGAGTATTGGGGGTCCCAAGGGTACCATGTATTCTGGGGGTACTGGGGTGCCAGGCACATCAAGACACCCAGGGGAGCACTGGGCATGCCAGAATTGCCATGGGCATCAGGAGTACTGGATTCTGAGGATACTGGGATGGTGGGATAGTGACAGGGCTGCTGGGAGCGCCAAGGTGCTGGAGGTCCCGAGCGGGAAGGGGTGCCAGGGGTACCAGAGATGCAGGATTTGCCTGGCATGCTGGGGGTCCCAGCAGTCCCAGAGTACTGAGAAAAGTACTGGGAATGGTGGGAATATTGAAAGTTTGGATGTGCTGGATGCCATGGGCACTGGGGGATGGTGGGTGGACACACCAGCAGCCCTGTCCCATCAACCACCGTGTCTGCCAGGTGCCCTTCTCAGTGGTGCTGTGCCAACACCTGCCTGGGGGCACAAACTGCGAGCAGCTGGTGGGCTCCTCGGCCGTGTACCGGGTCTGTTTTGGCACTGCCTGCTTCCACCTGGCACAGGCTGCCCTGCTGCTCAACGTGCGCTCCAGCTCTGACTGCCGTGCGCAGCTCCACAATGGGTGAGGATGGGCCATGGGGCTGGGACAGGGTATCCTAGGATGGGGCTGCCCTGGGGTGGGGCTGCCAGGGGCTCTGTCCTACTGACATTACCTGCCCTGCAGGTACTGGCTCCTGAAGCTTCTGGTGCTGGTGGGCCTCTGGGCCGCAAGCTTCTTCATCCCTGAGGACAACTTCATCCAAGGTGTGCCCCCACCCTACCTGAGCTGGTATCCTGGGCAGCCCTTTTGTGCCCCACTTGCCCTGTGCCATCTCTACCTCTGCCCTCTTCCCCCAGCCTGGCACTACACAGGTGTCTGTGGGGGCTTCGCCTTCATCCTCATCCAGCTGGTGCTGATCACAGCCTTTGCACACACCTGGAACAAGAACTGGTGAGTGCTGGGGTGCCGGGTGGGTACCTGTCCCCTGCCACTGCTCATCCACTTTTCTGCAGGCTGACAGGAGCTGCGCAGGACAAGCGCTGGTATCTGGCTGTGCTGTTGGCCACGGCCACCTTCTACACCCTTGCCTCTGCCGCCTTCTCCTTCCTCTACAAGTTCTACACCCACCCAGCCGCCTGCCACCTCAACAAAGCACTGCTTGCCATCAATGGCAGCCTCTGTGGCATCATGTCCTTCATCTCCATCACACCGTGTGTGCGGCTTAGTGAGTACCACACAGCACAGCGTGCTGGGGGCTGCCATGCTGCATGGCCAGCTGGGTCCTGTGCTGACTGTGGGCCCCAGCTCAGGGCCAGCACTGGGGCACTGGAGGAGAACCCACTTCTGGGTTCCTGGCCCTTCCTTTACCTTGGCACAAGGCGCTGGATGGGCGAGTGGCAGGAGGGGACTGCCCAAGGCCCCCTCAGAGCCCCACCCACCAGCTCATGTTACTCCAGGAACTCCAGTAACACCTCTATCCGCACTCTTGCAGAGCAGCCGCGGTCAGGGCTGCTGCAGTCCTCAATCATCAGCTGCTATGTGATGTACCTCACCTTCTCTGCACTGTCCAGCCGCCCCCCAGAGAGAGGTGGGTGTCCCTGTCCACCACCAGCAGTCCCCACCGTGATGCACGCCCTTCTCACCTCCACCTCCCTGCAGTGCTGTACAAGGGGCAGAACCTCACTGTCTGCTTCCCGGGGGTTGGGCAGGATGAGCTGCAGACAGAGGACACCACCGTCGCCGTGCTGGGTGCTGCTATCATGTACGCCTGCGTGCTCTTCGCATGGTGCGTGCTCCCTGCCCAGGCACAGCCGGGCTGCCAGGGCTGTCCTGAGGGGTGGCAGGGCAAGAGCAGGTGGGGCATTGGTGGGTGGGCAGGGGCAGCACAGCAGAGCTCCTGTGGCCGTTGGGAATCCATGGGGCAGGCTGGGAGCCTAGCACAGCGTGATGGGTGCCTGTGTTATGATTTCTGCCTCTCTCCTGGGCACAGCAATGAAGCCTCGTACCTCGCTGAGGTCTTTGGGCCCCTCTGGATGGTCAAAGTCTACAGCTTTGAGTTTAAAGTGAGTATGGATGCAGCTGTGCTCCACATCCTCCTGCTAAGGGCACCCCAGACCCACCACCTCAAGGCCGTGTCCCAGCCCCAGAGAGGGGCAGGTCTGTCTAGCAAAGCACAGAGGGCTGCCCACACCACCTGCCCTGGCATCAGGCAGGGCTCAGCCTGGCCATGCTGGCCACGGGGCTGGGCAGTCAGCACTCTGCTCTCTCTGCAGAAACCTTCCTGTTGTTTCTGCTGCCCTGAGAAGATGGAGGAGGAGCTGAGAGGTGAGTGCAGTGTCTGTGTGGGAGTGGACAGAGCCTGTGTCCCAGCCTGGGAGTGCCATGTCCCCACACTCCCGCAGGCACTGACCAGACGTGTGAGCAAGTAGAGGAGAGTGCCAGAGGACAGTTCATCATCGAGGATGAGCAGGACCGGGTGGTCTACAGCTACTCAGCTTTCCACTTTGTCTTCTTCCTTGCCTCACTCTATGTTATGATGACACTCACCAACTGGTTCAGGTAGGGCTCTGTGCTGCTGCCCAGCCCTCCCTGTTCTCACTCCAAACCTCTGTGCCGGGCTGTGACGGTATCACCGAGCTGGCACCTGCTGGGGATGCTCAGGGCTCTGTGCCCGCAGACCTGCACTGCTCCAGTGGCAGCTGTGCAGCGCAGCAAGAAGGGCTGGAGGGCCCTTGGAAGGGACATGCCCAGGGGCACGTGGCCACTGGGACACAGGGTGATCTGGTGGCTGCAGCAGGCACTGGAACCCCCTGTGCTGGCATCCTTTGGGTACCCAGCCCTGCCCTCTCCCACCAGCTATGAGAACGCAGTGCTGGAGACCACCTTCACACACGGCAGCTGGTCAACCTTCTGGGTGAAGGTGTCCTCGTGCTGGGCTTGTGTCCTGCTCTACCTGTGGCTGCTGCTGAGCCCCTTCTGCCTCCATGGCTCCCCACAGCACCAACGCAGCAGTACAGGGCCACGCATCGTGCGGCGCCGACGTGCTCCACAGCGCATCAACGTCTCCACATAGCCCCTGCCAGGACCAACTGCGCCCAGGGCTGGTCCCTGCCGTGCCCCGTGCCCTAGCCCTGCTTGGTCCTCCTGGCCTCCCCTGACCCCCTGTCCCAGGAGACAGCAGCACCTGAGAGCTTGAGGGGAACATGGGAGGTGGATGCCAGGGACACTGGCCCCGTGCTGAGCCAGGGCCACCCAAAGGGCCAGAGCCAGCTGGTGGCAGGTGCTCAGCCCGCAGCCTGGTTGCCCTGGCCTCACTGGTGCAGTGGGGGAGCAGGGCTCTGCCTTGGCTGCCACTGCCATGGTGCATTCACTGTAAATACCTGCTTGAATACATTTTTATATAAAACTCTGAACTGAGCCTGTGCCATTGCCCTGCGCAGGCTGCTGCCATGGGGATGGAGAGAGGGGGTGCCAGCTCTGTGAAACACCTCGAGTCAGCAGCATTGCTGCAAGTCCCCACAGAACCTGACCCAGATGAGGGGTTCTGCAGGCAGCGCAGGCTGTCCTCTGGGGAAACAATGCCTTGCTCACGCCTGCTGCAAGCACAGGCCACTGGGCAGCCTGCCACAGCACTGGCATGGACCTCTGGGCCAGCCCCAGAGAGCCCCATGCCACCCTTCTGTCCTGCAGTTGAGGAGTCACAGCCATTGATGCTGGTGGGGAACAAGACGGAGCTGTGGCCTGGCAGAGGGGGAGCACACAGACCAGAGGCAGCTGGCCATGGCGAGCAGCAGCTCCTCAGGGCTCCCGGGGTAACCAGGGCCCCGCTGCCAGCCCCAGCCTCCGGGCTGCCTGCCCTGCGAGACCAGCGCCAAGGACGGCACCAGCGCGGTGGAAGGCGGCGCTGCATCTGGCTCGGCGAGGAACCCCGGCTGCCGCGGGACCCGTCGCCGTGCTGCCGGATCGCGCTGACGCCACTATTATGGCCCTGCGGGGAGGTGAAAAGGCTGATCGGCACCGGCCTCAGCACTGGGCTGGACCCCGTCGCCAGGCGCACGGCTCCGCGCTGCTGCCGGACGGGCAGCCACAGCTGGGCCCGCCCCGGCCGTGCCGCAGCGCGGCTCTCCCCCGGTGCGCAGGCCCGGCCGCCATCTCTCCACCGCCGCCCTCCGAGCGGCCCGGAGCCCCGGCTGCGCCCCGGCGCTGTGCTGGCCCGCTTCGCTCCTCGACGCTGCCAGCTCTCCCACCCGCCCCGGGGCGCTCGGCCCTCAGCCCCGCGCTGAGCCCCGGGTGCTGCCCCAAGGACCGCCGAGGCCCGACCCCACCTTTGTTCCTCACCGTCAAGATGCCGCCGCTTGACTCCGCCACGGCCGCGCTCGGTCCTTCTCCGCGGACGCGACTGCTCCGCCGGCAATACCCATGCTCACCCACCCCCCGCCCGGCGCACGGACGAGCAGACGCAGCGTGCAGGGCTCCACAGCTACTTTAATAGGGAACGGCGCCGCAGGGCGCGGGGCGATGCCGGGGATCCCGGCGGGACCCGGCCTGAGGCGGCGCGGGGCATCCTGCCGGCGGGACCGGCCCTGGGGCGGCAGCCCGGCGCGGCCGCCCGCTACTTGTTGCCCTCCTTCTTCTCATCGGCCTTCTTCTGCTTCTGCTGCATGATCTCCGAGTCCCTGCGGGGAGCGCGGCGGGGCTGGCGGCGGGGCCGGCACCGCCGCGGGGCGGGAGCAGGGAGCGGGGCAGGGGAAGCCGGCGGGCCGGCCCGGCGCTCACCTCTGCTTGCGGGCGGCAGCCGAGAGCCCGTCGTCCCGCCGCTTGCCCTTGCCCGAGTCGCTCTGCTTCTTCAGGTTCTTCTGCCGCGCCAGTTCGCGCTGGTTCCCGCCTGCCACAGCGCGGCCGCCTCAGCGCAGCCCAGCCGCGCTTACGGGCCGCGCCGCCACCCCCCATACCCGGCCCGACCACTGCCCGCAGGCCGGGTCCCGGCGCGCCGGCGGATCAGGGCATGGCCCCTAACCCCAGCCCCGCCGCACTCCCCAGGTCCCAGAGCAGCCTCCCACCACACTCGTGAGCCGCAGCCCCCTTTTCCTCCCTGCCTTCCCCCCCAACTCACGGGTCATGGCGCCGCTCCCTCCCACCTCCACTCCACCGCCACGTCCCGCACTGACCCCCCCCGCGCCCCGCCCCGCGCCGCGCTTTAAGGGATGCCACAGCCAATCACTGCGCCGATCCACCCCCCGCTGCACTCCCATTGGCGCGTCTCTCCGCCAAGGCCCCGCCTGATTGGCCGCGGGCTATGGCCTCCCTTCTGCCGGCGGGGGCGAAAAAACCGGAAGGTTGGGCGCACGCGCCGCAGCCGCCTCCGCGCGACAGGATACAGGCGGGGGGGGAACCGCCCCCTGCTGTGACGTCACGAGCGGGAGCACCGCCTGCGGGGAGAGCGGTGCGGAACGGGGGGCGGGCGCCTTCCCGCCCCTCCCGCAGCCCTCCCCGCCCCAGGGAGTGTGGGGCGATGTGGGGAGGAAGGTACGAGAGCTCTTCTATCTCCTTAGTCAGGCTCTAGGGCGCTGCGGAGCCGCTCAGATAGCTCCTTCCGCCGAGGGCGGTGGGGGGGATCTATAGGGAGAGACGTCTGTAAGCGCTATCCGCGCCAACCGGGTGCGGGACGGGTATCCGTCTCTGCACAGCCCACGTCGCCTACGCACGCGGGGCTCAGCGGCGGCATCAGGTCGTGGCGGGGATTCTGCGGGCTGGTGCTGGATGGAGGGCTCTGGCGCTTCGCCAGCCGTGAGAGCTCGGTGTGGATCACCTGCGGACAAGGGGCGGTGCGGTGGGACACCCGGCCCACCGACTCCCGCGGGATCCTCTTCCTCCCCGTCGCTCCTAGTACCAGGTGCTGTGGGACCACCGCCCGCCCTCGCACCCTGCCTCCCACACCTTGCTGGCCGGGTCCAGCTCCAGGGCTCTTTTCAGGACGAGCGCCGCCTCTGCGTCCCGGCCCTGCTCTGCCAGCAGCTGCGGGGAGAGGAGCGGAGGGTGGCTGGACGGCCCGGCCGAGCGGAGCGGGGCGGTGCGGGGCGCTGCGAGTCCCACCTGCCCGCGCCGCAGCAACGCCCGACCGTTGTCAGGGCAGATCCGCAGGGCCGCCTCGCAGGCTGCCAGCGCCTCCTCCGTCCGCCCCAGCTTCAGCTCGGCAGCCGCGCAGTTGTTGAGGCACTTCACGCGCTGCTCCCGCAGCTCCTCTTCCTCCTCGGGCCCGGGTGGAGCTGCGGGGCGAGTGGCGATCTCAGCGCTCCAGCCCCGCAGCCCAGGGCCCTCCCTCCCGCCCGGTCTCACCGGCGGCGGGGCCGTCCAGGGCGCGCAGGGACAGCCGGTACGATCGCAGCGCCGCGGCGAAGTCACCCCGCGCGAAGTGGAAGTTGCCCCGCTCCCGGCGCTGCGAGCCCAGGCGCAGGCGGACAGCGGGCGGTAGCGGCTGCGGGTCGGGGCCGTCCCGCACCTCTAGCAGCGTCACCTCGAACAGCAGCGGCGCCTCGGGCGGCACGTCGGGCTCCCTGCTGGTACAGCGCCGGCTACCCGCGACCCCCGCCCGCCCCGGTCCCCTGCCCTGCCGGCCCCACCGGCTCTCCTCCTCCTTTCCCCGCCTGTCCCTCTTGTCCGCCCGCCCCGTCCGTCTGCTCTCCCGCCCCCTGCCTGCTCCAGTCCCCGCCTACTCGTTCCCCCTCCCGTCCGCCCTACCTGCCTGGGCGGCCGTAGGCGTAGGGGAAAGCGGCGAGGAAGAAGGAAACCTCCCCGGGCTGCATGGTGGGGACGCCCAGCTCCAGAGCCTGTGGACGAGCACGGCGGGGCTGGCGGGTCGGAGCCCAGGGCGGCGCTGAGCCCGCACGGCACTGAACCGCGCACCGGTTCGGGCTCACCTCCACGACGTCCCCGTGCCCCGGCACGAAGATGAGCCGCGGGTCCCGCTCCACCAGCCCGCCGTCCTCCAGGGCGCCCAGCACCTTCACTGACACCTCCTGGCCCGGCAACGGCCGCGGCCCGCCCGGCCCGGCCCGCACCACGCGCTTCCGCAGCAGCCGGTCCTCTGCAGGGGAGGAGGCGCTGAGAGCCGAGCCGGGAGTCCCGAAATTGGCACTCCCTGCTCCACTCTCCCCGGTACCGGCCGTCCTAGCCTGGGCCGCCGGCCCGGCTGGCCCTGAGGCCACCCGTCGGCGCTCACCCGTCAAGTCGCTCCAGCCGTCGGAAGCGAAAAGCGGCCCGAAGCCGCCGGGCCCCGGCACTGCCAGAGCCTCCAGCCGCCGGTAGAAGAGCTGCTCCTCCTCGCGCACCGACGGCACCGCGATGGCGGTGTGAGGCAGCCGGAACCGCACCCGCCGGTCCCGGCCAGGCCCCCGCGGCCGCCCGCCGGCCCCTGCTTCCCTCTCCGGGGAGCCGCCGGGCGACGGGCCCGGCATGTCCGCCCTCGGCCCTCCTCACCACCCGCAGCTACCTGCTGGCCTCGGTCCGGGCCCGCCCGGGGCTCGGCGGCGGGTGCCCACGGCCCCCAGCCCGCACCGGGAGTGTCTCTGCCGGTCCCGCCGCGCCGCGACTGCCGGGGGTTGCCCGGGCCGGGGACACCGCGGAGCGCATGCTGCCGCGCCGTTACCTAATGCCGGGAAGCCGCTCAGGGGATTAGTCCGCGCCGGCGGCAAAAATAGCTGGCCCCGGGCGAGCCCCGCCACAGGGCTCCCGCCGCCCGCCCCTGCCCCTCGGGACCGCCCGCCCGCCGCCGCCGCGCCTTCCAGGCAATGCCGTGGCCGAGCGTCTCCGGTACCGAGGCTGCGGGCCGGGTCTCTGGCATTCCCTGCTCGGGGGGAATGTGTTACTTTGGGTGGTGTCTTCTCCTTTTCACACGCCCAGCTCTTCACACAGGCCTCACTGAAAGGTCTGCAGCCATCCTGTTTGCCAAGTATTCCAGGCAGCAAATACACAAATCCTTCATCAGATGCCTTTTTCTCCTCACTTTGAAGCTCAGTACCTTCAGTGCACTTGCAGGACAGCGAGGGACATCTGGGCAGCCACCAGCACAGCGCTTCCTCATCCTCTGTCCATCCTGCCAGAAAGTTTCCCCAGGCCTGTGCTAACTTCACCCAGGCTGCTCTGAGCACCAGCAGTGATACTATGGGCCAAACATGCTGACAAGTTTTACCTGTGTTCAGTGCCTCAGTGGCCACCAGGGCAACAGTCACAGAGCAGGAGCAAGGCCAGGATTAGAACCACTTTCCCGGTTCTCCTTGGCTTGATAGAGAGCACTGTCCTGCCCACCAAGGAAGCAGCACTCCAGTTTGGTGTTACATGGGTAATTGTCAGATGTCAGTGGAGCTGACTACTCCTGCACCAGCTTCAAAGCAGATTTATTGCTGCTGCTGAGTGAGGCCCTTGCCAGCCTGCTCTGTGTGCCTGCACTGCTGCAATCCCACAGTCACAGTGTGCACCATGTACCTCTAAACTCACCAGGGCAGCACACAGCAAAGGCACTTGTGACCACAGCTCCCCAATCCAAAATGCGTGTAAAGGCAGCACCTGAAGCCCAACACATTGGGACATCTGTTGCTGCTACATTCTGGAGGGGCTCAGGCAGCTGAGGAAAGAGGATAATGGGCTAAAAGCTAAAGTCAGTGACTAGGAGGGCTCACTGTAGGGAACAACTTGCAGCAGGAAGCTGCTGCCTATGAAGAACAGGATCCCACTGCTAGGTCTGATGGGTTTCCTCAGGACAGGGACACTTGGTCTTAAGGGGGTCATTTTATTGTTTCACTTCTCCAAATGTACAAAAAAAATTAGAAAATAACTGTACCCCCACCCCCTCCCAAACCACAAAACAAACCTGGGGAGCCCCACAACAGTGCAGCTAAGAGACGGCAGAAAATTAAACATTACTAGATACAGCAGCTCGGGCCCCTCGGCCCGCATGGCCACTGGCTCTCCACAGCCCAGAACTGGCCCCAATCTGACCAGTGCTTCCCCAATTCACACAGAGCTCATTCTGACAAGGTGGCAAGTAGGTACTTTACAAATCCTCCTTCACCTTCTTCTTGGATTTCTTGGATTTCTCTTCCTCCTGCAGCACGGGAGTGTTGGTTGCCTCCCGCTTCAGGTAGCTGATGAAGTCACTCACTTCTCTGCCTCCCTGCAGAAAACAAATGACAGTCAGGCAGGAGCTGTACCCACGATGGACCTACCCTCTCCTGAAGGGGGTTCAGGTGCTCGGAGGGAGACCCTGGTGACTGCAAGCAGAGCTCTCCCCAGGGCCTACAACTCAAAGTACAATGCTCCCAGCAGGTACCATCAGGTGTGTTCCCAGGGAAACAGGACACAGTGCCACCCCCAACTCCAAAGAGGCTTGAGTATAATTAGAACACCGGTATGCTCTTCACTTCTTTACAAAGCATCAAGAACAGCAAAATACTCGCCTCATACTTCTTTGGACTCTGCTTCTTGCCAGCTGGAGCAAAATAGATGGTGGGGAAACTGGAGAGAGAAGAAACACATGAGCTCCTGAGATGCCTTGATTTCCATCAGACCAGCCCCAACTGAAGGGACTCACACCCCACACTGCCCTGGATTAACATGGCACAGCTTCAGTGGCTCTGAGGCACCAGGTGTGGCCTTCAAGAGCCCAGCAGATCTGGATGAGCTCACAGGTTCAAGTTTGCTAGCTAAACTGCTTTTGGAATAGCGAGCTCAGATTTGTTTTCACACTGCCAGGAACAGAATCTCAGCAGATTCCAAAGCAGCAGGACAGGCCTCCAGGCAGAGCCAGGACACCAGAATCCTGGAGAAGCCAGGCAGATCAGTGTATTTTGTTTTCACTCTTGATTTCTCCACATCAAGCCATTGCCCAGCAGTCACCTAGCTATTGCCTGGCAACCCCCACACCCTTCCACATGAGGCTCTTTCAGCTCTTCAGTGCTGTGCCTGAAATCAGACAGAGAGGGACTCATGCACTGACACGTGGTGTCACAGCAGTCACACCTACCCTCGGACTTCATAGGGAGAAGGCACATCATTGGCTGTAGCGTCCATTTTGGCAATGATGATATTGGGATCTTTGCTGAGCTGTGGGTAGAAAGAACCCATCAGTAACCAATTCCAAAATCCAGGAACCCAGCAGTCAGCATGATTTGGGACAGTGGTGTCAGAGGACAGTGCATAGGGAATGCCACTTCACCAACCCCCACTACATGGGAGACAATCATCATGCAGAGGGAAAAGATCCAAAAAGAAACTTGGGCAGTTGAGGCCAGTCACGGAATCCTAGAATATTCCTGTGCCCTAGCCAATAACACAGACTAAATATGCCAGTGTGCTTGCTACCACAGATCCTGCTGCAAGATATCTGCACTCTGCAAAGAAACCAAAATTTGTAATCCTCAGGAAGGCACAATTACACCCCATTATCACAGAAGCTGGAAACGACCTGCAGGATTATTTAGTGCTGCAAAATTCTAGTTCACGTTTGTAAGAATCTCACACTTACCTTCTCCCCCAATTCTTTGTATTTGGGCTCCAGATTCTTGCAGTGGCCACACCACGGTGCATAGAACTCTATCAGGACATCTTTGTCTTGTGCATTAACTATTTCATCAAAGTTCTCAGCCACCACCACCTGTAAGGGTTGATCACACCAGTTAGTTCCTTCCAAGGCAGAGATGAGGTGATGACATGACATGCTCCACACACTCCACCCAAACCTGGGTCTCCCACACCTGCACAGCAAGCAGCAGAACCAAACACAGCACTCCTCATCTGCACCATGCAGGTAAAAACCTGCTGTAAGTTACCAGCACTACCTCCAAGTGAGGTCTGTATATGGTGTCCTCGCAGGAAGATAAAGCCTTTTCTTTTTAATCCCAGCAAGCAATCAGCAGGACTGGCTGAGGCCATCCCCATCGCCCCAAAAACATCTGTGAATCCCGTGACTCGCACTCCTGTGTAAGGCTCTCATCAAAAAGCCAGGCCAGGGAATGCTCTTACTCAGGGCAGAATTGCCTGGGAGGGTGAAAGGCAGGAATTGTACCAGATCCCAGTGATGAAATAAACAGGGAGATCCCTAAAATAGTGCAGTCACAACCAACAGGAAGACCATGCCATGAAGGACTGAGCATAAGCCAAGAGGGCAGGCCTTTGTGTAAGCCCTGAAAATCTGGATGCTGCTGCACTCACAAAGCACGTAACTGTTGGGGCCAAGCAGCAGTTACTATGCTGAGAGAAAAAAAACAGAACCCAAACTGCAGGCTGCATGTCTCCCTCACCTCAGAAAGCTGCAGTAGAACAAGGGAGTGAGTAATTCCTCTGTCTGTCAGCACAGAGGCCTCTTGAGCTGCCACCATGCCTCACTCCCAGCACTTCACACAGGCACAGGAAGCTGCTGCTGAGCAGTGTCTCTGCAGCCGTGAGCAGCACTCACCTTTACAGGGCCATCATTGCTTTCAGGGACAGGCTCTGATTTCAGGTATTTTTTCAAATTTCCATCAAAGTAATCTTGCAGGAATCTCTCCAGAGCCTTTCCGTCACGGCTGAAAGAAAAGTGATGTTACAGCCATCATCACACACACAGGATGAGAGAGGGAAACTTTCAAAGCTTATTTAAGCTACTTCCACCCACACAACAGATGCCACCTTCATCTCTGACAGCACCAGTCTGGGGCTGGCTTAGTAGACCCCAGAACAAGTGCAGTGATGTCCTTAAGGGCTCTGACAGGAGGCTGGATGCAGATCCCATTCAAAGTTTTAGGCATTCCAGCATTCTTCAGGGTTTTTTTCAAAATGAAAGGTACAATTAATTCTTCTGCCCTTTATTGCACCCTAATTCCTAACCAGAATTTGAGGATCTTGAATTAAATTCTCTCCCTTTATATAACAGCAGGGACTGCAAGCTTTCTAAAGAGTAGGAAAACACATGAGTAGGAACCATTTTGACCCAGCAATTGCTTCTTCCAGCTGCAACAGCCAGCTTTCCTGTTTCCTCAAAGCTAACAAAGTATCATCTGGTCAGAGACTCTAGACCAAAGTCCATCAAATCAGACCCATTACCATCAAGTTCAAGAACTCACGAGAACTCTTCTTGCATGACATATTTATCTCCTTTGGCAGTTCTGATGGCAACGACGGGGGCCTCACCCACACTGCTGTCCAGACCAAACTCAGAGAGCTCGTGGCCAAAGGTTTTTCGACTAGCAACAGCATAAGACAGTTTGTGGCCAGCATCCAAGAACTTCTTTGCAATCATCATAACTCTGAGGGAAAAAAATAAACAAAACCCCAAAGCGTTATTTCTTTGAACATTTTCTTCTACATGATGTAACACCCTTCAAGATGACATACACATCAGACTAGGAATTCAGTGGCACAGTGTGCTCTTCAGAGCCAAGTCCTGCAGAAATGGTGCTGAGAAGCAGACCAGTAGACTCGTGCCTGTGGTGACTGAGGCAAGTGTTGCACATTTCCATCCCCCACCCGCGTGAGCCCAGGGTCTCAGGCATGAAGGGCAGAACTGTACAGCCCAGCAGTGAGGCAGTCTGTGGGTAAGGTCTAGGTTCCCAAGGACCAGGGATCCAAGAGCAATCACAGAGGATTTCAGAGGACTGACCCAAGCTCTGGAACCACAGCAAGGCAGGAACAGCACAAGGCCCGTTTACGCCCATCACTCCCACCTGTTGCGCCAGTAGTTGGATCCCTTGGCATTCTTCTCATAGTCAACATCGTAGTATGCCACCAGCAAGTCCTTGCCCTGGATCAAGTCTTTGTTGTCTTCAGTCATGTGAGGGCAGATGCCAAAGCTGTCAACAAGAGAGGTATTAGCAGAGTCCATGACCCCAGAAAAGGCTTGACACAGCACACTTGCTTCCCACCCAGGAGTTAAATGCCAGTGATCAATCAGGCCCCAGGAAGAAATGCTTTGCTCATTCCTGTACCAGGTTTTTCTGAGAAAAATCTCCATCTCCTGCCACATCAGTGGCTAGAGCTGACCCAGTTAAGGCCAAAGCTAGCACAGCTCTCACAGGTTCAGTTTTTAAACAGAATGGTTAGAATATGGAGAGTGTATGCCAACAGCCACGCCAGGTCTTCAAGAAGGTGTCCCCAAAGGGAAGCAGTGCCAAGACATGCAGCAGAGGTGTCAGCAATGCAAAAACAAGCTCTGACAGGGCCAAAGCCAACTGGGGCCAGCCTGTCACGTTTGTTGGTGAGAAATCACTCACATGTTCTCCTGGATGAATTTCTTGATCTTTCCACTGGTGATTTTGTCTTCTGGATACTTGACAGAGCTCTCCTCAAACTTGTTGGTCAGGCGTGGAGGACGGAATAGGACTATACCTCTGCAGGAAAACAGGTATTAACAATTAGTTCAAAGTGTCCCTGGGAGTCCAAGGACAGCAGCCAGATAAGACCAAAACCCACTCTCAGTAACAATCCCCACTCACCATCCATAGCTCAAACTACACTGTCTAGTTTCTTGATGGCACTAGTGCACTAGGTGTACCTGTCAGAGCCTTCTCCATGATTCAGACAGGCCACAATGAGAAACAAAACTCTCACCATAACAAGGAATATGGAAACAAAATGTCTCTGTTGAGATACTTTCCACCCAGAGGCAGACACAAACACTTCAGAGACCATTTACACCTTTCTATCTCAATTCAAAAGAAACACTACCGTCTGGCAGGGAAGAAACCAGACCTTAAGCTTTGTTTAGAAACTGAAACCAGTTAAGTGGAATCCATGAATTTGTTCCAAACGCCTAAATAAGAAGAAATCTTTGTATTAAGTAACTTACTCTCCGTCTTCCTTGTACTTGTGCAGCAGCTGCTCCTCGGTGGTGTGTGCAAAGCGGTAGTTATCCCTGAGGCTGTTGGCTGCTTTCATGAACTCCGAATAAGCATCCCCAGATGCATCACCAAAGAAGCCTGCAGCAGAAAGGCAGACTGTGACCTCAAACCAACCCAGCTCTGGACCCTCTGCAGGTCTCAGCATTTCTCTCTACAATGCACTGGATCAGTCCTGAATCCAGTCCTTCAGTGCATGCTGAGGTGTTTACCTTCAACAGCTTCTCTCTCATTTTCCAGGACCTCCTTGCACCACCCCCCTCCCCCATTCCAGCAGCAGAAAAGTTACTCAAGAGAAGCCAAAATTGGCCATTCAGCCAAGGACAACTGTCCCCTGAACACCCAGGCATCCACTGGTGATTGTGTAACAGCCACTGGCACTTAATAACGCTAAGTTTAGGAATGCTGGTCAATACTCATGTGGTTATACCTACAAGATGGCACCTGATTTGCACCATCTGCTGCTGCCACATGTAACCACAGACAGCAACAGCCTCTAATGCCACCAGAGCAACAAACGCACCCAAAACAACCCAAAGCTACCTGTTGTCAGCCAGCCAAGAAAGCAACAACCTTTGGAAAACATATACTGTGGTGCCAGGGGAGCCAACGAAGCCAGATGGCCAAGAGAAAAAAAAAAAGGAAAGAAAAAAATTTGCACTTGCAGCGGGACGAGCCCCAGTCAGAGCAGGCTGCTCAGAGCTTTGTCCAACTAAGTTGTGAAAATTTCCCAGGCTGAACATTTTAAAATCCCTCTGGATACAGGATTCTGTTCTAGGCTTTATTGCTTTAATTACCAGCAGTGGTTTTGTTCACGTGCATCTGGAATTTCATTTGCTGCAGCCTGTGGCACTGCCTGTGCTCTTTGCACACCAGCTCCCAGAGCCCACTCCTTTCACCACCTCTACTCACCCACGACAGAAGCATCTTTATCACCAATGAACTTCTCAAACTCAGCCACAGAACTGAGAGCCACCGAAGCAGGTCCCGCCTGTTTCTTCAGATGGCTGACAATCCCATCTTGAAAGATTAGTAAAATAATTAAAGGGATCAATACCAAGTTCCACACGATATTTTTCAAGCTTCCTAAACCAGAAATTGTTTCTGCAGAATCCACAAACATCTCCCATACAATAAATATGTGAACTGAAGGACTGCTCCCATCAGCTTAACACAGGAGCTTCCTAGCATCCTGGGAAATAAGAGCTAATGTGGAAACCTTCACCTTTAAAGGAGAGCTTTAAGGGAAAATAAACATCCCAGGCTTTGTCAGTACAAAGAGTTCTGGAGAGAGTTGGGGGTTGGATGTGTGGGTGTGAACCTTCTCTGCATCCCTGGCTGTTACACGCTGCCTCCTGCAGCAGCTCAGCAAACCGGACACTGCCAAACAGTTCTTACCTGCTGTTCTGGGCCCATCATAGGTCCCTGCCTCTTCTCCATCTCGAAAAATCTTTAATGTGGGATATCCACTGACTCCATATTTGTTACAGGTGTTGGAGTTTGCTGTACAGTCAACCTAAAGGAAAAGAAACCTTGCTACTGAGATTGAGGTCCAGCCCTAACACACCCATCCCAAATAAGAGACTAGAGGGATCTGTCACACACTGCCGGTGCTCAATAGCCCAGACTGGGAAAGAGGTAGCACAGGTATAATGAGATGCCTGGAGAAATATTTGAGAAAACACTGCAAGACTAAATAGTTTCAAATTCGACCAGACTACACACTAAAAAAATACTAGAAAGGATAGTTTCTTGAAATCAATGACATGGAATTTCTCAGCCCCTTGTCAGTCCCAAAGTTCATATAACATTTGAAGAAAACAGGCTGACCTGACCAGGAGGCCATGGTGCCAAGAGTCCATGCCACTTCCCGTAAAGAAAGAGAGATACCCTGATTTGAGAAAACGCCACGAGTTCTGTGCAGAAAAGAAAGCTCCTAGTCAGGATGCCTCAGTGGGTACGTGCAGCACGGTGCTCGCTCTCAGCCTCATCACACAGCTCCGAGCAGGCCCATTTCCCCGGCTGGGGCGAGCCCTCACACACCCTGTGCACACCCGCCGCGCGGCTGCGGCCCTGCAAGGACCGCCTTCCACATTATTTCAGGGCTCCAAGGCACCAAACAAACGGCGTCCGCCAGGCCTGCAGAGCAGGAATGCGGCCGCTGGCCGCCCCCGGGTCTGCCCCAAGGCGGGAGCCCGTGCTCACCTTCACGAGAGGCACGATTCCCTTCAGCCGGGTCGCGGCCGACTCGTACTCCGGCGCCAACCGCTTGCAGTGTCCGCACCTAGAGGCACGGAAGGGAGTCAGACCGGCCGGGTGCCCCTCGCGGCCCGCCCCCGGCCCCCCGCCCCCAGCGGCCCCTCACCAGGGCGCGAAGAACTCCACGAGCACCAGCCCCGGGCGCTCGGCCAGGCCACTCTCGAAATCAGCATCGCTCAGCTCCACCACGTCGGAAGCGCGAGCGCAGAGGGCGAGCAGCAGGAACAGCAGCAGCGCGGCAAGCAAGGCCGGCTGCGGGGGCCGGGGCCGGGGCCGGGGCGCGGACATAGCGGCAGGAGCGGCGGGAGCGGCGGTCCGAGAGCGGCGGGGCCGGGAGCGGCAGCTGAGGGAGCGCCGGGGCCGCAGCCGGAAGTCCGGCCCCCGCATCCGGATCTGCCGTGTGGCAGCTCCTGATTGGCCGGAGCGTCACAGCGCACATGCCAGCGGGGCGGGCTCTCCGCACTGCCCCCGCCCTTCCTCATGGCCGCCGGTGCTCGGCGCTGCGCGGGCCGCGGCGGGGGCGGGCCGGGGCTGTGGGCTGGGTTCGTCCTCGAGCCGCGGTGCAGTCCCCTCGCACCGAGCTGTGTCGCGCCGACCACAGCGCCTGCCCTTTCCCCGGGGCCGCGGAGGCTCCCCGAGGCTGCGCGCTGCCGAGTGCGCTGTCGGTGTCTGGGAGCTGTGCTGACCCCATGGATGGATGTGCGTTAACGCCACCGTGGCCACCGTGTCCGTATCGCGCAGTGCCAGTGACACGTGCCCAGCACGTGCTGCACGAGAGCGCTCGGCTCGCTACGGGGTCCCCTGCTGGATTCACCGCAGCCCCGCCTTTCCCCCACCACCCCTCCCGCTCCGGCCCTGGGTCAGTCTGGCGTTCTCCTGGCCCCGAGCCAAACCTGGGAGTGGGTCTTTAGCCCGTAACCCCATCCGTCGGCAGTTGCAGCTTCTGCTGGGTCTGCGGTCGGAAGGTCCTTCGTCTGTGCCATATCCCTGCCAGGGTGCTCGCCCCCAGCTTTGACCAGGCACAGCCTGCTCCCACCTCGCACCACCGTGCTCCGGTCCTTCCGGGGCCTGGGTCTGTCCCGCACAAAAACCGATTCTCACCGACCTACCGCCACCTCCCTTTGCAGCGCGCTGGGCAGCTCAGGTGGGCCTCGGGGGACAATGCATCAATTGGGGAAACGTTCTCGGTACCCCGTTTCTGCCTCACCATCCGTTTCTCCTTAGAGCCCACGTACTCCTGCCCTCGCCTTGTCGACAGGTCCCTACCGCTGACAGCTGAGTTTTAGCAACTGCTCCCAGCAACCCCAGAGCTGCTGATTGGGGCCAGCCCTCATCAGCTCACCTCCGGCACGGGGGCAGCCGCCTGGCTTGTTTCTGGCGTGTTTGTCACCAATATTGAGCTGCATCAGCCAGTCGGCCCCAGGGCTGCGGGGACAGCCTGCCTGACGTCTCCGACTTCATCGTCGTCATTGCGACAAAGGGCCCGGGCCCGGCCCGCCCGGGCAGCGCCGTGCGCCCCGGGGCCGCCAGGGGCCGCTGCCCGCCGCCCGGGCCGCTCCTCCGACCGGCGTGAGGCGGCGGGGCCGGGCGATGTCTGCGGCCCCGGGCGGTACCCGCGGGGCCGGGCAGGGTCCGCAGCTCCGGGCGATGTCCGCGGCCCCGCGTGTTGTCCGCAGCTCCGGGCGGTGTCCGCGGCCCCGGGCGGTACCCGCGGGGCCGGGCGGTGTCCGCAGCCCCGGGCGGTGTCCGCAGCCCCGGGCAGTGCCCTGCCGCCCGGCTGCCTCCGCCCGTGCCGGGTTCCCGTCATCAATAATGCACGAGCTCGGCATCCTTTGCGGTGGTGGGGCTGGCGCCGGCCTCGGATTAGCGCCCAGAACCGAGGCCAGCGACAGTCGGCTCCGTCGCGCCGTGGGCGTCCAGCCCTGGCGGTCGGAGCGGGGTGAGCAGGCAGGGACCGGGCAGGGTCCCGTGCCGGGGAGGTATTAGGTATGTCACAACTTGTCTCGGCGGTCTGTGGCACGGGGGTCTCTGGGGCTGCCAGTGTCGGAAGAAGGCTGGGAGCCGTAGCGAATGCGGGAGCGGCGGGGGCTGGAGCCGGGCTCCGGGGCCGTACTGCGGGAGTTGCTGGAGCGAGCCCTGCGGGACCTCGTCTATCTCCCTCTCGCTCGCTCCTGCTGCCCATAAGACGCAGGAATGGCTGCTTTCCTTGCCAGCCCGGGGATGCTGCTTCTGCTGTTGCTGCGGTACCCCAACCCCAGTGAGTGAGCACGGGCCTCCGGCAGCGCAGCCGCCGCGGGGAGATGCGTGCTCGAGGGCCGGTTCTGCTCCCTCAGCTTTAGAGCCGTTCGTCGCCACTGCGCGGGCACAGGGAACGACTCCCAGCACTGACACCCGCTCTGGTCACTGACTGGCGCATGTGCTCGGCTCAGCCACCAGTGGCTGGGAGCGGCCAGCCCCCAGATGGGGGTCAGAGCTATGGCTCAGGGTGAAGATTCCCCTTTGTCCCTGCGTCCTTATCCTTGTAGCAAGCCTGCCACAAACCTGCTGTGGGACATTGAGCAAGGAGCTCTGAGGGAAGGTGTGGATTGCACAGGCAGTGCAATGTTGCTCTTTCCTGCAGCCTGTGCTCCAGGACCTGCTCCAGGACAGCAAGGGTGCTCCTGCCCTTGAGATCCTGGTGCAGGCACTGCCCATCCCAGGTAGGCTGGCTGTAGCCCATCCAGGATTCTGAGGAGCATGGGGCCCACTGGCTCCTGCTCTCCCACTGCCTGGGTGCTCAAGACACATTTCCCACTGGAGTACCTTCATTTGCCAGAGACCTTCCAGAGTGTGCTGCTCAGGGTGGGACCTGAGTCCATGCGGTGCTTCCTGGCCCTGCTGCACTGCTCCTGATACCAGCTGGGAGGTGGCCGGGGTGGATGGGATGGGGCAGGGGGTTCAGAGGCCATGTGTGGTGATTGTGAAGCCTTGTGATGGGGGGGAAACCCGAGTGGTGCCTCTGCAGGGGGACAGGGCACTGGGAGGTCAGTGGGGTGCTGAGTGCTGGGGTAAGAAGAAGCCGGAGCCACAGCTACAGCAGCGCACGTTTATGGGGTCTGACCTGACGCATTGTGGGTTACAGGATGCAGCACATGCTGGGCACAGAGATCGCACAAGCTAAGGGGGACCTGGGTCCCAGAGCACTGCCGTGGTCCCGCTCAGTGCCGGAACTGCGGCAGCGGCGAGGGGATGCGGATGTCCTGCCCCTTCTCCAGCCGCCGCTCACAGTCAATCAGGTAGTTCACACCATCGATCACCAGCTGCACCAGTTCCACCTGCACCACAAGCACAGATGTAGTGACTGAGGGACTATCCTGGGAGCCACACCACTTGGCCACTCCTGCTGCATGCAGGGCAGGCACTGCCACTCCCAGCACCCACATGCTGGCCCCAGCACACGGACGTGGGGCTGCATGGGCACTGTGGGCCACTCAAGCAGACACATTCCAGAACCTCCCTCCCCAGCTCTGTCTGGCACCCACCTCTGACTTCCCCAGACGGTCCAGGTTGGAGATGTCAAAGACGCCGCCTTTGGCTGCAGTGTCCACACCACCCGTCCCGCGCTTCTGTAGCCGGAGGTTCTCTAGGATCTTAGGGAAGCGGCTGTCCTGGTGCCCAGAGAAAGTGTCAGTGCTCAGCAGGACCAACAACAGGGGAGTCAGGGCTCTGTAGCCGAATGCTCCCTGGTGTGGGCCCCTGCTGCTCACAGGCTCCTGTCAGTGGGTCACCAGCCCTACCAGAGTCCTGCCCTAAGCAGACCCAGGCTGACACCTGGGACCCAGGCCTCTCTGGCTAGGAATGCAGGCAGGGGCTGGACCCCACGCCTCCTAGGGGAACCTGAGCGTGGCCCAGGGCTGGGTCCATGTTGTTCTGCACCTTTGTGGCTGAGCTCCCCACAGTCCTAGCCTGGCTCACCACAAAACTGGCCATGGTAATACCTTGCTGAGCAGTGGCAGCTTGATGTGGACGCCTGCTCGCAGCCCCGTGCCCAGGTTAGAGGGGCAGGTCAGGATGTAACCCAGCCGCTCATTCCACATGAACTCCCAGCCTCGCTCCTGGATTAGCCGCTCCACCTGAGTTAGAGGCACAAGCAGTCGTTCAGCCCTGGCCAAGAATCACCCAGCAGAGGGCCAGCACCACAGGAGCTCTGCCTGCTCCTCTTTGCCTGTTTATGGGGCTGGCACAGCAGAAGCTGACACTCACCTCCTTTAGGCCCCGGCAGAACCGCTCAAAAACGCGCTTCATGTTGCCCCCCTTCTCCATGGAGATGACACGTGTGTGGTCCTCCTCATTGATCCAGATCAAGAAGGTCTTCTGGTGGTTGTGCCTAGGGACAGGGCAGTGTTTGGCTGTGCTGGCAGCTTGCAGAGACCCTCTGCCCACTCAACTGTGCCCCTTCTGCCCCTGCCACTGTGCTACCAGTGCTGCCCTTGGTTCCCACGTGCTGAATGCACCAGTCTGGGCAGCCAGGGGATGCTCCTGGAGATGGGCCAATGCCCATCCACATGTATCACTGCTGCTGATGGGAGCTGTCTCCAGTGCTTTGGGCATGGGTGGGTGCCAGCATGGTGGTGACCCAGCCAGGACTGGAGACAGGAGCATGGCTCCTGCACCATGCAGGCAGTGGGAGGGGGCTTATGAGGCACGGAGTGTGCACTGGAGGGCTGGGCTAGGTGCAGCTGGAGCTGGGAACCGTATGTGCCCTGGAGATGTTTTCCATGTAAAGGCACAGCGTCAGCGAGGGCGGCATGGGCGGACAAGTGTGCCGGCTGTTGCTCTGCAGGAGTGTGGGATGTTGCATGGCTGTGCAAAGATGCTGGGAGGGAGCAGTAAGATGCGGCTGTGGCAGGGTAGGTTTGGTGTCACAAAGAGTTTTCAGAAGCCAGGAGGAGTGCTGGGGATTGCCCAGGGAGCAGAAGGCAATCAGAGGTTTTTGGCAGCCTTAGAGTGCAAGGTGCTGCAGGATGGTGAGAGCAGGCAGGATTCACAGCTGGTGCTGGCTCCACAGTCCCTCTTGCCAGTACAGTGCTGTGTTTATGTAGGGAACAGTAGACTGCTGACAGTGATGCACAGAGCTCCCATGTGGGGCACAGAACCCATGGAGAGCACGGCCCAGGGGCACTGGTGCCATGTGCTAGGGTCTGTGGCATGGCAAACACGGGAAACATGGGTGGCATGGCTGAGATGGATGGAGCAGTGTGTCCCCCCCCCCATTTCTGCCCTGCTGCCCAGTGCCAGGGCAGAACCTCACCAGATCCCTCGGGCGTCAGGCCAGTCCCGAGCCATTCCTGCTGCTGTCAGGAGCGGGGACACCGGCTTGTCAAAGAGGAAGTGGTCCTGGAGGGAGGTAGAGTTCATGGGCTCACCCAGGCTGCATGGCTGGAGCCAGGGCACCCTCATTTGTTCCAGTACTCCCTGTTGTACTGGTCCCATCTGCCATGCAGGAGATTCACCACAGCTCTCCCAGGCAGGGCACCCAGGGGCAGGAGCCCTTGCCTTCCTGGCCTGGGAGGCAGAAGGTTGCTGGTGCACAGCCCACCCTGTGCCCGGGGCTGGTGGGGCACCAGTTGAGTGCAACAAGCCTGCCTTCCTCTGGGCATGGGCAGGGAAATGGAGGCAAGAGTCAGAGGTGGCCATGAGCTGCTGGGGCTGAGTTTGGGGAGCTCCTGGCTCATGAGGGCTGAGCAGCACTGTGGTGTGGGGCTGCCTTGCTAGGGCAGGGCTCCCGGCTGAAGACAGCAGAGCTGTAAAAAGAGGATGCAACCTGCCAGACAGGCAGTGCCAGGAAGGGGTCCTGCTCTGCATGCACCCGGGGGGCTGCTCGGGAGCTGCGCTGACTCACGTCAATGAGCTGCTGCTGCTCGGACTCGGTCATCTCGCTGAGGCGGTAGTAGCGGCCCGCCAGGTCCCCGGTGAGGCCGCTCAGGGCATCCACAGCCACCTTCTCCACCTCGCGTCTCTCGGCACGGGTGCAGGCTGGCGGCAGGCTCAGGCCACGGATGCTGCGCCCGGTCCGGACCCGGGACGAGAGCACATAGCGCTCATCAAACTGGCCAAACTTTATCTGGAACAGACAGCAGCCACAGGCTGTTCATGGGCGGCCCTGGTGCTGTCAGGGCCCTACCCCAAGGCCCAAGGAAGGACACCCCTGTGCAGCACCGCTGTCCAGCTTCTGCACCTTGGTGCAATCCAGGTCTGTGACGTGCTTCATGGTGCGGGGGTTGTATCCGTTGTGCCGCTCCTGAATCACAGGGTCAAACAGGTCGGCAAACACCTGGAAAAAAGTGGGACAATGTACAGCAGACCCAGGGCTTCATGAAGCCCCTGCCACAAGCCTGGCAGGGCCACACTGCCAGTGTGGGGGACAGTGTGTCCTGCAGTGCAACGGCAATCCACAGGGCAAGTGGAGCAGGAGGCTGCAGGGCTCCAGCAATAGCTGCTCCAAAAGAGCCCTGTGTCCTGCAGGAGCACATGGAGGCTTTCCAGGGGCCTCTCCAGCTGCTCAGGCTGGGCAAGAGGAGGTGGGCAGTAATGACCCAGGCTTCTGGTTGTACCATGAGTACTGGGATTCCTCTGGATGCTGCAGGAAAGGCTCTAGCTGCCACTCACCTCATAGGTCTCCTCATCACCAGCTACAATGCCCACAGTCTTGATGAAGGGATGGCCAGGGTTGTCGACGCCAGTCTGAATGCACTGGTCCAAGGTCCAGCCATTTGGGGTTGCCTTGTCACAGAGCCTGGCGTAGATGGCTGGTGTCAGGTTGCTGGCCATGCAGTTGTTGTGCTTCCGCAGGTCGGGGTACTCAGCACTGTGAGAGGAGACACCAAGGAGTTCTTTGGGGCCAGGGGACCCCAGCACTTGTGCCTGTGCTCCACAGAGACTCTTGGTGCAGGTGTGGGCAGGGGAGCTCAGGGAGGAGTCAAATACTCTGCTTATCCACAGCAACTGGGAGCAGGGAGGCAGTTACAGGCCTTGCAAGGCAAGGGCAGGGAGAGCCCAAACCCAGGGCTGGCACTGAACCAAGACTAGAGTCCACAGGCAAATGTGGACCAGTCCTTAGGGAGCGGCTCCTTATCAAACACACAGCAGGGCCCCAGAGTGGGAGAACCTGCTGGGTGAGCAGTGGGGCCACGTGAGCCCATCCCCACACTGAGCTGCCAGGGCAGCTGGGCTGCAGAGTGGGGTCCCACTCCCCTTGTCCTCCCTGGGGCTGCCCTGATGCCAGCTCAAATGGAAAGAGGCTGCTCCTTGTCTGCTGATGCAGTGGGCAGGGGAGTGAGGACATGCAGTCTGCAGGGTCCTGGCTTGCTTGACCCCTGGGACCCCTGCCCCCCGGATGCTGTGGGGCAGGAGATTGGCTGACCCTGATCTGCAGCCAGTGGGAACAGCACAGTCCCAGTGCAGTTTATTGTATTAGGGGGATGCTTTCCTCTAATCAGCTTAGAGGGAGGCTGTCTCTTGACCTCATTCCCACTTTAGACAGGCTTTGTACTTGTTCTGCACTCATAGGGAAATTGGCAGGGCAGGACCCGCTGGCCTTGGCCAAATCTCTCTGGAGGGTGCCTCCACTCACCTTAGTGGGATGAGACTTGTCCTTGTCAGCCCAGGAGACCACACTGGTGGCTGGAGGGGGTCCTGCATTCCTGGGGACACCCCTCTGAGAGACGCCTGCTTTGGGGGTGACATAGCTTGGGGTGGGGGTCCATGTGGGAGGGAAGGTGCCTGGGCTAGCACAGGTCTGGTTGTTGGGAGCAAGTCAGGCATCAGCACTAGCAGCAAATCCTGGCACCCTCCTGTGCTCAGCTCCTGCACTTGGGCTGAGTGCTCACACTGGGCATTGGTTCTGGCTGCCAGCACCAATCCTGTGCTGCAATGCAGAGCCCTGTGGCTGCCACTACCTCCTCCCCTGTGTCTGCAGGCCAAGGAATGTGGCCCTTCGCCCACAGCTTGGCCACTGCTCATGGCTTCCTGTGCTGTGCAGAAACAAAGGGAGGTAGGGCTCCCATTGCATCGTGTAGGGAAGCGCTAGCACTGCTGCCTGGACCAGCAGAAGGAGGCATTTGCTCCAGACAAGAACTGGTCCCAGGGTTGAGGGGGCTGAGGGCTGTTCCCAGCCCACACACAGACCTGTGCCCTGATGAGATGATCCAGCTAAGAGGCTGACGTGGCATGCATGGGACGCAGCCTGCCCTGGCCTCCCTCGCTGCTTCTGCCCCTGTCATCTGCTGGCCACTGTCTCCCCAGAGTGACACGCTTGTAAAAAGCATTTGCTGGTCAGAATGGGACCCTTGGACAGGTTCCTCCACTGCTCAAGCATGGTCATGCTGCTGGGCATGCCGGGACCACTTGCTGTGTTTCTATGTGACAGAGGATGCCCAGGAGCAGTAGAGGTTCCCAAGGAAAGCCAGCTTACTCCCAGCAGGCAGGAGAATGCCATGGGTTGAAGCACGCTGTCTGCCACAGCTGTCTACACCTTCCCTGAGGTGCTCAGCATCCTAACTGTGGGACTCCAGGCTCCTGCCTGCAAGTGCTGTGCCTACTGCAGAGCTGACTGAGCACCTGGTTGGAGTGCACCCGCCCCGAGCAGCCCCAGACCACAGCCAGCAAATTGGGGCAACCTCTCTTCAGCTTTTCTAGAGCACCTGAACTCGGATGGGTGTTGCCAGGAGCAGCTGGGTAATGCTGGGGTGAAGGTCCTGAGCGCCTGGCGCTGTGCTCACCGTGGTGCCACAGAGCTGCTGGGGGAGGCTGTGTCCAGGCTGGCACTGGAGGGCTCTGGCAGTGGCACCACACTCCCACCATGTGCTCAGGGTGTCCACGAGTCCTCTGTCATAGTGTCAGGATGATGCTGCACCTGGGCTGCTTTGATACCTTGGTTTTGGTCCCCAAGGCTGGTTTTAAAATTATGGCCATTTCAGCACCATCTATTTTGTTCCCACAAAAATTTTGTTTTGTGCCACAGCACCGAGTGATATCTTAAAAGTCTTTTCCAACCTCAGCGATTCCATGATTCCACGGTTCTGTGGTACTGTGGGCTCCTGCCCAGCTGCAGAGGCTGTTAGCGTGGACGCCTGCCAGGAGTGCAGCTCAGCACTGGCGCCCACGCTGTCCTGTGCTCACCTCAGCCTGCCGTCCTGCCCGTGACCTCGGGGTGCAGCTGCCCTCTCTGCCCTTGAGCAAGCAGGTGCCTGACCCCAGAGCAGACCTGCTCGGCAGCCAGCAGGGATTATTACTCCATTGTCTACTGACGGGGCAGCTTCTCCAGAAGTGACAACCACCTGCACCTCCCCACAGCTCTTCACCTCTAATGTGGCAGCCTCCAGTGCCCTTCCTGGCATCACTGGCCTGTGGAGCCCAGGCAGTCCCAGCCACCCATGGCCTCTGAGAGGTGTGTGGGGTGAGCAGCAGACCATGTGTCAGGGCAGGAACTGGGAGCTGGCAGGCAGCCAAGCACGAGGCTTGCTTACACAGGGAGGAAGGGGCTTGGGCTTTGTCTGGAGACGCTTTGGCAGGGAGCCCCAGCGTGGTGGCCCAAATGACGGGCCATGCCTGTCACAGGACCTCCCCAGCACAAGGCAGGGGTGGGAGTGCCTGTGCCCTCCCAGCGTGGCCATCAATGCCACAGTGCCTCTGAGAGGAGGCTGTAGAGTGTTGCTCAGACCCCTCAGGGCTGCTGCCAATGTCTCTCGGTTTTTAACTTAGAGATTGGAGGGGCAAAACCCTCGGGCAAGTCACCTGCAGAGCGAGGGATTCCAGCTCACTCCTAGGGCTCCATCCAGGTGCTTTTCAAGTGTCAGCACTGTCACAAAACCATTCCTAACTGAACAGAACCCCACAGGAGGCTCATTTTAGAGCTTCTCAGCCACAGCCTCACCTTGACTTCATCCCCTCCTGACCTATGTCTGTGTCTCTGCAGTTGTTCAGAAAGCTGGAAAACATCCCCCTCTTGGGAGGTAAATAATCAATAACATCCGGCCTTTGTAATTCTATTAACTCAATCAATTTCTGTTCCTGACTTTCTGTAGCCCAATGCAGCTTGGCAGAGCCCCGGTGCCAGCTCCTTGCGAGCCCTCCACATGCCCAGGGTTCCCAGTCTGCAATGCAGCACAGCAACACACCGCTCTGACTGTCGGCATTTGGTGCAGGGATGGCAGCAGCTGCTGGTGTTCGGAGCAGCAACGTGCTGCCTCCTTCCCACCCTGCTCCTTCCCTGTGCACAGTCTCTGCTGGTGTTAGGATGGGCAGGAAAACTCAATCCTCGTTTTCCTGGCCTGCCTCTAGGATGTGCTAAACCAAGCAGCTGTTGCCAGCACAAGGACTGGCTGGTGGCCACCACATCCCTCTCCCCTTCTGGCCCTTGCCCCATTCCAACTCTGCCTAGCCCTTGCGAGACACAGGTATTTACTGTGCCCAGCCCTGTCTGGCACTGTGCTGCTCTATGGTCCTCAGGGCTGGCAGCACAAACACTGGGCAGGACCAGCCTCTGTCTCCTCCACCCCACTTGCCATGGCAAGCCATGGTGAGTGGAATCATGAGAATGTGAGGCACTTGGCCCTCCTGGGCTTCCTGGGCCAACAAAGAGCCGTTTGGAGGGGAGTGACGTGAAAGCTTCTGGTCTAGAGCTTGAACCTTAGCATTGTGCTGCAGCTGTGACACTTATCTGGCTTAAGGGATCAGGCGCGGGGTGTGCAAATAGGGCCAGGGCTCTTGCAGAGCCAGCATTACCTCAAAAGCACCCCTAAGCCAGCCTGTGGCTGTGTATGCGCCCACTTGGCCCAGCTCAACCCTGTGCCCACCTCCCAGAAGTCCTGACTGCACATCTCATTGTCATCCAAAGTCCACCCATGGGGCTGTTTGCTCAACATCCACAGGCCCCTCCAGCTCTCCCTTTAAAAACTGGCCCAGAGAGGGAAGAGCCGGGACCTGCCAGCAAAGCTTTTCTTTTCAATAGAGGAGTCCCTGTCCCAAAGGGAGGCACGTGGGAAGGCTGGTACAGCCAGATGAGGTCGGGCCAGGGGCTGCTCTGACACCAGCTCCCACAGTTAGAAATCCTCGGTGTTCTGCCAGCAGGACAAAATGGACCCTTTGCTCCATCCTGTTCCTACCAGGACATTGGCAAAGTCTCCCTGGCTTCTCTTGGGCCGAGCCTGGGGTATGTCCCCACCAGTACTGGTGGTCCCAGCACTGCTGTCTCCCAAACAACCCCAATCTCTGCCCTGCCGGTCATCCCGGGAAGTCCCCCGGGACCCCAATGGTACTGTCAAGCATTTGTCCCCTCCCGCTCTCGCATCTCCCCTGCTGCAGCGGCTTGTCCTGGTACTCTGGGACCACTCGGGGCAGCTGGCAGCTCCGGGCTCCCAGCCCGGACCGCAGCGCCCAGAGCCAACCCCCGGACACGGGAATGTGCCCGGGCGGCCCCCGCAGCCCTCACAGCCCCTGCCAGCGCGGGTCCCGCGAAGGGAGCCCGCGGCAACCCGACGAACCCCGGAGAGCCGGGACCCGCGCTCTCTGGTCCCTGCGGGACCGCACCCGGCCCGCGGCTGTGCCGGTGTCCTTGTGCGCGGGGCCGGCGGGGCCGGTGGCCAGCAGCCCGAGGTGGGGCGGATCCATCCAACACGGCTGAGCCCCTGCGGCCGCTCCGTCCCCCTCCCGGCCCGGGGCCCCGGGGTCGGACGGGCTTGGTTCAGGGCCTCCCGGTCCTTCCCGCCATGGACGAGCAGCGGCCATCGCGCCGTCCCCACGAGCTGCTCCGGGACCCGCCGCCCAGGCTCGAGCCGGGGGGCGGCCGCCGCGCCCGCCCCCGGTGCCGGTGCCGGTGCCGCAGGGATCGTCCCCGCCCGCCGCCCGTGCGCCCTCGCCGCCCGCGCGCATTACCTGGGCGGGTATCGCCGACGCTGACGGTCGCCCGCGCTGACCGAGTCCCGGGCGAGTAGGAAGCCGGCGGCGAGAGAGCCGGCGCCCACCATGGCCAGGAGGCCGGCGGAGCGGCGAGCGGAGAGAGCGCGGGCGAAGGTGCTGGCCATGTCGGAGCGGCGGAGCAAGCGCGCCGGGGCGGACAGTGGACGTGAGGGGAATGGGAACGGGAATGGGAATGGGAATGGGAACGAGAACGGCGGCGGGGCGCGCGGGGGCGGGGAGCCGACGGGGCACGGGGGGGCCTGGCGGCACCGCCACCTGCTTGGCTGCCCCGCCCCGCCCCGCCCCGCCCCACCGAGGCTGCCGCCGCTTTCAGCACCGCTCGCCGGACAGCGCCGGAGGGGCGGCTGCGCCGAGACCGGCCGGCTCCGCACCGGGACCCACACCTCGGAGCCCCTCGCCGCGCCCTGGGGCGGGCGGGCGCGGCCGGGTCAAAGTTCGTCCACCTGAAGCCGGCAGCGGCCACCGCGGCTCCTCGACGGGATGGGTCGGCCCGCGATGGGTCGCGGGGTCGGGGGCCTGTTCTCGCCGGTCACCAGCCCTCCCGCAGTGCCCGCCACACCGACCGGGCCGCACCGGTGGGCCCCGGAAGTGCGTTGCGTTCGCTACCGCAGAACCCCGAGGGACGGGAGCTGCTGGCGCAGACCTGCGCTGCTTTGGGACATGGGAAGCGGCCGCCCAGTAGAACCGAGCGCCCAGCCCGGTACGGCCGCTGCGGCTGCGTGTCCCGCCCGGTGCAGGCGCGCGCGCCTGCCGTTACAGCACGGGCCCGGCGCGGGGCCCGCGCCCACGTGCGCTCGGCCGCGCTGCAGCTCCCGCCGCCGCCGCCAGGGGGCGCCATGCCGTGCCGGTTCGCGTCCTGGCCGGCCCGCCTCCTCCGCTCCTCCGCGCCGATTGGCTGCCTACGGCCGTCAGCAGACGGTGATTGGCCGGCGGCAGAGCCCGCAGCGCAGGGTGCGCTCGGAGGCCGCAGGTGAGCGGAGCGAAATGGCGGCGCCTGGCGTGGCGCCCCCTGCTGCCGCCGGGGGGGCAGGGGCGGCCGAGGGGCCAGGGCCGGGGCCGGGTCGGGGAGCGAAGCGAAGCAAAGCGCAAGGCGGGGAGGGGTAGGGCGGCCTAATCGCGCCGCTGCTGGGCCCTGTTTTTCGGCGGCTGTCGGGGAGCGCCAGGTGGGCGGCAGCGGCGGCTCCACGGCGAGACGCGGCCCGGTCCCGTGCCGCCCCCCCGGCTCGCCGCCGCTCGCCTGTGCCCGCCGGGCCCGAGTCCGGCCTCCCGCGGCGCGGCAGCTCCGCCCGACTCGGGCGCAGCGGCGAGCGAGGCTCGTCCAGGCCGCTCGGGGCCTGTGCGTGCCGGCGCGGGGCTGGTGCCTGCCCGCTCTGCGGGCAGCGGCGGCTCGCCCTTTGCGGGGCTGCTTGAGGTCGCGCCGCTCTCCCGGCCTGGTCCTGGCCCCCGCCTGTGCCTCTGCCCCTTTCCCGGGCCGCCTTCTCTCCCGAGCCTGGAGGGCCGGTGTTTGTGAAGCCGCCACGGTGTGCGCGGGGTAGAGCGGCAGCAGCCCCCGCAGTAAACCCTCAGTGACAATGGCCGTGTCGGAGGAGCTCCCGGTGCTGAGGAGTTTCACGCTTTACAGGTCCCACCAGCCTGATAAAATATTTCGTTACGAGCAGCGTCAGACACGGAGGGGCCTCGCCGCTGTGCGCGGCACGCTCCGCTCGGTGCACGGGGTAAACAGAGGGGCTGCCCCGGTGCTGCCTCCGCTCCGCCCTCCGCGCTCGCAGCTCTCGGTGCGTTCGCCTCCCCGACAGCGCTGCTGGCATCCACTGAGCACGACTGCAGCTTCCTGGCTGTGAACACCTTGAGCCTGTATTACCAGAACAGAGGGATTTCCCTGATACACCACGTCCAAATAGTTTTAATTATTAACCCTAGGACAGGTGATGTTTCTGTTCTGAAGCAATTAAGTGCCCATGAGAGGAGCACAGCTTTCACCATTTTAAAGTATGGAATTAACCTTAATGCAAACAGCCCTTGTAACAGTGGAAGTAACTCTCCGTGTGTCACTGGTCATGCAGAGGTGTATTAGTGGTCATGCATGCAAAGGTACTTCACTGCTCAGAGCCTAAACTTTCAGGGTTGGTTTTTTTTTGGACTGGTTGGTTGGTTGTAGGGCCATCAGTGGTTTCAGATAGTTTTACAAGGCATTGTCAGCATAAGTGTTTTAAAATGCCAGCTATGTGTATTTTTAGAAGTCGCGATCCTGCACGTACTTGGCCTGGCTTGGCTAGGCTGTGGGTCTCTAAGTTGGATCACGCTTGCAGACTTTTTGCTTGCCAGGGTAATCCCAAATTCCTGCCACTGGCAGTGTGATAAGTCATGTTCCTGTCCGACAGCCCAGCACTACAGGGACTGCACCTGCATCTGCACCTTTTGTTTAAAAAACAAAATGAAACAAAACCATGACATGCAAGCCCACTCTTTGATTGGCTAATGCCACACTGAGTACAAAATACAAGACCTAATCACATCTTCTCACCTTAAATGTCTGGTACCTCAGAAGCAGGGCACAAAGAATTTCTTTACTTTGTGAGCACCCTTATCTGAACAGCACCAGAATGATCTGCTGGGGAACCGGAAAACAATTTCCTATATAGTTTCTTATCTCTAATACAGGGCAGTCTAGGGAGCTGAAACAGTCCCAGGCCATCAGAGGCAAGGTCTGTGGCTCCATTTAGGGTTGTGTGTCAGCAGATCTGGATTGCTGATGGGGTAATTTTGGTAACCTTTGGTATGACTGTGCAGCAGATCACAGCTGCCCTTCTTGGAAGTGCAGCAGGAAAGTCTTCAGGTGTAGCGACTGGCATGTACTTTCTCCTGTGTAAGAAGTGTGGGCTGTGTGCTGTGCAGGAACCTGTAAGGGTTCCATGATGGCATTGCCACCCTGCTGGCGTATGTGCCCCGTGCCAGTTCAACACTAGAGCTGGCTCAGGTATGGTGGGCAAACTTCCTGTCACTGTCCTTACATACAATAATAGAACTCCACTTGCCTGTGTCCATTTAAGAGCAACAGTCTGAGTTTTTAATGCCTTAGTTATGCCTGTAGCTAAAAGTTCTGTTCATCGAGAGTCTGTAGTTGCTTGGTATAAGTTGGAGCGGTGTGGCCAAACCACAACAATAAGTCTATGGTAAAGGATGTGCTTTTAAGGAAAACTAGAAGAAGGTTCCAGTTAACCCTCCCCCCACACCTGAAATCATGAGGCTTTCCTTATTAACATCATGGGCACACCTGTGCTATCAGTGGCTGTCAGCTTCAGTGAGGCTCTGAGTTTTTACTTGATGTGAGTATGATGTGTCATGGCCTTGAAACAGAGCTACAGAGCAAGGAAGAGGCTTTGTCTCTGGGGTAGGAGGAGGAATATAGAGAAGCTGTTGCTTTCTGAGTTCTTGGGGCAAAGGTTTTCCTGCTGCTTATCTGTTTTTTTTTTCCAGGAGGGAGGGGAGATTAAGGGATTGGAGAAAATAACCCTGCTCCTCCTTTTGCTTGATTTGCTTCACTTCATTAAATCATCAGCCTTCAAGCTGATAGTATACCTGCTAAGAGTTCATTCTGCACTGATGTACTGAGGCAGCAGGACCCAGGCATGAGAATGGTTCCTGAGTATATCGGGAATGCTACTCTTGTCCTCCTCTGGAGATAGCAGGGCTATGTGGAGTGCACAGTAAATACCTCTACAGCCAGCCCTGTTCCTTCCACTAGCAGTGAGCACTGATGGTGAGTATCAGCTCTGACTTGTGCTGACCGAGGTGTTTTAGTGCCAGATGCGTGCTGTGCTTTGAGGGTTTTGTGGCAGCAGCAGCAGCGCTGGGCTTGGTGCATGGGACTGGGATGGAGGAGATCATCCTTGGGGTGGTATGTACAAAGTCCAGGCTTGCTGTGTCCCCTTGTGTGGTTTCTGTTGGGTCGATGTCTGCTCCCCCAGTGGATCCTTATGCAGGAGGAATGCTTTTGGCTACTTTATAAGGAAAAGCACAGTGAAAGGCGCCTGCTTGACACTGGGTGGAGCTTAGGTCAACGGTGAACAGCTGTGTCCTTGGCATGTATAGGTCAGTTGAATGGTGTGTTCAGACTCTGTCTCCTCTGAGGCAGGCAGTGCTGCTTTGTAGGTGACACTGGAGGCCATGATCCTTTCCTGGTGTTTCTAATTCATAGCATATATTCAGCAGCTGGTCAAAGGAGGTGATTGTTCCACTCTGCCCTGGTCACAGCACTAAGCCTGTCTAAGAAGCCTGTGGACAATGCTCTCTGGCACATGGTGGGATTTTTGGGATGTCTGTACAGGGCCAGGAGCTGGACTCAATCTTGATGGATCCCTTCCAACTTGGTGTATTCTGTGATTCTATGCCAGCTTGCAAACCCAGACATCCTGACCTGTAACCCAAACTGTTGCTGATGCTCCCTCTGTGTCCCCTTTCCCTGTCATAGTGTTTTCACTTGTTTTTCCTCCTCCCTGCAAACTCCTGTACCTCTCAAACTGTTCTCTCTGTTACTGTAGGTCTTCTTGAGCTGAAAGGATGAAAATTGGCAATTGGAAAATCACTGTCACTGACCTGAGCTTTATCCTGCCTTTTGGAGTCCCAGTTGATGTTGTTGGGCATATGAGTCTGCAAGAGTGTCCCCTGTCCATGATTTAGGCAGCGGTTGGACATGCATCACTGTAAGGGTTACATGATTTCAGTGCTGGTGGTGACACTTTCCCAGTGCGAGGGGGTTAATTGAAAAATGGAGCTGCTTATCTAAATTGATCCAGAATTCCAGATCCCCTCCCACCCTGAGAGTGTCTTCTTGTTCCCTGTTTTTGTGCCTGGCAGCACTGTCCCTGGGTTCCCTCATGCTGGGTCAGTCCCTGCCCTCCCCACCTTGTTTGCTTCGTCGTGCAGCTGGCCCTGGGATCGCCCTGCCTCTGACCTCTCTCCCTTTTGCACTCTGTAATTCCAGAGCGGGATGGTCGGCCACCAAAGCTGCAATGTCGTCCCTGACGACCTCCAGTGAGGGAGAGAACTCTGCTCCCAGGTTTGTTGTTGGTTCCAGAGATGATGAGACAGAATTTCTGGGATCAAACATGAAGACAGACGAAACTGATTTCATTGAAGATGATGAGGAGGAGGAGTCGGTAAGGAGGTCCCAGCATTCTGGGCTGGAGCGCCTGTGGCGGGATGCCTGGGTCTCAGCCAGGTTTTGCATGGTTACTGCTGGGTCTGCAGGTAGTTGGGACTGCAGGGGACACGGTAGTGGCATTTATGACAGGACACATTATGTCATGCTGCTATACTCACTGCCTCGGGAAATCCAGCTTTTTTTGCTTGGAGATCTGATTTGGGAAAACTAGTGGATTCCTTTGTTCTAGAGACTTAACCTGACACTCCTGTAAGTCTTTCTGTTTCACCAGGGAAATTTTTGGGGAAAACTCTGGCACATGTGAAAAGGGCAAAGGTGTCTCTGCAGAGAGGAAACATTCATTTTTTCTATAACCTCCAGGACCAGGATGCAGAAAAAATGATCTCTAGCTCCTGACTGCTTTTGGCCCCTGTTCAGTGTTATATTAAATGCTACTAAACTGATCTCTGTCTTCCCCTCTGTCAGCCTCCAGAACGGCAGATCGTGGTGGGAATCTGTGCCATGACCAAAAAGTCCAAGTCAAAGCCCATGACACAGATTCTGGAACGTCTGTGTAAGTTTGAGTACATCACAGTGGTGATCATGGGGGAAGATGTTATTCTGAATGAACCGGTAGAAAACTGGCCCTCTTGTGACTGTCTGATATCCTTCCACTCCAAAGGTAACTCATCTCTAGCAGTCCTTAGCCTGCTTGAGCTGTGGGCAAGGGAGTCTCCTTTCAGCCCTCCCTTCTGTCCTCACCCTGTATTTCAGGATTCCCCCTGGATAAGGCCGTGGCTTATGCCAAGCTGTGCAAACCATTTCTGATCAACGACCTTGATATGCAGTATTACATCCAGGACAGGTGGGTGTCTGTGAGCCGCTAAAGCCCCTTCCCTCTTCCTCTGATTCTTCTCAGCATGCTGTGGAATCTTAATTTTTCTGGTCACAAAGGAGTGAGATGAGGAGGAAGGGGACCTTAGCAGTGGCTTTTTGGGGTTTCTCCAAAGCATGGAGGGGAATGGCTTTGAGGGTAAAACCATTGAGACCATATAAAATCATGCTTTGTTTTCTGGTGTAAATGTCTTGTAAGGAGTGGCTGGGATGTAGGGAGTGGAAGAGTTCTCACAGAATAAGGCTGCCATGACTAAAGCAAGAAGACTAGTCTCTAAGCAGGAGAGCCAAATGGTGAGATGGGGCTCTGGGTCAGAAACTGGGAGCAAGGCTGGGTCAGAATCTGTGGAATCTGTGTTGTTCAGACACGTGAGGTTTCTCAGTCATCTGTTGGTAGAGTCCACCAGTAGCCGTGTACTTGGGCCCTTATACCCAGGCTGCTTTGGCTGTGTGTGAGTAGGGCTCCTAACAGATCCTAAACCTCCTGCCCTGTCTTTGGGGTGGTGAGCAGTGTTATGTGGGTGCTGGCAGGCATCCCAAGGTGTAACTAGTGAAAGAACTGGGGTTTGCCCCTTGGCACAAGATGAAAGAAGGCTCCTGCTGCTTCTGCCAGGCCTGGGCACCAGACAGCTTGGCATGACAGGGCACTCTCCAACAGGGTGGGTCTGGGCTAGGGTGGTGTGTACTGGGTGTGCTGCTGTGCTTTGGGCACATGCTAATAATTGAGCATCCATGTTTAGGCCAGGTAGAAATTTACTCTGGGGCATCTGTGTCCAGAGCAGGACTGTGGCAAACCCTATAGCCTGTAGGACTTGGCCAGAGAGCATATGCTGAGAAGTACCTGCAGTCTTGATGCTTTTTTGTGTTCATCTGACTGTGTTTTTCATCAGTGGGAGTGAAGTCTTTCCCTTGGTGTGTACTGAGGACCTTCTAAACTCTTCTGGTGCTGCTTCTGTCCTCTACAGGCGTGAAGTGTATCGGATCCTTCAAGAAGAGGGAATAGACCTGCCCCGCTATGCTGTGCTCAATCGAGATCCTGACCGACCAGAAGGTCAGTGTCCAACTTCTACTGAAAGCCATTTCCCCAGGCTCTGCTGTTTAAGATAGTTTGCAGAGGACAGATACTGGCAGTTACCTCAAAGAGGCCTGACTCATAAGTCTCCCGGGTTTTTTTGGTGGGCAAAGGTCCCAGCAGCAAAACCGACTGATGGGCCTGCAAGGGGCTGTGGCTCTGCACTAGGACTGTGTCACCTTTCCTGATGTGCTGCTGCTGTGCTTTGTCTGCAGAGTGCAACTTGGTGGAAGGAGAGGACCACGTGGAGGTAAACGGAGCTGTGTTCCCAAAGCCATTTGTAGAGAAGCCAGTCAGTGCTGAAGACCACAATGTGTATATTTACTACCCCACATCAGCAGGTGGGGGCAGCCAGCGGCTCTTCCGCAAGGTGAGGAGGGGTGTCCAGAGCTGGTGTTGGAACCAACAGAGACTCATGTGGCTTCAGGAAGGAGTGTTGGGGCAGGGGAAGGGGAGAGGAGGGTTTTGTGTGGGGGAAGTTTAGACCTCCTTAGAACTTTGAGTTCAAGTGTATCTACCTGGGAACCACAGGAGGACATATTTTAGTGGTAGTGCTGACTTCACCTTCCCCATCATCTTGGTGGCATTTATCCTGTAGTCATGGAGCACTGTGTCCCTTTCTGAATTGCATGCTGATTTCTCCAGGTTTATCACGATGAATTTTTCAAAAAACCTACATTCCTGTCATTTAACATCATTCTTGCCCTTCCCATTTAGTGTAGTTTGCACACGTGATAAAAGCAGCATTTATTCCTAGATTTCACGGGAAATCTGCCCTTACTCATATACCCCACTTTCCCACTGAACAGTAATAGCTGTGATATATCTTTTTTTCCAATCAGTTACATATCTGGCATGAATAAACCTAAAATGATTGTTCCCTTAGGTAAGATACAGGTATGCCTCTTGAGTTTGTATCCAAAGCCTTACTCCAGATGAAAACAACATTATCCTTGATGTCAATTAAATCAGTCATGGTTCTAGAAGGAAATGAAATTGGTTGGATTATCACCTGTCATAAATTATTTTCATTTGCATGTTAATTAGGCTCCTTACCTTGTAGTATTTTTTCACTTTTTTTTTTGTTCCACATCCTTGAAGTGATTGGAGACAAATTAATGGTCTATAATAGCTTTTCTCCTCTTCAAAGCCTGGAAAATGACATACCTGCTGCCTGCATTCTGGTGTCTTTTGTCCTCCATAAATAAGTGTGATGTAATGTCTGGGGAGCCTGAGATGCTGATTCATTAAGTCAGCTAAATTCTTTACTTACGGGATGAAGCTTCTGCTTTTCTGCTTCCATCTAAGAAAAGGATCCCCGTGCTCTTCCCTGAGGTGTTTATTCTGTGCTTTCAGATTGGAAGCCGGAGCAGTGTGTACTCCCCAGAGAGCAGTGTGAGGAAGACAGGCTCCTACATTTATGAGGAGTTCATGCCTACGGATGGCACTGATGTAAAGGTAAGGAAAAGCCTGGAATGGTGCCTTCCTTTGTCGGGCTTGGGGGAGCTGAAAGTTCAGCTATTCTGCTTAGTCCTATATAGATAGGCTCTGGAATGTGTGTGTGGGCTCTGAGGTGCTGACTGCGCAGTTTCACCCCCAAAGTGGGGAGCGGGTGCTCTGTGGGTCACATCGGGAGGAGTGTGTGAGACCCTCTCATCTCCTTTTCTGTGTCTGCAGCAGAAATACCTTCTGGGAGCTGCAGTTAGCCTTGGTGGCTGTGTCAGCTGTACTCACTCTCATTCCAGGTGTACACTGTGGGGCCGGACTATGCCCATGCAGAGGCTCGCAAATCCCCTGCTTTGGATGGGAAGGTGGAACGGGACAGTGAAGGGAAGGAAATTCGCTACCCGGTCATGCTGACTGCCATGGAGAAACTCGTTGCCCGTAAAGTCTGCGTAGCCTTTAAGGTCTGTGTTTTCTTCCCTGTGCAAGCAGGACTCCACAAATGTCTGATATGTGTCAGGGTTGGGATTAAAATTTGTCATCCTGCATGTCTGAGGCATGGCAGTCCTCCATGCCTGATGCCAGTTGTTGGTCCTGCTGGCTGTGGCACTTTACTGGGCAGAGGTGACTGGGAAGGCAAGAGGGCCTGCAGCAAATGCCCTCTGCAGGTCGGTGCCTGGTGTCCCACATACATCTGAGCATTTAATACTGGATCCTGAGCATGCTCTCTATCTGACCTGTGCTCATCCTGTCTTGACTTATTTCCTGCTTTTGTTTATGTGGAAAATGTGGTCTTATTTTCTTTTTTTTTTCTTTTTCTTTTTTGTGTTTTGGTACTTGTGTTTGGTTCTTCTGTTTGTTTGGGCTTTTTGTTTGTCTGGTTTTGTTTTTTTTTAGTTCTTGGGTTTTTTTAATACGGCTCTGGTGCAAATTGATGTTTTATTTTAGAGTTGGGTAGAGTTGTTCAGGCTTGTGAGGTGGGCATGGACTGGAGGTTGGCTGTAGCATCAGCAGGGCTGAGCTGGGCAGTGTTGGCTGGGTCTGTGTATGCCCTGCTGGCAGGGTCGCTGCTGTCCCCCACTGCTTCCTTCCTGTGTGTCCAAGTCCCCTCTCCTCTGCTTCCTCCTGCAGCAAACCGTGTGTGGGTTCGACCTCCTGCGGGCCAATGGCCACTCCTTTGTTTGTGATGTGAATGGCTTCAGCTTTGTGAAGAACTCCATGAAGTATTATGATGACTGTGCCAAAATCCTTGGGTATGAGCAATCTGAGTTTTGATAAGGTGGTAAGGTAACTCACAGCAAAGTAAAATGAAATATGTAGTCTTGGTCAGTATGTCAGAGAAGTCTGCAAGTGAGTCACTTGCTCAGCAGGTGAAAGCTTGGCTCTTGGAGGAACAGGTTATTGTCAAGCCCTGGAGCTCCTGCCTGCATTGGCATTAGCTGTCTTTGTCTACAGCTAGATATAGTTATATATCTTCCAGGACATTTCACAGTGTGGTAGGTGTCTCTGCAATGAAAGTGAGGGGAACTGCTGTGGCTCTCTTCGCATCTTTGAGCAGGACTGCTAAGGAGGAGGTGGAGAACTAAGGGAATGGATTTTCTTGTGAGTGTTGTATTTTGATTTCTTCCAGAAATATAATCATGAGGGAGTTGGCTCCCCAGTTTCATATCCCCTGGTCCATCCCAACAGAGGCAGAAGACATCCCCATTGTCCCCACTACTTCAGGCACCATGTGAGTACCTGCTGTCTTCTCAAAAGGATGCCAGTGATGACTGTGTGAGGGACAAAGTGTGACAAACTCTGTCCAAGGGCCTGACATCACTAGCAGCATGGCATCCTCCAGCTGCTGTGCTGCTTGCAACCCTGAAATTCCGGTGGAAAGGCTTAGCTGTGCACGTGGAAGTTGTGATAGGTTGGGGATTAATTGTAGGTTTGATGAATGCAGATGATCAGTAACTGAAGAAATAACAGAAACTGCTTGCATGTCTTTCAGAGGTCCAAATTCTTCATCAGGACAGGAAACAGATCAGGACAGATGCTGTAGCTGGCTGCTAGATGGAGAAAGTGCATGTTGAGCTACCAGTGAAATAGGTGGAAACACTTAGTTGAAATATTCATAATTACCAATATGCTTGGCAGCCCCTCATTTGATACCTTTGGCCTTACTGGTTTTCTAGCACATAAGGCTAAAAGATCAAAGGCAAAAGTTTCTTTGTGATCCTCAGCATACTTGTACACTGGTATGAAACCACTCAGCTTAGTAGTGTCTGCAGAGCTCTGACTCCCTCTGCAGCTGTGGCACTTGTGTCTGGTTTAGTCTGGGAGAAATTCTACCCCTGCTGAGGAAAGCAGGTGTCAGAAGAATGGAACTGAAAGAGTAATGGGAAGCTACTTCCTGGTGGCAGTTCTGGAGTGTAAGGGCACATTTGTCCTCTTTATCCTGCGTTTCCTCAGGATGGAGCTTCGCTGTGTTATTGCAGTCATCCGTCATGGGGATCGCACCCCGAAGCAGAAGATGAAGATGGAAGTAAAACATCCCCGGTAAGAGCCAAGGGAAGAAGGTGCTCTGCTCCTGGGAAGGGATGAGGGCCTATTCTCTAAACCAGAAGCAGGAGCAGAGGGCTGAGTGCATAGGAGGCAGTGTTTTTCCTGGCCCATCCAAGCAAATGCTTTCTGACCAGTTGAGAGAGCCCCCTTTCCCCACAAAGATCCTGACACCTTCTGTGTGAACACTGGAAGGAAGAATGAAGGTGTGGTAGGTGCTGAAAAGGGAAGTGCCCCACTAAATGGGAAGCTAGTATCTGTTTACTGGTTGTATTTTGAAAAACACTTGTTTTTTCAGAATTTCTGAAGCACAGGGAAGAGCCAGCAGCCTGCTGGTTCTCCCTGAAGAATAGAGACTGAAGGCACATGTGGGAATGACTCTCCTTGTGTTATTGAAACAGCAGAAAATGGATCAGCATTCTTTTTTGTCTGTTCAGGTTCTTTGAATTATTTGAGAAATATGATGGTTACAAGACAGGGAAGTTGAAATTGAAGAAACCAGAGCAACTACAGGTGAGGAAGTGCATTCTGGGGTTACTACATGGGATATGCAGGTAATACAGATCCTGGTGCGAGGCAATTCTTTGGGAGGGTACAAGCCTCCAAAAGGGCAACAGTCTGTCACAGATGCTCTGTGTCCCATTCTGCACCCTGGGCCCATTCAGCTGGGTGACAGCAGGAGAGCAGAATGGAAACTTCTGCTGCCTGATGCCCACACTGTGGGGTGGAGATGACCTGATGCAGCTTGCCCACCAGCTGTGCTTGCCTCTGGTGACAGATGGCTCCATGCTAAGAAGTGGGGCAATTGGAGGTACCTGCTTGGTTCTCAACAGGGCTGTAGTACAGCATGAGGATGAAGCAAACTGCAGTGTGAAAGTTTGTCCTTCCTGAGCTGTGTCCTATGAAATGACATGCCTCTGAGGAGTGTCTGCATGGACCTGCTTTGGGGTGAAGCTGTTAGGAGGCCTTGCAGGAGGACACTGGTGAGTCTGAGGCAGAATTGCTCTCTGCTTTCCAACAGGAAGTGCTGGACATTGCACGGCAGCTTGTGGTGGAGCTGGGAACCCACAGTGATTGTGAAATTGAGGAGAGGAAATCCAAACTGGAGCAGCTGAAGAGTGTCTTGGAGATGTAAGCATTCCTATCTCAGGGCACTGTGGGTTTGCCTCAGAGGATGTGATATGGAAACAAGCTGTGCTGCTGGTGTCCTGGCCAGCTGGTGCCCAGAGACTGGGGTCTCCTCTGTCCCCTGTTAGTAACTGTACAGGAAAGGCACCACGTTCCTCACTTTTTCTCCTTGACATCAAAACCCTGCTGATCCTTGTCCCAAGTGTGTCTGGTGTTTGGCTAAACAACTTGAGACAAAGCTGAGCTTTCTTTGCTGCAGGAGAGGAACTGGGGTCCTGGAGGGACCGTCTTGATAGGAAGCATTTTGATATGATTGGAATAAAACTTGTTTTAAATAAAGTTGTCCTGGTGCTAAAAGTTTAGCAAAAAAGAGCTTGGAAAACATGAAAAGATGTTTGTGTCCCCTGAGGTTTTGTACAGTCAAAATAAAAATGTGGTGGTATTGACAACTTCTAAACAAAATAGGGTTCCTCTCAGGACTGCAGCTAGCTGTGGCACACACAGCCAGCATCTGTGTTCAGGCCATGTCTCTGGAGCACAGAGGAGGACTTTTTGCTGTGATTCCCTCCTCTGCTCTTTCTGCTCCTCATGGTTATCCTCAAAGCATCTGCCAGAGTGTTTTTTTCTGTGATCTCATTAATCCACTTGTTAAAGATGTAGATAAGAGTTTAAAGCCACCGTGAGGAATGACAGCGTAGAGTGCTCTTGGTAGAAGAGTAAGGGAATGGATCTTTGAATTTTGTTTGAGGGAGCTGTTTGGCTTTTTGTGGGGGTCTATGCTGGGTCACAGGAAGATGACAAAAATCATGTTCCATGGCTATGGGTGTTGTAGCAGAAAGTCTCTTGCTTGTGCTATACTTCTGCTGTGTACTGCCTGGGGGCCTCTGGACAAAGGTTGGGTGGAGTTGATTTGTTTCAATGTTTTTTTCTCCATCCCTTGTGACAGGTATGGACATTTTTCTGGCATTAACCGTAAGGTTCAGTTGACCTATCTTCCTCATGGGCATCCAAAAGCTGCGAGTGAAGATGAAGGTAAAGAAACCTAATGGTGTTACCTAAACCTGATGTTTAAGCCCAGAGTTCAGGTGTGAGTGCAGGTACCCTCTGTGTATAGGCCTCTGGACATGCTAGCAGAATTGGTGACCCACGTCTTATCTTTGCTCACATCATAGGAAGGATTGCAGGGGGATGCCAGTACACCCTGGCTGGCTCTACAGGGCTTGCATTTCCAGTTTTATAAATGTCATCCTATACCTTCAAAAACTAGTGACTCTGAATTTCCTACTTGCTGGTTTGTTTCCTGGGGAGCTTGGGTCAGGCTTATGTTGAGAACTGTGTGCAGGGTGCTGATGACAACGTCTTTTCCTCGCTCTGCAAGCTCAGATACGAGCTCTGATGGAGTGAATACCTGTTTGTCTCTAGACGCTCGCCGAGAGTCCTCCCCCTCCCTTCTCCTGGTGCTGAAGTGGGGTGGAGAGCTGACCCCCGCAGGGAGAGTCCAGGCTGAGGAGCTGGGGCGGGCCTTTCGCTGCATGTATCCTGGAGGCCAAGGTGAGTTTGGCCAGGTCCCCCTGGGCCTGCCCCATGGCTGCCAGGCTGCCCAGCCCAGGTGAGGGTGGCTCAGGCGTCTGTGGCTGTATACAGCCTCTGGGATTAGTGTTCGTTCTTTTGAGTTGGCATGGTAGGGATAAATAATTCAGGTGGGTTTTGTACCCAGATCCCTAAGCTGACCTGAGAGATCTGCTGTTAAACTTCAGTGTGTCTTGGGAAAGCCTGGCAGCTTTCCCAAGATATACATCTGACTTCTGGCTGGTGCCTGTCTGTCAGGGTGTTTCTCTGAGTTGTGAGCTCTGAGCTGGCAGTAGTGTTCCTGTCTTGTCACACAGTGTGACTGGGTACTGTGCAGAATTGCCCTGGGATTCCAGGTAGCAGCAAATAGTGACCATTGCACTGGCTTTGGAGGTCAGACTCAAGAGCTTCATGAGTTACTTTCCTTCATTACTGATCTGACTCTTGTGGTTGACTCAGACATGAGAAATAAACTGGCAATTTGTGCCACAAAGTAATTGTAGCTGTACAGGGTCTGCTTTGGAAACTTCCTTGCTGAACCACCCTCCCTGCAGTTCTGAGGGCTGCAGGATCTGCTCTCAAGCAGAAACTAAGCAGAAGGAAGTGATTTTTTTTTTTGCATCTTCATTCTGCACCAAGGTATTCAGGCTATCAGAACTACTACAGGGTGTTCAGTAGAGTTTGCTGCAGAATTTGGGCAGCATCAGACTTAACGGGTGGATGCTCATTTTTTTCCTCAAAATGAACTTTCCCAAGTTAAGCAATGACTTTGTTACATTTCTAGTCCTTGTGTATAGCTAGAACTGTTTATTTTGGAGCAGCATAAATGCTGCCTATGCAAGTGACTAATTCTCTACATAACTTTGTTACTACAATAAAGTTTGTTTGTCTAAACCAATATATCCAGCTGATAATTTTGCAGGTGTGAGAATATAAATCTTGAGTTGTCCTTGGTTCCAGGCGATTATGCTGGTTTCCCTGGCTGTGGCTTGCTCAGGCTGCACAGCACTTATCGCCACGATCTCAAGATCTACGCCTCGGATGAGGGAAGAGTTCAGATGACAGCAGCAGCTTTTGCAAAGGTCTTTCTTCTCTTTTGGGCATCCGTTTGTTCATTACTCTTAAAATATGCCAGTTCTAAAGGAAAACCTCTGGTGATGAGGAAGGAGTTTTCCTAGGATCTTCCTCCTCTCTGTTGGATGGACTGGGGTACACTGGGCTAATAGCAGGTGTATGGGGCAGTACTGAACATCTGGTGTATCTGCACACACCTGTCACCTTTAATGTCCTGTCCAGGACAGGACTCTCAGTCAGGAAAGAGTTACGTATGGATTATTGCTGGCGCTTGATCTTAGAGCACACCAGATGTGCTGCTGAGTATTGATTGCCTATAGAATGAATGTTTCTGGCATGGCTGCCCAGCCAGAGGGGTTATTCTTTGCCTGCTGAATTTAAAAGGGAAATGAAATGTCTTTGGTGTGGTATGGGGTGGAGGCTGGGGAGGAGACAGGTTCATTTGCAGCTAAAGCCAAGGGGAATCCTGCGGTGGCCTTAGCTGGTCTTTGGAGCATTCACTGTATTTTCAAGCAAACTGAGCTGATTGATAGTTGAACTTGCTCAACAGTTGCCTGGATAAATCTGGGGCTGCCGCAGGCAGAGCTGTCCTTTGCTTGAACAGCTCTAGAACCATGCCAGAGTCATCTCTGACTGGAGGGGACGTTGCTGTAAAACTGCCCTTCAAGGACAGCTGAGATTTCGCTTAAGTTGCCCGAGTTCTGGCCATGAAACTACCAGAATTTTTGTTGCGTGGTTGCACAGACCTGAAATCTTGTCCTATGTGGTGTGGCTTTAGGGTCTGCTGGCCCTGGAAGGAGAGCTGACCCCCATCCTGGTGCAGATGGTGAAAAGTGCCAACATGAATGGTCTGCTGGACAGTGACAGTGATTCCCTTAGCAGCTGTCAGCACAGAGTGAAGGCTCGACTGCATGAAATCATGCAGAAGGATGCTGAGTTCTGTGAAGAGGATTATGAAAAGGTAAAGCACCAGTGTGGCTTCATTGCTCCCTGTATCTGAAAGGAGAATAGCATCGCTGCAGTGGTTTGATGTGAAGTCTGTGGTATGTGGACAGTGGTTTAGTTAGTTTGAGATCAGTTCTGGTCAAAATGACAGGATATGTATGGAAGTGTGCAGGTTAATAGCCCTTGTCCTTCTTGGAGTGACAGTCCTCAGTGTTGCTCTGCTGTCCCCTTCAAGACTGATCATGGTGCCTTTTTCTCCCTTCATAACTCCCAGTTCATTTTGTTCTTGTGAGTATGCTAAAAGAGCTCCTGCATGCTGCTCACATCAATCCCAGCTGCTGTGGGCAGGGAGTGTGCCTCACTGGATTCTAGATCCGTGCTCTATGCACATGTGAACAGACCTTTTGGTTACAAATTGTCCTGTGTCCTGTCAGGTTCTGATAGCTGCATAGTAGAGAGCATGGGCTGTATGCAGCACAGCAACCAGTGAAAGCACTATTCCTGCTTCTCCAGCAAGTCCCCAAAATACTGTTTTTCTCAAGCTCTGAAATATGAATACTGGACTGAAATCCTTTAAGGAACATATTTGTCATCTCAAAGACCTACTTAAAATGAAGCCCTTTTGCTCAAGCACAGAAGCAAAATGAGACTAGAGTGGATATTGGAGGTGGAGGGAGGTCCAGTCTAATGGGAGCGGTTGTTTGCTCCCTCTGAGTTTGATCCTGAGGAAGATTTTAAGACACGCCTGACTCCTCCTAGGAATAGACCAGCTTATTGTGCTCAGCTGGGAGCACAGCTTTTGTCCCAAGTCAGAAAGCAGTGTGGCTGCAAAAGACAGACATTTTGCATTCCCCATTTGTGAGGACTAGCTAATGTCTGCTGGAATCTTCTTTCAGCTAGCACCTACAGGCAGTGCTTCTCTGCTCAACTCCATGACATTTATCCAGAACCCAGTTGAGGTCTGTAACCAGGTGTTCACCCTTATTGAGAATCTCACCTCCCAGATACGAAAACGTCTGGAAGACCCAAAATCTGCAGGTGAGCAACAGAACTGGGAAAGATTAATTTATTGTTACATCTTCAGAGCTCCCAAACACCACTAGGGCTTATTGTTGTCTGTAGCAAAGAAACTGTAAAGTGTAATTCTGTATGTGCTATTGATGTGGAAGGCTCCACTTTCAATTACTGTTAAAGAGAGCTGTAATGTAAAGGAAATGATATGTGCATTTATGGCAGACCTAAGCAACTAGGCAAACGGTTTCACTTTTCTCAAGCATTTCAGAAGTAACCTGTTGCTGCAGGTTAAAACTCCTGCAACAGTTCCAGTGGCTTTTCCAGACTAGGATTCCTATGGGTGACACAAGAATTGGAGCCCTTTCATGCTGGGAGAACTCAGTCACAGCTGCCACTTGAAATCTCTGCAGCAATAACCAGGGTTCTGTCATTCTGTGGTTCTAGGGTGTGAATGTTGTTTGCTGTCCTCTGCTTTTTAGACCTGCAGCTGTACCACAGTGAGACTTTGGAACTGATGTTGCAACGCTGGAGTAAGCTGGAGCGAGATTTCCGCATGAAGAATGGGCGCTATGACATCAGCAAGATCCCTGATATATACGACTGCATCAAGTATGATGTACAGCACAACTGTGCACTGAAACTGGAAGGCACAACTGAACTCTTCAAGCTCTCCAAAGCCCTGGCAGATGTGATCATACCCCAGGTAGAGCCTGTATGAGAATGCCAGGTAGAGCCTGTATGAGAATGAGAAAGGCACCAATTTCTGAGCCTTTGCCTTTGTGTTTTGTCTCGATTCTCTTGCACATTAACTGCCAAGGCAGCCTATCACAGTAGGGTGTTTCTCAGATCTGTCTCAGTGTTTGTATAAGGCCAAAACCATTTATGACTTGAAATGTGGCAGGGCTGGGCTTCTGGTTGAGGATTCTAGCAAGGTCAGAGTAATGAGCAGCTGATGCAGCAGCTTTTCCATGTTTGCTGTAGTGCATCACAGCACAGCTCCAAGCTGTGTGTGTGTGCAACAGCAACATTGCATCCTCTCCACATGTAGGGTTGTGGAAGTGAAGGGAGATTTCTGTGTTAAAGTTCTGACAAGTTTGTTATTCTTGTCAAACTAGGACTTTTTCAGTTTCCAATGTTGAGTTGCTTCTGACAAAGTTTAATTTATCTGGGATGAGTTTCTACCAGCAAGGTCCAGCTGCCCCTGTAGAGCAGAAGTGGTCTCTAAACTTTTTCAGTGCTGCTGGTGATGTGCAGTCTGGCTGTTTTCAGCATAACACTGCAGCTTTTATCTTCACCAATAGCAGTTGTTGCTTTAATGCTCATGCTAGCTCAGGGTGTAAGTTTGCATGTCATGAGATCTGAGATTCGCTCATGGTCCTTGCACCTCTCAGCTGTTGAAGGATACTGATAGTCACGTCCAGACATAACTGGGGTTCTCAGAAGTCTCAGTCCTCTGTTACCCCCTGCAATACGTGGGGAAAAAAAAAGTGAAAAGTGTTGAGTGACATTTCTCTTCTTGTCCTTGCTTACCCAGTGGTGCTGCGGACTGAAGTGGCCTTTTATGTGAGGATGTGGCAAAGAACCAGGGCTCAGGGTATCTGTTATTTTGTTCCTGCAGGAATATGGGATTAATAAGGAGGAGAAACTGGAGATTGCTATTGGCTTTTGTCTTCCTCTCATTAAAAAGATCCAGCTGGACCTACAGAGAACTCATGAAGATGAGTCTGTCAACAAACTACATCCGTTGTAAGGCTTGTGCTGCATGCTGCTGGCAGTGGGGAGGGCAGCTGTGGAGCAGGGGAGGTTCCCATGCCAGAAGAGTGTACTGTTGTGGAAGGAGGTACTGAGTATACACTGAAGGACGTCCAGGAGGAAGGCATGTTGGTGCTCCCAGAACTAGAGGGCAGATGGAGAAGGCACATTGAGACTGCATACCAGAAGTGCAGGGCCACAAAGGCTTGTACCCATTGTAGCTGGATGGTGATGCCTCATCCAGGCATTTCCCTGCACAGGGCCAGTGTAGAGTGATGAGCTACCTACTGTGTGTCTCCATCAGGCTTCCACAAAATTTGTTGCTCCTGTGCCCAGTGCTCCCATTGTTTGTTCTGTCCTGCTGCCTTTGACATTTCTCAGTGTGGGGCTGTGTCATTCCATTAAGTGTACAGAAGTGCTGCTGTGTGGCAGACGGCAGTTGATTGGCAGGTGAGTAACTGTGGGCTGATTTTGGTTTAGGTACTCAAGAGGAGTTCTGTCCCCGGGTCGCCACGTCCGCACGCGGCTGTACTTCACCAGTGAGAGCCACGTGCACTCCCTGCTCAGTATCTTCCGCTACGGGGGCCTTCTGGATGTAAGTGTCCCAGCAATGCTCACACAGTAAGCCTCCCTACTTTTCTCCAGTAGCCTTTTCCAAGGCAGACAGTGTACGTTTGTAGGTTGCCCCTTTAGCCAGCTCTGCCACGAATGCTGTGCATCAGTGGCATCTGGCCAGCTCCATCTCTGCTGTGTTTGCATGCTGCAGCTTCCTGCATTTCTGGCATGTAGGGGGATTGTTCTTCCTCAGTGCCTCCCTTGCTTGCACAGAGACATGTTTTCTCCAGGATCTGTCCTGCTGGTTTCAGGTGGGCAGACCACTTACTTGTCTAGGAGAAGAGCAGTATGAGGCAATGGGGATGAGTGAATTTCTTCCTTCCTGCTTCCTTCAACCCTTTATTTTAAGAGCTTAGTCCTGTATTTATAGTCTTTATATCAATTCTAAGTCAATAAAGTCAGTTTTCTTACAAAGGAAGCAAGTCGAGGTTGCAAATTCACAGGATGTGCTCTCTACCAGAGAGTCAGATGACAATTTTTAGAGATTAACTCATCCAGTTAACTTACTCTTCACTTGCTCTCTCTTCACCTGCTTCCTGAATGAATTGGTATGCAGACCCTGAGAAAAGCTCTGCTTTAAAGAGGCTCTCTGATTTACCTTCCCATTTTTAAGCATGGTCTGAAATGCCTTGAGAGTTTGGACTTCCTTAACAGGCATGATTTCTGGTGTCTGTGGCAGCTTAGCGTATCTGTAGACAGTGATCAGAAAAGTGCCTCTAAATTACTCACTGAACAAGATGCTCCCTTTTCCCTGACTCAAGTGCCCAAGGATGCTGTGTTGCCAACACAGGGATATTGGGCTGCATCTGGGTTCTTTGTAATGGAGGGTTCAGTTCATGTCCATCAATGTGGTGATTTGCTCCACAGCATCATGGGTGGCACCTCAGGTGTGCCCATTTCCTGGCAGTGCTGGGAGGCAGTGAAGGGTGGGCTGCCCTGCTCTGTGGAGCCCAGTGCTTCAGCCTGTCTCCACATTTTTCATTCAGCGTCAGGTAACAGCATTTCACTTGGTCCCTTATTTAGCACAAGTTCATCCCTTGTGCTCGTTTCTGTAGTTTGAGAATGGCTGTGTTGGGAACCTGCTGTGGGCTCTGCTTGTCTTCAGTCAGCGTGGCACAGCGGCTTGCAACTCACATCTGCACATGGGTGGCTTGGGCAGCTGTAGCATCCCTCTGTGCAGCTGCTCCTGACTGCAAGCACCCCACCACATTGCAAGGTCATTTCTTCATGCAGGTTAAGCAAGGTGCTTTTGTCCTGACAATGTTACCTTGTGGAGAGAGGAACTCTCTCAGTCCCATTTCACTGAATGCTGCAAGGTGTCTGCTGTTGCTTATCCCATGCGACTGTTTGTGTGTATATATATCAGGAAAACAAAGACCAGCAGTGGAAGAGAGCCATGGACTATTTGAGTGCTATCTCAGAGCTGAACTACATGACCCAGATTGTTATCATGCTCTACGAGGACAACAACAAGGTGAGGGATAGAGCAGTAGGATACAATGCTTCCTGCCCCGTTGCAAGGCAGTCCTCAGAGACGAGTTCAGTTGGAAGTCTGTAACTTCAGCTCTTGCTGCTTGTGGGCAATGACAGATGGATCATTAACACAACTGCTAGTTTTTAGTTTATGTGGGAGGCAGTGACCCAGTTAATGCTTGTTGCATGTAAGCAGAAAGAGCAGTAACACTCTGAGTATAATACCCAACTTATGTAATTAATACTGACTATTTTAAAGTATTTTCTAGTCAAAATTATTTGCTGTTTTTAAGTATTAATTGCAAGTGAGCAGTAGGAAAAAAGTAAATAAAATTGAGTGACATTTGATTTGTATTTTTGAAATATATCTAGAAAATATCCAGAAATTCCACATCCATAAACTATTTTTTATTCTGAAAGTGTGCTTATATAGTTAGGGAAGTGTAAACTCTTATCTTCAGGAAGTAAAGAGAATAATTTAATAAACAGCTAGAATGTGGGAGCTGAGGGTGCTGGCTGTAAGTAGGTTTGCCACCAAACTGCATGTCCTGATCATCAGACCTTGTGATTTGGGTTTGTGCTGCAGGAGGTTGTAGTGGTGAGGGGAGCAGCCCCTTAGCCCACACCTTACAGAGTTAGAGCTTTGTATTCACAGAGCTGGTGTGAGCTTCTAATGTTAGAAGTGATGCTTGTCAAAAAATATGTGACTAGAGCTCTCACGAGTGGTGTGGATGTGTCAGTCAGTCAAGGTGGGTTTATATCATTAGTGCCAGATACTGTAAAAACTCTGTCTTCCTTTAAAAAATGTTAATGAAAAATTATTATTAGAGACAGTTGCTTAAATCTTGGATCAGCCTGACTGAAGGTCCAGGGAGGACCCAGTCTCCCCCTGTCCTGGCATACACTGGGTTTGCAGCAGGAGTGGGTCAGAAGGAGCTGGGGTTTAGGGGGATGTGTGTATATATATATATATATATATAAATAGAGCCTGATTCTGTTACACTCCTCTGTGGCTGTTGTCTCAAAACAGCAACAGTCAGAATGCTTCAGCTGGGTGCTGATGAGGGCTGTCCTTTTGGATGGGACAAACCTGGAGCCATTCTGTTCATGCTTGTTGCCCCTGCTTTCCCTCCAAGGGATGGGCCTGGGATGCGTGCTGGCCAGCACAGCGGGGTGGGACCTTGGCCTGGGCTGATGGTAGGATTAACTGGGTTTTGTTCTTGACCTATTCCTTGTGACATGTGTTCACAGGACCCCTCTTCAGAGGAGCGTTTCCATGTGGAGCTGCACTTCAGCCCTGGTGTCAAAGGCTGTGAGGAGGACAGGAACATACCCACGGGGTTTGGCTTTCGACCAGCCTCAGCAGAGGTAAGCAGACACCTGGGCAGGAGCTGCCAGCCCCAGGGGACACTTGGGCACTGTCCTGCTCTGTCTGGCCCTGCTGCAGAAGCTTCCTTGCTGGCAGCGTGCACAGGGAGCTGGCACATTGTGTCTGTCCCGTTTGGGTTTGTCGGGGTGGCTGCTGGGACTGTGAGTGCCTCCTGAGCAGGAGATCCAAGCTGGAGCTGGTGTGGGGCAGCATGGGCAAAGGCCAGGTGCCTGTGGACACAAGCGGAGTGTTTCCTTACGGCAGAACGAGGACAAGAAGGCCGACCAAGGCAGCCTGGAGGACCTCTCGCATGAGAAGGGCGGCGATGAGGCAGACCGTGCTCGGCAGAAGTCCCCGCAGCCCTCGGAGCCCGTCAGCATCCAGCGAAGATCGCCGCTGGTCAGGAGCCGGAAAACGGGATCCATGGAGGTAACCGTGCTCTTGGTGCCCGTCCTTGTTCTTGCAAAGGCCTTTTCCTTGGTTTTGGTTTCCTGGCATTTCTTTTAACATGCCAGAGTCTGAGCTGATTCTGGGAAAGGGATCTGCAGAAGGCAAAGAGGGATATTGTGGAAGGCAGACCTCTGAAACTCTTCCTCATTGAGGAAGGACAGGAACACAGGCCAGAGGAACTGATGAAGAAGAGCAAGTAAGGAAATGCTTGAGAAACACAAGCATTATTTGAATTACATGATCTGTAGAGGCACTGGTGTAGCCAGTATAAGATTACATGCAACCTCACCACCTAGCTGTGATGACATCTTGCCTTCTGTTAGGCTCCAGTCTTTGCCTTCCACAAAGGCAGCTCCATGTTTCACATTCCTCCATCCCATCTAAGATCTCATGCTGATTAGGGGTCCCTGCTCACTGGTGGATTCATCCAGGATGTTTAAGCTATCAGGGCTTAGAACTGTCCCATTCACTGATTTGGTGAAGTAACAAAATTAATTTTACTGTTCTAACATCTCTCCTTCGAGGCTGTTCTGTGTCACAAGGCCAGTGTCACAGTCAGCAGGTGACTGTTACCTTCAGAGTACTCTGGAATTGTCCCTCATTTCAGAGGGATTTCAAAGGCATTTTTGCCATCAGTTTTCTGAACCAGAAAACAGCAGAGTTAATGTTTGAGGTATTTGTTAGCTGTCTTCCATCACTGTATGTTTCTCACAATGTCACCTCTGCGTGCAGCACTCGGAGGCTCTTTGTGATAGGCACATACTGAGTTAAAAGGGATATGATTTCCTGCTGCTAAAGAAGGAAGACTGAGTCCCAGGGATCTCAGAAAGAGTCTTGGGAGAAAAGATGCTCACTATGAGTCCCATCATACTTTACAGATTTCCATTGTTCCACAATTCAACAAAATCTTGAAATTACACCTGAGCATTCATTATCACAATCCTAGCATATGACTACCTTTGTGCTTCTTGAAAATGGTGATTTTAAGGAGGAGATATACATTTCTCTACCTTCAACTGATGTTTAAAGGCTTTGATAGCAGTGGGTAACTTGGAGCATGGTGCTGATTATTTACACTGTGTCTTTGCAGGTGCTGTCTGAATCTTCTTCTAAATCAGGAGGTTATCGCCTCTTCAGCACTTATTCCAGGCAGTCTTCTGAGATGAAGCAGAGTGGATTAGGTACTGTACCTGACCTGTAACCAGCCTACTTGCTTGTAACTCTATTTCCATGGGCATTAGTCTGTGTCTCCACATACGCATCTGGCTTCAGTTCCTTGTATGCCTCTGTGTGTTTCGTGTCTTCTCTCAGTGTTCCTGTTGAGACCACTGTAGAGACTGTCTCAGTCAGTACCTTTTGTGTACAAACTTCTTCAGCTGCTAGCAGCACAAGATGGACTTTTCATCCTTTCCAGTACAGGAGCAACAGGGCAAACTGCCTGCAAACCTGCAGGCTTGCCTCTGCTTCTCTGTTGCTCTCATTTGTTACGTTTCTCAACTTAGTAGGAAGAGATGATTTTAAGTGAGAACTAGTGAGCTTTCTGTTCTACAAAAATCATTTTATCTGCAAAGCTGTTCTTCGTGTGAGACTGTTCCGTTTCTACCTTTGTTTCATAAAGATCTGTTGTATGGAATCAGAATGTTTGATAGCTCTCTAATTGAGCTGAAGTCCTTGGTCAGCCATTTGTCTTGTGGTAGCCAGTGGAAGAGAATATTTCAGGGCATTTGACAATCTCTGTCCTTGATTGTTCCATTCCATGTCATCTTAACCTAAACTATGTCTGAACAGTTGAAATTCTTCCTGAAATATTTCTGCTGAAGCAAGATCCATTTTGAAACTGGAAAAGCTGTCTTTGCTGTCATGAGCTTCAGAGATGGCTGTACAACCTGTGTCTTGAGGAGAGGAGGTGATAATGCCCAAGTCATGCCCACTTTCTTTTTCTTTAAACTTTCTTAGCATTGTAGCATGGCTGCAGACTTGCAGCAGTTCTGACTCATCAATCTATTATATGGACAACCCGCAGCTAAGAGACTTCTGAAAGGCCTGCTCATTTCTTTTCCACTTTTGAATGAGCAGCTTCTTTGGAATCTAATTCTTACCAAGGAAAGAGAATTTTCTTCTGAGTGTCTAGAAGGTATCCCCGGAGTCTGCCAGCTAATGCGTCCAGCCAGCTGGAAAAATCTAAATAGGAATGGCTGATGTATATTATTTTCATAAAGGGACAGTATCCTTGGCCATGGTAATTTTTGAATGTGTTATTTCACTTATCTCTGCCTTTCCCAGTGCCACTGTGAGATTCAGTGAGCTGTGACAAACTGCCATGCTTAGGCTTGAAGAAACCTGTGGCTGTTTTGTGAGTCCATATGGATGAATATGGGAATTTCTGAAATGGCACATAGTCAAGGAGGTGCATCTGCCTGGAGAATTACTGGGTACATCAAGTGGTACTGCAAACTGGTTTTACTGTTTGAATGTGCGACTACCAGAAGGCCTGGGCTCTGGAAAGCAGATATTACAGCCCTTGGACTACAGCCTTTTCCAGGTTTTTGAGGAATGTCTGTTTTGGCAATAGAGAAGACCACTGCTTTTCCACACCTTTGTACAGTACTACTTTTCCTTCACAACGAAATCTGAAATATGATCCTGGCAGGTTTGATTTCAGAATCTTGCTTCATGTGCCTTGCTGGGAAGCTTGTGCTGGTTACTCTTCCACCTGTGAAGCTCTGCAGGGACAAAACCTTGATAGATCTGATCTGTGACGTAGACCTCTAGCCCAGCCACAGTTCTCCTCTGTGGAGTCTCGCAGGTACAGAAGGATTGAGCAGGAAAGACCTGTTGTACCTCACCAGCTTGCACAACAGTTGGTGATTAGGATATCTGTGTTTCTGTGAGTTTTTTTTCACCTGAGGCCTGCTAGGAAGAGCCGTGCCCCTTTACCTGTACAAGTCAAGGTCTTCAAGGAATCTTCCTGATGCCTTTCCTGCTTGTTTTTTAGAAGTCTAATTTCTTGTCCCTTTATGATTTGAAATGTGTTCTCTCTCTAAGAGATAACACAGAGCTGTAGAAGCTTGAGCTTTGTCTTTAATACTTGTCTCAGCAGCTTTGGGGGGTTATAAGGGGGGTTCATTCAGGCACTACCTGCTGTTTCTGAGTTTTCTGAAGCTGAGCATACCTCCTGTTGCCTGACCTTGTCAGTCAGTGCCTGGCTGTCATTATCTCTGGAAAATGGAATATCTGTCCTGGTGTAAGCTTCCATGTGTAGGCATGCAGGAGCAGGGGGCACGAGAGAGCTCTTGCAATAGCTCTGCCCTGCTGCTATACCTTCCAGAATGGTGCCTCTACTCTAATTTAAAAAAATGTAATTCCTCCTTTGAAAATAGGTGGCTGCACCTTGCTTTGTCTGTGCTTTGAGTGTGACAGGTTTTTTCTGGGCAGCATCAAGTGCACTGCTGTGGATTGTTTGCCATAGTGAATGTGCTTCTAGCTTGAAAAGCCTAGGGATGTTTCAATACCTTTCTTTGCTTACAAGAACCCTTCAAAATGAAGGAAAATCACTGCTGGCTATTTGAGCAGTAGAGGTGGTGCACTGCCAGTGGCACAAAGCCTTATGCTGAGATTCCCAGAGGGAAACCAAGAATGACTATTTTTAAACATCTGACATACTGAATGAACACGTGACAATTCAATGCACAGTAAATATCCAGCATGTACAGTAATTTCTAGCAAGTGTTGCTACATTTAAATCCAAATGGACGTTGTGTTTTTAGGATATGTGTGTGTGTGTGTGTGTGTGGTTACTTGGGTACAGTGGTCTTGTGGAGTTCCCTGTAGACAATTGCTGTTGTCCATAAAGTCATCTTTGTAAATTCTCTTCTGGCTTAATGCCTCTGTCTGCAGCAGGAGAGCAGAAACACTGGGGTATCCTTAGCTTAATGATTAACAGCACAAGGATGCTCAAGACATACAGTCCTAAAAAGTTCAATTTTTATCTGCCAGTAAATGCCTCTGTTGGGTGGTTTTCGTTGTTGTTTGTTTTTAAACCATGGAAGAGCTATTGGGAGCATCGTCCTGTCTGATGTATGACAAAATTTCATTTTCATTCCAACAGATTCCAGTTCATGCTGAGTCAGCATTTTGCATCAATTTAAGGCATTAGGAGAAAATTTTCTAAGGTTTGTGTATCAGTGACTCTTCAGGCAAGAGTCCCTTTCTGTCCAAGGGCACGTATGTGCTGGTCTGTGCTGTGGAAAGCCACCAGCAGTGTCACATGGGGGACCAGCTGCAGCTCAATGCTACAAGGACCCTTTTGGTCACCCCAGGAACAGATGTCCTCAGCTCAGCCTGAGCTTATACAAGAACATTTTAATACTCAGGATCTCTGTGTTTTCTCCAAAGAAGCTCTGGCTTAAGGATCTTTGCAGTAACAGAGCCGGGGTCCCCAGGAGCAATGAGTGGATGTGAAGCAGCTGTGTGTCCTCGCACCAGGGAAGGGTGATGGATGCTAGGCTGCTTCAGCTGGAGTACAGCTGTCCAGCTGAGGGGTCTGGCTCCTTCTGTTCACCTCTCGTGAGTGCCTGAAGCTCTGCTGTCCTGCCCTGGGCTCCCTGGGGTATGTCAGGATTGTGAACCCACTTGGAGGCAGTGGAAACGGGCGGGAAGCCTGGAGCACATGGCACTGGAGGAAAAACTGAGAGCTATGCTTGTTCAGATTGGAACTTGTGGGGACTGGAGACCTTAATGCTCTTTCACCACCTAAATTGGAGATTGCAGAGAGAACAGAGACAGACTGTCCCCAAAGTCCTGTTGTTGTTGATGGAGAGCCAATGAACACAAGTTGCAGCACAAGAAGTTCCAATTAGCTAGGAGGAACAGATTTTTCACCCACCGTGAATGTGCCAGATGTTAGAGCAGGGGCCCAGAGAGGTTGTGAAATTTACTTTCTTGGAGGTATTGACAACTTGATTGGACAAACCCTAGCAAGCTGATCTGAGTTGGTCCTCCTGGGGTGTTGGGAGAGAAGCTTCAGTCTCCTTCCAACCTAAATCATGCTATGCTGCCATATTTTAGAATCAAGAGCTGCTTCCAGTGTAGGCAGGTTCTCTTTCAGAGCAGTAACAATTGCACTGTTCTGTGTTGCAGGTTTTTGCTCTGGCAGACCAGATCAATCTGCTTGTTTCTGGAAGCCCTTTGTATGTAGGAGTAATGTTGGTTTGAGCAGTCAATACAGAATGCAGCAGCAAGACTGTTTGCAGAGAATTTACAGCCAATCAGTGGCTGTGTCTGGCCCATAATAAGGTTTTGTCTCGACTCACAGTTGCTTTCCTCAGTCAGTTGAAAGAATCTTCTTTCAAATGCCTGGTGTTCACTAAATAACACGGGAAGCCAAGTCAGTCTTCAGAGCACTGTGCCTTGGAGAAGCAAAGCCAAAGCCCCAGGAATGAGATTGCCCTCCACCTTGCATGCCATGTTCCTTGACTCTGGGTAGGTAAAGTTCCATGCTGTGTGCACGTCTGGTGCTTTGCAAGGCTGGTTGTGGGCCCATTTCTCCTATGCTGGAGCAGTGAGACATGAGGAGTAAAGTCTGTCTGTGAAGGACGAGCTTGTGAGAACAAGCCCTCTGGTCACAGTACTTTCCCTGCTTGTTTGACTGGAGCTGAATCCACGCTGGCTGATCCACAGATCAGACACTTCTTTCCTCTTCTCAGTGTCCTACACAAAAAGGAGCTCTCCAAAGAGAAAGGGCAAAGAGCAATGAACCTCTGTGACATGAGCATCAGTGGTTTGGCATCCTGAGTGTTCTGGCATCAGTGTGTAGCTTTGCTGACTGAAAGGAGTGAAGATGTTTCCCCTAGGTCAGGGCAAGAAAGCCAAATGGAAGTAAACCCCTGGATGAAGTTAGGAACTTCCATGGTGCTGAGGTTTGGGCTACCTGCTCTGCATTTGGCGCTGTGGAATTTAGAATGGAGAACACGGCCTCCCTGTGCTTCCAGGCATCATGTTTTTTTCCTGAATTGCTTGTGAAGTGGCCAGTTCATCCTTCATCCTTTGACTAACCCTGCTTTTCTGTAGCTGCATGCAGTGGGTATGTGTTACTAACACCTTCCCTGCCTTTCCAGGGTCACAGTGCACCGGGCTGTTTAGCACCACTGTGCTGGGAGGCTCCTCCAGTGCCCCCAACCTCCAGGACTACGCACGCAGCCATGGCAAAAAGTTTGCCAGCAGCCTGACATACAAAGACGGTATGTGTGTTCCCTGGCAGCAGGGTGGTACTTTGTGGACACTGGTGTCTCAAAATGTGCCTGTGGCACAGACTTGGACTGCTGGAAACAGTGACAGTTGAATGTATGTATTCATCACATCTACAATGGTAAATTTTACCATGCCGCAAGAAATCATGATTCTTGCTAGGACAGAAGGGACCTAACGTTGTGAGAGGAGTTTTAGGCTGATGTGTGGTGTTGCTGGGGTCTGATTTTGGTCTGATGTTTTAATAGTACTTGGCTGTTGTGAAGGGGAATTTATTGGTCCAAATATTAAATCAGTTTGTCCTGGAAGGGAAATCCAGCAGATCACATCATCTTGCTTACCTTGATCATCTTGCTGATGCTAAAATGAAGCTCTTTTTGGGGCAGTAATCCTTGCCCCATGGAAGGTGGAGCCATCCCAAAGACAGAATGATATGCTTGGGCATGGTTAAGATGGGCACTAGAGAGAGGCTGAGCACGTGGCAGTCTGAGGTAGCTCTCAGGAGGCAAGGGCAATATGCCTGACATAAATGAGTTGCCGTGGATGAAGTACTGCAGATGAAGTACTGGAAAGTCTTGTTTCTGTGCAGCTGTGCAAAAACTGCCAGGAAGGTCAGCAAGACAGTCTGGTGAAGGCATTGGGGCCAAGGTTACAAACACTCTATGCCCATGGCTGCAGGTGCTGCAGCTGCACCCTGACCTGCCCCCAGCCCTTGGTGCAATGCGCAGGGAGCAGCAGAGGGTTGTTATTTGCAAGGAAGTTGGGGCACAGGGGACAGACTGAGCTGTCCTCGAACAGCTGGAGGGTGTAATGCACAAGTGCAAGTGTCCACTGTGGTCCTGGTAGGAAAGACACTCACTCAAACTCTTCTGATTCTGTACTGATTCACATACCATTTGTTGAGGCACTGATTTGAGGAGCTCTGTGGGCAGGGTTTGCACAGTATACTCTGACAAGGTTGGAAATCCACCTAAGGTTTCCCAGCGTTTGAATGGATGGATGTAAGGTTGTCTGTATTGGATTTCTTATCTTTTTGATATTTTACTCAATGCAGATTCTGAGTGCCTTTCTTATTGGGATTGTAAGGAACATTAACATTGCTGGATTTCAAAGTGGGAAGAGGATTAAGGGAGTAGTTTGGGAAAGACAGGAGGCTGGTTCATCTGGATTTTTGCCCAGTTTTGAGGCAAGGAAAATGGCCTAGCAAATCAGGATGGAGAGATGTTGTCCAGTTGTCAGCCCTGTTGGAACTCTGTAGGTGCCACTATGTACACTAGCTGCCTGTGCTGCTTTTCTTGTATAAGAGAAAGCTGAGCTGGTTCTCACCTCCTCAGGGCACTCCCAGCCACACATTGGGCTGTGAATGATGGTGGAGGGGAGGGTGAGATGGGAGTTCTCAACCCCAGTGTACCAGTCTGAGCTGCCCCAGGCAGCAAGTACTGGCTACTCACAGGTTGCAGAATAAGCTGATGGTGTTTGGCACAAAACCACGATATGAGTCACAGTGGAGCCTCTGAAAAGGCCAGCAAAGGCCCTGGCAGCTGTTCTTTCCTGACTCTGCAAGGAGTGGGAGCCCAAGGCAGCACTGATTCTCAGGGAAAAGCATCAGAGACTGCTCTGTGCCCAGGTGGGCATGGAACAGACCTGCTCAGTCCTGGTGCTGGGCTCCCTGCCTCTGCAGGCTGTGTAGCAGGACATGCCTGCAGCAGGCTGCAGGCATTTGAGGCCATGTGCTCCTGCTAAGTCTAAATTCAGTGACAAGTGATTTCCCTCACCAAATCCCAACTGCATCTCTGTGTGCTGAGATGCAGTTGTACCCTCAAGTACCTAAAATGCAGACTTAGTAGACTAGCATGTGTCTAACACAGCTCAGAATTATAAATCTTGATGTCATACTTCTGTTTTCATGTTCCTTGGCATGCCCTGAGACCCTGTGCTGTCAGTGCCTTGCTGCAGTAAGGGCATTTGGAGGGAAGGTGTCAGGGGCTTGGGAAAACAAGGACAAAGCAGAAAAACATTTAGCTTCTGGGGAAAGTAGTTTGGAATGTGAAATGAGCCCTTGATCTGCATGTTTTTGCTTAAATGGGCACTACCGCAGTGCTGAACAATGGAATTGAATCCAAGCATCACTACACGTGGTTGCAGTCAGTGGCACTGCAGCTACAGCAGACTCTTGGAGAACATTTGTTCTAAGACCTATTCCACACTCTTTAGACTAATGACATTGAAAAGCAGCACATTTTGGCATGAACTCTTTGGTAGTTTTTCATGGCTGTGATGCTTCAAGGTGTAGTGTGTGGCATATAGCACTTCACCAATGTTAACTTGCCTTTTTCCAGGGAAGTTTCAAGGGCCTTTATTTCTGAAGTCTTTTATGCTTGGAGCTGGAGGAGGGCTAAGGAACACTTCACCAGAAAGTTTTCTGAACCTCAAGCTGAGGGAAGGTCCCTGGATGGTTGTAATTACAAGCTGGCTTGCCTGAAGCCAGGGATCCAGTAAATGGGTCAGTGCCATTTCAGTTGTTGTGCCCTCAGGGCAAGGGGAGGTGTGGGTCAGCTGGAGATGGTCACCAGCTGACTGCAGCTGCAGGGCTTAGACCTTCCAAGGGATTGCATGTGTAGGGAAGATTGTCATGCTGTTTGTTGAGTTTAAAGAAAGAAAAACAATTTTTAGGGCTGGTACACTAGAGGAGGAAGTTCCAGTGAGAGTTAGTTTTAGATACATTATTTGGCCAAGCCACTGCATGTAGGAGCACATTGGGAGTATGGAGCATGCTTTGGTGCACTGATGAAGGGGATAGGCATGCACACCCTGTGCGCTGGGGAGAATGCATGCATGAAACATGAAAGAGAAATAAAAGGGTTTTCTGCTATTTCCTGAAAGATCCCCAATAGCTGTAAAAGGTATGATTGGCTGGGGTCTCACATCAAATCCCACATATAGATGGTCTGATCCAGGCCATTCTTTTTCATTATAGCTGAGGAATTTCCAGTGTGGGGAAAAAAGCAAAGTTTCCAGCCTTTTTGTGTGTGTGTGCGTGTGTGTGCATGTGGAGCCTACTCCATGTCCTTTAAAGCCTATCTGTTTGCACCCCATTAGATGCACAGTGTCTGTCCTTGCACGGTCTTTCTGATACGTGATTTGTATGGGAGAGCTTGGCCTGGCCTGGGCATGGCCAGGAGAAGCCTGAGGACCACTCTGACAGGTGTATCCCAAAGCTTCCCCCGTACTGAAATGTTCTGAGTAGAGAACTGTAGAGGCATGTCTTCATGGGTCTTTTCCTTCTTCCCTACTCAGGTGATTTACCTTTAAATTCATAAATAGCTCTGTATAGCTTGCATTAAGAGGTTGTTTTGAGCTGTACCTTTGCTGGAACTCCTTAGTCCCTCTGCAGAACAGTGTTTGTTTTCCTTGGGCAGAGGCGAATCCTGAGAACAGTCCTCCTGTGGTGCTGCTGCTCGCTGGGACGTGTGCTCTGGTGGCTGTGAGCATGGCCTGGCTGCATTCTGCACTGGACTGAGCCTGGTGTGGCGGGGAGATGTGAGTGGCTGGCTGAGGGTGACTGAGAGTGTGGCTGAGTGTGCATGTTGGGGAGACCCTGGCCGGGTGGTGCCAGGGCTGGGCAGATGCAGAACGCTTCAGTCAGACCCACAGGCAGAGTGTTGAATGCCACAGCAGTGCCAGTGGGAGCAGCTGTTGTGGGGGTCAGGAAGGTGAACCTGAAAGCGTAATCAAGTGTATGAAGGTCGGGGGATCCTTTGAAGCAGGCTGTTAACTGAGATGATCTGTTTTTATTTCCTCAGAGCTCTTGTCTATGCCAGCCGTAAAACGATTTTCTGTGTCGTTTGCAAAGCATCCGACTAATGGTATGTTTGCTTTCTGGATTTGATGTTCCCTCACACTTCTAACCCCATGCTCACGTTCACTTTTCTCTGCACACGTTCTCCTCTCAGCCTTCTTGTGGTTTTTTTTGTGTTTGTGTATCTGGTGTCCAAACATGCTTCACCTTCCTCCACTGTCTCCTTGTGACTTATGTGCTCACTCATACCCTGTTACTGCTCAGTGGTGCCTCTGTTCTCCCCTGAGGTATTCTTGTCCCAGGGGAAGAGGCAGAAGCCATGGCTCTGTGAGTGTGCTGCTAAAGCAGCCTTTAACTCTGTGGTGACATTGAGGCCTTTTGTCGTGCTCCTTGTTGGGAGAGTGGGGATCAGGGGGAAAATACCACTGGACTGGGGGCTGATGCTTCTTCCATATCATGAAGCATCAGCAGCTTAAGTCCTCAGTTTCTACACTGCAGATTTGCAGAATGAAAACAAGAATAACGCTAGGACAGCTGTGTGTCAGCTGGAAGGGCCTAGTGTATGGTGGGAAAGAAGGAAGTGCACCTGGTGTATCATGTCAGGAGTGCTGGTAGCCTTATGACCTCCTGTTGTGAAACCTCTCTGTTAGGCTGGTCTCGTGGTTCCTCCAAGCATGGTGATGTTGGCACAGGTAGGCTCACCTTTTCTGAGACATTAGCCTGTGGAATGTGTCTCTCCAGAGCTCTTACTCGTCTGCTGTTGGTGGGTGGTGCTGGCTTGCGGGAGAGGGGATGGGCATCATGCTACCCAGGGTGGCATCACCTGCTTCATCCCATCCTGCCTGTATCTCTGGAAAGGTTTGGTGACAGAGGTCGGACAGAGCTTCTGCTAATTCACTATCTCTGCTCCATGTTGCTACTTGCCTGACAACCAACGTGTGAGTCTGTGAGGTTATAGGCCACTAGCTCTGTTGTAGGAGGTGCCTTGAACCGGTGTTTACTCTCCAGCTCTTGCACGGATACTTTTAAAGAGGTTTCACAGCACCCCTCCTCTTGCATGGCTCCTGCTGCTGAGACAAGTTGGAACCAAAGGAGATCAGTGAACACTACCAAGTATTTCTGCCTGATGTGATCAAGGCAGCTTGCGAAAATGAAGACATCCTGCTTGGTGTAATCTGGAAGATGAATGAAATTCAGAAGACTGTTCTGAAAATGAAAGTTTTGGGAAGGATGAAATGGGAAAGGACAAGTCACTGTGGCTTAACTGTTTCAAATAACTAGAGGGAGCCTATTCTCTGTGTTTGCTTGGCTTTGGCTTTCTCAGAGTGGCCAATTGCTTGGTTTGTCTGTATGTCTGGACAGCATTGGAGCTCACATGGTGTATGTCAGCAGGGTGTGTTGTTCTTTCTTTCCTGAAAAGGTTGTACCAAGTTCCAGCCTTTTGTAAGACACGCTGTAAAGCAGTTGTCCCTGCTCCAAATACGATCGGGTTAAACCAGGCATCATGTTTCTCCCAGAACCCCAATTAGTATTTCTGATGGCAAAGAGCTTCTTAATCAAGAAAACAAAGACAGGGGTCCAGCAGGTGAGAGCTCAAAGTCAGGGATATTTGGTCTAGGATTGGCACTACTTTGAGCAGGAGGGATGTTTACCCCATGAAGCACTTAGAAAACTGAATGCCATAAGTGTTCCTAGCTCTGAGTCTGGATTTTGTTTCTGGAGAGCTGCCTCTGTGTGGTGAAATGGAATGGGTGAACCAAGGTAGTGGTCAAGCATAGCATCAGGCCAGATGGTTTATGCCCTGGTCACACAAGTCTTGAGTGACTGAGGCTGTGTATAGAGAGAAGGCATGCCTGCATGCTGGTATCTTGCCTGCCATGCAAGGCTATCACAGAAGATTGCCCAGGGCTGTTCTCAAAGACAGGGAAAGTCAGTGCTTCTGTGCCCCCTCTGTTCTTCTGCACTCTCAGCACTTTGCTCTCAGTCAGACCCTGCTGTTCCCAAGGTCCCTTGCACAGCCTCTGCTCATTTGATGCTGGGCCATTTCCTCTCTCCCCATGCTGATGTGCCTGGCTGCGCTGGGATGCAGGACTCAAACACTGTTGGCAGTCTTGGCACTGCTGGATTTCTCATCTGAGCTGTGGAAGGGCAAGTCTGGCCCTGAGCCTGATCCTTTTATCTAGCCAGACCTGAACTGCATTGGACTTGGAATGTGTCCTGAAATTTATTCACTTGTCAGACTTTCCTTTATAAAGATGAACCCTCGCTGCTCAGACAGTGCCCTGTGCTGCAGCTGGGCGAAGCCTGGGCTGGGTGGGAGTCTGGTCTGCCCTGTGTCACTGGGGGAACCTAACTCTCAAGGGCGTTCCTGACCTGCTCGCTGTGGGAGGGATTTGGCTTAATGTGTGGCGTGTGTCCTTCTCACCCAGCGGCCCTGGTGCTGGCAGCTCCATCCCCACATCTCTGCAGTTTCTCTGTCCCCCAGCTGTACCTGCCCCTCTCCTCTCACTCTCTATGGCCCCTTTCCTCCAGATGTGTTGGAGCACCAGCACGTTGCCCAGTTGCTACGCCGTTTTTCCTCTGACTGTGCCACGAGCCGGACCATCTCCTTGGATGCCACCCTAGCCCATCACCTGCAGCAGTGCTCCTACCACCTGCGCCTCTTCAGGAGCTGGCTGATCTCAGGGCAGGATGACTTGGAGTGTCTTTACGGTACTGCACGCTGCAGCTGCCTCTGTCCCATGCTCTTGTAGCTGAGCAGGGACCACTGTCTGCTTGAGAGTGCAAAGTATGCTTTGCTTCTGAAAAAGGAAAGTGTTTCCCTCACCAAATCCCAAAGGTCTCTAGGCTGCTGCTGCAGGAAGCTGTGTGGGCTGTTGTGCCAGCAGTTTTGGAGCCTTCGGCAGGAGCCTTTCCACACGGAGCCTCCACTCCCCATGTGGCTGCTCTTTCCATCTTTGGCAATTGTTTGTTGCCTCCTTCCTTTAGCCAGGGTAAGCCTTAAGCTCCCTTCAGGGAGCTGATGAGCTGCTATCCATGGGATGCCCTGCTGGCAGGATGCTCTGTGCAGGTCTTGGTGAGCTGCCACAGAGTGTCCCCTTAGTAATGGAGGAACCAAAGTGAGTAGTGAGAGTAGAGGAAGAGATTAAGGAGATGCTGCAGCTGGTCACAAGCTGAGTGAACTTGCTGTGGAAATTTTGGGGAAGTGAGTGCTTGTGGGTGTGTTGTATCTAGAGAGACTGAGTTAAGACAGGGTAGAGCTGAGCTTCTGTGTGGCTGCACTGCATGGCATCTTTTCTGCCTGATAGGGCTTCTCAGTGTGTCCTGCCTCTGGTGGGAAGAGGTAGGCAACTTCAGCATTGAATCCAGATGTTATCAATCAAAGCTTGCTGCTGTTTCTCTGGTGTTTTTCAGCCTCTGTCACAGACGGGAAGTCTGATGCATGGAGGCCTTGGTGCTTCTCACACAGGCAGAAAGATTGCTGCTCCCTGAAGGAGGCAGCGAGCTGGGGCTGGCTGCTGAGGTTTACTTGCACCAAAGGAGCTGCTCGGAGCATGTGGCTTGCTGAGCTGTGTGGTGTGATGCATGGACCCCCTTTTCCATTCAGACCCACAGGTGGAAAGGGCACAGACAGTGCAGCCTTCCATGTAGTGAAGCAGCAGGACCAAGCATTTTCAGAGCCTGGAAGATGAGAATTTTTCTTAAGTCTGTTTTTCCTTAATAGGGCCCTTTCTGTCAGGCAGGCAGATTTGGAGACAGTTAGTTGTTTTTCACATGTAATTAGGACAATTCCTTGGTCTCCTGGCAACAAACGCTAAAGAGGACCAATAACTGCTTCAAGGGAAGAGATGCTGGATCGCAGCAGACTGCTCCAGAGCAAGGGCTGAGCTTTCCCTGCTGCAAGTCTTGGCCCTGTTTGTGAGCTCAGGTGGGGAGAGAAAATGAGCTCAGTGCTTTGGACACAGCAGGCTGCTGGGAGGTGCCTCCTGCCCCAACACAGGCGTTAAGTGCTCCTAACTCCTTACCAGTGCAGCAGCCCTCCCAGCTGGAAATCAAATATCCACCATCAAGTTCATGCTGTTTTCCCAGTCCATCAGCAAGCCCACAGTTCATTGATATGCTTGGGATTCCTGCTGAGGCTCTTCTCAGAGCAGACATGGTTGACAGCCCAGGTTTCTTCCTTGTGAAAACTGCATTCTTCTGTCCTCTCTTGGCTTTCCACTGTAATTCTATCCACACTAAGGAAACATGAATTAGAAGATAGAATCAGTGAGTCAAAAGTATGTAGTTGGCATCCATAGTTGGAAAGATCAACAGTGGAGCCCTGAAGGAATGTTTGGGAACCTGTGTGGTCATAGCTGGGAAAAAGAAACGTGTGAAGTAAGTTCATATTGGTAATGAATCCCTCTGGTACTGAAGCCAAAGGTCAGCTGTGGACAGAGAGCAGTCCTGTGATGATGAGCAGGAAAGTAGCAGTGATGTCCAGTGTAAATGAATTTAAATTGCAAAGGGAAACAGCCCCAAACAGCCCCCATATATGAAATAGTGGGCTCTGATCTGACCATCATCACTTGAGACAAGGTGGAAAAGGTAGAAATTTGCAAAATTAGAAATCTGGGAAGGCTGTTTGTAATAGTGGTCTGAGTGGCCTGAGGGAAGGGGTGGGGATCCACAGTTTTGTGTGGATCCAGGAGCAAGAAGGTTTCTAATGGAGTGAATTGAGATACTTTGGACAGAAGTGGGTTTTTTTCAAGCTCGTGGTACCTGGGGATGTTGGGAGCTTAACTGAGTTCAAGGGGAAACGAGAATATGGAAGAGACAGATGATGTCCATAGCAATTCTGAGCTGTGGGTCACTGATATTTGGAGCATGTGACTAGACAGTCACATGTGCTGTCTAGACTTGTGATCCTTCATGTACAATATACATGTGGCATGTTGGAGTTCGTCCAGGAAAATAGGGGTGGATTGATGATGCATGTCAGAGAGGAGCCTGGTGAATGCTTTTGTTTGTGCTGAGACTGGACAAGTGCTTCATCAGTCCAGAAGGACTGGCATGCAGAACACTGGCACACAGAACTTCCTCTGTGCGCTGCTGTTGGATGTTGGTACAAAATGGGTGGAATTCTGTCCAGTTTCTCATGCCAGTGCCTGCATCACAGACTCCTGCCCTTCAGGCCCCAGGAAAGAGTTTGGGGGAGCATCAGCAGCAGCTGCACAGTCAGCACAGAGTAACTGGCAGTCAAGGATGGTTCCTGTGGCTTGCTGTCACATTTTATTTTTCTCGCCCTTTTCCAAAGGTGTTGAGTCTTTGCTAACTGTGCGTGGTGCAGCAGTGGTTGGAGCCTTCACTGGAGACACATAGGGATTGTGATCCGTGGTGGTAGCTGCTGCCTTAGCTGTGCTGTGGAGGCATGAGCCACTGTTTGCCTCTTCCCCAGCAGCTCAGCAGGTCCAGGGAAGTGTGCAGGGAGGTGGGGTCCTGTACACAAATGGAAAGGATTCCTTGAACACAGTACTCCTCCACCTTGAAAGAGGAAGCTTTGGCCATTTTACTCTGGTGCAGTGCCACAGCGCTGTGCAGAGCTGCATGAGCAGGCACCTGGCACTTTGGGGATACAGGTATATGATTTCACATCAGCTATGTGTCAGTGTCTAATGTTTCTTTTATTGCTGGACCTTTGATTTCCTCATCTTACTAGAGGGGAGCCCAAGCACTCAGATCCCCATTGGTGCCCCTAGTGTATCTTGTAACATTGCTTTGCCCTATCTTATATTTAAACTTCCTTTTTTTTTTAGAGACCCCAATACCTGAGCCAACTTTGGCCCCTCTCAAACCAGATTCTGTTGTGAAATGACATTAGCCTCAAACTGGGCTGCTCCACAACCATCTCCTGTGACCATTTTAAGATTTGCCCTCACCTTTTTCGTTTAGCTCTGTCTCCCAGGAGGCCTCTGAGAAAATAGAGGATGTACATTCTTCCTTGCTCAGCACTTCCACTCTCAGGACTTCTCAGCAACAGACACAAGAATGTGGTCTTTTTTCTGTGTCTTATGTTTCTTCATCCTAGCCGAGGATTTGTTATCCTTTTTGTCTTGAATTATGTTTGTAGGTCCTTTGTGGCGTAGGTAACCTTGTGAACTCTCTGGAGGATTCTTTATCTCCACCAACTGTTATTTATTGCAGTGAGCACCTTCATGGCTCATGCTCCTTGCCTCTTGCAGAACTGGGTTAGGTGAGGATATTGGAGCAGAGCCTGTCCTGGAGGTGACTGGAACAACTGTCTGCAGTACACAAACAGGTGCTCCAGGGCTTCTCCTGAGGTACTGCCAAGTTGCAGGAGTCAGTTTTGTCCTGTTGGTGTGGTGGGCAGACATCCTGCTGCAGATTGCATCAAGAACTCTCTTAATTTTTCCATTTCAAAGTATTTTTCCTTCTCTGTAGAAGCAAACACAGTTTCTTTCCAGAGTCTTTTTGAGGTCCTTGGAGGTGACTGGGGGGCCACAGAATGGGAAGCCCAGCCCTGAGGAGTTGAGAGACCATTAAACTTGAGAGGTGCAGAGGAGGGGGCAGCCTCATTCCATATACCCATGGACTTATCTGTTTCTTCCTTGCTCCTCTGACAGTTCAGGTTGGCTTGGTTCCACAAGGCATTTACAGGAAGCTGGGATGAAGAGGAAGATGCTTTGCTATGATACTCTGCTGGCTTGAGCAGCAAAGGATTTATTCTGAATGGTTGTAATGCAGCTTGCTCTGAGAAAGTGTCTATTACACGCTGAGGTGCCTATTTATGCTCATTCTGGGTTTGCTGGCAGTGAATTCTAGTTAAGGGGACAAATAATTCATTACCCAGCCCTCCCTTTGGACACAGCCTGTCAGGAGTGCACGGGGGGCTGCTGTGACAGGGAGTTTCTGTGGCTCCTTGTGGCTGCTGCAGTGTGTGCTCCCTGCTGTGGGGAGAGGGGGCTGTGCCAGCCAGGGGGTCACCAGCGGTGGGACCTCTTTAATGGAAATCCTGTTGGCACCACTTTGATTCTGTTTGGCTTCTGTAAGAGGGGGCACTGTGCCAAGCTCTGTGCCAAGTTCTCCATCATGGCTGTGTATTTTAAGTGTCCCAGGCTCAGCAGCATAAATGGCAGCTGCCAGATACTTTCCCTCTTCTCCTCTCCATGTGTACCCAGGTGCTTGCTTTCAGATCCGTATTTGCATGGGATTGCTTCGTGGTGATTTTCTTGGCTTAGAAGAGATGACCTGAGGCCTGAGTGTGCCTGTTGTTTGATTCCCAGAGTGCCCAGCTCCTTCAGCCATGACTGCTCCTGCATGGATTTTCCCTGCTGTTTCCTCTATTCATTTTCTGCTTGGTCTCTTTCCAGGTTTTGAAGGCTGCTCCATGGTTCCCACCATCTATCCCCTGGAGACCCTGCACAACTCCCTCTCTTTGCGGCAGGTGAATGAGTTCCTGACAGCTGTGTGCCAGAGCTGCAGCGAGTCGCACGTCCAGTCCACCGCAGGTACTGCTTGGGTGGGCTTGGCTCTGGCAAGGCAGGGAGCATGCCTGCTCTTTTGCATTCTAGGGACAGATCCTGACAGCACTGCACATAAGTGCAGTCCCTAGAGCCTGTCCCAGAGTGTTCTAGCCCAGGAATGAGCCACGGGACCCAGCTCAGAGCCATCCCAGGCCACTTACATGACAAATAATCAGTCAGGTCTGTCTCTAGCTGATAAGTATGGTGATGAGGACACCAACTCCAGCTCTGGAAATCTTAGCCTCAGATTCCCAGGAGCTGATGGGCAGGCATGGCTCTGAATTGGCACTGGTCTTTAGCTCTTCCCAGAGCACCTGCTCGTGACTGCTGGGCTACGAGCCATTCCTTTATGTCTGTTGGAATATTACTGATCTGTGTATTTTTTCCTTGAAGCTTTGTTTGATTCAATGATTGGGAGCCAGATCCCAGGAGACCCCTTTATGTCCCAGCGAATCCTGTCATCATCGTCGTTGCCGCTGCGCCAGCGTTCGGATAAACCCCCCTGGTGTGAGTGTGCTCCACGCTTGGTCAGGGCAAATGCAGCGGGCAGGGAGGGAAGTGTGTGAAGTCAGCAAGGCCAGGAAACCAGTCTGGCTGAAAACAGTTGTTTCATTCATCTCCTTTATTGGATTAGATACAATCTAGATATTGCTCTAACTTTGCTTATTGTACAATACAAGGCAAGAATAAGCATTAGTAGAGAATCAATATTTCTTTCTCTAGTGTTGCCTCTCACTCAACACTCAGGGACTGTGTGTATCAGGAACCAGAAGGAGCAAGTTGAAGCTGGGATTGTTCCATAATAGTAAGGGAATGAAATAAATTGGTTTGCATTTTGAAGCAAAACATCACACTTCATATTTTGTGCTGTAACAAGAGAGTCCACTCTTGGCTGTATGCCAACATAGCACTGGATTAAAAGGTAGAATTGTACTCTGTGTGATTGGGTTTTCCTCAGCTGAACTGTCAGAAATGTCCAAGACCAGCTTCAAGCCCCTGACAGTTCACACTGCATATAGACAGCCCTCACCTCTTGGTTGCAGAACTGTAGGACTGTGACAGTTCAGGTGGGAAAATACCAGCTACATGTTTTAAGATTTTTCTTCCTCTTTGCAGACAGCAGTGGCCCCTCCAGTACCGTCTCCAGTGCAGGCCCGTCCTCCCCAACTTCTGTGGACAACTGTGCTCGTTTCAGCTTCACTGAGAAACTTTCCATCAGCCCCCCAAAAAGTGAGGAGCAGCTGATGAGCCAGTCCCCTGAGCAGGAGGAGAGTCAAGCTCCACGCGGGGAGCTTGACGTGCAGGAGGGTGTGTCTGGGCTGCCAGTAGCAGAGCCAAGTGCCCCGGAGACCCTGATCTGGAATAAGGGCCCAGAGCCAGGCAGGATTCTGGAGCTGTGCAAGAAGGAGCTGGCAGGGGAGGACGCTAACCCAGAAGAGAAGAGCACGGGGGAGCGGGATGAAGAAAAATCATCTGGGGAAATGTTAGAGCCAAGTAACATAGGAAACCTAAAGTGTGGTGAAGGATTTGACCTGGGGCTGGCTGGGGAGACAGCGAAGCCAGGTCAGGGGTCTCTCAGGGGAACGACTGGCCTGGATCTGTCCAAGGAGATCCTGGTGCCCTGTGAAGAGGAGCTGCTGGGAGAGGTGTTGGACCCAGAGCATACAGACAAGGAGCTGCTGGGGGACAGTGCTCTGTCAGACCAGCTTTTCTCTGGTCACCAGTGCCAGGTGCAGCCACTGACTCCTGAGAAGAATGTGGAGGAACTGCAGCTGCTGTGTCAGGAGGATCAGCAAATTTAGTGGCTTACTGGACAGTCCACTGCAAGCTCTTCTAAGCCTGGAAGCAGCCTGACTTCCTGCATGGCACCTCACGCAGCTGGCGGTGCATGGCAGAGAAGAAGCCACGTCCCAGGGCCACAGGACTCTGTGGTGTGGAAGAGACTGCTTTGCTCCTCCACAAGCCAGCTCTTTGCCATTCAGCAAGAATGTTTGCCTCATTAAATGAACAACAATGCAGTCTTGGTACTGGCATGGCACCTTCATGGAGCAGGGACATGGTGCTGCCTTGGTGTCCCAAGGGCTTTGTGCTCACTGGGACAGCAGCATTAGAGGACTGGTACAGCCAAGGCTTTTAGGGTGGTAAGTCCAAAGAGGACAGATCCTCCTGACCTTTTGGCCCACAGCCTTCAGAGAGAGGCATTCTGGGCCCAAATTAATCAGATCCATCACAACCACCAACCTCCTCTCTGTTTCTTCCTTCTTCCTCTCTGAAATCCCACTGCTGGCCACCAAAATCAGGTCCAGAGAGTCCATGGTAGGAAAACTAGCAAAAGCAGAAAGCATTCTGAATGAGTGTGGAAAAGAAGGGTAGTGAGGGTATCAGGTTTGACTGCCACTTGCAAGGAAACATCCCTTTGGCATGGCCTTGGATGTTTCCCTGCTGGACTGGGGCAGGCAGGAGCCTGGGGATCCAGCCTGAGAGAGGTGTGCAGGGAAGACACACACAATTGTTTTTTCTCGTCCCCAAGGATCAGGCAGGGTACAGCTCTGAGGTCTTGGTGACAGGGATTAGAAGAAACTGTTATTTTGATAATTCAGGACTATTAGAAACCAATAAGGAGAAATCTTTATTATATAAAATGAAAAGTATTTAATGGATATTTATGTAAACGCCTTGTGAGCACAAGCCTGAGGGCAAGATTGATACGGGTGTCCCTGCCGCAATCCTGAGTGCCGGCCGGGGCTGTGCTTCCCACTCCTCCTGTATTTATGGACAAGTCTGCGTGTCTGTCTGTAGCTAGGATCTCTGTTTTTGTGAAGCTGTGCCCAAAGATCTCTATGCTGTGTTGTGACAATGTGTGTTCACAGTAAATCTATGCTGTGGGTTCAGTGTCTCTCTGTCTCTGATGCTGACTTGGCAGCAGTGTGTATGTGCCAAAGCTTGCAGGTGCTTGGAACAGTAAGCCCTGCTCATGCTCTCTTGTCCTGGAAGAGCAGCTGTGGCTGGAGTCAGACCTGTTGTAAAAGCACAGGCTCCAGGCCAGGAAAAAAAACCTTTTTCCTGCATGGGAGAACTGGTCATACTGGGGAAGAGCTCCTGGCTTCCCAGGTCTCAGGGGCATTTGTGGTAGAATGAGGACACTGGAATGGTGTGTCCAGCACTGCTCTGGCAGCCACGTCCCTGTTGAGCACCAGCCACATCTCCTGCCAGGACCTGTGTGTTTCTGTCCAGGGACAGTGCCAGGGCAGGGTGGTTGCCACAATGGGCCCAACAGCACCTGCTGCAGGGGGTCATTCCTGAGAGGGGCATGGAGAAGGGCCCTCTGGGGTGGGACTGTGGCTCTCAGGTGCTGACCCTACAGAGCCTGATGCTTGTCACTGCACACCTTTGGGAAATGCACTGCAGTCACAGGACCTTGGTTAGCTGGGGTCAGACCAGAGACAGTGCTCATTTGCTTGAAAAGTAGCTGTGTGTGGAAGTAGTTCCTGGTTTATGGTAACAGTTCATGGTTCCTCCCATCAGCAGCAGGTTTGGCAGCTGCCCTGAGGTCTCCACCAGGGCCTGCACAAGCTGTGGTGTGGTCTGGGGCAATGATGGCCTCTCTCTTGAGGACTGTAGCACAGAACCTGCTTTCTTTTTTCCTGGCATCCACCTGTGCCATTGTTTCCTTCTGGGGACAGGCAGGCAGGAACAGCACTAACTGGGCATCAGCCTCTCCTGACTGTGTTCCACCATAGGCAGAGCAGCAACTGTCCCAGGTTTCTGGTAAGGAGCTGGAAGAGCATTCCCTTGTTGGAGGTCAGGTTGAAGTTCTGCAGAGGTGCCAAAGCCCAACTGCTGCAGTGGGTCAGGCATGGAATCCCTGGCATGCCTGTGCCCAGGTCCCACGCCAGCAGGTGTGCTGCCTGCTACAGGGCCAGAGACCCTTGCAGCTCAGAGAGTGCCAGCAGTGCTGGGCAGAGTTGCCATTCCCAAGAAGTGCAGGGACAGGTGGAGGGCTGCAATGGAATGCATGATTCTGGAACTGTGAGGGGTGATGGTGTTGCATGGCAGACCCGCCACGCCAGGCTCCTCACTGGATTGTCAGGAGCTGCTTTCCCCCCTACAGCCCTTAGCCAGCTGTCCCAGGTGTTCCCCAGGAGGGACCCACAGTTACCCTGCTAAGGCCAGGGGCGGGGGCTGTCCTGGGCAGGCTCTGTGGCCTTATGTGCATGTCCCTTTCCAAGTCACAGCAAAGTTTAGCAGCTGCTGGTGAAGGTGGGGTGTTGGTGGAAAAGCTGGGGCTTGCCTAAGCTGGGAGGCATGGGAGGGTGGCACAGCAGCCATGTCTGTGTGCTCCTGCCTGCAAGCGTGGGCTCACTGAAAGAACAGTTGGAAACCACTGGAGATGTTCTCATTCGCAATTAATGTGGCTTTATTTTTAATGTGTTGGGCTCCTCTCTTGACAGCAGTTAGTTACAGTGTTTCACATAAAAATGGGCAAAAGGACAGAACTCAAGGAACTAAATTCAAATAGAAATGTGATGCTGAAGAAAAGAATCAGGGCTCTCTTCTTAAAACATTTAGCATAGAAGAAGCTAGGAGCACAAGATGCCATTTCAATACAGTTAAGACGTTCACTTTTTTAATTATAGGTTTAAAATAGTATTTTTTACCTATTACATACAGGAAGATTACGCGTTGTTGCCCACATGCAGAAACAAGCAAAAGCAGAGTTTAACTGTTTCTCTCTATAGTGTTGTATTACCTCTGGCTCCAGGTGGGTCCTGCTGGCTCCTGTGGCCTGAGCAGGGCCAGACTCTATGAATCAGCATTTTCCTAAGTCATTTTTCCCCATTGTTTTTTTAAGATGGGAGTGGAGGAGAGAGGGAGATAGGGAATGAGAGAAGCTCAAGGCAGAACAGACTGCAACAAAAACTGAAAAAAAATGTGGAGCCTTGAGGACAGGGAAGCAAACTGGTGTAGGATAAAGGTAGCCAAGCAGCAGAGCTGCAGAGGGCAGGAGCAGAGCATGGAGGGCAGCCTTCCTCCTGGAATCCACCAGTGGCCACACTCCTGCCTAGAGGATGCAGGTACCTCACAAAGCCTCACTATTACTGCTGCTTAGTCAGAATTGCTTCAAGTTTAAAATTGAGAAAACATTCATGTGTGGGTCTATCTAAAGTTAGTGCATTAGCTTTTACATCTAGCTACGCAGAGGGGTCCCAGGAGCCAGTGAGGGCCATGCTTGTGCCTCTGGTGTCTGGCATCCTGCAGCTGCCGCCGTGGCAAGTGGGCCAGGGTCTCCCCAAAGCACAGTAGGCAAAGCCCCCCAGCATTCCAGGGAGGGGCAGGGGCAGGTGTTTTAGTGCCTGCAATTGCCAGAACCAACATTCATGAATGCTGACCCCATCAGGGTGCAGAGAATGACATTTATTATGCTGGCAGACACTGTGATTCCATGGTTAAAATGAACACAGCACAGGGCAGGAATTTGCTAAAGCCCTGAGTAAGCTCACATGCTCCTAACAGGGGCCATAGCCAAAGAGCTGGCTGTGCCTTGGGGAGGCTGCTGGCCTCAGGCCTTGTCCTACAGCTGCTGGGTTTTAGACACCGCCTTGCAGAGACATTTTTGCTGCCCACAAGTTCTCTGTGGTCTTTTCATTTGTTTAAATTGCAGCATGTTAGTATTTGTACTGAGAAAACCTCTGAACTGACACTAAAAGCACATGGTATCATGTTAACATGTATAAATTAAATTATTAACACAAAATGCAGCTTAACATTAAAAAAATAAATATATAAATTAAAATGCAAAATAGACCATTTCCCTAGAAACTCCATTTTAGTGCTAGGAGCAGGTTTCTAAGCAGCATTTTCTTCATGTCACCTGCCAGAAAACTAGCACTGTGACTGAAGTGTCCCAGGCTAGTGCAACACAGGGCCCGAGGATGCTCGTGGTGGAGTCAGCCCTCTGCTCAGGGCCAAGCACAGTGGGTGTCACAGAGGATGGAAATACTTTGTGCTGACTGACAACCATTGCAGCACAGCTTTCCATCTCATTCCTTCTTTCCCAGAGCACAGCCTGCTGCCACTCTCTTTGTCTTACAGAAAAGCTATCTTTGTGGTAAGATCCTCTGTCAGTTCTCTTGGACGTGGCAAAGGCTCATGGATGCTGCAGGTACAGTGCACCTGAACACCCCACTCCCTGCTGGGAGAACGTGTCTCCCACACTGAAACAGATCTGTGTGCCAAGGAGGTTCTGGGTGGCTGTTCAGTAGCCACAGTGCACTCACTGCACACATTCCTGTTCCTGCCAGGGCGTCCAGAGAGCAAGGACAGATACCCACAGTGATGCACAGGCCAGGGAACAAGCTGCAAGGTGGCACCACATGGACGAGCAGCACCTCACCTGCGCTGTCAACACATCCCTGCCACAGTGTGAGGGAACTGAGAATGACTACGCTTGCTAAACTACTTTTTCCCGAGTATTTTGGGAAGGGCCTTCTCTTCCCTCACACCACAATTGTATTCCCCACATTCTGGATACTTGGGGGGACAACAAAAAGCTTGAACACAGCTATAAGGCTTGGAGCCTGGCACACAGGCAGCGAGGCGATGGCTGCTGCGTGCAAGCTGGCGCAGCGACAGTGGCTGGGCACCAGCCTCCCCCAGCAGGGCCTGCGTGCCCCTCAGCTGCCTCGCCACCGTCCTCCAGAGCCTTTGGTTTAGGGACAGGGAGGTTTCTTGTACAGCCCGGGCCAAGCCTGGCCAAGGTTTTCTCAGCCCTTCTGCTGTTGAGGGGGCTGTAGTTGTGCGTTTGGATGCTCTTTGTGTGTAACTGTTTAGGCCGCAGCCTCTCTGTGCCTCCTCCTGCCACACTCCTGGTGTGCAGGAGTCAGTTGGCTGCTGTGTGCGAAGCTCAAGTTAGCAGGTTAGGAATGTGCCGAACCCTCCCCTCCCACTGCCATGATCCTTCATCCCAGCTCCCTGAGCACAGCAAACAGGTGCTGCAGGATGCCACAGGTGAGTACTTGGGACAGAAATTTGCCAAGCTGGCATGTGGTGGTCGTGCCTAGTTGGAGCACAGGTCCCCTTGCTCAGAACACCTCCTGTATGCTCAGGAGGGGAGATGGAAGAATGACCTTCACTGTCACATTACAGTTCAGAGGGTTTTGTCTTCCCTCATCTCCCTGGTGCAATTTCTTTGCAAGTTAAATTTCGCCTCTGCCCCCTGCCTCCCATGCACTCTGCATGCAGCAGCAGCACTTCAGCCCTCACCAGAAAGGTGAGGTTCATGGTGCTAGAGGTTAAATGGCAAGGCAGCCAGGAAGAGAGTAGAACAAGCTCTCACAGCAGCAAGGCAGCCAAGATAGTCTACAGAAACTGTACAGGCAGCAGAATAAAGCAGGGAAGGTGAAAGTGCCCCTGGCCTGCAACTGCTCTTGCACAAACTCTTAGCTCAGTCCAGAAAATTACAGAGCCCTGCACTTCTTCCTCACGGCATCCAGTGCTGAGCAAGATGGATACCCGATTGCCTGACAAATGGGAACCATGTAGAGGACTAAACCAGAGAAGAACTGGACTGTGATTAGATGGTGTCTCTCATGTTGCATCGGTGACTGAAGAATCAATGGATGAACACAAAACGTGGAAGATCTAGAATTCAATCTTACAGGCTGGAAAAGATTCGTCCTGCATCACAACAGTGCTGCTGCTTGCCAGTACCATGATGTTTAGCTCCTGCTGTTTCTCATGGGTCTGTTGATACCATTCTCGTGTTACCTCAGTATCATGTGTTGGGATCAATGTCACCTGGGAAAAGAAAGCAGCAGGGATGATTGAGAACAACTGCAGTGACAAAGAATGCCCATAGGAGCTGAGGCTAAAATTTCTTGTTAATTTTGGAACACTGTACCCTTGGTACTGCTTGTTCTATTTAGTGTCTTTCAGATGTCGGGTTCTGAGGCAGAGCTTTATCGTATACAGTACCAGCACAATGGGGCTCTGAACTGGCTGGAAACTGGCAGCACTGACACCATAATGATGAGAATGGCTGCAGTGCAGGGGAGAGCTCTGGAGCTCCAGAAACAGCCTCAGAAAGATCCTTCAGTGTGAAAAGGAACAATACTGGCAGTGTCACTCTTAATGGACACTATGTGCCCATTGACCCAGTGTGCAACTCAGGGACCTTGAAATATGAGGCTGCTTCATCTGGAAGAACATTTATACCTTTCTGTATGTGTCTTCAGGAGTGCCCACCTGGGCTGTCCTGCAAGCCTGCCTAAACAAGAACTGTGTTAAGAACATTCTTGTTTAAATGCTCTATTAGTAAGTTGATGTCAGAAAAATCTTCAGCGAGCCAGGCTAGCAAGAGATGCCACTGGGTGTGGGACACTGATGAAAATTCAGTTTGTGTTGGTGTTTGATTTTGCTTGAGGATAGGTGCATCCTGCAGTAGGTAAGGATGAGTGTATGATCTCTCAATGCTTCCTCCCCTCAGGAGGATGTGGAAAAGAGGACATATCTGCTTCTATTCATACCATTTTGCAGGTGTCCTCCTCCTCATCAGTACAAGCAATTACTCTGCTGAGACTGCAAAACAGGATATGCCCAGTACCATTTGCTTCCTCTCAGTGTACTCCCTTGGGTATGTGATACCCATCTTCTTCTGAGCACTTGTGACATCAAAAGCATGACACAGCACTTTGCATTTCCATGACCTACCTGCAGGTTCTCTCCCCACTGAGACTTCCCTTCCAGAAGTGCATCCAGCACTGCACGGCTTGGCTCTCCGTTGGCTGCATCATTCCCACTCACAACATAATAAGATGCTCGAACCCGCTTGAAGAACTCTGGATCTGTGTTCTTCCCACTGCAGTGGTTGGGGATGTAGGCCAAGTCCACATAGACAGGTGGACCCATAGGCACCGACAAACTGCTCTTAGGACTATTGGAAGCTTTGGAAAACAGGAAATAAGAGGCTATCAAAACCCTTCTGCAAGGGACAAACAGATTAACACAGAAGGACCTGGATTCCAGAAAGACTCTTCCATTGCAGCAGTGAAGTTAAGACTTATCCATGCTCTGCGTCTCAGAGGTGACCTGGGTGCGTTTCTGAGCCAGTGCTGTGACAGGTCTTGGGTGGGAAAGGGAGTTCTGCTATTTTTTGGGGGGGAAGGATTGGAAAGCTTTGGGAGCAGAAGCTTTTTTCTGGGGAAGGGAACCAAAAATCTCCATTATTAACTTTTGCAGAGTTGTCATCCCAATTAATATTTAGTCCTAATTTTTGTCAATAACCTACATTTGCTTAAACACACAGACACACTCCCTCCCCCATTCTGATGGGCTGTGTATGCTATCCTAGGGTATTACAGTAGTCTTTCTGGAAGGTCCATCCTGGCTTCCTGCCATCCCTGTGAATCGCTGCTGCTCCTAGGACTCTATTGCACTTTCATATCAACCTTTTGTACATTTCAGCCTTATCACTGCTTATAACTTTTTATGCCTGACTGGGAAGATGTGTTCTCTGTGTTTAACCTAGTGCTTTTCTCTGTGTTGGACCTATAGAGATAATACATTTTTCAGGAAGGATTTCTTACCAGGATTTGTTTTGATGCCATTAACAAGGTTCTTGCCAGCGTTGCTGTGACTACTCCGGGATAACTCATCCTCTGGCATCAGCACACTACGTGGTTTGGGCTTTTCTCCTCCATCTCTTTCTTTTTTGGCAGTGACAGATTTTGGAGATTTGTCCGATGACTGTTTCACAGGAGTGGGTGATCGTTTCCCTTTCACATCTAATTTTCGGGCAGGTGAGGAAGATTTGGGTTTGCTCAAAGGCTTCCTCACACCTTTGTTCTTTTCTTTTATGTCTTTCTTGGAAATTTTATCAGTTCTGCTCATGCTTTGCTCATTTAACAACATATCAGGGTCTACCATGCAGACATCAGGGTGAGGAGGGTGGGGATGGGGATCTACCATTGGAACAGGCTGAGGATCATGGCTGGACCTAGAACTGGCATGATGAGCATTCCCCACAGCTTTGTCCACTGGGAGGAAATCAGCATCTTCATCTGAGTCCATGTTGGCATCTGCTGTGATGGATGGACATTCTTCAGTCTCAGGAGGGACATCGGAGTCTGACTGGGAGGTTCCAGAATCACTCACTGATGTTGGAGGGGTTTCCTCCACTGTGGCACTTTGCATGGGGCTGCTCCCAGTGTGGGGTGGTCTCCCCTGCACTGAAGGGTGACCCTCCTCCTCTGAGAGGTCACTGTCTTCGGAGAGCTCATGGGGGCTTGGGTTGATGAATGAGGGAGAGAGCTCTCCCTTTCTCTGCTTGTATTCACATGAGGAAAATTTCTGTCCACAATCAGAACTGCTTCCTAAATGGGTCTCCGTGTCATGGGAAGCATCTCCACAGTCCTCTGCTTTTTCACCCCTCTGCACAGCTGGGAAAAATGGCTGGAAACTGTTTTCAGGGGACATCAGAGAGGAAGGACGGCTTTGCCTCTCTGTTTCCTCTTTGCCCGCACATGGAGAAAAACTGCAGTCAGAATCAGGATATGTTTTTTCATCTTTTGCCTCTGCTGCATGGTGTGTGCTTTGGAAAGCTGGCAGACTAGTGCTCACCTCTGTTGGGCCATTAGCTGTGGTTTCATCTTTGTACTGATGATGAGAAAATGATGTCAACACATCAGGGAGAGATCTCAGTGGCAACGTCTGTTCTGCAAATGGTGCCTTCTGCTCTGGGCTGCTACCACAGTGCTCCTGCTCTGGCTCTGCAGAGAATGGTGAGGGCTCTGAGCCCTGGCACTCTTTTCTGCATGGCAAGGTGTGGTGACTCATGCCACATGGAAATGGAGACCCATGTTCTTCAGCAAAGACAAAGTCTTTGGTTTCAGCTGTATGTATTTTCACAGCATTATCTGGAACCAGTGGAGACACATCCCAAGCACTCCTGGTACCTGATTCCACTCCTGCACCTGTGGATGTGGAAAGCATATGGGAATAGAAACTTTCTGCTGTAGTCAGGATCACAGGAGTGGTGGCCTCAGATGAGGGTTCCTCTGACAGGCTGGAAGAGTCATCTTTCAGCTGCTGCTGGGTCACAGACTCTTTCTCCACACCTTTGGAGAACACCTTGTCTTCTTCATATGGACTCAGTGGTGAGAATTTAGGAAAAGATGAGTCAAGGCTGCTGATTTTCTCAGAAACCTCCAAGTACTCATCTTTGTTTCCCTGGGCTGACAGCAAAGCACAAGGAGACTCTAAAGAAAGAGAAATATCCCCTAAATGGCTTGCTGAGGTTTGCTTATGTCTGAATGTGCTGGCTGTTTCAAATCCAGAAGAGCTATCCATCCCTCTGCTCTCTACCCTTGGGCCCTGTTCATATCCTTCTGTTTGTTTGCTGGAAGCAGATTTCAGGTATACGGCTTGCTCTTGGCACTCGGAGGCCACTGCTGCACTTGGATAATCTGCTACCCAGAAATGGGATTCCTTTGTGGATTTTTCAGCAGCCTCTATCTTTTGTGAAGAATCATGGCACATTTCTGAAGTTTGCTCATCTCTGTCCATGTCTGGCACGTCACTGTAACCAGCAACATATGTCTCCACAACAGCAGCTGATGCAGTCGTCCTACTTTCATATTTCTCTTGCCAGCCTGGACTAGAGGGAGAAGAGGCAGCGGAGCTGGGTGAAAGAGGCTCCTGACATTTGCTCTGCAGGAAGGGGTCTGAGACAGGGAAGCTGCTGGTGGCTGAGATGCGTGTATAGACAGTGCCTGCAGCTTCAGCAGGGCTGTGCAGTTTAGATTCCTTTTCAGACTTCTCCTTAGCACCTTTTTCTAGCTCTGAGTCACTTGCACTTTCTTCCCCTCGACCTGCTTTCTCATAGTATGTATCTTTGGGATTTGGGATTTCAGATTTCAGGGACAGAGATACCTGCTCCTGGCTAGACAAAATTATATTCTCATCTGGACAACCAGCATCAATATAGGCAGATGATTTTCCTTGATAAAAGGTGTCAGCTGTGACGGTGGGAGAGGCAAATGCTGCGCTTGCAGATGATGGATGCAGTGCAGAGTCCAGTTCTCCTGGTAAAGCAGAAGACACATTCAGTTTTTCCTGTCCTTCTGATGTCCTAGGCTTCCCTGTTTCAGATAAGGGCAAATATCTTTCATGGATGTCTCTATAGTCAAAGACTGAATCTGCTTTATCCTTAGGGGATGCTGGAGATGACAGCTCCTTCTCAGCAGAGGTATAAAGGCAGGACTCTTCTTCCTTTGCAGACACATGAAAATTTTGACCTTTTTGAGAGTTCAGTGCTGTCACTGGCACCTTGTCAGTGTAACCTGGGCTGTGTGCACCCATGGTTGTGAAGGGAGAGGGTCCCGCTCCAGACACAATTATCTTCTCATAGATGTCAGCATACTTGAAACTTCTTTCATCAGGGTAGGGAGTTGGTTCTCTTTCTTCTGGTTCTTGTCTTGTGGAAGTGTCATCATCTCTCTGTGTGCAGACCCCTTCCTCATAGGAATAAGGCTCAGGGGAACTCCTGGAATAGGTTTCTGGAGGGTATGCCTCTCGGATGGTAGCACCCACAGCCCCAGCACAGCTGACAGCATCACTACTTTTCTGACCTGGGCCTTGTGCTGGAGGGGAGTGTGCACACTGCCCTGACAGCTCAGCACTCCCTTTTGTGGACTCTGCAATGCATTCTGCTGCTCTCGTAGATTGCAACAGAGTAGATGCTGCTGCTGTCTGCTCTTTTCTTCCTGTAGAGTCATACAGACCCTCAGTGGATTTACAGTCATCCTCTTGCCTGCTGTCTGACTTGTATTTGCAATCTATTTCCTGATACAAATCACTGATGTCTAATTTCTTTTCAGATGCCTTTGATGGGACATCCTCCCATAAAGGTGGCTTGCACTGATCCAACTTGCAGGGCCTCTCTGCTCCTGGAGGTGCTTCTGTCTCCTTTCTCACTGCAGACAGGGGAGATGTCAGAACTTGGTCTAGTGACTTTGCATAGATATCTAGGACAGCTTTCTCCTCATTGTCTAAGCAGGAGCAATCTTGTTTAGAGGTCAACAACGATTCTTGACTTTCTTTGTTTCCAGTTAAAGCTTTGGCCTGATTTTCCTCACCAGGGATATACTGAGGAGATAGAGGAGAACCTTCCCTTTGTGCTCTTTCTGGGACAGTGATGTCAGCAGGAATCACATCCACTTTCTTTGTTTCTGACATAGGTTGGGCACCCTTCTGTGTGTCTTCTTTGTAATCAAATGACTCCATCTTTAAACATTCAGTTTCTGCTTGCAGTAGCATGGGTTTGTCTTCAGCATGGTGAAGCTCCTCATCCTCCTCATTGGGTAAGTGCTCTCCTCTCCCACTGTCTCTCCCTTCCTCAAGATACCCAAAGGCAGAACCCCACGCTTCCCTCTCTGCCTCTCTCCAGGTATGGCTGCCAGGCAAGGCAGGAGACAGGTTCTCCTCCTTTCCCAGTTTAGGAAGGGATTTTGTTTCAAATTCTGGTACCTCATCTAAGAATGTACACTCCCTCTCTTTGTCATATCTCTGCCGCCTTCCCTGAACAGGGACCTCTTCTACCTCTTCTGGAAACCACACTTTCTTCTCATAACTTAAATCTTTCATGCAAAATTTATCCATTTCTGGAGATTTTTTTTCTTGAGCTTCCTTCAACCTGCAAGATTTTATGTCTTCAGTAGAAATGTGTGAACATGTTTTATCTTTACTTGGGCTAGATTCTGTAAAATGTAAGCTCTTTGCATCTGGAGATACTTCCTGAGAGTCCAAGCCTGCATTTCTTCCCCTCAACAGGCTCTTTTCTGATGCAGAAAATAAACTGCTGTCATCTGGAGACATTTCTTCAGTTGAAGAATCTCTGGGTGATGTGCCTTTAACTGAACTACTTTCTGGGCAAGGAGAAGATTTTGATGCTTCTTTCAGTTCTTTGGCAGAAATTTCCAGTGATTTTTCATATGTAGCTGGGCTCTGGTCGATGAAACATGTGGATTTCACAGCTTCTGAAGAGAATTTGTCAGTGCTCTTGGACACAGTTTTTTCTTTTGCAGATACCTCTTCTGTGAAACTAAGAGCTTTGATATCTTCTGGAGAAATTCCTTTAATAAAAACATCTGAAGAGATTTTCCTGCTGGAACTCTCAGTGAGAGAAATGGATGTGGTCTCTTCTGGGGAAATATCTTCAATAGAAGCATGAGAAGATTTCTCTTCTTCTGAGGTGTCTCCTGTTAAATATAGCAGTTTTCCTTCTTCAGTAGTAATTGTCTTAGAAATATCTGAGGATTTTTCTTTACCAATCCATTCTTCTGTAAAAGAAGGTGATTTGATGCCATCTGGTGAAAATTGCAAAGATTTTTCATTTTTAGATTTGCTTTGGCTTGTGAACTGTGGAAGATCCACATTTTCTAGAGAAGTTCCTGTGGTTGCAAATGGCTCAAAGGACAAGTGTTTTGGAAATCCCATTAAACCTTCTGTCATGGTTTTAGTTCCTTGCTCTTTTTCTGGTTTTGTGCTTGGAGGCTGCTCGTCCTCCCCGATCACCACCGTGTCCTGCTTGTGGTAAGAGAGCCAGGGCAGCTCCTCCCTCCTCACTGGTTCCTCCTGCACCTCCTCCTCAGGAGACACTGGAACATCACTGCTCAAAACCCGTTCATGCTGCACAGGTCCAGGCACTTCTCTTTCATGTCTGGATTTAGCCACAGATGCCTCGTCTTCTCTGAGAGGTTCACCCTTGGCTCCCTTCACCACAACAGAACTTTGGCCTTCCAGTTTCTTGGCAGCAGCATCCGTTTGTTTTTCAAATAGATCTGAATCTACTGTTTCCAGCTTTTCCTCCACTGGAGACTGGTGGAAGGGTGTGTGCCCTGCACTGGTGGGGCCAGAGGGAGTGGGAGAGGCCATTTTGACTGTGCTGTCATCGGGACTCGTGCACCGTTCTTCAGCCTCGGCAGAGTCAGCCTGGGAAAAGGCTGCTTCCTCAGTGGATAAAGGCATCTCCTGTGTAGGAACACTGATTATCACATTATCAGGGCATCCTTGAGGAACAAACACAGGGGCATTGTAATGCCCTCTGAGTTTCTCAGGCATCTCAATATTTGGAGTCCCATCTTCTTCATCTTCCTCATCTTCTGCCTCCTCATGAAGGTCCTTTTTTTGAGTTTCCACTTTCCTCTCTCCTTCTGCTAATGCATGGAAATCTTCAGGGGGTGGAGATTTAAAGCATTTGTCTTCCTCCAAGGATGATGTGGGAGAAATGGTGCCAGCAGAGGGAACGTAGTCAAGACCTTGGGTTGCTTCAGTCCGAGAGGAGGGCATACTGTTCCCTGTGTCCAGAAGTAAAGAGCTTTTCCCAGTCTCTTCTGTTTGTGGTGCTGTTATGGATGCAACAGATTGATCCTCTGCTACTGATGTTGCAAAAGATGAAAGCTTGTCACATTCAGTAATGGAGGTAGCAGAAGATATGTGTTCCTCCTCAGCTAGAGGTGCTGCCACAATGTTTGTAGGATATGCCAGGATTTCAGACTCCTGCCCAGCATAGCCCTTGGCTGAAAGGTCAGCAGGAGGCATGGCCTGTATTCCATGTACTGCTTCAAAAGAGCCTGGATGGTCAGGAACAGAAATGTTATAAGCATTGACATCATACTTCAAGTGTGGGATCCTCTCTTCCTGTTCATCATGTATTTCTTCATCAGAAATGGTCTGTTCTGTTTCTGAATAGCCAGGAATAGTTTCATCTTGGATATAAGAAACATGTTCTGCTGTTGCTCCTGGTGGGACTGGCAGGCTGCTCAGATATGACTCTTCCTTTGTTATGTCCTTTTCAAGTAACTTGGTTTTCTCGTCCATGAAACTAAATTCTCTTTCCTTCTCTGTAATAGTAAACAGTTTGTCCTCCTTATCATCCTGATTCAGCCTACAGAATTCTCTATTCTTCTCCACTTTCTCCTCTGCTTTCATGTGCTGTTCTTCCTTTTCTTCCAGTTCTGCCTTTTCTATCACATCTTCTCTCTTTTCCTTCTCATCCTCTTCCTGTACCTGTGTCCTCTCAATATACTTTTCGCAAGTTTCTGCTTCCCTCTGTTTTCTGTCCAAAGAGATTTTCTCCTCTTCCTCCTTTTCCTCCCCTCTGAACACTGGTGGCTGAGCAGCCTTTGCCAAGAGGTCTGTATGTGATGGCAGGTGTTCTTTGTCAGGAAACACCTCAATGTCCTGGCCCTGCTCAGCTTTTCCCCCCCAGTATCTTATGTCATGGTTTTCATCTACTGTTTTTCTTTCATCCTCTATTTTTTCAGCAGGACCTCCCCTCAGCTCCCACTGATGGACTGCCATTTCCTCTGCTGATGATTCTTTTTCCATATCAGTAGTAGTTACTCCCTGGTCAGGGGTCTTTCTTTTTAAAATCAGATCCACTTCAAGGTTACTCTGACCAGTCATATCAACAGAGTCTCTTATCTCTGCTTCAGGTGCTCCCATAATCTTATCACTAACCTCCGTATCAGATCGTTCTTGAGTCAACTGCAAGGCCCCTTTCTCCTCATGCTTCAGTTCCTCAAAGTCCTTTGTAAGATCTTCCGGTGAAGACAGGACCAACCTCTGTTCCACCATGGATGTCTCTCCTGGATCCACTTGTACAGGTGCCTTCTCCATTGGTGATGTCTTAAGGTCAGCAGGTACCTTTTCAGGTTCTTTTTCAGGTTTTACTTTGATCTTCTCAGTTTTGAGTCTGCCTGGAAGTTTTGCCTTGTACAGTGTTTTTCTTACTTCTGGCGTAAATGGTTTCAAGTCTGGTTTAGGAATTTTTTTGAGCTCTGTTTTGTTTTCTTTCTTTTTATCATCTTTCTTTGAATCTTTTTTCTCATCTTTCTTTCCATCATCTTTTTTTAAGTCCTTTTTCTCCTTCTTAATCTCTTTCTTTTCTTTGTCTTTCTTCTCCTCTAATTTGGATACTTTCTCTTTGAGATGCTTTTTTCCAACCTTGTCTTTTGCCAATTTTCTTTTCTCAGCTTTGAGAGCATCACTTGTTTCTGTCTTTATCTTTTCATGTTTAACAGGTTTCTCAGGAACTTTCTCTGTGTGTTCCTTAACCTTTTTTTCAATTTTAGCATCCTTTACAACTTCTGGTTTTACTTCCTTAATCCCCTCCTCAACTGCTTCTTCCTTCTTGGCTTGCTTTGTCACAGATGGCTTGGGGGAAGACTTAAGACTCTCTTTACTGTCAGTTCTTTGTTTAATTTTGGTCTGCTTCAGCACAGGTGGAGGTATTCCAGAGGTGATATCTTTCTGAGTAGCCACTGGGTACCTTAGAAAATCAAGGTGCTTGAGTTTCTCAAGACCTTCCAATATCTTATTTTGAGGAGCATTTCCAGGAAACAAAACCCTTACAATTTTCTCAGTTGGGCTGGCTGGTAGCCATACCACTAGGGCTGTGATAGATGTGAGATAGGGAACAGAAATTTCACCTTCTTTTCCACTTGCAAGAATGATGCCAGTCTTTGCTTTACTATTGCCAGCCCATTTCTGCATTAGAAACTGCATTTCTTTACTGTCCTTGACAGGGTTCAGTATATACATGTCCAGCTTACCCACTCCCATTTTGTGGAAGAGCGTGATGGGCTCGATGGTGCTGCTCACCACCCTGTAGAGAGGCTCTGATTTAATGCCCAGTCTGTTGAGATACTGCAGTGTCATGCACGCTTCTTCGATGCTCCTCTTTACTTTCATGGAGGCTTCAGGCATCTTCAGCTTTTCAGGAACATTAAAAAAAACCACCCCTAGCTCAGGAGAAATTAGGTTTTTCATCCAGTCACTGTAGTTGGTAGACCCCTGGGACTGTTCCTCCTCTTGCTCAGCAACTTTCCTCTGCAGCAACCCGTTGATGCCAGGCAGGTTGTCTGCACCAATGTGGGTGAGCAGGATTGAGTCAATCCTATCCAGGTGCCTTACCAGCTTCCAGAAACATGATTTCCTTTCAGAGCCACCATCCACAAGGATGTTAAACCCATTGACAGCAAAGAGAGCAGAATCACCTCTTCCCCCAGGGAATATGTAGCAGCAGGGCTTAGAAAGCTTCAGAAAACCCCCTGAGGTGGGTGGCTCCAGGAGATCAAATGGGGATGGTACATCAACTGTCTCAGAGACATATTCTGCAAATTCAGACACCCCATCCATTTCTGGCAGAACTGGATCAGGATTCAGTTTCAGATTAATAATGTCCTGAAATCGAGGATGCCCAAGGTTGCTCCAGGCTCCTTCTCCCAGGCACGACACAGTAAGAGAGGCCTTGGTATCTGAATCAGAGTTGCTGAGAATCTGGGTGACCTAATGAGATAAACACAGACAAATAAAGGTCAAATATAGCTTTGAGACCTATACAGCACTTAAAAAAATAATGCAGCCAGTTAATGCAGAAATACTGAAGGTACCATGAGCACTTTACCAATGGGAAACATTGGGCGTAGATGAAATAGTTTGAAAGCCCATGGAAAATCAATGCATAGAGCCATGCTCTCTTTTGATATTCTTAATGTTTTTGGAAACTGCCCACAGTTGTGTTAAGACCCACTTTAAGAAATGTCAGTCTGGAAGGTTGTTTCAAGCTGAACACTTAAAGGAATCACCCATGCCTGCACCTTGGAAAACTTAAGACAGAGAGTTAAAGCAAGATTCCCAAGACAATAACATGAATTATTTTTAGTATGCAATTTTTTGCTGGATTGCAAACCCATCTGTCTGCAAATCTGCCTGAAGATTACCCTGAAGGAGGGCACAGGCTGCATTATTCTTCCGTGCACTCTGAACAGGAGGGGATGTGCTGGATTACGGCTCACACTCACCTCCGGATCTGAAAGTATCTCAGCAAAATTCTGGTAAGTGAAGGTCCCCGTCTGCAGGACCAAGTCTCCTTCCTGGTCTGAGCTCTGACCACAGAGGATCAGTAGTTTGTGGGCTGATGAATCACACACAAGTGAGCGGACCTTTTCAGAGAGGAGATGAGACAGAGGGCTGCCATTAGAATTCACCTGTACTCCACACCAGCACCCAGAATCCCAATCCCATGACAGGCAATAACTCATGTTATTCATAAATAGCCAAACCCTACATTTTCTACATACAAGGAAGTTGTTTATTGAAGAGGGAAGACACTGCTACTGTCTGCCCAACACAGCTCCATGTCATACCAGAGTTACTGTGTATATCCTGATTACAGGCAAGACCAGAACACCTGGCCTTTTCACCACACCTTGCAGCAGACTGGCAGCAGGTTTGCACTCTCCAGAAGGTACAAAGTGTGATAATCATGACCTCCACGTCAAGCAAGGGCAGGAGAGCTGATGTGGAGAGACCTTGATGGCACATCTGGTCCTTACCTCGGACACGACACTGTCCACATTAGGATTTACCAGGATCACCGTGTCCAGGGTGTTACTCCGGTGATGGAGAGTTCTTTGGCCTGAAGAAAGAAAAAGGATTAAACAGGATGAGAGAGCATCCAGCTGATGAGACAGCATCCAGCTAATGATATTTTAGCCTCAAAAGTTCCGCTTCAGCATGGGTTTGATTGCAAGGCTTCAGTTTGCATTCAAGACCCAGTTTGATACCCAAGTCTCATAAAACAGAACAAACTCTTTTCAACAACAAGGAAAGAAATCCTTCTTCTGGATCAGCACGCTCAGCTCCAGCATATTCTGAAGTCCAGAGAACCAGGCACCTTGAGCTGCCTGCCTGTGCCAGATGGCTGTGTCTGTAAACACGGCGCACACAAATGATCCCCTTCCAGACAGAAGTGCCTTGCCTCATCACAGCTACCACAGAGAGGTGTCTCTAGTGCTGTCCAAACCCTAGCCAGTACAGGGCTCTGGCAGCCAGTCATTGGTGCCAACTCAGCTCTCACTGGAGTCGTGCAGCACTGGTAACAAGTCTCCACTCATTGTAACAGTTTTTTTCTTTAATGAAGCATTTTTCTTTAATTCAAATGTGCACTCCTAAACTGCTGCTATGGGAAGTACCTAGACAACAAGAATTCTCATTCTTCTGTCAGAGGCACAAATAGGAAACAAGACAGGACTCTGCTCTCTCTATATATTTAGAGAAAAAAGAAAAAAAGAAAAGCCAAAGAGCAAACAAGATCCTGGGAGTGCAAAAAAAGCAATTTGCTCACCTTGGCATGGGCATTGTACAGATATTTGGCAAAATGCTACCGTAATTCCAGGGCCCTATTAAATTATTAGACAGTAGGGTAATGAGTGTCTGCCAAGCTGACAGCCAGGACCAGAGCCACTGCTGTATGCCCACATCAGACAGCTCTGGGATGCAGGACAGCATACAGCACCTTCCTGCAGCGCTTTCCTGGTCACTGCAGGCAGCACGGAACCTTTTTTGATTACAGTCTTTGCTAATACCTACCTCTGGACATTTCATCCACTCAAAAAGCCAGACACTTAGAACTTAACTGTTGGAATATGTAATTTATAGGGTTTAAGACTTTCATAGGTTTTAATCCCTCATATAGACTGGAGGTCCATAGATCTTCACTGAAAATGAACAATTATTTTTATTTTGCATCTTTCAGACAACTGATGCTTTCTGACAATGTTCTTTCCACCCTCCACAACCTCCCATTGCCTCTTTCTAGGCAGATCTCAGTTCTTCTAAAATAGCTCTATCAATCTGGTGGAAGGATGGAAAGGATTGGAAGATGGAAGGTCAATATTCAGCATAGCTTTAAATCAAACTCACTTTACTGGAATGTTTTACTAGCAATTAATCAGACAGGTAAGCCCAGAAGGTAGCTTTCAGTCCAAAGAGAGCTAAGCTCTCAGCAGAGTTATTTGTACTCAGCATCTCTAGCTGCTTTCTGAACTTGTCTTTCAGTTTGGCTAAAAATTGCCCCTCCAGACTAAAACCAAACCATCACTGTGCAAAATGCATTGAGTTCAGTGGCATTTCTGGCACTTGATGTGGAATGGCTGGAGACACTGGGAAGCAAGTTCCTGTGCCCAGAAGGGACATTGCAAGTGAGCCATGGGGAGCAGCATGGGAGGATGGGAGGAGGCACAGGTGAGGAGGGCCCAGGAAGTTGGGCCTGGGGCATTCTGTGCAGCCAGAAGAAACAAAACCCCAGTAATCCTTGAGGCAATGATAATTGTGAAGGCATTGCTGATGTCCCAGAAGAGCTGACGAGGAGCACCCTGGATCCTCATGGATCCATAGTGCAGCATCCACACAGCTCCCCCATGCCAGGATCTCCAGTCCTGCTGCTTGGGGCATCCAGAAGAGAAGTGATCTGCCCCCATTAGTCAACATTGCTACTGGGATAAAGTGACACAGCCTCTGCCACCTTGGTGCCTGCACACCCCAGACATAATTTTAGCAGTGGTTACCCACATCACCTGGGGAACACTGTGTGGTGCACAGCACCAACACCAGCAGCCTCGTCCTTGTGCCACACACCAGGGAGGGCTCTTGGGCACAGTGTGATCACCGTGGCATCTGTGGGGGGAAGGCCAGCCTGTGGGTTGCTGGCTGGCCGGGCAGCACTGGTGACAGGGCCAGCTGCAGAAGCAAGGGGCCCATTTGCAGCGCTAACAGGCATGAAAACACTGCTTCTCAGTGCCATCCCATGGTCCCAGCCCAGGCAGCTGAGCTGTCCCCGCTGAGGCTGTGAACAAAGCCTGGCTGTTAGCATTCTGCTGGCAGCCCCTCTCCCCCACGGGGAATGGCCCCTGCACGTGGGGAAGAAAGAGAAGGCTCAAGCTGCAGGGCCAGCAGTTGCTGGCAGATGGGGAAGGACTGAGTCTTGTGAAGAGCTGTGAGGATTAAATTGTTTTCCTACAAGGTGAGGCTGAGTGTGTGTGTGTTGGGGGCGGGGGGGAATATTTTCAATATGAATAAATAAATACTTGATGGGAGAGAATGAAGAAGAGGAAGATAGGCACTCTCAGTAGTGCTCAGTGACAGGATGTGAGGCACAAATTAAAACACAGGCAATTTCATCTAAACACAAGAAAACACTGTTTTTACTATGAGAATGGTAAAATACTGAAATAGGTTGTACAAAGAGGTTGTGGAACATCCATCTCCAGAGATACTAAAAACACAACTAGATACAGGCCTGGGAAATCTGCTTTTGCTTACCCTTCTTGAACAAATGTGATTGGACTAAACAATCCCAAGAAGTCCCTTCCAGCCTACAGTTAACCAATTCTGTGACACTGTGAAGCACTGCAGCCCTCCATAACTTTGCTCCTGGCATACTGCGGGGTAGATTCCCTCTGTTCAGTTGCAGCAGTTGATTCTCAGGACGATACAGGAGCAGAGCTGTACAGATAGGCCATTTCCAGAAACATGGACTCCCTGCATACCAATGGACCCATGCATACCAATACCCCAAGCTCTTTTTTAACTAAATTCAGAGGCAAAGCAGAGCAGCACATGAATTCCAGGCTGAACTGCAAACTGTGAGTCAGGCAGCAACACAGTGCCCTAAGGCGGCCCATGCCCCTTGTTCACCCCAAGCTGGGGCAGTGGCAGCCCATGCCTGGCTAAGGGCTCTGTGAATCCAAGTGCTTATCAGGCTGAGAAGCTCTTTGCTGGCCACTTTCTCTATACAGCCTGTGGCAGCAGCTGCACAGACAGAGGATTTAAACACACAGCACATCATTCCTCTCACTAACAAAAACCATATGCACCAGGAACGTGTAGCGGTATGAGTGACATTGCAGACATGGTGGCTTGAAGTATGCTGTTCAGGTCACTTCCTGGCATTTGTCCTTATTAGAGCTCCATCACAGTGAAATGTGTGCATTGCAAATGAGAAAATCCCTCCATTCCACCGACCAGTTCAAGAATATCCTTCTCAGGCTCCTGAAGACTGCTGTCTTCAATTTACCTGGAACAAAAACCTGGACACAGCTCATCTCCAGGTGCATTCTGAACGCAGATCCCTGACCCTGTGCAGCCCTCTCCAACTATACTGAGAAGCTGCTACATTAAATAAATATCCTCTCTTCAGTAGCATTGCACTTCTCATTTTGTATGAACCCTCACTCTGTGTGTTCAGGCACATTCTGATTTCTGCAATGATCCTTGTGCACATGCACTTCCAGGAAATATTTCCATCCATCATGCCCCCACCAAGGCAGAAAGCCCCTGGTCTTTACCACTTGTTTCTTTGGAGGAGAGTTTCTTTAGTCCCTAGGAGCTGCTGTCATCTATCCCTATGGCCAGTAGGATGAGAAAGAACAGAAGTATACAAGAAGGAGCACAGAAGATTCACAGGGTGTCATTATTGTATTTTCTGTATTATTCCCCACCCTATTTTTTTATGCATCATAATATAACCTAAGATTAGCTTTGCACCAAATAAAGATCTTCAGTTAGGGTACACAGTGAAATCCAAATTTCACCCTGCCATGAAACTATTAAGCCCTTTTAGGGAGTCTAGAAGGTTTAATTTCTCTAGTGTGCTTGACTTTGTTTTTCTTGACAATGAATTTAATGAACACCATGACTGTGCAATTTAGTTGCTGAAGTTCCTCACAGACTTTTCTACATCTCAGTAACTGTGTCATCTATAAATTTAGCCACCTCCGTGTCTCTTCATCACTGCTGTACTGATCAACTTTGTATTTAGTAGTGGAAATCATGAAGTCTTTGTACTTTACCTCTGAATGCCGCACAAAGATGAACATGTATTTGTTTGCTAACTTGATGTCTGTCTTTTAAGTAGTTTTGACTCATGGCATTACTTACCTTTTACCCACACAAAGTGCTTGCTGCATAAGATATGGAAACATTAAAACATATGGAAAGATTTAATACACAAACGCACCTCATTCACAGCCACAGTAGGGTTTCAGAAAAGAGGGCATTTGCCTTCTCCACACAGATTACATTACTTACCATTGTGCAGAAATATCAGCACCCTCACCCCAGAGGCCTGCAGAAGACACATACAGCTCCTTCCTACAGGGCAGCCACCCATGGGTGCCTCCTCCTGACCATGGAGGCACTACACAAAACATCCCAGAGGTGGTGAACAGCAGCTAATCTGGGCTAATCTGGATGGATTTCCATTACTAATGCTGAGAAGGGAAGAAAAGTCAGAATTCTTTTTTTTTTTAGAGACTATGTATAGATCACATACTAGAAGAGCTGAGGGTACTCTTATTGCTGTTCACAGCACTCTCAAGAAGGGCAGCAGAGGAGAAGCTGCTGATCTCCCTTCTCTGGTGACCAGCACTAGTACATGAGGAAATAGAATGAAGTTGCATCAAGAGAGTTCAGATTGGACATTAGAAAATGTTCTTCACCAAGAGGGTGGGCAGCCATGGGAACAGGTTCCCTGGGGAATTGCCAACAGCACCAAGCCCATCAGAGTTCAAGGGGTATTTGAATGATGCTCTTAGTCATATGGTTTAATTTTAGCTAGACCTGTGAGGAGCAGGGAGTTGGACTTGATCATCCCTACGGGTCCCTTCAAAATAACATATTCTGACTATGTGGTCTCTTGAGTGTAGAATTTCTTTGGTTATGGCAGAGGATAGCAAATGAAGAGCAAAGCCACACTGACTCTGGAGTGGATATGAACTAACCATTCAGGGCTGCACCTGCAAAGAGGCAGAGGGAGAGAACAGAGGAGCAGATGCTGTGGGTTTAGTGCTCAGCAGTCAGGCAGAGAGGGCTCTTCTGTGGAGGTCAGGCTAGGCTGGAATAAAGGACAGTGCACTGGGGTAAGTGTGACAAACAGGATGCTTGAGAGAGAGAGATGATCCTACAAACAGACAGATGGCTGTAGAGGCAGAAAAGGAGGTCATGCTGACAGCACAGATCCTTGTGTTCTGCTGCTTTAAATGGAAACACCTAAAGCCCTTGTAGCTGCAGAATAAATTCTGGGCTAGTCTGAAGAGCTGTCAAGGATAGCTATGCAAGATGCTGCTTGTTATTTTCTTTAATCTTTCAGACCATCGAATCTCAGAGGTCTTATTCTGTTAATCATGACTGGAAGAATCACACTTACAGCTCACCATGCTGAAATCAGAGATCAAGTGTCAGGGCAGCAGGACCCAGTTTCTCACCTTTGTGAAATGATGCCTTAGGTGAGAGCACTGGGTCATCTTTCACGTGACTGTGCTGAAATCAGTCATGATGCTCTGACTGGTACAACAAATCAGAATGAACATAGGGGCCAAAAGATGATTTAAGGACTGGCACATATTGATGAGAGGAGAAGTCAGGTAGGACTGTTTAGCCAATAAAAGAAAACTCAGGGCAGGGATCTCACTTACCAGTCTGTGTACCTGTCTGATAGCAGGTGCAAATCTGGGCTGCAGAGCTCCCACAACTTTGCCAACCAGAGGATGGAGACTGCTTGTCTGACCACATAGGAATCAGCCCCTTCCCACCCAAGATGCATTCTTTATCCCTCATTACCTCTCTTGGGCCTTCCCGCACCCTTCCCCCCTTCTTTGTCCCTAAAATTATTTAGGTTTATCAGGCCAGGTTCTACCAGTAAAGTGAACACCAATAATACATTGATAAAAAATACAGAAGTTTTAGAGTCTGAAAATGTTATCAAGGCTCACAAACTACAGTGATTAAAAACCAACTCTACCTCACTTCTGGCTGTCTTAGCTGACATGAACATCCCTCTTCAAGGGGACACTGTTGAAAAGACTCTAACAAGAAGATCCTAGATATTGCTATGGCTCAGTACCTTTTTGCTACACTTCAGCAAAGAGCTGAACCTGGGATCATGTGGTCTTCCTGATGTTTACTGAACAAAGTCCACCTCTGAAGACAGTGAAACCATGCACAGGGTTCTTAGAGTGTATGTATTTGCAGAGCTATTGCAAGCTGAAAGACTGCCATTTCCTTCACTCTGAAATTACACAATAACACTGAGATAGTAACAGTCTCTCTCATTCTGAGGCTGCGAGGTCTCCAACTGCAGTTTCTTCAGTGCCAATGGAAGAAAAAGGATCCAGCCCCAAATGGTGTCCATTCAGAGAATGAAACAACACAGTCATTCACCAGCACTCCAGGACTGTACCAAGTACGGCAAGCCACAGCTCCTTGGGAGGGAGATTGCAAAGGCCAGAGGAAAAGCAGAAAACGTTCTGCACTGAACTCTGGGCAGGGTCCTGCCTCTCATCCTGTCTGTGCAGATACACAGCCCTGTGTCCAACCCCACTGCGGACCCACTCCTCTGCCAGAGCAGGGCTGCCCCCCATTGTCCAGCAGTGAGGGAAAGGAGTGAATGTGCCCTTGCTGGAAGCAATAGCACACTCCCAGCACCTCAAGAGCACACAGCTCCTTCTTCCAGCAGACAACCTGAACAGTGTGCAGCTGGCAGATGGGACCAGCTCTGCCTGACAGACACCTAGAAGCTCTGCCAGCTAGTGAGGTATGCTCAGGAGTTAAAAAATAAACACCAAGTCTGCTTTGGCAGCCAGTACATAGCCAACAACTGTGGATTCACCATTCAGGTCCTCATGAGGTGGTTCCAGCTCAGGAACTCAAACACAGTTTCTCGCACCCCAGGAATATACCTGGATGTGTTTATCACAATGACAGGACAAGTCCCACTCTGTTCCTCCTTGCCATTTAATGGCAGTGTTTTGCCAGATGAGAGGAGACTCTCAGGCAAGGTAAGGAGACAGACACCAGGTGAGGGATGCAGGTAGAACTTGGCAGAAACCCCCCAGCCAAGGCTAAGAGACATTCTGAGTCCGAGGGGGGTGGCTGCTGTGCACACTGGTGCCTGGCCACTGCCTTCCAGAGCCCGAGGCAATGCAGCGGTCCCAGAAATCCTGGGCACATCCAGCTTTTGTTGCTTTTCCAGAGATGAGCAGAACAAAGGGCTTGGGCAGATCACTAGGGATCACAGCAAAAGGGCTGTCTCACTGCCTCCTTCCCTCCTGACACAACATGTGATAGCTGCAGTAGCTACTTATTTTTGTAAGATTATTGGGAAAGTGCTGTAATTTTAGCTTGCTAGTGTGATTCAGCATCTGAGAATGATGAGAAACTGGCTTCAGATAGTGCTTTGTGGTCCAGCAGCAAGTGCTCTGCCTCTCATAGTCTGAAAAAAGTCTACTGTAAAGATTTATTTCATACACTTTCTATTTTTAGGTCTTCAAACACGCTGCAGAAACAGAGAAATATTTATTTGTCAATGGCTAAATAAAAAAATCTATCCCCTTAAAGGGGATCTTTAGTGATTTTCTCAGAGAAATTCATTGTGTACCAGCAAAGGGAAACATATTTTTAACAGAAATATGAAAATCATCTTAAAATTGGGAGGCAAGAAACTGCAGCAAAGTGCTGAGCCCCTGCCAAAGAGGGCCAGGGCAGATTCATGTGCTGCCTGTGGAGCAGTGGAAACCATCACCGAACAGGCCACAGATTCAACCAGGGCATTAAATGAGGGATTTTAAACTGCACCTAGAAAAGAAGAGGAAGTCAATGGTTTTTTTAAGCAGGAAGATATTACTATGAGTTTTTATTTTTTATGAAAATTTCAAAATAGTGTTTGATGATTTTTCACATTGAGATACCAAGTCACACAGTTAAAAACACAGCACTACTGAAATAAAGTCCTGGGGCTTTGCAATAGGAGACATGCCTTATCAGGAGGAACTGAATAAACAAAGCACAGGAAAGCACAAAGCAGTGTGCAGAGAGAAGGAAGATAATTCAAACATCTTCATGAAGCAAAGCATTCTATTCGGACTGAAAGCACACCCACACCAACTTATGCCTGTGAACAAGGGCAAATCTCCAGATACTGGCTTTGGCTTTAGCTAATATGCCAGCTGCAGACTGAGGGGAATTTGGGGTACACGTGGTATATTGACCACTCTTGCTCATATTCCAGTTATGTTGAAGCTGAGTAGAAGGGAGAGGAGCACCCTCTCTAGACTATGACCACACTAAGGGTCTCCTGCTGTGTTGTTCTGTGCTGTTACACCTGCCCTGACAGGGAGCTTGGCAGTGCAGCACAGAGGGCTGAGCAGAGGAGCACACAGAATATGCAGGAGCATCAGGGGAGCCAGAGCAGAGCCGGTGACGCATTCTGTGCTCCTCTGAGGGCTTTATCTCAAGCTCCCAACCAGAACACCCGCACAGTTGTCTCCAGGAGGACAAACAGGACAACCAGTCACAGATACACTTCCACAAAACACTGCCGCATTCCAGCTCTCTCAGTGTAAGGGGAGCTGTGAGGTACTAACACCACAAAAGAAGAGAGGATCTGATTTGGGACAGAAAAGGCACAAACTTCAGAACAGCTCAGAGACAGAGCAAAAGCCTTAAAAGCTGCAGAACTCTGCAATCAGAGAACTTAGTTTAAGAAGCTAAAGAAAGGAGACAGCGTCAGCAAGACAGCTCCACAAATGAAAAAAAAGATTCTCAACAGGAACAGAGTGAAATTAATTAAATTGAATTGAGAACCATACTAGGATGGACAGAGAAAGGAAAAACACAGCCAGTAGAAAGAAGAATATCTCTGGGAGGACCAGGCAGCCGTGAAGGAGAACAAAATCTGGTTTCTAGAAACATTGCTGAATCTGTCAGGATGAAGAGGGCTGAGAATCTGAAAGTGTTCTCAGGTTTCCTTTTATGTATAATGCTGGAGATATTTCATAACTCACCTTACCATACCGTTACTGCAAGCCAGGAGAATTGTTCATGCTTTAAGGTAAGAGCAGGCTCTGTGAAATGACTGACTGCCTCCTGGGCATTTACTACAAAGGTGAACCAGCAGCAGGGCAAGAGAAGGAAATGGAATATTTCTTAAGGTGTGGGAGGTTGTGGGCACTTGCCACATCCCAGGAGATATTTCTGCTAACCACTTGCCTGTGCTTCCCATCTTCCCTCCTCCCTGTGGTATTTTCATGCCAGAGCTCCTCTCCCAGGCAACCTCTATTTCTATACCATGTCAACCATAGCAACCATCTCTTTGCTCCCTAATTGCACATACTGTCTCGCTCTTATGCTAAGGAGCAATTTGATAGCTTAGCCATTTTAGAACCACTAATTGAAGATGCAAGTACTCACTTTGGAAATAATTTCTCATATTTTTACTGCCTTGCAACTGGAGTTATACCACCACTGAGATAATTGATAAGGTGAGCACTTCTACCTAGTTTGCCAGCTGCTAGATTGGCCACAAAAATATTCTGTTCCCTGCAGCAGCTTTGCTGACTCATGTAGGCCTTGTATCCTTCTGCTGAGGAACAGTGTGTGGCATTCACATAAATCAGGAATGAAGCCCTGCACAGAGACATGGCCTCCAGCTGTGAGGAGCTGAAGTTGTGACTTCTTAAATGTCTCCAGCTAAATCCACAAAAGAAAACCTGAACACAACTTAAGACACCCTCTAATCTGGTGTCCTCACTCCACCAAGCCCTGACAGACTTATTACAGCTGTTCCCTTTGGAAACCAAATTAATGTTTCCCATTCCTGTGTCAGTTGGACTTCAGCTAGGAGTTGCTGCCAGTCCCTGAAACAGAAGTTCCATAAAACCACTCCCATTGGCACTGAGGCAGATACCCTGTTCCATGTTCCAGAGATGAAGACTCCTGTAAGTCATGGAGTTAGACAGCTTATTATCTCTTAATTTTTATAAGAATATGCCTCCCAGAACACATGCTCTTACAACAGCAACATAGCACAGACTGAAGAAAACTGCATGTTTCTCTTAGTTGAGAAGTATCTGGGTAATACTGACTCTGACTGACTTGGAGGCACAGCAGTTCATGATGATCTGTTCTAGTTCTCTTTTGTTTTTTTTTTCCTTCAACTGATCAATATGACAAATAAACTGCCGGAGGTAGGGAGAACTTAATTGTATAAAAGAGGGGATGACTGCACACAGAGGAAAATAACTCTGAGATTTCCTCCTGTTTGCTTATTGAGACACCAAATTTTTGTAAGAGAGTCCTGCCTCTGACTTACAGCAACTGTTTGGACTCTTTAAACCTCATTCCTGTTGCATACTATTAACAGTCTCATTCCAAGTAGCTTTTCTTCTCTCCCTTGCTTGTTTTTAGGATGACCTGCTGAATGTCAGCCCTCATGAAGATACAGATATTAAACCAGCTGTGAACTCTGAGTGGCTGAGGTGGTTGGTGAAGCACAGGACTGCATTCTGCTAGCCCTTGAGAAAAAGCAGCTCTCCTCTGCCAACATCTTTCTTTGTTGCATCTTGACTTTGCACTCCTGGATCTAGTTGACCCTTGATAGATCCTCTGCATGGTCTGTGTTCCTGGGATTTGATTTGTGGTGGAGTACAACAATAATGAATATGATACAAAAAGTTATTTCAAAGTTGAGAACTTCAAGGCCTCCTCTCCATTCTGCCAGCAAACACAGGGCCTGTCCATTTAGAAGTGAAGGGAGAGGGCTTTGCAAGCAGCCAAGGAGGTTTCTAGCAGAGTAGTCCAGGCCATCTTCCCCTTGTTATGTCCTCTCAGCCACTGCCTCTCACCACTCTGCTTGAAACAAGCTCACTGAAGTCTTATTCCATCTCAGGAGCCCCTGCTTCCCAATGCCACCCCATCTAGACAGGTCCCTTTCAGCTTGCAGATTACACAGTGGAATCAGGAACTGAACTTACGAACCAGGGAGAATAAAAAGGACCAGGAGAGGCTTCCATCACCACAAATGCTTCTCTCAGGGCCTCTTACTTGTTCAGTTCCCTCACATCCATGCAGGCATGGAAGCCTTTCTTGCTCCCATGCCTCCCTCTTCTTAGCAGTGCTCTTTGCCTTTGAGCGTGGACCAACAGCAATAAAGAAAAGTCATAAAAAATGAAACTCACACATAAATCTAGCAACCAAGAACTGGGCCAAAGCACATATTATACCTTTCAGCCTGCAAGCTGATTCTTCAGAAAGATGCTACGTGCGTCAGAGGTGCAGAGAGCCACCCTATCCAATGCTTTACCCTTGTGCAAAGGAGTAATTTTTGATGGAGGCCATTGACTTCTTACATGGCTTGGGTAGGGTCTGCATTTCTGTCTAAGTACTGCAACTTAACTTACCCCTCTTAATCCATTTTTAGCAAGCTTTTCAGAACATACATCTAGTCACCCAGAAGAAAAATCACTGGCTTCTTGCCCATTTCTCTTCTAAGAACATCTGGAGTGCCTGATGACAGACCGACATTCCTCAGACAATTTTCAACAGGGAGCTACTAATGGCCTTTTCCTTCTAGTTTTTCTCTTCAATTACTTAAAATTTTGACACTGAAGCTTAATAGAGAATGGACAGATGACATCAGTGAAACAAAAGATAAGCAAAGTGCAAAAGCAATTAACTGAATTTCTCAACTTGAAAGTCAATAGAGGAAGCCAGTTATGCTGCCATGCTTTTAAAACACACTTTGTAGCGATAGCACGTTGTGAAAAACAGCACTGAACTTTTACAGCTCCGAGGTAGGTTCTAGCACATTGCCAAAGACTTCAGTGCCTCGCAAGAGGGTGCGTGAGTGACAGTAACACGTGCAAACAGAGACAAATGTTATTCAGTAGCTTTGTAGCCACTGAAATGTTATTCAGTAGCTATATATTGATAACGGACATGCATATTGAATCCTGCCCCTCTGTGATTTGCAGGTCTCCTTCAGCTGGTGATCCTCAGCCTTCAGCTTCTTGGAGGAAATATTCAAGCCTTTACTTTCGAAAGCAAACAAAGAAAGGGCTCACTAATATCTTTCCAAATACTGCTATTGAGATAATGCTGCTTTTCAGAAAAGCAGAAATTAATCAAAATTGTATTCCTCATTAAAAAATAAAACCAAAAAACCAAGTCAACCCTGTAATATTCTATGCATTTGAGAAATCGGTCAAGCAAGACTTCAAGGGCTGTCTCAGGAGAACTAAGAACCTGCTGGCCAAGAAGATTAGTGCTCATGTTCATCTGTGAATAAAGCATGTTCATCTGTGAATAAAGAAGGACAGAAACTTCCTGAAGAGCTGGATACATAACTAACTGTGCCAATACTAACTTTTGAGATCCTGGAGAGGAAGAAAACTGATCTGAAGTCACCACATGTAGAAATTTATCTCCATTTCTTTAGTGTGAAGCAAAGGTAAAAACAAGCCACAGAGCTTAGGCACAGCAAAGCATGAACTAATGAAGACTGCTTTTTGTGTGCCCACCCTGCTCTGTTCCACCACCATAATCCCAGCTTCCTCCACATTCCCTGCTGTCCACTGCCATACTTTCAGCTCCACTTGTGAGCCAAAACTACCAACTGTGCAAGTGGCAGCATGCTCAGAGACAGCCCTGTGCTGACAGCTGGCGTGCGAGCGGGAGTGCAGGACAAACAGATGCGCACTGCTCCCATGAAGGCACTGACTCTGATCACTTGCTTGTTCCACCAACTTGCAAAAAACTGGTAGAAGCTTGTTAATTCCAATGTTTAATTGAAACATGTTCAATATTTTAGAAGGAAAGTGTTTACAGCAAATACAGAAGGTGCATTTGTAAGAGGAATTCATACTGTGCACCCAAGCACCTCTAAGGGAATGGAGAAAAAAATAATACAAACTAAGAAGTTAGAACCAAACTAGCTCAATACTTTCTCTAATCTTTCCTGTCAACAGCTACTGTGCTGGTGTTGGAGTCCAGAAAGTTCATGATTTTTGAGGGGGAAAGAAAAAGAAATCTTTTTTCCATCTCAGTAAATTCCCCCCAGAATAAATTTTAGGCATTCATTTACACATAGCTTGCTCTCCTTCCTTCCATATATAGTTTCTGGGCTGATGGAAGGTCTCCAGCAGCTGCCCTTCTTCCCCAGGTACTTTTGCCTAACTAACAGGCTGGAAGATACTCCCCATGTTTTAAACTAGCTGCTACTGTCGGGTCTCCATGTACTAACCAGACTACCTGAACTGCTCCCATAGCATCACCTCTCAAGGTCTGGAGGCCTCTCTCTTCTGCCCATCAAGGAGCAGTGGAAATCTGTGATAATGCCTGTCGCAAGCACCCTGGGCTCTGCTAGAACCAGCATCCACCAAGATCTCTGTACTCAGATGCCTATCACAAGAATGTATTACTGCATCTTTATCTGCTTCTGAGTTTCTTGTTCCTTTGCAAGATGTATCCTGGAGGTTACCTAGGAAGGTCTGTGTCTGACCATGTACAAAGAGCACAAGCCACATCCCACAGAAACTCATGCTGGAGAACTACTCTTCTGTGCTTCCCCTGGTGTCCAGCCATGCCCCTTGGAGACATATTGTACCTCTTGTTCACACACATGCAGCTTCCTTGCTTTCACCAAAAAGCTGGCAATTGCTCACCATGCTCCTGTGATCCAGTCTACCATCCACTTACCACCACACCTGCTGAAGATGTGACTCAGGTATGCCAGCATGATAGACAATGAGGAAGAGTGGCACAAGGACATGACAGGAGGTAGATTGTTTTGTCAGGAAAGAAGCTACACATTTCTCTATCTGCAGAATGGGAGTAGGACAGAAGGTCTCACAGCCTGGCCTTGCCAGATCACAGGAAAGGAAAGGAGGGGAGAAAAAAAATGTGTCCCAACTCAGTAACTACTTGCTGGAGAAATTGTAAGGACAGAAGCAGAGGCTGGGTGCAGCCAACCAGTATGGAGCCATCAAGGAGACAGAGAGGGTACTGACCTGACACAGCAAAAGGGCCCCTACCCCATTAGAAGAAAGAGGAATCCCTGTCATTCTGGAACAATGCCCAGCCTGCAGGGCTTTTCACAGCGGAACCAGAGCAACTTGGAATAGAAACAGCCTCGTCTCTGAGATCAGAGAATTTAAACTGGAGCTTGTTTTTTCTGCAGTCACAAGCCAGCAGGCACCAGCTGCAGAATTTGCCGCAGTGTGTGTGTGCGTGTGTCTCTGCGTGCGTGAGTGTGCAGCAGCCATGCTCCTCCCCTCCAAGCTCACTGTATGATCAATGACACAGTGATTACAGCTCCCTCCTTTTTCCCCTCCCTAATCACTGGCAGTCCCAGTCTGATCACTCGCAGCCCCCTCTCTTCTATATTAAGAAAGCTTTTGTTGGTATCTCTACTGACTTCTTTTCATTGCTCCCTCCCTGATTTACAAGGTTTTGCTTGTTCTCTTTTTCCCTCTTAGCCAAAACAACAGTGTCTGACAGATAATCACGGTCACATACCCAAGCCTGTGCAAAGTGCCAAACCATGCTCTTGCTCCTCTAGTTCTGAACCCTGGAGATAAAAGGCCATATTTTGAAATACTTCAACACATTTCAGCTCTAGCATACAGATAATTTAACACTTTTAACAAGAAGATTGCTGGTGGTGACACTAACGAATGCCAGAGATACCCTATTAAAATAGAACCTCATGTGTCTGTGACTGCAGCAGTGTCATCATCACACAGTACCACTGGTAATGCAGGAGAGCTAATGATAAAGAGACAGCTGGCCCCTTATCCCTCTGTGTTACAAGGGCAGTCCAGCAAGGTGAGGGATGACAAAGGACTACTGCTAGGAAAAAGAAAGCATTTTGTTATTCTCATTTCTTAATCACAAAGTCCCTGCTTATAGCCTACTAGGATGAAAATCAGCTCCAAGACTGGCCACATCTTCTCCCTCTGCTGCCACAGAAAGGCTGCATCACTCACATTTTAGGGAAAACCTTCCCTTTTTCCTCTCCCACCTACTGGACGCATTTGGATGCTTTTTGGTTTCCTGTACTGGAAGAATGTAGTGTTGTGAAGCTTGAAGTCAGACTTCAGCTACTTCAAGGCTACTCATATGCGGGTGTGCAGCACCAAAGGACAGAGAAAATTGCAAAAGAAGACAGGCCTTGTATCTCTCTTCCATCAAATCAATAGCACGACAGTCCACCTTAACAACCCTCCCCCCTCCTGCCTGGTATTAGCCTCATTCCAGCATCAGCTGAACGGTGATACAGACGCTAATGCTGTCTTTTACCAAGCCTTGCCCAAAGGCAGCATCTGTGAGATGCCTTGTACCACCTCCTCCGTTCTCCAGCAGCACACCATCTTCAGGGTCAGAAGACTATACTAGGATAAAACATAATGATGCAGGACTCCTTACGTTCCTGACAGGCAGAATACTTTCTCCAGATTCTTCTCTAAACCCATCTTCATACATTCTTCTCTGTGTTTGAGCTAAGGACACAAGCGCAGCAAACAGCTGAGCAGCTGGGGAATTTGGGTTTTGTTCCTATACTCGAGCACAAGCAGCTGAGAAGGGGGAAGGTCCGCAGATCATAGAAAGCCCAAGCTCCATCCGCAGTCACCTTCCCCTCTTGTTACTAACCCCCTCAACCCCCCAAATTCCAAGGAAATAAACCCGCACCCGCTATGAGCGCTCCGCGCAGGTGCGTTTCTCCACCTGCGACTCTGCCAGGGCTGCGCAGCCCCAGCAGCTCCCCGGGACCGCGCACAAGAGCGCAGAGCCCGGACAGGTCCGCTTGCCGTCACCGATATCCCCCGTTACCTCCCCAGAAGGGCCCGTCCTCCCCGGCCGACCAACGTCTTCCAAAGCAACGAGCAGCATCCGAGCGCGAACAAAGCGCCGCCGCCTCCATCCCGCAACCTCCACGACACCGGGGCTCCTCACCCCCGACTGCCCCGGCACCTTTCGCTGCTCGCCCCAGGCCGGTGGGGAAGGAAGATGCACCTACCATGCTGGCCGGGAAGCGACGCCGATGGGCTGCGCTGAGCGCGGAGGATGCGCCGGCACGGCACGGCACGGCACGGCCCGGGCTGCGGCGAGCGGCTGCCGTGTCACGGAGGCGGGGAGGCGCCGCCGCGGCCCCACCCCAGCGCAGCGCTTTAACCCTGTGCGCGCCGCCCACGGACGGCCCTGTCCGCTCCGGGGCTCCGCGGCCGGCCCAGAGAGCTCCGGCTCTCGATCTCCGGGCAACGGCGCGCACCGAGGGCCTGTCCCGCGCTGCGAAACACCCGACAAGGGTCAAACCGCGGCCCGCGCTCCGAAATACCCGACACAGGTCAGAGCCCAGCCAACGCGGGTTCCGGGGCTGGCTGAACACTTTTCACATCACTCTTAGGCCTCACGGGCCTCTCTCTCCTCACGGGCTCCCGGAAGGGTGCTCTCCATCCCACCTTGGGCGCCTTCAGCTTAATTGTCTCAAACTGGAACCTCACGTCGGACTCCAGCTGCAGAGCTGCTCCTCCAGTTAAAAACGAGAGACACGAACCACCCCTGCTAGGGGGACAGATGTGCCTGACACCACACACCAGCACCTGGCTGCTCATGCACGGACATGGGCCAGTGGTGAGCTTGGACCACACTGGACAGACAATGAACGCAAATGAGTGTGGCAAGAATACCAGGTCTCCAGAGGTTGAATATCTATTTCCAGCATGTTTTCAGATAAATGTTTACATTGTTTTCTGAGAACCTTGCAACTTGTTTCATAATCAGCATCAGGTCCAAGGCACTTGCAAAGAATTGTGCCTCCTTGTTTCTGCTTTGCTGGTCTCAGGCATCCCAGTCCAGCATTGGAATGTACAGATTACTTCATGGTGTGCTAGTTGGCAATAGTGATATTTTTGATTTTTTCCCCCACAGCAAAACCTGAAACCACTCTCACTGCTTTACACGTGATGCTGGCTTACTTCTAGATTCCAGAATTAATTGTGAAAGCTGGAGATGTCCTGTCAGCTGCACAGCAGGTCTCCCTCAGTGATTTTAGAAAGACTGTCAGACACGGTGCAATGCTCAGAAATAAAAATATCACAGAATCTTAAGTTTTAAAAGTTAAAAAAAACCCAAATCAGAACCTTCCTTTCTGTAGCTTTCAGATGACATCAATCAGTGGCAAATATCTGTAAACCTGAGGAAAAATCAATGCACTGGATCAAACATCTTAAATTTCTGTATGTTTTGGACAGGTAACGTTGCATCATATTTTAAAAAGACCAAAGGTTAAAATATTCTCAAAGGACAAACTATGAAGAAAATAGCTCCACGCTATAGGTCCCCTGTGCACTACAATGGACATTCTTTGAAACAGAGGGGGTCATTATCACTACCCATTGTACCAGTCATCCCACTATAACCAGTATAACACAAGTTGAAGAGTTTTGCATAGTCAAAATGAAAAAGGAGTCAGAAGTAAAGAGCCAAGTAAACAGGTGGGGATGCAGATGACTGCAAACCAAATGTGCAGTCCCCTTTTTAAGTTTAAAGATGCACCAGGTGAGCAAAGGATATTACCTTAAAGGTGCTGCTATGTAGGAGTGCTGAAGACAAAGCAGGAGGATGTATTTGCTATTACTGCTTCATATAAGCTAGGCTTCTTAATATTTGAGTTAACATCATCCACTTCAGTGTAAGAACTGTCCCAGATGGGTAGCCCAGGGACAATTTCATCCCTTAGGCAGTTCTTGGGGTCTTTTCCAATAAACCCACGACACTGAGATATGTCTGTCACTTCAGAGAGCAGTGCCAATGGTGCAGGAGGGAAGGGAGGGGATTACCCAGTGTGGCTCTAGAACTGACCCACACTGGAAACTGCATTGCCATCAGCAGATTTTTCAGAGCACTCCAGAATGGCAGCTCCCACTGCACACCCAGGAAGGGCATATACCCCAGGCCATTTCATACAATGACACACAACTCTACAAGCCTTTTCCTTTTCTACACCCCTACAACAGTGATCAAATTTAGCCCCTAGCAGGATATTTGGAGTAGCATGATCTCCTGCATTGATTTTTAAAAAATATTGATATATTCTATTTCAAGCAGCAAAATTAGATTTTACTGTCTAATCAGGACATTTCCTGATATTAGTAATTGTTTCAAAATCCCTTCCTATTAACACTCACGCAAGTACAACTTAAAGCATGAACTAGCTGGGTATCCTTAAATGCATTAAACCCTTTTTAATATATAAACAGACCAATTTGTTATCTTCCCTCCATGATCTTATTTTACAAGGAAACAAAATTTTCAACAATATGTCATGCTCTTTTCTCTTTTGCCTCAAAATATTTCTTTATGTCACAAAAATTTTGTATCTTCCAATTGCTATTGAGAATTTACATCAGAAACAGCTATCTCTATGAAATTAATGTCTGAAGGTAGGTACATCTACTGTCTCTAGTTTCCCTCTCACTTTCCACTCTTAGTTACATGTTCACACCCCAGCAAACTGGAATGCATATTTTTATACTTTGCAAGTGGATGTTTACTAAGCAAAAGTAATTTACAAGGTATGGTGGTTTTCACAAAGCACAGTTCTTGGCATATGTGTACTGTTTGACCAGCAAAACTCTTCTCAAAACTGAAGAGGTTCTTAAAGTAGCTGCTGCTTTTACCATGCACCTGTTATTTAAGTGGCCTAAGAAGCCTCCTGCACACATGTTCTCTGAGGTAGCCCCCCTGCCTTCATATGATCAGACAGCAGCTGCAGATAATCTCTTCTTTTTAGCTTTTAACAACATTTAGCAATAAACCTAAAAATAGTCATCAAAAGCAAAAGGGAACTAATATGGGAAGCACTCACCTATCTTCAAGGCTCTTCCAGTTCCTAAAAAAAGGGCACTGAGCTTCTACCAGGAAGACCTAGAGCTATGATCAAGGTAATTTCCAGTTTTTCAGTCCTTTAGGAGATCAGGAGATTCATCTGACAGTTATGGAACCTCACAGACCAGGCACCAGGACCACTACTAAGATGAGGCTCATTGAGGTTCAATTCCAACAACCACTCAAACATAAAAGGTTAAAGACACTATTATTCTCTGATGCAAGGATAGATTTATTTTACATATTGAATTAGAAAAGAGACAGGGAGGTTTTCCCTATTTATGCTAAAAAAACTCAAACCACTTTTTTCCATTTTGTCAAACTGACAACTATGGTTTGAAACAAAGATCCTGTCTTTAGGCTGTTCCCTGTCCTCATGGCTTTGAAAAGGCCACAAAGCTTCCTGTGATGTTAGGTGTAGTTCCTTTCTAACTAGGATATGGAATTAAACATGTAATTAGACTGTTAAAAATGTGAACACTTATTTCATGACTATACACCTTAGCAAGTATCCCACTGACAGAAATATCCTGGATCATAAATAATAATAAGCTATAGACAGGGTCTTTCCCTAGACCAGCATAAATATAAAAAGTCAGTTCTTGAAATGTTTTTCTGTTATTTTCAAATGCCATGGTCATATCTCTATGTTTTTCTCTACTATGATGTTTAAAAGAGTTTTATATAAATGTAGGCTGTATGTTTTTATGATGTATGAGATATCAAGAACTACAGCTAAAGCATAAGTCTTACAATGAGTTTAAAGGTCATGCTTCTCTGAACAAAAACTCCAAGCTGTCTACCATCTCAAGCTCAAAAACATTTGATTTTCTTAAAAACTATAGGCCAAAGACTTTAATAAGAAAATATATTCTAATCAAGAATATACTATCTTCTGAAAACCTTGGAACAAAGAATAACTGTGGCCTGACCCAGACATAGTGCAGATATTATTTTGAGTAAAATATATTTATTTCCCCACACCTTTGTGTGAAATGCAGAGTTCTACTGACCTCTCCATTAGTCTGCATCCCAGCTTTCAAGCTCTCACTGCACAAGGCTATCACAGCACATCCAAGAGCAGAGGCATTAAGCTCTCACCACAGCACACAGGACAGAAAAAACTGCCAAGAAGCACAAGGATTTGTTTGCATTTGGAAGATTTCTTTGCTTAGACTATCCAGTTACTGACTTCCACACGCTATCTGCTTTCAATCAAACAAACGAACCGATGACTTGTTCAAGTCTTGGCAAATCACTCCCAAAATCCTCTTGGCTATCTTAATTTCTGCAATTTTTACAGCGATTTTTACAGCAATTTTTACTCTTTTCTACAGGCTGTACTAGGATGTATTTAAAGGACTCATTTTTGTTGAATACTGTATCTTTCTCTGCAACTGTTCAATGAGTCTTCCTACCTCCTTACTTATTTACAGGTATATGTATCTTTTTAATCTGTATGTTAGCTTAAATTCTGACCAAAAAGGTGTTTCCCCCTTTTGTCAGGTTTTCTTATTTTTAAATAACCATTTCTGAAATGTAGTGACAACCCTTTGATTGTCAATATAGTTCTGTTTAACGTAATCTTTAATCCCTAAAGTATTTTATTCTTTCAGGTAGCTTTGCAGGTACAGTTGTATATTATTATTATTATTATTATTATTGTTGTTGTTGTTGTTGTTGTTATCTATTACAACGCAGTTACATATTTAGGCTTTTCTTCCTTAATTTGAGAATGATGTTTTCATCTTTCTAATGCTTCAGGGCCCAAGAAGTGTTTATTATCTGAGCTATTGAGAATTAACAGCCCTAATGTGGAATTTTAAAAGTTTAAAGGTGGGGATCCTAAGTCATCCATTCCATTTAGTTTTGTATCATTTTCTTCTTCAAGTAAGGTTTTACTGTTGTGGTAATAGCATCCCTAATGCAGGCCCAGAGAGACTGTGTGCACCTGCTACCAACCTCTTTTCCAATTCCTACTTTAAACAAATTCATGAACCCTGTGAGTTTTCAGTGGCAACATTCTAGTCCTTCTTGCCCCAGAAAATAAGGTTTTAAAAATGGTGATCCTAATTTAACTCAGCAACTGCAAACCTTTAGGGAAAACAACGGAAGATGACCTGTCTAGAACTCTCCGTGGAAAGGATAAAGAGGTTTATAAATCAAGGCTGTAAAACTGGAGCAAACACAAGCAGTACTAAAAGGCCAGAAGGAATAGGAGAAGAGGGACTGAGGCAAATACCAGAGCACAGTGAGAACGGCAGGGTGTTCCTGTACAAGTGCAGCACAACTCCTTAGCACCCAGAGGGTGGCAGAAGAGGGAGGGGGACCAGGATCAAATCCCAGTGATTTCTTAGTGACACTGGAATAAATCCCTAGTGTTTTCCTAATTACACTGAGCTCAAAGAAGACTTCTCCCAGAGCATTTCCAAGAAGCAGCATACATCTATCCTGCCTTCTGCCAGCGCTGGAGTTGGCTGTACTTCTCAGCCAACATGAAGGCACCCCTAAACACAACAAAGCTTCCCACATTGCCCTTCAGACACAGAGAGCAAAGGAGAAGGGACAAGCCAGGTCTGTCACTGAAAGTAAGAAAGAAATGCAGCCAAGGCAATATGAGCTACATGAGCCAAATCCTAGTGCAAGATTTCTCTTTGTGCAGAGGGTATTTTCTCCTTCCAGACATGCTTAACTGCCTCAGATCCCATTCTTGCCCTGAACCAGACAGCAACCTGTTGGAAAATGTACCAGCTGCCCCAGAAATGGATTCCTGGGAACCTGCTATTTTAACTCTGTCCTCAAGGCCTGAACAGGGGTGCAAAGGCTGCTAACACCCTTATGGAGAGCAGTGTCATTCCAGAGGCACCAATAACAGCAGGTGCCCTGCCTGTTATTTGGGTAGCAAATGCCACAATGCTCTACAGACAAGGAGCTGGTAGGACAGCTCTGACAAAAAAATCACAGCAGGATCTTAAGAGAGAGGCAACAGGCATCAGGCATCACAATGAAGGTGTTGCAAATGGCGGGCAGGAGCTAAGCCTGGAAGGGAAACCAAAAGGAAGGCTGTGGAGAGGGTAGAGTAGAATTTAGAACTGGCAGTGGCACAAGTAAAATTGCCAAGACAACATACAGTTGGGAAGGTTGACAACACTCTGTATATAATTCCATGTTTACATGGCTGTTACATTGACTAGACATGACTTGCCTAAAAAGAGGTATATTTTTTATTAACCCATACCACAGGTTCATAAAACCACCAGAGGTGCTTCACTTTTTTGTATAACATTTAGAATTGGAAACCAAGATGTAGACATGCAGACATTTTTATGTAAGCAATACAAAACAGCTCTGACACATTTTGTGAGGCGGTAGAACCCATTACCTGTCAGGTTCAGGCAGTTTTAACAGGCATTGTTTGAAGGCTTCTCTCAAAATGAATCCAGGTTTGAAGACAAGCTGAAAATTCTAGAAAAAACTAACAGTGACAGGATCTAGTTGCTACTAAATGCAAAGACACCACAGAAATAACCATATGCTATTATTACAGAACAGAATTGCTCTTTCAGGCATATTTTAAATTTAAAGAGATAAAACATTAGTCCCTCCAAACTAATGCTAGTAAATTGTGCGCATGTTTAGGATGTCATGGTTTCTAGACACTTTCTGCTTGTAATCTGCTTAGTTAAGAAAAAGGAAAAATTTGAGAAATATGCAAATATTCTTCAGACATGGATCAAGCAGGACATCCATTTCAAGCACTATTCCTTCCTGGGTTTATGCTCTCCTGTATGATAAGATCAGCACTGCAGCACATGCTTTCCTGCAAAGATCTAGCTCAGATGAAACCAGAGAGGGAAAACAAATAGGGGATAGGGATGCGGTGAGGGGAGGAAGGGAAATCAATAATCACTTTGAATTATTCATCCCCATGAAATAGGAATAAAAATGCAAGCAAATGCCATCTTTATAACAGTGATCCCAGGAGAATTTTCTTTGTAGAAATCTGTCTACTGCAGATTTTTCGACAGAATCATTAGTACTCACTAAAATTTCAGAGGCAAAGAAGTAGGATTAAGTCAAACTCAAACCATTCACTTACCTGAAGGCACATAACAATGTCATTGTCAATTTCCACATTAGCTACTGGCAAAGTGAAGGCAGACAAAATCCAGAACAGGCCTTAGTTTACAAAAATATGAAGGAAACACTGAGATCAGGTCATCTGAAAGAAATATATGTCCTTGTCCTTTTGTGTTGTTCAGAGATCTTTTTCCTCTTTTATTTAACCATCAGAAATTTAGGTGTCATCCAACTTGACCATCCTAAAAAGTTCTGTAGATGAGGACCAACATCACTGGAGCAAACTCCACCATTTCAAATCAATTCAGAATGTATTCCACCAAAGCCATTTAAAAAAGGCCTGAGAAATCAAAACTGTTGAGTTATTTCCAAGCTACTACCTTAAGCACAGCCCAGGCTCAACATTTCTTTTTTAAAAGGTAACAAAGAAAAGGTAAATTTTAAAAGGTAACAAGGGAAAAACCAATCACACCTACCAAGACACAAAGTACTAAAGGAAAAAAAAAACCAAAATATGCTTGTTTTATATTGTGTCCTGAAGAAAGGCCCAACCCTTTCCCAAAGATCTCATCATTATTTTCCTTTTCTATCAAATTCAAGGGTTAATCTTCCCTCAAGGTCCATTCAAACAGATCTTGACCCCTCGAATATTCTATATGACAGGCAGCATAGCAGGAGTGGCTCAGCTCAATGCACTCCCTCCTCTGTCCTCAAAGGACAAGGAAGATTGTTCCAGGATAAACCCAGTTATTTTTTGCCTCCACATGCATTTCAACATTTTGAATTCCGTGAACTGCCAGCAACATTTAACCACAGCATCTGGTTTCAGAAGCAAGAGTAACAATTTAGTAAGGCAAGTTCTAACTTTAGGAATGCAACCAGTTAATTCACAATTGGGGTGATTTCAACTCTAGGAGTTCTGAGCTAAGAAACTCGCAAAATTGGGAAGTTAACTATCTGTGGAGATAAAATGCAGAAAACACAGGAAAAACCTTTCCAAACTTACATTAATTTTAGCTGCCCCCCACCTTCAGTCAGTAACAATGTTCGGGCAGAACAGCACAAAAGAAAGAAACTGGTGTTTGCTGGACCTATGCTGAGCTGAAGTTCAAAACAGCTCACCGGGGCTTTGGTTTCTTATTTTCACAGCATAGCCTTTTGGGTGTCACAGTGAGAACCTCAAAATACTTGGTAGGAACAAAGGAACAGTTTGAAATACAACAGGCAAACTGAGATGAAGACTGACAACTCCCTGGCCTGCCAAAGCAGCATCAGTATACTGGCATCAGATGCATGATTTGAGGCCCATCTTCCATCTACTCATGGGAAGCATCATTCCTATGAAGGAATCAATTTTTCACAGCTGCTCTGGTTCTGTTAGCTCCTCTGCTGAATATTGAGGGGAAAATTCTGTTCAGCTTCTTAAAAGAAAAGAGAACTCTGAGGATGTGTAATGTCCAGAGGTGGTCTCAGCACAAAAGCAAAACCACGTAAGACCATATATAAAAACACTGCTTTTACCAACTTTAGCAGATGTTTTAATGCTATCTCATTTTATAACTAAGCTCTGCAGGTCAAATAGAGCCAGAAACATTCAGTAAATGTTTCTTTTCTGTAGTTGAAAGAAATTAAAATATATTTTAGAGACAATGAACTTATAACAGTAACAATGGTGGGAGAGTGCAGCATTCAGACCAAGCCTCTGCAAATATAATTTCTTGTACAAGATCTAAGATTGACTAAAAAGCTCTCAGCTTCCAATATGAGCTCCACTACTCTGACATTTAAGTCCTAGGAGACTGGAAAACCCATCAGCAGTAAAGATTCAAATAGAAGGCTAAATTAATGTCAATCAGCATGGCTTTACAAAAAATATGACCTTCCTTCTTAATAAAAACCAAATAAGCTTGTCAAAATCTCAAAGGTTGTATTGATATAGTGCAACCGTTATTTTATAAGTCATGTCATATAAGCCTACACTGTGACTTGTGCTGCTCACTGTAGACTACCTGAAAAGGAGGAAAGCAGACTGGTGGCAAAGCTTATGGATAGTACCAAGTACGGCTGCAGTGAACTGCCAGGGAAACTTCACAATGCTGAGTTTCATTTGCCCCTTTATTTACCAGTATGAACCACATCTATAGTTACACTAACTATTGCTAACCAGAGCTAACTTGTACCACTGGGGTACCTTGAGGTTATGATCAGTTCTATTCATGAGTCAGCTCACTGCTCAGCAGCAGTCAGAAAGCAATAGATATGTCAGAAATAGGGAAAGGAAGAAAAAAACCCTTGTGCCACTGTGTAAATGCATAGCTCTACCCCACTTTGAACACTACACACTTCTGTTCCCAGCATCCCAAAGAGGTAGATCTGAAAGGCATTAATATAAAATATAAAACGAAATATCTGGGATAGATTCCCAGACTTATCCCTTAGATTAGTCTGGCCTCTGCAATCTGGAGAAATCATGAGAAGGCAAATATGCCAGACCTATAACACAATCAGATTGGACAGGATTGTCCAATATAGGAAGGTATATCAAAATGAGACCAGGCAGGAATAAGAGTCCAAGCAAATACGATACGGTTGCAGGTCAATGAACTGTTCTATTCCTTGCTTCCTCTACTTGCAGGGAAAAACTGAAAAAGCACTTTGTGGGAATTGAAAAGTGCTGTTACTAAACAAGTGGAAAACACCTCTCCATGACCTGGAAAGAGATATGAGCTAGAATAGTACAAGAAAGAAGTATTTTATGTACTCATCTTACACTCCTGCCCATGCAACCATTTTTTGTTGCTGTGCTGCGTGTACCTTTGGCTTGAACCAGGACCAATACCCAACCTAACATACAGCAGCCTTAGAGAAGATTTATTCCTACAGAACACATGAGTAACTGATTAAAGTATGTCTAACTGGCAGATCCTACTATGTCTAACTGGTAGATTCTTGCAAGTCCCACAGAGATATTCTTTACCAGTTATCTGGGAGAAGAATCTAAGAGTAATGCTTGGGATTACTGCAGCCACATGTACCAACAAGAAACACAGGCTGTGCTTACAGCCTGGGAAGCTATTGTAGTAGACTGCAGCTCATGGGATCTTTGAGGTCTTGCTCTGTGTGGTTACTATGAAAGTAAATACAGCCCTCAAGCACACAAGGAGGAAGCACAGAAGCTGACAAGTGCTTGCTTTGTATTTCTCTGGTCTGAAGAATGTTGGCAGAGAAATGGTACAGGTCAATTAATTGCTCAAGCACTAGAAATTGCATCAAAAGTCCAAATAATCATTGCTGCATCTGTGGGGAAAAAAAAAAAAAAAAAGAAGAAAAGAAGAAAACCCAGTAGTGTTAGCCACTGACTTTTCTGATTAAAACAGCCAAGACCTGAACAAAATCCATCACTCAATGACCTATGTTCCTATGTTACAGAAATCTCTCTAGCAAGAGGCCACAGCTGTGGGGAATATACACTTTCACTGTAATCTAATTTTCACAAGCAATTGGTCTTTTGCCTCCTGTCTAGAACAGCTTTTGCTTGAACACACAAATTTATCATCTGTACTATCTAGAAGCTATAATTTGAATAAACAAGGCAGCTTTTTTTACTGTCATGCACTTGAGACTCACCACTGACGACCAACTAAGCAGTGCATTGGAAAAAGCATATGGCACAAGCTGACACTCCAAGCCATTCCAAGTTCCATGAAGAAATGGAATCACTTGCACAAGTAAAAACATTGACCTATGGGATATTAATGCAAAAGGAAGAGCTGGGCAGAAGTACACGTGGGGCTGCCCTTAGCATACAGGAGGGCACACTTCTGTTCATTTTTTCTCCCCATGTCACACTCTCCTTCCTTCAGACAATTTACTAGCTTCCAGAATCTCCAAATATATCCACACTTGATTTCTTGCTGTGCCTTCCATGCTGTGGGATTACCCCTACAGCAAGGGCCATGTTGTCTGTGGTACTCAGAGGAGAGCCAGCAAGTCAGTGGGGGGAAAAAACCTCAAAAGCCCAACAACAAATCAACTTGCATAAGATGCATTCAGTCTCACTTTACTATTACAAGCTCTGCCATGAGCTTTTCTCTTCCTGATTGTTCTGCATTTGAGACTCACTTGTTCCTCATCATCTTTAAGCAGACTAAAATCTTGTCTGAGGGATAACTGTGCCATGTCCATTCCCACAGAACACTGCAGTTACCTTTTAATTTCACACTATGCATCAACATCCTCCAAATACAGGTTGGAAATAACTATTGTAACCAAGTGAGAAATTGCAAACAGGAAAGTCTTGGAATATTCAGGTAGACTGCTTTACTTAGTCATATTGTGTTACCAGTCTCCATATTTTGTTTCTTGCCAGTGGTGTCAAACATTTACTGGTTACTACAAATCTGTCAAGTGAGAAACTCAAACAACTGCTCTGGCTTTACAGTAACTGCTGTGCTGCAGCTGACTTCTCCCTAATCAGACTGCAAGCATCAGCCTTTAAGGGAATTATATTCTCCAGTTAATGCACCTCTGAAAAAAATAGTCTTATCCTTCAGATATCCTACTCAGCATACCAGTGTGGAGGTACATGTTCCCCACACAAGTCAGACTGGGATCTTTCCAGTAGTATGGAATCAAAACAACATTAGCTGGGAGAGATTCAGGAGAGCTCTAGGACGGCCATCTGCTCAGAGGAGCTAGCACCAAGCTACGAATGCTAAGAGGAAAATCAGTTGTGTACACTCTTCCCTTTGCCCACAGTAGGAACAAGAGGGTAAATAAAGTATAAAGCCAAACAACAATAAAAAAGCTCTAGTTTTATGTATGTTCATCTGGAGAATAGTGATGAACAACACCTTCACAGGGCTGTTACAGGATACATAGCAATGAATTTGCAGCAAGCTGCAGCAAAAGTTTAAAAAATAAACTAAAATTATAAAGATTCTTTACCATCAAAATAGTCAGTTAAAAATAGCTGCTCAAGCAGAAACTGCAAAACTAAGAGAGCATTTAAAACTGCAGCTATATTCCAATGGGTATTATCTGATAGTACATATGGAATGCAGACAAGACTGTTCCCATTTCACATTTTCAGCTTCTTCTAGATTGTATTATCAGTTGTGATCTGAAATTTCTCTTGTAGCAGTCTTTCCCACTTCCTCCCCACAAACCATGCCATAACCATAGCTGTCACTGAGAGAAACCTGTCTGCATTCAAGATCTACCACCATCAAGGAAATCCTGGGATTATAGCATAACTCCTCAATTTAAGCTTTTCAGCATTCAAGATACACTATCTCCTACACAATCTTCCTGTACAGACTGTCATTATTTTCCACAGTCCCATATAGCTGCTTAACACATTTTAAATGGTATCTATTCTTCTCACACACACTCCTTTTGTCTCTGACAGATCATCTTGCTGCATTTCAAGATCTATGCTTACTGAATAAACATGGGTCCAGACAGGAAATGTGCAAATATCTAACTTGAGGCAAAGCTTTTTTCTAGACCCCCCCTAATCCCAAAGCCTTTCTCTGTCTGGCTGTTCTGGCCTTAAGGGCTGCCAGGGAGATTTATTAGAGAAATTGTGTGTGCCAGATATACACATTTGCCACAAACCAAGAAGCCCCTATAGTAATACCTCTGGTCCTAAGGTCAATCCATGTCTACTAGGATCCCCAGACCAGAATCTCTCACATCTCTACTGCTAAGTACATCAGAAGCAGAAGCAGCTGAGAGGCAGCCATGCTTTTCCTTTCCCAAAAATGTACCAGAGAAAACAGATACTATGTAGTGCTAGCTGGAATGTATAGTCCCACCGGAAATTCTGTAGGTGTGTGAATAAAGCTCTAAAGAAGAGGGCAGCATGACTAACACCAGGTTAAGCTTCAAGCTTTCAGTTCAGGACTAAGTCTCTATACACAGTGTATATCAAGAAAAGCTTCTGTTTACCCATCTTTCTGTCAGTATCTTCTGCATACCAAAGCCTGGCCCCTAATTCTGTGGCCAATAGGCTTTCTTAAACAGACTTCATAGACTTAGATTCCCCAAATATTTTTGCTTGGTGGACTAAATCACCCATCTACATGTTTGCTGATCTCTTTGAAGAACTACAAGACATTTGAAAAGCAGAACTTCCCTTTGCAGAAGAAATGGTGAGTCTTCAAAGATAGACACTAATCCTGCCTTATATTTAGTTGCTGTTTTGCTCAATAAGTCTTACAGTTGGTTAACAGACTTGCAGTTCCCCAGATCCACCACAGAAACCTCTTCATAGACTGCCAACACATTCATCACCCCTAGCTCCTCAGGGACTACACTAGGGAAGTGAGTAGGATACATTTTGCTAACATTAATCCAGATGTTTCAACTCTGACTTAGAAGAATTCTTGGGCAAATGTTATACTCATGGTAATTTATTAGTGCTCTAGTCTATTTATACTATGGGCCCTGTTACGGTTACTTCAAATTGAGACAGATCTGCTGAGTGTTTCAAATTATATGTTTCATACACTTTTTTTTTAATCCCGTAAGTGTACACACATGCACACACCATCTTGCAAGGAGAGAGAAATTCCATCTCCATGTTAAAAAGTCACAGAGAAGGTGAAACCTCTCAGTCAGTGGCACATTTGAGAATAGTCCAGGTACTTTCCTTCACAGCTGTCCATTAGGAGAACAGTTTCCCCAGCGGAAAAAATTCAGAAGCTTTGACAAGAGTGTAAAACATACAGTGAACTATAAGATGGTCTTATATAAACTAGGTTTTGCAAGTGTCATCTGTGCTTCTTATAGTAACTTAACATATGTTACATAAAAGTATTATAAACAGAGTTCAAGCTTTTCACAAGCTAAGCAAACCCAATTTCTAATGGTTGGTGCCATTTTTATAATACTCTTATTCATTTTTCTCAGGAAAGGGAGCTTCAAAAAGACAAATCCAAAAGGTCATTTGGCTACTCTTACACACTACTTGCAACACCTTTTGTGCATATGAAAACATATTTTAAAACCTCAGAGGAAGGGGCTGATAATAAATAGCTTACGAAGTAAACTACTTTGTGCCAGCTGAATAAGATACAGAAGATAGATAGATAGATAGGTAGATAGATAGATATAGATAGATAGATATAGATAGATTAATTCTAACTTCTAACTAGTTTAATAGACTTTAAAGCAGCACACTTTTCTATTCAACTCTATTCTCAGTAGTAAGATCTGTAATTTTAAGGTAAACTAATTGCATCCAACATACTGTTAAGATTGCTTATCTTTCGCATTCAGCCCTGCAGAATCCTGGGCAAACAAGTTGCTAATTGAATCACAATCAGTTTTATTCTTTGTTGTTGTTTTTGCTGTTTTTTTCCAGACTCAAAACAAGAGTTAAAAGTTAATGCATATAAACCAAAAAGCTGACCTTTGACTTCAGAAGAAAACTGAGCCAGATGTCGATTTACAAAGAGCCGCAGTTGATGATTCAGATCACAGTACAGAGTATTAATGTTCCAGGAACGAATTCCTGTAAAAAAAAAAAAAAGGAAAAAGTAAGCTGTCCTTGTCATTACATCTACTCCAGAAACAGAAGTGGAGAAAGAAAGGTGAGCAGGACACACAAAGACCAGGGATGCTCTACTAGATGAGCATACTTAGGATGGAAAAGGTCTTCAGAAGCAGAGGACCATAAGATACTTACCTTGCATAAGACATTTCTTCCTGAAGAAATGAAGTGTTCTGTGAAGGACATGCAGTGAGCAAGTCTCCATTCAACTTGGACTTCATGCAAGGGAAACCAACAAGAGATGAGGCCAAATGAATTACACTAGTGCTTACCCAAACAAATACATTATGTTAGTTTTACATCTGCACTCTCCAGCACTGGTCACTGGCAGAGATGGGCTACTTCATCGTTATGCTACTGAAAAGCTCAGAGACATCATCTTCTTTGCCCTTACAGCCTATGCATCCTCCAAGCCACAAAGGCCTCCCACTCCTCCAACTTGCACTGCCTAATCACTCCTTCAAAGACACTGATCCCACTGAGATCATTTGAGTCTGTTCTTTAATCTTTATAATCTTTGCCAGCTAGATGCCTTCATATCACAGCAGGAAGATGCTTCTGCTCCCAGAGCAAGTGGCACCAAGCCATACCGGGGAAGTCACCTTCAGACCTCAATGTGAGCAGGTGCACATTCTGGAGGACACCAAACACTACAGACCACAGATTTTCACATCCCAGTAGGGAGCAACCTTTCCTAGATGGTGTGACTCTTCTACACTGTGCCACAATGAACAAAAGCAGGATATCACTACGAATCCCTGCTCCAGCATCTGGTGCTGATGCCTGCTGATGTTCAGATGTTGAAGGCCAATGCCACAGACTTCTAAGGTTAACTGAAACAAGAATTTCAGCTCCAGTATTTATTAGTGGAGTCCTCACTAAGAGTTCTTTCACCATCTCTCTTGCATAAAATACAAAGTTTTATTGCCTCTATTATCTACTTTCTTTCAAAGTAACCATGTTAATTTTCCTTGGAGATATCATTCCCATTTACTGCAGTTCTAGCTCTCCATGTTGTGCAACAGCTTTTGCTGGCCACTGGTGGGAGAGGATCCTCAAGGATACACACTCCAGCTTTCTACACATACCAAGACACAGTAGGCATTGCATCACACAGGTCAGTAGTCTCAAGCCCTGTAGAATCTACAGCAGCTAAAAAAACTTTGAGCTTAGTTTCTTTTTCTGGTGACAGCTGACACAGTGGAGTAACAAAGCTTATTTATTATGCTTATTTACTGACAGTATTCACTTCAGACTGCACAAAAGCCTCCTCATTAAATCATCTGACCTTCAGGGAAAAAAAAAAAAGAAAAAAAAAACAACCCAGAAAACCAAACAACTTACCAGCCCTGACCCTTTCAATTTGGACATGGGATACAAATAAAGAAAACAGATAGAGCAAGAAGATGGACAAAGTGTTTTCCTATCCTACCCTCCAAGAGAGCATAATTGTTTAACCAAATGTCCAGTGTAAGAGAATCTTAATGCAGTACTTATGAGCATTCTGACCTGGACAGGAACAAGGTGGCACTCTGCAGGGCAAATCCTGCTGACTAGCTGCTGTGTCATGGTCATTGTGTCCTACTGCAGCAATAAGTGCTATTTGAGGTACTGCTACATCCTCTAGATTGCAGAAGGAATCGGTGCTTTTTCAGAGCAAGAAAGGGAAGAGTGGAATTATCTCACTTGTTCTCATACTTGCAACAATTTATTCAACATTTTCTTCCCTACAGGTAGTCTGAATTTACTTATAATCTCTACAAATTTGTCACAATTTCACTTTAACACTCTGTGGCACATGAGCCTTGCTGATTAGAATCCTCTACCATGAGAGTGCAGACTATATCACAATAAGGGTAAATCTTCAAGCTCTTTGCAAATGCAAAGCCTAGATAAGGGACCATGTGACTCATCAGTTTTCAATCTCATTCTTTATGCCCTTGTGAATGTTTTATTTCCTGCTGAGGTAATTTGCTTAAAAGATTTGGCCTTTCTCCCCAATACCAGACCTAGTCTTCCGGATATTGTTTCAAAATTGGACAAAAGTAACACAGTAACAGAAAAATAAAACTAGTATTTATTAGACAGTATTTTGGGAAAAATGTTGTTCAGATATCCCACAGATTCACAATGTCACAGCCTACAAAGCTCTACACCTGGAACTGAGCAGGTTCCTATAATGCCCTGTAGCCACTATTGCATTCTTCTGAACCATGGTATAGAAAGAAGTCTGGAAAAACATACTTTTTATATCAGTCAGGGTAAGAGATTTATCAACTGAAAAAAAATCTTTGTTTGTTTTTTGTTTGTGGCTTTTTTTTTTCTTGTTGGGTTTTTGTTGATTTTGTTCTTTGCTTGGTTTTTTTTTGTTTTTTTTTTTGTTTTTTGGGGGTTTTTTTGTGTGTTTTTTATGCAGACAGGGTGCCATGGCCAACAGAACAGACACACAACAAACCCTAGCTTTTTCACCCATTTTATATTCACTGCTCAGCAGCATGTTCTACCTTCACATGAGCCCTCTACAGCAGCTAACACTTCAGTAGGAATCATTTCCACATTGCTTGAACTCCCTCAATCAAGAGTGCAGCTCTCTTCAACATCATAATATGCTGACTACTGACAGGTCTCAAGATTGCTGCAATTTTAACTATTCTCATTTTTCATGTCTTTCAATTTGCAAATATTAGTCCATTTTAACTAGAGGTCATTCTCCCATTTCACAGTGGGGAAAGCTCTAACTTGCTGGAGGTCCTATTCCATGTAAGAGGAGAGACTGAAATCCAGGTTTCCAGCTCTGAGTGATTCACTTCTACTGCCAGTAACTTACTAATACTGCTGAAATGGCTCCCTCCGATGCAAATGAAAGAAGTGGTTACATTTGGCAGAATTTCAGCAGGTTTCTAGTCAGACAAGGCCAACTGTAGAACTTATTTCTACTGTGGCAGTTACAATTTATGTTGCAAGCAGCATGTTTTTCCTCTGCAATGGGAATTCTCAGGTTACTGGCATGTGACTGCAGAATTAGAGTGAAATCCTTTAGTTCACAGTCTGATCTGTCACCATTTCAAAGATTCAGACAATGGATAAGGATGTAGGTTGGCACACCAGTTCAGTGAAGTGCCAAGTGAAGATGATCATCCTGCTGTGCAGGAAGCAAGAGTGGCCCCTTCAAAGAAGGTCTTTCAGAGGCCAGATGGTCATAATCAGATATACCACTCCTGAAGCCATCCCTTGAAAAAGGGAATGAAATATTCCTCGTGAACAAGTGGCCTGCCAACAGAGATAGCTGGAAAAGTGAATCAGGAAGTGAAGAAATTGGACAATATTTGACATTTTTACACCCATCCTTTTCTTAAATTGCACTGTCCATCTGTTCTTCAGTAATGCTGATGCTTGGGAAGAAAACAGTCACAGAATTATCTCTGAATAACACAGTTTGGCCAATAGTTATGACTGTTATTTCAAACCAAAGTGCCTTGGAAGTGGGGAGCTGAGGGGAAAAGTGAAGGTGAGTCAGAAAGTTGTTCTTTATTTCTCAAAAGTGTACTAACTGCTTATTAGAACAAGAGTTCCCTTAAGGTCCTGATGTGGTTGATCAGCTCTTCTTTGTCTTTTGGTCAGAAATGATCAGAAACTGCCACAAGGGAAGAACTATCATCTCAGCACCTTCTTCCCCCTTACTTCTAAACAACACAGCGTCTAATATACAAAGACTAATTCATTGCCAAGACCTCTGGATTTTACTAAAATATTGATAACAGAGGAGAAAAATGTTATGGCAGACCTCTCCTGAATTGTGTAATTCCTGAAGCAGTCCACTGTGTGTCTAGTCCTCCCTCACTCTGGTCCATGCAGCTGCTCTATAGACAGGGAGAGGCCATGCCACAAGGGACCCCCGTTCACAGCTGTCCCTGGGACCGCAGTGAGCAGTCCAGCAAGACAATTCCTCCAACAAGACAGAATTTTGGAGCAAGCACTAATAAAATAAAGACTGAGGGGAAAGAGAAGCATGAAATGTCTTTAAGCTTTAAGACGTTCGAAAACTGCGTTAGCTACATGTCACTAATACATATAAAGCAATGATCAGGGGAGAAAAAAACACGGAATGCCGTCTGACGCCGCAGAGACCGGCCCCGCACTGCGCCGGGGATCCGAGCCCCGCCCGGCCTCGCCCTCCGCCCGGGCCCCTCTGGGCCCCACGGCTTCAGCCTCGGCCTCCGCCCCGCGGTCCGACAGCGCCTCGACCCTTCCCGCAGCCACCGCCCGCGGGCCTCCGCCGCCGTCCCTCCGGGAGGAGTCGGATGAAGCCCTGCGGCCAGACGGCAGTGCCGCAGGGCGGGGAGGGCACCGGCAGCTCCGCCTCGTCCCGGGCGGCGGCAGAGGACGACGCGGCAGGCGCGCAGTTGCGCGGCTCTCGGGGGCAGGGATCGCGCCCGCCCGGCCCCGGTCCCTCGGCCGCAGCCGCAGTGCTCACCGCGCTCCAGGGCGCCGCGCAGCGCGCCCCGCTCCGGCTCCGTCCCGATCTCCCCGATCACGGCGAGCAGCGCGTGCCGCCCACCGCCCGGCGGCGCCGCCGTGACCATGGCGACCGGCCCCGCCGCCGTCTCCATGACAACGCCGCGGCCGCTGCTGCAGCGCGCGGTCACTGGCGCGCGGCTCTTAAAGCGCCCCGAATCCCCCTCTGATTGGCGGAGCTGGCACGTGGTCCTGCACTACTGCGGGAGGGGGCGTGGCCTGCCCCTCCGGGCCCCGCCTCAGCTCGCGCCGCGCCCCGCCCCGCCCTGGGGCTCTTACGCTCGGCCCCGCTCGGCCCCGGTACCCGCTCGGCCCCGCTGCCCGCGCTGCCCCGGCTGCCCGCGCTGCCCCGGCTGCGGGAGCCTGCCGCACCCGCGCTGCCCGCCCAAGGCAGGTCGTGCCGGCACGGCGATTGCCGGTGAGCTCTCGCCGGCGCTACGGCGCGGGGTCTTAGTTCCTTCCGTCACGATGGACAGAGCGGTACAGCGACCAGCTCGGATGCTCAAGACCTTTGAAAGGGGCTCAGACCTTTGAAAGAACAAATCAAGGGCGAAGGGGTGTTGGCTTATAGTTTAGTTTAGAATTTAGTCACTTAAATACAGAAATCCACGGAGATTTTTAAATGCTTGGTGTTGAGTTGTTCCAATACCCGCAGTAAAGCCATAGAAGACAGCAGTTCTAAAGACTCAAGGCTTGGTATTATCATTCACCTTCCTTATCTCTTCATTGCTTGGCCATGAGCAGGTCCATTCCTGGTGGTTCTTCCTTCTAAGAAGAACCTTCTGATCAATTAAAAGCAAGTGTATCTCCAAGGATAAATAATGGGATTTCCCAGATTCCAGACCCATGAGCTACAAGAACAATCTGAGCTTTGCTAGCTGCCAGTCCAAAGCTGATGTGAGCTGTCCATGACTGTACTGGCAGGCCATGGTGTATGCAGGAGTTCTCACTATCTGAGGTGACCAGAGAGGCCATATCTTTGGGCACAAGTCCTTGTTGCTCACAGTTCTGGCCAGCCACTGCTGAAAAGAAGTTCAATGCAGATGGCCTTAAGCTGAGACATAAAAGATCTGGATTAGATATTAGAAAAAGTGTTTCCACTGTCAGAGTGCCCAGGCATTGGAACAGGTTGCCCAGGGAAGTGGTGGAGTAACCACCCTGGTGGTGTTCAAGAGGTGTCTGGATCTGTATCTGCACGGTGTGGTTTAGGAGTTACAGTGGAAGTGCTGGATGGATGGTTGGACTGGGTGATCTTGAAGGTCTCTTCTAACCTTGGTGATCCTATGATGTTATGTGCAAAAACTGAGCAACCCCAATCAATATAAGAGACTTCTACAGGCTGAAGGGAGAGCCACCAAAAAGTAGTTTCAGGTAGAAAAATCCATATCTTTTCTGACAAAACAAGGAAGGACCACCCTGTGCCAATGTAGTTGGCTGGAAAAGCAACTCAGTGATTATTAAATGACGCCAGTCAGCAATAATATGCAGTGTTTCCTAAACCAGTGTCAGGTTCTGCCCTGCAGTGCGCAGGATTTCCATAGGTGAGCTATAGTTTATCAAATTGATGGACAGAGAAGTCAGCATCCTGCCCTCTTTCATTCTTTTGTGCCCACCAAGACTGCAGTTGAAACCTCATAAGGTTCAGAAAGTTGGCACTTTGGCAATCATATATGAACCTATAGTGTCACAGGACTCTGACAAAACATAGTCAGGAAAAAAAAAAACAACCACAGAAAGGGAGAAAAATATAAAACAATTATCTCTGCAGGCTACAGCTGATGTTACTAGCTTATGGAGTTTTCTCAAATTAAAATCTTAAATCAAAAGGTTTTAGATAAATTAGGAGATGATGCAATAGGTCTTTTTCAGATTAAACTATGGTGACACCACAGGCTATGAATTTTATGAACTAAATCTTGTAAACAGGAAGCATTAGTTTATCAAAAGCGTTTCATTCATTTCTGTGTGTTGTAATCTGCATGGAAGCAATAATTTAGTTTTGGAGGACTGCACTGAACAGGTAAATAAGTGAATAAAATAGTAAACCTGAAAATAAATTCTAGTGCTAGTACATTGAATTCTATCATGAAAGTAGGATTGTAGATCATGGAGGGAAAACATGACAACAACACATGAAGGTGAAAAATATTCAGATATTTTCATACCAGCTAATAGAAGTACCTTCTGTTTTCTGGTGATTCAGTCTTGGTACTTGCTGCTTGTTTTTGACATGGTAGCTTTCCAGAGCTGCAGCTTTTCACTGCAGTGCAGAGATGCTCTTCCAGCTGGCTTTCTGCCAAGGAGAAATGAAACAGGAGACATGCAAACTGGAGTGAAAGCTTAAAAAGAATATCCAAACACAGAGACTATTTGGGGAAGACTTTACAATTAAAACACTAATTCTGGCGATGTGATCCATTTGCATTCTTCTACTGTACCATCAATTAATAGAATGATGGTATTTCTGTTGCTTTCTAATGTGAATCAGAGATATCTGTAGTCATGGTAGAATTGCAGTAGAAAAGGCTTGTGTCCTAAGTGTGTGTGCACTGCACGAGACAGTGAAATTGGGTATTTCCAATTTACTGAGTTCCTCCTTTCCCCTGTAAATTCACACTCCAGAACCATATAATAGACCTGTATAGAAATTTTGGTGTAAGCTTCTGCTTTCATGCACTGCAGCAATAGCTGGCACCGCCATGAAAATCAAAAGCTGACTGTGCTGAATGCAGATATTAGAGGTCCTGACAAACACCACAGAAGGAGAGTGGCAAAAGCAGACTAAAGGATTACTTCAAACTGAAGGACAACGAGACACAGGTAAATGACCTTTATAAAAGGAGATATAGAAAGTAGGATCAAAATAGTGCAAAAAGGATTTTCATAATACTGTGAGAAGGACAATCTACACTATTTCAATTCCTCAGTCCTTCAGCCTGGAATGATTACTTCCTGTGCTTGCCAGCTAAAAATTTCCAAGTGAATAAAAATACTTCAGGGAATCAGAGACCTGTGACGGTACCCAAGTGAGGAAAATGCCTTTAACGGTGGTGAAATATAGTATCATTTTGGCCGTGACATTTCCAAGAAGCAGAGAAAAATTGAGTGACTACCTAAAGGGACTTTGTTCAGGTCTTGATCTCTCCTGTGGTGAACACAGCCATCCCTACGTGGAGCAGAAGAAACCAGCACTGATAATGCTTTTATGTATAGATGTAGTCTTATGGTTGTTTATACTGACACTTCCAGAATGTGTTGTAAGATAGAGAAACAGAGGGTTAAGCCTTTCAGTTTGACCAAACCACATTTTTGCTTCTGTTTAATCCCATGGGTAATCAGAGTACTACTCCTATTCCTCCCGTTTTTGTCTTACAGAAAGTGTGGCAAGATACCATCTCCTGTGCAATTTGGAACAAAGCTCTGATCAAGGCCAGGATATAAGGGCCGATGAAATTATCAGGTATAGTCATTGTGTCAAGTGACTCAGCTTTGGAGTTAAAAGACATGTTTATCAGGCATTGAAAAGTACTAATTTGTACTTTTATGGCAGTGCTTCTTTGACTCCAAGGTGATTTTTAATCAATTAAATATTGAATACAAACTGGCGAGAATCTGTACCTCTTTGTTTCATCTTTCCACATAACTAAAGTCAAAATAATATAGCTGAAATGGTCAGGCAAAGTACAAGTCTAAAAATCGAACATTACTGACATTTTTTGCAGACTAAACTGTCCATGTAGGTTGCCTGCAGCCTTACTGAACAGTGCAAAGAAATTATAATGCCACACTTTCCACCATAATTGTGCATGTTTTCTCTGCACAACTTCTCCTGCTCAGTAAAGTCAAGCACTGATTTCAACATTTCTCTAGAAAAAGGTGCAGACAAACTGCACGATCCCAGCTTGTAATGAAATAACTTAATTGCAGTATTTCTGCAGTATTTTCAACAATATGCAGTGGTGCATTTTGTGCGATTGACTAGGTTGCTAGTGTTCAGAGAAAGTGATGTGCATGTAAATAAAGCGAACGCTTGCGAAGTTAATTTGGTCTGGCAATCGCAGCCCCGTCTGGCATGATTGAATATCTGAGCGTTCTCGTTGTGGCATTCGTGTGGTGAACGCTTTCGTGTGGTCAGCCTTCGACAGATTAAGGACGCATATGCCTTGCGTTACCCGTAAGAGCCGTTGCCGGAGGGGGCAGGACCACGCCCGGGGCGGTGCCCGGGGCGGTGCCCGGGGCGGTGCCCGGGGCGGTGCCCGGGGCGGTGCCCGGGGCGGTGCCCGGGGCGGTGCCGGGGGCGGGGCGGAAAGCTGTGCCGGGGGCGGTACCGGGGCGGGGCGGAAAGCTGTGCCGGGGGCTGTGCCGGGGGCGGTGCCGGGGGCGGTGCCGGGGCGGGAGGCGGGCCGCGGGCCGGTCCCGCCGGCGGCGCCCTCATTAAGTCAGCAGAGCAGCGTCGGTCTTGTTCGTCGGCCCGGAGCAGCTAAAGGGAGCGGCCCGGGTCTGGCTGCCGCCGTCTTCATCACCCGAGTTCGATTCCTCCGCGGAGTGCCGTAGGGAGAGTGAGCAGCCCCGCGGCGGGGCCCGGGAGCGCTGGGGCGCCGCAGGCCCCGTCTGGGCAGCCCCGGCCGCGGCCGCTGCGCTCGGGGCGCCCCGGCGGAGCGGGACGGGACGGGACGGGACGGGACGGGACGCTCCGAGGAGCTCCGCGCCGTGACCGGCGCAGTCCGGGAGCGAGTGCGGAAGGCGGCGGTCGCTTCGGCTCCCCCCGGGGACATGGGTGTCGTGCCGGCGGCTCGTGGTGACTCGCCCGTCGGTAGCACGGCGGGCCGGACTCACGGCCCACGAGAGCCGTCAATGCCAGGCACTATTTGTTCCCAAAGTCATGGCGCAGAGAACAGTGCATACGGAAATTGGCCGGGTTGCTTTTAAATGCGTCTGCATCACAATAATTGCAATACACAGCACAAAACATCAAGCTAGTTTTGCAAATACAAGTAGCATCCTTAGTCTTCTGCAAGCTTAGCTATCTTGCTGAGTATCTTCGTTTGTTGTAACTAATTCTCATTTGAAATCAGGATCTGGAATTTGGTCCTTTTTCTAGGAACACTGTCCAGTTTTGAAGATGAGGCTTGGGGATGCATTGGGACATGGAGAACCAGATTCAAAGTGCAAGAAATGAGAATGAGGAATAGCAGTCCTGCTTATTGGCTCCCATATTTAGTGGTTTGCATTGGAAAGGAGCTTTTGGATGAAAATCAACTACAGCGTCAGCTTGCTATTGCAAATTCTGTAAGATACAAGAAATTTGGGAAAATCCTCCAAATATGAAAAATCAGACAGTCGCCATACTTTCATTCATTGGAAGTCTGGTGTTGGACATGTTTTGTTTGAAGCAAAAGGAAGCAAAGATTAATTTTGCTCTTTTATTCTTTCTTAGACAAAGGTAGTCATGCCTTGTTCATAGTTTATAATTAGACTCAAAAAAAAGGCTATCTGCTGAGGAAAAATACTTAAATGAAGACATGTATATTATAAAGAAAGCAGAGCATTTATTTTCATAGCATAATAAAGCTGGGAAAAAGGGGATTACAAATTTGACACAAATAATGGGCAGTCAGCTTTAAAACACACACAGATTTGGCATTTACAAATTTGTCCACCTGGACTGAGTTTTCAATTTTGTCCTATTCTGGTTCATATAAAAGTACTGAATTGCAAAAAAACAAGACTGGAAGGAGATTCTGGAGATAATGTAGTTCAACTTCCCATTTCAGACCAAGATCAACTATACCATTTGTTTTACTTAAAAAAAAACCCAACTTAAATGTTAGAAATTACATAAATTTTATAACTTCTTTAGGCTCACTTTTCAAATATTTTTGCTTATTTCTGTTTAGTCCTTAATTTACACCTACTTGCAGTTCATGAAAGCAAATTCAGTTGTCCTCTAAACAGTGAATATTATTAAGAAACAAATTATTTGCCATCAACTTTTTTTCTATCTGGAGAATATTAGGATAGCCAACTCTTTTGCTGTCTTCTCACTAGATGCAGGGCTTAGCTTAGGCCATGCCAGTGGAGAGTACAAGAATTACTGCATGCATCTAAGGTCTGCATATTACACACAAGTATAATGCTTACTGTTTGCTCCTTTTTTTTTTTTTTTGTGGCAGCAGACACTGACTCAGTTTGTGAGGCACTATGGTCCCCATTGCTTTATTTTGCAGAAATACCATACAGCCCAGCAGCAGTGTCCTGAATTTGTGCAGTCAGTTATTTAATTTTATATAAAATTTTTCTTACCTGCATTGTACTTTGTCCATTTTCCAGACCATTTAAAAAATCTTCCTTCTAGTACTTCTAGAACCTCTCAATTTCAGATTGCTTGTGGATTAATAAGTGTACTTATTTTGTGACAAAAGTGATTAAAGAAAACAGTGGACTAGGAACAGCACGCTAATGTTTGAACTCTCACTTAAATGTACTTGTTTTGAACTGAGGATTATTACTTTCTGAGGATGAATACCAAACAAGTTTTTTCCTTACCTTATTGAAACTTCATCACCTCTATGCTTCCCTAGTTTGCCTATGAGAATCCCATATAGATACGACTTACTATACTAAAGTTGTTATTCTGCCGCTTATGTCCTGTTGCTCTGACATAAGGTATCAGATCAATGTTAGGCACCTTGTCTTTTGTTAGGGAAGATGAAACAGGAAAGCCTTACAAATATGATTGCTTGGCAAAAGATTTTGAGAATATGGAAACTATAAGTGAGATTGAAATGAAAGCAAGCTTTGAGATCTCTTAGTTACTGAACAACGGGAAAACAACGGTGTGGCCGGCTGAAGGCAATCTTCTTTTGATGAAACAAGACTGCTTGCAGGCAGGTCTAAGGGTCTGAGCAGACCCTGCCAGCTTGGCAGAAGGGGTGTAAAGAGTAGTTTTTAGGGTTTAAAATGTAGCACAGTATGGTAATGTGGTGATTCTTCTAAGTTGTATGGAAATGCCATAGGATTTGTATGTTGTACTAGATTGGTTAGTGAGAATTAGAATATTTAACACAGAAGATGATTTATTGTATTGTAACGGGAACTTACTTACTTTGCTATGCTCTTAGCTCTTACCTGTTACTCTTGCTTCTTGTTTCTGAGCTCTCGCCTTTTACTCTCTTACCCTCTTTGAATCTCTTGCGCTCTCCTCTTCTTTTCTCTCGGGCTTTCTCGAGCTGTGGCTGGCAGCTCCCAGCAGGGCCCTGCACCCAGGCCTTTTGCAATAAACCACAAGTTCCACGCCCTGGCTGCAGAGATCTCTCGTCTCCATCCGTCCCGACCGTGCTACCCCCTGTCAATCCCACAGCCTTTAGCGATCTATGTAGGCTGGTAACTCCTCTCCTAGTCTTCCAGAAACAAATCCTCAGACAAATTAGGTTTGTAATCAAAGTTTTCAAGAATTTGAAAGGAATTTTGAGAAAGTGACTGGCACATTTGCTGTTTCTAGTCTTCATTATCCGCTGTGAATTTTGTAAGGTAACTGTTAACACTTCTAAAGAAAAACCATTTCAATAATACAGCTTAATATACATGCTAGAGTATCTTCTAATATACAAAGGAGCATCTTCTTGGATTTGAACAATCAGCCACTAAAGCATCCGTCCTGTGTAGCAATTGCAAATATTTTTAGCCTTTTTAATGTTCTTAACATGCATGTGCTAACTTAGATTTCACATTACACACAAAATTTGTAACATACTCATATTTACAGTGTTTCACTATATACAACCTTTTATCTATAACGTTGCATAATAAGAGTTTCTTTCAGGTCAGGTACCATTTTTTCCGATTCTGTGGTTTTGGTTCTACAACAAATCTTAAAATAAAATTTACAGAATTTTCATCTATAAAATATAGAGAGGTGCAGAAATAAAAAACAGAACTTGCAAAAGTAGATTTAAATTACGCTATTCGAACTCACTGTTTATTAGGCAAGAAGGTGAATGCTGGAAAGACAAACAATACAGTCCCAATTATGCGCAAGGCTTCTTCGATAACCGTTTAGTCATATAAACACAGGGAAATTAATAGGATTTCACTCTCCCGTGATATCCAAGAAAGGACGTACCCGATGGTGGCTGTTCGGGGTACGCGATGCTCGGTCCGTGCGGGAGCCCGAGCACGGGGCTGTTTTGTACCTGAGAAGAAAGGGGATCAGGAGGGCACCGTGCGGACATTTCTCGGCCCGAACCCGGTACCCGGTCCGGACCTCCGCCGGCCCCTGGCCCGCCATGTGCGAGAGATCGATGCATTCGCCCTCGAGCGAGCTCCGCGGACGGAAGGCGCGAGGCTCTTTGTGTCTCCTGAGCCCTGGCGGCGAGGCCGAGCGGCGCTCCGGGGCGCTCTCGGCGCCATCCCGCCGGGCCGGCCCCCCCCCACCGTCTCCCCGGTAACGGCGGGGCGGACGGGTCGCGCGCACCAATCGGCGCGCGGCAAGATGGCGGCGGCGGGAAGTGCGGCTGGGTTGGGCGGCGGACGGGCGGGCGGCGCAGGGCCCGGCCCGGCTCCGCAGCCTGCGCCGTCCTGCATGGAGCGCGGCGGGAGCAGCCAGCTGGACCCTGGATTCTCGCAGCAGGGCACGCCCCTCCTCATCGTGGAGGACTCGCAGCCCCAGGGCGCGGAGGCGGACGCGGAGCCGGACGCGGAGCGGGCTAGGCTCGGCGAGCTGGCCCGCCGGCTGCCGGCCCGGCGGAGCCCGAGCCCCGTGCTGGTGAGCGCCTGGCGTGGTGGCAGCATCACTCGGCCTTGCCCAGCCCGGCCCGGCCCGGCGCGGCTCTGACGCGGCCCCCTCCTCTCTCTTGCAGGACGTCGTCCGCGGTCCTGCTGGCAGCCGGGCGCCGCGGGAGCGACTCGCAGGTAAGGGCGGGGCGCGGGGTCACGGTGGGTCCGGGTACCGCGGTCGCGCTGACGGCGCTGTGCTTGCAGAGCCCATGGAGGGCCCGGCCCGCCCGAGCGCCTCTGGACCGCGGGGCTGCGCAGCGGAGGAGTCTCCAGCGCCCGACCGGGAGAGCAGGTACGTGGGGTGCGCCAGATGGCGGCTCTCGGCCGCCGCCTCTCTGGCCTGCTGCAATCTCTCTCGTGGAGGACAGGCCGAGAAGGCGGGCTCGCTGCTGTAGCGGCCGTGCTCGGCCCTGGCCAGGACGTGCGGTGCGGAGGGCTTGGAGCGCCTGGTCGGTGCCAAGTGACCCCTCGGAACGAGCCGCGGGGAGGCGGCCTGCAGGAACGCAGCGAGTCTCTCTGTTGCAGTGCCCTTGGAAAGGCCAGGGAACGAAGTGAAGATGATGTTGAGGACTGTGCTTCTTCGCCGTGTGTAGAAGGTAACTAACCCATTTCAGGTCGGTTTTTTGGGTTTTCGGAATTGGATCAACTGTCTGTGCAGTTTTTCAGTTGGGCTGACTCACTTGTCTCACCAAGGGTAATTATGCCGGTAGTAATAGGTCAGAAATTGGCATCCTTTTCTGAAAGTTTATTTGTATGCTTTGGTGTTTGAAAAAAAAACGAAAAGAAGGTTGATTTATTATTGTTAGAATGGATCTTCAAGATTGAAGGTGGTTTAGAAGAAGCAGGGATGCATTGTGGTTATTAGTAAATGGAGCCTTATTATGAACTGGCATAATGGTCGTTGTCATCAGAGGATTTTCAGACACAGGCTGTGTGTTATCAAGATTATTTTCTATTCATGGAATGAAAGTCTGCTGCAGCTCCTAATGGCATTACATAAGCCCTTGCTGATTAATACAGATTTTTCAGTTAATGGCCAGTGTCCCTGTTGTGATACCATATTTTAATTAGTACAGCTGAGATCAGATCAGTTAGTTTATTCAGAGTTCTAGCAATAGCCTAAATACTTTACATGTTAGAGGGTATGTGTTTTGCCCTTGTAAAAGTGATGGATAGCCCTTGATTTTTTCTTTTTGGTATGTATGTTTGTAATGGATTTCTGATGTTAGATACAGGCATGTCACAGCTCCAGTTCGGAGTTCTAGAGCTGTCGCAGAGCCAGGACTTGGAGAGTGACTTGGTGCCCAGTGAGGGAGATGCTAGGCATCAGCTCCACGCTGGACCCACTGTCGTTTGTTCCAGACTTGTTAAGAATGAGTCTAAATATGGTAAGTGAAAATGATCATAGATGTCTTCTTGCTGCTATGTAGATTCTATCTAGTTTCTTTAAATTATAAATGTTATGGTTTTTTGACAGGAAGTACAGTACTAGTAGTTTCCAAAAATGAGTTCACAGCTCACTGGTAGTTGCAAATAATTTTGCCCCCTCTTTCCTTTGGACTAATTAATTTGTTTTCTTGTACCTCTCCAAGGGCTATCAATGATTCTTTCACTTCTCTTTCCTAATTGATTTCCAAAATATTTAGACAATCAGATACTGAATTCTTTCCCTGGTAAAAACCTCATCCTGTTTTGGTTTTTTTTCCTTCTTTTTATCATAGATAGTTCAAAATTAATTTTTTTAAATATAAGGCTTACCTTGGTATTTGTGTAAATTACAGACCTACATTTTCTTATTTGTATATTAATCCAGGTATTTTTCTTTTATCTCTCTAGAATTTTGTGCGGACAACATAGAAACTGACTCCAGCACAGAAGCACATACTGCTTTGGAAAGCCAGGCAGAGAAGTCTGAAAGGTAAAGCAGTCTGCCTTTTCTGTAGGTTGTTTGCTGTAGGCACACAGTTTGTGGTAGTTGGGAGTGGAGTGGGGCTGCGGCCCAGCCTCATCCCCAATGGGTGCAGCTGTGAGCAGCACTGACAGCAATGAGCCATGGAGTACCCGGGTGTGCTGAGCAACCACTCAGGGAACAGAGGGCACACAGGTGCCATGCATGAGCATTGGGAGTATAAAAGGTTGGGCTAAAGAATAAGAAGGGCAAATGCTTGAAGCCTTCTGAAGTGGTATGGTTTTACTTTGTATGGGCAGAAGCTTTCTGAAATTGTATGAGGATGCGCTGTGTAGCGTGGCCATCTCAACTGCGACATATGCTGTGGCAGTTTGTGGGCATTCTGGAAGGTGATTTGTTTGTTTTTTTTACTAGATTTTTAGATATGGAAGAGGGTTCAAGGCAAAAGAGAAAGGGAAAGATGACACACTGCTGAGGCCTTCTTGTAGCAGTGCTGACTAAGGAATGCTCTTAGTATTCCCCGGTGAGAAAAGATGTGATGTCAAACTCCTAAACACAAAGATATTGATAGGTTTGTTTTTAAGGGCAAGTTCATGGCATAATAAAATATGCCAGTAATTTTCCTAAAATGGTATGACTGGACTATACTAGAAGCAATAATTCATTTTGAGTCACAGAAGTTGTATTGTATTGTAAAATAACTTAATTGCTGTAGCATGGGCTTTCACTGCACAGGAGAAATATGGAGGCTAAGTGGTGGGTATTCCAGGATGCTTTTGCATATTTGCTATTGTAAGCTTTGTTTTAACTGTTTTAAAGTGTGAAACTTCAGTTTGTTGAATAGTATTGATTCTCTCTGGCATAAAATTTATATAATATTTAGCTCATCATGTATTATCATATTTTGCTACAAAATAATGTTCAAGAGGTGAAGTGAAATTCCTAGACTGCATTGACTAGAAGTCAGTAGAACATCTGCATTCCATTTAAGCATTGCTTAGATTGGTAGAAAATGTGAAAAACTGTTCTGAAAATATAACTTATCAAGGATGAAAATGTTATTTTGTCGAGAAGCTGGTTTTCTTTCTTCTTTCCTTTTTTCCCCTGTGTTATACATGAGTGAACGCCTTCTATCTGTTACTGATAGATTTTCTTTACAATGCTGTGGTCTTCATATTTTGAATTTCTCAGGTCAAAGACTGTGTCTTGCATTTTCAGAACTCTGCAGGAAGCAGAAGAGCATACCAGAAAGGAAACACCTGTCAGTGGTGCCAGTAAAACTGAGGAATCCCTTGGTTCTGCTCATGAGGAGTCAGATATCTTGTCAACACAGGAAGAGATGTTTCCCGAGAATCATGCAACAGGTAACAACAGACAAGCAGAACCAAAATGTCCATCCCAGAGCTAGTTATAGACATCATACCTACTTGATCTTCACAGACATTTAGTGTTTTAGGGTGTAGAGCGCCATGAGTATTTTTCATGTAACTACTGCTAAAATTGAGAACACTTTGGAAATGAAAGGCCACAGCCTCATTTACTATAGTATGGAATAATATCTAAACATCACTTCCTGTTAGAACGGCTACTGGCTTGTTAAATATATTTAATTTCCTTTATTTCTGTGCCCCTTGAAGAGCAAAACCAAAACCCAACTTTTACCATCTTCTGAAACTAATGATGCTCTGCCTTTGTAATGACGCCCCAGTGTGGATAAGTAGGGTAGGCAGTATAGGCAAACTTCTGCCTAGTGGTGTCTGTTCTGGCCTGATCTTGTGAATGAACCTTCTGTATCCAGAAGATTCAGTAACAACCTTCTCCTCACGCCAAGTCAGTGGTCAGTGCAAGGTGTCTTTCTTACAAGAACCTTGCCTATATTTGTATTTTAGTGCTGGATCAGGTGTGCTGATATTGGAGCCATTGGGGATTTTTTTTAAAATTCCCAGGTAGGAGCACTTGTACAGTCTAAAATCTATTCAGATTTTTCTTTTTCATCTGAACTATTTTGTGCTCACATTTCACATACTGAACTGTCATGTGCAGTCCTTCACCAGCTCTGAAAATCAGCTTGTTGTTGCCTATCTGAAAAGGAGCTGTGCAATAGCATGAGTTTAATTCCTCAGAATTGTCTAATCACTGTTTTTTGACTGTATTTCTGTCTTTGTTTTCTTTTGTTCAAAGCAACTGCAGGGAGTGACTCTCTGATAACCAGGGTGGAAGAGGGAAGTTCTCTGGCGTGCACTCCTGCCCGCAGCCTGCAAGTCCTGCAGCTCTCTGGGCAGGCGTTCCTTGTACAGGAGGGTGATTCCACGTAAGTGAAAAATCCCCAAGCTCTTTCAAGAATTTTGTTGCAGTAGTGCATTCCCCCTACTCTCTTCATTATTCAAGGACTTGTGCTTGATTTTAAGCAATCAGTGTTTTAATTTTTGTGCTACAAGAGGAGCATGGCCTTATTTTGCAATGAAATGAACTAATGGTGGCCATCTGATCCCTGACTGTCACTAGTCTCTTACTGGTGGGCACCTGACGCTTCCCTTTCACGAGAAGAATTGTATTGTGGCATGCTGGAGCTTGATAGGAGAACTTAATGCATTTTTTAGTGAGGTGTGGTTTTCATTTCCCTGTTTCCTTTTGGTCTGCAGTGTCTCTTCAGGCCTAGTTATTCCTCCTCCTGTTTCCTTTGGACCCAATGCCCTTGTCCCCAGCAGTCCTACTGAACAGGGGAAAGCAGAAGGTAATGCTTTTCTGCATACTGTCTGTGGTCGTGTTTTTGTGCACTGGTTTTATCAGAGCTTGCAGCCTTTTCAAAATCTGTTAAAATTATGTTTAAAGAATAAAGTAGAACTGAGAACAGTGAAGGAGTAGATGGAGATCTGTATTTTTGACTCTGTTGTTTAGGATTCTCTATCTGCTATTGATATTTCCTGCATAGCTATCATAATTAAATTAGTACTGTTGACTAGTGACCTTTCATTTGAAAGATTGGAAATGCTTTGTATAGCATACAGATTTCTTCTGGCAATTATCTTCTTTAGGAACAAGCCATTCTTGCTACAGGCAGAAACCTGTATTAAGTCTATACTGTTAGGGCAGTAGGAAGGACAGATAAGAATTGCATCATAATAGGTTATTTTACCTTAATATAGACAACTTCCACAATATTTGTAAAACCTTTCATGTGCTACAAGTGTGTATCCTAAATTGTGTTGCCTAAAGAGAAATTATTCTATGTGATACATTGGTTGTTAAATATTTTCTCTAAGCACACATTTACCATCAAGGATAAGATATCCATCCCTGCAGGTTTTTAGTATGATACAAAATCAAATATTCCTTTCTGAGAGATTCCTGTCACAGAATGTGAAATACTGTTTTAACAGATATTTTGTTAGCTGGGGTCTGAATGAAGTTGCATTTTAATAAAGATAGCAAAAGGAAAAGAAATGCCTCAGAAAAATGCTTTTTTTTATAAGTTGCAGACACTTTTTTTGTAATTGTAGAAGTTCTAGACCTGTAGCAAAATAGTCATATGAATTTATAACAAAACAATTACTTCCCCCTTTGAAAGTAAGAGTACGGATATTTTTGTTGATTTTTTTTTTCCCTTTACGAAAAGAATGCTGCTGCAGACAAGATTTTACAAAGTTGAATACACCACTGAAGACAAATCTTTTAATAAGATGTTGAAAACTTCAATATAACACAAGAATTTAGTGCTAATATCTTTTCTGCTCATTTAAACCAGATGAACAGATGGATATATCTATCCCTGCAGATGGAAGAGAACTGATGCAAAAGCAGAAAGGAGATATGCTGGTGGAGATGGCCTTCCCTTGTATCCCTCCAAGACCTCTTGTTCAGCCACAGGCTTCAACTCCAGTGTCCCAGAGTGCCCCAACCTTCTTTCCTGGATCTTTAGCTATGCCATCACAACCAGAGTTCTCTCATGTAAGGGTTCATGTATATAGCTTTTCTGAGGTTTTTATATAGCTGAGGCAGAAGATGTGTTTCAGTCAACCTCTGTTCTTTTATGTTGAGCTTCCCTACTAAGCTGTTCCCACCAGTTGCAATTATATATTAGTCATACTGTGTGGCAGTTTTTCCTGCAGAGAAAATGCAGAACAGCTTAAGAGGGCATAGTGAGTTACAAAACATAGAAGCTGTTGACTTAGACTGTGCTGCCTTCTTATGCTGAACTGGCCATCCTGCATCTCAAACTGCATCATAAATTAGTTTTTTATTGGGCAAGACCTTAGCATAATTTTTGTGGAGAAAGGGAAGCTGTTCCATAATAAAGTATTTTTATTCTACAAGGCTAGAATTTATTTACTGCATTTTTCAAGTTTCTTATTTTTGCTGTTGTTTCCTTTGTGTATTTTGATTCTGGAAATTATAACTATTCAAAAGGATTTAACAGTTTGTGGGTTTATACCTAAATATTATGAGTGTCATGAACTTGCTAGAAGCTTCACTAGTTGAAGCAGTGCTTCTCCTCAACTGAAAACAGCATTTGTGTTAATATAATATTGATATCACAGAGGCTCTTTCTAAAACCTTTGGTGGTTCAAGTAAAAATAGCTACTAATTTGCCATATTGGCCCTGTATTTTGTGATTTGGTAGTGAAAGATACCAAAGATTGTGTCTGACTTTGTCAAAGATCACTAAATAGTAATTCATGGTGATAATTTTTCTCAGCAAAATCAGATCAATCATGGCTCTCATAAATGTGTGGAGAAAAAAGTTGTGGATGTTTTTTGTTTTCATTGGTTGTTTTTTAATCTGTAGTTTTTTAATCTGTAGCTCTGATCCATAATCTAATGTAATTTTTTAGGAATAATAAACAGTCCTACTTGGGATACCCTAATACTCCATGTCCCACTTTTCTCATTTTAGGATATCTTTGTTCCAACTCAGAGTCCAGAGAATAAGCATGGAGAAGGAGAAACTGCTGGTTTAACCCCTTTATGCTTACCAGGAGACCTCTCTGGATCTACAGATGCTTTGTCAAAGATGTCTACAGATGACTCTGTGTTACAGCCTCCTGATTCCTGTAAACTGATGCTTTCTGCAAGTGCATGTAGCCAGCCCCCGAATACAGACGTCAGTTCAGACTCTCTGAACACGGGCCAAGACTGTGAGACCACACAGGTAGAGAGGATTTCTGAATGCAAGGCCTCAGACTCAAGACTCTCTTCTGTGGACAATGATAAAATAAAACTAAAAGTGAATGCAGGTGATCAAGCACCCTCTGAAAACTGTGAAAAAGCAAAAAAGGAGGATGTAGAGACTGCAGGAATGCCTGTAGGACAGTTTGTTAGTGCAGGTGTTGGAGAAGATGGGCCATTAGCCTCTACAGTTCATCGGGAGATTGAGTGTATTTCTGGAAGTCAGGCTGCTGCAGTTCAGTCTGGTCTGCTTGAGATTTTGTCATATGATCAAGAGGCTTCCAAATCTGAGGCAGTTCCTGAGACTCAGTGTGAAGAACAAGAAGAGAAACTGCAAATAAAAGAGAAGCAAATAAAAGAAGATAGGTCTCTTGTTAATATAACACTTTCTCATAGGTTTATTCTTGAAAGGGAAGGACAGTGTCATGAAGATAAAGAAGTGAATGATTCTTGTAAAAATAGCAAAAATGTAGCCCAGGAATTAGAAAAGATTGGACCAGAATGTCAGGGAAAAGAAGCTTTGAAAGGTTGCACTTTTGATGCTGGAGAGGCAAAGAGTATGGATAAAATGACTGCTAACATGGCAAAGCTCAATGAAGTTTTAGCTAAGCCTTCTGTAGGGGAATTACTGGAGCAACACGATTTGCTTCCAAAGTTGAAGAGTGATGTTCAAGCAGAAGTGGCATTGTCTGCCAAAAACCATCCTGATTGTTCAGAACTGGGACAGGTAGTGATAATAAGCAATCAGCCATCACTTCAAGAGAGAGGGTTTGAAACACATGTGGTTCAGCATGAGAATCTGGTACCAAAGAAAATGGAGGATACTGTTACGACAAGGAATCTGGAGCAAGAAGAGCAAATGCAGCCACAGGAGAAGGCAACTTCTAAGTCCCCCAGTCCTTCCAGTGGTAAGTGAATTTAGGTTAGTAGTTCACAGGTGTATATTTTGAGTAATGTCAAGGACAGCTGTATACAATCCTCAGTGTTTTCAGGGAGCACTGCTATTGGATGCACGTTGAGCAGCACTATACCTTACTGTGTTACATGCCGAACATGACTGCTGGTTCCCCCTGTGGTGTAATTCTCATTCCTGACTCTCACTGCTTTAAGGTAGAAATGCAGGGCGGGTTGAAGAACCAAAAATGCTGTGACCTTGGCAATGTTCAGGGATTTTTCTGACTTCTCCCCCACTCAAGAAGCAACAACAGCAGGGTCCATGAAAGGAATAGAGTGTATGGTAGTCAGTATTTTCCCTTTTGTAGGTCTCCTTGATTTTCAGTGGAGAATTTTCTTTGTGGGGGTGTACAGAACAACTTTGAGCTAGAAGCTAATAAAGCAATTTTTTTCTTGAGATTTTTTTAAAAGTAGAATGGCTTTTCACTCTCATGTAAGCTCTGGCTCAGCAGGTATTGTCGTGACCCATTAAAATAATTTAACATGCTGTGTGTCATTATACAAGATGTGGGATATTACACCTGTTTTGTTTGTGCCTCTTAGCTGGCTTCATCTTTAAACACAGGTTTTTTAAGACAATTTGGCATAGTCAGGAGAACAGTTCTGGTCTTCAAACTTAAGAGTATGGGATTTATTAAATACAACAATAAGTTCGGCAGTACACTGCTGAAATGATGATAAAGAGAAATAGCTGCAGTTACATAACAAGGTTAAATGTCAGGTTCCACTTCAGTATTGTCTTTCACAATTTTCACAGTCCAAAACTTCCTTTTTAAGAGAAAATAAACATAATTGTGTTTGACTTTGGATAATATTTCGCCTCTCATACTGTACTGAAAATGTTTTGGTTTTTTTCTTAGACAAATCTAAATGCAATTTACGCACATCACAGTTGGCTGGGTTTACTTTTAAAAGGGAACTATAAGCAAATTTTTAAAGAAAATGAATTCCAAAATTAATGCTTCTTTGTGTTTTATGCATTTCTATTATGCTGAAGGGCTCATTGGTGTTAGGAGAGAGTTCAGGCTTTTGGCCTACTCTCCCTAATTGCCTTCAGGCTTATGAAGCATGGTGGAAAAAGTATGTAGAGTGGTATTTGCTCTCCTGACATCACTCAGTCCTTAAGGTATGAAGAGCTGTAGAGCATCCCTCTACTCTTAAAGCAGCTTTGTTATTGTAATAATTATTTCCATAATAAATATTTTAGGAGTCTAATCCCTTATCAACAAACTATGAAGCATAAATCAGTAAGCACAAACTTTAGGTGGGGGCTTGCTAGGGGTGCACTCTGTACCTTCATCCAGGTCACTGACGAATACGTGGAGGCTGGACCCTGCAGTGACCCCTGGGAACACCACTAGCTGCAGGCCTCCTGACTAGATTCTGTGCCAGTGATCACAGCTCTCTGAGCTCTCTTGTTCCGCCAGTTCTCTATTGACCTTGCTGTCTGTTCATTCAAACCACACTTCCTGGGATTACCTATATGGATGTTTCAGGAGACAATTTAAAAAAATCTTCCTGAAGGCAGTGTAGACACCGTGCACTGTTCTCTTCTCATCTACCCAGCTGGTCATTCCGTCACTGGAGGCAATCTTGTTGGTCAAGTGTGATTGCCCCTTGGTCAATCCGTGCTGACTGCTCCTGATAACCTTCTCCTCCATGTGCTTAATGGGGACAACCAGGATGATTTGTTCCATCTTTCCATGGATGGAGGTGCAACTGTGGCCTGGTTCACTGAGTCCTCCTTCTTGCCCTTTTTGAAGACTGGAGTGACACTGGATTTCTGTCCTGAGGTGTCTCCTGTACTCCATGACCTTTCAAAGATGAGGGAGCATGGCTTAGCAGTAACATCTGCCAGCTCCCATAGCACTCATGGGCACATCCTACTGTCAGGGCCCATATGGATGGTTGTGGGTGTCAGATTTGTCTAAATGATCTCTAACTTGATCCTCCTTGACTGAGGGGAAGCCTTCCTTTCTCTATACTTTCTCTCTTGCCTCCAGGATCTGGGTTTCTGTGCCACTGGGCTTATTAGTAAAGACTGAAGCAAAGCAGGTATTCAGTAACTCTGTCTTTGTATTCTTCATGACCATGGCATCCACCTCACTGAGCTGCAAACCTGTGGTGGTGGTCGCAGGGGTCCCAGGATGAGGGAAGAGATGAGAATCTCGACTCCGTGTTTCAGAAGGCTGATTTATTTATGATATATATTATATTAAAAGAAAATTATATACTAAAACTATACTAAAATAATGGAAGAAAGGATTTCATCAGAAAGCTAGCAAAGGAATAGAAAAGAATGATAATAAAATCTTGTGACTGCTCACAGCCTTGATACATGTGGCTGTCATTGGTCATCAAGTAAAAACAATTTCCCATGCTGGGTAAACAATTCTCCAAATCACATTCCAAAGAAGCAAAACATGGAGGAGCTGAAGCTTCCCAGCTTCTCAGGAGAAAAGATCCTAGCGAAAGGATTTTTTCATAAAATATGTCTGTGATACAAATCCACATTTTCCTTAGGTTTCTTTTTGCTAGTGATGTTCTTGGAGAAACCCTTCTTGTTGTCTTTGACATCCCTTGCCATATTCAATTCCAAATGGTTCTAAATCTGTTACAGGTTGATGGTCATAAGAATGGAAGAAAAGTTTAACTGTTTTGATTAACTCTTGTCATTGATAGAACAGTTGAGACTTCAATGTGAATGAAAGCATTTAAACTTTTAGTTGAGGCATTCACATTTTTTTCAGTTCTTGTGAAAGCTTGTTTGTATTCTCTTTCATGGTATCCCTTGGTATAATAATTAGAATATGCTGTTGGTCATTGTCGCAGACATCTTTTTGTGAAAATCTTTTCTTTGGGATTTTTTCTCTTCTGAGAAACTGAGGCCTCAGAAAAAAAATGTAAACAATGGTTATCTGCTGCTGTGGAATGCAACAGGTGGATCCGTGATTGGTCTCCTGTGGATGTTTGGATTTACTGACCAGTCACGGCAGAGCTGGCTCTCGCGCTCTGTCCAAGGCAGCTGCTTTTGTTATCATTCTTTTCTATTCTGTTCTTAGCTAGCCTTCTGAGAGACGAAACCTTTCCTTCTATTTCTTTTTAGTATAGTTATAATGTAATATATATATATATATCATAAAATAATAAATCAAGCCTTCTGAATGTGGAGTCAACATTCTTGTCTCTTGCCTCATCCAAGAACTCTGAACACTGTCACAGGTCATCACCTGTGCTGGTGATCATTTCATAAATTCTTTTGATCATTTGTTACTAGCCTGCCAAATGTGGATTTGTAGGTTAGAAGGGATTGTGGTAGCTAAATCAATATTCAATTGAGTTGCTTCAGTTCTTAGATAAAAGACTTTTTAAATGGAGACATGCTCTAGGCCATAATATGACAAGCATTCATAAACTGTTCGTGAGGAGGGCGGTTTGCCTTACAATGAGTGAGTACCATTGTGCTAGAAGGTACCTACCCACTGCAAAAATACAGTGAAGTTCTTGGGTTGGTCTTCAGGATGTTGCAGTTGCTCAACTTAAATTCTTTAAAGCTTGTGGTAATCAGATAGGTGATGGTTTTCAGAGTTTTCAAACAGATAATACATAATTGTTTGCTGATGGGGCATTTTTCTATGAGAGGATTATGGACACTACTTCTCTATAACATTGAAAGTTTGCAAGTAAATGCATGGAATAAGGCAAAAGAGCATTTTACTAGGTTTTTGATTTATTTTATTTGTTAAATCCTGCAACATCTGCACATAGTAAATCCACCAAGGCATGGTTTCCCTGATGCGATAGGCCACCTCAGCCATCATTCTGAGTAAGTTTTAGGTTATCAGTTCAGGCAACATGTAGCTTTGCCAGTTCATTTTTGTCCTAATCTTCATTTCTGTTTTTGACCTCATTTTCATCTTCTTTGGAAAATCCTGAGCATCTCTGAGGCAAAGCTGCATTCTGTAGAAGTCCTATTCACGTCAGGATATTTAGTCTTCCTTTTATCTAGCACCTGTGAGCAACAGCATTCAGTTGACCACAGTCTAGATTTTCACTGGGAGAGATTTTTCACAAAAAATGTGAGGATTATCAGTTAGAGCAGCTGTTCAGGGGGGGTTTGTACAGCACCGGTGTTATGCTTTTTCCTATTTCCACAGCACAGTGAATATGTGCTTTTGATACTTGAACTAAAGTAGATCCTCTAAATTACTAATTCTGGTGCTCTGTGTCTTTTAGGAACCCCGTTTCATTTTACTTTGCCGAAGGAGGGTGATGCCATTCAGTCCTTAACTAGCATAACACCACCTCTTACTGGCCATCTCAAAATGGGACCCAGGAGACACAGCACACCAATTGGTGAGTTTGACCCAAATGGCTCTGTTCTGCAGTGAAAGCCTGGAAGCTTTTGATTCTTGGTGCAGTATGCATCAGGATAACGCAAACCTGCCTTGGCAAAAATTGCTACATTCCCCTTCAATGGGAGGGGGGGCTTATCCCTTTCCCACAGTTTCCTTATCATGTTTTCTCAGTCTCTAGTGAAGGTGTTTGCTCCCTGAGTACAGGGTGGTATGGAGCATGTCTTCCTTGCACTCAATGTGGTCCTGAATACAACTCCATTGAAGAATGTCAAAGAGCCTTCTGAGTACCAAAAGAAGATTGCTTCCAGTATTCTTCATCTTTTATCAGAACTTTCTCTGCTAGATTCACAAAACAGCACCCTGCAAGTGCTAGATAAAAAGAAGTCTGTTTTGCTTGGGTAGTAGTAGATTATTCTGTCATAAACTATGGATAATACCTCTGCTACAGAATTTTCATGCTTCAGATCTCTAGAAAGGAATTTCTACTACTGCAGCATTACTAATAATGCATGCAGTGAAGTGTCTTCAAACCAAAACTAGGACCTCAACCCCAGCAATGTGAATGACAGTAGCTACTTCTTGTTTCTTGTTTTTGTTTTTCTGTTTTCAGTGGATGATACTTACCCAGACAGCACTATAGCAACCAGTGATGTTACAGCAGAGGGCACAATGCGGACCAACGATGTCACTGTGGAAAGTGCAGTGGTATCAGCAGATGTGTCACAAGTGTATGAAAAAGGAGAGTCTGGTGTGGTTCCTGAGTTGGATGCAAAACTTTCTCTGCGAATGAACCTTGTGACCCCTGTGAATGATGGGAGTGAGGAGTCCTTGCCGTTCAGCTTGGAAAGTAAGAGGATGAAACCTGAAGTGTATGAGTCCTACTGGATCTCAGCCCTAACTCAGAACCTCTCTATGGCATTCCCCAAGGCAGTCTCTGAGTCCCTGTAATTTTTCTCATTTTTCTTTTTGGGCAGTGTCACTTAAATTTGTTTCTCTGTTTCTGCCATGCTCTAAGCAAGGATGAAGTGAGAGGAGAGGCTTCTGTTGTGAGGAAAGGTATTTCCAGCAGACTACAAATTGTGATGTATAGTGGCAATGATACACAGGATAGGAAGCGAAGTTTGATTGTGTTGGGTGGGAAAAAAAAAATATATAAGAAAATCATAGAATGGTTTGGATTGGAAGGGACCTTAGAGATCACATAGTCCCAACACCCTCTGCCATGGGCAGGGACACCTTCCACTAGGCTAGGTTGCTCCAAGCCCTATCCAGCCTGGCCTTGGACACTTCCAGAGTTGGGGCAGCCACAGCTTCTCCAGGCAACATGTGAAAGTGCATCACCACCCTCACAGGGAAGAACTTGTCTCTTAATTAAAAACTGTTTTCCTTTTTTTTTTTTTTTTTTTTTTAATAAGCCCCCCTTTTAAGTACTGAAAGGCCACAATGAGGTGTCTCTGGAGCCTTCTCTTCTCCTGGCTGAACAAGCCTGGCTTTCTCAGCCTGTCTCTGTGGGAGGCATTCTCCAGTTCATCTCATCATATTTGTTGCTTCCTCTGAACCTGTCCATAATCTGGAAAAAAAAGTTTGACAGGATTTTAACCAGAACAGTGGCATTCAGTCTAATAGTCTAAAACTTGTAGAAACTTAGGTCTGTTCTGAGAAGTTGTATGGGAAAGCCTGGGCATCCTTTGTCCGGTGTTACTCAGCCTCTCTTCACTGAGTGTATGGAGCTAGGAGAGGTTGGGAAAAGTCCTTTTAGATGATTCCAAAATCATCCTTCCCTTCCTTGTTGTTTCAGAGCCTGCAGCCAGTGACAGGAAAGATGGATCCTCTGCTGCTGCTGAGACTGCTGCTAGGTAACTGGGGCTTCTTGCTGGGCAGAGTTAATACAAAGGTCTGGGTAGATCTTTTCTCCACGTATTATCAACTGTAGGGGAAAAAAAATTAGAAGGAGACACAGAAGCAAGGAACATTCTAGCAGTAGATGTGATATTAACTCTATAGCTCTTGCAGCAGGTTTTAATTACATAGGCAAAGTGGGAACCTCACTTGTTTGTTCATTATGGGCTATGTGGTTCCTACCAATGTCAGCATTTTGCCTCCATTAGATTGTAGTCAAAGCCAGAAGTTCATGTCTTGTGCAGTCCAGAATGCAAATCTGCCTTATCCATCTCTTAAATTCCAAGTATATGGGTTTCTGCTGTCTTTCATGGTGCAATTTTCTGCGAAGAACCTGAAAAGTTCTGAAAGAGAATTATCTTTTTGGTATAAAGCTGATAGAAACTCATAATCAGTTCATGGATATACAGAAATCACAGGTTAACATTTTGACCAAAACATTGAGTTATTCCCTTGGTCTTTTGATTTGTATGTATCAATCTTACCTCAAATTTAATGTCTAGCATTGCTTGATTTAGCTTGCAGGGAGTAATGTTTGTAAACACTAACAGGAATCTCAGTAGGAAGATGGTGATCTGTAGTAATCAGAGTGAAGAGTAGTGGTTTGAAGTAATGAGAAAACATAGGAACAAACTCAGTATCTTTTGTTACAGGATTGCTTGGTAGATGGTAATCATGCCTCAATGCTGAGGATGGGTGATAGTAATTTCTCACTGGTTGAGGATGGGTTACCTTTATAGGTATGGGATGAATATGAACTCTCAGGGTCTGCTTTATGACTGTAATTCCCACTATTCTTGTGGTGCCATGAAATTCCTGAGAAGTAAGCCATAAAGGGTCTAACTGGTGGGTACCAGAGGCACTAGATGCTGAAACTCTTGATGGTGCTGCAGTTTTCCACACAATGGTTTCTGGAACTGTTCCATTGTTCTTGGCTGTTAGGGTGTCTTCAGAAATGACAGAAATGCTTGTGCAATTGCAGCTTCATTCTTGATCTTTGAGATGGATCATATCAGTCATTCTGTGGCTGTGTAGGAGCCTATTCTCCTCTCACTCTGTTCTCACGAGGAGCTAGAGAATTCTTGTTTTGCTGTATGAGGGTTTTTCTCACTTCCTGATGAATTTTTGTTTGTTTGTTTGTCTTAAATCTGCACTGCTAGCTCCCAGAAAGCATCATCTGTGTTTAGTCGTGTCTGTGAAGTTCGTCGAGAGGATGAGGCCAGAGGTCATGGTCTTTCCACTTCTCCGTTTAGGTAACTCCTCACAGTCTTTGCCTGCCAGTCCTGGTTGGATTTATATTCAGGTGTGCATTTTCTACATCAAAGAAATTGTGCTAAGTCATTTTCTTTGAGTGACTTAGAAGGTTGGGGACAATGGGGTAAGTATACTAAATCTGCATGTTTGTGTCTCACTTGGTTATCAGGCTTACCTTCTGATTGAGTGGCCATGTGATTCCAGAAGACTGATATGCTTCAGTGAAGTCTTGGGTTTGAGAAAATTGAGACCATATTTAAGGCTGTTTAAATACCTTTTCTGTCTCCTCTAAGATCTTCTGACCAGTTTTGTTGGTTTGTTGTTGCTGTTGCTATTGTCCCCCTTCCAAAGGACTGTACAGCTGCGTATGTTACAGTGAGGAGGGTGCTGCCTGGAGAATTAGAAGTAGAAATCTGCTTCTTTAGTGTTTTCCATTCTATCTTTTGATGGGACAATGAGGTCTTGGTCTGTGTAGAAAGAGTAACCTGAGTTTCAACTACATTAAAAAGACCATAACGAATAGGGAGTTCCAGTGCTCGGCAAGGCACAGCCAGAAGGGAAAACAGTCACTCCTCAGAATCCTCAAGTACCCAAGGGAAGCCAAATACGTACTTCTAGTTTGGATCAGTATAGTGTCCCACATAGTACCTGGCAGAGGCAGTACTTTTGGCAGAGCAGACAAATTCTAATGAAAACACTAGACAGCGTTTGTGTTTATGCTGCTGGGTCTTCTTGCTACCTGTGATTATCAGTTTCAAGCCAATCAAGCACTGGAGGAGCCTGAAGTAACTTCAAGATGACATGCTTCTGGGAAGTTGCATAGTTGGTGCCTAATGTGTGGAGTGTAGCAAGAAAATCTGTATTTCAAAAAGCACTTCGTTCTGTACGGTGTCAGCCATTTTACCACCCTCTGTATCACTTGAGAAGTGTTGAAAGATTTTTTTATTATTTGAACTCTCTGAGTTTTGTGCAATTGTAAGAAGCAATTGAGTGACTGCCAAAGTGGGGGTTTTTTAATACTGTTTTTACTTGAGCGGCAGCATATTGGTTGTCTTGTTTTCTTAATCAGTAGTTTTGATCTGTGCGTAACTGGTTTGCAGGGGAGATCGGTTAATTTTTCCTGGCACACAAGAAGATGCTGAATTACCTACCAATCCTAGTGATTGGCAGTACCAGCAACAGAAGGCAGACGACAGTGGTGGACAGAACCTAATTCCTCAGAGGATGCAGCAGGACTGCCATCAGCAATCTTCTGGTGAAGAGGATGGAGAGTCTATGGAGACTGATGTTGTAAGCACTCAGGCAGAAGATAAGAGAAGAATGCAGAGAAAACAAAGTAAGGCTGTTCAAATTGATCAAAGTCAAGAGAGGTGGGAAAACATCAAGGATAAAGGGATCCAAACTACAGCAGACTGTCTTTTTACCCCAACAACTGTTACAACAGCAACACAAACATCAGAAGAAATCTGTAGACAGGTGGAAACAGGAACCAGTATGTCTGGGCAAAAACCTGGGCAACAAGATGTGAACGTTCAAACCGACGAGAGTGGGGAAAAGCTTGTCAACACCTCTGGAGATGACACGGACTCTTTGCGCAGTCAGGTGGGATGAGGGCTGCCTGTATTTAACTGCTTTAGGACAGTAAAGTATCCTTTCAGCTAGTAGATTCATTAACAGTTGGTTCTCTATTGAAAAAAGGCCAAGGGCCACTTTAAAATGTTAAAGTCACAAGCTGTCCTGAATCAACTGTTACAGTAGCAATACTCACTGGACAGCATGAATTTGGGAAGTAAATGTCTCCATAGGTATTTTCTGGAAAAATGTGACAAGTTTTGATTGGTTGGTTGATTGTTTTTGTTTGGGATTGGGTTTTTTATCAACAGAAAATCTAGAAAGATGATTTTTTTACTAAACGTGATTTAAGACTGATGTGTCCTGTGGGAAATAGGAGATAAACAGGGCCATAAAAAGACAGTGCAAGATTGATGTGATACATGTGGGAGTCTACTGAATCAAAGAGTATCAGAAGCCATGCTAAACAAGTTTGCTGTTTCCTCCTTGGACTGTTGTGATTTCCCTTCCTCTACTTGTCAGCAGAATGTGTTCAGTTCTCCTTTGTTTAGGGTCTTCTGTGTTGCATTAATTTGTAACAAGATGCTTAAAGGTTCCCTACTCCTGTACTTTAATATGGTATGAAGAAACTGTACTGCAGAGGTAGCCCTACTCAGAAACAGTTTGCTTTTTGTTGTGGTCTGTTTTGATTTTACTGTATCCTCTTTATTACAGGGAGAGGAGGAATTCAACCTTCTTCACCCACCCAAAGGCCAAATTCAGCGTCGCCACGTGCGAACCATTCGAGAAGTGCGCACTGTTGTTACACGTGTTATAACAGATGTCTACTACATCAATGGTGCAGAGGTGGAACGAAAGGTAGTTGAGGTAAGTTCCTGTTTTCGTGGCTAAATGGGATGAGATACTGGCTGAAAAGTGGAAGTAGTTAAAGTGAGAACATGTTGTGACTGCAGGAAACGAGTTGAATGAACAAATCTTGGCTGTGATGCCAAGGCTTTCTTCATGAGAGGACTTGCAGGCCATTTAGTGAACGGCAAAAGCTGTGGTTTTGGTGCTGGTATGCTTCATGCCATATGTTCTCAAGACACATTCAAGCCCCATAGAACTCAACAAAAGACTTACTGTAACATTAAAAATGGAGAATTAAGCGTCCTGAAATATGCTTACATAGTTTGTGTAATCACAATCATATAACCATTTCTGCTTTACCTACCAACACTTGATATCACTGTTCTGTAGATGCATGTTTTTATATCCATAAAGCTTTAGTAACTCCAGATGACAAACTGTCTGAAACTGATCTTGGATTATAAGCAACCCGAAGCTCCTAGTGTCTCATGTATTTGTTGCAGTCTCACACTCTAGAGGGATGGGAATTATTCAAAGCCAGACCAATTGGATACCAAGCTGAGCTCTGCCCTGTTGCTAAGGAAACTTTCCTGTCAAGCCATCCAGGAGCCACTCTGGCAGTCACAACTGTCACCACCTGAGCTGGGACTGAGGCCCCTTCACAGTAGACAGCTCCAGTGAGCTGATGGGTGCCCTGCTTGAGTCCCTATGTGCCCCACACTCACACTGTCAGATCAGGTTTCCTCACCCTGGACTGGACCCCAGGTTTCCCATGGCAGAGTCTCAGACATCTAGATCCTTAAAATAATTTAATCTTGTTGCAATAACTAAATAACAATAACAGCTTGAGCTAGTGCCTCCAAGGAGAGACCTTGAACAAAGGGCACCCTGGGCTTTTTTACCCCTACAGTCTAAGCTGGAAAAATGCAGGAATGTCTGGGGGTCTTCTGTTCCTGCTGTGCCTCCAAGTCCAGGTCCCACGTCCTTATGTCTGGGGCTCTCACCCCCCAGAGCTCAACATGCAGCTTGCACTTGCAGCCCTGTGCTACCTGCACTGAATGCATTCCTCAACACTGCTGACTGAGGTCTTAATGTGACTTCTTGATACAGAACAGCTGCAGGCCTGTAGTGAGAGATGCACTGTCTACCATGGATTAGCCCAGACTGAAGTTTGTGTGGCTGTTATCAGCTTCATGAATGTTGTATCAGCTTGTCTGCACTTTGGACTGGTAATTGTAAAGCGTCTAGCACTTGCATCATCTTAGACAATCCTCTTTTTTGCTTATTTTAAGGAAACTGAGGAGCCTGTAGTGGAGTGCCAGGAATGTGAGACCGACATGTCCCCTTCAAGAACTGCAGGGGGCTCGTCGCTGACCTCAGGGGACCTTGGTGATGTCAGCTCTTTGTCGTCTAAGGCCTCAAGTCTCCACCGTACATCCAGTGGAGGAAGCAGTGGTCACTCTGCCACGCACAGCAGCAACATCTCAGGGCGAGGAACTGGAGCTGTAAAAGGGAAAATGTGTGGGACAGAAACCGGAGAATTTGCTTTACCCATTGGCAGAGGCATCTCAGGAAAATTGAGGTAAGTGCAGGAAAAGAGGAAGAGATGTTTTGCAGAAACAAGCATCTGGCTTGTGAGTGTGAAGCAGGGTAGACCTAAATCAAAGGTTTTCTGAAAAAGATCTGGCTTGATGAACAGAATTAAGGAGGTAGTATTTGCTTTTGCATCTGTTCTTCCTGAAGGAGTAACTTGTTTTCTTGTGTGGTATTGCTTTGCAGCAAAGAGGCAAAATTCTGGATGTGTTGTGATGATTAAGAAAATGGGAGGATCCTAGTGAGCTGGCTTCTCTCCTCAAAACAGTTAACTCATAAATTCTCTAGCCCTAGGAAAGGAGCTGGTCAGCCTGCATCGCCACTCAAAGTTAGCCAGACAGGAGCACTGCCTTGTGAGGAAGAGGAGGACTGTATGCCTGGCACTCGTCAGGCTGGCAGAGCACCTGTGACACTTCGTGGACGAGGAAGAAGAGGACGCCCATCATCTCGAACAACAGGAACAAGGTACCTGGAAAAAGGAGACTGTAACTTTAATTTATTGCAAGAAAGAGAATAGGGAACTTCTGTCTTAATGTCCTAGAGGAAAAGGAGTACTGAGTATTTCAGAAGTTTCTGGTGATACCATATAGCAACTGCAAGCACCTCCTCCAGGTATTTTATACTTAGTAATTGTTTTTTCAGATCCTTCTGGGAATGCTTTTTGTCTTTTTTTTTTTGTCTTGGTTTTTTTTCTCCCCTCTCTTATATGGTGCTGCTTTTTTCTACAGAGATTTAGCTGGACTGCCAGATATGGAGGATCTCTCAACTACAGCATCACCCGAGGAGAAATCATTTACTCGTTCAGTTCGCCTGCCAGATGGAGGAGAGAAATCTGGCACTTCTGGCTTCTGTGCCTTACGCCGTAGTGACTCTCCAGAAATCCCGTTTCAGGTGGTGACTGTTCCTTTGGACTGTGCAGAGTCATCCACTGGGAGCAGCTTTGTGGGTCTCAGGGTTGTAGCAAAGTGGTCCTCAAATGGGTACTTTTATTCGGGGACGATTACCCAAGATGTTGGAGCAGGAAAGTACAAGCTGCACTTTGATGATGGATATGACTGTGATGTGCTAGGAAAAGATATTTTGCTCTGTGATCCTATCCCACTGGAGACAGAGGTGACTGCACTCTCTGAGGATGAGTACTTCAGTGCAGGTAAGAGCAGTGCTTGAGTTTCATACTTGGTTTTTTGATTTGCTGAATGTGGTGGGGAATGGATGCTTGTTCCAGGAGGATGAGAAGCCTGGGTATGGTTGACTAACAGCTGTTGCTGTCTTGTCAGGTGTGGTGAAGGGACACCGGAAGGAGTCTGGAGAGCTATACTACTGCATTGAAAAGGAAGGCCAGAGGAAGTGGTATAAACGAATGGCTGTTATCCTGTCTCAGGAACAAGGAAATAAGCTGCGGGAGCAGTTTGGGCTAGGTCCTTATGAACCTGTCACCCCTGTAACCAAAGCAGCTGACATCAGTCTTGGTAAGGAAAGGTGCTGTTGAGCTGCTGACTGCTATTCTGTGTCTTGTGCCTTTGAGGTAACTCTAGTGCCTGGTCTGAATTGCCAATATTTAAATGTTTTTGGATATTCAGTGATGCTTTTCGTACTTTATAGTGAGATTTTTGAGATCTTTTTATTGTTTGGCCTCAGAGACTTAGTGGTATTGACTGGCTTGTGGAAAGTGGTCTGCTTCAAGGACAGTGATGCTTGCCATACCTAACATAAACTTGGTGGATGGCTGCTTTGATAATAAAGTCCCAGCAGTACTGAGAGGAAAATAGACAAGCAGGATACAGGGCTTGAGAAGAAAGATATATTTTTTCTTGCTTTCCTCTGTCAGAGGGTGGTGGCATGTATCTTCAAGGTACTATTGAGTTCTACCACTTCTGTACAGGGTGAAAGCTTGTGGAGTTTGGTGAGAGCCCATGACTAATTCCTGCATACTATATTGCAGATAATCTGGTGGAGGGGAAGAGGAAGCGACGTAGTAACCTTGGTTCTCCCAGCACTTCCAGCAGCAGCACAACTCCCACTCGTAAAGGGCAGGAGAGTCCACGTGTCCCACCAGTCTCACTGTCTGGGAAAAGGAAACTTCTTGCTTCTGAAGATGAACGATCCCCAGCTAAACGTGGCCGCAAGTCAGCAATGATAAAGCCTGGTGAGAACTTGAATTCATCTAGTTTTCTCAGCACTGCTTTTTCTGTAATTATCTTTCTGCTTTCCATAACTAAAAAGTAGATCAGATTGCTTTTTTTTTTCTGCATGGTTTGAGGCTGATTCCCCCTGGATGCATTCAGCAGCCAGAGGTACTTTCAGCATAGTCTGAGTATTTACTTGCCGTCTTTTGAGTTCTGCCTTTTGACTTTAATGTTGTGGTTGGTTGCAATAAATCCGTGGTTCTCTGGGCTAATATAAATCCAGATCCGGCTTGCTCAGGACTAAAGCCCGCACGGAATTGCATAGACGGAAGATAAAAGACGAGAAGCGCTCTTTGCCACATGGAGATGAACATCCAGTTTATTAGCTTGAGACAGGACACTTCTGGTGGCAGCGACCACCCAGGTAGCAAAGAGGCAGAACCACACCTGCCGTAGGGTTTTATACCCCAGGTGATGGGGGCGGGGAAAGAGGACCACGGCCAATGGGATAACAGTGGGGAGGGGCGAGGGGAGGGACCACCCGTGGGACGGACCACCAGGGCATACGGAAACCAGGGGGTTATGCGAGGGAGAAACCATGTGAGGGGGAATATACCATCCACGTGACCCAATAACATTTTTTTCAACACCCAGTGCAAACAACTAAATAACTATTTAGTGCAATACAACAGTTGGTCTCTCTCTTATTTCTTTAGTCAGTCCTGAAAGCTATTAAAGGGACCCCTCACAGCAGTCAGTGTTGTTTCAGGATGCTGTTAAGACTTGCAAACTTGTCCTATTAGTTCTTCATGTTTTGATTTGAAGATCCAGAAGGATAAAAGATCCCTACCTAGCTTAGTGTAATTGTAGCCCAATCCTGCCTCTCTGTGTCTCCTGCAGTAAAATATCTGAGTTGAACTGGTTCCTCAGGTAAGACATACTTTTGAAGACTCATGATGCTTCTGTCTCTCTGCAGGGGCTGTGAGAGGTGGAGAGTTTTTAAGCACCTGTGAAGGTGTAGATGCTGCAGATCCCCCAGTACTGGACAGTGACCATGGACCCTTGCCCCACAATAAGACCCTCTTTTTGGGCTATGCCTTTCTTCTCACCATGGCGACACCAAGTGACAAATTGGTCAATCACCAGAAGCCATCAGATGGTCCCACTGGGAGCAGTGAGGAGGAAGAAGGTGAGGCAAATCTTACCCATTGCATTTTCAAGTGAGATGCTGTGTCTTTAGGAAAAATGCTGGATACTGTCTGATCAGACATTTGCTCTTTAATCCTTTGCAGAAAGGACCTAAGATTCAGTCTCTGACTTAGCCAACTTGTGGCCTAAGATGTGACAAACCTCAATGATGATCATAGGCTTGTTCAGCAGGCTAAGAAAGGTGTGAAAATTAGTGAGATCATCAGTGTCAGAATAGTATAATGTAAGTAGGAAGGTTTTGAGAGCTAAAGGATAGTGCTGGCAAGCAGAGAACATGAAAGCATGTATGGATTGCTCCAGTTAGCCTTTGCTGGTGTCATGTTTCATGCAGTTAAAGTGACAAGGTGCTCACCTGGCTACTGGTGTGTTGTTGCCCTTTCTGCTGCCCTCCCCCCCCCTTTTTTTTTTTCCTGACTCTTAATGATTTTCTCTAGAAATTCTTGGGAGTATAGCTGGGATCCCTTACTGGAATAGATGAAAGCTTTGTAGACTAAGATGTAGGAATATAAGCAGATAGATTATAGTAAAAAATTGAACTTTCTGCTGTAGATTTTTTAGAGATGACTCCGTATGATAAACATTACATAGCACAACAGCTGCGAGCGGGAGCTGGCTATATCCTGGAAGACTTCAATGAAACCCAGGTAAGGGTTCACTTACTAATCTAGAACAACAGTCACAGAATAGTTGAGATTAGAAGGAATTTCTGTAGCTTATCTTGTCCAACTGCTCTGCTGAAAGTGGGTTCAAATAGAGCAGATTGCTTAGGTCCTTGTCCAGTTGTGTTTTGAGTACCATCAAGGATGGAAACAACAAAGCCTTTCTGGGCAACTTGATCTGAATAGGGGAAAAAAAAAAGGATTTCTTGTATTTCAGTTTGTAACTGTTGCTTCTAGTCCTTTTGAGTGGATAACACTGAGAAGAGTGTGGCTGCATCTTTTGTATACCCTCATATCAGTCACGAATATGCATTAAAAAGACCACCCAAGCCTTCCCTTTTTGATCTTTAACAAGCTCAGCTCTCAGCTTCTGGTATGTCTGGTGCTCCAATGCCCAGGCCTCTTAGTAGTCCTTGGCTGGACCTGCTCTGGCATGTCTGGTGTTTTAGGTATACTGCAGAACCTGGGAGTGGATGAAGTACTCCAGATCTGGAGTGGTCTCACCATAGGTGTGTGCCTTGGAACACTTAGAGGTAGAGCTCTTCACTTACCAGATCTACTTGGACAACTAATTTAGTGTGGCTTTTACTTTTTTTTTTTTTTTTAATAAAGAGGGTAAATTGTTTTTGGAACATCTTGCTTGAGGAAGCAATCTTGTCTAGTGACTTACTGAGTCTCAGACTAAAAGGTAAATCATCTCTTTTGTGTGAACTAGAAAAGAGCTATGATACAAAAACTACTAGTTTTTGCCTAGAGCAACTGCAGAGCTTGGAATAGGATATGATTAAACAGATTCTGAAATCAGTACTACCTTTATCTAATTCACCTTTCACATAATATAGCTGTGAAAATCAAGATTTCAGTTGTTTTCTTCTTTAACCTGTTTAGCATCAGGATAATTTGGGGGGATTTTTTGCAAGCATTGCCTCCTGTTTACATGCCTTCTTTTCTGCCCTGAAGTGTAATGCAGCATACCAGTGTCTTTTAATTGCGGATCAGCATTGTCGAACTCAGAAATACTTGCTGTGCCTTGCCAGAGGGATCCCTTGCGTGTCTCATATCTGGGTCCATGATAGCTGTCATGCTAATCAGCTTCAAAATTATCGGAATTACCTTTTGCCAGCTGGATATAGCCTCCAGGAGCAAAAATTGCTAGAATGGTGAGTGCCAAATAACCATGATCTGAGTCTACAGACTCTTGGAGAGACCTGTTACACTTGGGAGGCTCTTGAATAGCTACAGATACTGAAGCTGACCTGAGTACTGACTCCCTATACTTTCCCTTCCATATAGGAGCAGCATTTCCATCTCTTTCTTTGGACTTAAAATGACCTCTAATGCCAAGGTACATTTGGGTGCCATATACACAAAAAACAGAGTCTCTTTGGAAGTAAGGAAGGTTTTCTCAGTCTTTCTCATGAGGAAGGCAGAATTCAGACAAGGCTTCCCACACCTTTGGCTAATTTCTCTAATTGCTCAGAAATGGATAAAGGAGAACAGTACTATGTTAATTTCCTTTTCCTTTGATACATTTTGAAGCTAGCTTCTACATTTTCTGTGGAGTCTAATCCAGTAAGCCTGTTCTGAGATGACAGAGGAGCTCAGACTCCTTAGGCAAGCTGAGGGGCAGACACAAATTTGTAGATAGCTGTAGACTTTTGGGCAGGAGACTGAGGTCTTCCTGCTCAGCCCCATCAAAGTGGAAGCAATTTGGATGTGCACAAAAAAGGTGGCTCAGGATTAGGAAGAGCTCAGTTTAACTTTGGATATAGGCTGCTGTGCACATACCCACCAACACTGTCTAGCTCAGTGTTAGTCTCTATAAACAAAGGATAGTCAGTCCAAGTACTTCAGGAAGGGTGGTAAGAGAGTGGGTCATGGTGTACAAGATACTAAAAAAACATACACGGGTGCAAATCAGGTGACGAGGCTACTGGATATTCTTACCAGTCGGCATTTCTCTTCACTCTGCAGGCACCCACGAGAAAACCCATTCCATAACCTGAAGGTTCTCCTGGTGTCAGACCAGAAAGAGAACTTCCTGGATTTGTGGTCTGAAATTCTCATGACAGGGGGAGCAGCATCTGTTAAACAGCATTACTCACGTGCTCACAACAAAGGTACTCACTGGCCAGTTTCTCAAGGAATCCTATGCCACTGTGGTCTTTAGTATGGTTTAAAACCATGTGGGATGGTTTACAAGGTTGTCTGTAACAGAAAGGCAGGCAAAAGGTGAATGCTCACTACTCTAATATAATCTGTATATAGATTACATCTAGGACACCTGTCTTGCAGAGAAGCTGCAGCAATTCAAAAGCCATCAGCTTCCAGCGTGTGTCGAAAGGGGGAAATTGATGTCTCAAATTGTGCTTCTCTTATCCTTCTGAACTGGGCTGTCTCTCCCTCTCCGTATGTGATGTAGGCCCTAGCACTCACAGCCTGAGGTCAGGACTCAGAGTCATGCCTATACTGCTGGCTACTGGTTTTCCCCTCATTTTTATCTGGACTAAAAGGAATATTTTCTTGTGAGGTGCAGGGCTGCTGTAGATGTGTCTTATTACAAAGAGAATTCACTGCCTAGGAATGAGAAGACATAAGAGTAGTTCATAGTGGCAAAACACGCTGAACTGCCAGGTTGGATGGGGCTCGAAGCAACCTGGTCCAGTGGAAGGTGTCCCCATTCTTGGCAGAGGGTGGAATGACATGAGCTTTTAAGGTCCCTCTCAAATCAAATAATTTAGCATTCTGTGCTTCTATAATGTTCTGCTGCAGAGCAAAATCCTTTTTCTTCACCTGATAGATGCCTGTCTTTCTTCCTGTACAGATATTGCTTTGGGTGTTTATGATGTGGTGGTGACTGATTTTTCCTGCCCAGCTGGTGTCTTGAAGTGTGCAGAAGCTTTACGGCTGCCTGTTGTCTCGCAAGAGTGGGTGATCCAGAGTCTTATTGCTGGGGAGAGAGTAGGCTACAAGCAGCATCCAAAATATAAACATGACTATGTCCCTCACTGAGTGAAACTCTGCCCTGCTGTCCAGCTGTTGTGCAGTGTTTTAAACAGGTTTTAAATGTTTGTGAATTGGGCAGTATGCATGGATTATTGTATATAGTTTTATCTGCTGGACTTTTATGATTAAATAAATGTTTGATCTCTTGTGGTATCTGCTGGTACTCCTCATTTATCTAAACTTACTCAGGGCAATGCCTTCAGGAAAGGAGTGCAGAGAAAAAAGAAATGCTTACATTTCTCTGAGTGAATATCACTAATATTCTGCTTTGAGTAAAGCCTGAGCTAACACAAAGTCAATTACAGAGAAAGAGTGTTTTCCATTAGCAGAAGTTCAGGGCCATAGCATTTCTGTTTGTTGGGAAGAATACCATGTTCTGTTTTCCTCCAGTTTGCTCCAGTTGTTATTTTCTATTAATTTCATTAAGGTGCTGCTGAAGTGAGTGCTAGAGATAGACACAAGAACCTTGGACAACTAAACTACTAGGAGACTGAGGTACAAAGAGTGTGTAAACGCTGTGTATCTGTAAATGGTAGCGGGATAAATCATCTGCTTTTGAGCGGCTGCATTCCCAGCTTAGTGGTCAGCTGCTGTAAAGGCAAAAGCTCTTCACACAAACAGTGCTATAGGTTGAAGCCCTCCCTCCATCCTCATACAATCTTTAGTCCCTTGCTTCAAAAGTGTAAAGTTTTTCTCAATGTGTATTTCTTCCTCTATCATTTCATGGCTCAGACAGTTGACTGTATTGGTCTGTAAATCCCACATCCAACCTTCAACACTTTCTCTGGCTTTCTAGCTTTTTCCATGGTCAAGGGCTTTTAAACCTTGCATCAGGCGCAGTCCTACCATAAACAACTGTAATGCGTGGAAGGTGCCAGGTCTTATACTTGCTGGCTGTTGTTACTGTGTCTTCCTGAGTGAGCAGAGAGGATTTTTTTCCCCCAAGGACATGTAACTTCACGTGTGAGCTGCAGCTGTGTGCAAATACCAACCCTTTGAGGGGAAGGCTGGTTTCCTGGCAGCATTTGTGTTCAAATTGGGAAACCTGCTACAACACCCAGTGATGGACTGGAGGCTTCTCTTTTGCCAGTCATTCAAGGGTCTGTTCATTATAGCAAGGCTAGGAAATCTTAGTAACAGGCAAGAGTTCCTGCCAGATCGCACTCTTCAGTGACAGACAAGGCCCTGCCATGCTATTCCCTTTGCACTGAGGTGCAGACATTGACAGTACTCCATATAATTGCACGACAAGATATTTTTATTTGGGTTCAGTAGGGAAGTCACTAGTAGCATTCTAAATCGTCTGGAATGAGAATAGCACAGGTGAACATCCTAGGTAAGCATCTCCTTACCATTTTCCTGCCGGCAGAGGGCCCTTTCTACTCAAACAGGGCAAAGCTCCTGTTTTGGCAAGTGTAATTTTAGCACATAAACTATTAAACTGTATAGAGAAAGCATGTTATATCCACAGTGTTTCCATGACCTATGCACATATACTAGACTAGTGCACTGCATGAGAAGAGACTTAAAAAATATTTCTTTTTCCCTCCCCCTTCACTTCAATTGAAAATTGCTACTGCTGTTTCATTTATCTGGTGGTGTTTGATTAGAAGACATTGTGTACTGTAAATCAGCTTACTACACAAGTGGAACTTCTGAATACAGCCAAAACTTAGAAGAGGATTAATTCCTCCATACTCGAACTTGAAGTGGAACACAGTCCAGCTGAAGAGTAAAGAGACTGTAGTCCAGCTGAAGATTCCAGACATCTAATTCTGGTTTTTCACTTTCTGAAGAGGTTCAGACTGCCTCCCTGGAAGCACTTATAAGTATATGCAGGGCTGCAGAAAGCATATTTTTATGATTTCAGAAGAAATAGAATAGCTTTCTGTAATTGCTGGGCAGCCTCAGATAAGAGGCAATTCCTGCCAATTCCCTGTGAAACAGCATTTCATCAGGCAAAAGCCAGCTACAAAGAAAAATTTGAGCGCAAACTCTGCACCAGTCTCCAGTGCTTGATGCATCACTAGTCACAGCCTGAAGCAAAGGCCTTTAGTGCTTAAACTCCAAAACTGCAAGAGAAAGGTACAATATTAGCTACATGTTGAAAGTAATTACCTTTACCAACCCACACCAGCATTTTCTGGCCAATATGAGCTAGCAGCTTGTTCAACTTTCTGCCAAAAGAAACTCAATAGGAAGAAAGCATATGAAACCCAAAAATCACCATATGCTGATTTGTTATTTTTCTGTCATAGTAGTTATCAACACTTAGTGTAAGTCAAAATAATTAGAAGCCATCAATAAAAAATGGCTTTGTACTTCAAGTACCTCAGGATAATGCTACAAGCATCCCTCAAGATATTCCTACCTGCCCAAGGTTCCTCCAGCCTGGGTGTAGTATTTGTTATAATCCAAGCGTAGCAGCAGTTGAGCTAAGTCGGAGTTTATCTGATGATTGCGAACGCTAGAGAGAATCTTGAAGAGAAGTGATGACTGACGACTGAATCCCTACAAATTTGAAGATGTCAGTTCTGGGCCTTCTCAGAAGAGAAGGAAAACAAGCATCTCATCTCTGTTTCTGCCTACCCAGTCCTTTAACAGCCTGAAGAAGAGAGTCACTACAAGAGATGTGATGCTTGTGGTCCAGGATAAGGTAAGCTGTGAGCCACAAGAACTCCTAGATGTTAGTTATACAAAAGGAAGGGTAGAGGTACCAACCTCTGCCTCCTTTCTATTCCAGTATCTGCCCCCATTCTGCCTCTCTGTGGACACAGAATTTCCAACTCAAGTTGATTAGGTAAAATAATTACAAGCACTTACATAGAAGGTCTTGGCTTACACTCACAGTTGTTCTAGAGCTTTTAAAGCCAAGATAACTGCTTAGTTAAAATGTTTGCATGGGAGGAGAACAGATCCACAGAAACAAATTCACCTTCACCAAAATACTGAGTTGTGCAGCTCCCCGTTCATCTAAGGGACCCAGATTCTGACTGACCAGAGAACAAAAGCTATGACAAAGATCCAGAATTTCATTTAAGCAGTGGAAAACCTACATGGAATAAGAAGTACAAGTTAATAGTTGAAACAGAGTTTGTACACAGAGAGAAAGCAGAAAAGTTGTAGCATTCATAACAAAGATGTTTCTGATACTGTACTTTTTATTCAGGAAGATATTGATGCAGCATTTTAAAAAAAAGTTTTCTATGGAAAAAGGATTTAAATGTTATGCTGCATCTCCCCTCTGCCCCTCCCACAACCTTTTGCTGACTTTTCTGGGAAAACAGCAATTGGCATTAACCATCCAGATAGGCACAGGAGTTGAACACTGGCTTCTCTATCCAACCAGCAGGTCATCACTGCAGCTTCGGGATTAAGAAGGCAGGATAAAGACCAACAAGAGCTGTGGTTCAAGGCGTTGGTTTCACGGTCTGCTAAACTAGGAATTTCCATTGTATCAGTTATCTGACTGGGTAATTACTATTCTGACACCTTTATTCTATAATAACCTCATAGATGAGCACAGAGACATGTTTCATTGAAACTAACCTTCTTTGCAAATGTTTTTGTGATGCTGTTTATAAAAATACTTCTAACTTTTCTTTTTATTTAAATGAAATTAAAAGTAGAAGACAAAATTTTTCCTAGTCTAACCCATATCTGTGAATCCCTCGGGAATACAGTTCCTTCAGGAATCCCAGCGCTATGCTCATTAGTTCTTCTTTAATAAAATAGCCTGTGATAAAAACATAGTGATAAAATACAAATTATTAAGGTTAACTGAACACTGAAATAAGCTTGACTTAGAATTGCCAGGAATACAGCATTCACATTCACCAACTGTAAATTAGAAGATCTTAATTCAATTATCAGTTATAGTTTATACCTGCCTAACTCCTAGAATTGTAGTCTGCAGGAGATTATCACTGATCTGTTTTAAAAGATGCGATTTGTCATCATATCTGTTCAAAAAGATGTGTTTCTTAGGGCACTTGGATAATTGGTAGAAAAAGGTGAAAACAAGACCTACTTACAGGTTTTAGAAGGATGAAAGACTGAGCCAACAAATTACTTAGGAAATGATCATGAGCCAATCGTATACTCTCAAAATCTCTTGTGGCATTTATCTGCTGCAGAAGCTGTGAGAACTGAGACTCCAGTACATCGACCTGATGAGTATGTGAAGATACCTCATTAGTGGTTTGAGGAACTGGGAGTGCTTCAGACCAGCCAGAAGTTTGGAATAAGAAATTTACTTTCCTTATTGCTACTCTTATGTTACAGGCTGACGATCCCTTTCTCTCTGGCTGATCAATGAATTATATACAAGAGCAGTACATAATGAGGGGTATGCAACAATTTTTGATGCCTAAGTAATATCTAAGTTGAAAGGGAAATTGTGATTTTCTTTAACTAAGGAAAGGTATATGCTAGCATGTAGACAAAGGTATTTGATTGGAGTAATTTCTGAATTTTATACTGGGAGATACTATTTGGAATCTTAGGGCAAAGACTGCAGTACAAGAGCTCAGCCAGATTACTGTGAAGAATTTAGAAATCCAGGCTCCCTCTCAATTCTTTAAAAACCAACCAAACAAAAAAGCCCAAAACTTAACTCAAAGTAGAGTTTACTTAAAGAGGCCAGAGAAGGAACCAGGATGCCATCTTAATGATGGTCCTTCAGAGATGAGTGGTTTCTCACAAACATTTAGTAGCATTAGAGAGCTACTAAAGAACTCCTTCATTTCACTGATTCACAAATCCAAAAACTTCGTAATTGGAGCAGTAGTCTGGGAACTTGGAGGAAGCTCTAGACTTGCGAAGGAAATCCTGATTTCCTTAAGGTACAAGGAATCAGAAACCCGAGATAGGTCTTCAGTGCTCCCTCCATGCATTCCTTCCAGTTTCTGATTAACTGATACACTTTATCTTTCTCTGTAATACTGACCTGCAGATAATACTGAAGATTGTCCACAAGGAAAGCCATGTGATCCCTCAGACGCCACTTGATGGCATCTGTTCTATTAGATTTTAGGTGTTTACGTTGCATCTGGAGAGCCCAGCAGTGCTGCAGCTCAGCCTGAACTCGTCGCACACTTAGCAGGTATTTGAACACAACGTTGTACCTACAATCAAAAAGTACAAAGTTGTTTAAGACTAAAATCTTCCTCTTTTACTGGAAAATGGAGTTACTGGAGTACTGGAGTTTAGTGTTACTGGAGTTATTGGAGAATGTAACAATGCAAGACTGGAAAAAGAAACAGGAGGTGACTGCCAATAGTTAGGGCCAGTCAGGTCATGGCCCATGTGCCCCATGGCACATCTTGCAGAGTAAGATTTCTGCTTGTACTGATTACTGACCTAAAAAATATGAAGTTAGTTTTCAGTGTAAGGAGGGGAATAAATGAAAACACTGTCAAAGTAGCGCTGTTTGTAAATCAGTGCAGATCTGTCAGCATCCTGCAGGTCTTACTGTCATTACAAGTACTTACAATATGGGTAAGTGGAATGAACCATTTTAAGGTTCAGGGAGCAATTGCTCTGTCTTTCTCTCCATAGAGAATAAAATCCCCCAACACAGTAGTGAATGCCTCACATCAGGGAACATACAGATGAATATAGAAAGACCATACCTAGTACTTACTTCTCGAGAACAGCAGGAGTAAAAAGAATGTGCAGTGGCCACTGAACTTTGTAAGAAAGTCCCAGAGCTGCCCATCCAGATGTGGGGGCCTCACGTGGAGATAATTCCCGGGAAGGCCCTTCACGAGTCTGAGAAGTATCTAAAAACAAATAAGGTGCTGAATTATGTCATCTTCTCAGTCAGTGCAACCATGGCAAGGAAAAGGGAAAGAACAGAATTAAGAAGAGCCAAAGTAGCCTAGGCCATCACATAGGGCAGTAAAGGGTAAAAATTAGTATTTCTTTAACTTGAGAGAAGGGTTAGTAATCAATTTAAAAACAAGGTCACCATCTCCCCTCTTAATTTACATCTAAAAATGCAAGAAGATACCTTTATGTTCCTTTCCATGATACTCAATGGTTAAGTGAAGAAGAGGAAGAAGGTTGTCATCATCTAACAGTACCTTATGAGCAGACAGCTGAAATGCAATGTTGACATCTGACAACAAGAGAACATGTATCAGCACAAGATGATGCAGCTAGTGCTAATTTTGCACCCATTAATTATTTACTCTTGGTCCTAAAAGACAAAATTGATGCACTATTGACACTCTTTCAATTACAGTTTCAAATACCTGCCATCAGAAGCTTTCTGAGAGATTGTTTTCACTCACTTTCTGAGACATTCTAATTCACAAGTGCTGTAGTTTCAAAACTAGAGAGTCAAGAAAGAACTCTTCTGTACTGGACATGGCTTACCACTTTCCTGCTGTACCACAATGAGGCCAGTTTGGTTAGCAAATAAGCAACACTCACCATGTTCAGTTACAGCCGTAGGTGGTGTCTTTAACATGTGCTGTGCGGTGTCTATGAAAGCCTGAAACAGCTCACCTCTTCCCAAAAGGTAAAAGTCTTTTATAATCTGTGGAGATAAATTTGTTGTACCTAACATACTAAAAACTGAGCAGAAATTTTAAGCATCCTAGCTGATGGCACCCATTTTTATTATTTGGACAAGTGCTGTTTCTAAACACAGCTCTGAATTTCAATCACTGACCAAAAAGTCTACGTTGTGTTTGCTTCAAGATGCAAAGTACACATATCCCTCTAACTCTGTCTTTGAGCGTACACTGATAGAACTTGGCCAATCTTGAGACTGGAAAGTGAAAACAGCTTTACCTAAATGAAGAAAGCCCAGAGTGTAAGGCAGTGAAGTATTTAATAGAAAGAAACAAAGAAGAGAAGAAAGAGCTGCTTAAGCAAAAATAAAGTAGCAGTTGCATTACCTTCAGTTGTCCTAGTAGATCCGATTCCTCCACCATCAGTTTCCAAAGATGCTAGTGAAGTACAAAAATCAAATGAAACAACAGAAATCTCCCATCAGAATTATCTCGGCCATTCAGAGATAAGATTAGCTGCGGTCTTAAAACACTTGCGATGCATACAAAAAGAGCACCTATACAAAATACTGCATAAAGTACAAGAGAACACAGTCAAGAGTCCTGTGCAGCAGCTCATGCTACCAGTTAAAATTCTTGATATATACTGGCAAAAAACTCTGCCTAAGAAACCTGAAGACCTGTGGCAAAAGAATGCAAATTTCTATGAAACCAGTTCTACTCCAGCTTTGTTCTTGATTCTCTAACCTCCCCCTTTTCTTAGGTTCTCCTCCCTGCCCCAAGTGAAAAAAAAAATTAAAAATTGCCAAAGCACGTGCACAGCAAGATGCTATCTATTATGCTGAAAGCAAATGAAAAGTTCTGAAATAATTTCAAGTGAAATTAAAAAAAAAACAGAATTCCCTTCTTTCCCTCATGAAAGAGCATAGTATTTGTTAATGACCTTTTGTCACTAGAAGTTTGGTTTACATGAAGCTCTGAGACCACTTAGAACAGCTGCACCATTGACATGTTTGTTCAATCACTGGCACTGACGAGCCCTCTTCTTCCAAGTCCTCAACAAAACTTAAGAGCTTCTTAGCCTGCACAGTAGTTACCCTTCCTAGGACGCTCACCTCAGCAACAGTGCTCCGTATCCAGTCAACCACTGATTCAAAGTCCACCAAACTAAAAAGCGGTTGCTGCTTGAGTCGATGTAGTTCTGCTGCAAAAGTGTCCTCCTGGTTTTTTAGGATGGAGCCTGTGCAGCAATGAGAAGAATTTCAGAGAGTAAAAACGGATGCCATTTGGAGACGTGCAGACAGAACAGAGGAACAGAAAGGCTGTCCAGGCAGCACTGTTTCAGGTCTGGCAAGGAATGTGAAGAGGAGGCTTCCAAGTACAAGTATACAAAGGTATAACATTACTATTGCATGTACAGTTGCAGTATATTTACTTGCCTTGGCAGTGCTGTGGTATCAGTAAAACCCCCAAATATTTTCTACATAAATGGTTTCTGCTAAAAGCCCTTTTTCGAGGACTGAGCTAGATCTTCAAACCCACAAACTTTTCTGCAACATTAACCAGCTGGTTTGGGTCTCCCCTTACCTCTGCCCCTTTCAAATCTATCCTACTGCCTGAACTTGGGGACTTTGTTGTTTTTTTAACCAACTGAGGTAGAAGACAAATTTTTTCCCCCCTTGCTTCTGCTACTGCAAGAAAACAGTCCACCTGAATTGGTCCTTTGTTCTCTGTAATGTCACTCAAGTAATTTAAGTACTTTCGCATAGGCATGCTCAAGTACCACACAGTCCTCCCCGACTGGCGTAGAAATATATTTCCCAAACCACTCTCAATGTAAACTTTTCAAGCTCTCAAAGTGAACTATCAGGTAGAAACTTCTCTCCCTTGCTGTCTTTAAGGCTCCATATAATTTGTCTTTCATAGCAACTTTGGCACTACCTTGCAAGTGAATCTCTCATGTTTGTGGATGCAAATTAATCCCATGACACCATTCTGCAATATATACACTCAAAGCAAGATGTGCCTTTGTGTCAGTTTGCAGCCTTTAGGGAGAGGGATGCAAACTGAAAAGAAAACAAGGCCTTTACAATTGCTTTATGCAGAGCAAATCACATGGTAACTTGCTGCTGGAAACTTGGAGACTATGTTTGGAAAGTGTTATCTACTCATCCTGTTCTTACACCTCTCCCTTGGAATCAATCAGAAGCAGAACACTGGGACTACTGCTCTGTCCTGGCACAACTATCCATACAGTCTGAAGAATAATGGCCAATAGTCAGTGACTGTTGAGGAATTCATTAATGTGACATTTTGGAAACTACATGTCAGTCTCTCCTAACTGAGGAAAGGTTGCAAGATGTTCCTTACCTTTTCTGGTCAGGTTAACATTCTGATTCTCAAACATCTGAACAGATTCTCCCACAAAGAGGATCTTCTCAGCAACTCGTACAGGAATGTATGAAGGCAGCATTTCTACTCTCAAAGAAAACTGCTTTAGAGATGGAGCTAACATGTTCTCCTCCTCAATCAAGCGCTGCCAGAGACACCAGGGAAAACAAAAATCAAGTGCAAAACAGTGTCAGAAAACCAGACAGAAAAGGTGTATAAAGGGGGGTGTGTGTGAGGGGGGCATTTAAGAGCTTTGGAAGGAAGCAGAAAGGTAGTGGAACTGATTTGTATCATTTAACTAAGCCAGTAATCTTCCTTATACTTCTGGTATGTTAGCAGATCCCCCTGGAGATATTGGTTCCATCAGAGTGCAGCAGAAGGGAGAAAAAGAGGCTAAAACTTTGTGGAACAGCAACAAATTGGCTGTATTAAAGGGTTATGATACATAAGAAAAATGAGTGTTGTTGCTGCCATAAAAATGTTAACTAGCATTACCAAAAATAATCCTTCCCTACACCCATTCTTATGTTTCAACACTGTTAGAACACTTGTGATACAGGCCAAATATAAACACTTCCACTAGTGAGCAAATAGGATAAAGATCCAAAGGCTTACTAGCAAAGATAAGGCAATTTTCTCAGTTCCTGTGAAAGCTGTCTTAGAACAATACAGTAAGTTATTAATTTTTTTTCTGAATGTTAATAAGAAACTCCAGGTATGGAGGCAAGATCTTCCTTCAGGAATGAAATAATAATCTCATCTGGCTTTCTTGTTACTGGAGAATTAGTTTCAGTGGTCCGTAATCCAGAAAAAATCACCCACAGTTTTGAGAATGTTTGCCATCTATAAAATTCTTCATTTCAATAGGAGAATTCAGTAATAATTTGTATACTGATGCTAACAAGTTGGCAATTCTTAAGATTCTAGCAACACTTTTAGATGAGGCAATACCCAAGTATTTTATGATCTATTCCACTAAAACTCAAGAGTTCCTATTTTACTCTTTGACTGAAGAATTGCCAATGCTGTTAGTCGATAAGTGAAGAAAGAAGTTGCTTAGTCTACAATTTCCACCATGGACCTAGAAGACTCAACAATTTTCACTTTCTTTATCCAATATAGCGAAGTAACAGATTTTTCCACTAACTGCCTTTTAAATTTTTTCCCTGTTTTTCTCTGGGTGTAGTCTGTTTTCAGCCCTGTTGGCACAGGGCACCCAATTAGTATGCAACACAGTTTCTGTGTAGACACAGCAAAGCTGCATGTACCACACTAACTCCATAAGTGCCCATGAAATGTTTTCTCACCATAAACTAGAGGGTAAATTTAGAGTTGAACTTGCTCCACACTATTCTCTATTAAGACACTATTCAAATGCTCAGTGTGGAAAACTACTCCATTGAGAAAGGTGCTTTGCAAAAGGGCACTCTAATGGTATAGCATCTACAGGAAGTGTTACCACATTTCACCAGTGTGCTGGCAGGTTGCTCCCTTACTTAGCGGTCCCTTGACTCTCACATAACACATCTTCTACTAGTAATGTCAGTAGCATTAACCTGTTATGTAACATTTGCACAACTAATGGTTGTACAAGAAAGGCACCTGACCCAGGTGCCCATTGAAAGTGTGCAAATCAAATCAACAGCCAAGTTCCCCACACCGTTTCTTGCAATTGCTCACACTACCACCATTGCCTATGCTAAACAGATCATGGTGTTGACCATAAGGAATGAGGAACCAGTCAGTCAAGAGCAGTGGGCATGCAGCAGTTCCCATTACTTGACATCAGCGTCTATTCCGTCCACAGGGCTTTCTGCCGTGGGGTTATCCAGCTGTGCCAAACAATAGCTCTCTGCCCCTTAGGCCTAGCAGTAACCTATTACAGTATTATTTCACTTTACCATCCTAGAAGGTTTCAGTATAGTCTAGCATAGCTCGCACCAAAGTAGAATACAATAAATACACATCTTTAGTTCACTAAGAACCAAAGATGCCAAGTTATGACTCATAGATCTTACCAGGTCCTGCAGTTCTCGTAGCTGTTTTCCTGTAAGCCCCCCAATTCCTAAGTCATCGTCATCTTCTTCAGGTTGGCTAGGGACATTTCCAGAAGAGGGGCCTTGTTTGATAAAAAACTCTTCATGTTGGTCTAGTAGCAATCCATGCAGCATCCAGGCAGAGAGCTGCTTATACATGACTCCATGACACACAGCCAGAATCCTGAGGTCATGTGAAACAGTCAGTCAGGGCTTTGCACACAATAATCAAAACCTCATTGTATGTTGTTCCAGAAAGTCCAGTTGGTCAGCCAAGGAGTATGGCAAGTACTAAATGCCTAAATGTGGTATTTTATATCTTTTTTTTTTTTTTAACAAGGGTGGACAAAACTAGAAGGTGCAAAACTAAGCTAACATATCCTCTGAATATGTGGCTTCTCCATGGAAATCTGCTAGTATACCAGATGTATAAGTCTGCAGTGGTTGCTGTTTCTACTCAAAGGACATTTTAAGTGGTTTGACTTTCTCCACAAGGACATACAAATATCAGAACACTCACAGAGTCACATTTATAATTTTGAAGGATCAAAGATCAGAGATCAGTGATATGCACAAAAAAGAAAAACCTGGGTCTGAAGTTTTCTAAGCCCTTGGCCTTAATTCTCACCACAAGCCTGCTTTAGATAAATAATGGGGATGGTGACAGTTTTACTGTCCCCTGCATGCTATTCCTACTTTTATACCAAGGCTGTTTTGCATGTACTGTTTCAACAAGTAAGAAACACTTTGACACTAACTCCAGAAGAATGAAGTAATAGTTTTACTGGATCTACATACTTTTCAAGAGCACTGCGAACAGGAGGCAACCCCCCACAGCTATGTTTGTGGACTGTCTCCAATATCTGGCACCCATGAATCTGCAGAAAGAAAAGGTTAGACTAGGTCTGTTGTTTGGATATGTATTGACCTTTTTAAACATTTAAACAATACACTTTCAGCTAACAAAAAAATGCCTTCACAAACTGAACAAGTCTTGCAGAAAGAAAGGTGTAACATGCTGCATGTAGTGATGAAAAAGGCCTTCCATGTGTGGCCTTACACTCAAGCTTCTCTCAATACTTTCCCTTAAAAAAATGTAAGCATCTCTGGATTCTTAAAACATTAGCCTCTGCCTTTTTTATTTCAGGCAACAGCCAGAAAAAACAGTCTCAGAAGAGAAAAAATATGTCCTATAAAATTCAAGACATCAAAGACTATGGGATAAGGGGAAAACTCAAATACAGTGCAAATGAATTTGTAAAATAGTCTCAATAGTTACAGTAGAACTAGTAACAGGGCATTCTTACTGGAACTACATTATTTTCTAGTATTAGAAGTCTGGGATGGGGGCAGAAATTACTTTGGCAGTTAAGGAGAAAATCTGTTAAGAGAAACTAGCTGAAATTTTACTGTACCTTCTGAGTTTTGATCTGTTCCACCATGACCATCACAGAGGGGAAGAGTAACTGAAACTGCAGAACAAGAAGTGAAGTATTGATTTAGGTAGTTATGTAAGGAAGAGAAAAAAACCTCTACTTGAGTAACTGTGGACAGCAGCTGAACACAATAATTTAATAAAACTATTATCTATGTTTCCTCACAAATTAGAAACATGACATGCAACTCTCCAGGAAGTATGTCTTCCCTTCACTGGACCAAGATGCACAAAGATACTATATTTCAGCACTAGTTCAGGCTAAACACAGTCAGTGAGGAATGTGTGAGGGTCAAGGTGGAGGACCTTAGCTTTGTGTTGAAGTGCAGATGATCCTCTGAGCATGATTAAGGAACTACAGAGGTAGAGGCATTAGATAGAAATGGCATGACATGATGGAATAAGCCTCGTTTATCCCACCCACTTTCTTATTAGACTCAATGAGGGATAAGAGCAAGCCAAGAACACTACCTCTTTAATAACATGACATACCTGGTCCAAGGAGTAATTAACATGTGAGATGGAAAGATGTGGGTCAGCCAGAAACTATAAAGATAAAGCAATTAAAGAAGATTAATTATCACAACCACTGGATGGTGACATTACCCAAGGTATGACAGCTACTAGTCTAGCAGAGATTAATCAAAACCTCTAAAACTGAAAACAGAAGCCACAATAGTCTGAGACAGCTGATAAAGATGGAGCCCTTACTGAACTGAAGGAAGAGGGGACAACACTTAATAGGATGAAAAGTAATTTACAATGGCATCTCACAGGAATAATTCTCACAGGAAGGCATCCCTAACGTGGAAAGGAAAATACCTTGTTTCATTTTAGAAACTACTACTCCTATATTAATTGCAGAAATGACAAATTTCCACAATCTGTCAGCAGCACTACGGCTTCTTGTTCTGTGTCTCTCTCCTTTACCTCTTGTTCTAGGTCAAGTAGTGCCTGTCGATAAGGCTGCAGCACTGAATCAAGACCTGTACAGAAGGCTCTCAAATATATGCCATGCAATCCACTCTGGTTTTGCTGAGATGGATGGTGATCCTGAAACCAAACAATAAAATCTGCATTAGCATCCTCGCACAAGTCTGAAGAGTAACATAGTATCTGTGCAGTATCACAGCAGTAGTCAGTGCTCAGACCATGTTGAAATGCACCTTAGCTCACCACAAAGTGATCATAAAAACAAATACAACCTTGTCACAATTAGAGTTACTTGAGCAGACTTATATTTAGCTCTTTTGTGGACCTATGAAAGTGCTGGGAGCCACTGGTACCAGTGCTTCTTTTCACTTAGGTGTACCTCTTGGATCTCAAGGGTCTTCACAAATCATGAGGAGATAGTCATGAGCATCCTGCTCAATTGACAAACCCTGGCCTGTCCGGTGTGGTCAGAAATTATTACAAGACCTCCCCCAAGAATAAGATTTTACATTTGATTCATTCTTCATTGCTCTCTACCCTCCCTTACAAGCATCGCAGAGAGCTTTCTGGAGCTCTGCTCCGTGCGAGCACGCATATGGGCCACGGGCCACTCCTGTGTCCTGGGCAGCTTGGCCTTACTAGCACCTGCCGCGCTCTTCCCGGGAAATACCTCGGCCCGGCGGCCCCACCTGCTGCTGTACGTGTCCCGTGTATTGCTCCACGAATTCGGCGAAGCGGATGTAGTCAGTGCCGAGGCGGCAGAGCCGGTTCAGGACGCTGGTCTCGCTGGGATGCAGAAACGGCAGCTCCTGAGACACCTGGAAGGGGAAACAGCGGTGACGGACGGACGGACGGGCCGTGCAGGGTGGGGGACAGTGACCAGGCGGGGCGGGGGCCGGGGTGGGCTTTGCCTGGGGGATGGGCTTTGCCCGGGGCCGTGCCACACCTGGAGGCCGCCGCGCTTGCTCCAGGTGAAGGCCGCCCCTGGGTACCCGCTCAGGGCCAGCAACAGCTCGTGGATCATCCTGCCGCGCGGGGCCGCGCGGGCTGCCGGGAGCAGCGCGGGGGCCGCCGGGAACGGCGGGCGGGGGCCGCAGAGGAGACGGCGGGGAGGGCGGCGCGGCGGAGCGGGAGGGACGGACCCCGCGGGGAGGGGCGCCGTGGGGGCGGGGGGGGGGTGTGTGCCGTTGTTGGGGGGGGGGGGGTGTGTGCCGTTGTTGGGGGGGTGTGTGCCGTTGTTGGGGGGGGGTGTGCCGTTGTTGGGGGGGTGTGTGCCGTTGTTGGGGGGGGGTGTGCCGTTGTTGGGGGGGGGGTGCCGTTGTTGGGGGGGGTGTGCCGTTGTTGGGGGGGGTGTCCTTGTTGGGGGGGCTGTGCCGTTGTTGGGGGGGTGTCGTTGTTGGGGGGGTGTGTCGTTGTTGGGGGGGGGTGTGTCGTTGTTGGGGGGGGGGTGTCGTTGTGGGGGGGGGGTGCCGTTGTTGGGGGGGGGTGCCGTTGTTGGGGGGGCGGGTCCCGTTCGTTGTCGGGGGGGGGGGGGGGTGCCGTTGTTGGGGGGGGTTGTGTCGTTGTTGGGGGGGGGTGCCGTTGTTGGGGGGGCTGTGCCGTTGTTGGGGGGGGGTGCCGTTGTTGGGGGGGGGTGCCGTTGTTGGGGGGGCGGGTCCCGTTCGTTGTCGGGGGGGGGGGTGGGGGGGTGCCGTGGCCCGCTCACGTCCCGACCGCTTCAGAGGCGCGTTGGCTTTGGCTCGCGGCAGGAGGACAGTGCAGTAACGTGAGTGGCTGTGATGGCAAGTGCCTGTTCGAGAGGTCCCAATCCAGGACAATAGCAAATGCGCAGCCTTCTATGTAGACTTGGTTTCGGTGTGCCGCAGTAGGTTTCTTTATCGGTTTCGCAGGTTATCTGTCAGTGTTTTATCTTTCTCTCTTTATTATATATTGCTTTCCTTCACTTCCTGTCGTATTCCGGGTAGTCTTTTCAAAACTTCAAAACGGTCTAGTTTGAAAACTATGAAGTTATTTAATAAAGTAGTTTTTAGCAGCCTCCTTTTTATTTCCCTCCTATTTTTGACAGTGTTTTTCTCTATGTGCATTTTTACTCTTCATTTAGAAGAAATGATTGTTTAGTCTTAAGGGTCATTTAATTTCTATTCGGTTCAGCTTGCCACAATAAGGTCTGAAATGTAGCAAGAATATGGGCATGTACTATCTATAGCTGTACAGCTTTATGTGTAAATTGGGAGCCCCAACATTATTGTTTAACATGTATGAGTATAATAAAACTATCGTCTTTCTGTTGACAAATCTAGCATCATAATAAAGACTGAGGGGTTGGGCTAGACATTTGTTATGCATCCTTGACATAAATATCACAGAAAACATTTGGTCCGGAAACCCCTGCAAAAGAGCAGATAACAGTAGTTTATTTGAAGGATTTGGTTTTCTCTGGGAAGCCTAGTGATTAATCATTAAGGCCAAAAACTTAAAATATTTTTTTTACAGAATTAGTTGCTCAGATTTTGAAATGAGAGAGAAATAGGTATCTCTATAATACTTGCAGGGCCATCTGACTAGTGCTCATTCAATATTAAGGGAAAAAAACCCCCAAGGAACAGGAAAGGCAATAAATTAGACATAAATACACAGATCTTAATAAAAACATTTTGCAGAGTCAATAACAAACACCAGAAATCTTAAATCAGGGGAGCTGTTAGAGGTACCATTGACTATGACCTTGAAGAGGTACAGAAAGGTTCTTTGATTATAATAATTGTGTAATAATTGTGTTTTATTTTTCTTATCAGAATAAGATGTTTTTGAGGGAGGATTGTGGCACTGTGCAAAAAATGTTATGAGATTTTCAGGGGGAGCAAAATGAATTCTGCATTCCACAGTCTACATATAAACATTATTTTAAATGTCTTCTCATTGCATAACTTCCCAGTGGCCACATGTGAAGTAATGCAAATGTTAATAAATAGAACCCTAACTGTATTATGAAACCTTTTGTTTTGTAATTTATGTCTGGCATTCCCCAATGTCGTTATTTCTGTAACCATTGAATTATGTCTTCCTTTAATCAATTAGGTTCTCTAAGATTGTTGAGTCCAACCAATGATCGAACACCACCTCATTAACTATACCGAGGCACTAAGTGCCATGTCCAGTCTTTCTTCTAACACTTCCAGGGATGATGTCTCTACCACGTTCCTTGGCAGCCCATTCCAGTCTCTAACCACCCTTCCTGTGAAGAAACCTGCCCTGGCACAGCTTTAGACTGTGTCTTCTTGTCCTATTGCTTGTTGCCTAAGTATATATAGTAAGGAAATGTACTTTTTGATGGGCTCATGGAATCATTGAGTTTGGAAGTGACCTCTAGAAGTCTCTAGTCCCACCTTGTTTCCTCAATACCAGGTGAACTCGAGTGGGTTTGTCCAGGACTATGCCTAGTTATCTCCAAGGGCAGAGACTCCACAACTTCTCCAGGTAACTTGTTCCAGTGTTGGATCACCTTCAGAATACAAATATTTTTTATTTTGTTGAAATGGGACTTTTAATGTTTTTCAGTCCATTGCCCACTGATTCTTGGCATGTTCTCTTGTGCTCTCCTCATATGTCAGATGCTCCAAGCCCTTAATCAATTTCACTGTACTTGTTCCATTATGTCCATGTCTTCCTTGTACTGGGGAAGCTGAAACTGGATCCACAGCTGGAAAGATGACTCCCTTAACTGCTGGTGATGCTTTTCTTAACAGAGGCTATTGGTCTTCTAAATTACTTAATATGGGCTTAGGTAGTAAATGTATGCCCTGGCACTGAAATTCATGGAACTAATTAAAATGGATACACGGTGGCTGGCATTGTCAGTGCTCTGACCCTTGAACAAGAAATAGACAAATCAACAGTAATATGTACTGAGGGGAAGGAAATTTTCCGGGCATGATTCTCCTGTGGCAGTGCTTCTGGATATTGCTATTGGTGTTTGGGCACTCTGCTTCCACTTGTGGCTGACATTTCAGGTGAGTTACCACGGTTTGGTCAGTAGAGATGTTTAGATGGAAAGGTATGGCTGCTTCCAGCAAGGCCACGTTTTGTTACTGTGAAGGGCAATGCAGCTGGGGAACCTGGCAGGACAAGAGGGCTTAGGCAAAGCAGCATGTGGGAGGCAGCCGGGCCGTGGAGGCTGAGCTGATGAGGCTGCACTGCACACAGTGGGGCTCACATGGGCTGGGCGCACATGGCTGGGCTGGGAGGGCTGAGAAGGTAAGACGTGGGTCATGACCAGTTTGACCTGGGTTGTCCCGCATATGCTGGCGGAGTTTGAGAGCTTAGCTGGGTGTTAGGAATGAGCCTAACAGGAAGATTCAGGGCTAGGGCGCTGGCCCTGTGAGAGGGAGGGACAAGTCGGCCAAGCCGGGTCCTTCAGGTTTACGGGATGGGCCGAGCTAGGCTGGGGGCTGGGTCCGGCCGGAGGGGGACTGCGCAACTCGTCGTTTCTCTCCAGCGGCGGCCGAAGGTGGCGGGGGCGTCTAGGGTGCGGCCAGGGCGGGGAGAGGGAGAGAGAGCGCGGAGGGGCGACTCCTCCCCCGCCACACCCGGTGCGGCAGGAAGAGGAACAGCCGCGCCCTGCTCCCGCTAGCCCCGGCCCAGCGCAGCGCCATGGCGGCGGAGGACGTGGACGGGCTGGCCGTGTCCCGGCCCCACTATGGCTGTGAGTACCGGGACCCCGGGGGTCTGGGAATCCGCGTGGCCGCCAAGCGACGCCCAGCCCGACCTGTCCGTGCCTTCCAGCGTCCAGCACTGGAAGGAGAGGCTTGGTCACCGCAGGCATGGGGGCAGCCGCGGGGTCCGGGCTCCGGGACTGCCCCGCGGGCGCGGTGCGCCCCGCCGGCTCTCCTCGCGGGCCCCGGCGAGCTGCGCCTCCCGCGAGAGGGGCGGTGTGCCGCGCGGGAGCTCGTCAGAGCTCGACGGTCCTCCTGAGTGCTAGAGAGGAGTGCTGAGAGAAGGCAGTGGATGAGCAGCGACGGGGCGTCCCACGGCTGTGTCGCCGTCGTCTGCCGCGGGCGAGCCCTGCGCCTCGCCCAAGATGTCCGCCGCGGGCGGGGCGGGGGCGGCCCTGCCTTCCGCCTTCCCGCCGATTTTGGCGACCACACCCCATTTGCCGGGCGAAACACCGCTCCCATCGGACTTGCCTTGTCCCACGACTGCCTTGTCGTGAGCTTGCGGTGGAGAGGGAGGATCTTGGCGTCCGACGCGTGGGCTCGCCTGTGCTACGATACTGCGTCAAAAATGATCAACGGTGGAGGAAAACGTGGTGCTGTGGAGGGGCGATGTTGTAGGCGGCTGTCAGTCGGACCTGGTCTTTTAACACTTCCAGGGATGGGGTCGCCACAGCTCTGAGCACCCCGTGCCAATGCCTCACTATCTTCTTGGTTCAAGAATTTCTCCCTATCATCTGGTCTAAATCTCTCCACTTCTAGTTTAAAACGGTTCCCCCTTGTCCCATCAGTATTGCTGTCTTCCTTTTATAAGCCTCCTTTTCAGTACTTTTAAGTACTGAAAGGCCACAGCGAAGTATCCCCGGAGCCTTCTCCATGCTGAGCAACCCCTGCTGTCTCTGCCTGCCGTTTTGGGAGAGGGGTTCCAGCCCCCAGAGCATCTTTGTTGCCCTCTGGATGTGCTGTAGCAGGTTTTGTGCTGAGGATGCCAGACCTGGATGCAGTGTTCCTGCTGGGGTCTCACAAGTGCACTGCACATTGTTGTTGAAGTTATTTTAGGTATAAGCTAACCTTTGCTTAATAACAGTATGAGATATTTCCTATTTGTCAAATTGGTTCATAAAACCTAAAATCTGTAGGTTTTTCTTCTTTTTTTGACATGAGATGTAAGTATGGGAAGAGAAGACTTTTTCACTGAGGCTTTGAACACACAGAATCTAGAAGATTTAGGCATATTACCCCTATGTATATCTTCAGCATGATCTGAAGATGGCATGCAGGTTGGGAATCTGAATGATTCCCTTCCATATAGGGAATGTGAGTAGCATTTCCACCTTGTTTTAGAGGTGGACTATAAAGATATAGAAGGGATTATATGATGTGAATATGTATTTGTGTCCTTCCTTAATCTTTTGCATCAAAATTGGAGGATAGGTGAGGAGACAAGTGGTCACTGATGTGCTTTTGAGGAAGACAAAGGCAAAGCTAGAAGAAAATAAGAAAATAAAGGATTGTTTCTAAGAAATTGTCAGAGGGATGCAGTCAATTTGAGAAATCGGGAAGAAGGAATCTGGCAAATTTATGTGACAAGGATAAGGAAATGGAGAGTTTTCTCTTGCTAGTAAAGAACATTAGATCAAAGTCATTATATCCTTAGTTTTCTGAATGAAAAAAACCCAACTGTGATGAATTTCTGTGGGAGAGGTTGGATCTGATTTTTGATGTGCCTGTTCCATTACATTCAATCTTCAACCATCTGAGGGCTGTGTTTTGTTTATTTTCAGCCGTCTTGGATAATGAGAGGTTAACAGCAGAGGAAATGGATGAAAGGCGACGCCAGAATGTAGCCTATGAATACCTTTGTCATTTGGAGGAAGCAAAGAGGTGAGAATAATTGATTTTGAAACTGCTGGTGCTGTAAAAGAAGATGTGACCTTTGGTATGGGGAATAATTTGGATGCATCTTACCTCTTGTCTTGGTTTCTTAGTGGCTATATAGTTTTGCTAGAAAGAACAACCAATCAAAAAAATCAAAGAAACTCCCTTCCTCCCCAAAAAAACCAACCGACCTCTGATGTGTATTTCTAAGGTTCTCAAAGAGTTCATGACAAGGGCTCTGTAGCTGTTCTGTTATTCCTAGCACTGGATGGGTTCTCCTAATGCTATGATGATTTTTTACCTTTTCTTTTTATATACATACCACTTACATATTCTCAATACTCTTAACATGCATACTTGTAATTCTTTAAATCTAATATCTTAGCATATTCTATTCTGGTATTCTATTAAGCCAGAAGACCAAACATCCTGAAGGCCTTGCACTTGGAGGCCAAAAAATCTTATGATATCTTGAAAAAACAAGACTCCCTCTAAAACATGTCCTGTAAACTAAAATTAAGTCCATCTGGGGGAAAATACTTGAAGATAAGAAAATGTCACACTGTTCATTTAAACCTCTCAGTGGAGCATAATTTTTAAATATACTAATTTACAAAGTCCGTAAAATTGTATACATGATCTACTGTGTGTGTACATTTTGGTCTAGTCCACCTTGGTGAATTATTGCACCATAAAAATCCTTATTAGATACCAAGATAAAAAGTCCGTTGTCCCTTAACCCTGTCTAACTCTTAATTCTAAACCCAAAAGCGTTGTCTAACTTGTATATGTCTGGTGCAATATTGCCTCCTGGCTTAGCAGTGCACATGAAAAACAGTTACTCCCTTCCTCTTAACTGAAACCTTTTACAAATTTAAATTGTAACAGTGTATATTCCTTGCACACTGAGACCTCGATTCTTGCATATTTCTCCATGCATCCATCTATTTAATAGATCTGTAGTACTTTTCCCTGGGTTGCTCAGACTGCTTTCTGGGCACTCAGTATCTTTCTGGAAGTTCACTGCCAAAAGAGAGAAAACTTTTCCAACAGGGCCTTAGTGGGCATACTTACAAAAGTGCAATGATTATTTTGTATACTCCAACGGATTTGGTAGTATCATACATTATTGCATGGTATCTGCTTTTTCATGTATAGTAGAGTTTTGCTGAGTTGTCACCTTGAAGTTGTGCTGCTGACATTTGTTTCTCATCTTTTATTTATATAGTCTGTTGTGTTTTCCTGAGTGTTACCCTTCACTCAATCTTGCTGAATTAGATTTTTCCTGATTTTTGTTTAAAATATTGAAATAACTTTTATTCTTATTTTCCCTGACTGGGTGATGAATTTTGTATAAATCTGTGTCATTCTTCCTTAGCAAGGCAGGCATGTTCAGCTGTAGTGATTTTACTGAGGAGGAAGTACTGAGTTTGTACAAGTTCAAACTCAGTTCTGCTGGCGGAATATAAAGGATTGAATTCCAGGACTTTAATTTTACCAAGAATTTATAATATATTTTTGAAGGGACAGGGAGCACGCAGTTTATGCTGTAGTCCTTTAGGAGCTTTATGAGAGTTATCACTGTTGTAAGTTCGCAGAGACTGCTTAGTTACTAGTAGATAATAATTTTCCTTCCATACAGACTTGAATGAAGTTTGAAGTAGAAAGCAAGATCTGACTGTGTTTCAAAATAACTCCTTCCCTTTGAATCCAAAGTCTAGCAGCAAATACGGGGCAAACAGGAAGAGATGAGTTGCACTGTAGTAATTGTCCAAGCTTGAAGGAGCCCCAGATCCTTCACTTGTAGGTTCTTCCTGCATTCAACCTCGGAGTAAATGCTAGAGGAGGTGCTGATTCCCACTTGAATTCCATGCTCAGGTCTGCAAAAAAACCAAAAACCACCTCAGGCAAAAATACATTTTACAATAACAGCTTTAATATTTTCGTCTAGCTCTTGCTTAATCATGGGTACTTACTCTTTAAATAAATCAGCTTTGACTCCGAAGTTCTTAGTGATCTTGTCTGTGCTTCTGAGTGTTGTCTTGATGTTGATGAGGTTGAGCAGCTGGGCATTTGATTTTTGCCACACCTCGTCAGAAAAAAGAAGTGTTCACTCTTGTCTCAGGGTGAGCATTGAGATGTTTCAAATAATGCCTAGCGGTAGCCAGTATGTTTTGTAAAGAATGAAGAAACAGCTGTGCTGCTCTAAAGGCAAGTGTACAGCCTTCCTTGTATCCACCTTGGCAGTAGGAGCACATATTTTTGAAGTGGAAGGTCTGCTTGGAGAGCCTCAACCCTTATCCAACCCATAACTCATGTTTGCTTAGTGGCATACAGGCTATTCATGTATATGTGAGTGGGAGTTCCTGATTCCTATAGAGAAGGCCGTATCACTTAACATAGGAGTTAAAGATTAAATCTGCTCCAGGAGGGGGGAGCAGACTTCTGAGTTTAATAATTAAGATACACAAGGGAGAGCAAAGGCTTGAGTTCACTGTCTATTTCCAGGAATTTTTTTTTCCTTCCTGAGAAGTTATTTTGTAAATTGCCCTTCGAGTTTTATTTATTGCTACTAGTGCAGTCTAGAAGAGGGCTCTTGGCTGCTTTGTTGGTAAGGAGTTTATTTAGCAGAAGCAATTAAACAAGAACTATAAGAGATCAGTGTGTTTGAAATTAATGCCCTTGATCTGAGATTTTCTATATTTGAGTTCTTTGCCAGTAGTGTAACTGAGACGTAGCATCTGAATTAGATAGTGTGGCCTTTTTCTTGTTCTATTGATTACAGTCCCTCTGAGCTGTGAGAGGGCTAATAATCTTTCTTCGTGGTGAGAGAATGTCAGATTGGAAATTATATCTCTAAGGAGAAGAGGAGGACCTAAGAGCCAAGGAAGGTAGCTGGTGTACTCTGTGTCACGCTCAGAAGCTGGAAAGGTGAATGTTGTAAAGGTGATGGTAGCCAAGGCAGGGTGGGAGGCAGCTGAAGAGCAGCAGTTGGTGACTCCTCTCCTCTTCCCTGTAATCATGCTATATTATTACAGTATAGTATTGCATTCAAACACTGTAGTTTGTATTTATTTTTTCTTCTACAACATAAAGACAAGTAAAATCATGTGGTTAACAACATGCTGATTAGCATTGTATTAGCATTGTTAGAGGCTTGCTAGCCCTTTAACCGAGCAACGGATGGAATCTAGAAGCAAAGTGGGTTTTTTTAGTTGTTAGAAGACAGTAAGATTATAATTGGCTAGCACCTAATTTAGTACTGAAGTAAAAAATTTAGAAAAGTTTGAATTTCTGATCTGTTTGATGTGATGGCCCATGTGCAGTGTAACTTCGGGCACTTCTGTACTCTATTTATGGCAATTTATAGCTGTTTGCAAGACCTGTCTGCTAATGAGCATACATCAGAAGCATTATTAGAGTTGTTTGATTGGTCTTTTTTGACTGTCACTGTTTTTCTATTGTTATTTAGTAGTTTTTTATTTCAGTTAATAATGTGCAACAGTCTTGTGAAACAGGAATTAATTCTTGCTAGTTGGAGAAAGTTACACTCTGCTTCCCTAAGTTGCTCAAGATTGTGAAAGAGTAAAATGAAATTTGGAGTTAAAATGAAGATCGTGAATAGAGGGATTCCTCTACTATGTGTGGGCCAGGTGCCTCATTCTTGAAGAAAAATGGCTTTATTAATAAGTGTTGTTTAATACTTCAAATTTTCTTTTCCATGTTCTTTTGTTTGTTTGTTTGGATTGCTTTACTTTTTGTTTTGTTTTGGTTTGGTTTTGTTTTTTTGTTTTTCCCTGTTTCCAAATCACAGTAATTAATAGAAAAGCTGTGGCAGTGCAGATAAAACTGCAAAAATATACTCTGTTCTGTTGCCAGCTCATTCTCACAGAAGGGTAAGGGTATATTTGTCTTAATAGAAGCAGCCTGAGACCTGATTTTTGTGGTCCTTTTCTAGAAGTCAGGGTGTTTTACTATAATATCCTTCATCAATGTTTCCACTTGGAGATTGGGTCAGATACTGGTTTTGGGTTGGTTGTTTGGATTGGTTTTTCACATGTGTTGTTTTGTGGTGGGTTTTTTTGTTTGTTTTCTGCTTCTCTCAGACACAATGCAAGTGTCGTGTTAGATTGTAAACCAGGAGTATTCATAGACAATATTTTATTATCACTAGTTATAAGTTGAAGTAACTCCTACTTAGCTCTTACTGCTTTATTTGGGCTTTTATCAGCTCCTGTTTGGACTTGAGGTATTTCTCTACAGATCCTGTTCTGTTTCGTGTGACCTCATGCAGTTGCAGGGAGTGGCTGTCTGGACTGGAAGTGACTTGGAATGCACATTCAGGACTATTTTTTCTGAGAAGTGGGTGGAGAGAGGTACAGAAAGGACAGTGGTGGAGTACCACCATCTTTGCCTTACTTCAGATACTTCTTTTATGACTCACTGGGAATGGTAATGAACAGCAGGCAAGGAAGAAAGAAACAACTGTTTGTTCAGAGACCAGGATTTTTCTTCTTGGAAGGTGCTTTCTGAAGGAGTACTGTGTATAATGTAAGGAGAAAGCAGCCCAAAATAACCAAAGCAAACAGATGTTACTAACAGTTCTCGGCTATTAAGTACTGTGGACTGCTTCTTCATAACCCTTATTTACAAGAAATCAAGTTGGTCTTGAGGAGTGATAACTTCAGTGATGTTGTAGCTTCCAGGCATTTAGGCCTATTTAGTTTCTAATGCTAAATGATCAAGGCAATTATCTTGAAAAAGATTTCTGTGTGTTTGATAATTACGTTCCTCTTGACTGTGGGCTCGGTACTCATCTGAAAGCTCTCCAGGACAAATGATCAATCTTTTTTGGCAGACATGGCAAGTGCAGCAGTATCCTCATCAGCAAGAGCAGCTAAGAGAATTTTTACAGGTTTATGGTAGTGTTTGCAAGGGAGCAAAGAGGAACCTCATATTTACTTTTAAGGAGATGGGGAGTAGTAGAGGGAAAGATTTTAATGACAGAGTATCAGTATTGTCTTTGGTTCAGCTGCATGTTGCCAGGAAAAGTACATCAATCACTGGGAAAAATCTGACATATGCTACTCAATTATTTCTTGCTCTCTTGTATCTTTGAACTGAAAATGCCTGTGTGGATAATGAGAATGTTCTTTTAGCTGTGGCTAGTACTTGTTTTCCTAGCTCTCCATCTGTACAAACCTTACTGAAAGGCATTTAAATATCCACCTACTTTTCTGGAGGATAACACTCCTGATGTGATACATTTATTCTACTTTGCCATTGTTAACTCTCTGAGAAATCTTTCTTTCATCTTTTGAGGTGATTCCTTGATTTGTTTAGAGCTGGTAGAATGAGTTATTTTGAGGAGAAGTTTTTGTTGGGGTTTTTTCCATGGCTGTCTAGTGCCCTTGTTCAGGTGAACTGGATGAAGAGCTGAGGCTGTCTTACAAGTTTTCTCTTCTTAACCATCTGTGAGAATGCCTGCCAAGTCTACATTTGTAACTGCAGTAAAAATATTTGAGATTGCCTCTACATATGAATGATCTGCTGGAGTATGGGAATCTTCATCTTTCAATAAAATGAATAGTATGGTTAGTCAAAAAAATGCCATACCTGTGGTGTTGCAGTAGTGAGCAGTGAAAAAATTTTCAGGCCATAGTCTTGTACGTTCTTTTGGGTGGTTAATGCAGATACTGTTGGGAAAAGAAAAAAGGTGCTGCCCTTTTGCTCTCACCACTTTTTCCTCTGCTGTGGTGCTACAGCAGCCATGCATCTTTTCCTTGGTACATTTCTGGGGAATTGCATTAGAAGAAGGACTAAACGATCACAAACAGAAGCATCTAGATGTGAAGGCACGATGTGCAACAGTTGGAATGAATTGTCTTTAACAATGCCTGGATCAGCTGCTAGTCATCCAGATCCCAGCATGTTTGGTTTCGCTAGACCCCCTTTGAAGGCAGAGCATAGTGAACAAATGCTGGTGAATCATGGAGGTGGTACTGGACAGAGATAGTCATCGCTGTTTACTATCAAAAGGTATGGAAAGGTTTATCCTTATCTGTAACCTGTAAATTCTCCATCTGGTTGCCAGCTGAGAAAATGTGCAGAAGCTGTGAGGAGAACTTGATGACTGGTCACCCTCCTTGTCAGGGCAACAGGTCCTGGACCTCCTGATCCTTGTTGGGCCAGGCGTAATGGCCCTCTCCTGGGTGGATAGCTTGAACATCCTTTTCCTGCTTGAGCAAGAGCTTTTTCTTTTCTGGGGCAAGTAACAAAAAACTAAATTTCTATTTTGGCTTGTTAGATTTTTCAAAGCTATTTGAGTTGAAAGTGAAATTAAGAATGATGCTTTTGGTAGAGGAATGGAGGGTTAGAAATAGACCAATCAGCAGTCAAATGTGTTTTAGTAAACACATATAGTTCAATAGAATAAGTCAATTTACAATCCTGATAGTTTTATAGTAATTACTGGTGTAATTTTAATGGTTGTAAAGGTACCTGACAATGTGTCATACTGATATGAGCAAAGTCCTCTGAGTTAACAAGTGTGATTTTGGATTTACGCGCTTTGGAAGACTTTAAGGGACTGATCTTGAACATTGTATCTCTTGATGGCGATCTTGTTTCCCAGGATGTTGATTGTTGCACCACTGTGAAAGCCTTCCTGTGCTCCTCTTCCCTCCACCCTTCCCTGGGATGTGATTATGATCTTTGAAGAGTGGAATTCTAAATAAGTATTGTTGGTACCTTCCTTTAGATAGGACACCTGCTGTCTGGAACGTGCTGGTGTCCCTTAGTCTTCTTTTATGAGCCTTGTTTCTGTAGGATGAGTTCTCAGGCAAAAGATGATAACGCTTTAAATTGTGTCAGTGTTGGGTGCTAGACAAGGCGGGTAAAAAAAGTTGATGTATTATACAAATATGGACCCTGAGGGTGAGCAAATCCATTGGGGAGTTAGGGAAAGGGAGACAGTTTTTCTTTATTGAGGTTTTGTTGTTCTGAATGGAATGCTTAGTATGCTGTAAGTCATTGTGTGACATAATTTGTCATTTTTGTAGTAGGAATTAAATGGCAGGCTAGCATTATTCACCATCTCATTTCCAGCTTCTGACTGATGGTTATACTGTGATCACTGAAACTCCATTTGTCAGAGTTCTGACCTCTTGTATATTTTCTGCCATCTCTTAAGATTTTTGCCAAATTCTCCTGTTACAGCAGCCACATGAAGAATAAGATGCTATCACAAACTATTACTTAAGGAGGTTTATATTATTTACTGTATGTCATAAATCCTGTGAAACAAACTACTTTCCACATAAATAAATGTAGTTTTCAACACAGGAACAGGTTGATCATGTTACAGGTCTTTCTTGCTCAAAATGTAGCTGTCCTGGAATTGTGAATCTGGCTAAGTAACTACCAAAAACTGAAGTATTGGAATATGTCTGGGTCTTTACTGCTGCAGGTTTTCATACCAACTTTGGCATATCAAGAACAAATTTTTCATTTATTTTCTTGTGAGCAAAACTATTATTATATGTTTTATGCTTTTTTTTTTTTTTAGCCCTGACTAGACAACTTTAGGAACTTTTGCATTAGCACTGTGATATTTGGTAGAGTTGTACCACAAAGGTATCCAGTATTGATTTTACTGATGCTCCAGGCACTTCAAAAGTGCACAAAAATGACCTCATTTCAAGAATTTGTACTCACAGTCTGAGCATGTGCATGGAAATCACGTGTTGAAAATGTCTTTGAAGAATGTGATTTTGGGCAAATAGCCTGCCTGTTTCATGGTTGTGAGAAGGAGATGTTTAAGGCAATCTAACTATGTTGTTAAAGCACAAACTTAGGTAGGCTTGTTTTCCTAATTAAAATACATTGGTATGGTATATAGACAGTGTTATGAAGATCAGAGACTAACAGTCATATATGCACCTGGAAAGAGAGTTAAGCTCTGTGCCCCTCTGGTCTCCCTCCGTTTCCTCATTCAGGGGGAAATGGAGCATACACTTCTTGAAGAAGAAGACAATGACCTTCTGAAATGTGGTTGGTAGGGGAACGCTGGAAGCAAAGAAGTGCTGCTGTGGCACTGACATGCTTACAAAGAGAAGACTCACATGATTGTGACCTACGATCAGAAACTCTGTGGCCAGTGCTCTCAAACTAGTGACTCAGAAGTTCACATGGAGGTTCTGTGTGCATCTTTCCTGCTAATGAAACTGGTGAGGTATTCAGTAAGCAGAATGTGATGTGGAACTGAGCTTCAACCAACAGTGTTGGTACTGATACAAATTGTACCAGTTATTCTTCAGTATGATGTGTCAAGGTTACATACTTTATCTTCTTAGAGTTCTTATTTGCTGGAAGTGATATAATGTCACTCTTGAGGCCTGCACAGTGGAACTGACCACCAGATGCAGACTTAGATGGTGTGTTGGGCCACTGTGTCATCTCAGAGTTGAAAAATGTCCCTGGCTAGGTCTGTGTTTGAAATGGTAGGAGAATTAAAGGTTAGAAAATGTTATTTGTATTTCTGGCCCCTTCAAATAATTAGTTTTACTTGGAAATTATTGCTACTTAATGATGACCAAGAAGTGAGCTTTCCTCATTGGTGGATAAAATCACTTTTTTTAACTATTGATGCCTTCTGTATTTTGTGTGCCGTGCTCTGTTTTCTTTTTGTGCTGGAACATACTGCATGGTAGTCCTGTCATGAAATGAGCAGCCTTCCGTAGAGTCTTTTTCCATTTTTAAAATTTTCTGCTCTAGTATTTTTGTTTATTTAATTTGCAACAGTTTCTGGAGAGATGGTTTGCTAGTTCTACTTCCTCAGGCTTGTCTATAATCAGTCTGAGAGGAAAAGAGTGGCTTTTTATTTATTTTCCACACTATTTCAATTGTCTCAGGTTTAGCCAGACTCAACATTTTCACAAGTGAAAGAGCAAAAGGTATGGCATATGATCAGTGTTAAGTTTTTGCTGTGTCTAAACTCCAGTTCTGGTTGAATTACACCTATGATACTTTTCAAACATAAGGACACATTTGTGTGAATTTGTCATAACTCTCAATAACGCCATATTGTGGGAGAATAAAAAAGTTGCTAGTTGAGATGATGATGTTATTTTTTTTCCAGTCCTTGGTAATGGAGCAGTGTTTCCTTTGAAAGCTTGAAGACAATGTTACTTGAGAGACTGGCTGCCCAACAATACCTGATGTTACCTTTTCATTGTCATGTCTTGTCAGGAAAGCCTGGCTCTAAATTGCAGTTGATGGTAGTAGCTGCATGTAGGTATTCAAGAATCTTTTTCTAGGAGGGGGATTTTGTAACACTATGACTAACTGATTGGAAAGGTGCACTTACTACTTTATTTAGAGCTAGCTTCAGTAAAATTGTAAGTCCAGTATTATCTATGCAGTCATGTGATGAAACTTGATTGAAAAAATAATTCTGGGTTGAACATTGTTTTCTGTACTGGTGAGAGGGAGGGAGCATAGTGGAAACAAGTAGCAGAAAATAATTGAAAGTTTCTGCAAAAAGCTTATTGATGGCATATTGTTCTAATGCCTAACGTTGAAAAGGAGTAGAGGTTGTTGCCCATCAGCTGGGTTCCCTGCTCATTGAGAAATGTATTTGTCTCATTCTTCTGGAAATTCCACATGTATTTCTGCCTTTTAAGGATGACAGGTGTTAATTTTAATACAAGTATGTGAGCTTTTAAATATAAAAGGTACTGAATGATATTTTCTGAAAACATAGCTTTGTCCTCTGGCTTAGCAAATGGTTAAGCAATGCTACACCGAGCAGGAACATTACTGTATGTAAATTGCTCTAGTTTTGTAGTTATAATAACACCCACCTAAGAACCTGTTGAAACAGGTATGAGTACATTGAGATAGCTTATGTTCTAATTATGGGCCATTTATCTTTCGTTATGGAGACAGACAAAACTCACTGCCTCTGTGTCCTTCCATAAGGTACTAATTAAATTGTTTGGTCACATGTCCCTTCTACTTACTTTAGGTCTTGTAATCTGAAGAAAGTGGATGTTTTTTGGTGGTTTTTTTTTTGTTTTCCCGGTAAGGTAGTTGGGAAGGTGTTGTGAAAACTGTTGCTATGATTTGGACTCTTATCAACATCTGAGTAGCTCTGTGTCCTCTCAGGAATCTTTGGTTCTAATGGTCTGTGGCATGCAAGTGACAGTATCTTTTTGATAATAGTCCAGAATTTTTAAACTTATGTCATGTTTATCACATATTCAGTTAGTATGTGCATTTTTCTAGAACTTAATATTCAAGAGCAACTCAGTTTTGAGAGGAAAGCGGCAAAACCTGGAAAAACAGTAGTTTTAAGAAGAACTGAGTTTCTTTTTGTAGTTTATGTATAGATATTTTCCAGGTGTTTCCAGAAACCTTTTCTTCCTGGTAAACACTACTTTCCAGGTCCTGCTTTAGGTTGCAAGCCCCACCTTTTTCCTGGGCTCAGGCTGCAGTCCACAGGGCAGTGCTGTCTCATTTGGGATTTAAAGTGCACTGGGTTGCAGCAGGATCAACTACTTGCTTGTGTTTCAGATCAGTGCCAGTAATGTGGGTTTATAATCCCTGTAAGCCAAATTATTAACTTTGTTTACCTTATACTGTCAGCTCCGTTTTGTAGTATGGACTGTTGCTATTTTGGACCCCTGTTGTCTTGAAAGTCGCCTTTCTGTGATCTTAATTGGTCCAAGTCCTGTAAGAGCTTTAGAGTTCAGCTGCAAGTGAGGCATGGTCTGAGTAAGACACTTTAGAAAGTGGCCTGTGGTTGTGCAGGTCCCTTTTTTAGAGACTAGAGCAGTCAGGTAGCAGGTCATCTTCAGGTGAAACTGTAGCTGAGCTTGCAGTTTACAGCCTCCAGTAGCTTGTATAGAAAAAATACCAAGATGCACCTCTGTTTTGAGAACAGTGATTTTTTTCAAAATGTTTTGCTGTAGTCTTTATTTTTGTCATGAGGTCTGTGATACCATTAGATGAGATGGAAGGCAACAATATAAGGGAAAATGTGGAATGCCTGTTCCATGTTTTTTTCCCTGTTTTTGAAATATAATAGTAGGATGGGAGAAGACATATAGGAAGATAGACTTTTGAACATCATCATTGAACTGAAAGAGGGTAGGTTTAGATTCGATATAAGGGGAAAAATTCTTTACTGTGTGGGTGTTGAGGCACCTGGAGCAGTTTGCCCAGGAAATTGTGGCTTGCCCTATCCCTGTAAGTGTTCAGGACCAGTCTTGGATGGTCTGAGCAACTTTGTCCAGTGGAAGGTATTCCTGCTTATAGCAGAGGGTTGGAATGAAAAAGGCCTTCAGGTCCTTTCTGACTCAAACCGTTCTATGATTCTGTGAACATTGTAGGGCCTCTCTGTGAGATCATTTAAAAGAGCTTGAGTAAGTGGCACAAAGTCCTGAAATAACTAGCAAATACTTTATGAGAGTAAAGAAATGCTTGTGAGATAAACTGGTACAAGGGGAAGATTTAAGTTAAGTTAGTTAAAAGGACAGGATGGCCACACTATCTGTAGACCAGTACAAACTAAGTCATGGGCTGAAGGAGAAACATGAAGATGATTTTTTTACTTTTGAAACTCTGGCTGATGAACTGTGAACTCTTCTCCTTAATATTTCCTCTGAAGTGTTACCGACTAGCATTTTAATGATGCCACTCTGTGTTAGTGTTATATCTGTTTTCAACCCCTAGTGCTAAGTGAATAGTATGCTTGAGTATGACAGCAGCAGCAGCATGAGAGTTGTTTGGCATGGGATTTTGTTCACAAATTAGAAATGTATTAATATGACCAACTTTGTTGTTTTTGCACTTCCAGATGGATGGAGGCTTGTTTGAATGAGGAGCTTCCTGCCACAACAGAGCTGGAAGAAGGATTGAGAAATGGAGTCTACCTGGCAAAACTTGGAAACTTTTTCTCCCCTAAAGTAGTTTCTGTGAAGAAAATCTATGACAGGGAACAGACTAGGTATAAGGTGAGTGCTGTTGATCATGGATACTTGTTTAGGTAGACATCTAAAATGGGAATATGTACGCATGGAAATACTATGAGAAAATAAGCGTGAAGTTAATTTGTATTAGTCTTACCTGAGAAACTCTACCTTCGTTCTAGAACAATGGTTACATTGGGGGTGGGTGGACTCTTAGCTTTATCTCTAAGCTTGCACTTAGGTAAAATAATTTCTTGTAAACAGTCAATATGAGTGTTTATAGAAGACTTTGGACTTCTTTCTTGCAAAAGTGCTGTTTTCACTATCTGTGTTAATGAAACTCGTTGCTTTTCTTGACAGCTGTGATATTTTGTTTCTAAGTGCCCTCCCTCTTGTTTCTGCTGGTTTTTATTTCAGGCAACTGGTCTCCACTTCCGACACACAGATAATGTGATCCAGTGGCTGAATGCCATGTCTGAGATTGGTCTCCCCAAGGTAACTTCTGTCTTGTACATACAAATAAATAAATAATCTCAGAAAAGCTTTGCATTCTGTGGAAGCATTTACTGTTACAAAAAAAAGCACACTTACTCTAGTTAATTCTTAAATTTCTAGATTTGTGTACCTATAGAAACTCTCTCCTAAAACTTGCTGAAAGATTTCATTCTGCTACATGTGTGAGAATGACTAGGAGCAAAATAATTTATCCCTGTGTACCATATCCCCGATATTACTCATCTTGCATAATATCTGCAATATGTGGTTCTTGCCATGCATTCTTTTGAGCAGTATCCAGGTGACAGTTTGATTGTGAAAGTTTTTTTAGAAATCAATGCTAAACATAGCAGCACAACAGAAAATAGTATGTTCTCTGTTTCTTTAGACTTTCCTGTTAAATTTTCACGTCAAGTTGAAAATGTTCCTGGTGTGGCTTAATCAAGTATAAATTATTGACTCGACTAGAGAAATGGCCAGATAAACTTTTCAGAGCTAATAAACACAGTTGCCTGAAAATGTATGGAACTGTGGTAGCATTAGGCTGATAGTCAAGTTTTTTTGTAGCGATGTTATGCATAGTCTCACCAAAACTGGCATTGTGTAGTTTAAGTTGATGCATGTTTTCTTTGCATATGTACTTGCAAATTGAACACTTGGGTTTTGGCAAAGATTTTTAAATAACTTGCTGTGATTTACTAGTTGAGCTTTCCTGGGATCTATGATGATCTTACAGAAACACATTTTGTATTAGAAAATACTGAAATATGCTGTTAGAGCGGTTAGGTAAAAAGAAAAGAGTGATTTAGACGGAGGGGCATTAAGTGCCAGGTATGAGGTAAGATTTTTCAGATGCATTAGGCTTTGGGTGGAAGTAAATATGTGAGAAGATGTTGAGGAAACTAGGTTGGGGTTCAGTACATTTACATGAGATACTGGTGCTTTAAGTATTTTACCATGCAGAACAGCCAGGGAACTGATGCTGTGGAATTAAGGGTCATTCAGTTGCTCTTGCCTTTACAGAAAGAGCAGTGCTATTTTGTTCTCATAGGCAACAGCAAGGAACCTTCAAATAGCTGGAAAATAACATACTTTATTATGTTACAATAAATCAGGACTTCTGAAATAGTTGAAATGTCATTTGTTAAACTTTGAAGGCTTTGTGTTTGAAAGCTTTTGGGTCCAGCTAACTGAAAATATAGTATGCAGAGCACCTTAGTGCTGGTCTGGGATTCCAGAAAATTCTGGAAAACTGAGTGCTGGTCTGGGTTTCCAGTTTCCCTTTGAAACTGTCTCTCCTCTTGTTTCACAACCATATTTAATCCAAACAAAATTCTGTTTTCTCTCTTCTCCTGTCTTTTTTTTCATCCTTTGGCTTTCACTGAAGTCCTTGCTAATACCTCATGACCCAGTCAGTATCTTGGTATACACACAAAAGAAAGCTTCTGCCCATTCACATATGTAGAACTTGGCAGGAAAAGGGCAGCTCTGATTTGGGTATTGGAAACAAAAGGAAGCATTGACACTTCATTAGGAGAAACATTGGTCCAGGGCAGAGAAGCTTGAAGAATTGTGTTCCATGAGCTGTTTCTCTAGTGTAATGTGGAAGAATTGAGCTGATGTGATTTGGCTGTATAGAGTGAGTATAATTCAGACTGCTACCTTTGTTTTATCTTTAGATATTCTACCCAGAAACAACAGATATCTATGATCGCAAGAACATGCCACGCTGTATCTATTGTATTCATGCACTCAGGTAAGGAATACTAGACAGAAATCTGATTGCTTCTGAAATCTTTCTGCAAAGCTGAAACGTGACAGGAAAGAGAGCTGAACTGAAGGCTGGATGAGGGCAAATCTTCTAGCAGAACAATCTCATCAGGTCAGCAAAGATCCATTGAGCCAATATTTTGCCTACGGCAGTGGCCAAATCAGATTCTGAAGGAAAAAAGCCAGTCAAGTATATTGAGATTATTACCTTTTCATTCTGGTTCCCACCCTCTCTGCTGTCTGAGGCAGAGCTAGACATTGTTTAACCAAGAAGATAGTAAGGCACTGGCACAGATTACCCAGAGAAGCTTTGGCTGTCCCATCCCTGGAAGTGTTCAAGGCCAGGTTGGACTTTAGCCTGGGATAGTGGAAGGTGTCCCTGCCTGTGGCAGTGGGATGAGTTGAAAGTAGATGATCTTTAAGGTCCCTTCCAACCCAAGCCTTTCTGTGATTCTGTGATCTGTGTTGAGCTAACATGACAGGCAGAAAGTAGGAGTTGGTTTTCTTTTCCCAGACCCATGTTTCTGCAGCTGTATGGGTTCATCCCTCCTTTGTAGCGATTCCATTTCTCATCAGGCTGCAGGTGAATACATTAACCCCATTTTAGTGAGCCAAATCAGCCCAGTGAATACTTTGCTATTAGAGATGCCACACCTGCAGTCCTGTGTCCAGTTCTGGGCTCTCCAGCATAAGAGAGACACAAAGCAGCTGGAGAGAGTTTAAGGAAAGGTCACTAAGATGCTTAATGGACTAGAGGATCTCTCCTATCAGGACAGGCTGAGACAGTTGGGACTATTCATCTTATATAACATATAGTGCCATGGGAATCTCAACAATGTGTGCAGCTATCTGAAGGGAGGATGCAAAGGAGAAGCCAGGCTCTTCTCAGTGATGTCCCATGATGTGATAAGAGGCAAATGGCATAGTCTGAACCACAGGAGAGTCCCTCTTAACATCAGGAAATTTATCTGTGAGATTGACCAAGGAGTGGCACAGGTTGCTCTGAAATGTGAGGTCTCCACTGTTTTGATCCTCAAAAGCCATCTGACATGATCCTGGGGAACTTGATTCTATGTGACCTGGTTTGAAAAGGGAGCTTGAACAAGACAAACTTGAGAGTGCCCTTCTAGCCTCAACCATTCTGTTATTCTGTGAAGACTTCATAGTGGTGGGCCAGTTACATTCCACTAAGGGGGGAAGGGAAGAGTCAGCTCACTCTCTTGGTGATTATGAGCTATTATATTGGCTTACCTCTCCTTGCATCTGTATCTCCTAAAACTGTATCATTGCCAGAACCACAAGGAAAAATGCCTAGTTCTAATTATTTGCTTCTTTTATTTTCTAGCCTGTACCTTTTTAAACTGGGTCTTGCCCCTCAGATTCAGGATTTGTATGGCAAGGTTGACTTCACAGGTAAAAAAACCCCAGCACTTATATATGCTACCTTCATCTCATACCCTTCTAGATCAGTTATTGAATGCTTGTTTAAGTCAATTTTAAAGGATTGTTGCTGTGATATCCTTAATGTAAATAAAATTATAAATTAATGGCTGTGAGGAGTTTTAGTAATTTAAGAAAAAGAACTTCATTTGCCAGCTTCCGAGACAGGCAGTTAGACAGTCATTGCTTCATTTATTGTACTGTAAACATTTATTTCACAAGTAACGTCTTAATTTTTTTGTCACTGTTGTAAGATGCTTAAGCCTTGCATCCATCTCCTTGGGAGAGTTTTCAGTTTGGAACTTAGTACATGGTTCTGACCTCCTGTGACAGTTTAGAGGTGCCATCAGCTGAAGAAGTGTTTGACAGCTGATCTGTTGCAGGAGATGGCAGCACAAAGTTATTGTGCCCACACACCTCCTCAAAGTTTCACTTCCTTAATTTTGTAAAAATGTCAAATTCTCTGTTTTGCATTAGTGAGCTCTTGCCTGAGGGCACGCATCTGGTTTAAAAGGTGTATAAACTTTATTTCCCTGCAAATTGGTTGTTGATTATACTTATAAAATGCTAAACTCTTAACTGTCTTTTAGAGTTGTGTGATATTTAGCAACCGCATGTGTTGACGCACTGCATTCGCTTCTCTCGGTGTAGCCTGTTTGTGGGGAAAAAGAATATCTTAAACTACTGCCTGTGTGTTTTCCTGACCTGTTGGCAACCACAGTTGAGGTACCTCAGAATGGAGTCGGTTTCCAGCTCCTCATGAGAGTTCTTGCATTGTTTTCTAATAAGAAAAGCTACAGAATACTCCTGTATGAGTTTCTGGGAGAAATGTAGATTTTAGGAGAGTGTGCAAAATGTCTTAGCATTTTCATTTATTTTGTTTCACTTACTGAGTTACATTCAAAGTATTATTTAAATAATAATTGTCATCTGTTGTAACTGTCCTATTTTTTTTAGCAGCAGTTAGTACTACAGTGCTAATGGATTGTTAATGATAATGCCATGTAACACTAATTTAACATATGTTTCAGAGGAGGAAATCAGTAATATGAGGCTTGAACTGGAGAAGTATGGCATTCAGATGCCTGCCTTCAGCAAGATTGGAGGAATTCTTGCAAATGAACTTTCTGTGGATGAAGCTGCATGTAAGGAAAAATGGCATCTTGTTTGCTTATTCAAATCAGCAGATCATTTAAGTGCTGGTTTTAATGCTGCAGGTTTTAAGGCTAGTACAGTCTTTCTGATAGGCCTTTTCCAAAACTGGGAAGATGTTTTTATTCTTTCCCTTGTGTATTTTTCTTTTTTCTGGAGCATGATGATTTGACTACTTAAAATATTGTAATTAGAAATTAGGCTGCTATTTTTTTCAAAACACAAAGCCATGATGAAATGAGATATACTTTGATAATTCTTTTGCTTTCCAGTTAATTTTCAGATGATTTTTCTGCTCTTTTCAAATAAGGGATTCTGTATTTCTTGATTTTTAACAGTGCTGTTTTATTTGGGACTAACTGGCAGGCTGTGGCTTGTTTTTCAGTGCATGCTGCTGTCATTGCCATTAATGAAGCAATTGACCGTCAGGTTCCAGCTGACACTCTTACAGCAATGAAGAACCCTAATGCTATGCTAATAAATCTGGATGATCAACTGGAATCCACTTACCAAGCCACACTCTACAGAGCAAAGCAAGACAAGATGGACAATGCTAAAAATAGGGTAGCTCAGTTCTTCTTTCAAACAATTTGCATGTGTTGCTATGTTGTATTGCAGTGTAAACTGTGGGGAATTTGCTGAATGTGTGTTAAGGTCATGTATGTGTGGTCTTGGGTGGATTTATTCCTCCTGGCATTCTGTTATGTTCCCCAGTAACCTATCTTCTTGCAGAAAACAGGCAAGAGTTAACTGCATTAGTCTGTTTGGCTGTCTGAAATATGGACTGCATAGATACAGAATTCCTGTCAGCGTTTTTATGTTGGGAATGAATTCTTCTGTTTTCACAGATACGTTTTTCTAACAATGAAATGATGAGCAAAACTGACTGATGCTGAAGGTGGTCCATGTTGCTTTAGAACACTGTATAATACATGCCTACCTCTGTGTACTGCTTTCTGTGTTCTGGAGCTCTACTGTGTGTTCAGTAGAGCCATTAGATTGAAATAAGATGGTTCTAAGCTGTCTGTATCAGAGTTTGACTATAGTTACTCCAAATGTATTTATGTCTAGGGCTTCTTTTTGCATATGTAGAGGTAGTGTATGTATGGCCTATCACAGCTCTATATGGGTCAACATTTACCCTTCCTGACCTTTTCAGTTAGAAGGTCTGTAAGGGAGAAGGAAGCTGTAGAAACCCTGATTAGTTTTCATTTCATCTTCAGATTGCCTCAGAAAGTTCAGATAGAGAGAGAGATGTGTATGAAGAACTTCTGACTCAAGCTGAGATTCAGGGAAACATCAATAAAGTGAACAGTAAGTGTAATGTTATACTAATAGTGTTAATTAAAAGAATACTTCAAAATGATACCTGTGCTCCTCTTTTTCTGTAATGCTGACAAAATTTCAAGACAGTTCCCTTGTTATTGTGGGTTGTTTTAGTGGTGGGGTGTTTTGGTTTTCTTCAGTTGTGTGGTTTTGTTGTTGTTAGCTGGTTTTGGTCTCGTTTTGTTTTTTTTTAGTCATTATTAGTACATAGTTGTAAGCTTAATTCACTACGAGTTCTGTTACCCTTCCTTTTGGAAATGGACTGTCGATGTTGCTGAGCCCTTCAATTCTTCATCCTGAATAGTGCATGCCATTTAATAGCCTGTTTTTCAGGCTAATAATTCATAATTGACTTCATAATTGATTCTGGAAGTGTTCCTTTTGGATTACATACATAACTTGCTGTCTATGAGGTCTAAGAGTATTTACTTCTGAGTGGTAGGTTGTGTAAACCATGGCACTTTCTCAAGACTCTGTTTTACTGTTGCTAGCACATGCAGCCATATCAAAGATTGACCTGGCTTTGGAACGAGGAGATGCATTAGCACTGTATGAGGCTTTGGCAACACCAGCACTGGGACTTCGAGGATTGCTACAAGAAAATTGCGACTGGTATTTCAAGCAGTTCTTGTGTGATAGACAACAGAAACAGGAGGTATGGAAAAGTATAGATTACCCTGATTTGTGAGGTTTTTCCCTGCCTTTCACCATACAACTGTGTACTAATCACTTGGTATATACCTGCATTATGGTTTAGTATTGTCTAGAAAAAGTCAGTGTTAAGAGATGGAAGCATTGAGTAAGCCTATTATTTAGGCTTTATCTCTGCATGTGAAAGGCCAGTATAATTTTTATATGTAGGTGTACATATAATAGACCAAACCTTAAACTGCCAACTTGTGTGTGTATAGAACTATTAAAATTAAGGTGTGTCCTCCCTCATTTTGCTATTGTCAGTGCACAAATAATGTGAATATGTGTGTTTTATAAACACCTATCAGATAAACCTGAACTACTTTCACTATGGAGAATACTATCATAGACCGCTTGAAGGCATGGTGCTTAGGGACATGGTTTAGTGGTGGATTTGGCAGTATTAGCTGTACGGTTGGACTCAATGCTCCTAAGGGTCTTTTTCAGCTTCAATGATTCTGTGATGCTACCCAAGTTATTAAAGTCCACCTACTTCTTTTCTGTTTGTATTTGTGTAGTATCATAATAGTCCAAGAAGTGTGTATGTATAAGCCAAAGCTGCATGTTCTCCATTTTGATGTTCTGCTAACTCTATAGTTGCTCAGAGGTAAAACGTAACATTACTTAGTGGATTGTTTCATGCCAAACTGCACAATTGCTAGTCTCACTCCAGCACACAGCTCATGTACAGGGAGCCTTTTCCCTCAAAGTTGTGCCTTTTGTCTTAAGTATGTTATCACTTTGGAAGCAATCTTGCCTTTTATTGCTATGTCCATGGGACTGCAGTTGTGATATAAAAAAGATCAGGTTGTACACATACAATCTTTCAGCACCTGAACTGAGAATCTGGTGAGTAATTTCTTATTTCCTTATGTATATTCTTTCTGGTTTAAGTTCAAGTGGAGTATTTTTATTGAGGTAATTGAAATTAACTTGACATTGTTTCACCCTTACAGTTTCTGTTTTTTCTTTAGGCTGGCCTTACAGGTCCTCTGCAGAAGGAAGAGTTGCAGCTGGGAGTGGATGCTGCTAACAGGGCAGCACAACAGTACCAGCAAAGTAAGGATCAGCACAAATTATTGTAGCAAAGTCACTGTGGATGTGATCAAGAAAATGAGGCAGCACAGTATTTGGGTCTATTATGAATGGTCATTGTGGATGTTCTTTAAGTATTTTACAGCTGCTAAGAACATGAAAGAGAGTTGGTTGCCCTAATTATTTGCAGTGTCTTTTATCCGGCTCTTACAACGTGGCTGGAGATAACAGCATTAAAACATTAATTTGAATTAAGAAACATTGAATTTTTGCATCCATCTGAAATAACCTCTTTTTATAGAATACTTTTATGAATTTTTATGCTGTGAATCTGTGAAGAAAATCTGGATTGCTGAAAGAGATGTGAAAGATAGGTTTATCTGCTGATCATACACACTGATCTATAGAGCCATTACTGTTTCCAAACATCAGGTAGCAAATAAAATGCCGATAATTTGCTGATTGTTTTTTGATAGATGCTTCTGAGACCACACAGGGCTCTCTTACTGTCCGGGAGCAATTTGCTTTGGGATAGGTAGAAAGGAGAGTAACAGAGATTGAAGGAGAGAGGATTTAGAATACAAGAGGAAAATAGCGAATGCTGAATTAAGTAGGCAGCTACCTTTGAAGTACCTTATTTGTTAGGCATGGAAGTCCACATTTGTTTACCTTCTTGTGGTGTTTTAAGTTAGCCAGCATGTACCCACTATGGAGTGCCTGTGTTACTGCCTTGAGCAGGATAGAGGTAGAAAGGAAGAGAAAATCGGTATGATTCACCCATCCAAAAATTTGCAATGAGGCTTCTTACTATCAGAATCCTGAAATGGTAAAACAGTACCTTGATAACCAGACAAAAAGGTGAACTAGTATTAAATATGAACATTGTGTGTTTTAATGGTCTTCAGTAATGGAAGACTAGCTAACCTAGTGTAGGGGGTGTATGGATCTGAGAGTTTGGCTCTTTCCTTGCCGTTTGGGTATTATTCTTTCTCTAGTTAAGTATTTGAGTAAAATGAAAGTGCTAGTAAGTATTATGGGAGTCCCAGCTGTTTGCCTTCCTCATTTTTTATGCTCTTTGAATTACTAGAACTAGCAGCAGTAGCCAAAATTAATTCAGCAATTCGAATGGGTGATGCTGAGAAGACTGTGGCAGAAATGATGAATCCAGAGGCCCAGTTACCAGAGGTTTATACATTTGCTGCAGATCTTTACCAAAGGGAGCTGGCCACCTTACAGCAACAGAGCCCTGAAGTAAGTATCACCTTCTCTGTTATTTCTGAAAGTTGGCATGGGTCACTGGGTCTACCTTGTCTGTTTTCCTAAATGCGTTCTCTGGAACAAACCTGTCCTGAGTCTTCCCAGAACTGCTTTGGTGTTCAGTCTGTTCTGATGTGGTTTAATCCTTTGATCTTGATCTGATCGGCCTTGTAAGACTTTACCTCAGTCTCTTACTTAGTGATCTAGCTTTGTTTATGATACTCACCTTTCTACTTTGTCTTAGAGGATGTCAATTTGCCTTGTTACATGTCTGTTCTGACAACTACTCCATTGTTCTCTGTGTGCAGCAATAGTTTGTATAGAGTGAATAGAATTAATTTATTGTCCTCTTTGTATGCAGGGTCACCTCACCCATCCAGAACTGTCTGTTGCTGTAGAGATGCTGTCTTCTGTGGCCCTGATTAACAGGGCTTTGGATTCAGGGGATATGAACACAGTGTGGAAACAACTGAGCAGTCCTGTCACAGGCCTTACAAACATTGAGGATGAGAACTCGCAGAGGTGAGTAATTCAAGGAATTGTAGCTGTCCTTGATGGTGCATCTGCTCTGTGGCTTCATGAATTTTCTGTTCCTTCTCTTAAATTTTACATGATTTCTACATCATTTGTTACAGTATGGATTTAATCTCTGCTATCTCTTGCATCTTGTTCTTGCGATTACTGTTTCTTATTGGTCTGATTCCTGTGCGGTCTTTCAGTGCTTTCTCGTGGATTTCACATTAAAATCATGCTGTAATACCATTAGGTTGTCAGTAGTACTTACGCCAGCTCACCCATTTTCTTTGCCCTGGACTCTTACTCAGCGTTTCAGTGCTTTTTTCTGTTTGGCAATTTTGTCTGTTTGAACCTACTTCACATTTGTGCTGATATCCTTCACACACACAAGCATTTCTCTTTCTCCCCATTTTCAATTTCAACTCTCATGTTACCTCTCCCACTTAGTGTGCAGTTCTCAGTGCTGGGTTGTGTGCTCCCTGAGCAGCTTGTTGCAATGTCATGTTTACTGGATTTGGGTTTTGTTTTCTGACAGATACATTGATGATTTGGTGAAGCTGAAAGCTGAAAGAAGTGCAGAAGGAAATGAATTTATCACATGGAATGATATCCAATCATGTGTTGATCATGTGAATCAAGTTGTGCATGAAGAACATGAAAGTAGGTTTTTCTGTTTAATTCATGGTAGACTGATTGTAGCTTATAAGGAGTGCTAAAATTAGATGTCAATCCAAAAATTATTGATTGACTTGTAGTTGTGTTATGCATTAGATATCTAGGAAGATCTTAGTTGTGAAGAAGACTTGGTGTTCTGTTATACGAAAGTCTTAATTGCAGGACTTTTTGTTGATGGAGAGATCAGGCAGTCTGTTGTGTTTGTGGTATTGATGTCAGTATTTCAAAGCTGTTTATTAATACTTCCAGTGTAAATTTCTACCCTTTTTGGATTGGAAATGCATTGTCTGGTTTTATTAAATATTAAGCCCCGAATGTTTCGGGATGTGTCCTGCCTGGCTTCATCTGGCCCTGCTGCTGGACCAAAGGTGGCAGCTGTGGCGTTTTTCACCCCAGAGATGCCTTTGGCTGGCTGGGTGCTGCAGCTGGGCGCTCAGAACAAGTCCAGGCAAAATAGGAACTCAGTTTACCTTTGGTGGAAAAGGTTCAGACGACGGTGAAGAGAAAAGAAGCGGGTTCTGCTGTGGAGCTTAGATCCAGAGTTTTATTGCAGCATGGTAGACCTCTGAATGTGGTAACAGCCCTCAGACAGACAGACGACCCGGTCACATGGTCTCGTGTTCTTTTTAAGCCCCGGGGACAGGGGGAGGGGACGGACAGGTGAGGGCCAACCAGGTGTGAGCAGGGGAAGGCTCAGGGGATGTGGACGCCAGGACAAACCAATGAGCCCAGGCCTGGGGGGCATCTGCCAATCACACGACGCCTTGCTGGAAGGTGAAAATTAATGGACAGCTGCCAGGCAAGAGGGCACAGGGGGAGGGGGAAAGGTTGGCATACCTGAGGGGGATGGGATAGGTGAGACAGGAAATGACAACACACTGCAACATGGTGTCAGTGTCTAGGATTAGTCTAGAATCTTCTCATTTTGCTTCAATCCCCCAATTTTAAGCTAGTATTACCAAAATCTCTCAATTAGTTGTCGCCTTGTCTTGGTGTGCTCCATCCTTCTTCCTAATTTGCTGCATTCAGTAGAAGAGATTTTTCTTGAAGTCTTATCCTTTTATTTGATGGCTACTTTTTCCCTGTTCAGGTTTTCCTCTTCTTCCTTTTATTCTTTTTTTTTTTTTTTTTTAATCTGCATTGGTCTTTTTACCTTCCCAGTATTTCATTCCCTGGTTTAGTTGCCAGTAATTTAGCTCTGTAATCAGAAGATGTGCAAAAACTCTCTGAAGTTGCAGGTGTCTAACACAGATCACTGGTGATACTCCTGCTCCCTGGGTGCAGGGACACTGATATTTGAGCTCTCACAGTGACCGTGCTTCTGAATTTAATCCTTCAACTGTACTATGTGTCTTACACCCTGCAATCGCACTGCTCAGTGTTTCCCTAGACAGCTTATTGACCTGGAGCATGGAAGCCAGTTTCTTTGCATTCATATAAAAGGTGTGCTCGAGGAATCACCACTAATGCATTACACTCACTTACAGGCATTTGGTCAGTAGTCCTGTATTGAAGGGAAAGGAAGAGGTGTGGTATATACACACATATACAGTGCGAGGTTCAACAGGACTTGGAGCAGCCTTGGTCTATAGTCTTCTTGGCCTAGTGGAAGGTGTGCCTTGCCCATGACAAGGGGCCTTGGAGCTAGGTGATCTTTAATGTCCCTTCCAACCCAAACCACTCTATGCTCAAGTGTGAGTACTGAAAATTATATACTCATGAAGGAAAAAATTACTGTTGAAAGCTGAAAATGGTGAATGAGTGTTAATATAATTTCTATGCTTCTAGTCCTGCAAGTTTTTTACTTTCTATTTCTCAGTATTATTTCTGTTAATAATGGTCTTTTAGCAGTGATCAAAGACTGGGTCTGAGTGTAATTATGAAAACTTCATCAGAAAAGAAAACTGGAGTAATTCTTCTTGCGCTAAGACAGTATTAGTTGATGTAAAATCCAGAGTGGAGATAGAGGAGTCTTTGAAAATACTACAGTTAAACAAACTTATTCTTCAGTAGACCCTTGTGATGTTCTGTTTCGTATGGTTTAATTTTGGGGTTTTTTTTTTTCTTGTTTTCATTAAGGGTTCTTAATTTTTGTTTATTACCAATACTGAAAACCTCCTGGGTTTGACACTAACTTTGAAACTATATTTGTAATTTATAATTTTATAATATTTAGTATCTCAGCAAGGCTTGGAGCTTTGCATCATAAAGTGGGAGAGATTTGTCACAAGTGTGGAGGTGATGATAAAGTTTATGTTGTACACAGAGACAAGCTGGTGTCTTCTGCCGCTACTTGTTCTGTACTTGGTGTGTTGTGTTTTGCCTTGCAAAGCTTATACTCTAGAGAGGGTTAACTTTTAAATTAAAAGCTTGCTATCTTGGTTAACTTGTTTTCTGCATCTCCAAATAGACACTATGTTTCCTATTTGGGTCCTACATAAGTAGATTTGTTACAACCACACAAACGGGGCACCTGCACTGGGGGTGCACACACCGGTGCTAGTTTTATAGTATCTTTTCTGTGTAAGAGGTTACAGTGGAATTCTAAAAGTCTGTGTAGTCCCAACATCCTGTTTCTTTTAACACTCCTTGTCCTGTAAGAAAAGCTGCAGAAAGTCCTATAATGAAGTAAATTGTTCTCCTGGGGAATTTCCTAATTCTTTGGTCTGCTTTGTATATGCCCTTATAGAAAGATGCATTTATCTTCTCTCTATGAATAACTTAAATTAGTCTGAGAAGGTCCTCAAGCTTTGTGGTTGTATATAAATATGTGTGTGTGTATGTGTGTATTTTTTTTTCTGTGTTCTTTCTTAAGTTATCGTATCTGTTTTTTGATAGAAACCATGCCATTGTTTTAGTGATGCAGTTCTTGCAATGTCCTCAGCATATATTTTTCCCTGATCTCTACTCTATCCAAATGTAATCTCTTCCCCAAGATGTTCTACTTTTTTAATGAACTTCTGTTTTGTGAGTCTTGTGCTGAAGAGTCACAATCTTTGAATACAACCAAAGTTGGAGATTCCCTCACTGATCTCCTTTCTTTTATCTAAAAGAGTTCTTTGTTCTGCACTGAACCAAACCATGGCTGGATCCCTCTTTAAGTAGAGAATTGAATCGGATGAACTCTGGGATTCATCTCAACCTGAGTTATTTCATGATTTTCAGGATCAGTTGCTATAGATGTAGATTCTGTTTGCATTTAGCTAACTGTAAGGTCTTTATTTTGCTGAACAGTAAATTTTACTGTACTTGAATAGCATGCACTTCTCTGATAATACAGCTGATACTACATATGTCCTTAATAAAAGAGTTTTCTAAAATACAAGGTTACTGTATTTTTAAATGGTATTCCATGCAGGGCCTTAGTTTCATGTGAAGACTTTTTTCTAGAGAAGCCATAACCTTGGAATATTGTGAACTCTGGCCATTTGGGCTTTCTAGAAGCTCTGAGCTGGGTGTCTGAGGATTCAGTTTTGTCCCTGCATGTGGTCTCCCTGAGGTGCTTTTTTTTTCTTTTGAAACTTTTTTTTTTTGATTGCAGCGCTCAAGAATTATGCCTACTTTTGAGGGGAGAAATAGCTTTGGTTTCTTTGCTAGTAAATAATGTTTTCTGTTGAAAAAATACTGCTGTTCTGAGCTGTTACTTGATTTAGGAAGGACTAACTGCACTTTTCTTCTGAAGCAATGCTTGTGATTATTGTTAATCAAGAATGGAACTTTGTCTTTCTCCTCCCCCTTTGCATTCCTCCCTAGGGATTTTGGCAATTGGTCTTATTAATGAAGCTCTGGATGAAGGGGACACCAAGAAGACTCTTCAAGCCTTACAGACGCCTGCAGCAAAATTGGAGGGTGTAGCCCCAAAGGTAGCACAGCATTACCAAGATACACTACTTCGAGCCAAGAGAGAGAAAGCGCAGGTGAGTGCAGTTAAATGCACCTCTTGAAAGACCTTTGCATTAGTGTTACTGTAATGTTACTGGTCTTGAAAGTCCAGAATCAAAATTGGCAATGGAGAGGTGGGCATTCTGCATGCCTTCAACCGATCTTAACCAATCAGAAAGAGATTTCAGCTAGCAGTGTGAATCTGTGAACTGTGGAGATGGGTATAAGGATATTAAGTGCACATGGTGGCTTGCTGTAGCTAAACTTGGGTCCCAAGTGAGGTATGTATCTTTTTTGTGAAAAAATAATATTCATTATCTGTTTTTGTGAGGAGACCATGTTCATTCCAGGAGTACTGAACTTCTGCTTGCAAGTTTTCTGCAAGCTTAAGTACTTTATTCTAATGTTCTGTGTTAAATGTACTCTTAGCTATAGTTATATATATATGGCAAAAAAGAAAGTTTCTGGAAGTGGAAAAATCTGTAAAGTGATAAATTAGAAAAAAGGTGTGAAACAACATACATGCTACCAGCAAAATATATATGCTGTTGGTCACCTGATGACACTTCCATAGCTTATGACTTTTTTGAGCTGAAGTTGTCATTAGCCAAGGACTTCTACCTACTTGTACTTAGTTGCAGTTTTCACTAATTGAAAGGTGAAGATGAAGAGAGGAAGAGCAAGTTTCATCTTACACCTTTCATCAAGGTATAAGAAAGGATGACGAGTGCACGTGTGTGTATGCAAGTGATTTTTGGGTAGTAGGGAGGGGACACTGATTTTTTTTCCCATATCTATGTACGGAGAAGTAGCAGATGTCTGCTTTCAGTGACTTGAGAGTGTTTTGTTTTCTTTTTTCTGCTGTGGAGCTCATTGCTCAAGTAGCAATGCACAATTTTGTACAGAGGCTAAGGTCTAGATTGTGTTTAACATTTTGTTTTTGACTAAAGGTAAACCAGTGTGATGACAATAGAAAACTATATGCAATTCTGATGAAAATCATTAAGCACCTTTCCCAAGGGTCTTGACAGGGTTAATGTTCCTCAGGATCCATTTTGTACTGAAGCATTTCCTCTCGCTGAGTCAGAATGAAACAATGAAATCTTTTTATCCTGTACTTAAAACTTGTGCCAGACTGTGCTGGTAGCTTCTGGGTTGGTATGAAATTACCTTATTTAGACATAAGATAAATTAAGGGCTTCTCCCAGCAGCATGGGAATAATTCCAGAAATAGAAAGATCATATTATACAGTAACAATGTGGGGAAAATAAGCACAATCTGAAATCAACTGTTATGAACTAGTGATTTCTGTACCTTGGGGCTGAGAAGGATTAATGTTCACCTGAAGATGTTGTTCAGTTCTCACTTGATTGGGGAGTGCTGTATCATGCATGTTTCTGATGTGATGAGGTGAGAAAGAAAAAAGCAGTAGACTCCATAGTATGTTACAATGTGTGTATCTTGCAGAAAGCCTTGCAGCAGTAAAACTGTAGAGAAGCACAACGTGGTTTTGACTTCTGTGGATAGATAGTACAGTGGAGTTACAGTGGAGTGATGATTCTCCCCCACATCCTGGACAGGAATTTTGCTGTTGCTGGTACTCTTGTGGGACTGTCTGGCTTTCAGATGAAATCTGCCTGTGAAGGTCATGTTAAGCTCTTGAATAAAGTATCATTTAGCCAGTTAGTTTCAGATCTGCCAAAACAGTGGTTAAAATGTGGAAAGCACATAAGGAAATGTTCATTTTAAGTCTGGCCTTAAAGCCCTTGAATGTTGTAAATAGAGGTTCTTTTGTGCACTGTGATTATTATTCCCTTCCAGAACTAAAGGTTTCCTGAGTTCTGTTTGTATGAGAAAAGTTGTCAGAGGGATGGTAGTTGCATCTTAGCATTTCTTTTGGTAGTTACCTACAGGAAGGACCAGTGGGTGGAGAGAAGCTTATGCTTGGCAACTGCTGGGTCATTGTTCTCTATGTATATTTTGGGACTTGCAAAACACTTGTCCCTTTCCTCCTCTCAAATTTCTGCATGTAACATTAGCTCATTTGGCTAGATTTCCCAGCCAAAATGCAGGATACTGTGTGATCACTGCTCCTTGACAGGCCATCTGTTAAAATAAAGATTTAAAACATGGCTTTGACTGCTGTGTGTGTACACCCATCCACAACACATACGATGCTTTTTGCTTTGTTCGTTTGTACAGGTTTGTGAAGTTTTGTGGGCAGGGAAATGAACAGCCTGATGTGACATTAGTTGCCCAAAGGTTTATTAGTTTCTGCACACATATGTGCATCAGCAGCTCTCTGTAGTCCTTCTGTTGAAGGACTAACTTCCTGGAAAGTCATGTATCTTAGCTAGTATGGCTTTAGGACTAGCTGGTACTAAGTCCCTGGCCTTGTGTTTGCTCATCTTATTAGAGTGATTCTTACTGATAGAATTTCTTGTTTGTTCTGTTTCCTGAGAATTTCTTTTGTCCGGGGAAAGTGTTGAGTTTGGTAATGCCATAGTAGTCTCTGCCAGTCACAAATCCACATGATGTCCTTGTGCTGGAGTTAGTTAGGAAGACTGAAATACTTCTTTTTCCCTCTGTTATGGAAAACTACTCTATTGGCTGTTTCTGAATATAGGTTATCTTACTTGGCAAAAATAGTGATACTTTTCTCCTGATATTGTATGTTTGTCTCGTTGTATTCTCTTCAGGATACACAGGATGAAACAGCTGTACTTTGGCTAGATGAAATTCAGGATGGGATTCATAAGGCTAACAAGGACACCGAGGAGTCCCAGAGATGTACGTATTATCGCACAGTATTGCAATTAATCCCCACTACCAGCCAAATACCAGTTATTTAAGGAAAAGGTGGGGACTAGAAATGTCATATACATGTGGCAAAGGAAACCAGAAGAGCCTACAGGCTTCTGGTACAGGTGTGGTTTTTTGAGGAGTGAATGTCAGATTCTTCAAATACTAAATTTCTTCTGTTGTGGGGGGATATGCATTTTTTTCCAGTTTTGCGTGTGACCATTAGACTACATTACCTTGTTGGACCAATCTTTTTCAATTTGTTTATCATTTGCGACTAATTGTGTGTGTCTGTGGGTGATTGGTTAGAAGTGAGAGTGTTCACATGCACTATTGAAATGATGTTTTCTGGTGAGCATTACCTTTTATTTGTGTGAGGTACTGTTGTCTTGTCTTGGTTCTCTTAGGTATTACCAGACAAACACTCACATGTTTTTCGAATACAAAGAGTACTACACGTCAGTGATACTCACCTTTGCTCCTTAACGCAGTTGGCAGGTGGACTGGTCCACCCATTGTTGCATCCCAGTCTTTATAACAATGTTGTTTCTGTCTGCAGAAACAATTAAGTAATTACTGCTCTGGTTGTTGAAAAGGCCTCTTTTGAGTTGTGACTGGCTCTGCCAGAAGAAACTGTGTTAACTGAAACAGACATCAGAGGGGAGCTGTAACTGTGTGTGTTGAAAAGTTCTGGCGGTAAATCAGCACCATACTGGGACTTTGGGCGCACCATTACGTGCTGTCAGGTGCAGTTCCACACATGGTTGGATACTCTGTACTGAAGCGACCTCTATACTGCAAGTTGTCTAGTTCGTTTTTTATTTATGTTTCATGTTTATGTACACTTAAAATTTGCGTATCTTACATACAACCCATCTATGAGGGTGTGTTCATGTTGCCTTGCTCTGTTCTTCCATTCTGTGCTTGCTGTGAGCTACTGAGCCCCTGCGCTAACTTGCTTTCTGGTTTTATCCAAGTCTCCTTAGGAATTCTAGCCATTAATGAAGCAGTAGATCGTGGTGACGTTAGCCAGACCCTGAGTGCCTTGCGTTCACCTGATGTTGGGCTGTACGGAGTCACTCCAGAATGTGCTGAGACGTACCAGCAAGAATTGTCCGAAGTTAAGAAAAGGGCAGCAGGTACACCTTAAGTAGCTAACTATTAGTGAAATAGACACAAGATTATTGTACATGGAATTGGAACTAGAGGTAAAAAAGCCCCTGGAAAAAAATCCTGTGTTGTAGATAGCAGCTGTGGATGCTTTGTGAAATAAGGGGTTTTTTTTTAAAAAAAGAATATGAGTAGTATAATGTTCTCCACTTATACAATGTGTTGTGTTTAGGTAGCTCTCATATGAGTTCATTAGGGACTCAGAAACATTCCTTTCCTTGTTTGGAGAAAGAATAATCTGTAAAGGAAATTTCCTGGTTGTAAAATTCGTATGTGTGAAAGGTAAGACACTTGTCAGTGTTTCAGACTTCTAATTGCAGTTTCTGCTCTTAGGGGGCAATGGCAGTGAGTGGGTGAAACACTGGGTGAGAGGAGGCTATCATTATTATCATAACCTGCGGACCAAAGAGGGAGGATGGGATGAACCAGCAGAATTTGTGCAAAATGACACTCAGCTGTCACGGGAAGAGATACAGGTAGAGTAATAGATTAACACATGCTCCTTCTCTCAAAAGTTGACGTTCTCACCATTCCCACCCTTAATGCAGCTCTAAGATAGAATGCTTCAATGCCATAGTCATGTTAACACGCTTAGTAACTCATTTGATTTGCTAGGCATCATCAGATTGTGTGTGTCACTACTCCTTGTCCTATTTCATGAAAATTTATCCTGTCACTAAGAGAGTACGGGACTGTGATGTCACTGTTTTTTGAGACAACTTTGGAGTTTCTTGTAAGCACAGTGTGGAAAGCTGATGTAACATCCTTTTTCTTGTATTTCCATTTCCTTTTTCTGGCTTCTCTTCCTATCATAACATTAAATCAGAGCACCATATCTGGAGTCACTGCAGCATACAACCGAGAACAGTTGTGGCTTGCAAATGAGAACCTGATTATGAAACTTCAGGCTTGCTGTCGAGGGTATCTTGTTCGCCAGGAATTCAACTCAAGAATGAATTTTTTGAAGAAGCAAGTCCCAGCAATCACTTGCATTCAGGTAGTGATACCCTTTAATTCTATTTGGAACTTGTACTCTGCAGTTGTTTTCTGTACACAAGCTTATTAACAGTTTTTGTTCAATTCAAGTAGTTACAGCACACAATTGTCTTTGCCTCATATTGTAACTTATCTAAAAACATTTCCTTCTCCAGTGAGTTTTGGTATATTATTTGCTTTTAGGTGTCATATATAATCAATCCAGTAATCATATAGAATTGGAAAGAGAAAAAGTTACTTGAGGAAGCTTTAACAGTTATTTTTTTACATGTTTCAATGTTTCGGGAGTAAGGAAATATGAAGTGTGTTCTATGTGTTGATGGTGACACTACCATGAGATGCATTGCTGCTGTGATTCATCATGAATTAAAGAGAAACAACACGGTCTTCAGTATTCTTGCTTCTCTTCAAATTTGTCCAGGGATTTGGAGGATAGTTGGATAATTCAGCATGAAATCAGGTGCATTTACAGGACAGCCACAAAAAAATTCTTCTGTGATGTTGTAACTGAATTATGTGCAAATGCAACAGTTGCTTTGCACCCTATTACCATTTTATTATTTCAGCAGTATATATCCAATTGTTTCTGCCTAAGTAGCAGATACTCTGCCTGTATATTTAACAAAACCTCCACACCCACTCCCAGCTCATTAAAATAACACAATCTCCCTTTAAGTGTAGTACAACCCCTTGCCTGACTTCTCTTCCCAAGTGTGAATGGCAGTGGATCTGCTGGGAAAGCTTAAACTGTTACACCATTGTTCTCAGCAGCAGCAGCTAACACATGATCCTCATGTAGAACAGTTTCTGTCAATTTGACTGTTTCACTGTATCCTTGACCCCTAATTGTGCTTCAGAAGGCCCAGGCTCTTCATGGTGTAATTTCAAGTCTCTCATGATGACATTTGGAAAATAGTTAATGCTTCAAACAGTATCTCTTGATAAGACAAGCGTGTCTCCTTCATGTTTCATTTAGCCAAAAGAGCAGTTGGAAGCTGAGGAACCCAAAGAAGCTCAGATTTGTAATGACTTCTGTTCAATTAGAAAAGTAAAGTGAATGTGCCTGTTTTGTTTTCAGTCTCAATGGCGTGGCTACAAGCAAAGGAAGGCATATCAAACCCGTTTGGATTACCTACGTGCACAAAAGGACCAAGTAGTAAAGGTAGTGCAGGTTCTCTGCTTACTGTTTTGGTAAGCCTTTGGGGTAGTGAACTTCATAGATAAGTTTTCGATCTGAGTGTTTTGATTACCCTTCAATAGATTCAGTCAATGACCAGGATGTATCAAGCCAGAAGACGTTACAGAGATCGTCTGCAGTATTTCAGAAACCACGTAAGAGGCTATCTTGTTAAATAAATATATTGTGTACCTGACATTGGTACTCTTTCCAGAATGATGTCAAGTGCTTTTTTGTTTCTTAAATCCTAGATAAATGATGTCGTAAAAATTCAAGCCTTTATTCGAGCAAACAAAGCCCGAGAAGACTACAAAACCCTCAGTAAGTATTGCCAAGAGGATAAAACTGCTGTGGCTCAAATCTCTGTTTGTGAGTGATCATAGATTCATAGAAGAGATTCCCCAACTTTCTCTGCCTGTCTCCATAGGAGAGATGCTTTAGCCCATGATCATCTTTGTAGCCCTCCTCTGGGCTCGGTCCTGCAGCTCCACATCCTTCTTACTATATTGGAGGCCCCAGAGCTGAACACAGTACTTCAGATGGGGTTTCATTAGAGTAGAGTAGAGGAGGAGAATCACCTGCCTTGACCTCCTGACCACACTGCTTTTGAGGCAGCCCAGGATGCAGTTGGCTTTCTGTGCTGCAAGTGCACATTGCTGGGTCATGTCAAGCTCCTTGTCAACCAATATGATATTGGCTGTGTGATCTATAACATCAAGACAGTTTTGAGGAGCAGTCAGGATGAAGTTGATAGGGAAGTGCAGGGTGTAGGTAGTTCTTGAGGCTGAAGGAAAAGATGATTCTAGCTGCCTTTTTTTTTTTCCCTGCTGAAAAATAGAACTGTAGCTTTGCAGTTAGCTCTGACAGTGTGTACTACCCTATGCTAATACTGACTTTGTTCTTGATTTAGTTCTCTTACAATTTTCTCAAAACAGGAGAATCGAAATGTCTGAAGCTGGTTAGACAAGATGGTACTAATTTGACTCTGGGTACTCCTTGATGTGCTGTTTAAACATAGATAAGGCATATATTTACTTCTGTTTGCCATCCCCTAGTGTTGTCTATTTTCTTTCCTGTTTTTAGTTAATGCTGAAAATCCACCTATGGCTGTGGTCCGGAAATTTGTCCACTTGCTTGATCAGAGTGACCAGGATTTTCAGGAGGAGCTTGAGCTAATGAAACTCCGTGAAGAAGTTGTAACCTTGATCCGATCCAATCAGCAACTGGAAAATGACCTCAATCTCATGGACATCAAAATTGGTTTGCTAGTGAAAAACAAAATTACATTGCAGGTAAGAAATGTGTTGTTGGGAGACTAGCTACACATAGAATTGAGCCCAGTGGTAGTTGGCATGGAGAGCTCCTGGCCTCAGATGTTGGTTGCTCAGACCCAGTGGAAAACATTTCCCCTGACTTAGTTTTTACTTCCAGTATGTTCTTAGTTAATTCCACTGATTTAGTATGTATCCCTAGAAAGAAAACTGTAGGAGGAGAAGAAACAAGTCCTGAAGGTAAAAAAGGCAACAAGACTATCTTGAGCTAGCAAATGCAACAGGTTTTGTATTGAAAGGCTTTGAGACTCTTTTTTTGTTGCTCCTTTGGGGTTAAACAAGTCACATTGTTTACAAGCTACAAGCTTTCAGCCAAGGGGGTGATTCTGTAATTTTGGAGGCAGGAGACACGCTTGTGTGGCTTGGTTGTTGGTTAAAGGAAGTGCCCTCTATCTAAGCTTGGCTGGTGTGATTCATTTCCAAAAAAGAAAAAAAAAAAGGGCTCTTGCTGATACAGCATTGTCTTTTCTTCAAGCTGAAGTACTGGTCAACTTTTCATGTGGTCCTGAATTCATTACACTAGGCTTCTCTGAGTGCAAAATCTCAATTGGTGTAGTGAAATTTATCTTAGAAGGAAGCTGCAGTGGTTGGGCTGATGATTGCAGTGAAAAGTGCCATTGCTGTCAGAGTATGTGGAGGTAGTGAGCTAGGTGAATATGGAACAATATTTGTAAACTGTAAGCCCAGTTTAAAAAAGGAAAACATTTCCAAATGTCTTCAGAATGCTACCAGATCTGATGGTAATTGCTGCCAAGAGTGACTAACCCTTCTAGGGTTTCAGACAAATTCACAAAGTCAGGGACAAAGCAGAACATATACTTCCAGTTGGAGAAACTGCTGCCATAGCAAACAATGCTTCACTTTTATAGCCCCAGGCATTCCTTGACCCTGCATTTCCACATCCAAGAGAACTAGCTCTCAGATGCAACTGTTTTCCAGCATTTCTTGTTTGAAATCTGTACCTTTTCTTTCTTTCCAGGATGTTGTTTCTCATAGCAAAAAACTTACCAAGAAGAACAAGGAACAGCTCTCTGACATGATGATGCTGAACAAACAAAGGGGAGGTTTGAAAGCATTGAGCAAAGAAAAGAGAGAAAAGTTGGAAGCCTATCAGCATTTGTTCTACCTACTTCAGGTAAGCAACTTCTTACACTGCTCGGTAACCTTTCGTCATAGAAGGTGATATGTCTTATCCCAGTCTTTGCTTGTGCACTGTAGTTGTCATAGAAGCAGTAAGGTTGGAAAAGACCTTTAAAATCAAGTCCAGCTAGCAACTGTTTTGAGCCACCTTAGTTTTTTAGCAGCACCAGCGGGGACATGTACACTAAGTAATTTTTCTTGTTGTTGTAGACTAACCCAACCTACTTGGCCAAGCTGATTTTTCAGATGCCTCAAAACAAATCCACAAAATTCATGGATTCTGTCATCTTCACGCTGTATAACTATGCATCCAATCAAAGAGAGGAATACCTGTTGTTGCGACTTTTCCAAACAGCACTGCAGGAAGAGATCAAGTATGTGGTAGCATACGGCACATTCTTGCTGTTGAATCAGTTTTGGCAGTTCCTGAAAATGAGGCACATTTTCATGTGAAGTCTAGTGCTTATATGCAGATAATGCTAATCTGTCCCTTCACTGTCCTTTTCCCATTTCATATCAATTAATGTAGTCTATCAAAAAAGAATCAAGTATGTCGATAGAAGATGAAGGCTTTTCACTTGAATCAAGATTTCACTGCTCAACAGGGCAGATACTTCTGATCTGATGCAAAGTCATTCTAAAATTTAGTTTAATCTCAATTCTCCAGTGTCTGATTATAAATATGTTCAACAAAGTGCAAACTCAGACTTAGCCAGGAAGAGAGCTAAATCTAAGCTGTCTGGATTTCCAAAAAGTAATGAGGAGTCTGAAATCTCTGTTGTTCAGCATTTCTATTTCCTGTCAGTGTTAGAAACTCTGGCTGTCCTCAGACATGTTTTGTTGGATTGGTTAGGCCTTTGGAGCTCAGTGTTACATGACTTACATGACTGTAACTCAAAGTGTCAGTTTGAGTTACATGACTTTACAATGCAGAGTGGCCCAACTTGCTGTGAGGAAGAATATGCAATGAACTTTTTAAGGAACTACCCTCAAGCATTTTTGGGAATGTTTTTTAAGCATGCAGATGCCCTGAAACAAATAACAACTTCTAAAAAACATGTGTGTCCCCCCCACCACCCCATCCCCAAGGTTATGCTTGGAACAATAGTCCAGGGAAGCGTAGGCAGTGACAGAGTTATGCATACCTAAAATTTCATATGGATTCTTTCTTCTTCAGATCAAAAGTAGACCAGATACATGAAATTGTGACTGGGAATCCTACTGTTATTAAAATGGTGGTAAGTTTCAATCGTGGTGCCCGTGGTCAGAATGCCCTGAGGCAGATCCTTGCACCAGTTGTGAAGGAAATCATCGATGACAAGTCACTTAATATCAAAACTGATCCTGTGGATATTTACAAGTCTTGGGTTAACCAGATGGAATCTCAAACTGGAGAGGCCAGGTATGGGACCTGTTAATACTGTATTTTTCTAAACGTTGCTTGGCATTGCTCAGTCATTCAAAACTTGCATCCTTGGCTCCACTGCATGCATCTGTCCAACTGTCTTGTCAAGACAGCTTTCATCTGAGAGTTCTAAAGTTCTTACTCTGGCTGTGGTGCTGAGAGTATTGAACAGGAATGTCATAAAATTATGGAAAAAGAAATGCTCTTTGGTATTTTCCTATGTTAACTTGATAGTTAACTATGAGATGCCCTCTAACCTAAAATGATGTATTGTAAGAAAATGTACTTGGGAATTGTTTCCATGTCAGTCCCTGTTCATGTCATGCTTGGCCTGTGCAAACACGTACTTCTTCTCAAGCACACAAAGTCGCTCTTGCTGGCAGGAAGCATCACATTGCATTTAATTCTCCTTGGTCCTAACATCTTTCTAATTAATATCAGCCATTGATGATAACTGTATTCAGCTATGTGATTTTGTGTCATTCTGGTTTCTTTTTCTTCAGTGGTTGTGATTTGCTAGAACTTGAGGATTTTGTTGTGTTATTGGGGTTTTTTAATGTATTAAAAAAAAAAGCAAAAGCCCTACAGATGAATGACTTCCTCCATATCTAAAGCAGTCGTATACCTTGGCACACTTTATGAAAAATTCTGGGTATGGTAAAAATGGAAGTGATGATGTGTATTCAGATTCTTCTCTATACATGAGATTTAGGATACACCTTTATGAATTACCAGCTTCATTTGTCTGTGTTCACTGGAATACTATGCAACAGTCTCAGCTGATTGAAAAAAGGATAACTATTCCTTCAGCAGCATGTTATATTGATTTTATGGATGCTGCTCTGCTTGTGTCCAAGTTTTCATCATCTTAATACTCAAATGTGTAGCTTTCATTTTCACCAATTCGCAGTCTGAAGTACCACTATGTATAATGGATGGTGCTTTTTTTGCCCGGTGTGCATGCTGTAAAAAAGATTCAATTTTGAGTTAGCCAGGTCTTTCTCTCAGTGGACAGTGCAAGGGAAAGTAAAGGAAGTAAAAGCAAAAGAATTTCAGTTCTGACGGTGCCAAACAGGTTAATTAAAAGCAGTGAATAGTTTTTTGCAGCGAAGTGAATATAAGTTTCTGGTTTTGGCAGTGAATATGTTTCTGTGTCAGGCTATACATTCTTGAAGTGTACTAGCCTGAGTAATACTCTCCTTTATATGTCTGACTTTTTCAAATAGCAAACTGCCATATGATGTTACTCCTGAGCAAGCCCTAAGTCATGAAGAGGTGAGGACGCGCCTGGATGCCTCAATCAGAAACATGAGGACAGTGACAGACAAGTTCCTATCTGCCATTATTAGTTCAGTGGACAAAATCCCGTGAGTCTGATGCACCACTGTTATCCCTGAGAAGTTGCTGGTGTCTTCATGCTTGCAGCAGTCTTATTTGACCTTTTCTTTCTCTCAGGTATGGAATGCGTTTCATTGCCAAGGTCCTAAAAGACTCCCTGCATGAGAAGTTTCCTGATGCTGGTGAGGATGAGCTTCTGAAGGTGAGGATCTATACACCTTTGTGAGTAATTGTCAGCCAAATTGGCTGTGGCGAGCTCATCTCATTCTTCTCTCTTGTTAGGTGTATGTGTGGAGACGAGCACATGTAAACCTATTCATTTACCTCTACAGATAGAAAATATTTCACATCAGGCTATTGACGTCAGCTTCATACACATCGCTTGAGATGTAATACATTGTTTAGAAGGAAGTATCCTGATGCTTCTGTTTTGTTTTTAGTATCTTGGGCATTTGGACCTTTAGGTTTCTTGACCTGGGGTTTACTGTTGCTCCTAGAAAATAAACCTTGGGTTAACTACTGTGGTCACTGGCTGCTGCTCCTTCCTTAAAGAGACAAGTTAAAAAGTCCGTGTGCCAAATTCCTAATGCCCCATATGGAACACACTGGGATATTTTGACGGCAATATGTAGAATCGCTTCCCATGATGCCTGGTCAGTTTTGTATTTTGCATTTCAGTTGGATTGGAGAACTAAAAGGATCCTAATATTAGTTGGTCTTAGATGACTACAGCATCAGGGTTTTTGTTGAAATTTCTTTGGTTTTGTGGCTTCTGGGAAATTCTGAATTTATGACCATGAATGCTCTACTTTTTAGTACAATATAGTTTGGTTATTAGAATACTTGACAATGTCTCTTTAAGCTTCTCTGCCTCTGCTTCATTACAAAATAATTACCAATCTGAATGCTGTTTTCTTCTCTCTTCTAGTTCTGTGCTTTCCCATTCTGAGACATCGGTTCTTTCTATGCAGGTGAATTAATTTCTTCCATCTGTAAATTTAGGTGGAAAACTGCAGGTTTTGTTAATCCTCATGGAAATAATGTCCACATGAAAGTCAAAACTGCAGTTGCGTGCAATACCTACCTGTAGATTTTTTATTTAGCAACTGAAGATACTCATATAACATACTGTTCTTTTTGCCCCACAAGTTCAAATGTCATTAATTAAATTTCTTTCATGGATGTTTTTTTCTTTTTACTGGCAGTAAACAGACTGTTAATAGTCAGCAGACTGTTAACATCCCACAGCATAATTTGTGAGAGTACAGCAGAGGCTTGCATAAAACACTTGTCCAAACATGGCCTGACTGAAACCAGTTATTAATTTCTGGGACTTACCAATGGCTAGGTTTTTTCTCTGTGTTTTCACCTGTTTGTTCAGACCCCAATCTCTTCCATGCATTTTAGTCACATGAAAAGCAGGTGAAGCCAAGGTTCAGTGACCTGGCCTTCTGCAAATGAGCATGTGGTGAGAGAGCTTTTGCTTTAAATCAGCATGGTGAGTTAATACCTTTCCTTGCTAGAATTACTTTTGGCAAAATATCCAGCACGGGGTAGAAGAATATTGTGAGCATATGGATAATGTGATAATCTCTATTTGTAGTTCTTTGAAATATACTGCTGCTCACATTTGACTAGTAAATTGGATTTTCAAAGCATCCAATGCCATTTGTTTTCTGTACTTCTGATTTTCTTACTTCTGGATTAAATGGTTTCTCACTAACTAGGGGTCTGTGCCTGAATATCTTGCTGGGTTATAGAAGAAGGCTTTTATTCTGAAAGAGAGAAGGGCTTTGGACAAGAAATGGAAAAACATTTCCTCAATTTACCTTCTTGGTGTGCCATTCTTCCTCCCTATTTTTTCTTTATCAGAGATGGCAGCCAGTGCTTTATGCTTCTTTACAAATTGGCTCTTGTTCCACACTGAAACTTCATTATCAGATTCCTCTGTATCGTGGTCATTCTGCCCTCTGTTAGGCTAATTCAGTTGCATTTAATTCTCCTGACAGACTCTCTCATGCTCATATCAGTAGTTCATTGGTAACTTATAGTATCTCTTATCTGTACATTTTTGTAAGTTGGAGTTCTAAATCTTTACGCATAGGAATATCTGCTGCTGTATTGTCCTGTGACTGATGGTGCTCAGGCTTTCCTCTGTGTTGAGCTCCCTATTGCATCTTTATGATATTGGTTTTTTTTTAACGCTGTAGATCTTTTGGGATGGTGTGTGCTTCTGTACAGCAGAACCTTTGTGTTGGAAAGAGGCTTACAAGAAAATAATTTATCTAAACACAGAGTAGTTTCAATAAAATTTGGTTGGGTCCTGAACTTTTGTTTATTGATACATTTCTTCTTTCTTTCCCAGATTGTTGGCAACTTACTCTATTATCGCTATATGAATCCAGCCATTGTTGCACCAGATGCATTTGACATCATCGACCTTTCAGCTGGAGGTCAGCTGACGACAGATCAACGCAGAAACCTTGGTTCCATTGCAAAGATGTTACAGCATGCTGCATCCAATAAGATGTTCATGGGAGACAATGCTCATCTAAGCATCATTAATGAATATCTGTTGCAGTCATACCAGAAATTCAGGTAGAAGACCGTAGCTAATTAATTGGGAAGTTTGTCGAAGGGTAACATTGCAAGTAAAAAGGGAAAACAGTAAATTTAGAATATGGAAAATTCTGTCTCTGTCAAATATGCAGTCTATTTAAAATAAAAGAGATTTCAGTCCAGACTGCCACGAGCATCAGTGACATGGGCAGATAAAATATGTACCTGGGATTTATGAACAATGGATTGTATGTTCATGAGATTGCAAAGTCAAGAGTTTCAAGTGTCCAAAATAAAGGTTGCTTTTGCACATACTTATTACAGTACTTTGGACGGGACATACATTCTTCTGTCCTATGTGAACCCTGGTTGCATATGAAAATCTAGTGGTGATCAGGAATAAAGCAGGTTGGCATTTAGCTATTCATGTAGTTGAAGTAGGCTTTTGTTCAAGAATTGTGGTAGCTCCTGTCTTTTGGAAAAAGGGTAACCAGAGGTAGTTGGGGGCAAAGGATGATAATGCAGTCGAGGCAGGAGAATGAGGTCACTGAAGGCAGTTCTGTCAATTTTGAAAATGAGCAAATGTCAACATGGCCAGTATCAATGAATGAATTTACTAGGTTGCTTCTGATGTGTTAAACTAAAGCTGCACATTGTAGTATGCCATAGTGTACCATAGTTTAAAGGGGAGAGTCTATGCTTGAAATTGTCATAGGGAAATTGTCATACATTAAATTGTAATACTCTTGACATATCTCAGAGTCATACTGAGTGTTCTCTCCTTCTTTGTTCTGAAGACGTTTTTTTCAGGCTGCCTGTGAGGTTCCTGAATTGCAGGATAAATTTAATATTGATGAATATTCAGACTTGGTGACTCTCACTAAACCAGTAATTTATATTTCTATTGGTGAAATCATCAATACACACACTGTAAGTATGCGTTAGTCACAGTTGCTCCTTATAAGCAGTGTTTGTGAAGAAAATGCTGTTTCTGTCTGAAACACAAAAGTACCAAATACAAGGCCGACAGTTGTCATGATTGTAGTTTGTGAGAGCTTGTTGGTTTATCGAATATAGTAGTTTAGGTATGGCTTCACTAAGTTTCTTTGGAAAGCATTTGAATATTGTCACATTATTATCACGATATTGTCAATATTGTGATATTGACACAGCTCTGAATATTGACATCACTGCTTTGGAGTTCAGTGATTTTTTTCTAAAAGATACCAGCCTAATGTAATGAAATTCTACTGTCTAGAAAAGGATATATTGTTAAAACATGATTGTTTTTTTCTATTCATCTAGTTGCTCTTAGACCATCAAGATGCAATTGCTCCTGAGCATAATGATCCAATTCACGAGCTGCTGGATGATCTTGGAGAGGTTCCTACAATTGAGTCCTTAATAGGTGGTCTAGTTTATTCTGCTAAAATAATATGTGATATTACCTGAAATGACTTAAAGTGCAGTAACGAAACAGTAAGAAATTGTCACTGGTCCTTCAGGAGGACATGCTCTAAAAAGCAGCCACAGAATTGTTGCATAATTTACTGCCCTGAAAAAAACAGGGGTTCTTTCTCTTCTCCCCACCCACCTCACTGCATCCCACTCTAGAAGTTTCTTGAAGACAGATGGATTTTGACATATTTTCTTTGTTCCATTACACTGGAGCCATTTCTCTGTTCTTGTGTCCCTGTTCCAGCTTGTTTGCAAGGATCCATCCTTACTGGAGACCTGTAGGTATTCCTTTCAGAGTGCAGTAATAAATGTATTAAATAGCATGTGTTCCTTTAAGAGTCTTTGGCATGTGGACAGGTGATCTTCCCCAACAGACAGGTAACATATTTCCCCTCCTTTAGAGTTATTTTCCATAAGGAAAATAGAATTTTATTCTCTTCTGGTTGGGGAAGGAAGGAACTAACACTACTAATCTGTGAAACTGTTCTGGAAACCTGAGACACAGTTTACTGCTTCAGGATGTAACACATACTGTGGAAGGATGCACAAGTTTTTCTCCTTCATTGGTTTCTATGTTGCAGTTATTTGAAGTTTCTAGTCTAGCAGAGGGGAGGGAGGCAAACCAGGCACAGTTTTTGGAGAGGATGCTCTGAAAGCAAACACTAACCTTGAAGTTGCTTGATCAGAAAGGTTAGAATCTTCTGAAGGAGTGATTGCAAGCACATTTTCTTCCAAGCGCTGGCAAAGAACTGCAAGAGGCATTATCTGAACAAGAGAGACCATGGGTTTAGCTAGAACTTGCCCTCCTTCCCCATTTCGTTTCTCCTGTGTGCATTGTTTCACTGTGGCTAATATGTCAGATCTTTCTGCAACCCTTTATAAAATGGGGGGAAAGGTACCAACTATTGTTCTGGTGAAAGTTCATATGCAGTTAGAGCAAGAAAATTTCTTTTTGATGGGATAGCTTACTTTGTTCAAGAGATGATGATAGGCTCAGTTGCTAACAAGCTCTTTGCTCTTAGCTTGAAACATGCATTTTGATGAGGACATGGACATATGCGCATCATCACATTTTTGTTTTCTACTTTTGGCAGTTCAGCCACTCTTCTCAGTGAGATACTGAGCTAGAGTGTGGAATGCTTGTAAATCTTTAAGGCATTCAAAGTGGTGACTTTGTGGTGCTTTTCTGGCTGGTGCATTCTCTCAGATTTGTTATGAAAAAGTCTGATATTCAAGATATAGTCTGATATATTCAAGATGATGTCTTTAAAAGTTGGTTTGGGTTTTGAAGTGTCCTTTGGACAGTATAGGAAACAGTCTAGTTTCTCTGTGTCTGTTATGTAGGGAAAAATTACGAAGTCCTAACAGTCAAGAAGGTAAAGAATGTGATTTAATCTATAAACTCTCTCTGCTTGGCAGGAGAAGGCTCTGGCAATGTTAATGACCCCAACAGGGAAATGCTAGCAAAGACTGAGGTTTCTCTCACACTCACTAATAAATTTGACGTTCCTGGTGATGAGAATGCAGAGATGGATGCAAGGACAATTCTTTTGAAGTAAGTAGGAGGTAACTGCCTGGTATATTACTCAAAAGAAGGAGCAACTGGAATTTTACCAGTTAATCAGCATGTGAAAATGAGAGAATTGAGGCATAATTTAAGGAAATGTGGGGGGACTGTTACTCCAAATACACTGAGATTGTAGTCATGTCCTTTTCCATGCTGTGGCATGACTTTTAATTGATGAAGACTAATAGCCTTTTTGAGCAGCATAGGTCTTATAGCCTAAAGGAAAGAGAGCAATGGACTGTCATTTTATCTCACCGATTAAATTCTTTCCGCAATAATAATTTTATTATTGCCAGAATCTTTATTCTGGAAAACCTTTAACTAACAGTGACTCTTGGCTGGTTTTAAGCAAATCCCTATTGCTGAGATGTACAAAGCAGTGACCTGACATTCAAATGCATGCCTACCTCCTCTTATGCATTCCTGCTCAGATGGCAGTTTGAAAAATCTTTGCTCAGCATGTACTTGGTATAGGCAGACAAATGATCTCCCACGAGAAGATTTTGTCTCCAAAATTAACTTTAACTGGACTTCTTAAAAGATACATCAGTATTTTCCTACCCACCAGACAAAGGTGACACTGGTTTCAAACATAAAGATTTACCAGCTGCACTGGTAGTCGCTTAAGTTGTGGATGATGAGGAAGGTGCGTATGCAATGCAGTTTGTGTGATTCCAAAAATAATTCCAGCTGGACTGCAGAGATGCTATTTGGTTTTATTGTGTGGCTTAAGGACAGAAGTGCTTCAGAGTGGAAACCGACTGTGATTAAATCTCAGCTCAAATCAAGGAAATGACCCTGTCTATTGCCAGGCTGGACTTGAGATCTACCTGTCTCCCATCCCCATAAGAAAATAATTCTTCTGAGTTTTTTGATACCTGTTAAAGATCACTGAAGCATGCTTATGGGTGGATAATATTTTAGAGCTTTTCTGGTTGCACAAATGGGCTGTGGCTGCTACCTGCGTTATTGTTCACTTTAAATGCAGTTTCTGTGGTCCACCTGGCAGTACTGGGGCTACCTTCTAATATATGGGGTAGCCTCCTTGCTGTTTGAAGAAGTTTTGGGGAGCAAATTGTGCGTATTACAGAGAGGAACCTTTTGAGGAACTAGTTTCCAATAACGCACTGTCCAAAAAGTAAAGTGCTTGTCAGGGGTCTGGTCTAGTTTAGCTTATGCCTACCTGAGTGCTTATCCAGTAATAGTCCGACTTTAAATAAATCAGTAGCATTGGTATTGTTGCAGAACAGAAAAGTATTAAAGGTCTTTCTGTTTAAAATTTTTTTCTCCTATTATCCTTGATCTCTTTGCAGCACAAAACGTTTAATTGTTGATGTAATCCGCTTCCAGCCAGGGGAGACGCTGACTGAAATTTTGGAAACTTCAGCTACCTCAGAGCAAGTATGATGTTGTTTGTCTGTGCTGGTTTTAGACTTGGAAATCATCATCTATCTAGATATATGTGGGATTCTCTGTTTAGGTATTGCAGTGACGCTGTCTCCACTGATGATGGAGCAGGGTGTTATGATAATCAGGAGGGTGTACAGTGGAAATAAATTGTACGTGTGAATCTTACTCCTGCAGCAGTTGCTAGAAACTGTTTATGTAGAAGACCACTCTAGATGATAAGTAGGCTTCTCCTGGTCCCCATGTGTAGAATGTGTTCATCAAAATGTCATCATCGAATCATTCGAATCGGTACGGGAATCACCAAGCAAAACTCTTAATCCTGTGTTATGCCAGAGATCAGACAATCTGTTTCTGCTTCTTTTTGTCTTCTTGTAATTGATTTGCTTATGAACTTGCAGGTTTTTGTTTTCTTCTAGGAAGCAGAGCATCATAGAGCTATGCAGAAACGGGCCATTCGTGATGCTAAAACTCCTGATAAGATGAAAAAATCTGTCTCTGTAAAGGAAGATGGCAACTTGAATCTCCAAGAAAAAAAAGAAAAAATCAAGGCAGGCCTGAAGAAGTTGACAGAACTGGGGCCAGTGAATGCCAAAAATAAATACCAGGAACTAATCAATGATATTGCGAAGGTATACCATTTGATGGTTTCCTAATAATGATAGTTTTCCCAGTTTCCAGCTTTGTGAAACTGGCATGAGTTTTCAGAAAGAGAGTAAAGTTTTAGTAGCTAATTTATAGAGAAAAATCATGCCTTTTGTTGCAGCATTTCCACCTCTTGGCGTGTGGAAAGTCCTTTACTTTTATACAGTGTTTCTGTTCTCTCAAACAACTGCGTTGCCTGGTTCTCAGGTACTTTAAGAAAAAACTTAATAGCTTGGAAGGGAGGTCCTGACGTGTGATGTGTGTTTTTTTGCTCCATTTCACTAATTCAAGTAGTGCCTCTACAAGCTTAGTCACACAAAGAAGTTTTGCTCATAACTCTAAGACATCCTAATTGTTATTTTGATTTAAATGTGCCTGTTAAAGAATCCCTAAATGATGAGGGGAGTTGCTATGAAAAACTTACAAAAGAGATCCAGTACTGTTGGATATTGCTACAGTGACAATATATTTTACATCACATTGTTTACTGAAAAACTATTTGGGAAATGTTACGTAAGTAAACCAACTAAATAATCACTTTTAGGGATTTGATAAGAATTAATTGTACTATAGATAATACGTGTCACAAATTAAAGTATCAGTCAATGAATGTAGTGTTTTCTTGTTGAGATATTAAGGCAAGTGATGCTTAAAGGCTGACTAACAAAGAAAAATAATGAAGTCTGTGTGCTGCTCGATTTGTAAGATACTTTCCAGTGCTGGCAGAATTGCTGCTTTTATATCATGGGCTTTCAGTGCCCACTCTAGTATCACAACTAGAACAGAACTGAAGTTTGAGAAAGCCACAGAAGGTGCAACTTGTAGAGTTGGTTAGTTCCGCAAATAGTCATAACAGAGAAAAAGCTGTGACACTTAAACTGGGGCAAGTGCAAATGAGTGCTCAAGCCTTGCATTGAAGCAAAATCAAATTGTGTGTTTCAAGTACTCAGTGGCTCTGGGACTGAGCACCTGGAGAGCTCAAATCACTGTTAAGTCTCTGCCTGTCTTTCTTTGTGCTGTAGGATATCAGAAATCAGCGTAGATACCGTCAGAGAAGAAAGGCAGAGCTAGTGAAGCTGCAGCAGACATACAGTGCCTTGAACTCCAAAGCTACTTTTTATGGAGAACAAGTAGATTATTACAAAAGTTACATAAAGACCTGCTTGGATAACTTGGCCAGCAAGGGCAAGTAAGTATCTTGGAACCGTAGAACCATAAAATGGTTTGGTTTTGAGGGGACCTTTAAAGACAATCTGATTCCCACCGCCCTGCCGTGGACAGGTACACCTTGCACTAGATCGGGTTGCTCCAAGCCCCATCCAGCCTGGGCTGGAACAGTTCTGGGATGGGTTAGCCACAGCTTCCCAGGGCAACTTGTCCCAGGGCCTTACCACCCTCACAGGAAGCTGTTGACTGCAATTCTTTGAGTGTGACCATCCGGTTGATCCTTATCCATCAAATGGTCCATCTATCAAATCCCTTTTTCTTCAGTTTAGACACAAGGATGTTGTGTGGAACATTGTTGAATGCTTTTCCACAAATACAGGTAGATGATTGTCAGTCAGAAATGGAGAAGAAGTTAGAAACCTCATCCAGAAATGGTGTATTAACCCCGTTGTAGCAGATCACCAAATTGGCCGGGCACCTGAGTGAAGGTATATTGGCTGTCACCAATTACCTCCTTGTTTCTCATGTATCTTAGCACAGTTTCCAGGAGGACCTTGCCAGTCACAGAAGTGAGACAGATTGTGTCTTCCTTATTTTCCTTCTCCAGTTGATAGGAGCTTGACTGGAATGCCACGTTTCCTCATACATGATGGATAGTGGCTTAGCCACTTCTTCCACTGGTTCCCTGAGGACCCATCTCATCAGACACATCTCATCAGGGTCCATGGACTTCCACACCTTCAGATTCCTTAGATGGTCTTGAACCTCATGACCTGCAGCAGGTGGTTCCACGGCCCTAGAGGTGCTTCTTACAAGAAAGCATGTGTTGCTAAGAAGAACCATAATACTATCTGCTCAAAGCTCCTTGTCCAAGCTCTTTCCCACAGCAATAGTCTTAGCAAAAGGGTCTCAGCAGCAGTAAGAAAATACAGGGTGAGGTCCTTGCCATGAATGGTGTCAAAAAGACAATCTTGAAAGACATTTTGGTCCCTTTGGGAGAAGAGAGTGCAGAGAGTCCAGTGGTACGAAGGTTGTTGTCCACATAGGCACTTGCTGCTCAGTCAGTCTGTCCTGTTATCCTTATTAGAATGAAATAACATAGTTACCTACAAGGAAACCCTTGATCACAAATTGTCCCCATTTCTATGCCAAATGAAGTCAGCTGTTATAGTGCTAGACAAATCAGATTTTCTGGCGGGGGGGAGAATAGTTGTCTCCTCCAGTCAGATGTGAGAATGTGAACCCTTTTTGTTTGCAGAATGAAAATACAAGCAAGTTTCTGAGTAGTCTCAGCTTTTCTCCATATCAGTTGTCATTACACCCCATTTTGCTTAATGAGAGATGGTATTGCTTTTTATGAAGTACCATATCCTTATGTTTTGGGTGGGATTTTTTTGGTTTTGTTTTTTTGGTTGGTTTTTGTTTACTTTGATATTATTATTATTATTATTATTATTATTATTATTATTATTATTATTATGCTTAAATGTTATTGGTAAATAGTAGAAAATTAAGGATCTGATCTGGGCTACAAGTGCTTTGTAGGTAAATTGACTAGTAGAAGTACATAGTTATCTATCATTAGTCACAGTTCTTTAGCTGTACTGATTCTATCCCCTCTTTCAAATAGGATTGAAAATTTGCTGCAGTGTCTTTACTTGTGACCTTCTAATTTGTTTGGTTTGTCTTTTTTCCCCAGAGTCTCCAAGAAACCTCGAGAGATGAAAGGCAAAAACAGTAAAAAGATTTCTCTGAAATACACAGCTGCTCGACTTCATGAGAAGGGAGTGCTTTTAGAGATTGAGGACCTGCAAGGTAACCAGTGAGTATCTATTATTTAAAACTCTTTGAGGCTAAATAACCTTTTTGGAGGAAAAGGAAAATAGGTATGCTGAATTCCTGTCTTTTTCTTAGAACTAGTCTAGGTGCTGATAGTTGAGGACCAGAAATTTTGAGATCTATTTGAGACTGTGTGACATTGTCTTGCAATTTTGTTATTTGAATTTTAGTGTTATTGGTAGACTTAGTTATTAAAGCTGGAAAAGTTGCTTTGATGACCTAGGCTGGCATCCCTAGGGCCAAGACACCTTGCATAGTGATCACTCTTCAGTTCTCTTTTTCTGGTTGGAGCAAAGCAATTCTTTGATTGAGAAGTGTAATGTGATTTAAACATGACATCGTCTTTCCCCCAACCGCTTCTCTGTCACCTCCACAGTTATGGAAGGGTACCTCCTTGGGTGAAATGTTATTATCGCTAACAGCTTCCATTGTTGAAAAGTCAGCTTTATGCTAGCTTGAGTTTTTCCAGCTGTAGTTTGCTAGCCTTGAGAAGCTGGCATGTCTTGTGTGGAGTATAGAGGAGCTGGCTGTTACTAGAATTTTTTCAACACTGAGTCATACTTTGTACTCGGTGCACTAAATGAGGCATAAATATGCGGCACTAAAGTAGACTGCTTAGATTGTGCAAGCTAAATTAAATGACCCTCTTTCCTGCTATGCTTGTGTGAAGATAGGATTTACCGGACATAGAATCTGTTAGGCTTCTGTTCATTGTTATATTGAGTCTCTTTGGCTTGTATGGGCTGCTTTCAAATAGGGATACCAGAATAAAGAATTAAGAAGAGAATTTTTAAAAATTTATCTTCAGGTTTCATCTCATATATTCCTTCCCTGCGATTTTTCATTTCTCAATTTCATAGGTTTAAAAACGTGATTTTTGAAATCAGTCCAACGGAAGAAGTAGGAGATTTTGAGGTTAAAGCAAAATTCATGGGTGTACAGATGGAAACGTTTATGTTACATTATCAGGTAAGAACTGTCCTATTTAATAGCGTCGTGTAAGTTCCCATGCCAGTCTCTTCATCAAAATAGCAATGACACATTTTTTGCCTAAATGGTCTGAATAATGCTCTCAAAAATAACCCATTTGTTGCAGGTGAAGCAGATGCAACACATACAGGGGATCCAAACTGCTTTTTGTTTATTTGCTAATGAAAGTCTGATGTTGGTCTGTGTTCTTAATTATGTGTACACATACGCACACAAAACAAAAACTTGCGTTTTCAACAATTTCCTGCTACAGAGGAGAGCTTTGGAGTCTGTGGCAGCAGTCACCTAGGCTTGTGTGTGATGGTTTCAGCCAGTCATTGTGTACTGGTATTCTTTCTGCTACCCCACACTTACCCATTTGTTTCCAGATCTTAAGTGTCCTCCTTAGGTGTCAGCCTTTACTTAGGCCACCAGAACAGGCATGCTGACTTGACGGTTCCCTGTTCTTTTTCTCATGCCAGTATTTTCACACCTAGTGTCTCTGTCCCTTTCTTTCCCCACCCCCTGTCCATCTTGGTCTTCTTTAGGTTTGTTAGTTGTGGAAGCCTCAGGCCTTTCAAAACAGATTGTGTGCAGTAGCACCGTGCATTGCAGTTAGTCCGTGCCAGCTTGGCTGCTGGGATGGACAGCTGCCTCACACTTTTCTTTTGCTTTGAGGGCTCCCCTGGTATGTTCCGGTCCTAATCTGTTAGAGCTGGTCATTAACTTGTTGGTTCGTGGGGCTACCCAAGGTCACTCACTTCTCAGGCACATGGTTTGCTATACCACTATGCCTTTGTAGCACTGCCTTGCAGATAAAGCAGATGTCAGAGGACAGCACAAGGGATACAACATCACACACGTCCACCCATATGCCCACACCTACCCACCGTGTTACCTGCAGGAGTAGGATTACGGAAAGAATTTAATCGATGAGATAAAATCAGTGCAGGTGCATTGCTGACAAAGCAAAGTATAACTAGAAATACTGCCTACGTAAACATCTGAGAAATTGAATCGACATCATACGCATACTGACTGAGACACCATTTCTTTTTGCGCCGTAGATTGAAATGCTGTAAGCCACTTCCCTGAGATCTGTGGCCACTAAAGCTTTCAGAAAGGGACACTGTGGAATGTTGTAATGTTTCATGGGTACATGATAGAATTAGGCACACAGGAAACCTAAATGTTCTAAATGTCACAGCAACTTTATGGCTACTGTGCAAATCACAAGGCTAGAGATGGCTAGATCTGAAATTTGGGTTACTTATAATGGTCTTCTATTTCTGTTCTCTTTTGTAATTTTTTTTAAACCCACTGCTTAAAGTAATTAAGACCGTTAATGCCTTAGAATGACTATTTTTTACACAGTATAAGTGGCTCTTTAATAAGTCTCTTGCTTTTCTATCTTATGCCGCGTACGTTTTTGTTGATATTCCTTAAGATCTACTGTACTACAGGGTCTTTTATATTCTCTGTCAGCTCTTGAGGATTCTTCACTCATTAAGATGCTCTCTTTGGCAGGATCTCTTGCAGCTGCAGTATGAAGGTGTTGCTGTCATGAAGTTGTTCAACAGAGCAAAAGTGAACGTCAATCTTCTGATCTTTCTTCTGAATAAGAAATTTTATGGGAAGTAACCGACCTCTGCCAGCAAGTCTGTGAAAGGGGAGATGGATAGAAACCTGCACATACAACTTTTAATAATGTGGTGATGTATCAGTATATTCCCACTAATTGTGTACTAATTGTATCAAATGTATCATGAAGGAGGACTAAGAACCTCTTGGGAGTTGACAACCCTGATTGAGTCTACAGGGGGGTTGGTTTCTTGTTTATTTATAATCTTCCAATTTTGAAGATCCCCTTTAAAGAGGTTATTTTAGAATGTACTTTACATGGGTTTGGCAATTCAACTAATATTAGAGTATACTTAGGCCATCTGAATGCTTAATTTGCCTAACCGTGTGCTTTATGAGGCTTGAGTTCTTGTTGCCTATGCAAAGAGAAAGCTGGCACTATATGGAGGTCTATTAGCCTCTTCCTGAGAGCCAAAAAAGGGTTGCAGGTGGTATTTGGACTCCAGTTATTCTCAAGCAAAGATGACCAATAGAAAACGTGGTTAAGGTCCAGGTTATCTGTTTGTTTGCAAGCTTGCATTGGTAGAGGTGGCAGTGGCCAGTTGCCAAGATTAGAACTACTGCGGTCAGGTAATCAGTAAGCATCATAAAAAGTTACTGAGCTATTTGTGATGATGTACTACAGCCACATATAGCAGCTTAAGTGTCTCATTTTTCTCCATTTGCTTCTGTTTATCACAGTGTAGTAATTTACAGGTGCCCCCTTCAATGGAGGGACCATTGAATGTATTTACTGGGGCTTATAGATAAAAAGATTTTTGTGGAAGGGGAGAGTAGCTGAAACAATTTCTTGTGACATGTTAACTTTTACTGTTGCTTGCAAAGCATTTGAAATGTAAAATTTACTTTTTTTTCCCCAGTTTAGAGCAATGTTCTATATATCTGTGTCTGATGCAATAAATGTTAGTTTTCTTCCTTGGACAAGTCTGTAGGTAGAGCCTATCTCAAATAGATTAGCTTTTAAAAAGTTAATTTTTTCTAGCTACACTCAAATTCCATTATCTTTTATTATTTCATGGGGGCTTTGCGCTTTTTCACAGTGGTGGTGGTGCTGGCTGTTCTGTTATATCCAATAAAAATGAAGAGACTCTTACAAAATATAATTGACCTTTAAATTCATTTGCTTCAGCTGTTCCCCGTTTTTTCCTTCAGTTTTTTTAATGGACATATGTCCTGCAAATTTCAAGTTGGCCTGCTTCTTCAGGTTACTGTACAGAGTTTAAATGAACTTTTTGATCTACTCCGAGGCAAGTTCTTTCAGCTTATGTCTTTTTTTCTCATGAAAGACACTCCTACTATTTGGAATGTCTTTGCCACTGAGTATAACTTTTCTGTAGTTCTCTTGGAAAGAAATAAGTAAACTTGCTGGTGTTTAGACTGTATTTAAACATACTCTAGTACTGGCGTATGTGTGGTCCAACCCGATAACAAAAACTGCTTACCGAGCCCAAGAAAGATGGAGAACATCAACCATTTAGCTTTCCCCTCTTGTTGTAGCAGGGAGTTTATGGCCCTGCCGAGAGACAGATGATAATTAATGAGTTCCAGGCCGAGCTGTGACAGTAACCAGTTCTGTTCATGATTTATTGACACTCATCAGCCACACTCTCTAATAAGTCTTGGGGTTTGTTCCTGTTTTTTTTCAGCCTTATATCCAACTTTCCACCCCTTCTCTCTGTCCGGTGTGTCTTTAGTGTTCCTTTCTTGTCCTGTGTGCTCCCCCTCCCATTCCCTTTCACTACTTCAATCTCTCTTGTTCTTGTTTTTCTTTCAAGAAACAAATACTCAATATTTGTTTAGTAAATATTTCTCAATCCCTCTCCTCTACTTTTTGTCTCTCTCCCTCCCTGCCCGCCTCTTTATTTCTCCTCCTTTCTTCCTCTCCTTTTTCCTTTGTCCTGGATGTGACTGTATTTCTTTGTCCCTCTCACTGTCCTTTTGGCCTGTACCTGTCTGCAGCTGCGGCCTAGCCCTTCTCCCTCATTGTACCCTTCTCTTGGTAAGCCTCTGTCTTGCTGGCCATGCCTCTCTTTCTCCATTCCTCTGCTGTGCCTTGCCTGCCTTCCCCCCCCCCCCCCCCCCCACCTGCACATGCCATGGTCACTTCCTCTTTCAGTCCTTCTTTCCCTCTTTGTCTCTGTAACCCTGTCCTTGCTGTGTGTGTAGCACTCTGTCTTTTTCTCTGTCCTCCTCCATGCCTCACTTGTGTTCCTTTCTATTCTCTGTGGCTCTGTGGTGCTCCTTGTGCCATTGTCCCTCACAGAATCCTTGTGTTCCGTTTGCTGTCCCTGTTCCTTTTTAATCCGTCTCTGCCATGCTATCCATCCCAGGGGTTTTTTGTTTGGCTTTTTTCTGTTAGGGATTTTTGGTTTTTGGTTTTTTTTTTTTTTTTTTGTTTTGTTTTGTTTTGTTTGTTTTGTTTTTTGTTTTGTTGTTGTTTTGGTTTTTTTTGGGGGGGGGTTGGTCAATTTCATCCTGCACCCCGTTCTTCCTTTTCTTCCTGTGTCCTCTCTGCTATCACTCCCTGTTTCTGCTGCTCGCCTGTGACAGCGAGGCTGGGGAGGAACTTCAACCCTTCTGGGGGCTGCCCTCCTTTCTTGGTGGAGCAGTCCCTTTCCAGGGGGATGTACACGTGGAAAGGGCTGGACTAAAGTGCCATGCTGCTGTTCAGGTCAGTTTGACTCATTCTGTGCTTTCTTTGGGGGTGAGGAAAAGGGGGTGAAGATTCAGGACACTGATGTCATTTGGGGCACTCCAAGATCTCTGGGAGAAGGAACCATACTGTGGTGGAGGAGCAGGTGGGTGGTGAATGAGGGGAGGTCATGCTGGGTGCTGTCCCCCAGAGGGACCCAAAGCTGCCAGAAATTTCACAGGGAGGGGTGGGTGTAGAATACTAAAACATGTCAAGTTTTTCATTTTTGTAGGTATTGGCAAAGAAAAGGAATTTATCTCTAAATTCATTTGGAAAGAAACCCTCTCTCTATCTACTCATTTGTATACAGGAATGTAGGAAACTCTTGACTAGAGATGGGTAATAGTTTTGAAAATAAAGACATAACGTTTTTATCTAGGAATGAACCAATCAAGTGCCCTGAAACCATCAGAACAGCTGCAGGGGCTGAAGGGAATAGAAAGGGTTCTCTGGCAACTTTTGCCTCAGTTCTCTGCCTGCCTCCAATGTACGTCGCAGCCCCGGCCGGATCTCGGCGGCACTGCTGCCGCCTTGTGGACAGAGAGCGGTACTGCCGGCCCCCGACCCAGCGCGTTTTCCTTCCAGTTGTAAAACTGCAAACATCTCAGTATTCCTCTGACACCAGCGGTTCTAGGAAGTAGAGGTGTAGGTGGCCTTGGCCTCCCTTAGGCCCTCATGTCAACTTACTCTGAAACATTAGGGTGGAAGTTATTCTATCTCATGAACAGAGGTACCTTTTCCTTACAGGTGCTTGTGCTGTAGTTTGGATTCTGCTTCCTAACATTTCTATGGTGACAGGGTTTACCATAGAGACAATCTGCCAGGAAGTAGCACTTTGGGGGCCATGGCAGTCCTGGGTGTGTATTCTGAACTCCTTCAGAATGTTAGGTTTGAAGTATTTCTTATCTCAGGAAAACAGCAGTCTTTTGCATCTGCATATCAGCTGTTGAAATTTTGGGTTCAGTTTCTTGAATCACAAATGTCATAGGATTCCTCCCAGATGGCAGCTGCCAGGAACTATGGCTCTTCTTGGTCTTGGGTTTCAGGGGCTGTTTCCAAAGTGACCTACAGACATTGGAATGAAATCTTTATTTACTGTGTAAAAGAATCACTCTCCAAAGCATCAGCCAGGGTCCAAATATGCCATTCTGCCTTTTAAAAGTACCAACATCACAGGATTTTTCTCAGATTAAAGCTTCCATGGAGTCAGATCTCTCAAGCCTGGCCCTTGAGAACTGTGGGCCTCCTGTGAACTGGTCTTGCCAGAAGGGCTTACTGAGTTTTCCATTGTGTGAAAAGAGATCCCATTAGGAGCCTGAAGCCTCATGTTTCCTGTAGGATTTCCACTCCTAGAATTGCACACTTTGAAGGATTTCTTATAGCAGAAGTTTTCTGGGAACTAGGACTCTGGCTGGGTTTGGGTCTTGGGACTCTCAAGTGAAGTGACCTAGAGACAATAGGGCATGCAGATTTCCTTGCTGTTGAAAAGAGCTATTGTTTGCACCCAGGAGCCACGGTCTGAATGGGGGTGTCACCTCTTAAATTTGCAAATGTCACAGGATTTCTTCTCGATGAATGGTGCTAAGAACATAAGGTCTGGCTGGCTTTGGACTTAGAGGTGCCTCCTCTAAATTGGTCTTCAGACGCTAGGTTGGAACGTGTTCCTACATATGCCTAATAGCCCTTGCTATGCAGTTAATAAGCTTCAAAGTACTATGGAGTTGCTGCCCCTGCAAAGATTTTGGCAGAGCCTGGTTGTGGTGCCCCATTCCACTCCACCCCCCTTAGCAGGTGCTTATGGTTGTATGGGGAATCATCGTGGAGCATGCCAACCCAGTTCCATCCTGGGAACAGCACCTGTATTTTACCCTAAAATTTCTGTCCCATTACAGCTTCTGTTAGGATACAAATGTAACTTCTCAGTTTCCTCTGATTTTACCCCCAGTCATCTTTCCATACAAACATTGCTCCACTCTCCAGAGGATTATTGTGAGCAGATGTGAGCTCTGCTGTCCCTTTGGACTGAGAAAGACAGAGGTTTTTTCCCAAGTTCCTTTTGAACCTGTCCTGCACCTGTTACAAGTCCTCAGTCTCCTGCAATTTTGTGGGTCAGTCACATGTAAAACAGCACAACTGGCTGGCATGCTTTGCTCATGAGGGGAGACAAGAGAAGAATCCCTCTGTTCACACCAGACTTGCAGCTGCCAAACCTCACCAAAGCACCTGAGGAGCCCCCAGGGATTGATGGTACAGAAGGGAGGTGATGGAGGACAGCACAGCAGGCAGCCTGTCCCCTATCTGGGTGTGAAGAAGGCAGGGCTGGGAACTGTCAGCAACATCCCACCAGGTCTGGCTCATGGTGCCACCCTGAGGGCTTCCCCTGCCTTTGGGCAGTCCCAGCTGCTGCAGCTCACTTGACAGAGACTTGCGGTCTATACTGTGCTTGGCTGCACTGGAGAGGATGAAGCTTAGGACAGCAATGGTTGTCTTCACATCCCCTGACTGCAGAGCTCTGTCACCTTGGGAAGGCATCTGCAGATTCATTGCTGCCCATCTCTGGAGCATGGCTCTATTTGGGGATTGTGGTAAGGACAGCAGTGCTCACCTAACTTTGCACCTGAGGTCAGCTTCAGGATCTTGTCATACTGTGGGAGAGCAGAGCTTCACAGTAAACACCAGCTAACATACTTGCTACCAGTGTTAACACTAACAATTCTTACCCAAATATTAATATTAATAACACTTACTATGCATATTATTAATGCTAGTAGAGGCTGGTAGCGTTCTTAACGCTGAGGCTTGCATGAAGAACACAAAATTAATTAATGATGCTGATTCTGCTATTGTGGTGTTGAACTACTTGGCCTCCACTGCGGTAGCCCCACACTTACCTCGATGGCCTCCCCCAGCACATCCCGAAGCACTGGGATGCAGATCAGCTTAAGCTTCATTGATGTGATAAATAGAGTTCACTCTGTAAAATTTTTAAAAGTTTAATAAAGGATAAAAGGACAAAATAATCCAGCACTGGGATGCTTTTAGCACACAGCCGAAGAGCAGAGAGGTAGCTTAAAATCATGTTCACTATATAATACATTGCTGAGGTTACATGCATATTCATTAGCTTACACATTATTCAAACATTCCTTTGAGGAGTTTTTGATGTTCCAGGAACTCTCTTGTTTGGTTTTAACCGCTGACTTGTCTGCAGAACATTCTGTAAATTAGGTCTACATATTTTATTTCTTCCTGTAGTTTTATCCTGTTGCTTCACACTCCCTGATAATGCTGATAAGAGTCGATAAATCCTTCCTGGATGCTTAAGCTCTTTTTGTCACTGTTATCTTATCACTTAGTAGGGGCAGTCTCGAGTTATAAGAAACAGAATAATTGCTTTGCACCATTTTCTGCGTTAGTTACATAGCAGTGTTTTAGTTTCTATTTTAACATTTTGCTAAAGCCTACGATAGATTTATCACACTACTATTCATATGAAATATACAGTGCATACATAAACTGGCATATTACACCATACAAAGCAGTTAAAAGTAAGTATAAGTTGTACCATATCAGAATACTTGTGATGCAAAAAGCTAATCTATGAATGTGAAAGCCAATATTGTTTTATCATCTATAACATCCGACAACTGTGGGGGAAAACGAGGGTGAGCAGCGGGCCCGCAGCAGGCAGAGGGCGGGCAGGGGGACGCGGGGCACCTAACTTTGGCCAGGGTGCTGATCTCGGCCAGTCGGGGCAGGCCAAGTCTCCGCAGAAGCGGAAGGAGTGCGGGAGAAGAGGCGCCCAGAGCCCGCAGCGGGCTCTGCACGCCCTCCCCGCTCCCGAGCCCCCGCCTCACCTTGTCGCCGCCGCTGCCTGGTGCGCGCTGCTGTCGCAGAGTCCGCCTTTACGACCCGGAACCACTCCCGGGCTACACCCCTCCCCGCCCCGAGGGGCTCTGCGGGGGTCTTTTCGCCGGGACCTGGGCGAGAGAGGGCCGGAGGAGGGGACAGGGGGGGATCTCGCGAGCGGGACCCCCGGGCGCCCGCGGGTCCTTCGAGCAGCCCGGTCTCCACCCCACGCTCCCACGGGCCGCAGCCTGACGGCTCCCAAACCTGCCAATCACGGCCCGCCTTTCTCCGTCCGCCCTGTCCAATCACAGCCGCCCTTTCAATCCGGGCGCAGTGCCGCCAATCTCAGCCCGCTCAGTCGCGGCCCGGCCCCTCAGCCTGGTCCCACTCCCCCGTACGCCTGAGGAGCCGCTCCCGCCACCGCCGCTTTGGGAGCCGGCGGAGCTGTTCCCGCTGCCGCTGCCTCGCCAGGCGCTGTTGGGGCCGGGAAGGGCGGCCGGGAGCTTCCAGTTCAGGTCCTGGTCGGGATCAGGTTCTGGTCCAGGGAAACGGGCAGACGGCGGGGAGCGGGCGGACGCGGCCCCTGCAATGGCGGCGGTAGGAGCAGCGCTTGAGGGGACTGCGGGAGGTCGCGGAGCCGAGCGCGGCGGGAATGGGCGGGCTGGGATTGGTGGAGCCGGCAGGCGCTGCCTCGGCTTGTGATTGGCTGGCTGGTCCGGCCCTGGGGCATAAATAGCGTGCGTTGAGGGGGCGCAGGCGTCAGTTCGGCGGCGGAGCTGGAGCGACAGGAGCTGCGGCTGCGCGATCGGAGGAGCGGCGCTGCGCCAGGACGGGACCCCAGTGGCTGCTGATCCGGGGAGCGCTGGTGAGCACGGACGCGACGCCTGCGGCAGCATCTGGGAGCCGGTCGTGTCCAGTTCTTTCTGCCGCGCCCTGCGCGGCTCGGGTAGCTGGCGGCTGGTGTGCGGCCTGGAGTGGCGCGGGGGGGAACCGGCTGCTGTCACTGGGGGCCGGGAAGAAGCCGTTTCGCGGTTTCTGGATTTAAAGTATTGTTCAGAATACGAGGAATAAAGCTTGCTGTTTTTGCATTTTTATTATTTTATTTTGTTTCTACTTACAATTTTTTTCTTTATTGTGTTATTATTGCTCGTTTTATTACATCTTTTTGGTTTGATTTGTTTTCTTTACTAGATATCTGATGTTAATTCAGTAAGGGTTGTGGGACTGGGGCTGAAACACTATTTGTGAGATCAGTGGGGATATAAAACCCCAGGGTGTGGAATAATGATTTTGACATGAGTCAGGCCCAAAACAATGTGGAGCAGTGGAAATGCCGGGGCTAGATAAATGCCATGGGAGAAGGGCACGGAGCTGCAGCACAGGGCCTGCAGGATATGCCTGGGGGTTCCCAGCCCCTGCCCCGTGGTACCAAGCAGAGAGGCTGAGGGTGTGGGGGCTCAGAGGGGTTCCAGGGCCCAAGAACCAGCCCAAGGGTGCCTTTTGGTATGGGGGAGCAGGAGCCCGGTGGCTATTCCCAGCCCCTGGAGCTGCCTGGGAGGAAGTGAGAGGGCCTTTGTGCAGGTGCTGGGCTGAGAGCCAGAGTGAGGGAGAAGGTAGATGTTGAGCTTCAGGCCTCAAGTGTCCCCAAAGTTGGGATCCCACGGGGGGGGGGGTGGGTGGGTGGGACAACTTCTAGAGACATTGAAATGATGGCAGTAACTGATTTGTGACCTTATCAACAGCCCCAAGCTGCAGTGAGAAGCAGGAGCAGCTTTTAGCTACAGCCAGTAGGAAGCTGAGGAGCTGGAGCTGAGGCAGCAGAACTGGAGGAGACAGAAATATGGTAGGGTTTGGGGTAAAACCCCTGTGGGGCTGGGAATAAGGAATGTGGAGCTGGGAGGTGAACTGCATAGTTGGAGTTGAAATTGCTGTAAGGGCTGTGATCTAAGCTCAAACCACACAGAGCTAGAGCTAAAGCAAAGATCCTGCCCTGAGAAGCAGAAGTAGCGTTATGTGGCACTGCTGTGAAGATGTTGAGCAGGAAGTGGAACAGAAGAGCTGGCAGTGTAATAAAGCTTGTGGGACTGGAGCTGAAATCACTGGGGCCAGGGTGGGGACTGCAGTGCTGCAGAATGGGACACAAAATGAAAAAGCTGGATATAGAATAATAACTGCCAAAATGGGGTGGCAATGGTGATACTGAACATGGAGGTGAAACCCCAAAACTGCAGCCAAAGCCAAAACCCTGTTTCAACCTGAGAGCAGCTTTGCCTGGCAGAGCTGGAAAAGAGCACAGCTGGAGGTGGAAGAAGAGAGCTGGCAGTGAAATAAAGGTTGTGTGTCAACAGCTGAAATCACTGGGGCTGGGAAAGGGAAACTGTGGGTTTGGGATTGAGACTGCACATGGGATGGAAACAGGAAGGCTGACATAGAGACTGTATGATTTATGTGCTAAACTCACTGCAGGCCTGTGATATGGATGCTGGGGCTGGGTATTATGACTGAAAGAAGAACAGGATATGTGAAGTGGAAAAGGGGACTGCAACCTTGTGCCTGAAACCCCGTCGATGCCATGATATTGCGGAGATTTGTAATGGTATCTCTAGGGATCGAGCTGAAATCACTGTGGGGCTGGGATTGTGGTTGAAAATGGATAAGAAACTAAGGGTGAGAATGGGACTGTGAGCATCGAGGGGAACTTATGCAGGGGCTGGCACAGTGACAAAAGTGTTCTTGTGCCGAAATCACTGTAGGCGTGTGACATGGATGCAGGGGCAGGGGATTGTGACTGAGTAGAAGAGGATGTGTGGAGAGGAAAAGGGGGCTGCAACCTTGGGCCTGAAAACGTGGTTCGTGGTAGAATATGGTTTGCGCCTGGGATAGAACCTCTAGAGGTGGAGCTGAAAGGATTGTGGGGCGGGGATTTGAATGAAAGTGGAAAAGGTGCAAGACCTGCGAACAGGGCTGTGGGCAATGAGATGAACTTATGCAGGAGCTGGCACAGTGACAAGGGATTGTTGGGCGGGAGGTAAAATCACGGCAGGGCTGGAATATTGCTGGTGGGGGGATTTTGAGAGGCTTGTGCCGGGGCTGAATTTTTGCCAAGCTGGAGCCAAGATCAAGATGCTGCCCTCAGAAGCTGGAGAAACACAGAGCTGGAGCTGCAAGAAGAGAGCTGGCAGTAAAATAAAGCTTGTGGGTCAAGAGCTGAAGGAGCTGAAATCACTGGGCCTGGTGCTGTCATCATTGCGGGTCTGGGATGGGGGCTGAACATGGCATAAGAACCATAGGGCTGGCACGGAGACGGTGAAATAAAGCTTGTGGGTCATGAGCTGAAAGAGCTGAAATCACTGGGCCTGGTGCTGTCTTCATTGCAGGTGGGGAATCAGGGCTGAACACAGCATAAGAACTATAGGTCTGGCACGGAGACTTTAGTGTTCTTGCGTTGAAATCACATTAGGCCTGTGACATGGCTGCAGGGGCTGGGGATTGTGACTGAAACTAGAACAGAACGTGTGGAGCGGGAAAGGGGGCTGCAGCCTTGCGCCTGAAAACCCCGTCGATGGTAGAATATTGTTTGCGTCTGGGCTGGAAGCTCTAGAGGTGGACCGAAATCAATGTGGGGCTGGGAAGAGGACTGTGAGGCTGTGATTTGAATGAAAACAGAAAAGGTCCTAGACCTGTGAAAGGGGCTGTGGGCAATGAGATGAACTTATGCAGGAGCTGGCACAGTGACAAGGGATTGTTGGGCGGGAGGTAAAATCACGGCAGGGCTGGAATATTGCTGGTGGGGGGATTTTGAGAGGCTTGTGCCGGGGCTGAATTTTTGCCAAGCTGGAGCCAAGATCAAGATGCTGCCCTCAGAAGCAGGAGAAACACAGAGCTGGAGCTGCAGGAAGAGAGCTGGCAGTAAAATAAAGCTTGTGGGTCAAGAGCTGAAGGAGCTGAAATCACTGGGCCTGGTGCTGTCATCATTGCGGGTCTGGGATGGGGGCTGAACATGGCATAAGAACCATAGGGCTGGCACGGAGACGGTGAAATAAAGCTTGTGGGTCATGAGCTGAAAGAGCTGAAATCACTGGGCCTGGTGCTGTCTTCATTGCAGGTGGGGAATCAGGGCTGAACACAGCATAAGAACTATAGGTCTGGCACGGAGACTTTAGTGTTCTTGCGTTGAAATCACATTAGGCCTGTGACATGGCTGCAGGGGCTGGGGATTGTGGCTGAAACTAGAACAGAATGTGTGGAGCGGGAAAGGGGGCTGCAGCCTTGCGCCTGAAAACCCCGTCGATGGTAGAATATTGTTTGTGTCTGGGCTGGAAGCTCTAGAGGTGGACCAGAAATCAATGTGGGGCTGGGAAGTGGACTGTGAGGCTGTGATTTGAATGAAAACAGAAAAGGTCCTAGACCTGTGAAAGGGGCTGTGGGCAATGAGATGAACTTATGCAGGAGCTGGCACAGTGACAAGGGATTTTTGGGCGGGAGGTAAAATCACGGCAGGGCTGGAATATTGCTGGTGGGGGGATTTTGAGAGGCTTGTGCCGGGGCTGAATTTTTGCCAAGCTGGAGCCAAGATCAAGATGCTGCCCTTAGAAGCTGGAGAAACACAGAGCTGGAGCTGCAAGAAGAGAGCTGGCAGTAAAATAAAGCTTGTGGGTCAAGAGCTGAAGGAGCTGAAATCACTGGGCCTGGTGCTGTCATCATTGCAGGTGTGGGATGGGGGCTGAACATGGCATAAGAACCATAGGGCTGGCACGGAGACGGTGAAATAAAGCTTGTGGGTCATGAGCTGAAAGAGCTGAAATCACTGGGTCTGGTGCTGTCTTCATTGCAGGTCTGGAATGGGGGTTGAACACGGCATAGGAACCACAGGGCTGGCATAGAGACAGTAAAATAAAGCTTGTGGGTCGAGAGCTGAAAGAGCTGAAATCACTGGGTCTGGTGCTGTCTTCATTGCAGGTGGGGAATCAGGGCTGAACGCAGCATAAGAACTATAGGTCTGGCACGGAGACTTTAGTGTTCTTGCGTTGAAATCACATTAGGCCTGTGACATGGCAGCAGGGGCTGGGGATTGTGGCTGAAACTAGAACAGAACGTGTGGAGCGGGAAAGTGGGCTGCAGCCTTGCGCCTGAAAACCCCGTCGATGGTAGAATATTGTTTGTGTCTGGGCTGGAAGCTCTAGAGGTGGAACCGAAATCAATGTGGGGCTGGGAAGTGGACTGTGAGGCTGTGATTTGAATGAAAACAGAAAAGGTCCTAGACCTGTGAAAGGGGCTGTGGGCAATGAGATGAACTTATGCAGGAGCTGGCACAGTGACAAGGGATTGTTGGGCGGGAGGTAAAATCACGGCAGGGCTGGAATATTGCTGGTGGGGGGATTTTGAGAGGCTTGTGCCGGGGCTGAATTTTTGCCAAGCTGGAGCCAAGATCAAGATGCTGCCCTCAGAAGCAGGAGAAACACAGAGCTGGAGCTGCAAGAAGAGAGCTGGCAGTAAAATAAAGCTTGTGGGTCAAGAGCTGAAGGAGCTGAAATCACTGGGCCTGGTGCTGTCATCATTGCGGGTCTGGGATGGGGGCTGAACATGGCATAAGAACCATAGGGCTGGCACGGAGACGGTGAAATAAAGCTTGTGGGTCATGAGCTGAAAGAGCTGAAATCACTGGGTCTGGTGCTGTCTTCATTGCAGGTCTGGAATGGGGGTTGAACACGGCATAGGAACCACAGGGCTGGCATAGAGACAGTAAAATAAAGCTTGTGGGTCGAGAGCTGAAAGAGCTGAAATCACTGGGTCTGGTGCTGTCTTCATTGCAGGTGGGGTATCAGGGCTGAACACAGCATAAGATCTATAGGTCTGGCACGGAGACTTTAGTGTTCTTGCGTTGAAATCACATTAGGCCTGTGACATGGCAGCAGGGGCTGGGGATTGTGGCTGAAACTAGAACAGAACGTGTGGAGCGGGAAAGGGGGCTGCAGCCTTGCGCCTGAAAACCCCGTCGATGGTAGAATATTGTTTGCGTCTGGGCTGGAAGCTCTAGAGGTGGACCGAAATCAATGTGGGGCTGGGAAGTGGACTGTGAGGCTGTGATTTGAATGAAAACAGAAAAGGTCCTAGACCTGTGAAAGGGGCTGTGGGCAATGAGATGAACTTATGCAGGAGCTGGCACAGTGACAAGGGATTGTTGGGCGGGAGGTAAAATCACGGCAGGGCTGGAATATTGCTGGTGGGGGGATTTTGAGAGGCTTGTGCCAGGGCTGAATTTTTGCCAAGCTGGAGCCAAGATCAAGATGCTGCCCTCAGAAGCAGGAGAAACACAGAGCTGGAGCTGCAGGAAGAGAGCTGGCAGTAAAATAAAGCTTGTGGGTCAAGAGCTGAAGGAGCTGAAATCACTGGGCCTGGTGCTGTCATCATTGCGGGTCTGGGATGGGGGCTGAACATGGCATAAGAACCATAGGGCTGGCACGGAGACGGTGAAATAAAGCTTGTGGGTCATGAGCTGAAAGAGCTGAAATCACTGGGTCTGGTGCTGTCTTCATTGCAGGTCTGGAATGGGGGTTGAACACGGCATAGGAACCACAGGGCTGGCATAGAGACAGTAAAATAAAGCTTGTGGGTCGAGAGCTGAAAGAGCTGAAATCACTGGGTCTGGTGCTGTCTTCATTGCAGGTGGGGTATCAGGGCTGAACGCAGCATAAGATCTATAGGTCTGGCACGGAGACTTTAGTGTTCTTGCGTTGAAATCACATTAGGCCTGTGACATGGCAGCAGGGGCTGGGGATTGTGGCTGAAACTAGAACAGAATGTGTGGAGCGGGAAAGGGGGCTGCAGCCTTGCGCCTGAAAACCCCGTCGATGGTAGAATATTGTTTGCGTCTGGGCTGGAAGCTCTAGAGGTGGACCGAAATCAATGTGGGGCTGGGAAGTGGACTGTGAGGCTGTGATTTGAATGAAAACAGAAAAGGTCCTAGACCTGTGAAAGGGGCTGTGGGCAATGAGATGAACTTATGCAGGAGCTGGCACAGTGACAAGGGATTGTTGGGCGGGAGGTAAAATCACGGCAGGGCTGGAATATTGCTGGTGGGGGGATTTTGAGAGGCTTGTGCCGGGGCTGAATTTTTGCCAAGCTGGAGCCAAGATCAAGATGCTGCCCTTAGAAGCTGGAGAAACACAGAGCTGGAGCTGCAAGAAGAGAGCTGGCAGTAAAATAAAGCTTGTGGGTCAAGAGCTGAAGGAGCTGAAATCACTGGGCCTGGTGCTGTCATCATTGCGGGTCTGGGATGGGGGCTGAACATGGCATAAGAACCATAGGGCTGGCACGGAGACGGTGAAATAAAGCTTGTGGGTCATGAGCTGAAAGAGCTGAAATCACTGGGTCTGGTGCTGTCTTCATTGCAGGTCTGGAATGGGGGTTGAACACGGCATAGGAACCACAGGGCTGGCATAGAGACAGTAAAATAAAGCTTGTGGGTCGAGAGCTGAAAGAGCTGAAATCACTGGGTCTGGTGCTGTCTTCATTGCAGGTGGGGTATCAGGGCTGAACGCAGCATAAGAACTATAGGTCTGGCACGGAGACTTTAGTGTTCTTGCGTTGAAATCACATTAGGCCTGTGACATGGCAGCAGGGGCTGGGGATTGTGGCTGAAACTAGAACAGAACGTGTGGAGCGGGAAAGGGGGCTGCAGCCTTGCGCCTGAAAACCCCGTCGATGGTAGAATATTGTTTGCGTCTGGGCTGGAAGCTCTAGAGGTGGACCGAAATCAATGTGGGGCTGGGAAGTGGACTGTGAGGCTGTGATTTGAATGAAAACAGAAAAGGTCCTAGACCTGTGAAAGGGGCTGTGGGCAATGAGATGAACTTATGCAGGAGCTGGCACAGTGACAAGGGATTGTTGGGCGGGAGGTAAAATCACGGCAGGGCTGGAATATTGCTGGTGGGGGGATTTTGAGAGGCTTGTGCCGGGGCTGAATTTTTGCCAAGCTGGAGCCAAGATCAAGATGCTGCCCTCAGAAGCTGGAGAAACACAGAGCTGGAGCTGCAAGAAGAGAGCTGGCAGTAAAATAAAGCTTGTGGGTCAAGAGCTGAAGGAGCTGAAATCACTGGGCCTGGTGCTGTCATCATTGCGGGTCTGGGATGGGGGCTGAACATGGCATAAGAACCATAGGGCTGGCACGGAGACGGTGAAATAAAGCTTGTGGGTCATGAGCTGAAAGAGCTGAAATCACTGGGTCTGGTGCTGTCTTCATTGCAGGTGGGGAATGGGGGTTGAACACGGCATAAGAACTATAGGTCTGGCACGGAGACTTTAGTGTTCTTGCGTTGAAATCACATTAGGCCTGTGACATGGCTGCAGGGGCTGGGGATTGTGGCTGAAACTAGAACAGAACGTGTGGAGCGGGAAAGGGGGCTGCAGCCTTGCGCCTGAAAACCCCGTCGATGGTAGAATATTGTTTGCGTCTGGGCTGGAAGCTCTAGAGGTGGAACCGAAATCAATGTGGGGCTGGGAAGAGGACTGTGAGGCTGTGATTTGAATGAAAACAGAAAAGGTCCTAGACCTGTGAAAGGGGCTGTGGGCAATGAGATGAACTTATGCAGGAGCTGGCACAGTGACAAGGGATTGTTGGGCGGGAGGTAAAATCACGGCAGGGCTGGAATATTGCTGGTGGGGGGATTTTGAGAGGCTTGTGCCGGGGCTGAATTTTTGCCAAGCTGGAGCCAAGATCAAGATGCTGCCCTCAGAAGCAGGAGAAACACAGAGCTGGAGCTGCAAGAAGAGAGCTGGCAGTAAAATAAAGCTTGTGGGTCAAGAGCTGAAGGAGCTGAAATCACTGGGCCTGGTGCTGTCATCATTGCAGGTGTGGGATGGGGGCTGAACATGGCATAAGAACCATAGGGCTGGCACGGAGACGGTGAAATAAAGCTTGTGGGTCATGAGCGGAAAGAGCTGAAATCACTGGGTCTGGTGCTGTCTTCATTGCAGGTCTGGAATGGGGGTTGAACACGGCATAGGAACCACAGGGCTGGCATAGAGACAGTAAAATAAAGCTTGTGGGTCGAGAGCTGAAAGAGCTGAAATCACTGGGTCTGGTGCTGTCTTCATTGCAGGTGGGGAATCAGGGCTGAACGCAGCATAAGAACTATAGGTCTGGCACGGAGACTTTAGTGTTCTTGCGTTGAAATCACATTAGGCCTGTGACATGGCAGCAGGGGCTGGGGATTGTGGCTGAAACTAGAACAGAACGTGTGGAGTGGGAAAGGGGGCTGCAGCCTTGCGCCTGAAAACTCCGTCGATGGTAGAATATTGTTTGTGTCTGGGCTGGAAGCTCTAGAGGTGGACCGAAATCAATGTGGGGCTGGGAAGTGGACTGTGAGGCTGTGATTTGAATGAAAACAGAAAAGGTCCTAGACCTGTGAAAGGGGCTGTGGGCAATGAGATGAACTTATGCAGGAGCTGGCACAGTGACAAGGGATTGTTGGGCGGGAGGTAAAATCACGGCAGGGCTGGAATATTGCTGGTGGGGGATTTTGAGAGGCTTGTGCCAGGGCTGAATTTTTGCCAAGCTGGAGCCAAGATCAAGATGCTGCCCTCAGAAGCAGGAGAAACACAGAGATGGAGCTGCAGGAAGAGAGCTGGCAGTAAAATAAAGCTTGTGGGTCAAGAGCTGAAGGAGCTGAAATCACTGGGCCTGGTGCTGTCATCATTGCGGGTCTGGGATGGGGGCTGAACATGGCATAAGAACCATAGGGCTGGCACGGAGACGGTGAAATAAAGCTTGTGGGTCATGAGCTGAAAGAGCTGAAATCACTGGGTCTGGTGCTGTCTTCATTGCAGGTCTGGAATGGGGGTTGAACACGGCATAGGAACCACAGGGCTGGCATAGAGACAGTAAAATAAAGCTTGTGGGTCGAGAGCTGAAAGAGCTGAAATCACTGGGTCTGGTGCTGTCTTCATTGCAGGTGGGGAATCAGGGCTGAACGCAGCATAAGAACTATAGGTCTGGCACGGAGACTTTAGTGTTCTTGCGTTGAAATCACATTAGGCCTGTGACATGGCAGCAGGGGCTGGGGATTGTGGCTGAAACTAGAACAGAACGTGTGGAGCGGGAAAGGGGGCTGCAGCCTTGCGCCTGAAAACCCCGTCGATGGTAGAATATTGTTTGCGTCTGGGCTGGAAGCTCTAGAGGTGGACCGAAATCAATGTGGGGCTGGGAAGTGGACTGTGAGGCTGTGATTTGAATGAAAACAGAAAAGGTCCTAGACCTGTGAAAGGGGCTGTGGGCAATGAGATGAACTTATGCAGGAGCTGGCACAGTGACAAGGGATTGTTGGGCGGGAGGTAAAATCACGGCAGGGCTGGAATATTGCTGGTGGGGGGATTTTGAGAGGCTTGTGCCGGGGCTGAATTTTTGCCAAGCTGGAGCCAAGATCAAGATGCTGCCCTCAGAAGCAGGAGAAACACAGAGCTGGAGCTGCAAGAAGAGAGCTGGCAGTAAAATAAAGCTTGTGGGTCAAGAGCTGAAGGAGCTGAAATCACTGGGCCTGGTGCTGTCATCATTGCGGGTCTGGGATGGGGGCTGAACATGGCATAAGAACCATAGGGCTGGCACGGAGACGGTGAAATAAAGCTTGTGGGTCATGAGCTGAAAGAGCTGAAATCACTGGGTCTGGTGCTGTCTTCATTGCAGGTGGGGAATGGGGGTTGAACACGGCATAAGAACTATAGGTCTGGCACGGAGACTTTAGTGTTCTTGCGTTGAAATCACATTAGGCCTGTGACATGGCTGCAGGGGCTGGGGATTGTGGCTGAAACTAGAACAGAACGTGTGGAGCGGGAAAGGGGGCTGCAGCCTTGCGCCTGAAAACCCCGTCGATGGTAGAATATTGTTTGCGTCTGGGCTGGAAGCTCTAGAGGTGGAACCGAAATCAATGTGGGGCTGGGAAGAGGACTGTGAGGCTGTGATTTGAATGAAAACAGAAAAGGTCCTAGACCTGTGAAAGGGGCTGTGGGCAATGAGATGAACTTATGCAGGAGCTGGCACAGTGACAAGGGATTGTTGGGCGGGAGGTAAAATCACGGCAGGGCTGGAATATTGCTGGTGGGGGGATTTTGAGAGGCTTGTGCCGGGGCTGAATTTTTGCCAAGCTGGAGCCAAGATCAAGATGCTGCCCTCAGAAGCAGGAGAAACACAGAGCTGGAGCTGCAAGAAGAGAGCTGGCAGTAAAATAAAGCTTGTGGGTCAAGAGCTGAAGGAGCTGAAATCACTGGGCCTGGTGCTGTCATCATTGCAGGTGTGGGATGGGGGCTGAACATGGCATAAGAACCATAGGGCTGGCACGGAGACGGTGAAATAAAGCTTGTGGGTCATGAGCTGAAAGAGCTGAAATCACTGGGTCTGGTGCTGTCTTCATTGCAGGTCTGGAATGGGGGTTGAACACGGCATAGGAACCACAGGGCTGGCATAGAGACAGTAAAATAAAGCTTGTGGGTCGAGAGCTGAAAGAGCTGAAATCACTGGGTCTGGTGCTGTCTTCATTGCAGGTGGGGAATCAGGGCTGAACGCAGCATAAGAACTATAGGTCTGGCACGGAGACTTTAGTGTTCTTGCGTTGAAATCACATTAGGCCTGTGACATGGCTGCAGGGGCTGGGGATTGTGGCTGAAACTAGAACAGAACGTGTGGAGCGGGAAAGGGGGCTGCAGCCTTGCGCCTGAAAACTCCGTCGATGGTAGAATATTGTTTGTGTCTGGGCTGGAAGCTCTAGAGGTGGACCGAAATCAATGTGGGGCTGGGAAGTGGACTGTGAGGCTGTGATTTGAATGAAAACAGAAAAGGTCCTAGACCTGTGAAAGGGGCTGTGGGCAATGAGATGAACTTATGCAGGAGCTGGCACAGTGACAAGGGATTGTTGGGCGGGAGGTAAAATCACGGCAGGGCTGGAATATTGCTGGTGGGGGGATTTTGAGAGGCTTGTGCCAGGGCTGAATTTTTGCCAAGCTGGAGCCAAGATCAAGATGCTGCCCTCAGAAGCAGGAGAAACACAGAGCTGGAGCTGCAGGAAGAGAGCTGGCAGTAAAATAAAGCTTGTGGGTCAAGAGCTGAAGGAGCTGAAATCACTGGGCCTGGTGCTGTCATCATTGCGGGTCTGGGATGGGGGCTGAACATGGCATAAGAACCATAGGGCTGGCACGGAGACGGTGAAATAAAGCTTGTGGGTCATGAGCTGAAAGAGCTGAAATCACTGGGCCTGGTGCTGTCTTCATTGCAGGTGGGGAATCAGGGCTGAACACAGCATAAGAACTATAGGTCTGGCACGGAGACTTTAGTGTTCTTGCGTTGAAATCACATTAGGCCTGTGACATGGCAGCAGGGGCTGGGGATTGTGGCTGAAACTAGAACAGAATGTGTGGAGCGGGAAAGGGGGCTGCAGCCTTGCGCCTGAAAACCCCGTCGATGGTAGAATATTGTTTGCGTCTGGGCTGGAAGCTCTAGAGGTGGAACCGAAATCAATGTGGGGCTGGGAAGAGGACTGTGAGGCTGTGATTTGAATGAAAACAGAAAAGGTCCTAGACCTGTGAAAGGGGCTGTGGGCAATGAGATGAACTTATGCAGGAGCTGGCACAGTGACAAGGGATTGTTGGGCGGGAGGTAAAATCACGGCAGGGCTGGAATATTGCTGGTGGGGGGATTTTGAGAGGCTTGTGCCGGGGCTGAATTTTTGCCAAGCTGGAGCCAAGATCAAGATGCTGCCCTTAGAAGCTGGAGAAACACAGAGCTGGAGCTGCAAGAAGAGAGCTGGCAGTAAAATAAAGCTTGTGGGTCAAGAGCTGAAGGAGCTGAAATCACTGGGCCTGGTGCTGTCATCATTGCAGGTGTGGGATGGGGGCTGAACATGGCATAAGAACCATAGGGCTGGCACGGAGACGGTGAAATAAAGCTTGTGGGTCATGAGCTGAAAGAGCTGAAATCACTGGGTCTGGTGCTGTCTTCATTGCAGGTCTGGAATGGGGGTTGAACACGGCATAGGAACCACAGGGCTGGCATAGAGACAGTAAAATAAAGCTTGTGGGTCGAGAGCTGAAAGAGCTGAAATCACTGGGTCTGGTGCTGTCTTCATTGCAGGTGGGGTATCAGGGCTGAACGCAGCATAAGAACTATAGGTCTGGCACGGAGACTTTAGTGTTCTTGCGTTGAAATCACATTAGGCCTGTGACATGGCTGCAGGGGCTGGGGATTGTGGCTGAAACTAGAACAGAACGTGTGGAGCGGGAAAGTGGGCTGCAGCCTTGCGCCTGAAAACCCCGTCGATGGTAGAATATTGTTTGTGTCTGGGCTGGAAGCTCTAGAGGTGGAACCGAAATCAATGTGGGGCTGGGAAGTGGACTGTGAGGCTGTGATTTGAATGAAAACAGAAAAGGTCCTAGACCTGTGAAAGGGGCTGTGGGCAATGAGATGAACTTATGCAGGAGCTGGCACAGTGACAAGGGATTGTTGGGCGGGAGGTAAAATCACGGCAGGGCTGGAATATTGCTGGTGGGGGGATTTTGAGAGGCTTGTGCCGGGGCTGTATTTTTGCCAAGCTGGAGCCAAGATCAAGATGCTGCCCTCAGAAGCAGGAGAAACACAGAGCTGGAGCTGCAAGAAGAGAGCTGGCAGTAAAATAAAGCTTGTGGGTCAAGAGCTGAAGGAGCTGAAATCACTGGGCCTGGTGCTGTCATCATTGCAGGTGTGGGATGGGGGCTGAACATGGCATAAGAACCATAGGGCTGGCACGGAGACGGTGAAATAAAGCTTGTGGGTCATGAGCTGAAAGAGCTGAAATCACTGGGTCTGGTGCTGTCTTCATTGCAGGTCTGGAATGGGGGTTGAACACGGCATAGGAACCACAGGGCTGGCATAGAGACAGTAAAATAAAGCTTGTGGGTCGAGAGCTGAAAGAGCTGAAATCACTGGGTCTGGTGCTGTCTTCATTGCAGGTGGGGAATCAGGGCTGAACGCAGCATAAGATCTATAGGTCTGGCACGGAGACTTTAGTGTTCTTGCGTTGAAATCACATCAGGCCTGTGACATGGCTGCAGGGGCTGGGGATTGTGGCTGAAACTAGAACAGAACGTGTGGAGCGGGAAAGGGGGCTGCAGCCTTGCGCCTGAAAACCCCGTCGATGGTAGAATATTGTTTGTGTCTGGGCTGGAAGCTCTAGAGGTGGACCGAAATCAATGTGGGGCTGGGAAGTGGACTGTGAGGCTGTGATTTGAATGAAAACAGAAAAGGTCCTAGACCTGTGAAAGGGGCTGTGGGCAATGAGATGAACTTATGCAGGAGCTGGCACAGTGACAAGGGATTGTTGGGCGGGAGGTAAAATCACGGCAGGGCTGGAATATTGCTGGTGGGGGGATTTTGAGAGGCTTGTGCCGGGGCTGAATTTTTGCCAAGCTGGAGCCAAGATCAAGATGCTGCCCTCAGAAGCAGGAGAAACACAGAGCTGGAGCTGCAAGAAGAGAGCTGGCAGTAAAATAAAGCTTGTGGGTCAAGAGCTGAAGGAGCTGAAATCACTGGGCCTGGTGCTGTCATCATTGCAGGTGTGGGATGGGGGCTGAACATGGCATAAGAACCATAGGGCTGGCACGGAGACGGTGAAATAAAGCTTGTGGGTCATGAGCTGAAAGAGCTGAAATCACTGGGTCTGGTGCTGTCTTCATTGCAGGTCTGGAATGGGGGTTGAACACGGCATAGGAACAACAGGGCTGGCATAGAGACAGTAAAATAAAGCTTGTGGGTCGAGAGCTGAAAGAGCTGAAATCACTGGGTCTGGTGCTGTCTTCATTGCAGGTGGGGTATCAGGGCTGAACGCAGCATAAGAACTATAGGTCTGGCACGGAGACTTTAGTGTTCTTGCGTTGAAATCACATTAGGCCTGTGACATGGCAGCAGGGGCTGGGGATTGTGGCTGAAACTAGAACAGAACGTGTGGAGCGGGAAAGGGGGCTGCAGCCTTGCGCCTGAAAACCCCGTCGATGGTAGAATATTGTTTGCGTCTGGGCTGGAAGCTCTAGAGGTGGAACCGAAATCAATGTGGGGCTGGGAAGTGGACTGTGAGGCTGTGATTTGAATGAAAACAGAAAAGGTCCTAGACCTGTGAAAGGGGCTGTGGGCAATGAGATGAACTTATGCAGGAGCTGGCACAGTGACAAGGGATTGTTGGGCGAGAGGTAAAATCAAGGCAGGGCTGGAATATTGCTGGTGGGGGGATTTTGAGAGGCTTGTGCCGGGGCTGAATTTTTGCCAAGCTGGAGCCAAGATCAAGATGCTGCCCTCAGAAGCAGGAGAAACACAGAGCTGGAGCTGCAGGAAGAGAGCTGGCAGTAAAATAAAGCTTGTGGGTCAAGAGCTGAAGGAGCTGAAATCACTGGGCCTGGTGCTGTCATCATTGCGGGTGTGGGATGGGGGCTGAACATGGCATAAGAACCATAGGGCTGGCACGGAGACGGTGAAATAAAGCTTGTGGGTCATGAGCTGAAAGAGCTGAAATCACTGGGTCTGGTGCTGTCTTCATTGCAGGTCTGGAATGGGGGTTGAACACGGCATAGGAACCACAGGGCTGGCATAGAGACAGTAAAATAAAGCTTGTGGGTCGAGAGCTGAAAGAGCTGAAATCACTGGGTCTGGTGCTGTCTTCATTGCAGGTGGGGTATCAGGGCTGAACACAGCATAAGATCTATAGGTCTGGCACGGAGACTTTAGTGTTCTTGCGTTGAAATCACATTAGGCCTGTGACATGGCTGCAGGGGCTGGGGATTGTGGCTGAAACTAGAACAGAACGTGTGGAGCGGGAAAGGGGGCTGCAGCCTTGCGCCTGAAAACCCCGTCGATGGTAGAATATTGTTTGTGTCTGGGCTGGAAGCTCTAGAGGTGGAACCGAAATCAATGTGGGGCTGGGAAGTGGACTGTGAGGCTGTGATTTGAATGAAAACAGAAAAGGTCCTAGACCTGTGAAAGGGGCTGTGGGCAATGAGATGAACTTATGCAGGAGCTGGCACAGTGACAAGGGATTGTTGGGCGGGAGGTAAAATCACGGCAGGGCTGGAATATTGCTGGTGGGGGGATTTTGAGAGGCTTGTGCCGGGGCTGAATTTTTGCCAAGCTGGAGCCAAGATCAAGATGCTGCCCTCAGAAGCAGGAGAAACACAGAGCTGGAGCTGCAAGAAGAGAGCTGGCAGTAAAATAAAGCTTGTGGGTCAAGAGCTGAAGGAGCTGAAATCACTGGGCCTGGTGCTGTCATCATTGCAGGTGTGGGATGGGGGCTGAACATGGCATAAGAACCATAGGGCTGGCACGGAGACGGTGAAATAAAGCTTGTGGGTCATGAGCTGAAAGAGCTGAAATCACTGGGTCTGGTGCTGTCTTCATTGCAGGTCTGGAATGGGGGTTGAACACGGCATAGGAACCACAGGGCTGGCATAGAGACAGTAAAATAAAGCTTGTGGGTCGAGAGCTGAAAGAGCTGAAATCACTGGGTCTGGTGCTGTCTTCATTGCAGGTGGGGAATCAGGGCTGAACGCAGCATAAGAACTATAGGTCTGGCACGGAGACTTTAGTGTTCTTGCGTTGAAATCACATTAGGCCTGTGACATGGCAGCAGGGGCTGGGGATTGTGGCTGAAACTAGAACAGAACGTGTGGAGTGGGAAAGGGGGCTGCAGCCTTGCGCCTGAAAACCCCGTCGATGGTAGAATATTGTTTGTGTCTGGGCTGGAAGCTCTAGAGGTGGACCGAAATCAATGTGGGGCTGGGAAGTGGACTGTGAGGCTGTGATTTGAATGAAAACAGAAAAGGTCCTAGACCTGTGAAAGGGGCTGTGGGCAATGAGATGAACTTATGCAGGAGCTGGCACAGTGACAAGGGATTGTTGGGCGGGAGGTAAAATCACGGCAGGGCTGGAATATTGCTGGTGGGGGGATTTTGAGAGGCTTGTGCCGGGGCTGAATTTTTGCCAAGCTGGAGCCAAGATCAAGATGCTGCCCTCAGAAGCAGGAGAAACACAGAGCTGGAGCTGCAAGAAGAGAGCTGGCAGTAAAATAAAGCTTGTGGGTCAAGAGCTGAAGGAGCTGAAATCACTGGGCCTGGTGCTGTCATCATTGCGGGTCTGGGATGGGGGCTGAACATGGCATAAGAACCATAGGGCTGGCACGGAGACGGTGAAATAAAGCTTGTGGGTCATGAGCTGAAAGAGCTGAAATCACTGGGTCTGGTGCTGTCTTCATTGCAGGTCTGGAATGGGGGTTGAACACGGCATAGGAACCACAGGGCTGGCATAGAGACAGTAAAATAAAGCTTGTGGGTCGAGAGCTGAAAGAGCTGAAATCACTGGGTCTGGTGCTGTCTTCATTGCAGGTGGGGTATCAGGGCTGAACACAGCATAAGATCTATAGGTCTGGCACGGAGACTTTAGTGTTCTTGCGTTGAAATCACATTAGGCCTGTGACATGGCAGCAGGGGCTGGGGATTGTGGCTGAAACTAGAACAGAACGTGTGGAGCGGGAAAGGGGGCTGCAGCCTTGCGCCTGAAAACCCCGTCGATGGTAGAATATTGTTTGCGTCTGGGCTGGAAGCTCTAGAGGTGGACCGAAATCAATGTGGGGCTGGGAAGTGGACTGTGAGGCTGTGATTTGAATGAAAACAGAAAAGGTCCTAGACCTGTGAAAGGGGCTGTGGGCAATGAGATGAACTTATGCAGGAGCTGGCACAGTGACAAGGGATTGTTGGGCGGGAGGTAAAATCACGGCAGGGCTGGAATATTGCTGGTGGGGGGATTTTGAGAGGCTTGTGCCGGGGCTGAATTTTTGCCAAGCTGGAGCCAAGATCAAGATGCTGCCCTCAGAAGCAGGAGAAACACAGAGCTGGAGCTGCAGGAAGAGAGCTGGCAGTAAAATAAAGCTTGTGGGTCAAGAGCTGAAGGAGCTGAAATCACTGGGCCTGGTGCTGTCATCATTGCGGGTCTGGGATGGGGGCTGAACATGGCATAAGAACCATAGGGCTGGCACGGAGACGGTGAAATAAAGCTTGTGGGTCATGAGCTGAAAGAGCTGAAATCACTGGGTCTGGTGCTGTCTTCATTGCAGGTCTGGAATGGGGGTTGAACACGGCATAGGAACCACAGGGCTGGCATAGAGACAGTAAAATAAAGCTTGTGGGTCGAGAGCTGAAAGAGCTGAAATCACTGGGTCTGGTGCTGTCTTCATTGCAGGTGGGGTATCAGGGCTGAACGCAGCATAAGATCTATAGGTCTGGCACGGAGACTTTAGTGTTCTTGCGTTGAAATCACATTAGGCCTGTGACATGGCAGCAGGGGCTGGGGATTGTGGCTGAAACTAGAACAGAATGTGTGGAGCGGGAAAGGGGGCTGCAGCCTTGCGCCTGAAAACCCCGTCGATGGTAGAATATTGTTTGCGTCTGGGCTGGAAGCTCTAGAGGTGGACCGAAATCAATGTGGGGCTGGGAAGTGGACTGTGAGGCTGTGATTTGAATGAAAACAGAAAAGGTCCTAGACCTGTGAAAGGGGCTGTGGGCAATGAGATGAACTTATGCAGGAGCTGGCACAGTGACAAGGGATTGTTGGGCGGGAGGTAAAATCACGGCAGGGCTGGAATATTGCTGGTGGGGGGATTTTGAGAGGCTTGTGCCGGGGCTGAATTTTTGCCAAGCTGGAGCCAAGATCAAGATGCTGCCCTTAGAAGCTGGAGAAACACAGAGCTGGAGCTGCAAGAAGAGAGCTGGCAGTAAAATAAAGCTTGTGGGTCAAGAGCTGAAGGAGCTGAAATCACTGGGCCTGGTGCTGTCATCATTGCGGGTCTGGGATGGGGGCTGAACATGGCATAAGAACCATAGGGCTGGCACGGAGACGGTGAAATAAAGCTTGTGGGTCATGAGCTGAAAGAGCTGAAATCACTGGGTCTGGTGCTGTCTTCATTGCAGGTCTGGAATGGGGGTTGAACACGGCATAGGAACCACAGGGCTGGCATAGAGACAGTAAAATAAAGCTTGTGGGTCGAGAGCTGAAAGAGCTGAAATCACTGGGTCTGGTGCTGTCTTCATTGCAGGTGGGGTATCAGGGCTGAACGCAGCATAAGAACTATAGGTCTGGCACGGAGACTTTAGTGTTCTTGCGTTGAAATCACATTAGGCCTGTGACATGGCAGCAGGGGCTGGGGATTGTGGCTGAAACTAGAACAGAACGTGTGGAGCGGGAAAGGGGGCTGCAGCCTTGCGCCTGAAAACCCCGTCGATGGTAGAATATTGTTTGCGTCTGGGCTGGAAGCTCTAGAGGTGGACCGAAATCAATGTGGGGCTGGGAAGTGGACTGTGAGGCTGTGATTTGAATGAAAACAGAAAAGGTCCTAGACCTGTGAAAGGGGCTGTGGGCAATGAGATGAACTTATGCAGGAGCTGGCACAGTGACAAGGGATTGTTGGGCGGGAGGTAAAATCACGGCAGGGCTGGAATATTGCTGGTGGGGGGATTTTGAGAGGCTTGTGCCGGGGCTGAATTTTTGCCAAGCTGGAGCCAAGATCAAGATGCTGCCCTCAGAAGCTGGAGAAACACAGAGCTGGAGCTGCAAGAAGAGAGCTGGCAGTAAAATAAAGCTTGTGGGTCAAGAGCTGAAGGAGCTGAAATCACTGGGCCTGGTGCTGTCATCATTGCGGGTCTGGGATGGGGGCTGAACATGGCATAAGAACCATAGGGCTGGCACGGAGACGGTGAAATAAAGCTTGTGGGTCATGAGCTGAAAGAGCTGAAATCACTGGGTCTGGTGCTGTCTTCATTGCAGGTGGGGAATGGGGGTTGAACACGGCATAAGAACTATAGGTCTGGCACGGAGACTTTAGTGTTCTTGCGTTGAAATCACATTAGGCCTGTGACATGGCTGCAGGGGCTGGGGATTGTGGCTGAAACTAGAACAGAACGTGTGGAGCGGGAAAGGGGGCTGCAGCCTTGCGCCTGAAAACCCCGTCGATGGTAGAATATTGTTTGCGTCTGGGCTGGAAGCTCTAGAGGTGGAACCGAAATCAATGTGGGGCTGGGAAGAGGACTGTGAGGCTGTGATTTGAATGAAAACAGAAAAGGTCCTAGACCTGTGAAAGGGGCTGTGGGCAATGAGATGAACTTATGCAGGAGCTGGCACAGTGACAAGGGATTGTTGGGCGGGAGGTAAAATCACGGCAGGGCTGGAATATTGCTGGTGGGGGGATTTTGAGAGGCTTGTGCCGGGGCTGAATTTTTGCCAAGCTGGAGCCAAGATCAAGATGCTGCCCTCAGAAGCAGGAGAAACACAGAGCTGGAGCTGCAAGAAGAGAGCTGGCAGTAAAATAAAGCTTGTGGGTCAAGAGCTGAAGGAGCTGAAATCACTGGGCCTGGTGCTGTCATCATTGCAGGTGTGGGATGGGGGCTGAACATGGCATAAGAACCATAGGGCTGGCACGGAGACGGTGAAATAAAGCTTGTGGGTCATGAGCGGAAAGAGCTGAAATCACTGGGTCTGGTGCTGTCTTCATTGCAGGTCTGGAATGGGGGTTGAACACGGCATAGGAACCACAGGGCTGGCATAGAGACAGTAAAATAAAGCTTGTGGGTCGAGAGCTGAAAGAGCTGAAATCACTGGGTCTGGTGCTGTCTTCATTGCAGGTGGGGAATCAGGGCTGAACGCAGCATAAGAACTATAGGTCTGGCACGGAGACTTTAGTGTTCTTGCGTTGAAATCACATTAGGCCTGTGACATGGCAGCAGGGGCTGGGGATTGTGGCTGAAACTAGAACAGAACGTGTGGAGTGGGAAAGGGGGCTGCAGCCTTGCGCCTGAAAACTCCGTCGATGGTAGAATATTGTTTGTGTCTGGGCTGGAAGCTCTAGAGGTGGACCGAAATCAATGTGGGGCTGGGAAGTGGACTGTGAGGCTGTGATTTGAATGAAAACAGAAAAGGTCCTAGACCTGTGAAAGGGGCTGTGGGCAATGAGATGAACTTATGCAGGAGCTGGCACAGTGACAAGGGATTGTTGGGCGGGAGGTAAAATCACGGCAGGGCTGGAATATTGCTGGTGGGGGGATTTTGAGAGGCTTGTGCCAGGGCTGAATTTTTGCCAAGCTGGAGCCAAGATCAAGATGCTGCCCTCAGAAGCAGGAGAAACACAGAGATGGAGCTGCAGGAAGAGAGCTGGCAGTAAAATAAAGCTTGTGGGTCAAGAGCTGAAGGAGCTGAAATCACTGGGCCTGGTGCTGTCATCATTGCGGGTCTGGGATGGGGGCTGAACATGGCATAAGAACCATAGGGCTGGCACGGAGACGGTGAAATAAAGCTTGTGGGTCATGAGCTGAAAGAGCTGAAATCACTGGGTCTGGTGCTGTCTTCATTGCAGGTCTGGAATGGGGGTTGAACACGGCATAGGAACCACAGGGCTGGCATAGAGACAGTAAAATAAAGCTTGTGGGTCGAGAGCTGAAAGAGCTGAAATCACTGGGTCTGGTGCTGTCTTCATTGCAGGTGGGGTATCAGGGCTGAACACAGCATAAGATCTATAGGTCTGGCACGGAGACTTTAGTGTTCTTGCGTTGAAATCACATTAGGCCTGTGACATGGCAGCAGGGGCTGGGGATTGTGGCTGAAACTAGAACAGAATGTGTGGAGCGGGAAAGGGGGCTGCAGCCTTGCGCCTGAAAACCCCGTCGATGGTAGAATATTGTTTGCGTCTGGGCTGGAAGCTCTAGAGGTGGACCGAAATCAATGTGGGGCTGGGAAGTGGACTGTGAGGCTGTGATTTGAATGAAAACAGAAAAGGTCCTAGACCTGTGAAAGGGGCTGTGGGCAATGAGATGAACTTATGCAGGAGCTGGCACAGTGACAAGGGATTGTTGGGCGGGAGGTAAAATCACGGCAGGGCTGGAATATTGCTGGTGGGGGGATTTTGAGAGGCTTGTGCCGGGGCTGAATTTTTGCCAAGCTGGAGCCAAGATCAAGATGCTGCCCTTAGAAGCTGGAGAAACACAGAGCTGGAGCTGCAAGAAGAGAGCTGGCAGTAAAATAAAGCTTGTGGGTCAAGAGCTGAAGGAGCTGAAATCACTGGGCCTGGTGCTGTCATCATTGCGGGTCTGGGATGGGGGCTGAACATGGCATAAGAACCATAGGGCTGGCACGGAGACGGTGAAATAAAGCTTGTGGGTCATGAGCTGAAAGAGCTGAAATCACTGGGTCTGGTGCTGTCTTCATTGCAGGTCTGGAATGGGGGTTGAACACGGCATAGGAACCACAGGGCTGGCATAGAGACAGTAAAATAAAGCTTGTGGGTCGAGAGCTGAAAGAGCTGAAATCACTGGGTCTGGTGCTGTCTTCATTGCAGGTGGGGAATCAGGGCTGAACGCAGCATAAGAACTATAGGTCTGGCACGGAGACTTTAGTGTTCTTGCGTTGAAATCACATTAGGCCTGTGACATGGCAGCAGGGGCTGGGGATTGTGGCTGAAACTAGAACAGAACGTGTGGAGCGGGAAAGGGGGCTGCAGCCTTGCGCCTGAAAACCCCGTCGATGGTAGAATATTGTTTGCGTCTGGGCTGGAAGCTCTAGAGGTGGACCGAAATCAATGTGGGGCTGGGAAGTTGACTGTGAGGCTGTGATTTGAATGAAAACAGAAAAGGTCCTAGACCTGTGAAAGGGGCTGTGGGCAATGAGATGAACTTATGCAGGAGCTGGCACAGTGACAAGGGATTGTTGGGCGGGAGGTAAAATCACGGCAGGGCTGGAATATTGCTGGTGGGGGGATTTTGAGAGGCTTGTGCCGGGGCTGAATTTTTGCCAAGCTGGAGCCAAGATCAAGATGCTGCCCTTAGAAGCTGGAGAAACACAGAGCTGGAGCTGCAAGAAGAGAGCTGGCAGTAAAATAAAGCTTGTGGGTCAAGAGCTGAAGGAGCTGAAATCACTGGGCCTGGTGCTGTCATCATTGCGGGTCTGGGATGGGGGCTGAACATGGCATAAGAACCATAGGGCTGGCACGGAGACGGTGAAATAAAGCTTGTGGGTCATGAGCTGAAAGAGCTGAAATCACTGGGTCTGGTGCTGTCTTCATTGCAGGTCTGGAATGGGGGTTGAACACGGCATAGGAACCACAGGGCTGGCATAGAGACAGTAAAATAAAGCTTGTGGGTCGAGAGCTGAAAGAGCTGAAATCACTGGGTCTGGTGCTGTCTTCATTGCAGGTGGGGAATCAGGGCTGAACGCAGCATAAGAACTATAGGTCTGGCACGGAGACTTTAGTGTTCTTGCGTTGAAATCACATTAGGCCTGTGACATGGCAGCAGGGGCTGGGGATTGTGACTGAAACTAGAACAGAACGTGTGGAGCGGGAAAGGGGGCTGCAGCCTTGCGCCTGAAAACCCCGTCGATGGTAGAATATTGTTTGCGTCTGGGCTGGAAGCTCTAGAGGTGGACCGAAATCAATGTGGGGCTGGGAAGTGGACTGTGAGGCTGTGATTTGAATGAAAACAGAAAAGGTCCTAGACCTGTGAAAGGGGCTGTGGGCAATGAGATGAACTTATGCAGGAGCTGGCACAGTGACAAGGGATTGTTGGGCGGGAGGTAAAATCACGGCAGGGCTGGAATATTGCTGGTGGGGGGATTTTGAGAGGCTTGTGCCGGGGCTGAATTTTTGCCAAGCTGGAGCCAAGATCAAGATGCTGCCCTCAGAAGCAGGAGAAACACAGAGCTGGAGCTGCAAGAAGAGAGCTGGCAGTAAAATAAAGCTTGTGGGTCAAGAGCTGAAGGAGCTGAAATCACTGGGCCTGGTGCTGTCATCATTGCGGGTCTGGGATGGGGGCTGAACATGGCATAAGAACCATAGGGCTGGCACGGAGACGGTGAAATAAAGCTTGTGGGTCATGAGCTGAAAGAGCTGAAATCACTGGGTCTGGTGCTGTCTTCATTGCAGGTGGGGAATGGGGGTTGAACACGGCATAAGAACTATAGGTCTGGCACGGAGACTTTAGTGTTCTTGCGTTGAAATCACATTAGGCCTGTGACATGGCTGCAGGGGCTGGGGATTGTGGCTGAAACTAGAACAGAACGTGTGGAGCGGGAAAGGGGGCTGCAGCCTTGCGCCTGAAAACCCCGTCGATGGTAGAATATTGTTTGCGTCTGGGCTGGAAGCTCTAGAGGTGGAACCGAAATCAATGTGGGGCTGGGAAGAGGACTGTGAGGCTGTGATTTGAATGAAAACAGAAAAGGTCCTAGACCTGTGAAAGGGGCTGTGGGCAATGAGATGAACTTATGCAGGAGCTGGCACAGTGACAAGGGATTGTTGGGCGGGAGGTAAAATCACGGCAGGGCTGGAATATTGCTGGTGGGGGGATTTTGAGAGGCTTGTGCCGGGGCTGAATTTTTGCCAAGCTGGAGCCAAGATCAAGATGCTGCCCTCAGAAGCAGGAGAAACACAGAGCTGGAGCTGCAAGAAGAGAGCTGGCAGTAAAATAAAGCTTGTGGGTCAAGAGCTGAAGGAGCTGAAATCACTGGGCCTGGTGCTGTCATCATTGCAGGTGTGGGATGGGGGCTGAACATGGCATAAGAACCATAGGGCTGGCACGGAGACGGTGAAATAAAGCTTGTGGGTCATGAGCTGAAAGAGCTGAAATCACTGGGTCTGGTGCTGTCTTCATTGCAGGTCTGGAATGGGGGTTGAACACGGCATAGGAACCACAGGGCTGGCATAGAGACAGTAAAATAAAGCTTGTGGGTCGAGAGCTGAAAGAGCTGAAATCACTGGGTCTGGTGCTGTCTTCATTGCAGGTGGGGAATCAGGGCTGAACGCAGCATAAGAACTATAGGTCTGGCACGGAGACTTTAGTGTTCTTGCGTTGAAATCACATTAGGCCTGTGACATGGCAGCAGGGGCTGGGGATTGTGGCTGAAACTAGAACAGAACGTGTGGAGTGGGAAAGGGGGCTGCAGCCTTGCGCCTGAAAACTCCGTCGATGGTAGAATATTGTTTGTGTCTGGGCTGGAAGCTCTAGAGGTGGACCGAAATCAATGTGGGGCTGGGAAGTGGACTGTGAGGCTGTGATTTGAATGAAAACAGAAAAGGTCCTAGACCTGTGAAAGGGGCTGTGGGCAATGAGATGAACTTATGCAGGAGCTGGCACAGTGACAAGGGATTGTTGGGCGGGAGGTAAAATCACGGCAGGGCTGGAATATTGCTGGTGGGGGGATTTTGAGAGGCTTGTGCCAGGGCTGAATTTTTGCCAAGCTGGAGCCAAGATCAAGATGCTGCCCTCAGAAGCAGGAGAAACACAGAGCTGGAGCTGCAAGAAGAGAGCTGGCAGTAAAATAAAGCTTGTGGGTCAAGAGCTGAAAGAGCTGAAATCACTGGGTCTGGTGCTGTCTTCATTGCAGGTCTGGAATGGGGGTTGAACACGGCATAGGAACCACAGGGCTGGCATAGAGACAGTAAAATAAAGCTTGTGGGTCGAGAGCTGAAAGAGCTGAAATCACTGGGTCTGGTGCTGTCTTCATTGCAGGTGGGGTATCAGGGCTGAACGCAGCATAAGAACTATAGGTCTGGCACGGAGACTTTAGTGTTCTTGCGTTGAAATCACATTAGGCCTGTGACATGGCAGCAGGGGCTGGGGATTGTGGCTGAAACTAGAACAGAATGTGTGGAGCGGGAAAGGGGGCTGCAGCCTTGCGCCTGAAAACCCCGTCGATGGTAGAATATTGTTTGTGTCTGGGCTGGAAGCTCTAGAGGTGGAACCGAAATCAATGTGGGGCTGGGAAGTGGACTGTGAGGCTGTGATTTGAATGAAAACAGAAAAGGTCCTAGACCTGTGAAAGGGGCTGTGGGCAATGAGATGAACTTATGCAGGAGCTGGCACAGTGACAAGGGATTGTTGGGCGGGAGGTAAAATCACGGCAGGGCTGGAATATTGCTGGTGGGGGGATTTTGAGAGGCTTGTGCCGGGGCTGTATTTTTGCCAAGCTGGAGCCAAGATCAAGATGCTGCCCTCAGAAGCAGGAGAAACACAGAGCTGGAGCTGCAAGAAGAGAGCTGGCAGTAAAATAAAGCTTGTGGGTCAAGAGCTGAAGGAGCTGAAATCACTGGGCCTGGTGCTGTCATCATTGCAGGTGTGGGATGGGGGCTGAACATGGCATAAGAACCATAGGGCTGGCACGGAGACGGTGAAATAAAGCTTGTGGGTCATGAGCTGAAAGAGCTGAAATCACTGGGTCTGGTGCTGTCTTCATTGCAGGTCTGGAATGGGGGTTGAACACGGCATAGGAACCACAGGGCTGGCATAGAGACAGTAAAATAAAGCTTGTGGGTCGAGAGCTGAAAGAGCTGAAATCACTGGGTCTGGTGCTGTCTTCATTGCAGGTGGGGTATCAGGGCTGAACGCAGCATAAGAACTATAGGTCTGGCACGGAGACTTTAGTGTTCTTGCGTTGAAATCACATTAGGCCTGTGACATGGCTGCAGGGGCTGGGGATTGTGGCTGAAACTAGAACAGAACGTGTGGAGCGGGAAAGTGGGCTGCAGCCTTGCGCCTGAAAACCCCGTCGATGGTAGAATATTGTTTGTGTCTGGGCTGGAAGCTCTAGAGGTGGAACCGAAATCAATGTGGGGCTGGGAAGTGGACTGTGAGGCTGTGATTTGAATGAAAACAGAAAAGGTCCTAGACCTGTGAAAGGGGCTGTGGGCAATGAGATGGACTTATGCAGGAGCTGGCACAGTGACAAGGGATTGTTGGGCGGGAGGTAAAATCACGGCAGGGCTGGAATATTGCTGGTGGGGGGATTTTGAGAGGCTTGTGCCGGGGCTGTATTTTTGCCAAGCTGGAGCCAAGATCAAGATGCTGCCCTCAGAAGCAGGAGAAACACAGAGCTGGAGCTGCAAGAAGAGAGCTGGCAGTAAAATAAAGCTTGTGGGTCAAGAGCTGAAGGAGCTGAAATCACTGGGCCTGGTGCTGTCATCATTGCAGGTGTGGGATGGGGGCTGAACATGGCATAAGAACCATAGGGCTGGCACGGAGACGGTGAAATAAAGCTTGTGGGTCATGAGCTGAAAGAGCTGAAATCACTGGGTCTGGTGCTGTCTTCATTGCAGGTCTGGAATGGGGGTTGAACACGGCATAGGAACCACAGGGCTGGCATAGAGACAGTAAAATAAAGCTTGTGGGTCGAGAGCTGAAAGAGCTGAAATCACTGGGTCTGGTGCTGTCTTCATTGCAGGTGGGGAATCAGGGCTGAACGCAGCATAAGATCTATAGGTCTGGCACGGAGACTTTAGTGTTCTTGCGTTGAAATCACATCAGGCCTGTGACATGGCTGCAGGGGCTGGGGATTGTGACTGAAACTAGAACAGAACGTGTGGAGCGGGAAAGGGGGCTGCAGCCTTGCGCCTGAAAACCCCGTCGATGGTAGAATATTGTTTGTGTCTGGGCTGGAAGCTCTAGAGGTGGACCGAAATCAATGTGGGGCTGGGAAGTGGACTGTGAGGCTGTGATTTGAATGAAAACAGAAAAGGTCCTAGACCTGTGAAAGGGGCTGTGGGCAATGAGATGAACTTATGCAGGAGCTGGCACAGTGACAAGGGATTGTTGGGCGGGAGGTAAAATCACGGCAGGGCTGGAATATTGCTGGTGGGGGGATTTTGAGAGGCTTGTGCCGGGGCTGAATTTTTGCCAAGCTGGAGCCAAGATCAAGATGCTGCCCTTAGAAGCTGGAGAAACACAGAGCTGGAGCTGCAAGAAGAGAGCTGGCAGTAAAATAAAGCTTGTGGGTCAAGAGCTGAAGGAGCTGTAATCACTGGGCCTGGTGCTGTCATCATTGCAGGTGTGGGATGGGGGCTGAACATGGCATAAGAACCATAGGGCTGGCACGGAGACGGTGAAATAAAGCTTGTGGGTCATGAGCTGAAAGAGCTGAAATCACTGGGTCTGGTGCTGTCTTCATTGCAGGTCTGGAATGGGGGTTGAACACGGCATAGGAACCACAGGGCTGGCATAGAGACAGTAAAATAAAGCTTGTGGGTCGAGAGCTGAAAGAGCTGAAATCACTGGGTCTGGTGCTGTCTTCATTGCAGGTGGGGAATCAGGGCTGAACGCAGCATAAGAACTATAGGTCTGGCACGGAGACTTTAGTGTTCTTGCGTTGAAATCACATTAGGCCTGTGACATGGCAGCAGGGGCTGGGGATTGTGGCTGAAACTAGAACAGAACGTGTGGAGCGGGAAAGGGGGCTGCAGCCTTGCGCCTGAAAACCCCGTCGATGGTAGAATATTGTTTGCGTCTGGGCTGGAAGCTCTAGAGGTGGACCGAAATCAATGTGGGGCTGGGAAGTGGACTGTGAGGCTGTGATTTGAATGAAAACAGAAAAGGTCCTAGACCTGTGAAAGGGGCTGTGGGCAATGAGATGAACTTATGCAGGAGCTGGCACAGTGACAAGGGATTGTTGGGCGGGAGGTAAAATCACGGCAGGGCTGGAATATTGCTGGTGGGGGGATTTTGAGAGGCTTGTGCCGGGGCTGAATTTTTGCCAAGCTGGAGCCAAGATCAAGATGCTGCCCTCAGAAGCAGGAGAAACACAGAGCTGGAGCTGCAGGAAGAGAGCTGGCAGTAAAATAAAGCTTGTGGGTCAAGAGCTGAAGGAGCTGAAATCACTGGGCCTGGTGCTGTCATCATTGCGGGTCTGGGATGGGGGCTGAACATGGCATAAGAACCATAGGGCTGGCACGGAGACGGTGAAATAAAGCTTGTGGGTCATGAGCTGAAAGAGCTGAAATCACTGGGTCTGGTGCTGTCTTCATTGCGGGTCTGGAATGGGGGTTGAACACGGCATAAGAACTATAGGTCTGGCACGGAGACTTTAGTGTTCTTGCGTTGAAATCACATTAGGCCTGTGACATGGCTGCAGGGGCTGGGGATTGTGGCTGAAACTAGAACAGAACGTGTGGAGCGGGAAAGTGGGCTGCAGCCTTGCGCCTGAAAACCCCGTCGATGGTAGAATATTGTTTGTGTCTGGGCTGGAAGCTCTAGAGGTGGAACCGAAATCAATGTGGGGCTGGGAAGTGGACTGTGAGGCTGTGATTTGAATGAAAACAGAAAAGGTCCTAGACCTGTGAAAGGGGCTGTGGGCAATGAGATGAACTTATGCAGGAGCTGGCACAGTGACAAGGGATTGTTGGGCGGGAGGTAAAATCACGGCAGGGCTGGAATATTGCTGGTGGGGGGATTTTGAGAGGCTTGTGCCGGGGCTGTATTTTTGCCAAGCTGGAGCCAAGATCAAGATGCTGCCCTCAGAAGCAGGAGAAACACAGAGCTGGAGCTGCAAGAAGAGAGCTGGCAGTAAAATAAAGCTTGTGGGTCAAGAGCTGAAGGAGCTGAAATCACTGGGCCTGGTGCTGTCATCATTGCAGGTGTGGGATGGGGGCTGAACATGGCATAAGAACCATAGGGCTGGCACGGAGACGGTGAAATAAAGCTTGTGGGTCATGAGCTGAAAGAGCTGAAATCACTGGGTCTGGTGCTGTCTTCATTGCAGGTCTGGAATGGGGGTTGAACACGGCATAGGAACCACAGGGCTGGCATAGAGACAGTAAAATAAAGCTTGTGGGTCGAGAGCTGAAAGAGCTGAAATCACTGGGTCTGGTGCTGTCTTCATTGCAGGTGGGGTATCAGGGCTGAACGCAGCATAAGATCTATAGGTCTGGCACGGAGACTTTAGTGTTCTTGCGTTGAAATCACATTAGGCCTGTGACATGGCAGCAAGGGCTGGGGATTGTGGCTGAAACTAGAACAGAACGTGTGGAGCGGGAAAGGGGGCTGCAGCCTTGCGCCTGAAAACCCCGTCGATGGTAGAATATTGTTTGCGTCTGGGCTGGAAGCTCTAGAGGTGGACCGAAATCAATGTGGGGCTGGGAAGTGGACTGTGAGGCTGTGATTTGAATGAAAACAGAAAAGGTCCTAGACCTGTGAAAGGGGCTGTGGGCAATGAGATGAACTTATGCAGGAGCTGGCACAGTGACAAGGGATTGTTGGGCGGGAGGTAAAATCACGGCAGGGCTGGAATATTGCTGGTGGGGGGATTTTGAGAGGCTTGTGCCGGGGCTGAATTTTTGCCAAGCTGGAGCCAAGATCAAGATGCTGCCCTCAGAAGCAGGAGAAACACAGAGCTGGAGCTGCAAGAAGAGAGCTGGCAGTAAAATAAAGCTTGTGGGTCAAGAGCTGAAGGAGCTGAAATCACTGGGCCTGGTGCTGTCATCATTGCAGGTGTGGGATGGGGGCTGAACATGGCATAAGAACCATAGGGCTGGCACGGAGACGGTGAAATAAAGCTTGTGGGTCATGAGCTGAAAGAGCTGAAATCACTGGGTCTGGTGCTGTCTTCATTGCAGGTCTGGAATGGGGGTTGAACACGGCATAGGAACCACAGGGCTGGCATAGAGACAGTAAAATAAAGCTTGTGGGTCGAGAGCTGAAAGAGCTGAAATCACTGGGTCTGGTGCTGTCTTCATTGCAGGTGGGGAATCAGGGCTGAACGCAGCATAAGAACTATAGGTCTGGCACGGAGACTTTAGTGTTCTTGCGTTGAAATCACATTAGGCCTGTGACATGGCAGCAGGGGCTGGGGATTGTGGCTGAAACTAGAACAGAACGTGTGGAGTGGGAAAGGGGGCTGCAGCCTTGCGCCTGAAAACCCCGTCGATGGTAGAATATTGTTTGTGTCTGGGCTGGAAGCTCTAGAGGTGGACCGAAATCAATGTGGGGCTGGGAAGTGGACTGTGAGGCTGTGATTTGAATGAAAACAGAAAAGGTCCTAGACCTGTGAAAGGGGCTGTGGGCAATGAGATGAACTTATGCAGGAGCTGGCACAGTGACAAGGGATTGTTGGGCGGGAGGTAAAATCACGGCAGGGCTGGAATATTGCTGGTGGGGGGATTTTGAGAGGCTTGTGCCGGGGCTGAATTTTTGCCAAGCTGGAGCCAAGATCAAGATGCTGCCCTCAGAAGCAGGAGAAACACAGAGCTGGAGCTGCAAGAAGAGAGCTGGCAGTAAAATAAAGCTTGTGGGTCAAGAGCTGAAGGAGCTGAAATCACTGGGCCTGGTGCTGTCATCATTGCAGGTGTGGGATGGGGGCTGAACATGGCATAAGAACCATAGGGCTGGCACGGAGACGGTGAAATAAAGCTTGTGGGTCATGAGCTGAAAGAGCTGAAATCACTGGGTCTGGTGCTGTCTTCATTGCAGGTCTGGAATGGGGGTTGAACACGGCATAGGAACCACAGGGCTGGCATAGAGACAGTAAAATAAAGCTTGTGGGTCGAGAGCTGAAAGAGCTGAAATCACTGGGTCTGGTGCTGTCTTCATTGCAGGTGGGGTATCAGGGCTGAACGCAGCATAAGAACTATAGGTCTGGCACGGAGACTTTAGTGTTCTTGCGTTGAAATCACATTAGGCCTGTGACATGGCAGCAGGGGCTGGGGATTGTGGCTGAAACTAGAACAGAACGTGTGGAGCGGGAAAGGGGGCTGCAGCCTTGCGCCTGAAAACCCCGTCGATGGTAGAATATTGTTTGTGTCTGGGCTGGAAGCTCTAGAGGTGGAACCGAAATCAATGTGGGGCTGGGAAGTGGACTGTGAGGCTGTGATTTGAATGAAAACAGAAAAGGTCCTAGACCTGTGAAAGGGGCTGTGGGCAATGAGATGAACTTATGCAGGAGCTGGCACAGTGACAAGGGATTGTTGGGCGAGAGGTAAAATCAAGGCAGGGCTGGAATATTGCTGGTGGGGGGATTTTGAGAGGCTTGTGCCGGGGCTGAATTTTTGCCAAGCTGGAGCCAAGATCAAGATGCTGCCCTCAGAAGCAGGAGAAACACAGAGCTGGAGCTGCAGGAAGAGAGCTGGCAGTAAAATAAAGCTTGTGGGTCAAGAGCTGAAGGAGCTGAAATCACTGGGCCTGGTGCTGTCATCATTGCAGGTGTGGGATGGGGGCTGAACATGGCATAAGAACCATAGGGCTGGCACGGAGACGGTGAAATAAAGCTTGTGGGTCATGAGCTGAAAGAGCTGAAATCACTGGGTCTGGTGCTGTCTTCATTGCAGGTCTGGAATGGGGGTTGAACACGGCATAGGAACCACAGGGCTGGCATAGAGACAGTAAAATAAAGCTTGTGGGTCGAGAGCTGAAAGAGCTGAAATCACTGGGTCTGGTGCTGTCTTCATTGCAGGTGGGGTATCAGGGCTGAACACAGCATAAGATCTATAGGTCTGGCACGGAGACTTTAGTGTTCTTGCGTTGAAATCACATTAGGCCTGTGACATGGCTGCAGGGGCTGGGGATTGTGGCTGAAACTAGAACAGAACGTGTGGAGCGGGAAAGGGGGCTGCAGCCTTGCGCCTGAAAACCCCGTCGATGGTAGAATATTGTTTGTGTCTGGGCTGGAAGCTCTAGAGGTGGAACCGAAATCAATGTGGGGCTGGGAAGTGGACTGTGAGGCTGTGATTTGAATGAAAACAGAAAAGGTCCTAGACCTGTGAAAGGGGCTGTGGGCAATGAGATGAACTTATGCAGGAGCTGGCACAGTGACAAGGGATTGTTGGGCGGGAGGTAAAATCACGGCAGGGCTGGAATATTGCTGGTGGGGGGATTTTGAGAGGCTTGTGCCGGGGCTGAATTTTTGCCAAGCTGGAGCCAAGATCAAGATGCTGCCCTCAGAAGCAGGAGAAACACAGAGCTGGAGCTGCAAGAAGAGAGCTGGCAGTAAAATAAAGCTTGTGGGTCAAGAGCTGAAGGAGCTGAAATCACTGGGCCTGGTGCTGTCATCATTGCAGGTGTGGGATGGGGGCTGAACATGGCATAAGAACCATAGGGCTGGCACGGAGACGGTGAAATAAAGCTTGTGGGTCATGAGCTGAAAGAGCTGAAATCACTGGGTCTGGTGCTGTCTTCATTGCAGGTCTGGAATGGGGGTTGAACACGGCATAGGAACCACAGGGCTGGCATAGAGACAGTAAAATAAAGCTTGTGGGTCGAGAGCTGAAAGAGCTGAAATCACTGGGTCTGGTGCTGTCTTCATTGCAGGTGGGGAATCAGGGCTGAACGCAGCATAAGAACTATAGGTCTGGCACGGAGACTTTAGTGTTCTTGCGTTGAAATCACATTAGGCCTGTGACATGGCAGCAGGGGCTGGGGATTGTGGCTGAAACTAGAACAGAACGTGTGGAGTGGGAAAGGGGGCTGCAGCCTTGCGCCTGAAAACCCCGTCGATGGTAGAATATTGTTTGTGTCTGGGCTGGAAGCTCTAGAGGTGGACCGAAATCAATGTGGGGCTGGGAAGTGGACTGTGAGGCTGTGATTTGAATGAAAACAGAAAAGGTCCTAGACCTGTGAAAGGGGCTGTGGGCAATGAGATGAACTTATGCAGGAGCTGGCACAGTGACAAGGGATTGTTGGGCGGGAGGTAAAATCACGGCAGGGCTGGAATATTGCTGGTGGGGGGATTTTGAGAGGCTTGTGCCGGGGCTGAATTTTTGCCAAGCTGGAGCCAAGATCAAGATGCTGCCCTCAGAAGCTGGAGAAACACAGAGCTGGAGCTGCAAGAAGAGAGCTGGCAGTAAAATAAAGCTTGTGGGTCAAGAGCTGAAGGAGCTGAAATCACTGGGCCTGGTGCTGTCATCATTGCAGGTGTGGGATGGGGGCTGAACATGGCATAAGAACCATAGGGCTGGCACGGAGACGGTGAAATAAAGCTTGTGGGTCATGAGCTGAAAGAGCTGAAATCACTGGGTCTGGTGCTGTCTTCATTGCAGGTCTGGAATGGGGGTTGAACACGGCATAGGAACCACAGGGCTGGCATAGAGACAGTAAAATAAAGCTTGTGGGTCGAGAGCTGAAAGAGCTGAAATCACTGGGTCTGGTGCTGTCTTCATTGCAGGTGGGGAATCAGGGCTGAACGCAGCATAAGAACTATAGGTCTGGCACGGAGACTTTAGTGTTCTTGCGTTGAAATCACATTAGGCCTGTGACATGGCAGCAGGGGCTGGGGATTGTGGCTGAAACTAGAACAGAACGTGTGGAGCGGGAAAGGGGGCTGCAGCCTTGCGCCTGAAAACCCCGTCGATGGTAGAATATTGTTTGCGTCTGGGCTGGAAGCTCTAGAGGTGGACCGAAATCAATGTGGGGCTGGGAAGTGGACTGTGAGGCTGTGATTTGAATGAAAACAGAAAAGGTCCTAGACCTGTGAAAGGGGCTGTGGGCAATGAGATGAACTTATGCAGGAGCTGGCACAGTGACAAGGGATTGTTGGGCGGGAGGTAAAATCACGGCAGGGCTGGAATATTGCTGGTGGGGGGATTTTGAGAGGCTTGTGCCGGGGCTGAATTTTTGCCAAGCTGGAGCCAAGATCAAGATGCTGCCCTCAGAAGCAGGAGAAACACAGAGCTGGAGCTGCAGGAAGAGAGCTGGCAGTAAAATAAAGCTTGTGGGTCAAGAGCTGAAGGAGCTGAAATCACTGGGCCTGGTGCTGTCATCATTGCGGGTCTGGGATGGGGGCTGAACATGGCATAAGAACCATAGGGCTGGCACGGAGACGGTGAAATAAAGCTTGTGGGTCATGAGCTGAAAGAGCTGAAATCACTGGGTCTGGTGCTGTCTTCATTGCGGGTCTGGAATGGGGGTTGAACACGGCATAAGAACTATAGGTCTGGCACGGAGACTTTAGTGTTCTTGCGTTGAAATCACATTAGGCCTGTGACATGGCTGCAGGGGCTGGGGATTGTGGCTGAAACTAGAACAGAACGTGTGGAGCGGGAAAGTGGGCTGCAGCCTTGCGCCTGAAAACCCCGTCGATGGTAGAATATTGTTTGTGTCTGGGCTGGAAGCTCTAGAGGTGGAACCGAAATCAATGTGGGGCTGGGAAGTGGACTGTGAGGCTGTGATTTGAATGAAAACAGAAAAGGTCCTAGACCTGTGAAAGGGGCTGTGGGCAATGAGATGAACTTATGCAGGAGCTGGCACAGTGACAAGGGATTGTTGGGCGGGAGGTAAAATCACGGCAGGGCTGGAATATTGCTGGTGGGGGGATTTTGAGAGGCTTGTGCCGGGGCTGTATTTTTGCCAAGCTGGAGCCAAGATCAAGATGCTGCCCTCAGAAGCAGGAGAAACACAGAGCTGGAGCTGCAAGAAGAGAGCTGGCAGTAAAATAAAGCTTGTGGGTCAAGAGCTGAAGGAGCTGAAATCACTGGGCCTGGTGCTGTCATCATTGCAGGTGTGGGATGGGGGCTGAACATGGCATAAGAACCATAGGGCTGGCACGGAGACGGTGAAATAAAGCTTGTGGGTCATGAGCTGAAAGAGCTGAAATCACTGGGTCTGGTGCTGTCTTCATTGCAGGTCTGGAATGGGGGTTGAACACGGCATAGGAACCACAGGGCTGGCATAGAGACAGTAAAATAAAGCTTGTGGGTCGAGAGCTGAAAGAGCTGAAATCACTGGGTCTGGTGCTGTCTTCATTGCAGGTGGGGTATCAGGGCTGAACGCAGCATAAGATCTATAGGTCTGGCACGGAGACTTTAGTGTTCTTGCGTTGAAATCACATTAGGCCTGTGACATGGCAGCAAGGGCTGGGGATTGTGGCTGAAACTAGAACAGAACGTGTGGAGCGGGAAAGGGGGCTGCAGCCTTGCGCCTGAAAACCCCGTCGATGGTAGAATATTGTTTGCGTCTGGGCTGGAAGCTCTAGAGGTGGACCGAAATCAATGTGGGGCTGGGAAGTGGACTGTGAGGCTGTGATTTGAATGAAAACAGAAAAGGTCCTAGACCTGTGAAAGGGGCTGTGGGCAATGAGATGAACTTATGCAGGAGCTGGCACAGTGACAAGGGATTGTTGGGCGGGAGGTAAAATCACGGCAGGGCTGGAATATTGCTGGTGGGGGGATTTTGAGAGGCTTGTGCCGGGGCTGAATTTTTGCCAAGCTGGAGCCAAGATCAAGATGCTGCCCTCAGAAGCAGGAGAAACACAGAGCTGGAGCTGCAAGAAGAGAGCTGGCAGTAAAATAAAGCTTGTGGGTCAAGAGCTGAAGGAGCTGAAATCACTGGGCCTGGTGCTGTCATCATTGCAGGTGTGGGATGGGGGCTGAACATGGCATAAGAACCATAGGGCTGGCACGGAGACGGTGAAATAAAGCTTGTGGGTCATGAGCTGAAAGAGCTGAAATCACTGGGTCTGGTGCTGTCTTCATTGCAGGTCTGGAATGGGGGTTGAACACGGCATAGGAACCACAGGGCTGGCATAGAGACAGTAAAATAAAGCTTGTGGGTCGAGAGCTGAAAGAGCTGAAATCACTGGGTCTGGTGCTGTCTTCATTGCAGGTGGGGAATCAGGGCTGAACGCAGCATAAGAACTATAGGTCTGGCACGGAGACTTTAGTGTTCTTGCGTTGAAATCACATTAGGCCTGTGACATGGCAGCAGGGGCTGGGGATTGTGGCTGAAACTAGAACAGAACGTGTGGAGTGGGAAAGGGGGCTGCAGCCTTGCGCCTGAAAACCCCGTCGATGGTAGAATATTGTTTGTGTCTGGGCTGGAAGCTCTAGAGGTGGACCGAAATCAATGTGGGGCTGGGAAGTGGACTGTGAGGCTGTGATTTGAATGAAAACAGAAAAGGTCCTAGACCTGTGAAAGGGGCTGTGGGCAATGAGATGAACTTATGCAGGAGCTGGCACAGTGACAAGGGATTGTTGGGCGGGAGGTAAAATCACGGCAGGGCTGGAATATTGCTGGTGGGGGGATTTTGAGAGGCTTGTGCCGGGGCTGAATTTTTGCCAAGCTGGAGCCAAGATCAAGATGCTGCCCTCAGAAGCAGGAGAAACACAGAGCTGGAGCTGCAAGAAGAGAGCTGGCAGTAAAATAAAGCTTGTGGGTCAAGAGCTGAAGGAGCTGAAATCACTAGGCCTGGTGCTGTCATCATTGCAGGTGTGGGATGGGGGCTGAACATGGCATAAGAACCATAGGGCTGGCACGGAGACGGTGAAATAAAGCTTGTGGGTCATGAGCTGAAAGAGCTGAAATCACTGGGTCTGGTGCTGTCTTCATTGCAGGTCTGGAATGGGGGTTGAACACGGCATAGGAACCACAGGGCTGGCATAGAGACAGTAAAATAAAGCTTGTGGGTCGAGAGCTGAAAGAGCTGAAATCACTGGGTCTGGTGCTGTCTTCATTGCAGGTGGGGTATCAGGGCTGAACGCAGCATAAGAACTATAGGTCTGGCACGGAGACTTTAGTGTTCTTGCGTTGAAATCACATTAGGCCTGTGACATGGCAGCAGGGGCTGGGGATTGTGGCTGAAACTAGAACAGAACGTGTGGAGCGGGAAAGGGGGCTGCAGCCTTGCGCCTGAAAACCCCGTCGATGGTAGAATATTGTTTGTGTCTGGGCTGGAAGCTCTAGAGGTGGAACCGAAATCAATGTGGGGCTGGGAAGTGGACTGTGAGGCTGTGATTTGAATGAAAACAGAAAAGGTCCTAGACCTGTGAAAGGGGCTGTGGGCAATGAGATGAACTTATGCAGGAGCTGGCACAGTGACAAGGGATTGTTGGGCGAGAGGTAAAATCAAGGCAGGGCTGGAATATTGCTGGTGGGGGGATTTTGAGAGGCTTGTGCCGGGGCTGAATTTTTGCCAAGCTGGAGCCAAGATCAAGATGCTGCCCTCAGAAGCAGGAGAAACACAGAGCTGGAGCTGCAGGAAGAGAGCTGGCAGTAAAATAAAGCTTGTGGGTCAAGAGCTGAAGGAGCTGAAATCACTGGGCCTGGTGCTGTCATCATTGCAGGTGTGGGATGGGGGCTGAACATGGCATAAGAACCATAGGGCTGGCACGGAGACGGTGAAATAAAGCTTGTGGGTCATGAGCTGAAAGAGCTGAAATCACTGGGTCTGGTGCTGTCTTCATTGCAGGTCTGGAATGGGGGTTGAACACGGCATAGGGACCACAGGGCTGGCATAGAGACAGTAAAATAAAGCTTGTGGGTCGAGAGCTGAAAGAGCTGAAATCACTGGGTCTGGTGCTGTCTTCATTGCAGGTGGGGTATCAGGGCTGAACACAGCATAAGATCTATAGGTCTGGCACGGAGACTTTAGTGTTCTTGCGTTGAAATCACATTAGGCCTGTGACATGGCTGCAGGGGCTGGGGATTGTGGCTGAAACTAGAACAGAACGTGTGGAGCGGGAAAGGGGGCTGCAGCCTTGCGCCTGAAAACCCCGTCGATGGTAGAATATTGTTTGTGTCTGGGCTGGAAGCTCTAGAGGTGGAACCGAAATCAATGTGGGGCTGGGAAGTGGACTGTGAGGCTGTGATTTGAATGAAAACAGAAAAGGTCCTAGACCTGTGAAAGGGGCTGTGGGCAATGAGATGAACTTATGCAGGAGCTGGCACAGTGACAAGGGATTGTTGGGCGGGAGGTAAAATCACGGCAGGGCTGGAATATTGCTGGTGGGGGGATTTTGAGAGGCTTGTGCCGGGGCTGAATTTTTGCCAAGCTGGAGCCAAGATCAAGATGCTGCCCTCAGAAGCAGGAGAAACACAGAGCTGGAGCTGCAAGAAGAGAGCTGGCAGTAAAATAAAGCTTGTGGGTCAAGAGCTGAAGGAGCTGAAATCACTAGGCCTGGTGCTGTCATCATTGCAGGTGTGGGATGGGGGCTGAACATGGCATAAGAACCATAGGGCTGGCACGGAGACGGTGAAATAAAGCTTGTGGGTCATGAGCTGAAAGAGCTGAAATCACTGGGTCTGGTGCTGTCTTCATTGCAGGTCTGGAATGGGGGTTGAACACGGCATAGGAACCACAGGGCTGGCATAGAGACAGTAAAATAAAGCTTGTGGGTCGAGAGCTGAAAGAGCTGAAATCACTGGGTCTGGTGCTGTCTTCATTGCAGGTGGGGTATCAGGGCTGAACGCAGCATAAGAACTATAGGTCTGGCACGGAGACTTTAGTGTTCTTGCGTTGAAATCACATTAGGCCTGTGACATGGCAGCAGGGGCTGGGGATTGTGGCTGAAACTAGAACAGAACGTGTGGAGCGGGAAAGGGGGCTGCAGCCTTGCGCCTGAAAACCCCGTCGATGGTAGAATATTGTTTGTGTCTGGGCTGGAAGCTCTAGAGGTGGAACCGAAATCAATGTGGGGCTGGGAAGTGGACTGTGAGGCTGTGATTTGAATGAAAACAGAAAAGGTCCTAGACCTGTGAAAGGGGCTGTGGGCAATGAGATGAACTTATGCAGGAGCTGGCACAGTGACAAGGGATTGTTGGGCGAGAGGTAAAATCAAGGCAGGGCTGGAATATTGCTGGTGGGGGGATTTTGAGAGGCTTGTGCCGGGGCTGAATTTTTGCCAAGCTGGAGCCAAGATCAAGATGCTGCCCTCAGAAGCAGGAGAAACACAGAGCTGGAGCTGCAGGAAGAGAGCTGGCAGTAAAATAAAGCTTGTGGGTCAAGAGCTGAAGGAGCTGAAATCACTGGGCCTGGTGCTGTCATCATTGCAGGTGTGGGATGGGGGCTGAACATGGCATAAGAACCATAGGGCTGGCACGGAGACGGTGAAATAAAGCTTGTGGGTCATGAGCTGAAAGAGCTGAAATCACTGGGTCTGGTGCTGTCTTCATTGCAGGTCTGGAATGGGGGTTGAACACGGCATAGGGACCACAGGGCTGGCATAGAGACAGTAAAATAAAGCTTGTGGGTCGAGAGCTGAAAGAGCTGAAATCACTGGGTCTGGTGCTGTCTTCATTGCAGGTGGGGTATCAGGGCTGAACACAGCATAAGATCTATAGGTCTGGCACGGAGACTTTAGTGTTCTTGCGTTGAAATCACATTAGGCCTGTGACATGGCTGCAGGGGCTGGGGATTGTGGCTGAAACTAGAACAGAACGTGTGGAGCGGGAAAGGGGGCTGCAGCCTTGCGCCTGAAAACCCCGTCGATGGTAGAATATTGTTTGTGTCTGGGCTGGAAGCTCTAGAGGTGGAACCGAAATCAATGTGGGGCTGGGAAGTGGACTGTGAGGCTGTGATTTGAATGAAAACAGAAAAGGTCCTAGACCTGTGAAAGGGGCTGTGGGCAATGAGATGAACTTATGCAGGAGCTGGCACAGTGACAAGGGATTGTTGGGCGGGAGGTAAAATCACGGCAGGGCTGGAATATTGCTGGTGGGGGGATTTTGAGAGGCTTGTGCCGGGGCTGAATTTTTGCCAAGCTGGAGCCAAGATCAAGATGCTGCCCTCAGAAGCAGGAGAAACACAGAGCTGGAGCTGCAAGAAGAGAGCTGGCAGTAAAATAAAGCTTGTGGGTCAAGAGCTGAAGGAGCTGAAATCACTGGGCCTGGTGCTGTCATCATTGCAGGTGTGGGATGGGGGCTGAACATGGCATAAGAACCATAGGGCTGGCACGGAGACGGTGAAATAAAGCTTGTGGGTCATGAGCTGAAAGAGCTGAAATCACTGGGTCTGGTGCTGTCTTCATTGCAGGTCTGGAATGGGGGTTGAACACGGCATAGGAACCACAGGGCTGGCATAGAGACAGTAAAATAAAGCTTGTGGGTCGAGAGCTGAAAGAGCTGAAATCACTGGGTCTGGTGCTGTCTTCATTGCAGGTGGGGAATCAGGGCTGAACGCAGCATAAGAACTATAGGTCTGGCACGGAGACTTTAGTGTTCTTGCGTTGAAATCACATTAGGCCTGTGACATGGCAGCAGGGGCTGGGGATTGTGGCTGAAACTAGAACAGAACGTGTGGAGTGGGAATGGGGGCTGCAGCCTTGCGCCTGAAAACCCCGTCGATGGTAGAATATTGTTTGTGTCTGGGCTGGAAGCTCTAGAGGTGGACCGAAATCAATGTGGGGCTGGGAAGTGGACTGTGAGGCTGTGATTTGAATGAAAACAGAAAAGGTCCTAGACCTGTGAAAGGGGCTGTGGGCAATGAGATGAACTTATGCAGGAGCTGGCACAGTGACAAGGGATTGTTGGGCGGGAGGTAAAATCACGGCAGGGCTGGAATATTGCTGGTGGGGGGATTTTGAGAGGCTTGTGCCGGGGCTGAATTTTTGCCAAGCTGGAGCCAAGATCAAGATGCTGCCCTCAGAAGCTGGAGAAACACAGAGCTGGAGCTGCAAGAAGAGAGCTGGCAGTAAAATAAAGCTTGTGGGTCAAGAGCTGAAGGAGCTGAAATCACTGGGCCTGGTGCTGTCATCATTGCAGGTGTGGGATGGGGGCTGAACATGGCATAAGAACCATAGGGCTGGCACGGAGACGGTGAAATAAAGCTTGTGGGTCATGAGCTGAAAGAGCTGAAATCACTGGGTCTGGTGCTGTCTTCATTGCAGGTCTGGAATGGGGGTTGAACACGGCATAGGAACCACAGGGCTGGCATAGAGACAGTAAAATAAAGCTTGTGGGTCGAGAGCTGAAAGAGCTGAAATCACTGGGTCTGGTGCTGTCTTCATTGCAGGTGGGGAATCAGGGCTGAACACAGCATAAGAACTATAGGTCTGGCACGGAGACTTTAGTGTTCTTGCGTTGAAATCACATTAGGCCTGTGACATGGCAGCAGGGGCTGGGGATTGTGGCTGAAACTAGAACAGAACGTGTGGAGCGGGAAAGGGGGCTGCAGCCTTGCGCCTGAAAACCCCGTCGATGGTAGAATATTGTTTGTGTCTGGGCTGGAAGCTCTAGAGGTGGACCGAAATCAATGTGGGGCTGGGAAGTGGACTGTGAGGCTGTGATTTGAATGAAAACAGAAAAGGTCCTAGACCTGTGAAAGGGGCTGTGGGCAATGAGATGAACTTATGCAGGAGCTGGCACAGTGACAAGGGATTGTTGGGCGGGAGGTAAAATCACGGCAGGGCTGGAATATTGCTGGTGGGGGGATTTTGAGAGGCTTGTGCCGGGGCTGAATTTTTGCCAAGCTGGAGCCAAGATCAAGATGCTGCCCTCAGAAGCTGGAGAAACACAGAGCTGGAGCTGCAAGAAGAGAGCTGGCAGTAAAATAAAGCTTGTGGGTAAAGAGCTGAAGGAGCTGAAATCACTGGGCCTGGTGCTGTCATCATTGCAGGTGTGGGATGGGGGCTGAACATGGCATAAGAACCATAGGGCTGGCATGGAGACGGTGAAATAAAGCTTGTGGGTCATGAGCTGAAAGAGCTGAAATCACTGGGTCTGGTGCTGTCTTCATTGCAGGTCTGGATTGGGGGTTGAACACGGCATAGGAACCACAGGGCTGGCATAGAGACAGTAAAATAAAGCTTGTGGGTCGAGAGCTGAAAGAGCTGAAATCACTGGGTCTGGTGCTGTCTTCATTGCAGGTGGGGTATCAGGGCTGAACACAGCATAAGATCTATAGGTCTGGCACGGAGACTTTAGTGTTCTTGCGTTGAAATCACATTAGGCCTGTGACATGGCTGCAGGGGCTGGGGATTGTGGCTGAAACTAGAACAGAACGTGTGGAGCGGGAAAGTGGGCTGCAGCCTTGCGCCTGAAAACCCCGTCGATGGTAGAATATTGTTTGTGTCTGGGCTGGAAGCTCTAGAGGTGGAACCGAAATCAATGTGGGGCTGGGAAGTGGACTGTGAGGCTGTGATTTGAATGAAAACAGAAAAGGTCCTAGACCTGTGAAAGGGGCTGTGGGCAATGAGATGAACTTATGCAGGAGCTGGCACAGTGACAAGGGATTGTTGGGCGGGAGGTAAAATCACGGCAGGGCTGGAATATTGCTGGTGGGGGGATTTTGAGAGGCTTGTGCCGGGGCTGAATTTTTGCCAAGCTGGAGCCAAGATCAAGATGCTGCCCTCAGAAGCAGGAGAAACACAGAGCTGGAGCTGCAAGAAGAGAGCTGGCAGTAAAATAAAGCTTGTGGGTCAAGAGCTGAAGGAGCTGAAATCACTGGGCCTGGTGCTGTCATCATTGCAGGTGTGGGATGGGGGCTGAACATGGCATAAGAACCATAGGGCTGGCACGGAGACGGTGAAATAAAGCTTGTGGGTCATGAGCTGAAAGAGCTGAAATCACTGGGTCTGGTGCTGTCTTCATTGCAGGTCTGGAATGGGGGTTGAACACGGCATAGGAACCACAGGGCTGGCATAGAGACAGTAAAATAAAGCTTGTGGGTCGAGAGCTGAAAGAGCTGAAATCACTGGGTCTGGTGCTGTCTTCATTGCAGGTGGGGTATCAGGGCTGAACACAGCATAAGATCTATAGGTCTGGCACGGAGACTTTAGTGTTCTTGCGTTGAAATCACATTAGGCCTGTGACATGGCTGCAGGGGCTGGGGATTGTGGCTGAAACTAGAACAGAACGTGTGGAGCGGGAAAGGGGGCTGCAGCCTTGCGCCTGAAAACCCCGTCGATGGTAGAATATTGTTTGTGTCTGGGCTGGAAGCTCTAGAGGTGGAACCGAAATCAATGTGGGGCTGGGAAGTGGACTGTGAGGCTGTGATTTGAATGAAAACAGAAAAGGTCCTAGACCTGTGAAAGGGGCTGTGGGCAATGAGATGAACTTATGCAGGAGCTGGCACAGTGACAAGGGATTGTTGGGCGGGAGGTAAAATCACGGCAGGGCTGGAATATTGCTGGTGGGGGGATTTTGAGAGGCTTGTGCCGGGGCTGAATTTTTGCCAAGCTGGAGCCAAGATCAAGATGCTGCCCTCAGAAGCTGGAGAAACACAGAGCTGGAGCTGCAAGAAGAGAGCTGGCAGTAAAATAAAGCTTGTGGGTCAAGAGCTGAAGGAGCTGAAATCACTGGGCCTGGTGCTGTCATCATTGCAGGTGTGGGATGGGGGCTGAACATGGCATAAGAACCATAGGGCTGGCACGGAGACGGTGAAATAAAGCTTGTGGGTCATGAGCTGAAAGAGCTGAAATCACTGGGTCTGGTGCTGTCTTCATTGCAGGTCTGGAATGGGGGTTGAACACGGCATAGGAACCACAGGGCTGGCATAGAGACAGTAAAATAAAGCTTGTGGGTCGAGAGCTGAAAGAGCTGAAATCACTGGGTCTGGTGCTGTCTTCATTGCAGGTGGGGTATCAGGGCTGAACACAGCATAAGATCTATAGGTCTGGCACGGAGACTTTAGTGTTCTTGCGTTGAAATCACATTAGGCCTGTGACATGGCTGCAGGGGCTGGGGATTGTGGCTGAAACTAGAACAGAACGTGTGGAGCGGGAAAGTGGGCTGCAGCCTTGCGCCTGAAAACCCCGTCGATGGTAGAATATTGTTTGCGTCTGGGCTGGAAGCTCTAGAGGTGGAACCGAAATCAATGTGGGGCTGGGAAGTGGACTGTGAGGCTGTGATTTGAATGAAAACAGAAAAGGTCCTAGACCTGTGAAAGGGGCTGTGGGCAATGAGATGAACTTATGCAGGAGCTGGCACAGTGACAAGGGATTGTTGGGCGGGAGGTAAAATCACGGCAGGGCTGGAATATTGCTGGTGGGGGGATTTTGAGAGGCTTGTGCCGGGGCTGTATTTTTGCCAAGCTGGAGCCAAGATCAAGATGCTGCCCTCAGAAGCAGGAGAAACACAGAGCTGGAGCTGCAAGAAGAGAGCTGGCAGTAAAATAAAGCTTGTGGGTCAAGAGCTGAAGGAGCTGAAATCACTGGGCCTGGTGCTGTCATCATTGCAGGTGTGGGATGGGGGCTGAACATGGCATAAGAACCATAGGGCTGGCACGGAGACGGTGAAATAAAGCTTGTGGGTCATGAGCTGAAAGAGCTGAAATCACTGGGTCTGGTGCTGTCTTCATTGCAGGTCTGGAATGGGGGTTGAACACGGCATAGGAACCACAGGGCTGGCATAGAGACAGTAAAATAAAGCTTGTGGGTCGAGAGCTGAAAGAGCTGAAATCACTGGGTCTGGTGCTGTCTTCATTGCAGGTGGGGTATCAGGGCTGAACACAGCATAAGATCTATAGGTCTGGCACGGAGACTTTAGTGTTCTTGCGTTGAAATCACATTAGGCCTGTGACATGGCAGCAGGGGCTGGGGATTGTGGCTGAAACTAGAACAGAACGTGTGGAGCGGGAAAGGGGGCTGCAGCCTTGCGCCTGAAAACCCCGTCGATGGTAGAATATTGTTTGTGTCTGGGCTGGAAGCTCTAGAGGTGGATCCGAAATCAATGTGGGGCTGGGAAGTGGACTGTGAGGCTGTGATTTGAATGAAAACAGAAAAGGTCCTAGACCTGTGAAAGGGGCTGTGGGCAATGAGATGAACTTATGCAGGAGCTGGCACAGTGACAAGGGATTGTTGGGCGGGAGGTAAAATCACGGCAGGGCTGGAATATTGCTGGTGGGGGGATTTTGAGAGGCTTGTGCCGGGGCTGAATTTTTGCCAAGCTGGAGCCAAGATCAAGATGCTGCCCTCAGAAGCTGGAGAAACACAGAGCTGGAGCTGCAAGAAGAGAGCTGGCAGTAAAATAAAGCTTGTGGGTAAAGAGCTGAAGGAGCTGAAATCACTGGGCCTGGTGCTGTCATCATTGCAGGTGTGGGATGGGGGCTGAACATGGCATAAGAACCATAGGGCTGGCATGGAGACGGTGAAATAAAGCTTGTGGGTCATGAGCTGAAAGAGCTGAAATCACTGGGTCTGGTGCTGTCTTCATTGCAGGTCTGGAATGGGGGTTGAACACGGCATAGGAACCACAGGGCTGGCATAGAGACAGTAAAATAAAGCTTGTGGGTCGAGAGCTGAAAGAGCTGAAATCACTGGGTCTGGTGCTGTCTTCATTGCAGGTGGGGTATCAGGGCTGAACACAGCATAAGATCTATAGGTCTGGCACGGAGACTTTAGTGTTCTTGCGTTGAAATCACATTAGGCCTGTGACATGGCAGCAGGGGCTGGGGATTGTGGCTGAAACTAGAACAGAACGTGTGGAGCGGGAAAGGGGGCTGCAGCCTTGCGCCTGAAAACCCCGTCGATGGCAGAATATTGTTTGCGTCTGGGCTGGAAGCTCTAGAGGTGGACCGAAATCAATGTGGGGCTGGGAAGTGGACTGTGAGGCTGTGATTTGAATGAAAACAGAAAAGGTCCTAGACCTGTGAAAGGGGCTGTGGGCAATGAGATGAACTTATGCAGGAGCTGGCACAGTGACAAGGGATTGTTGGGCGGGAGGTAAAATCACGGCAGGGCTGGAATATTGCTGGTGGGGGGATTTTGAGAGGCTTGTGCCGGGGCTGAATTTTTGCCAAGCTGGAGCCAAGATCAAGATGCTGCCCTCAGAAGCAGGAGAAACACAGAGCTGGAGCTGCAGGAAGAGAGCTGGCAGTAAAATAAAGCTTGTGGGTCAAGAGCTGAAGGAGCTGAAATCACTGGGCCTGGTGCTGTCATCATTGCGGGTCTGGGATGGGGGCTGAACATGGCATAAGAACCATAGGGCTGGCACGGAGACGGTGAAATAAAGCTTGTGGGTCATGAGCTGAAGGAGCTGAAATCACTGGGTCTGGTGCTGTCATCATTGCAGGTGTGGGATGGGGGCTGAACACGGCATAGAAACCATAGGGCTGGCACGGAGACTTTAGTGTTCTTGTGTCCAAATCACTGTGGGCATGTGACATGGCTGTAGGGGGTTGGGATTGTGAGCAGAAATAGAACAATATGTGTGGAGTGGGAAAGGGAGCTTCTTTCTTGTTATTGAAAACCCCATCGATGGTAGAATACTGTTTGCGCCTGGGTTGGAATTTTTTTGGGTTTGAGCTGAAATCAATGTGGGGCTGGGAAGTGGACTGTGGCGCTGTGATTTGAACGAAAACAGAAAAGGTCCTAGACCTGTGAATGGGGCTGTGGGCAATGAGATGAACTTATGCAGGAGCTGGCACAGTGACAAGGGATTGTTGGGCGGGAGGTAAAATCACGGCAGGGCTGGAATATTGCTGGTGGGGGGATTTTGAGAGGCTCGTGCCAGGGCTGAATTGTTGCTCAGATAGAGCCAAGATCAAGATGCTGCGCTTTTAAGCTGGAGAAACATAGAGCTGGAGCTGCAAGAAGAGAGATGGGAGTAAAATAGAGATCATAAAATATTTTCGCCTTCATAAAGGTGGAGTCCAGATTCTCGTCTCTTCCCTTGTCCTGGGGACCCTCAAACACCACCACAATCAGCGGCCGAGTGGGTTTGTGCGAGCCTCTCCGTAACACTCGGCCGGTCCCGAGTTGGCAGACACCGGGGGGTCAGCTGTGACACGGCCAACAGCGGGGAGACACTCACTGTGCCCCGAGGGTACTGAGGGCACCTGGGCTGGTCGGCTTTGCAGCAGAAGAGACACCAGAGACAGCGGTAGAAGATAAAGGGCTGACTCTTAGCAGGGGTTAATCCAAAGTTTTATTAGGAGTCCCAAAGGAGCTCCTGCACCTCAGGGAGCCTCCTGCCAAGAGCCCTGGGAGATGTGCCAAGGTTACATTTAAAGGGAGGTGGAAACCCAAAGTAGATAACATCCTACCAACCATTAAGTGACCCTAAGGGATGGATGCTGGGGGATAGACATTTAGGACAGCGTATGGGGCAAGGCTTGGGGGCTGACCCCTGGCCTCTGGCTCATCACTTGACGACTTGGATTGAAACTTCTGGATGGAGGGGATGGGAGGCTGAGTGATTGACAGAGAGCCAGGGTGGGGATTTGGGGATGATCTCATCCGGGGAGAGGGATAAGACAGGTAAAGGGAGGGGGGTACAGTTTGGGATAAACCATTTGGGAAAAATATGGGGATACAAAACAAAATTACTTCTATGTATTACAAAGTATAAAAATGCACTACAGCAGGTTTGGGCAGCACCAAATAAAATGTAAAAAAATGCTTTAAAAATAGAAAAATTAAAAATAAAATTTAAATAATATTAAAATAACAAAATTAATTTAAAATAAATGAAAAACAAAATAAAAACTGTAAAGTGCCGTAAAAGGTACATAAAAGGTTGTGCCGTAATGCAAGACCCTCAAACACCACCACAATCACCAGCTTGAGTTGGTCTGGGCAGCACCAAATAAAATAAAATAAAAAGCTTTAAAAGTAGAAAAAATAAAAATAAAAATTAAAAAAAAAAAAAAAAGCTTTAAAAGTAGAAAATTTTGTAAAAAATCAAGTAAAAATGAAATAAAAAAATTAAAAGCTTTAAAAATAGAAAAATTAAAAATAAAAATGAAGTAAAAAAATTAGAAAAATAAAATAAAAACTTTAAAAATAAAAAAATTAAACATAAAAAAAAATCTTTAAAAATAGATAAAAATTAAACTTAAATAAAAAATAAAATAAAAAAATAAAATAAAAAGCTTAAATAAATAGAAAATTTGAAAATAAAAATTTAATAAAAATAAAATTAAAAAATAGTTTAAAAATAGAAAAATTAAAACCAGAAATTAAATAAAAAATAAAATTAAAAAATAAAATAAAAAGCTTTAAAAAAGAAATAATAAAAATAAAAACTAAAAAAAAAAAATTAAAAAAAAAAGCTTTAAAAATAGAAAAATTAAAAATAAAACCTAAATAAGAAATAAAATTTAAAAAATTTAATAGAAAGCTTTAAAAAAGAAATATTAAAAATAAAAACTAAATCAAAAATAAAGTTAGAAAATCAAAATAAAAAGCTTTAAAATAGGAAAAATAGAAAAATTAAGATTAAATAAAAAATAAAATTAAAAAAATAATATAAAAAAGCTTTAAAAAAGAAATATTAAAAATAAAAACTAAATAAAAAATAAAATAAATAAAATAAAATAAAATGCTTTAAAAATAGAAAAATTGAAAATAAAAAGTAAATACGAAATAAAATTAAAAAAATAAAATAAAAAACTTTAAAAATAGAAAAATTAAAAATAAAAATTAAATAAGAAATAAAATTTAAAAAATAAAATAAAAAGCTTTAAAAATAGAAAAATTAAAATTAAAAATTTAATAAGAAATAAAATTAAAAAAATAAAATAAAAAGCTTTAAAAAAAGAAAAATTAAAAGTAAAAACTAAATCAAAAATAAAATTAGAAAATTAAAATAAAAAGCTTTAAAAATAGAAAAATAGAAAAATAAAGATTAAATAAAAAATAAAATTAAAAAAATAAAATTAATTAAAAATAAATGAAAAACAAGATAAAAACCGTAAATGTTCCATACAAGGTAGTGCCACAAAACGCGACTGTCGCAAAAGGTGCCGTAAAGCGCGACTGTCGCAAAAAGGTGTCGTAAAACTGCCGTAAAGCGCGACTGTCGCAAAAGGTGCCGTAAAGCGCGACTGTCGTAAAACTGCCGTAAAGCGCGACTGTCGCAAAAGGTGCCGTAAAGCGCGACTGTCGTAAAACTGCCGTAAAGCGCGACTGTCGTAAAAGGTGCCGTAAAGCGCGACTGTCGCAAAACTGCCGTAAAGCGCGACTGTCGTAAAAGGTGCCGTAAAGCGCGACTGTCGCAAAAGCTGCCGTAAAGCGCGACTGTCGTAAAAGGTGTCGTAAAGTGCGACTGTCGCAAAACTGCCGTAAAGCGCGACTGTCGTAAAAGGTGCCGTAAAGCGCGACTGTCGCAAAACTGCCGTAAAGCGCGACTGTCGTAAAAGGTGCCGTAAAGCGCGACTGTCGTAAAAGGTGCCGTAAAGCGCGACTGTCGCAAAACTGCCGTAAAGCGCGACTGTCGTAAAAGGTGCCGTAAAGCGCGACTGTCGCAAAAGCTGCCGTAAAGCGCGACTGTCGTAAAAGGTGTCGTAAAGTGCGACTGTCGCAAAACTGCCGTAAAGCGCGACTGTCGTAAAAGGTGCCGTAAAGCGCGACTGTCGCAAAAGCTGCCGTAAAGCGCGACTGTCGTAAAAGGTGTCGTAAAGTGCGACTGTCGCAAAACTGCCGTAAAGCGCGACTGTCGTAAAAGGTGCCGTAAAGCGCGACTGTCGCAAAACTGCCGTAAAGCGCGACTGTCGTAAAAGGTGCCGTAAAGCGCGACTGTCGTAAAAGGTGCCGTAAAGCGCGACTGTCGCAAAACTGCCGTAAAGCGCGACTGTCGTAAAAGGTGCCGTAAAGCGCGACTGTCGCAAAAGCTGCCGTAAAGCGCGACTGTCGTAAAAGGTGTCGTAAAGTGCGACTGTCGCAAAACTGCCGTAAAGCGCGACTGTCGTAAAAGGTGCCGTAAAGCGCGACTGTCGCAAAACTGCCGTAAAGCGCGACTGTCGTAAAAGGTGCCGTAAAGCGCGACTGTCGTAAAAGGTGTCGTAAAGCGCGACTGTCGTAAAAGGTGCCGTAAAACGCGACTGTCGCAAAAGGTGCCGTAAAGCGCGACTGTCGTAAAAGCTGTATTTTTACGACGGTCGCACTTTACGACACTACCTTTTATGGAACTTTTACAGTACTTTACAGCATTTTATGGATTTTATTTTGTTTTTTATTAATTTTTAATTTTTTTTTAATTTAATTTTTATCTTTTAGTTTTAATTTTTCTATTTTTCAAGCTTTTTATTTTATTTTTATCTTTTATTTTTAGTTTTAATTTTTCTATTTTTCAAGCTTTTTATTTTTTTGTTTTAATTTTCTTTTTAATTTTTAGTTTTAATTTTTCTATTTTTAAAGCATTTATTTTATTTTTTAAATTTTCTTTTTTATTTAATTTTTAGTTTTAATTTTTCTATTTTTAAAGCATTTATTTTATTTTTTTATCTTAATTTTTGTTTTGATTTTTTTATTTTTAAAGCATTTATTTTTTTATTTTCTATTTAATTTTTTTTGATTTATCTATTTTTAAAGCTTTTTATTTTATTTTTTAATTTTATTTTTTATTTAATTTTAATTTTTAATTTTTCCATTTTTAAAGCATTTATTTAATTTTTTAAATTTATTTTTTCTTTAATTTTTAGTTTTCAATTTTTACTTACAAAATATTTATTTTATTTTTTTAATTTTATTTTTTATTTCATTTTCATTTTTGCTTTATCTATTTTTAAAGCATTTATTTTATTTTTTTTAATTTTTAGTTTTGATTTTTTATTTTTAAAGCATTTATTCTTTTTTTAAATTTTATTTTTATCTTAATTTTTAGTTTTGATTTTTTTATTTTTAAAGCATTTATTTTATTAATTAATTTTTATTTAATTTTTAGTTTTGATTTTTCTATTTTTAAAGCTTCTTATTTTATTTTTTAATTTTATTTTTTATTTAATTTTTATTTTTAATTTTTTTATTTTTAAAGCATTAATTTTATTTTTTAATTTTATTTTTTATTTCATTTTTAGTTTTAATTTTTTATTTTTAAACTATTTATTTTTATTTTATTTATTTTATTTTTTATTTCATTTTTATTTTTTGCTTTTTCTATTTTAAAAGCATTTCTTTTATTTTTTAAATTTTATTTTTTATTTAATTTTTAGTTTTGATTCTTCTATTTTTAAAGCTTTTTTTTTTTAATTTTTACTTTTAATTTTTCTTTTTTTCTTTTTTCTTTTTTCTTTTTTCTTTTTTTTTTTTTTCTTTTTAATTTTTAAAGCTTTTTATTTTATTTTATTTGGTGCTGTCCAGACCAACTCAAGCTGGTGATTGTGGTGGTGTTTGAGGGTCTTGCAGTTACCCCGATTAATAGGTGGTAGAGATGATGTTTGGAGGCCACAGTGTTACAGGTAGGGGTTCAACAGTTTTTTAGGGTCTTTCAGGTGATTTTTCAGGGATTTTTTAGGGTTTTTTTTGCAGGAGTTTTTTTGCAGGAGTTTTTTAGGAATTCTCTGGAAATGTTTAGGATACCTTTAGGGCTTTTTCAGAGCTTTTAAAATAATTTTTTAATGACTGTCTTACTGGGGCGCCCCAGCCACCCAAGGCACCCCGTGCCGGCGCCGCGGCGCTCCAGCCCAGCCTCCCATCTCCACGGCCCCACCGCCACCCCCCACTGCTTTCACTGCAGCTTTGGTACAGCCCGGTCCCGGTTCCGAGCCGCTGCGTGCCGCTGTCCGGCCACAGCCGGCATCCCTGTGCCCTGTCACGCCACTTCTGCCACCACTGCGTCTATACACGGCACCACAGCAGGGGAAAACTGCAGCGCCTTCCACGTCTCTCCTTCTGCCGGGCACCGAGCGCGTCATCCTGAGCAACCGATACCTGGTGTGCCTCCGCGTTTTCGCCTTCACACTCCTAGCACCCAGTGGGACTACTTTGTGTCATGATTCGTCTGCACAGCCACATCCATGCACACAAACCGTGCGACGAGGAGGAGGAGGAGGAGGGTGGAATATGACAGCTGCTTTAATAAATGTAGGACAGACAGAATTATTTTGCCCCTGCAAATGCCAACCCTTTGATCCCAACACAAAAGAATTTCGATAAATAACCGTTCCCAAATAGCTCCAGAGTCCCCCCAGTGTTTGGGACAGATTTCTCGACCCAAAATGAGACAGTAAATCCTCAAAATTCGCCAGCATTAATGCCAAAGTTAGAAAACTCACAACAATCTTTTGATAATTTTCAACTAACAGACTGGTTTGAAAAACGCCAGTCACTTGTTTTGGAAATTTTTGAAAGTTTAATAGTAATAAAATGGTTATAAAAAGAGTAATACAATCAGAGTAATAATAATTTGGACAATTTGAATTAGGACAATATGAGATAACAAAAACAAAGAGTTACGGACATCGGAGTACCTTTTTCTGGGCAGCACGGGCCCAAAAAAGGACCCCTGTTAACAAAGGATTAACCCTTAAAAGCAATAGCCTGTTGCATAGTCATACACTTCATACATGATGCATAAATTCCATTCAAACACAGGATTCTGTCTGCTCATCATCAGCTTCTTCCTTCTAATCCTAACAGTGCCTTGGAGGCGGGGAGAAGTTAGTTTCTTCTGATAAGAGGGCAATAAATTCTTTTTCTCTGAAAGATTCAGGTGTCCTGTGGCCGCTATCTCACTGCAAGTCCTTTCTTTAAAAAAAGTATCTTACATAGCATCGTTTCTATTTTAACAGTTTTTGTAACCTATAACTATATTTAACACACTACTTAAGAGAATTAATACAGCATTACTTTCTAACACAACACATATAATATTCATTTTATTATTTCTGAAAAGCCAGTCATAAAATACATGCATTTTTCACAATCCCCACTCCTATTCTTTGTAAATCATTTGGCTTGAGCAATATTTCTTATCTACTTGCATCTTCTGGACTATGCTGGCAAAATAAAACAGGGGATTACACAAGGAAGAAATATAAAAACAGTTGTAACACATAAAATGAAAGATCCTAATTTCTTCTAATACATTACCCTACCAGCCAGGTTTTAACATTGTTTTCTAATTTTTGGACTGGTACCTCGGTTATTATATGCATATATATATTTTTTTCTTCTTTGATTTCTTTTGCTTTTTCTAGAATGACTTTTCTGTGCTCATCAATTTTCAACAATCTGATATATTAAACTTTCTACAAACACCCCCTTCTTTGGCCAATATATAGTCTAAAGCCAACCTATTCTGATACACTACAGGTTTTGTTTGGGTTAGCTGACTTGATAATAACTCTAAGCCTGGGCGGCTCCATTTGCTATCATTTCCATAACTGCTTGGAGTCTTGTAATACGACTCAATAGATAATTTGGGGTCAATACAGAGTTCAATTGCTGTGCTGGTTTTACTTTTTTATTTATTATTTGGTTTTTTTACCAAATCTTGAACCATATCTTCAAGATTAAATTTAAAACAAATCTATCTCTCTCCTTTTAGACATTCAATTCCAAATCTATTACCACATTTTCCTAAGTTTCTTGTAATCCAATAATTTATTCCGTTTTGCCTACAGGTTCTTAATTTGGATGGGTTATAACAGTGGCTGTTGACATAGGTGTGTGTAATTAAAGAGGAACTTTGGTTTCTTTCCACGTGATGCTTTCTGTAGCATTTGTGACACGATCTTGCTGGTATCCCGAAAGGGAAAAGAGAACAAATGAGTGCCAGAAGCAGGAATAACAGAGGTCCAGTATGCCTTATACTCCCATCTCCCAGGACTGTGAGGTTGCAATCCACAGCAGGTGTATTTGATCTTCTCGGTGGCGAAATACAGAGGCCAATCTGGTCTTGCCCTCTATTTCCTTGTCACTTTCTCTTAACTAATTTCCAGGCAAATTGGTTTGGACACCCTTTAACTGTGGTCTCTTACCGTTCTTCAGGTATCTCTCATTCAACAGGCACTAATAATTCCCATCCACAAAGCTAAGTTATTACTTTAACACTTTTTGCAATAAGAGCATAAATTTTGTGAACTAAAATACTAATTATTCTCACAATTCAAGCATTTACTTATAACCCAGCTAGCATGTCCAGTATTGGAATGAATCAAATAAAGTTTACTGATGGAAATGGTAATTCCCCTTCTCCCCTGTACAATTCTCAGGCTAAGGTCAGAACACAAAAACAATCTTGATCCTTCTATCTGGAGTATTCCTCCCCTAAGGAGATGTTTTATTCAGGCAGTGCTTGAAACCAGTGGTATAAGCATTGTCTTACTTCTGAATTCAGTGTTATTCTTTGTACATTTCTTGGATCATTTGGCTTTTTCCAAACTATTACCACTCAGTCCCCATTGGAAAGTCAGTTTGGTATCACCCGGTTTAAATGTGATAGTCCTTTGATTCTGCTGGCATGAATTCACCCTTTTTCCGTGGTTCTGATTGTTGCTTCGGTAGTACCTGGATAGGACTTCTTAATAGCATAGTAATAAAAGTAAGATAATACTGCATTAACTTTTACCATTCACTTTTCTTCCAGACTTTCTGGGTTTAGCTAAAAGCTTTTTCCACAGCAGCCTCTTCTTCTTCTATCCAGCTGTGCTAATAACTGCAGAGGCAAATTCTTCTTTTTGTGAGTTACAGTTAGTTAAATAAGAAAAGCTAGACCAATTTTAACACGAGATGTATCACATCTATTGCTTTTTACTTTTTGGGCAGTATTTAATTGTTTTAGCCTTACAAACCCATTCTTCGGGAAAAAAAAACAAAAACCAAAAAACTTCTTTTTAACAGTAAAACAAAACACACAAAAGAAAAGACCAAAAACCTTCTTCCTTAAGAAAAACAAACCACTTTGTGAGGTTTGGAGAGTCAGCAATCTCTGCTTTGATTTTATCTTTTAGTGCTAGCCCCCCTCCCGCTCTTTTCACAGCCTTGCTGTCAATGCTGTGCTGCCACTTCGCTGCAGGGCCGGAGCAGGGGAGAACAGCCACGGGCATGGGGACCCTGGGGGCAGCCTTGGGTCCCTTTTGCCCTCTCTCTCTCTTCTTCTCTCTCTTTCTCTTTCCTTCTCTGTCTCAGCCCACTTACCGGGGCCGACGCAGCCATCCTCGACTCGGGACCCCGACAGTCTGGGAGCCCCCCCGGCAGTTCCGCCACGGAGCCAGCCCGCTCCTGCCCGGCAAACCCGTGTGTCCTCTGCTGCCAGCACCGCCGCCGGGTCACCTCCATGGATCGGTGCCTGCCGCAGCCCCCGAGACCCCGCCGCTCATAGGGAGCGGTCAGACACCTCCCAACCTTGACAACCCCAAACCTGGCGTCCCCAGGTGCTCCTGACATTCTTTTCCTTTCTCTAGTCAACTTCTCCTCTTTTCCCTTCAAGGAGAGCCCGTTCTGCTAAACCCTTTCTGGACCTCAGTTCGGCATTGAATAACCCCCTAACAACCGTGTGTTGAGACACTTCCCTGCCTTTCATGCAAAAAACCCGCATTCACACTTCTGCTCTCTTCTAGCACCAAGATGTCATCACTTCACATTCTAACATCTCAGAGTTTGATAACCACCTCCCTACTTCAACTTCTCTCTTTCTTCTCTTCTTACCTGTTTTTTTGGGGTTTTTTTGTTTTTTGTTTTTGTTTTTTTTTTTTGATTCAACACACCTCAGACGGTACGAAGTGAACCTAACTAAATTACTTCCAAAAGTAGGCTTACAACTTTATTTTACTAGGATTGCAGTAGCTGTTAAATACCTACTGGCTAGCTGTGGCTTACTGAGTCTAACATCTTTGATATATAAGCTACTAGATATTTTTTTACTCTTCCTTACTCTTGAATTAAAATTTTATGAGCTACTCCATTTTCTGTGTTTATGTATAAATGATAAAGGATTTTTCTAACAAAGGTAAGCTTAAAGCTGGTACTTAGGCTAGTTTTAACTCTTTTAATTTAACAATATCTTCTTTGGTCTGTTTTACATCATCTCCTTCTGTCAATTTTTTTCATACACGAATTTTGCTACTTGTGTGTACCCCTCAATCTATAATCTATAATATTTCAATAATCTAGGTAATTTTCTGATCTCTCTCTTTGAAGAGGGAGGGAGAATGAATAAAATTCTTGCAATTTTCTCATGGTTGGTTTTCTAGCTACTTTTATTTATTAAGTGTCTAAGATATTTTACCACTGGGTAGTGAGTCTGAGTTCTTTTATTAACCTCCGTTTAATCTTGTACTAGTCTATAACTCCCATCAGACTTTACTGGGGGAATAGGGATATTATGAGGAGACGTACAAGGTTCTAATGCCCCATCCTTTATTAGTCCTTCTATTACCGGCTTCAAACCTTCCCGTCCTTCTAAAGATACAGGATACTGACGTACACGTACGGGACAAACTTCTCTCTCAATTGTAACCCTTATGGGGTCAATATTTAATCCTCCCCTATTTCCTTCTCCAGCCCAAACTTCTTTGTTGATTTTTTTTTCTTCATCCTCTTGGCCTAATTTTAAAACTCTAGCTGTCATTTTCCCATTTTCTGATATAACTCCTATTCTTAATTGCACTTGTAAGACTCTTCCCAATAAATTGCTACCTGCCCCTGGGACCAATAAGACATCTCCCATCCAAATTCTAGTTTCTTCCCTCAATTACTACATCTTTAATGAGCAGAAATTTAAAACTTTCTCTTTTTGTCCCTGTTACTTTCACTATATGTTTGCTCACACTATAACTTTTTGGAATATTTAACAGGCAGGTTCTCTCTGCCCCTGTGTCTATTACAAATTCCAATTCTTCTTCTTGGGGACCCACTTTTAAAGTTATCACAGGCTCCAGATGGTATTTGTCCCCCCCAAAAAATTAGAGCTTATGACCTCCCTATTCCTCCTCTGTGCCCATCTCTTTAAAGATTTTCAGATCTTCTGCTTACTTAGGACCATTTTCCTATTTCTCTTAAGTTTGTTTATCTATTTAGCTGAAGTTTCTTCTTTCCCCTCTAAAAGCTGTCCCTTAAAAACTCTTTTTTTCCCTGCATTTCACCTTTGATATGCTGTCTCATTTATTCCTTTGATTATGTAATTATGATAATTATTCACGTGTTTACTCCCCTCATTATTTTAACCCCACTCAGGGGGTACAGTTGGCATTTTGTCTTTTCTGGGGGTCCCCACAGATTATCTTTTTTCCTAAGCTTTTATTTCAGCTGCTCTGATTAATTGCCTTTCTTCCTGAGAAAAATATTATTTTCATTACAGACCTCATCTCTTCTCAAATATAAATGTTTGGACCTAAAAATTGGTCTAATTGTTCAGCTATGCCTATGGGATCCTCCAAATATCCCTTTTATTTATTTCTTAAAATTTCAGACCTCAGACGAAGTCAAAGGAGCATTTACAAACCCTGGTCCGCCCCCTCCTATGGGAACCTCTTTTAATGGAAATAGACCAATCCCTTTATCCCATTCTTTTTGGATTTTTATCTTCTATAGCTTTTCTCCCGTATTTTTAGGAAGAACCAGGAGAGGGCTTTCTTTTACCAGAACTTTTAGTGTTTCGATAAGGTGATTCCTTTAGAGAGTTCCGCTGAGCAGCCGGAGCTGTGGTTACCAAGGGAACGGAGCTCAGGGCAGGACGGGGGAACTCGGCACAGCTCAGGGTCTGGATGCTCCAAAGGCGGGGTCCGCAGCCGGGATCGCCCGAGGGGATCGGCACAGCTCAGGGTCTCGGTCCTCCAAAGGCGGGGTCTGCAGGGGAATCACCCGAGGGGATCGGCACAGCTCAGAGTCTCGGTCCTCCAAAGGCGGGGTCTGCAGCCGGGATCGGCCCAGGGGCTGTTCCGGTGCAGACCGAGCTGCAGCGTGGATCGGCCCCACATGGCTCACGGCGGCTGATCCGGCAGAGACAAAGCCGGCGACGGACCCCGGCTGCAGCGGCGGGAGCCGAGCAGAGTCAGGGCAGCCGGGGATGGGACAGACGGGACCCCCCCTCGGTGCGGTCAGCGCGGTACCCACGGTGCACGCGGCAGGGCGGACCCCCCACCCCTTCCGCCGGCAGAGGGGCTGGGGCAGCCGCGAACGAGTGGGGGAACAAACGGGAATGGATGAGGTAACAAGGGGTTTTTTTAGGGTTTTTCTCATGGCTTTAAAAGGATATTTTAGGGCTTTTTTGGAGGAGTTTTCCAGGAATTTTCCGGTAATGTTTAGGATACTTTTAGGGCTTTTTCAGGGCTTTTAAAAGATTTTGTTAGGGTATTTTAAGGGCTTTCTTAGTACTTTTAAGAATTGTTTGGGGGGGGATTTGGGTGTTCTTGGGGGTTTTTTAGGACTATTGAGGGTATGTGGAGGACTTTTTAGGGCTAGGGTACTTCTAGGGTTTTTGAGGAAATTTTTAGGTTTTTTTAGGGTCTTATCAGGGCATTTTAAGGATTTTTGGGGTATTTTTTGAGCTCTTTTTGGACTATTTAGGGTATATTTAGGGATTTCTAAAGGTTCTTTGGGGATTTTTAGGGTTTTTTTAAAAGTAGGATATTTCCAGTGTATTCTAACAGCATTCTGAGGCTGTTTTTAGGTTTTCATGGGGTTTTTAGGACATTTTGAAGATTAGGAGGTTTTCAGAGAATTTTTAGGTTTTTTTAGGGTCTTTTCATGGCACAACACATGAAGGCTGAGGGGCAGCTTGAGGGGCACTGTGGGGGCTTGAGGGTGACAGAGGCTGGGAGCTGAGGGAGGAACAGGGAGAGGGGACAGCGGGTGACACACAGAGATGCTGAGGGTGGCAGGGGCAGCTGTAGGATGACACAGAGAAGCTGGGGGCTGAGGGGCAAAGGAGAGGGGTCAAGGGTGACACACAGGAGCTGAGGGCCATGGGCACCCAGAGAGGAAAGACGGTTAATTTCCTTAGTAAGGGAAGTCTGGCAGCCCATGGTTTAAGGGGCAGACGAAGGGCTGTGCAGGGGAAGGAACTCCTCACAGGACCTTTCTTCACCTCAAGCCCCACTCCAAGGTCTAGCAGCCCCCCTGTGCCCAGCTGCTTTCAGAGGGTTACCCAGTCACACCCGCACAGGGAGCTGCTAGTCCAGAGGGGCTAACGGGGGCATCCCAAGGGTCCCTCCTTGGGACCCTACGGTCCCTACGGGAACTACGGTCGGAGCATCCAGCACGGACTAGGGAGCAGCCAGACCCACCTCGGCACGGAGCATCACTTTGAGAAAATGCCAAGGGAAGAGCCCTTTTGCCAAGGGGCAGCATCTGAGCAGGCCAGGCAGCATGTGGGGTTCCAGGAGAGGGCTTTCAACTTTCCCCTTTTACTGTGTCAGTCCCTCCCCAGGGCCCCCAGACCCTCCACAGCACTCCTAGAAAGGAGAGGGGTTATTAGGAGAAAAAGGGTTTAGAAAAAAGGCAAAAAGCTTCCTTTTCCTTTATATTTTGTGTTCAAACTGGGAGGGACTCTGCTTCCCCTGCCATTTTAATAGTCTCAGTTGAAAGAATCCCTGCCTTTTCTATGCTGTCAGGGGTGTTAATTGACAGGGAGTCCGCATTTTCTATTATTTTCCAGTTTAAGTAGAAAGGAAAAGTATTGAAAATGTTTCTTATGGGTTTGAATTTAGGATAGCCGGCCCCTTTTTGTTGTCCTGAGGCCTAAATTGAGGGAGAAGCCCAGCTATCCCTCCATAAGAGTTTGAACTGAGGGAAAAATCCCTCTTTTTTCATCACTGGAGAGATTTAAAGTGATGAAAACCCCTCTTTTCCCAGTACTTAAGGAGAATAAATTAAAGGGCAGAAGCTATTTATTTGCCATTGTATTAGTTTCAGTAGAAGTAAATGCCCCATTTCCTCTGTTTAACCCTCTGTTTAAGGGGTGCACTGGAAGGAAGCTCTGCCTTTTTCAGCATTTTAAGGGTTTAAAACTACATTTCAGGGCCCTTCTTTCTGTGCCGTAGGACCAAGTACCTCAGAGTAGGGTGAGCCTAGCATGCACTTAACCCTTACACTGCCTGGGAAGCTTTTATTTTTCTTATTTTTACTTATAATGTAGATAGGCCTAATTAGAGGTCCCAAGGAGACTTAGACTATTCATATCATAAGCCTTCTTCTCCACTGGACTTAGTCACACTTGAAGTACTACTTAGTAGCCACTAAGGAATAATTATAAGTAAGTTAACAGCAAATTACCCAATTTATCTAGTTATGCTGCCTAAACAGAAAGTTATATTTCTTACCAGTTTTCTGCCCTTTTACTCCAAGTAGTTGTTGCAAAAAAGAAAGCACTGTTATTTTTCTGAAGAGTTTTCTTCTATAACAAGCCCTTTGCTCCCCTTGAATTTGAGTCATAGGAGCCAAACAGCTGTAGCTTCTCTGAGGGCTTTTATGCCCGGTGGGATCAGCCCCCTCCCTTTTCCTGGGTGCCATGGGAACGAGAGGCGGGCACCATCAGGGGTATATTAACCCCAGCTTTTGCTGAGGGGGTTCATTCCCTCTCTGGGATGTGCTAGGATAAGAGCTCTCTTCTCATTTCAGTCAAGAGGCTCTTTCAGCTTATCGCAGCTTGTTTTCAGTAGGTGTTTCTGGGTACCTAAAGCAACAGAGGCTTTAAAGATGCTGCGAAGAAAACAGCATAGAATACAGGGACTATTTAAGTTCACAATTTTGGGTTTTGTGTTTAGGGGTGGTAAAGTGCATTTGTAATTTCTGGTTTTGTTCATATTTTGTTTTGTATTTTTTTTTAGGAAGAGTGCAGCTTCCAGAGGCTCCAGGTTGTGTCAACTACAACACTTTTCAGCAGATTCATCATGTCACAAGAGGGATCTGCCCAGTATCAAAGATGATGTTTGAGATTGAGGCTTCAGGTGAGTTGAGGATTGTGACTAGGAGAGGGAGGCTGAGCAGGTATCCAGTTAGGAGTTATTGTTGGGGGGGTGGTTTTGAAGGCAGCAGGGTGAGAAAGGGTGTTTATTTGAGCCTCCACCCCAAGGCTTTTCAGAAGCCTAGCAGAGGCATTCACATGTCTTACAGCACACACGGTCATCCACTGCACTCACAGGAACGCCATTTCACTTTGCCTTTCTCTTACCCAGGTGCCACTCATAATAATGGCCACAGCCTTGGAATCAGGATGAAGCTGGAGCCTGAAGGAGCCAGGCACACTCAGGAGAGGGCAAGTATCTGACTTGCTGGGATTTGGCCCACATAACTCTGTACTCATACTTTGGTTTTGTTTTTCTTTATTGTAGCTGACCGAGAGGCTAACAGGCAATCACGGGGCCCTCCGAGGCAGACTCATTTCAGGTGCAACGTGGATCCACATCACCGATCATCCAAAAGATAAGTCAGGGCCACGGCCTGGAGATGGGACAATGGGAGAGTAGCGGGTTGGGAGTTCCTGGGACAGATTTAAAAATTAGCAGAGGGAAAAGCAATCTTCTCCAAGGGCCCTCTTAGGACAGCTAAAGGGGGAGGCTCTCCTTTTGATGGCAGCTTTCGGGCGGGCAGCGCAGAACAGTTCCAGTCCACGTCGTGTTGTCCGGTGTACCGTGTTACCTAGTGTGTCCTTGGGGTCCCTTTTGCCTTTTCCCCTCGAGACCCTCACCACAAGCATGATGTGTTGTGTTTGTTATCCCCCTGTTTGTCACATTCTGTGTCACGGGTGTCCGCACATGTTTGTGGCGGAGCTGCTCTGCCCTGCCCTGCCGCATAGCCTGCTGCAACAGGACAAGTCCCAGGGACTTGCAGTTTGTGGGGTATTGCCAGACTCTAGATGATATTCCTAGATAGACAGAAGATGTTTGGAGCTGTGAAGTTATCCTGCAGCCCTTTGACTTTTGTCCTCGCTTTCTTTCAGATGCAGAAGGATAAAATCCAGGGCAAAATCCATCCACCCATCCCGAGTGAGGAGGTTCCCCCGAGCAGGTCAATCACCGTTTGTCTCTGCAGGGGGAGTGTAAAGTGTGACTCTGTTACAGCACTGTTCTTTTCCTTTTTAGGAGGTAAAACTGGATATCGGCAGTCAAGATGAGGTGGGCAAGGTGAGCATTGAGTAGCGTCCAGAAGCAGTTGTTATTGCTCCAGTCTCGCTTTCCGGTGCAACTCTAAGCATCTGTTCCCGTTTCTGCGCTTTAGGCAATCCACTCGGAGTACACCGAGCCCCAGTCACCAACCGGCCGACGCACCGGGTGTGCCGCTCTCCCGAGCCCTGCGGAAGAATCACGGGACTCGTCGATGAAGCCTCTGCCTTTTCTGTTTAAAGGTGTCACCAGGGTAGCCTTGGGCACCGGCCGAGGAGTCACTGGTGAGTCGGGGAAGTAGAGAAGAGGAGCAAGGGTCCGCTCAGGTTTCAGCAATGCCACATGACCTTGTCTCCTCTTACACCAGGCTTACCCGGTGACAACTCCATCAGCCTCGGAGCGCTGCCGAAGGGTGCGGCCCCAGGAGCCAGGCATTCTTAGGAGAACGGTGAGTAGCAGAATTGTTGGGTTTTGGCCAGTGTGCTGCAGAGATCATGCATTGATATTTGGATTTCTTTCATGTAGCTAAGAAACAACAGGAAGCTGTTGAACAACAGTGCCAGCAGGAACTTCCCAGACGTTGAGGCGGCCTTCCTTCACACCTGACACGGACCGGCATCCCCAGATGTCCGAGAGATAAGTAGAGGGCTACAACCCACAGAGGGGATGAAAGAGGGGCGCAGGGTAGGGACCCACCGGGAGGGGTTTTTGAGTCTCCTTTGCAGATGGGGGTGTCCATGGAGCGGCCCCTTAGGCCCCTAAAAGCAAAGCCTGACTTTTCAGCACGGTGCTGAGGTGCGCAGGGCAGAGCAGTCCCGGTGTGTATCGTGTCACTTGTCTTTTGTGTATTATGTGTGTTTGGATGTGTCATGTCCTTTACCTTAGGCCTTGGAGGGGCCTGTCAGAAACCCTGGCATCATTGTTAGCATCTGCGATCTCTGCATTCCTCAGCCTGGCAGCCAAGCTGTAGAACTTTGGACTCAGGAGCTCAGACAGGCATCAGACTCTCTTGTCTTCTTAGAAGCATCCGGTCAGGTGTCTTTTCAGGTCCTGTTCTGAGCTGTATGGACAGCTGTGCCCTGCCAGGATCCATTATGGCGGACTAGGACTGGAAAGAACGAGAGGGCAGGTAGAGGCTTCTGACCATGGGATTCTCGGGCATCCATCTTTGCAGTTCTTGGAATAAATCATTCAGTTAGCATCTTCTTCCTCCAGGTTTCTCTGAGCCTCATCAGCTCACCATTGGTCTCCCCTCGGTCATCCCCTTTTGCATTCTCTCAGTCCTCGCAGCCATTTTCCTTGCCAGGAGCTTTCTGTCCGTGTTGTGTCCCCGTTGTTTGTCACGTCCCGTCTGTCCTGTGTCACAGGTGTCCGCACACACATTTGTGCCGGAGCTGCTCTGCTCTGCCGCATAGCCTGGTGCAATAGGAGAAGTCCCGGGGACTTGAAGTTTGTAATGTGGGATGTAGTTGGACTCTAGGTGGGATTTGTAGATGGACACAGGATATCTGGAGCTCTTAAGTTATTCTGCAACAGTTTGACTCTTGTCCTGACTTTTTTTTTCAGATTCAGATGGATTAAATGTGTGCCAGAGGGCCCCATCCCGGGTGAGCGCTTTCCCCCGAGCAGGTGAGGCACCATTTGTCTCTGCAGCAGAAGTGTATGCGGTGACTCTGTTACAGCTCTGTTCTTTGTCTTTCTTTTTAGGAAGTAAATCTGGATACCAGCAGTCAAGGTGAGCAGTGGAGAGAAGTAGTTGTTATTGCTCAGGTCTCAGTTTCTGGTGCTGCTCTAAGCTTCCTTTCTCTTTTTTGTGCCTTAGGCAATCCACTCGGAGCCTGCCAAGCCCCCGTCACCGGCCGGCCGATGCACCGGGTTCCCTGCACGTGTGAGCCCTGTGGATGCATTACAGGACCTGGTGAGGAAGCCCTGAACTCTTCTATTTAAAGGTGCCATCCGGGTGGCCTTGGGCACCTGCCAAGGAGTTGCGGTGAGTCGGGGAAGTAGGGAGGAGGAGCGAGGGTCCCCTCAGGTTTCAGCCATGCCAAATCACCTCATCTCCTCTTAACCCAGGCACCCCCCGTGACGACGGCCTCGGTCTCCGAGCGTTCCCGAAGCGTGCGGCCCGAGCAGCCGAGCGTTCTTAGGAGCATGGTGAGTAGCAGACTTGTGGGGTTTTGGCCGATGGGCTGCCAAGATCGGGCACTGATGTTTGGTTTTCTTTAATACAGCTGTGTGAGAGACACCAGCCCGGTGCCAGCAGGACCTTCCCGGCTGACAAAGTGGCCTTTCTTCGCACCCGAGACCAGCATCCCCAGCTGTGCGAGAGATAAGTAGAGGGCCACGACCCACAGGGGGGATGAAAGCAGGGGGCTGGTTTGGGAATTACTGGGAGGGGTTTTTGAGTCCCTTTTGGAGATTGGGGGTGTCCATGAAGCGGCCCCTTAGGCCCCCTAAAAGCGAAGCCTGACTTCGGATCACAGCGCTGAGGTGCGCAGGGCAGAGCAGTCCCGGTGTGTATCGTGTCACTTGTCTTTTGTGTATTATGTGTGTTTGGATGTGTCATGTCTTTTACTTTAGGCCTTGGAGGGGCCTGTCAGAAACCCTGGCATCATTGTTAGCATCTGCGATCTCTGCATTCCTCGGCCTGGCACCCAGGCCATAGAACTTTCGCCTCAGGAGCTCAGACAGGCATCAGACTCTCTTGTCTCTTTAGCCGCATCCGGTCAGGTGTCTTTTCAGGTCTTGTTCTGAGCTGTGTGGACAGCTCTGCCCCGCCAGGATCCATTATGGCGGACTAGGACTGGAAAGAACGTGAGGGCAGGTAGAGGCCGCTGACTGTACGATTCTTGGGCGTCCATCTTTGCAGTTCTTGGAATAAATCATTCAGTTAGCATCTTCTTCCTCCAGGTTTCTCTGAGCCTCATCAGCTCACCATCGGTCTCCCCTCGGTCATCTCCTTTTGCATTCTCTCAGTCCTCGCAGCCATTTTCCTTGCCAGGAGCTTTCTGTCCGTGTTGTGTCCCCGTTGTCTGTCACGTCCCGTCTGTCCTGTGTCACGGGTGACTGCACACATATTTGTTCCGGAGCTGCTCTGCCCTGCCGCATAGCCCGGTGCAATATGAGAAGTCCCGGGGACTTGAAGTTTTTAATGTGGGGTGCAGTTGGACTCTAGGTGGGATGTGTAGATGGACACAGGATATCTGGGGCTCTTAAGTTATTCTGCAACAGTTTGACTCTTGTCCTGACTTTTTTTTTCAGATTCAGATGGATTAAACGTGTGCCAGAGGGCCCCATCCCGGGTGAGCGCTTTCCCCCGAGCAGGTGAGGCACCATTTGTCTCTGCAGCAGAAGTGTATGTGGTGACTCTGTTACAGCTCTGTTCTTTGTCTTTCTTTTTAGGAAGTAAATCTGGATACCAGCAGTCAAGGTGAGCAGTGGAGAGAAGTAGTTGTTATTGCTCAGGTCTCAGTTTCTGGTGCTGCTCTAAGCTTCCTTTCTCTTTTTTGTGCCTTAGGCAATCCACTCGGAGCCTGCCAAGCCCCCGTCACCAGCCGGCCGATGCACCGGGTTCCCTGCACGTGTGAGCCCTGTGGATGCATTACAGGACCTGGTGAGGAAGCCCTGAACTCTTCTATTTAAAGGTGCCATCCGGGTGGCCTTGGGCACCTGCCAAGGAGTTGCGGTGAGTCGGGGAAGTAGGGAGGAGGAGCGAGGGTCCCCTCAGGTTTCAGCCATGCCAAATCACCTCATCTCCTCTTAACCCAGGCACCCCCCGTGACGACGGCCTCGGTCTCCGAGCGTTCCCGAAGCGTGCGGCCCGAGCAGCCGAGCGTTCTTAGGAGCATGGTGAGTAGCAGACTTGTGGGGTTTTGGCCGATGGGCTGCCAAGATCGGGCACTGATGTTTGGTTTTCTTTAATACAGCTGTGTGAGAGACACCAGCCCGGTGCCAGCAGGACCTTCCCGGCTGACAAAGTGGCCTTTCTTCGCACCCGAGACCAGCATCCCCAGCTGTGCGAGAGATAAGTAGAGGGCCACGACCCACAGGGGGGATGAAAGCAGGGGGCTGGTTTGGGAATTACTGGGAGGGGTTTTTGAGTCCCTTTTGGAGATTGGGGGTGTCCATGAAGCGGCCCCTTAGGCCCCCTAAAAGCGAAGCCTGACTTCGGATCACAGCGCTGAGGTGCGCAGGGCAGAGCAGTCCCGGTGTGTATCGTGTCACTTGTCTTTTGTGTATTATGTGTGTTTGGATGTGTCATGTCTTTTACTTTAGGCCTTGGAGGGGCCTGTCAGAAACCCTGGCATCATTGTTAGCATCTGCGATCTCTGCATTCCTCGGCCTGGCACCCAGGCCATAGAACTTTCGCCTCAGGAGCTCAGACAGGCATCAGACTCTCTTGTCTCTTTAGCCGCATCCGGTCAGGTGTCTTTTCAGGTCTTGTTCTGAGCTGTGTGGACAGCTCTGCCCCGCCAGGATCCATTATGGCGGAGTAGGACTCAAAAGAATGTGAGGGCAGGTAGAGGCCGCTGACTGTACGATTCTTGGGCGTCCATCTTTGCAGTTCTTGGAATAAATCATTCAGTTAGCATCTTCTTCCTCCAGGTTTCTCTGAGCCTCATCAGCTCACCATCGGTCTCCCCTCGGTCATCTCCTTTTGCATTCTCTCAGTCCTCGCAGCCATTTTCATTGCCAGGAGATTTCTGTCCGTGTTGTGTCCCCGTTGTCTGTCACGTCCCGTCTGTCCTGTGTCACGGGTGACTGCACACATATTTGTTCCGGAGCTGCTCTGCCCTGCCGCATAGCCCGGTGCAATATGAGAAGTCCCGGGGACTTGAAGTTTTTAATGTGGGGTGCAGTTGGACTCTAGGTGGGATGTGTAGATGGACACAGGATATCTGGAGCTCTTAAGTTATCCTGCAACAGTTTGACTCTTGTCCTAACTTTGTTTTCAGATTCAGATGATTAAACGTGTGCCAGAGGGCCCCATCCCGGGTGAGCGGTTTCCCCCGAGCAGGTGAGGCACCATTTGTCTCTGCAGCAGAAGTGTATGTGGTGACTCTGTTACAGCTCTGTTCTTTGTCTTTCTTTTTAGGAAGGAAATCTGGATACCAGCAGTCAAGGTGAGCAGTGGAGAGAAGTAGCTGTTATTGCTCAGCTCTCAGTTTCTGGTGCTGCTCTAAGCTTCCATTCTCTTTTTTGTGCTTTAGGCAATCCACTCGGAGCCTGCCAAGCCCCCGTCACCAGCCGGCCGACGCACCGGGTTCCCTGCATGTGTGAGCCCTGTGGATGCATTACAGGACCTGGTGATGAAGCCCTGAACTTTTCTATTTAAAGGTGCCATCCAGGTGGCCTTCAGCAGCTGCCCAGGAGTTGCGGTGAGTCGGGGAAGTAGGGGGGAGGAGCGAGGGTCCCCTCAGGTTTCAGCCATGCCAAATCCCCTCATCTCCTCTTAACCCAGGCACCCCCGGGACGACGGCCTCGGTCTCTGAGCGTGCCCGAAGCGTGCGGCCCGAGCAGCCGAGCGTTCTTAGGAGCGCGGTGAGTAACAGACTTGTGGGCTTTTGGCCGATGGGCTGCCAAGATCGGGCACTGATGTTTGGTTTTCTTTAATACAGCTGTCCGAGAGACACCAGCCCGGTGCCAGCAGGAGCTTCCTGGCTGACGAGGTGGCCTTTCTTCACACCTGAGACCGGCATCCCCAGCTGCGCGAGAGATAAGTAGAGGCCCACGACCTACAGGGGGGATGAAAGCAGGGTGCTGGTTTGGGAATTACTGGGAGGGGTTTTTGAGTCCCCTTTGGAGATGGGGGCTGTCCATGAAGCGGCCCCTTAGGCCCCATAAAAGCAAAGCCTGACTTTGGATCACAGCGCTGAGGAGAGCAGGGCAGAGCAGTCCCGGTGTGTATTGTGTCACTTGTCTTTTGTGTATTATGTGTGTTTGGATGTGTCATGTCTTTTACTTTAGGCCTTGGAGGGGCCTGTCAGAAACCCTGGCATCGTTGTTAGCATCTGCGATCTCTGCATTCCTCGGCCTGGCACCCAGGCCATAGAACTTTCGCCTCAGGAACTCAGACAGGCATCAGACTCTCTTGTCTCTTTAGCCGCATCCGGTCAGGTGTCTTTTCAGGTCTTGTTCTGAGCTGTGTGGACAGCTCTGCCCCGCCAGGATCCATTATGGCGGACTAGGACTGGAAAGAACGTGAGGGCAGGTAGAGGCTTCTGGCCGTAGGATTCTCAGGCATCCATCTTTGCAGTTTTTGGACTAAATCATTCGGTTAGCATCTTGTTCCTCCAGGTTTCTCTGAGCCTCATCAGCTCGCCATTGGTCTTACCTCAGCCATGTAATTTTCTGTCCTTGTGCTCCTTGCAGTCATGCTTCTTGTCTTGAGATTTCTGTTCGTGTTGTGTCCCTGTTATTTGTCACATCCTGTCTGTCCTGTTTCACGGGTGTGCGCACACATTTGTGCCGGAGCTGCTCTGCCCTGCTGCATAGCCCGGTGCAATATGAGAAGTCCCGGGGACTTGGAGTTTGTAATGTGGGGTGCAGTTGGACTCTAGGTGGGATTTGTAGATGGACACAAGATATCTGGAGCTCTTAAGTTATCCTGCAACAGTTTGACTCTTGTCCTAACTTTCTTTCAGATGCAGAAGGATAAAATCCAGGGCAGAGCCCCCCATCCCAGGTGCGGGGATTCCCCTGAGCAGGTGAGTCCATGTTTTTCTCTGCAGAGGAAACCTAAATGGTGGCTGTTACAGCATTGTTCTTTGTCTCTATTTTTAGGAAGTCAAGGCCGAGAGCAGCAGTCAAGGCCGAGTGGGCGAGGTGAGCATTGAGTAGCATACAGAAGCAGTTGTTATTGTTGAGGTCTCAGTTTTGGTGAAGCTCTAAGCATCTCCTCTTGTTTTTTTATTTTAGGTGGTCCACTTGCCGTCTCTCCTGGCCGAGCACGCCTATGCCAGGTGGGTGAGAGCTTAAGGTATCGGTGTGGCATCCTTGTCAGATTTGGGAGGTTGCGTTTTCACAGTATCTCAGCATGCTTTTCCGCTTTGTTTCTTTGCAGGTGCCCTCGCTGCCCTAGGCATGCCCTGGAACAGAGGAGGGCAGGTGAGTCAGAGTTTAGGCAGGCTGACCCATAGGTGAGCGTTACACAGCAGCATGCTAAGCGTGTACCTTTTCTCTTCGCAGGCATCTTCCGGGCACCCTCCAGAGCCAAATCAAGCTTTGAGGTGAGCCGGGGCAGGGGTGCGGAGGAGTCCTGGGGATTACTGTTGTTGAGGGCAATAGTCACATTTTCTGTTTTGTCTCAGGTACCCTGAGGAGCCTCGTAGCCCAAGCTTGGAAATGGCAGCACTGAAGCACACACAGAGAGCATCTCCACGTCCATGTCCGACTGAGGATGGATTTCGTCCGCTCCTCTTCCAAAAGCTAAGTGTCGGGGCCAGTGGTTGGGAGAAGGGGAAAAGCCTTTACTCTCACAGGAGGCAATCTGATGTCAGCTTAGCGGAGAGGTCTGTAGGGGCATGGGCTCTCTGGAAGTAAAGGGAGAGGGTTTCCCCTCAGCCTCGCCAGAGCCTTTGCCGGGCAGGGCAGTTCCGACCCATCTCCACATTTTCATGTACTTTGCGTCGTCCGCCTCCCTCGACTCGACGTCGTCACGGATCTTTCCCCCGAGGAGCTCGCCTTCACGTCCGGAGCCACGGCCACGGTCACCCGGCAGTCGGCTTCCTTCTCTAGGCTCGCCGAGCCTCTCGAGCATTCTCTTAACTACTTCGGCACTAACTTCTTTTGATGAGTTCCATTTCATCATCACGTGCTCTTGTCATAGGGCTTCCTTTCCTTTGGCATCATCTGCCTCTGGCTCATCTTGCGCTAGGAATCTCAGGTCCCTAAGGGGACAGTGCCAGGCAGTTGCCACTCGTCTCTGTGTTATGTTGTCCGTGTCTATGTCATGGCGTCCGTGTCTGTGTTATGTAGTCCCTGTCTGTTGTCTTCCACGTCATAGGCCCTTGTTACGTCTCGACGCTTTATCGGCACTATTCCGTGCCACATAGGCCATATTGTACTCACGTTCCTTTCCGGATATCCCTTATTCCAGCATCTTTACAGTTTTACTCTTTGAGACAGGAAGGGACAAGATCCTCAAAGGGACAAGATGTTCTCATCCGTCTTCTTTCTCACTACCGGCTTTGGTAGTGCCTTTTTTTCCACGCCATTGTCTTGAAGTTCCCGAGGGAGCGGCTTACACCCTCCTCACTTGACTGCAGGAGTTCGATAGGTTCCATCCTCCCGAGGGGTATAGGGTTCAAGAATTAATCTTCCAGAGAGCTCTCTCAAGTCCCGGCTTACATTGCATGTACCTATGTTGGCTTATACTGTATGTAATTACATTGTGTGTACCTATGCTGGCTTATACTATATGTCCTTACAGTGTGTGTACCTATGTTGGCTTATACTGTATGTAATTACATTGTGTGTACCTATGCTGGCTTATACTGTATGTACTTATACCGTATGTACCTGTGCTGGCTTATACTGTATGTCTTTACACTGTGTGTACCTATGTTTGCTTATACTGTATGTACTTATTTTGGCTTGTACTGTATGTACTTACATTGTATGTACCTGTGTTGGCTTCTACTGTCTGTACTCATACTGTATGTACGTACACTGTGTGTACCTATGCTGGCTTATACTGTATGTACTTATACTGTGTGTACCTATGTTGGCTTATACTGTATGTACTTATATTGTGTGTGCCTATGCTGGTTTATACTGTATGTACTTACACTGTACCACTTATGCTCGGAGCTGCCCTGCCCTGGCACGTAGTCACAGTTAGGTAGAAAAGTTATAAAAACTTTACTGTTCATCTGTCTTTAATGGGGTTTTGGGTAGAAAATTTATCGGTCAGAGCAGGGACAAGTCCTAGCTGTCAGATAGCCACTCATTTACCGCTTCCTGTCGTCTCACAGGTCCTCGAGGCTACCGATTTCCCCAGAATCTACCATTTGACATCAAGGAGCGGCACCCAGAAGAAGCGTGGAAGCGCTCTCTTCAGCGTCTCGAGTAAGGGCCACACCAAGCATGTAAGCGGGAAGAGCGTGAGTGAGAGCACGTGTCTGTGTGTGTGAGTGCATGCTGACTGGATTTAACCTTGTGTGTGTGGCTTTTGCTTTTCAGGTTTTTCAACTCATTTTTAAATTTAGAATAAAAAATCCCCAGCCGGGGGGTTTTTTTTTTTTTCCCCCCCGGCTGGGTTTTTTTTTCCTCGGTCCCGGTCGGTCCGTGAGGCAACATTCATAGCCAAAGTTTGGGTGCGGACCGGCCCGGGACCGGGGTTTTTGTCAGGCAGGAGAATTTCTAGGAGGCTCCCGGGAACCACGTTCCCGAGGAGGGGCGTGAGCGTGTGCCGAGGATTAGCAGAGAGGTTGAGGTGTGAGTCAGCATGGGTTTGTGTGTAAGCTGAAGGCAGTGTGTGTGTATTGAAGGGTTGTAGGGTTCTAATGTTGAATGAGTTTTGCCTTTCAGGTTTTTCAACTCATTTTTAAATTTAGAATAAAAAATCCCCAGCCGGGGGGTTTTTTTTTTTTCCCCCCGGCTGGGTTTTTTTTTCCCGGGTCCCGGTCGGTCAGCGAGGTGAGGTTCATCGCCAAAGTTTGGGCGCGGACCGGCCAGGGACCGGGGTTTTCGTCAGGCAGGAGGATTTTTCGGGGCCTCCCGGGAACCGGGTTCCCGAGGAGGGGCGGGAGTCCGTGCTGAGGGTTAGCAGAGAGTTTGAGGTGTGAGTCAGCATGGGTGTGTGTGTAAGCTGAAGGCAGTGTGTGTGTGTTGAAGGGTTGTAGGGTTGTAACGTTGTATGAGTTTTGCCTTTCAGGTCTTTCAACTCATTTTTAAATTTAGAATAAAAAATCCCCAGCTGGGGGGGTTTTTTTTTTTTCCCCCCCGGCTGGGTTTTTTTTTCCCGGGTCCCGGTCGGTCAGCGAGGCGACGTTCATCGCCAAAGTTTGGGCGCGGACCGGCCAGGGACCGGGGTTTTCGTCAGGCAGGAGGATTTTTCGTGATCCCGGGAACCATGTTCCCGAGGAGCAATGATTACTGGGGTGTAATTTAGCAGTTGTGATGGTAGCGATGGTGCGTTTGTGTGTCCTGTGAAGGGGGTGTTAATGGTAGATGAGTGTTGTTTTATGTGTGCTTTTGTTGTTTTGGGTGTCCTGTGACAATAAATCAACCTGTAATGAAAATAGAAAAAGGTTATCATCTTGTGTTAGTATGTGTTGTATTGCTCTGTATTGGTGTGTATTGCATTTGCATTAACTGCTGCATTTTGCTGTATTGCTCTGTATTGCATTTGCATTAGCTGCTGCATTGCTCTGTATTGGTGTGTATTGCATTTGCATTAACTGCTGCATTTTGCTGTATTGCTGTGTATTGCATTTGCATTAGCTGCTGCATTTTGCTGTATTGCTCTGTATTGCTTTTGCCTTAGCTGCTGCCTTGCCCTGTATTGCTCTGTATGTAAACTCCATTTTTACCAGTGCGTCTATGGATTGTATCTGCACTTGCATTTGTATACACTGTTTCCATGTATTTTGTTGATGTATAAATGAAAACATTCTTTTAATAAAGTTGAGTCACCCTTAATAAAGATCCCCCCTGCCCTTCCCTACCCCCACTGTGGCTCCTGTCCTTTTTTGGTGTGGTGTTGTCATTTCTTTCCACTGTATTTCTTCCTTTTGCTCCTCACTTTACTGTTCTATTTCTCCCTTAACTTCCATCCATATCTAACCCTTTGTTTCTGTTGCCTTTATAACTGTCTATCTCAGTCCTCTCGCTTCTTTTTCTTTCCACCTTCTCCTTTTCCTCGGTTTGTGTTTTTTGCTCTTAGTCCTTTCCTTTTTCAGCCCACTCCTAAGTTTTCACCTTCACTCTAATCCTAACCACTTTCTTTTTCCCTCTAAGTCCTGTTCTTCTTCAGTTCTCCCACCCTCCTTTTCCTGTCTCACTCTGTCTTCCTGTGTTTTCTTCTGTCTTCTTGTCTCTTCTTTGTCTTTTCCTATCTATATCTCTTCTCCCTCTCTGTCTCCCTCTGTGTCTTCTCCCTCTGTTCTCTCCTCTTCTTTCCATTTTTGTCCCTGTTCTCTCCCTCTATTTTTTTCCAACTCTTTTCTCTCTCCCTTTTCTCTCTGCTTCTCTGTCTGTCTTTTCTCTGTGCTTCTCTCTCTTTGTCTTTTCTCTCTGCTGCTATGTCTCTCTTTTCTTCTTGCTTCTCTCTCTGTCTTTTTTCTCTGCTTCTGTCTGTCTTTTCTCTCTGCCTTTCTGTCTTTGTCTTTTCTCTCTGCTTCTGTCTCTCTTTTCTCTTTGCTTCTCTCTCTGTCTTTTCTCTTTGCTTCTCTGTCTTTTCTTTTTGCTTCTGTCTGTTTTTCCTCTCTGCTTCTCTCTCTCTCTCTTTTTGTCTCTCCTTCTCTCTCTCTCTCTCTCTCTCTCTCTCTCTCTCTCTCTCTCTCTCTTTTCCTCTTTCCTCTCTCTCTCTCTCTCTCTCTCTCTCTCTCTCTCTCTCTCTCTCTCTTTCTCCCTTTTGTCTCTCCTTTTCTCTCTCTCTCTCTCTCTCTCTCTCTCCTTCTTTTTCTAACTTTGTTTTCCTTTCTAGCTTTAGTTTAAAAAAGCAGCAGTAGAAACTTTCAGGCTCCCTGGGAGTAAAAAAAAAAAAAAAAAAAAAATTAAAAGACATCCATTTACTCCCCGGGAGCCTGAAATTTCCTACTGCTGCACCAGACATATAGTTTTTCTTCTTTTTACTATATACAGTATATAGGGACCCCTCCCACCCCAGGTGCCAGCAATCAGTAGCCACCAGCCAAACCCCACCCCTGCACACACCCCCATCCCCTACAGCCCACCCCCAGACATGCACACCCCACCCCCGTGGCCGGCCCCCCCTCGCCAGACCCACCCCCTGCAAGCCACCACCCCACCCCGTGCCATTTACATATAGATCGTGCACTCACAGCGCCACCTGCCGTTTACTCGCGAGTACTGCACCCACAGCACCACCTGCCGTCTGCAACCGGGTACTACATGCACAGCGCCACCTGCCGTTTGCCGGCCGGTACTGCACGCACAGCGCCCCCTGCTGCTCGCCGGCCGGTACTGCACGCACAGCGCCACCTGCTGCTTGCCGGCCGGTACTGCACTCACAGCGCCACCTGCCGCCTACCCGGCAGTACTGCACCCGCGGCGCACACCCGATGACGTCACCGGCGCGACACGCCCCAGAAAGGACCCCACTGCACAGGCGTCCACTCCAGTCGCCCGACCGAAACGGCACCCCCCACCCCGCGCCCCCCGGACCCCCGCACGCCCCGCCGCCCGCCCCGCATGAACCGGAATGCCATTCCGACCCCGACCGACCCACGAAAAGCACGCAAAACCCCCCCGAAACCCCGAAAAAAATCTGGGTCCCGGCGGCCGCCATTTTGCCACCAATGACGTCACCCGCCCCGCCGCCATATTGTCCCCCGTACCACGTGACCCCCCCTCGCGGCCGCCATTTTGCTGCCGTAAATGACGTCACCCCGCACGGCCGCCATCTTGACCCCCCGCGGCCGCCATATTGCCGTAAATGACGTCACCGGCCGCCATCTTGCCTGCCGTACCACGTGACGCACCCCGCGGCCGCCATTTTGTCGCCCGCACCACGTGACCCCCTCGCGGCCGCCATATTGCCGTAAATGACGTCACCCCCTACGGCCGCCATTTTGCCGTAAATGACGTCACCGGCCGCCATCTTGTCCCCCGCACCACGTGACCCCCTGGGCGCCGCCATATTTGATGACATCACAGGGTCCGCCATCTTGTCTCCCCAGTCACGTGACCGCCACCACCTTGGTCCCCGGTCACATGACCCCATGGGCGCCGCCATATTGGACGCCGCCACGTGACGGTATGGGCACCGCCATCTTGGACGCGTCATCACGACGTCACGACGGCCGCCATCTTGGTCCCCGATCACGTGACCACCTGGCCGCCACCATCTTGTTGCCGTAAATGACGTCACCCCCTACAACCGCCACCCTGCCGTAAATGACGTCAGCGGCCGCCATCTTGTCGTAACTGACGTCACAGAGCACTCGCCGCCATCTTGTCTCTCGGGTCATGTGATCCCCGGCGGCCGCCATCTTGGTCGCCAATCACGTGACCCCATGGGGGCCGCCATATTGGTTCCGTACCACGTGACCACATGGGGGCCGCCATCTTGATGACTCATCATGACGTCACCGCGGGTTAGGGTTAGGGTTAGGGTTAGGGTTAGGGTTAGGGTTAGGGTTAGGGTTAGGGTTAGGGTTAGGGTTAGGGTTAGGGTTAGGGTTAGGGTTAGGGTTAGGGTTAGGGTTAGGGTTAGGGTTAGGGTTAGGGTTAGGGTTAGGGTTAGGGTTAGGGTTAGGGTTAGGGTTAGGGTTAGGGTTAGGGTTAGGGTTAGGGTTAGGGTTAGGGTTAGGGTTAGGGTTAGGGTTAGGGTTAGGGTTAGGGTTAGGGTTAGGGTTAGGGTTAGGGTTAGGGTTAGGGTTAGGGTTAGGGTTAGGGTTAGGGTTAGGGTTAGGGTTAGGGTTAGGGTTAGGGTTAGGGTTAGGGTTAGGGTTAGGGTTAGGGTTAGGGTTAGGGTTAGGGTTAGGGTTAGGGTTAGGGTTAGGGTTAGGGTTAGGGTTAGGGTTAGGGTTAGGGTTAGGGTTAGGGTTAGGGTTAGGGTTAGGGTTAGGGTTAGGGTTAGGGTTAGGGTTAGGGTTAGGGTTAGGGTTAGGGTTAGGGTTAGGGTTAGGGTTAGGGTTAGGGTTAGGGTTAGGGTTAGGGTTAGGGTTAGGGTTAGGGTTAGGGTTAGGGTTAGGGTTAGGGTTAGGGTTAGGGTTAGGGTTAGGGTTAGGGTTAGGGTTAGGGTTAGGGTTAGGGTTAGGGTTAGGGTTAGGGTTAGGGTTAGGGTTAGGGTTAGGGTTAGGGTTAGGGTTAGGGTTAGGGTTAGGGTTAGGGTTAGGGTTAGGGTTAGGGTTAGGGTTAGGGTTAGGGTTAGGGTTAGGGTTAGGGTTAGGGTTAGGGTTAGGGTTAGGGTTAGGGTTAGGGTTAGGGTTAGGGTTAGGGTTAGGGTTAGGGTTAGGGTTAGGGTTAGGGTTAGGGTTAGGGTTAGGGTTAGGGTTAGGGTTAGGGTTAGGGTTAGGGTTAGGGTTAGGGTTAGGGTTAGGGTTAGGGTTAGGGTTAGGGTTAGGGTTAGGGTTAGGGTTAGGGTTAGGGTTAGGGTTAGGGTTAGGGTTAGGGTTAGGGTTAGGGTTAGGGTTAGGGTTAGGGTTAGGGTTAGGGTTAGGGTTAGGGTTAGGGTTAGGGTTAGGGTTAGGGTTAGGGTTAGGGTTAGGGTTAGGGTTAGGGTTAGGGTTAGGGTTAGGGTTAGGGTTAGGGTTAGGGTTAGGGTTAGGGTTAGGGTTAGGGTTAGGGTTAGGGTTAGGGTTAGGGTTAGGGTTAGGGTTAGGGTTAGGGTTAGGGTTAGGGTTAGGGTTAGGGTTAGGGTTAGGGTTAGGGTTAGGGTTAGGGTTAGGGTTAGGGTTAGGGTTAGGGTTAGGGTTAGGGTTAGGGTTAGGGTTAGGGTTAGGGTTAGGGTTAGGGTTAGGGTTAGGGTTAGGGTTAGGGTTAGGGTTAGGGTTAGGGTTAGGGTTAGGGTTAGGGTTAGGGTTAGGGTTAGGGTTAGGGTTAGGGTTAGGGTTAGGGTTAGGGTTAGGGTTAGGGTTAGGGTTAGGGTTAGGGTTAGGGTTAGGGTTAGGGTTAGGGTTAGGGTTAGGGTTAGGGTTAGGGTTAGGGTTAGGGTTAGGGTTAGGGTTAGGGTTAGGGTTAGGGTTAGGGTTAGGGTTAGGGTTAGGGTTAGGGTTAGGGTTAGGGTTAGGGTTAGGGTTAGGGTTAGGGTTAGGGTTAGGGTTAGGGTTAGGGTTAGGGTTAGGGTTAGGGTTAGGGTTAGGGTTAGGGTTAGGGTTAGGGTTAGGGTTAGGGTTAGGGTTAGGGTTAGGGTTAGGGTTAGGGTTAGGGTTAGGGTTAGGGTTAGGGTTAGGGTTAGGGTTAGGGTTAGGGTTAGGGTTAGGGTTAGGGTTAGGGTTAGGGTTAGGGTTAGGGTTAGGGTTAGGGTTAGGGTTAGGGTTAGGGTTAGGGTTAGGGTTAGGGTTAGGGTTAGGGTTAGGGTTAGGGTTAGGGTTAGGGTTAGGGTTAGGGTTAGGGTTAGGGTTAGGGTTAGGGTTAGGGTTAGGGTTAGGGTTAGGGTTAGGGTTAGGGTTAGGGTTAGGGTTAGGGTTAGGGTTAGGGTTAGGGTTAGGGTTAGGGTTAGGGTTAGGGTTAGGGTTAGGGTTAGGGTTAGGGTTAGGGTTAGGGTTAGGGTTAGGGTTAGGGTTAGGGTTAGGGTTAGGGTTAGGGTTAGGGTTAGGGTTAGGGTTAGGGTTAGGGTTAGGGTTAGGGTTAGGGTTAGGGTTAGGGTTAGGGTTAGGGTTAGGGTTAGGGTTAGGGTTAGGGTTAGGGTTAGGGTTAGGGTTAGGGTTAGGGTTAGGGTTAGGGTTAGGGTTAGGGTTAGGGTTAGGGTTAGGGTTAGGGTTAGGGTTAGGGTTAGGGTTAGGGTTAGGGTTAGGGTTAGGGTTAGGGTTAGGGTTAGGGTTAGGGTTAGGGTTAGGGTTAGGGTTAGGGTTAGGGTTAGGGTTAGGGTTAGGGTTAGGGTTAGGGTTAGGGTTAGGGTTAGGGTTAGGGTTAGGGTTAGGGTTAGGGTTAGGGTTAGGGTTAGGGTTAGGGTTAGGGTTAGGGTTAGGGTTAGGGTTAGGGTTAGGGTTAGGGTTAGGGTTAGGGTTAGGGTTAGGGGTAGGGTTAGGGTTAGGGTTAGGGTTAGGGTTAGGGTTAGGGTTAGGGTTAGGGTTAGGGTTAGGGTTAGGGTTAGGGTTAGGGTTAGGGTTAGGGTTAGGGTTAGGGTTAGGGTTAGGGTTAGGGTTAGGGTTAGGGTTAGGGTTAGGGTTAGGGTTAGGGTTAGGGTTAGGGTGGTTAGGGTTAGGGTTAGGGTTAGGGTTAGGGTTAGGGTTAGGGTTAGGGTTAGGGTTAGGGTTAGGGTTAGGGTTAGGGTTAGGGTTAGGGTTAGGGTTAGGGTTAG